>NC_092335.1:446577500-448977500 GCF_046630445.1 Rutidosis leptorrhynchoides
ATTGTTATACCGGATATCGCCCTTGTTGAACTTGGTAGCCTAAGAATTGGTGTTTATTATAATTGCCACCAATTGACGCGAATCCTAAAGATAGATCTATGGGCTTTGACACGCCCCAGTCAGAGAATTTGAACTACTTTAGTACTTTTTAATGTTTATATGTTTGGGGATATTCTAGATGTATTTTGTTAATGTCGGTTACCAGGTGTTCAATCCATTTGAATGAATTTTAAACACTTACGAGTGTATGATTATTGAATAAATGAAATCTTGTGGTCTATTAAAATTATGGAAATGATTGATTATGATAAACTAATGAACTCACCAACCTTTTGGTTGACACTTGAAAGCATGTTTATTCTCATGTATGAAAGAAATCTTCCGCTGTGCATTTTCTCATTTTAAAGACATTACTTGGAGTCGATCATTGCAATAGGACCAGATGTTGGTGACTTCGTCCAGATGGATTAGGACGGGGTTTGACACGCACGCCCTGAATATTGCCAGAACATCTGATTAGGAGGTGCGCACGCGTGTATTACTTAGAGCACACGAAAGCAATCATATTTAATCTTATCCATAATTAAACGTGATCCTTTTCCAACTAGAAACCCGTTATTTATGGTTGTTATTTGGAAAGATCTAGAACTTAATTATGAGACAATCTAGGGTTAGGGTTTTATTATAAATACGACCCTAACCTCCTTCATTCAACAACAACATTTTCTGTATTACTCGAACTTGCAATTGCATCCAGAAAACACTCTTACGGTAACATGTATGTTTTATGAACATAAACCCTATGCAACCACCTTCAGTGGCCATTGTTGTGGGAACTGCCATCAATGGTGGACGTAGCTTTGATCGCCCTTTCGTAGATCATCATCTCAATAAGGGTTATTCATGGTAAACTGAAACGGAGATCAAAGCTATAAACGTTATTAAACACTCCCTCATGCACTCAACATTAACTTTGCTATTTGAGCAGATTTAAGTTCGATCAGTAATCTTAGGAATTTCAGCACAATCTAAAATGGAAAATTATGCACCGCCTAAAGATACTAAATTTGGCGGCACATATTAATGAGTTAAAATTTGTATTTAATGAAGTGATATAAGTTTCAGAATTATGTGCGTTGTACCTAATTACAATGTGAGAGAAATAATAGGCCTTAAAACTATTTAAACCATGCTAAGTCATGCTTTAACAAAATTACTAATATGAAAGACATTCAAAACGTTTAAAAAGAACATTAAAATGAGTAAAATAACATTTTCGTTATCTAGACGACTTCGAATGGCAAGACACCTTCATGGAGTCTTGCACCTAGTTCTCATTTAAGGTGATCTTAGGAATTTCAGCACAATCTAAAATGATAAATTATTCACTGCCAAAAGATACTACATTTAGCGGCATATATTAATGAGTTAAAAGTTGTATTTAGAGAAGTAATATTAGTTTCAAAATTATATGTGTTATAACTAATTACAATGTGAGAAAAATAATAGGCATTAAAACTATTTAAACCATGCTAAGTCATGCTTTAATAAAAATAATAATAGGAAAGAAATTCAACATGTTTAAAAAGAACATTAAAATGAGTAAAATACCATTTTCGTCATGACGACCTCGAATGGCAAGACACGTGCAAGGAGTCTTGCTCCATGTTCTCTTTAGGGTGATCTTAGAAATTGCAGAACAATCTCATGTCAAAAATTATGTGCCGCCAAATGTTACTCCATTTGACGGCGCATATCAATGAGTTAAAATTTGTATTTGGGGAAGTGATACTTAAACAAAAATAATAATATGATTGAAATTCAAAACGTTTAAAAAACATTAAAATGAGTAAAATACCATATCGTCATATAGATGACCTCGAATGGTAAGACACCTTCAGGAAATCTTGATCCTTGTTCTCTTTAAGGGTGATCTTAGGAATTTCAACACAATCTGAAACCGAGAATTATGCAGCGCCAAATGCTACTCCATTTGGCGGCACATATTAATGAGTTAATATTTATATTTCATGGAGTGATGTTAGTGTCAAAATAATATACATTACACATAATTACAATACGATTGAGATAATATGCCTAAAACTATATATACCATGCTAAGTCATGCTTAAACAAAAAAATGATATGATAGAAATTCAAAACGTTTAAAAAGAATATTAAAATGAATAAAATACCATTTTCGTGATCTAGACGACCTCAAATGGCAACACACCTTTAGGGGGTCTTGATCCTTGTTCTATTTAGGGTGCTCTTAGGAATTTCAGCACAATCTAAAATCAAAAATATGCGCCGCCAAAATGATACTACATTTGGCGGCGCATATTAATGAGTTAATATATGTATTTAGTGAAGTGATATTAGTTTCAGAATTGTATTCAATATACATAATTACAATGTGAAAGAAACAATATGCCTTAAAACTATTTATACCGTGCTAAGTCATGCTTTAACTAAAATAATAATATGATAGAGATTCAAAATGTTTAAAAAGTACATTAAAATGAGTAAAATACCATTTTTGTCATCTAGACCACCTCGAACGGCAAGACACCTTCAGGGAGTCTTGCTCGTTGTTCTCTTTAAGGGTGATCTTAGGAATTTTGGTACAATCTGAAACCAAAAATTATGCACTGCCAAATGTTACTCCATTTGGCGGCGCATATTAATGAGTTAAAATTTGTGTTTAGTGAAGTGATATTAGTTTTAAAATTATATGCGTTATACATAGTTACAATGTGAATGACATGATAGGCCTTAAAACTATTTATACCATGTTAAGTCATGCTGAAAAATATATAATAATATGATAGAAATTCAAAACGTTTAAAAAGAACATTAAAATGACAAAAATACCATTTTCATCACCTAAATGACCTCAAATGGCAAGACACCTTTAGGGAGTCATGCTCCTTGTTCCCTTTTAGGGTGATTTTAGGAATCTCTTCAGAATCTAAAACTGAAAAATTATGCTCCGCCAAATGTTACTCCATTTGGCGGCGCATATTAATGAGTTAAATTTGTATTTAGTGAAGTAATATGAGTTTCAAAATTATATGCATTATACATAATTACAATGTGAATAAAATAATAGGCCATAAAATTATTTATATTATGCTAAGTCATGCTAAAACATAAATAATAATATGATAGAAATTTTAAACGTTTAAAAAGAACACTAAAATAAGTAATATAACATTTTCGTCACCTAGACGACCTCAAATAGCAAGACACCTTTAGGGAGTCTTGCTCCTTGTTCTCTTTAAGGGTGATCTTAAGAATTTCAACATAATCTAAAACCGAAAATTATGTGCCGTCAAATGTGCATATTAATGAGTTAAAATTTCTATTTTGTGAAGTGATATTAGTTTCAAAATTATAGGCGTTATACATAATTACAATGTGAGTGAAATTATAGACCTTAAAACTATTTATACCATGCAAAGTGATGCTTAAATAAAAATAATAATATTGAAGAAATTCAAAACGTTTAAAAAAACATTAAACTAAGTAAAATACCATTTTCGCAATCTAGACGACCTCGAATGATTAGACACCTTCAGGGAGTCTTGCTCCTTATTCCTTTTAAGGGTGACCTTAGGAAGTTCAGTACAATCTGAAACCAAAAATTATGCGCCGCCAAATGTTACTCCATTTGGTGGTACATATTGATGAGTTAAAATTTGTATTTCGTGAAGAGATATGAGTTTCAAAATAATATGCGTTATACATAATTACAATGTGAGTGAAATAATAAGCCTTAAAACTATTTATATTATACTAAGTCATGCTTGAAGAAAAATAATAATATGATAGAAATTCAAAACGTTTAAAAAGAACATTAAAATGACTAAAATACCATTTTCATCATCTAGACTACCTTGAATGGCAAGACACCTTCAGGAAGTCTTGCTCCTTGTTATGTTTTAGGGTAATTTTAGGAATTTTTTCACAATCTGAAACTGAAAATTATGCTCCGCCAAATGTTACTCCATTTGGCGGCGCATATTAATGAGTTAAATTTGTATTTAGTGAAGTAATATGAGTTACAATATTATATGCGTTATACATTATTACAATGTGAGTGAAATAATAGGCCTTAAAACTATTTATATTATGCTAAGTCATTCTTGAACAAAAATAATAATATGATAGAAATTCAAAAAGTTTAAAAAGAACATTAAAATGAGTATAATAACATTTTCGTCACCTAGACGACCTCGAATGGCAAGACAACTTTCGGGAGTCTTGCTCATTGTTCCATTTTAGGGTGATTTTATGAATTTCTGCACAATTTGAAACTAAAAAATATGTGCCGCCAAATGTTATTCCATTTGGCGGCGCATATTAATGAGTTAAATTTGCATTTAGTGAAGTAATATGAGTTTCAAAATTATATGTGTTATACATAATTACAATGTGAGTGAAATAATAGACTTTAAAACTATTATACCATGTTAATATATCCTTAAACAAAAAAATATGATATAAAAGAAATTCAAAACGTTTGAATAGAACATTAAACAGAAAAAATACCATTTTCGTCATCTAGATGACCTTGAATTGTAAGACACCTTCAGCGAGACTTGCTCATTGTTCTCTTTAAGGGTGGTCTTAGGAAGTTCAGCACAATCTGAAACCGAAAAATTATGCGCCGCCAAATGTTACTCCATTTGGCGGCGCATAGTAATGAGTTAAAAATTGTATTTAGTGAAGTGTTATTAGTTTTAAAATTATATGCGTTATACATAATTACAATGCGAGTGAAATAATAGGCCTTAAAGCTATTTATACCATGTTAATCATGCTTAAACAAATATAATAATATGATAGAAATTCAAAAAGTTTAAAAAGAACATTAAAATGACTAAAATACCATTCGTCATCTAGACGACCTCGCATGGCAAGACACCTTCATGAAATCTTGCTCCTTGTTCCGTTTTAGGGAGATTTTACAAATTTCTTCACAAACTGATACTGGAAATTATGGGCCGCCAAATGTTACTCCATTTGGCGGTGCATATTAATGAGTTAAATTTGTATTTAGTGAAGTAATATGAGTTTTAAAAGTATATGTGTTATACATAATTACAATGTGAGTGAAATAATAGGCCTTAAAACTATTTATATTATGCTAAGTCATGCATAAAGAAAAATAATAATATGATAGAAATTCAAAACATTTAAAAAGAACATTACCATTTTCTTCCTCAAGACTACCTCGAATGGCAAGACACCTTTAGGGTGTCTTGTTCCTTGTTCTCTTTTATGGTGATCTTAGGAATTTCAGCACAATCTGAAACCAAAAATTATGAGCTGCCAAATGTTACTCTATTTGGTGGCGCATATTAATGAGTTAAAATTTGTATTTAATGAAGTAATATTAATTTCAAAATTATATGTTGATGTGCGTAGAGGCGTATACGAAATCGTTATATATTTGCTACAAAATACTATTAAATACGATACAATTTTACACAAGTTATTTATTTATTTATAGAGTGGAAATACCTAAACCTTGCTACAACACTTATAGGCAGTGTACCTAATCATACAGTAGTGTAGTTTTTAGTAAGTCCAGTTCGTCTACAGGAAACTCGCCAAGTTAAACGCTATATTTTTAAAAACTATATTTGTATTAAAATATATATATAGGAGTAGTATTACTATTATTAAAGGGAGTTTTTACCGTTTAATGACCGGTTTGCGATTTTAAAACTTTAGTCGCAGTTAAAACCTAATGTAAAATATTAAAAATAAATATAACTTAATTTTAAGCGTAAAGTAAATAACGATAATGAAATTGCGATAAATAAAAGTGCGATAAATAAAAGTGCGATAAATAAAATGACGATAAATAAAATTGCGATAATTAACAAGTACAATAATTAAAATGACAATAAATTAAAGTGCGATAATTAAAAGTGCAATTAAATATGAAATAAAGGAATTATGCTTATTTAAACTTCCGTAATCATGATGTTTGACGTGTTGATTTTAGTTTATTACCATGGGGTAATTGTCCTTTGTCCTGGATTATTCAATATGTCTATCTGGTTTTTGTCCATAATAGTCCATCAGTCATAAATATAAAGTGCGAGTGTCCTCGTCAAATTATTCTTATATCCGAAGTCAAATATTCCAACTAATTGGGGACTTAAACTATAATTACACCAAGTGTCCTTGTATATAATTCACCCCTGTTTTAATAAGTCCATTAACTATTAATCCATTCCCGTGTCTGATTAAATGAACGATTATTAATACTTATAAATATCCCGCCCATCGTGTCCGATCGAGTGTATATGGTTATTTATAGGTACATCCAATTGTAAATCTTTATATTAAATTAACAAACTATCATTTAATTAAACAAATATAAAGCCCATTAATAGCCTATAGTCTAATTTCCACAAGTGTCGTTCTTTTTTTCCAAACCCCAATTATGGTACAAAGCCCAATTACCCCGTCTTAAATATTTAGCCCAACATCACGATTACTTCGGCTTAAATAAGCATAATAATAACTTAGCAACGAGACATTAATTTAAAAAGGTTGAACATAAATTACAATGATTAAAAATAGCATAGCGTTACACGGACAGAATTTTGACTTACACCCTTACAACATTCGCTAACATACCCTTATTATTATTAAAATTAAAATTAAAATTATAATATATATATATATATATATATATATATATATATATATATATATATATATATATATATATACACGTGTGAGATGAAGAGAAGAAAACGATGTGTTTTTGTTCAACCAAAAATGCGAAATTTAAAGGACCTGACCCTCAAATTGGGGCCATGCGATCGCATGGCCTGCTTTTCCAGCTCACACAGATTTGTTTGCTTTCTTGCCGACGGTTTTATTAAATAATATAATATATAAATAATTTTAAGAATTAATTATATATTATATTATATTCATGTGCATAGTTGACTTGTAATTTTTAGTCCGTTGCGTCGAGCATTGAGAGTTGACTCTAGTCCCAGTTCCGAATTTTCGAACGTCCTTGCGTACAATTTAATATCTTGTACTTTGCGTTTTGCGGCTTGTACTCTTCTAATTTTGAGACGTTTCTCATCAATAATTTGAACCACTTTGATTGTAATTTGTACTTTTGAGCTTTTTGGTCGTTTGCGTCTTCAATTCGTCGAATCTGTCTTTTGTCTTCTCCTTTTATTATTTAAACGGATATCACTTGTAAATAGAACAATTACAACTAAAAGCTTGTCTTTCTTGAGGGATAATGCTATGAAATATATGTTCGTTTTTAGCATTATCAAATATTCCCACACTTGAGCGTTGCTTGTCCTCAAGCAATATAGTCTTGAAAATAAAAATACTAGAATCACTTCTTTATTCTTCACACTTTGTACATCAGTGATTTCTATACGGCGGTATGAACAATGGTAGTAACAATGTGGTTTACAGTCCCACATGACTATAAAAATTTAGATCCTTTAGGAAATTGGATATTTATGAAAACATTTGATCTTTTGTAAATTCAATCTAGCTTTTACCCTAGATAAGTTTTCAGGAATAACCCTTCACCGGTGTTTGCAAATTATTTTTGTGAGTTTGGTGGGTTTCAGATTTGAAAATTTTAGCTCAAAACTTATGGTTTTGTGTTACCCACTTGCTATCCTTGTATTGGGAAAGCAACACGTCCAGTTTACTTGCTCCGTATATTACCTTTAGGTAAACTACCATCCGGTTGTAAAGGAAAGCGTTGAACAAGCAACTGTTAAGGCAATGTCCCATGACATGCTTTTAATTATGGTCTATAACGTGTTGGATGCAATTACTATCCTTTGTAGGAGCAATAGTAAAGATCACCCTATAGTTTTTCGGTCTGGCACAAGGTCCTGTCTTTGACCATGCTATGCAACCACCGTTCTTACGGTTGACACCCGATTTGGTTCAGGTGACCTAATGAATTCCAGGTGAATTCCTAGGATTTTACGTTCAATGGTAATGAACGCATTAAAAATGGGTTTTCAGAAAACAAATTGGTTTGTAATTTTGATCAAAATATTTTCTCGTTCAAGCTCGAGTTTAGATATCATCGAATTCCATGAGTTTGAATTCTCAATCTTTAAAAGTCAATCTCAAGGATTGAGTAATATCAGTCTTAAAAGCTGATTTTTGATCTTTAAGGAGATTATCCTTTCTGGGGATCTGATTCATTAGTCTTGTCAAGCTAATTTGCATGGCGCCCTCCCTATTTTACGAGATAGATCCTCTCATGGTTAGGATAAGTCTGACCACTTGGCGACCCTGTTTGATGCCGAGGTCCGTGGATTTCCAGCTGATTTTCGAGAAAACTTTTCAAGATTTTTCGTAGACTCTACAACTGGTCTGGACGACAACTTCCTGACCTAAATCGAGAAGCGCGTGTCTTTTTCGAAAGACTTTACTTCCTTTTAATGATGGAATTGATTCATCGTGTAGATCCATCTATTCTTTCAAAGGTATTACAATAAATCGGGTAAAACTGATTAGTTTAGTCCAAAGCAAAAGTATCTTCAGTTATTTGTACAAAAATATGTGATATATATTTTAAATAACTTGGTAAATATTTCCCACACTTGGCTTTTATTTTCCTTTCTTTGCCTTTTTATTGTCCTCTATTCCATTTTACTAGTTTTATCGTTCATAAATATGTATAAACATGATTTTGAATTCATTTATTTGAAAATTTTACTAGAATTGGGTAGTCAGTATATAAGACTAGGGCTGTTCTTTATTATCAGAGAGCACTAGATTCTAATACAACTACTGCGTTACTAGTATTTTTAATGGTAACCAAGTGTATAAGTTAAAATTTTAAAAATCCAAAAGAATTTAATCCCTTCCCACACTTAAGATCTTGCAATGCCCTCATTTTTTCAAGAAATCAGTAACAATTTAAATTATTGAGGGTGATTAGCGTAGAAAAATGATTAAATTTTACCAAAGTTTCCAAACATATTGGCGTCTGTTTGCTGAATGATAAATGGTGCACATCATTTGTTCATCCCGTCTTGTTGTTACATCACATTTGTTTTTCATTTTGTCGTCAAAATTAGTAGCTTTTGCTGAACTTAATGCCAGTCTTTGAAAATGCGCTGTTTTACCCTGTTGTGTACAATTGACAATATACATACTTACAAATAATAAAATGCATGGTAATTTGAAATGGGACTTAACATCCCACTTTCAAATCAAATATGAAATATTAGTACAACATAATAAAAATATTAAACATTACAATAAAAGTATCACAATATCATAGGTTTAAACATAAATAAATAGAAATAATAAAAAAATAAAAATAATAGAAATCACCAACGGGAACTATATCAATCTGGATAGGGGTTCCAGTTCATGTCGTCGGTCGGGTTCCATGGTTGGTGATAGGTGTACTGGTATGCCTGGTTAGTTTCGTAGAGAGTAAATGGTGGTCTCATCTCGGGCTGGTGTGGAGGATAGTAAGCGGGTCGGGTCGGTACGTAGTGATCCTGAGGTGATAGCCGACTCATGATCTGACGCTAATGATAGTCCCATCTATCATGTTGTTGTTGCCTAGAATGATCGTACTCATTCCGGGCTTGCCACTGCTCTCACCGACTAAATCTATCCTCGTTTGTCATTTCTACCTCATCTATATGCTGGTAGATGTCAGTCATAGCCTCCCTAATGACATCCCTAATGTCATCTGCTTCCTCCATTTCCTCATCTGAACCTCTCTCTACCTGTGGATGACGACCAACATAGGGTACTGCCTGATTGCGTCTGCTTTTCAATACCTTAGCACCCTGATAGACCTTTAATCCTAAGGTATCATCCTGTTCCCTACATACCATAAGTGGACCCCCTTGATCCCTATCTACACCCAAATACTCTCCAATGAGAGTAACAAAAATACCTCCTCCTATTATTCCCCCTTCCTGTATTCCTTCCACTATCTTAGACAAATAAAAACCAACACAGTAGGGGATATTAACAAAGCCTCTTGGGTCTCGAATACACTTAAGGTAAAATAAATCTTGTAAGGTCATTTTCTCCTTGTTGTGACCTCTCTGTGTAATCGAGTTAGCCAGAAATCTATGAATTATACGAAGCTCGGCTCTGTGAATATGTAAGTAGGAGTGTGTTCCTGCCCACCCAAAAATATTATAATCTGACAAACGCCTCCAGACGGCGTTAACATCAAAATTTCTATCTACCCTTTCACCATGATAAATCAAATTCATACAATCGGGTAGTAGTAATTCAGCAGGCGTATATATCTGTAAAGCCCTGGCCATGTCCAGCATGGACACCCTGTACATCCTACGGCCAAGTATAAATCTAAGAAAACTTCTATCATCTAACCTAACTACATCCGAATTAAGTGAAATAGTACTCATAAGCTCAACGAACTATTCCTTATATACAGGCCTACGAATGGTGAATAAACATTCCCAATCGGGAAAAGAAGAGCTGCCATACCTTTGGATCAGATGCTGTCTAACTGAGTTAGCAATTTGGACCCTTTCCAAAGGCTCCCAATCGATTACCCTTGGCACTTCTACATTTTTCGTTACCAGTTTGAATTTGTTACTTTGATATGTCGGGTAATCTCTCCAACTTCAATCAAACCTCAGATTAGGATGCAACTGTTCTTCATGAATTATTGGGTGTTGTATTATCGGATGCATCGGAAATACTACGTAGGCAACAATATATTCTAGTTACGGATCATAATATGGAACGTGTTGATCAGGTTGTTGTTGTTGTTCCTGTTATTGCTCCGGTTCAGGTTCATATTGCATTTCTGGTTCAGGTTCTGGAGCAGGTTATCTAGATGATAATGATGATGCACCATCAGTATTAGTAAATCTCTGCAAAACACATTAAACACAAATTTTGTGCATTCAAATATGCATCAGTGTTAGCAAAATAACAACTTGAAACAATTACAATAACATGTTTAATCAAAATTAAACTTATACACATTTTCACAATTTTAACAATTCTACACTTTTTTAAAATAAGCATATATGAAAATGTTTACAAAGTTCATAAGAATTCAACTCAAATAACATGTTAAAACAACCATTACTAGCAATTAAACAAGTTTCAATTGGCATTTACATCAATTTAATCAAGTTCATGAATTTTATACCTAAAAATTCCACTTTAATTCTCAAAAATCATGTTTAGGATCAAAGTTTGGATCATTTAGCTACCTAAATATGTTACACTACTTAATTTAGCAATAATTCATGACAAAAGTCGGCCATAACCTGTTTATATCAAAAAGCCCCAAATTGCTCAAGAACACTGAAATGACCTGTCCTAATCCATCCGGACAAAGTCCACATCGATTATGAACGATTCACAACAGTTGATTACATCGCGAGGTACTTGACCTCTATATAATACATTTTACAAACATTGCATTCATTTTTGAAAAGACAATCTTTCATTACATCTACGGTTGATGACATGCATACCATTTCATAATATATCTTACTATAATTGACTTAATAATAATCTTGATGAACTCAACGACTCGAATGCAACGTCTTTTGAAATATGTCATGAATGAATCTAATTAATATCTCTAAGATGAGCAAAAGCACAGCGGAAGATTTCTTTCATACCTAAGAATAAACATGCTTTAAAGTGTCAACCAAAAGGTTGGTGAGTTCATTAGTTTATCATAAACAAACATTTCATAATTTTAATAGACCACAAAATTTCATATTTCCAATTCTCATAAATAAACGTCCCATGCATAGAGACAAAAATATCATTCATATGGATTGAACACCTGGTAACCGACATTAACAATATGCATATAGAATATCCCCATCATTCCGGGATCCTCCTTCGGACATGATATAAATTTCGAAGTACTAAAGCATCCGGTACTTTGGATGGGGCTTGTTGGGCCCGATAGATCTATCTTTAGGATTCGCGTCAATTAGGGTGTCTGTTCCCTAATTTTTAGATCACCAGACTAAATAAAAAGGGGCATATTCGATTTCGATAATTCAACCATAGAATGTAGTTTCACATACTTGTGTCCATTTTGTAAATCATTTATAAAAATTGTGCATGTATTCTCAGCCCAAAAATATAAAGGGTAAAAAGGTAAATGAAACTCACCATACTGTATTTTGTAGTAAAAACACATATGACGACATTGAACAATTGTAGGATTGACCTCGGATTCACGAACCTATATTCAATATGTATATTAATATATGTAATGGAAATCTTATAATCTCATTTATTAATTATATAATATTTATGTGTTTGTAGTTATATAAATTTCATACTAATTTTTATTTTATATATATACTTTGTTTATATGTATTATAACTTAAATTATGTCATATATCTACTTTGTATATATATATATATATATATATATATATATATATATATATATATATATATATATATATATTGAAAATAATTAACATTTATTCATTTAGTTATATTAATATATCTATATATATAATTATATGTTTTGATGTTATATATATAAAAATATAGTTTTTTATATGTAATATTGTTCATAATAATAGTACTAACCTAAATGAAATTTTACTAAATATAATAACTTTATATAAAAATGATAATTTTTGACAAGTAGATAGTTTTAATAAAAATAGTAGTAATAATCCTATTAATAAATAAAATGATAATATTAATAATAATACTTATGTTAATAATAATAATATTAATAATAATATTAATAATAATAATAATAATAATAATAATAATAATAATAATAATAATGATAATAACAATAATAATAAAAATAATAACAACAATAAGTTATACCTTTGTAGCGTTAAAAAGACTTAAAGTGCCCGAGACGGGACTCGAACCCGCGACGTCTCGCTAACCCGATAACTCCCCTAACCCTCGATCTGCTTATTGTTTTTCTGTTTTAATAACTATTTTTATTTTTATAATACATCTGTAATCTTCTCCTTCTATCATCATACATATTATCATCGTATAAATCATAATTATAAACATCATTATCTTATTTGTCTATAACTCGTCACCACCCCAATTATCATCATTTTTTCTTATTCAACTCGATCATGATTTATCATACCATGATCACAATCTTATGGCCATAACAAATCTAACCTTTCGGCCCATTCATGCACAATAAAACTTCTCGTTCCCTTCTATTTCTATACCATTCGATTCTTTTTATAAAGCAAGTGGGATCCGATTCTTGTGCTTATTTACACTCAATCAAATTAATCTCCAATTAGCAAAAGTGTCTCGATTGTTTGTCTTCTCCACTTGAATCAAGTAGGACCACCCATTTGATTTAATTAGTCCAAAATAAAAAAAAATAGGAATCACGGCTAAAACAAATAAAGGGCCACGATCCGTTGATACATTATTTATTTTTTTCGGCTAAAAGGAAGAACATCCAATAATCTTGCTTCCTTGGATCCCTTATTATGTAAAAGGCAATTGGAAGTGGATTAGGTAAGTCATAGAAAAAAAATGGTACGTACTCTTTTGATCATCCCACTCCTGTCGGCCATCCCATGCCCATTATGTACACTTGTTTAATTTGATAACACTATCTAATATTCTATATTATCAAATTTGACACAATCATATTTAAATATGATAGTATCACTTCTTTCTCCTTCTTGTATTGTAAGCTCGTGAATCAAAGAACGTACTTTAGTTTTTGTAGTACTGCGTTAAATAGATAGAAAGAACCATCAAAAGGTTGTAGCAGATATTCGCTTTTCATGGCTGCAACTAGAAAAGATTTCAAGCAGTAGCAGTAAATTTGTGGGGGTTTATGAAGGTACAAGGTTGTTGTATTTGATCTTGGGTTCGTTTGACAGGAATCATCATCAAAAGTAATATTGTTTCGTCCAAGTTAACCATTGAGTTCATGGGTCGATCGAATAACATGGGTGACGGATTTTAAGGTGGTGAAGGTGTTTGTTAGGGCAAAACAAGAAGGGAATAAATAATTAGAGAAAGAGAGAAGGATAGACGATAATTGAAGTGGTCTCTTGGCTCAAGTAAAACCAATAAGAAGTGGTGATGTTACAAGTGGTTGTATATGAAGTGTTGTAGGGTGGCGGTTTGGTGTTCTTAGGCATGTGCAACAGAAACAGATAATTACATGTAGCAGGTGGTGATGAGATTTCATTGTGTAAGTGTTTATGTATACATATATAATAAGATAGGTGAAGATAGATATTGATGATGAATTAATTGTGGTTGTAAGGATGGTGGAGTGGTGTTCTTCTATATTTCTCTTTCAATTCAAATAAATAAAAGTCGTAAAGGGTTTTTCGTGTTTGATAAGTGATAATGTGAAGTTGTATTCTATCAATTACCACTAAATGGTTTGTTTTGTATATTAATTTGATCGACAAGTTCCACATCAGGAACAGAAAAATAAATAAACAAAATTAAAAGCGTACGATTCTCTCTAGCAGAATTTGTTAGCTTGTGATTAACTTGGAATCAATATGTACTCAATGCAGACAGAAGAATCAATTGCCTTTAGTTTTGAAAACGATGGAAAACTGAATACGATCTCCTTTTGTATATATATATATATATATATATATATATATATATATATATATATATATATATATATATATATATATATATATATATATATATATTATATATATAATTATATACTTGTAATACTGTTTTCGTATATATATATCTATATAAATTTCATACATATATCTGTTATATAGCTTCTGTAATAATATAAATCTAGTTATTAAATCTATGAATATTATAAATTCTTATAAAAATACAAGCAATAATACTAGTAGAATTCATAATAATAATATTAGTACTTTATCAAATTATACTAATAATAATAATGAAAGTAATTATAAAAATGGTAATAATAATATTAATTAATAGTATTAATAATAATACAACTTATAACAAACTTTATATATATAACTTTATACCTTACATTACAAATATTTATTTTAGTAGTAATTATTAATGTAACAATCATAACATTAACATAACATTTATTTTAACTTGTACTTACTTTTAATATCCTAATCTTATATTTCATTATTTATGTGTTATTTATTTTATATAATAACATATTCGATTATTTATCTGTTATATATTTTATAAATATTACAATATATTAATTATTAATAACAATCATATATATATATATATATATATATATATATATATATATATATATATATATATATATATATATATATATATATATATATATATATATACAATATCATTATACTCATTTATTTTGTATTTTATTTTACATACCTAATTCTAATGATTCAATAACATTTTATTATTTCTAATACTTACATTTATTTATATATATATATATATATATATATATATATATATATACTTATTTATTTACAAATAATTGTTCGTAAATCGTCGGGAATAGTCAAAGGTCAAATAATTTCATGTAAACTGTTCTAAAAATTTAAAGACTCAACTTTACAGACTTTGCTTATCGTGTCGGAAACATATAAAGATTAAGTTTAAATTTGTTCGGAAATTTTCGGGTCGTCACAGTACCTACCCGTTAAAGAAATTTCGTCCCGAAATTTGAGTGAGGTGGTCATGGTTAACAATAAAAATGTTTTCATGACGAATATGAGCTGATAACTAGAGTTATATTACTGTTGAGTAATATGGATAAAATGATTCGATTATTTTAAGAGTACGAGTGAAGCTATCACAAAAGAGTGAAATGAGTAGATGCAAGTTTGTCTTAAGTAGTAATGTAGTCATGGTTGATTTTAGAGTATAAGGTGCGTCTTAACTTTTGACGTGGTCTTGGTCGAATTCCGGATTCAAGGGATTTAAAAGAAAATCATTGGAAATCTATGAGATATGATTCTTCGGCGAATAAGGAAGTTAAGATCTCTTTAATTAAATGCGATGATCTGCCTCGATTGCTTGGTCCGGTATTTCCACTATAAATGAACTTCTTCCGTTCCATTACTTCTCACCACTCTTATTTTCTATATTTTAATTCATACTTTCAAATCATCAGTCAATATGCTTCATCCAGTTTTAATTCTAGATATATTCCTGACTTTCATATCTGTCATCCTTCTGTTCCAACTCCCCCCGGAAGAATCTGTTTATTTCTACTATGCCCTAGGGATTATTGTATTAATAATCCTCCCGTGTCTTTATATTGCTATACGCATTGATATCCACGGTTTGTAATTTCGATGTTGTTGTTGGGATTTATATATATATATATATATATATATATATATATATATATATATATATATATATATATATATATATATATATATATATATATATATTTGCTATATATTGGAGCTGCATGCTCTTGTTTTCTCTTCCCAACTTTAAATCAAGCGAATAATGATTTAGAATTTGTAGATATAGAGTTTCGAATGATTATAGTATTCTAAGAAGAATGGAAGGTATTAGCACGATTTGATTTGTCAAATTAACAAAATCCCTGAGGATGGAATATCAAGAATATATTTTCTTGATATGTTCAGAGGTTAAGTAGAATGAAAGAGTTATGTAACATGGTTCATGACAAAGATATGATCTGTGATCATTTATCACATTTCTTTAGAAACTCAGCATGTCTTACTGTAATATAATCACGTTGGCCAAGCCCCATTATATTATACTAACTCATGCTTCAATTCCCAACACTTCTCCACAATTCATTCATAATTTATACTTAGATTTTACAGAAGTTTTCAATATAATGGAATACAGAAAACACAAAGAGGTAGATAATTTCGGACAAGAATATTTATGAAAATATCCTCAGAAACATCGAAGATATTTATGATGATATTTTGGAATTTCTAAGTTTGAAGGTTGCTGAAGAAAAATTTTCCGCAAGATTTTAACATGACTTCGGAGCAAGATATACTCTAAAGATTTCAACAGATCAAGAATTACCTGGATTCTTTGAATATAGGGTATAGTCCTTGTATTTATCCTTGATCTCCTTCGTGGTTAGCTCAATCCGTTTTTCAGTATCAAATTTTCTATCGAGCGTTCCCAACACTCCATTCTTTATCATCAAACTCTTGGCCATGTAGGTCATCTACAATTTTACTGTTTCGTCTGCATTTAATGCGGCTATATCTGAATCGTCGGTTATCAATCCGAGATGTTTTCAGGAGAATTGTGTTTTTAGATGATTAAACGCTGATGGTAGTATGGTGGAATATAAAAGGTTCTCTGGTAACAATAAATGAGCACGCATATATACCAAGGTTATAATAAGGTTGTTTTGAATGAAAAGTCGAAGTTGTCTTGCTGGAGCTGTGACACAATTGGCTATTTTGAAAAAGAACTGCAAAGTTATTTTGGGTAATAATAACACTAAAGGAATTAGCATAGTTATGTGTTAAATGTTTACTCAGTTTCCGAGAGTTTTTCAGGTGCTATGCATCGATCTTTTCTTTCGTAGATGAAGTGCAGTTAGTTCATCCTCTCGATTGAGGTGTTTTCAAGTATCATGAAAGGTTTGAACGCAGATTGTAATCGTCAGAATACAAATGAGGTTTAAGATGAAATCAAGTGGCAAACTTGAAGAATTGTTTAGTTTCATATGTTATAATCAATATTTTAATTCATTTTTAACTGTCCAATCTTGATAGTCCACAATTGATAGTCCACAGTAAACAGTCCAATAATTCAATATAATTTAATTTATAATATTCGAATTAATTAATACGTATCGTGACCCGTGTACAAGTCTCAGACTCGATCATAACTCAAATTATATATATTATTGTAGAATCTACCTCAACCCTGTATCGAGAACTCGATCATTACTGCATATAGAGTGTCTATGGTTATTCCAAATAATATATATAAATGCGTCGATATGATATGTCAAAACCTTGTATACGTGTCCCGATATTTAAAGTGCGTAAAATAAATAACAGAAATTAAATAACGATAAATAAAATTGCGAGAATGTAATTTGCGATAATTAAATTGCGATAAATAAAATGTAATCAGTTAGCTAGGAACAATTAGCTAGGAACAGTTAGTGTGGATTCTTAACAAAATTTCTCATAGTTAATTTGTTTGTTTCTAATAAATTTTATTTTGTCAAATGTTTTCTTCACTATGCCACTTGTTGGATTCTGATAAATCAAAATCCAAATATGAAATTGGATGAAAATGGTTATTCCGTGGTGAACGGATTTGTATATCGATGAATGTAAGTAGGATAGTAAATGACTGTTGAATCAGATTCGAAGAATGTACAGTGTAACTTATTAATGTGAAATCTAAATATTCCTCGGGTATTACCTACCCGTTAAAATATTTTCAACATTAAGAGTTTGTACAAGAGAAATTTTAATTACAATCTTTATGAAAATATATACATATATATTTTCTTCAGATATAATTATGGATTTAATGAGTTAATGTGATATTAATCTCATTAAATTTTCGGTTAGAACTAGAATACATAATCTCTAAAACATTAGGGATTACATAATCATCATGAAGAACTAAAATGTAGAACGTCATGTAGAACGATGATTATACTTGAGGTACAGAATGGGAGATGTTGAGGCATGTGATAATGTTGTTATTGGTATTGGTTATGCTACTGGTGTTGCTGATGGTGGTACTGTTGCTGTCGGTGCTACAAGTGTTGTTGGTGCTGAGGTTGGTGATGATGTTGGTATAGTAAGTATAGCTTGTAGATCCCGCACCATCCTTGTCAGGTTTTCTATCCTACCCTCTGTGATAACCCGTCCTAATCCATCCAGACGAAGTCATCAACATTTAGTCCCATTGCGAGGTACTGACCTAAATATGCCATGTACTACTCCAAGTATCTTTAAAATGAGCAAATGCACAGCGGAAGATTTCTTTCATACCTGAGAATAAACATGATTAAAAGTGTCAACCAAAAGGTTGGTGAGTTCATAGGTTTATCATAACAATCATTTCAATATATTAATAGACCACAAGATTTCCGTTTACAAATATATGTACACTCGCAAGTGTATAAAAGTATTCTATAAGTTGTAGGCACCCGGTAACAAGCCTTAACGTTCATGTTTTACCCTCTGAAGTACACCAGATCAGGTGTGTTTAAAATAACCTCGAAGTACTAAAGCATCCCATAGTCAGGATGGGGTTTGTCAGGCCCAATAGATCTATCTTTAGGATTCGCGCCTACCGTACATAGACAAGTAGTTTAATGTTACCAAGCTAAGGGTATATTTCTGGTTTAAACCCACATAGAATTAGTTTCAGTACTTGTGCCTATTTCGTAAAACATTTATAAAACAGCGCATGTATTCTCAGCCCAAAAATATATATTGCAAAAGCAATTAAAAAGGGAGCAAATGAAACTCACCTAATGTATTTTGTAGTAAAAATACATATGACTACATTGAACAAGTATAAGGTTGGCCTCGGATTCACAAACCTATATCATTTGTGGATATATTAATACACGTAATCGTAATCGATCAATTATATGTATATATTTTGTTATTAATAGTATACTTGTTATACTATATGTTATTTAGATAATTTTAATATATTTAGTTTATATGTTTTATATAATTATTACTTATGATTAATAATAAAAACTATATATTAAGGTTTAGTATATATTTATATATTAATTTATATAGCTTAGCTAATATCTTTTTAGTAATAAAAGTATAACGTAATGTAATTTATATAAAAGTTTCTTTTTATGATAATATTAGTTTTAACAAAAACTACAGGTTTGAAAATAAAGTTACTTTAGTAATAATGGTAGTAATAATAATACTAATTATGATAAGTTTACTACTAATAATATTATTAATACTTATAATGATAATAATAATAATGATTATAATACATATACATATAATAATAATATTAATAATTTCAACACTAATAATAACAATAACAATAATAATAATAACAATACCAAAAATAACAATAATAATAATAACAATAACAATAATAATAATAATAATAATAATAATAATAATAATAATAATAATAATAATAAAGTTATAAAACTACCTTTTAAGCATATTTCAAAAAGATTTGCACCAAGCCAGGCTCGAACCCGAGACCCCTCGTTCCCTAACAAACACCTAACACCACTCCTCCAATTCTGACTTTCCTGAATGTATGTATAACTATATCTATTTAACCCGATTTTTTTTTTTTCTGTTTTCACCATCTTCTTCATTAACAACTCAAAGGCATCGATCATGGAGTTTTTGGAAATCAACATAACTAATTTAGTTTCTTTTAATAACGTATAAACAAACACTAATATATAAATATATAATTGTGTTTTAAAAAAAAAAAAAAAAAAAACTGCTGATGGGTTACGGTTTATTAAACAAAAAAAATATATAATGATTTTGATTTTGAATACGATTTAGGCAAATCTTTCAACATGAAATATGTTGTATATCGTTCATATAAACTTTCCAATTCATCAATTTAAATTGATTTGTGACAGAAAACTCGAATTTGGAGGATGAACAATGTTTGACTTTTTAGTTCAAAAACTTTGACTTAAAAATTCGTAATCGATATGATGAATTGGAACTTGATACTTTACAGAAAGATTTAATGAACGATTCCTAACAACATTACATTTATAATTTTTGAAAATTGATTCGTATTTGATTTATGGGTAAAAAGATTTCGAACAGAGGTATCGTAATATATATTCTTAGTTTTTATTTTATTATTATTTTGGTTTTCTTTCAATTACACTGTAATTGTTGATATATATTGAGAGATTCGTGATTGAGATTTACAAGTAAAAAGTTGGAGACAAAAAAAACAAGAATTGCATAAAGATGATTGGAACGTGTAACAACTTTGTACTAGGAGCTCGATTAGAAAAAAAAATATTAAACCGATAGCTAATCTTCAACTAATATGTATGATTGATTAGGATAGATAACAAATTTGGAGACAAAAAAATAGGACAGGATTTATAGGATCTGGAACTGAATCTGATTCCCATAATTCATACGTATTTTTTTATAATTATTAATTATATTAATAATAATAATAATAATAATAATAATAAAATTAATAATAATAATAATATTAATGATATTAATTTATAATAATAATAATAATAATAATAATAATAATACTAATACTAATAATCATAAAATGATAATAATATTATTAATGTTATTAATAGTTAAATTGTGCTATTTTCTAATAATAATAAGAATAATAACACTAGTATAGCAAATCACATGTATTAAATTTTATTTCTATTTATAATATTCATAATAGATTCTAATATTAATATTAATATTTATTTTGATGAAAGTAATACCAATATTATTAATATACTAATTAAGTTCAATCTTGTAATTACATTTACAATTTATTTCATATGTGTATATATATATATATAATTAATATTTAATATTTATACATTAAAATATATATATATATATATATATATATATATATATATATATATATATATATATATATACTATTAATAATAATAACCTGTAATATTATTAATAATACTACTTAATAAGAATACTAGTATTGATAATAATATTAATATAACAATTATTTTTAAACTTGTAATTAAGTTTAATATATTTCCATTTATTATATAATATCTAGAATTTATTAAATATTGAATATTTATTAATTATATATGTATATATATTACAATACTACATATGTAAAGAATTTATATATATTTACATTTTTATTTACACATTGATGTTCGTGAATCGTCGAGCATAGTCAAAGGTCGAATGGTTTCAAGAAACAATTTCAAAGATTTTGAAATTCAACATAACAGACTTTGCTTATCGTGTCAAAATCACATAAAGATTAGGTTTAAATTTAGTCGGAAACTTTCGGGTCGTCACAGTACCTACCCGTTAAAGAAATTTCGTCCCGAAATTTGAGTGTGGTTGTCATGGTTAACGATAAATATGCTTTCATGACGAATATGAATTGATAAGATAGAATTTATCATCATTGAGTAATATAGATAAAGTAATTTGATTATGTGAAGAGTACGAGTGAGGCTATCACAAAATAATGGAATGAGGAAAATAAGTTTCGTCATAAATTTTGACGTAGTCATGGTTGAATTTAGAAAATACGGTGCGTCCTAACTTTTGACATTGTCTTGGTTGAATTCCGGAATTCAAGGGATTTAAAAGAAAATCTTCAAAATCTATAAGATTTGATTCTTCGACGAATAAGGAAATTAAGATCTCTATAAATACGGTGATCTGCCTCGATTACTCTGTCTGATATTTCCATTATAAATTAAACTTTTTCCGTTCCATTATTCTCACCATTCCTATACTTTCTTTCTTAGTTCATACATCCAAAAGATTATGAAAATGCCTAATCCATTTCTAATCCTTGATATTTTTTTCTAAATATCATTTCTGTCATCCCTCTTTTCAATCTTTCCACCAGAAAAATCTGTTTACTTCTATTATTACCTTAGGGTGATACTATTCTTAATTCTACCGTGTCTTTATATTGTTATTCGTATTAGTATTCACTGTTTGTAACCTCTGTGTTGTTATTGGGCTTTATTTTTTTTTCTCTTATATTTAGAAGCTCTTTGCCTTTTTATTATCTTCTCGATCTCTAGTAAAGCGAGTAACGATCCAGAATTCGTAAGTACAGAGTTTCGAATGAACATGGCTAATGTTCTAAGAGTAAGATTGTAATAGCACGATCTAGATCGGTTAAATTACTAGAATTTAAGAGAAAAGATAGAATTATTAGGAAGATATGTTCTCGTTATGTTTGGAGATTAGATAGAATGTAAGAGTCATGTAACATGATACATGATGACGGTAGATTCTGTGAATCATCACATTCCATTAGAAACTCAGCATGACTTACTGTAATATAATCACGTTGATCAAGTGTCATTATATTTTACTAACTCATGCATCAGTTCCCAACATTACTTCGATAACATTCATATTTTAAGCTCGAAAGTTTACAGAATATAGAAACTAACAGTTTCTATATGATGTAACACTGATATTACGAAGAGATTAATGATTTCAGATAAGAATAGTTATGAAAATATCTTCAGAAATATGGAGGATATTTATAATGAAAGATACGATGATATCTTGGAATTTCTAATATCGAAGGATGGTGAAGAAAATTTGTCCGCAAGAGTTTGGAGTCAGAAGCAAGGTATTCGCTAAAGATTTCATCAGAAACAGAATCATCAGGATTCTTAATGTACAAGTTTAGTCCTTGTGATTTGTTCAGAGACTCCTTCGTAGTTTGCTCAATCAGCTTTTCAGTTTCAAACTTTTTCTGAGCTTTGCCAACATATAATTCTTTATCATCATCTTTTGGCTGTTGAAGTCGTTTACAGTTTTTGTTGCTTCATTCAACTTTTCAAAATTCAGAGTATTAATTCGTAGACTGGGTGCTTTTCAGAATTTCAGAATGGAAGATCATAATTCTAAGAGATAAATGTTATATGGATACATATAACTGTTGATGTGGAAACGTTGCAAAACTCACAATACAGATTTGCTGATTCCTGGTAATTAGTATGGCAATTCTTGTTACAAGATGTGGATGAGTACATGATGAGACTTCAATAGATAAATATAGTGATTTGTCGGAGGGATTTAAACCATGGAGCGATGAGGTTGCTGGTACATCTGCTAGTAATATGGTGGAATATAAAAGGTTCTCCGGTAACAATAAAAGCGCACGCATATATATCAAGGTTATAGTAAGGCTAGTCCGACTGAAAATTCGAAGTTGACTTGCGGGAGCTGTGACAAATTTGGCTAATTTAAAAAGAGTTGCAATGTTATTTTTGGTAATAACAATGCCAAAGGAGCTAGCACAGACACGTGTTAAACGTTTACTCAGGTTCTGAGTGCTTTTCAGGTGTATAACTATATGCATAAATCTTTCCTTCCGTAGACGAAGTGCGGTTGGTTCATCCTCTCGATTGAGGTGTTTTTCAAGAATTGTGAAAGGTTTGAATCGCAGATTGTAATCGTCAAGATACAAATGAGGTTTAAGATGAAATCAAGTGGCAAACTTGAAGAATTGTTTAGTTTCATATGTTATAATCAATATTTTAATTCATTTTAATTGTCCAATGTTGGTAGTCCACAGTTGATAGTCCACATTTAACAGTCCAATAATTCATATATAGCTTAATATATAATATTCGAATTAATTAATACGTATCGTGACCCGTGTACATGTCTCAGACTCGATCACAACTCAAACTATATATATTATTGTAGAATCAACCTCAACCCTGTATAGCTAACTCCAACATTACTGCATATAGAGTGTCTATGGTTATTCCAAATAATATATATAGATGCATCGATATGATATGTCAAAACCTTGTATACGTGTCCCGATATTTAAAGTGCGTAAAATAAATAACAGAAATTAAATGACGATAAATAAAATTGAGAGAATATAAATTGCGATAATTAAATTGCGGTAAGTAAAATGTAACCAGTTAGCTAGGAACAGTTAGCTAGGAACAGTTAGCGTGGATTCTTAACAAAATTCTTTATAATTAATTTGTTTGTTTCTAACAAATTTTATTTTGTCATTGTTTTCTTCATTATGCCACTTGTTGGATTCTGATAGATCAAAATCCAAATATGAAATTAAATGAAAATGGTTATTCTGTGGGGAACAGATTCATATATCGGTGAATGTAAACAGGATAATAGATGATCATTGAATCAGATTTGAAGAATGTACAGTGTAACTTATTAATGTAAAATCTAAATATTTCTCGAGTATTACCTACCCGTTAAAATATTTTCACCATTAACAGTTTGTACAAAAGAATTTTTAATTACAATCTTTATGAAAATATACTTACATATATATTTTCTTCAGATGTAATCATGGATTTAATGAGTTAATATGATATTAATCTCATTTGATTTACCATTAGAACTAGAATACATAATCTCTAAAACATTAGAGATCACATAATTGCCATGAAAAACGAAGATAATTGATGTAGAACGATACGTAGAACAATGATTATACTCGAGGTACAGAATGAAATGTTGAGGCATGGATTGTTGATGGTACTGGTGCTGTTACTGATGGTACTGTTGGTGCCAGTGATATTGCTGAAGCTGGTAAATTTTGCACCATATTCTCCAAATTGATTACTCGAGCGCGAAGTTCGTTAAATTCTTGTATTACTCCGGGATGATTGTCGGTCAGAACGAGCGGGTGAATAAGGTTTAGAATTGTGGATAGAATATAATAGTGTCGAGCTATTCTAGAAATGAGGCTGAAAATGGTGTTTCAGATAGGTTCGTCGGTAAGTGCTTCGGGTTCTTCACCAAGAGGTGAATTCGGTTGGTGGAAGGGATTGCCTTCTTCACGTCTCCATTGATTAAGTCAACTATGAACTCAGCCCCAATTCTTTCAGAATTGATGATGGCTGTTTGGTTGATCCATTTCGGTTACACTGCCTTCGGAGCTTAGGTGAATATCCATGTCGGAATAGCTGTTGGAATAACTCTCGGAATAGCTATCGGAATTTAAGGGACTCGAACTAGTTAAGGGATTCACCTCGTACGATCAGATAAAGGATTTTCGATAAGAAATAGATTATAGGATGTAGATTAGTACCCTGCAATACATAATTTACATATGCATATATAATACTAAAATTCCATAAGTTACGGAGGAATCTACGAAAGCTGTCAGGCAAAGGTAACAATAACAGATACGCTAAGATATGAATTTATCTATACACTGTCTATGCAATAGAGGCAGTAAGACGTGTCTAGACTTTAAGGATGATAAGCAAATAATTTTAGACACTAAATGATAAGCAAAACTTTTGACATGCAGACACGGTCGAAGTCCAGACTCACTAATGCATCTAAACAACTACTAGTTAGACACACTAATGCAAGACCTGGTTCGCTAAGACCATCGCTCTGATACCAACTGTGATAACCCGTCCTAATCCATCCAGACGAAGTCATCAACATTTAGTCCCATTGCGAGGTACTAACCTAAATATGCCATGTACTACTCCAAGTATCTTTAAAATGAGCAAATGCACAGCGGAAGATTTCTTTCATACCTGAGAATAAACATGCTTAAAAGTGTCAACCAAAAGGTTGGTGAGTTCATAGGTTTATCATAACAATCATTTCAATATATTAATAGACCACAAGATTTCCGTTTACAAATATATGTACACTCGCAAGTGTATAAAAGTATTCTATAAGTTGTAGGCACCCGGTAACAAGCCTTAACGTTCATGTTTTACCCTCTGAAGTACACCAGATCAGGTGTGTTTAAAATAACCTCGAAGTACTAAAGCATCCCATAGTCAGGATGGGGTTTGTCAGGCCCAATAGATCTATCTTTAGGATTCGCGCCTACCGTACATAGACAAGTAGTTTAATGTTACCAAGCTAAGGGTATATTTCTGGTTTAAACCCACATAGAATTAGTTTCAGTACTTGTGCCTATTTCGTAAAACATTTATAAACAGCGCATGTATTCTCAGCCCAAAAATATATATTGCAAAAGCAATTAAAAAGGGAGCAAATGAAACTCACCTAATGTATTTTGTAGTAAAAATACATATGACTACATTGAACAAGTATAAGGTTGGCCTCGGATTCACAAACCTATATCATTTGTGGATATATTAATACACGTAATCGTAATCGATCAATTATATGTATATATTTTGTTATTAATAGTATACTTGTTATACTATATGTTATTTAGATAATTTTAATATATTTAGTTTATATGTTTTATATAATTATTACTTATGATTAATAATAAAAACTATATATTAAGGTTTAGTATATATTTATATATTAATTTATATAGCTTAGCTAATATCTTTTTAGTAATAAAAGTATAACGTAATGTAATTTATATAAAAGTTTCTTTTTATGATAATATTAGTTTTAACAAAAACTACAGGTTTGAAAATAAAGTTACTTTAGTAATAATGGTAGTAATAATAATACTAATTATGATAAGTTTACTACTAATAATATTATTAATACTTATAATGATAATAATAATAATGATTATAATACATATACATATAATAATAATATTAATAATTTCAACACTAATAATAACAATAACAATAATAATAATAACAATACCAAAAATAACAATAATAATAATAACAATAATAATAATAATAATAATAATAATAATAATAATAATAATAATAATAATAATAATAATAATAATAATAATAAAGTTATAAAACTACCTTTTAAGCATATTTCAAAAAGATTTGCACCAAGCCAGGCTCGAACCCGAGACCCCTCGTTCCCTAACAAACACCTAACACCACTCCTCCAATTCTGACTTTCCTGAATGTATGTATAACTATATCTATTTAACCCGATTTTTTTTTTCTGTTTTCACCATCTTCTTCATTAACAACTCAAAGGCATCGATCATGGAGTTTTTGGAAATCAACATAACTAATTTAGTTTCTTTTAATAACGTATAAACAAACACTAATATATAAATATATAATTGTGTTTAAAAAAAAAAAAAACTGCTGATGGGTTACGGTTTATTAAACAAAAAAAATATATAATGATTTTGATTTTGAATACGATTTAGGCAAATCTTTCAACATGAAATATGTTGTATATCGTTCATATAAACTTTCCAATTCATCAATTTAAATTGATTTGTGACAGAAAACTCGAATTTGGAGGATGAACAATGTTTGACTTTTTAGTTCAAAAACTTTGACTTAAAAATTCGTAATCGATATGATGAATTGAAACTTGATACTTTACAGAAAGATTTAATGAACGATTCCTAACAGCATTACATTTATAATTTTTGAAAACTGATTCGTATTTGATTTATGGGTAAAAAGATTTCGAACAGAGGTATCGTAATATATATTCTTAGTTTTTATTTTATTATTATTTTGGTTTTCTTTCAATTACACTGTAATTGTTGATATATATTGAGAGATTCGTGATTGAGATTTACAAGTAACAAGTTGGAGACAAAAAAAACAAGAATTGCATAAAGATGATTGGAACGTGTAACAACTTTGTACTAGGAGCTCGATTAGGAAAAAAATATTAAACCGATAGCTAATCTTCAACTAATATGTATGATTGATTAGGATAGATAACAAATTTGGAGACAAAAAAATAGGACAGGATTTATAGGATCTGGAACTGAATCTGATTCCCATAATTCATACGTATTTTTTTATAATTATTAATTATATTAATAATAATAATAATAATAATAATAATAATAATAATAATAATAATTTTAATGATATTAATTTATAATAATAATAATAATAATAATAATAATACTAATACTAATAATCATAAAATGATAATAATATTATTAATGTTATTAATAGTTAAATTGTGCTATTTTCTAATAATAATAAGAATAATAACACTAGTATAGCAAATCACATGTATTAAATTTTATTTCTATTTATAATATTCATAATAGATTCTAATATTAATATTAATATTTATTTTGATGAAAGTAATACCAATATTATTAATATACTAATTAAGTTCAATCTTGTAATTACATTTACAATTTATTTCATATGTGTATATATATATATATAATTAATATTTAATATTTATACATTAAAATATATATATATATATATATATACTATTAATAATAATAACCTATAATATTATTAATAATACTACTTAATAAGAATACTAGTATTGATAATAATATTAATATAACAATTATTTTTAAACTTGTAATTAAGTTTAATATATTTCCATTTATTATATAATATCTAGAATTTATTAAATCTTTAATATTTATTAATTATATATGTATATATATTACAATACTACATATGTAAAGAATTTATATATATTTACATTTTTATTTACACATTGATGTTCGTGAATCGTCGAGCATAGTCAAAGGTCGAATGGTTTCAAGAAACAATTTCAAAGATTTTGAAATTCAACATAACATACTTTGCTTATCGTGTCAAAATCACATAAAGATTAGGTTTAAATTTAGTCGGAAACTTTCGGTTCGTCACACCCTCTATCATTTCTATCCATCCACTCATCTGATTCGATAGATCTTGATTATCAATTCGAAGTTCCCTAACTTCTTCTAATATTCCCCTTCTATTGGTATTCGGAAGTAGAGGTTGAATATTTTCTGAGATTGCAGTAATGCGACCTTCGAGGTGGAAAACTTTAGCAAGAAGGGTGAATACAGTGTTGCGCATAGGTTCACCGGCGAGTACATCGTTTTCTCTGATGTTAGGAGGTAAGTTTGGTTCGCAGTAGGGCTCGCCTTCTTCATTTCTCCATCGAGTGAGTAAGTCTCGGACCCACCCCCATCTCCTCCAGAAAGAAAAATAACTAAATGGTTGAGGCACTTCTGGTTCATTGACTTCGGAGTCTGCTTCAATATACATCTCGAAATCGCTTTCGGAACTAATGGAATCCAAGCTAGGTGTAGGATCCATCTCTCACGATCAGTTAAAGGGTTTTGATATGAAATGATTATCGAATATCGAATGATATTCTAATTATATATAGAATATCTACACAAACTTCCAAAGATCCTGTGAATTACGGAGAAAATTAAGGAAACGTGTCAGATAAAGTCTACAGTAACAGATACACTAAGATATGAATTTTTGTCTATACACTATTCATGTAATCATTGCAGTAAGATGTGTCTAGACTAAGAATGATAAGCAAGTAATTTCCTAAGGATGATAAGCAGATGATTTCCGACAAAAATGATAAGCAAAACTTTTAACATGCAGACACGGTCGAAGTCCAGACTCACTATTGCATCCTAAAGATTTATCAGTTAGACACACTAATGTAGACCTGGTTCGCTAAGACCATCGCTCTGATACCAACTGAAATGACCCGTCCTAAGCCATCTGGACAAAGTCTACATCAATTATGAACGATTCACAACAGTTGATTACATCGCGAGGTACTTGACCTCTATATAATACATTTTACAAACATTGCATTCATTTTTGAAAATACAATCTTTCATTACATCTACGGTTGATGACATGCATACCATTTCATAATATATCTTACTATAATTGACTTAATAATATTCTTGATGAACTCAACGACTCGAATGCAACGTCTTTTGAAATATGTCATGAATGAATCCAATTAATATCTCTAAGATGAGCAAAAGCACAGCGGAAGATTTCTTTCATACCTGAGAATAAACATGCTTTAAAGTGTCAACCAAAAGGTTGGTGAGTTCATTAGTTTATCATAAATAAACATTTCATAATTTTAATAGACCACAAGATTTCATATTTCCAATTCTCATAAATAAACGTCCCATGCATAGAGACAAAAATATCATTCATATGTATTGAACACCTGGTAACCGACATTAACAATATGCATATAGAATATCCCCATCATTCCGGGATCCTCCTTCGGACATGATATAAATTTCGAAGTACTAAAGCATCTGGTACTTTGGATGGGGCTTGTTGGACCCGATAGATCTATCTTTAGGATTCGCGTCAATTAGGGTGTCTGTTCCCTAATTTTTAGATCACCAGACTAAATAAAAAGGGGCATATTCAATTTCGATAATTCAACCATAGAATGTAGTTTCACGTACTTGTGTCCATTTTGTAAATCATTTATAAAAATTGTGCATGTATTCTCAGCCCAAAAATATAAAGGGTAAAAAGGTAAATGAAACTCACCATACTGTATTTTGTAGTAAAAATACATATGACGACATTGAACAATTGTAGGATTGACCTCGGATTCACGAACCTATATTCAATATGTATATTAATATATTTAATGGAAATCTTATAATCTCATTTATTAATTATATAATATTTATGTGTTTGTAGTTATATAAATTTCATGCTAATTTTTATTTTATACATATACTTTGTTTATATGTATTATAACTTAAATTATGTCATATATCTACTTTGTATATATATATATATATATATATATATATATATATATATATATATATATATATATATATATTGAAAATAATTAACATTTATTCATTTAGTTATATTAATATATCTATATATATAATTATATGTTTTGATGTTATATATATAAAAATATAGTATGTTATATGTAATATTGTTCATAATAATAGTACTAACCTAAATGAAATTTTACTAAATATAATAACTTTATATAAAAATGATAATTTTTGACAAGCAGATAGTTTTAATAAAAATAGTAGTAATAATCCTATTAATAAATAAAATGATAATATTAATAATAATACTTATGTTAATAATAATATAATAATAATAATAATAATAATAATAATAATAATAATAATAATAATAATAATAATAATAATAATAATAATAATAATAATAATAATGATGATGATAATAACAATAATAATAAAAATAATAACAACAATAAGTTATACCTTTGTAGCATTAAAAAGACTTAAAGTGCCCGAGACGGGACTCGAACCCGCGACGTCTCGCTAACCCGATAACTCCCCTAACCCTCGATCTGCTTATTGTTTTTCTGTTTTAATAACTATTTTTATTTTTATAACCCGTCTGTAATCTTCTCCTTCTATCATCATACATATTATCATCGTATAAATCATAATTATAAACATCATTATCTTATTTGTCTATAACTCGTCACCACCCCAATTATCATCATTTTTTCTTATTTAACTCGATCATGATTTATCATACCATGATCACAATCTTATGGCCATAACAAATCTAACCTCTCGGCCCATTCATGCACAATAAAACTTCTCGTTCCCTTCTATTTCTATACCATTCGATTCTTTTTATAAAGCAAGTAGGATCCGATTCTTGTGCTTATTTCCACTCAATCAAATTAATCTCCAATTAGCAAATGTGTCTCGATTGTTTGTCTTCTCCACTTGAATCAAGTAGGACCACCCATTTAATTTAATTAGTCCGAAATAAAAAAAATAGGAATCACGGCTAATACAAATAAAGTGCCATGATCCCTTGATACATTATTTATTTTTTTTTTCGGCTAAAAGGAAGAACATCCAATAATCTTGCTTCCTTGGATCCCTTATTACGTAAAAGGCAATTGGAAGTGGAGTAGGTAAGTCATAGAAAAAAAAATGGTACGTACTCTTTTGATCATCCCACTCCTGTCGGCCATCCCATGCCCATTATGTCCACTTGTTTAATTTGATAACACTATCTAATATTATGTATTATCAAATTTGACACAATCATATTTAAATATGATAGTATCACTTCTTTTTCCTTCTTGTATTGTAAGCTCGTGAATCAAAGAACGTACTTTAGTTTTTGTTGTACTGTGTTAAATAGATAGAAAGAACCATTAAAAGGTTGTAGCAGATATTCGCTTTTCATGGCTGCAACCAGAAAAGATTTCAAGCAGTAGTAGTAAATTCGTGGGGGTTTACGAAGGTACAAGGTTGTTGTATTTGATCTTGGGTTCGTTTGACAGGAATCATCATCAAAAGTAATATTGTTTCGTCCAAGTTAACCATTGAGTTCATGGGTCGATCGAATAACATGGGTGATGGATTTTAAGGTGGTGAAGGTGTTTGTTAGTGCAAAACAAGAAAGGAATAAATAATTAGAGAAAGAGAGAAGGATAGACAATAATTGAAGTGGTCTCTTGGCTCAAGTAAAACCAATAAGAAGTGGTTGTATATGAAGTGTTGTAGGGTGGCGGTTTGGTGTTCTTAGGCATGTGCAACAGAAACAGATAATTACATGTAGCAGGTGGTGACGAGATTTCATTGTGTAAGTGTTTATGTATACATATATAATTAGATAGGTGAAGATAGATATTGATGATGAATTAATTGTGGTTGTAAGGATGGTGGAGTGGTGTTCTTCTATATTTCTCTTTCAATTCAAATAAATAAAAGTCGTAAAGGGTTTTTCGTGTTTGATAAGTGATAATGTGAAGTTGTATTCTATCAATTACCACTAAATGGTTTTTTTGTATATTAATTTGATCGACAAGTTCCACATCAGGAACAGAAAAATAAATAAACAAAATTAAAAGCGTACGATTCTCTCTAGCAGAATTTGTTAGCTTGTGATTAACTTGTGTAATGACCCGGAATTTTCCGACCAAATTATACTTATGAGATTAATATTTAAATAAATTACACCATACCAACATGATAAGCAATCCAAATTGTTGAGACTTGTGTTTTTGAAAAGAGTTTTACACAACGTTTGACCGTCCAATATGACCGATGATATGACGAACTATATAACATACGATAATTATACGTTTGTGTATATATATGTATTTATATATATTTAACATGATCTAAGGATGGTTTAACATCTCATTGTGTACTAATGACAATGAGTTATAAGTATATTTTGAAACTACTAACTTAAGTTTTCAAAACGATAACTATACGTAACATTTTTTGATATATATACTTATAATCTATAATGCTTATACATGTATCGTATATATAATGTATTTAATCACTTTTTAAGGACTTAAATACATAAAACAATATAAGTATATTCACAAAAGATAGCTATATTTGAATTCTCGTTCCGTTTCCTCAAGATTTCTATACGTATATCTAGGGTATATGTACCCGTATCATACCCAGCTTCTATACGTATTTACTATTGGTATATACACATCAAATCAATATCCTAATCAACATTATTACTGCCCTAGATATGAGGTAACTAGAATTTGTAAAGTAGTATGAATTATTAGTAAGAAAACAAAATTAGGAATCTTTTTCTTTCTTTATAATCTAAAAACGTTTTTATAAATGAACACCATTTCTTCACTCCATTTTCTCATACCTACACCCTCATTTCTCTCTCAAAATACTCCTAACTTCATACTTGATCATCTCCAAGCATTTTCCCCATCATTTAGCTTCAATTACAAGCCTTAAACACCATAAGAAAACTCTTTCAAGAACATATCAAAATAACCACCCATTTGAAGAAGTTTACTTCCAACTTTTTGATCTAACTCCACCACTCTTTGATTCCAAGATTAATTCTTATCTTTTGAAGTAACTTTGTCCAAGCAACTTGAGGTAGTAACCTTATTCATAATCTCATTCAATTCATATTCATATAGCTATCTTATTTTGTGGTATAAAATTTTAACAACAAGAACATAGTTTGAATGATTTCAAACTTGTTCGCAAACTAAATAGATCCTTCTAACTTGACTTTTAAAACACTTCAAGACCTGTAATATATCATAATGATATGCTAACCTAACAAGATATAACTTGGTTTTACAAAGAACATCTTAAAAACTAAATCTACGTCGTCGGAGTGCAACCGGGGGCTGTTTTGGGTTGGATAATTAAAAACCATCTTGAACTTTGAATTGGAAGTTCATGTTTTGGAAAAATGATATTTCTTATGAATATGTTAACACATAAAAATTTCATGGTTTAACTCAAAGTGTAAGTATTTTTGGAAAAATGATCATTAAATGTTGTTTTTATGATGGAAAATGATCACTTTCATAAGTTTCACCAAAGTTTGACCTATAACCTATGATTTCGAATACAAACTAAGGTATTTTCAAATCATATTCTTAAAATTTGACTCGATCCAAGGAAGTGGCAAGTTGAACCAACAAAAACAGAGTTGTAATGAAGAAACTACGACTAAAACAAGATTGGGTATCCGAAGCTAGTTTAGCTACGAAAATATTTGGAGAAAAAGTAAATTAATCATATCTTTTCTAATTAATATGATATTTTATATATAATTACTTATGATTTAATTTTATATATTTCAGGACCACCCGTAAACAACACGAGAAGATTAATCATAAGACCTCATGATTGTACGCAACACGTCATTTGACAACACGGTACTTTATGTACGCAACACGTCATTTGACAACATGGTACCATGGGTCGGGATTAATTCTGATCAATACGAATATGATGGGGTCTTTATTTATTTTATTTAAGCAACTAATTGTGGACCACTAACATCGGACTGCTAACTACGGACTAAGAAAAATATTAAAAGTATTAAAAGTATATATATATGTAACTATTACTTAAAAAGAAAATATGTTGATATTTTATATATATGGTTAGATTCGTGATATCTATCGGAGACCAAGTCGAATTAAATACCTTCAAGGAAAAAGTGAGTTTCATTTGCTCCCTTTTTAATTGCTTTTGCAATATATATTTTTGGGCTGAGAATACATGCGCTGTTTTTATAAATGTGTACAAAATAGACACAAGTACTTAAAAATATATTCTACGTTGAGTTGTACCACTGGCATATTTCCCTGTAGCTTGGAAACTACTATTTACATGGGTATTGTAAACGCGAATCCTGTTGATAGATCTATCGGGCCTGACAACCCCAACCGAACTGGACGACCAGTATTCAACAGTTGCACAGTACTTCGTTTTGGTGACTACACTTGGTACGGTGTAGTGAGATTTCATAATAAAGGGAATATGCGACGTTGATTAAATGTTAAGTATGGTTACCAAGTGCTCAACCACTTAGAATGCTTTACATACACTTGCGAGTGTATTATGTTTATGATTATGAAATCTTGTGGTCTATTAACATATTGAAATGATTGGTATGATAAACCTATGAACTCACCAATATTTTGGTTGATACTTTAAAGCATGTTTATTCTCAGATACGAATTAAGTCTTCCGCTGTGCATTTGCTCAATATAAGGACATTACTTGGAGCCGATCATCGCAATGGGACCAAATGTTGATGACTTCGTCCAGGTGGATTACGACGGATCCTTTCAGTTGGTATCAGAGCGGTGGTCGTAGCGAACCAGGTCTTGCATTAGTGTGTCTAACTAGTAGTTGTTAGGATGCATTAATGAGTCTGGACTTCGACTGTGTCTACATGTCAAAAGTTTTGCTTATCATTTCTAGTCGGAAATCATCTGCTATCATCCTTAGGAAATTACCTGCTTATCATTCATAAGTCTAGACACGTTTTACTGCATTTACTGCATTGATAGTGTATAGACGAATTCTTATCTTAGCATATCTGTTATTGCGAACTTTGACTGATATCTTTTCAAAGATTCTCCGTAATTTACGAGATTCTGGTATTATATATACATATGTAAATTATGTATTGAAGAGTACCAAATCTAATTCCTATAATCTATTCCATACCAAAAATTCATTTTCCCCATTATACAAGATGGATTCCGCATTTAGTTCGAATTCTTCAGATTCTGACAGTTATGCCGATATGGATTTCCATTCGGGCTCCGAAAGTAGCGTCACCGGAATGGATCAACCAATTTCCCATCATCTATTCTGGATGAATTGTGGATGGGTTCGTAATATACTAAATCACTGGAGACAAGAAGAAGGTGATCCATTCCATCCACCAAATTGCCCTCTTGGCGATGAACCTGAAGCACTTACCGGCGAACCTATTCGAAACACCATTTTCTCTCTCATTTCTAGAGTATCTCGTCACGATTATATACTATCCCATATTACAAATCTTGTTCATTCGCTCGCTCCAACCGCCAATCATCCTGGTGTACTAGCAGAAGTTAACGAACTTCGCGCTCGCGTGACGACTTTGGAGAACATGGTGCGAAGGTTGCAAACACCAGCAGTAGCTCCAGCAGCATAATCAGCACCACCATCAATAACATCAACAATACCATCATCACCACTAACAAACAACATCCGCATCACACGTCTCGACATCATAATCTGTCCCACAAACATCAACATCATACGCACCATAGATGCCAAGGAGTACCAACAATAATGAACGATGAAGTATTGATCCATAACTTCATTGATACTCTGTGAAGAATATGTGGTTTCAAAAAGTTTTAGAGATCTCTTATTCTAGCTCAAACCAAAAAGCAAATTAGATTAATATCATATTAACTCATTAAATTCATGATTTCATCTGAAGAATATATATATATATATATATATATATATATATATATATATATATGTTTTCATAAAGATTGTAATTAAAAGTTCTTTTGTACAAAATATTAATGGTGAAATTTTTTTTAACGGGTAGGTAATACCCGAGGAATAATTAGATTTCATCTTAATAAGTTACATTGTACATTCGTCGAAGCTGATTCAACAGTCATTTACTATCCTACTTACAACCACCGATATACGTATCCGTTCACCGCAGAATAACAATTTTCATTCAATTTCATATTTAGATTTTGACTTCCCAGAATCCAACAAGTGGCATATGAAGAAAACATATGACAAAATAAAATCTATTAGAAACAAACAAATTAACTATGAAAAATTTTGTTAAGAATCCACGCTAACTGTTCCAGCTAACTGTTCCTAGCTAACTGATTACATTTTATTTATCGCAGTTTATTTATCGCAATTTAATTATCGCACTTTTATTTATCGTCATTTAATTTCTGTAATTATTTTACGCACTTTAAATATCGGGACACGTATACAATGTTTTGACATATCATATCGAGGCATCTATATATATTATTTGGAATCACCATATACACTCTATATGTAGTAATGATCGAGTTCTCTATACAGGGTTGAGGTTGATTTTACAATAATATATATAGTTTGAGTTGTGATCGAGTCTGAGAGGTATACGGGTCACGACACGTATTAATTAATTCGTATATTATATATTAAACTATATATTAATTATTGGACTGTTACTGTGGACTATCGACTGTGGACTAATGACATTGGACAATTAAAATGAATTAAAATATTGATTATAACATATGAAACTAAACATTTCTTCAAGATTGCCACTTGATTTCATCTTAAACCTCATTGTATCTCGACGATTACAATCAGCGTTCAAATCTATCATGAATCTTAAAAACACCTCAATCGAGAGGATAAACCAACCGCACTTCATCTACGGAAGAAAAGATTGATGCATATAGTTATGCACCTGAATATAGTTATGCACCTGATAAACCCTCAAAAACTAAGTAAACGTTTGACACGTATCTGTTCTAGTTCCTTTGACATTGTTATTACCGAAGATCGTTTTGCAATCCCTTTCCAAAGTAGCTAATTTTGTCACAGCTCCAGCAAGTCAACTCCGACTTTTCATCTGAAACAACTTTATTATAACCGTGATATATATGCGTACTCTTTATTGTTACTGGGAAACCTTTTATATTCCACAATATTACCATCAACGATTAATCATTCTAAAAACACAATTCTCCTGAAACTACCTCGGTTTGATAACCAATGACCCAGATCAGTTAACTTTGAAAATGCTGATGAAGCAGCATGTTGTAAATGATCTTAATGGCCAAAAGTTTGATGATAAAGAAAGGAGTGTTAGGAACGCTCGATAGAAAATTTAGTACCGAAAAGCGGATTATGTGAAACTATGAAGAAAGCCGTGGACAAATCACAAAGAATAAGTTTGCCTTCAAAGAATCCAAATGATTCTGTGCCTGCTGAAATCGTTAGCAAACATCTTATTTCTCATTCTAAACCTTCACAGACAAATCTTCTTCATCATCCATTGATATTAGAAATTCTAAGATATTCTCGTATGTTCTATTATAAATATCCTCCATATTTCTGGCTATATTTTCACAACTATTCTTATCTGAGATCATTTATCTCTCCGTAATATCTGCAACATAAAAGAAACTGTGTTAGTTTCTAAATTCTGAAACCTTCGAGTTTAAAATATGAATGTTTTGAAGTAGTGTTGGGAACTGAATCATGGATTAGTATAATATAATGACACTTGATCAACGTCATTATATTATAGTAAGTCATGCTGAGTTTCTAATGAAGCATGATGATTCACAGTACCGTCATCATGTGCCATTTACACGACTCTTACATTCTATCTAATCTCTAAACATATCAAGAGAATATTTTTCTGGATGACTCGGTCTTTTCCAGGGTATTCTGGTAATTTAACAAATCAAAATCGTTCTATTACCATTTTCTTCTTAGAGCATTAGCTATGTTCATTCTGAATTTCATATCTACGAATTCCGGACCATTACTCGCTTGACTCGAAGTTGGGAAGAGAAAACGAAAGCATGAAGCTCTGAAAAATAATGAAGAATATAAACTTCGATAATAACTCCGAAATTACAAACCGTGTATATCGATGTAGATAGCAATATAGAGACACAGGAGAATTAGAAACACTGTAAACACAAGAGTATAGTAGAAGTAAATAGATTCTTCTGGTGGTAGATGAAAAAGAAGAATGACAGATATAAAAGTTAGGAGTATATCAAGAATCAGGACTGGATGGAGCATATTTATGAATGCTTTAAAGTAAGAATAAAGGGAGAAAGAATAGAAGGTGTGAGTCGTGGAAAATAAGAAAACGAAGGGGTGAATTTATAGTGAAATATCCGACAGAGCAATCGAAACAGATTATTGCATATAATCAAAGAAGATCCTGATTTCCTTAATCACCAAAGAACCAAATCTTATTACGTAAGATTCTCTTTAAATCCCTTAAATCCCGAAAATCAATCATAACTACGTCATCGGTTAAGACGAATATATTTTACTCATCTCACTCTTTTACGATAGTCTCATTTATATTCTTCGCATAATCGAATCATTTTATCTACATTACTCAATGATGATAAAACTCCATTATCACCTTATATTTGTCATGAAAACCTTCTTATTGTTATCCATAACAACCTCTATCAAATTTCGGGGACGAAATTTCTTTAACGGGTAGGTACTGTAATGACCCGGAATTTTCCGACCAAATTATACTTATGAGATTAATATTTACATAAATTAAACCATACCAACATGATAAGCAATCCAAATTGTTGAGACTTGTGTTTTTGAAAAGAGTTTTACACAACGTTTGACCGTCCAATATGACCGATGATATCACGAACTATATAACATACGATAATTATACGTTTGTGTATATATATGTATTTATATATATTTAACATGATCTAAGGATGGTTTAACATCTCATTGTGTACTAATGACAATGAGTTATAAGTATATTTTGAAACTACTAACTTAAGTTTTCAAAACGATAACTATACGTAACATTCTTTGATATATATACTTATAATCTATAATGCTTATACATGTATCGTATATATAATGTATTTAGTCACTTTTTAAGGACTTAAATACATAAAACAATATAAGTATATTCACAAAAGATAGCTATATTTGAATTCTCGTTCCGTTTCCTCAAGATTTCTATACGTATATCTAGGGTATATGTACCCGTATCATACCCAGCTTCTATACGTATTTACTATTGGTATATACACATCAAATCAACATCATAATCAACATTATTACTGCCCTAGATATGAGGTAACTAGAATTTGTCAAGTAGTATGAATTATTAGTAAGAAAACAAAATTAGGAATCCTTTTCTTTCTTTATAAACTAAAAACGTTTTTATAAATGAACACCATTTCTTCACTCCATTTTCTCATACCTACACCCTCATTTCTCTCTCAAAATACTCCTAACTTCATACTTGATCATCACCAAGCATTTTCCCCAACATTTAGCTTCAATTACAAGCCTTAAACACCATAAGAAAACTCTTTCAAGAACATATCAAAATAACCACCCATTTGAAGAAGTTTACTTCCAACCTTTTGATCTAACTCCACCACTCTTTGATTCCAAGATTATTTCTTATCTTTTGAAGTAACTTTGTCCAAGTAACTTGAGATAGTAACCTTGTTCATAATCTCATTCAATTCATATTCATATAGCTATCTTATTTTGTGGTATAAAATTTTAACAACAAGAACATAGTTTGAATGATTTCAAACTTGTTCGCAAACTAAATAGATCCTTCTAACTTGACTTTTAAAACACTTCAAGACCTGTAATATATCATAATGATATGCTAACCTAACAAGATATAACTTGGTTTTACAAAGAACATCTTAAAAACTGAATCTACGTCGTCGGAGTGCAACCGGAGGCTGTTTTGGGTTGGATAATTAAAAACCATCTTGAACTTTGAATTGGAAGTTCATGTTCTGGAAAAATGATATTTCTTATGAATATGTTAACACATAAAAATTTCATGGTTTAACTCAAAGTGTAAGTATTTTTGGAAAAATGATCATTAAATGTTGTTTTTATGATGGAAAATGATCACTTTCATAAGTTTCACCAAAGTTTGACCTATAACCTATGATTTCGAATACAAACTAAGGTATTTTCAAATCATATTCTTAAAATTTGACTCGATCCAAGGAAGTGGCAAGTTGAACCAACAAAAACAGAGTTGTAATGAAGAAACTACGACTAAAACAAGATTGGGTATCCGAAGCTAGTTTAGCTACGAAAATATTTGGAGAAAAAGTAAATTAATCATATCTTTTCTAATTAATATGATATTTTATATATAATTACTTATGATTTGATTTTATATATTTCAGGACCACCCGTAAACAACACGAGAAGATTAATCATAAGACCTCATGATTGTACGCAACACGTCATTTGACAACACGGTACTTTATGTACGCAACATGTCATTTGACAACATGGTACCATGGGTCGAGATTAATTCTGATCAATACGAATATGATGGGGTCTTTATTTATTTTATTTAAGCAACTAATTGTGGACCACTAACATCGGACTGCTAACTACGGACTAAGAAAAATATTAAAAGTATTAAAAGTATATATATATGTAACGATTACTTAAAAAGAAAATATGTTGATATATTATATATATGGTTAGGTTCGTGATATCTATCGGCGATCAAGTCGAATTAAATACCTTCAAGGCAAAAGTGAGTTTCATTTGCTCCCTTTTTAATTGCTTTTGCAATATATATTTTTGGGCTGAGAATACATGCGCTGTTTTTATAAATGTTTACAAAATAGACACAAGTACTTAAAAATATATTCTACGTTGAGTTGTACCACTGGCATATTTCCCTGTAGCTTGGAAACTACTATTTACATGGGTATTGTAAACGCGAATCCTGTTGATAGATCTATCGGGCCTGACAACCCCAACCGGACTGGACGACCAGTATTCAACAGTTGCACAGTACTTCGTTTTGGTGACTACACTTGGTACGGTGTAGTGAGATTTCATAATAAAGGGAATATGCGACGTTGATTAAATGTTAAGTATGGTTACCAAGTGCTCAACCACTTAGAATGCTTTACATACACTTGCGAGTGTATTATGTTTATGATTATGAAATCTTGTGGTCTATTAACATATTGAAATGATTGGTATGATAAACCTATGAACTTACCAACCTTTTGGTTGATACTTTAAAGCATGTTTATTCTCAGATACGAATTAACTCTTCCGCTGTGCATTTGCTCAATATAAGGACATTACTTGGAGCCGATCATCGCAATGGGACCAAATGTTGATGACTTCGTCCAGGTGGATTAGGACGGGTCCTTTCAACTTGGAATCAATATGTACTCAATGCAGATAGAAGAATCAATTGCCTTTAGTTTTGAAAATGATGGAGAACTGAATACGATCTCCTTTTGTATATATATATATATATATATATATATATATATATATATATATATATATATATATATATATATATATATTATATATATAATTATATACTTGTAATACTGTTTTCGTATATATATATATATCTATATAAATTTCATATATATCTGTTATATAGCTTCTGTAATAATATAAATCTAGTTATTAAATCTGTGAATATTATAAATTCTTATAAAAATACAAGCAATAATACTAGTAGAATTCATAATAATAATATTAGTAATAACTTTATCAAATTATACTAATAATAATAATGAAAGTAATTATAAAAATGGTGATAATAATATTAATTAATAGTATTAATAATAATACAACTTATAACAAACTTTATATATATAACTTTATACCTTACATTACAAATATTTATTTTAATAGTAATTATTAATGTAACAATCATAACATTAACATAACATTTATTTTAACTTGTACTTACTTTTAATATCTTAATCTTATATTTCATTATTTATGTGTTATTTATTTTATATAATAACATATTCGATTATTTATCCGTTATATATTTTATAAATATTACAATATAGTAATTATTAATAACAATCATATATATATATATATATATATATATATATATATATATATATATATATATATATATATATATATACAATATCATTATACTCATTTATTTTGTATTTTATTTTACATACCTAATTCTAATGATTCAATAACATTTTATTATTTCTAATACTTACATTTATATATATATATATATATATATATATATATATATATATATATATATATATATATATATATATATATATATACACTTATTTATTTACAAATAATTGTTCGTGAATCATCGGGAATAGTCAAAGGTCAAATAATTTCATGTAAACTGTTCTAAAAATTTAAAGACTCAACTTTACAGACTTTGCTTATCGTGTCGGAAACATATAAAGATTAAGTTTAAATTTGTTCGGAAATTTTCGGGTCGTCACAAACACAAACCCTAGATTCCTAAAAATTTTGAAGTTTTTGGCTTCAAATCATGTTAAATAGCATCAATCTAGGTTATACATGCATAAAATACTAACAATTTAACTCTAATTACACTAGAAATTAACAAAATCAAATTAGAAAAATTATAGCTCAAGAACACTAAAAATCAAATTTAAAGAGGTTTAGGGGTGTAATTGTTACCCTTCTTGATAAACTTCTTATCAAATTCATGATTAGAGCGGATTATAGCAAGAAATTTGGTGAATTTTGGTGAAAAAATGGCGAATTTAGGGGTGTTTTTGAGAGATGGTTCGTGTATGTATGTGTGTTTTGTGATGCAGCAGCAGACTCGCTGAGCTTTTGATCCTGGCCAGATTTTAGGCCTCATGCGATCGCATGAGGTTGAAGTGCAAACCCCATGCGATCGCATGGGGTCCGGGTTTTATATATATATATATATATATATATATATATATATATATATATATATATATATATATATATATATATATATATATATATATATATATATATATATAAACCATTACTAATAAAACATAAAAAAAAAATTAAAATTTTGTTTCTTTTTAGGATGAGGGCATTTCGGATCGTTGACCTAGTCCGTCCCTCGACAAAATTTTAAAAATTTGTCACGTTTTAAGCGCGATTTTAAAAGTAAAAATTTTTGGGGTTTTTAATGTTTTTGGCTTAATTTAATTTAATAAGATTAAAAATAATGATAATAAAAGTTCTCGTCCCTCCCTTGGGTAAAGCAATTTTGGTTCAACGACCTAGTTTTCAACTTACGACGAATTTTAAAAATCATATTTTTAACTTAGTGAAATAAAGTAAATTTTTGTTTTTTAAATTCACACCAAACTTAAATTTAAAATGCATAAAATTAAAAATTCATATTATTAAAATTAAAAATTCACACCAAATTTATATTATATTTTTGTTTTTATACATACAAACTTATATTAAAAATATTAATTTTTTAAATATTTACAAACTTAATTACATTGATTTTAAAAAGTTTACAATAATAATTTAATTTTTATATATTAAATTTAAAAAGATGGTAAAAAAATTTTTTTTTTAAATCTTTTTGGTCTTTTATCCCACTTTAATCAATCAAATATTATCAAAAATATACGCCCTCTTTTCGGTAAAGTAATTTTGGTTCCATAACCTAGTTTTACTCCTGATGAATTTCTGAAATATTTTGGGTTGATTGATTAAAGATATTTATACCTTAAGAATAAACGGTAAATTTCGCAGCGATGTAATAAATTTTTTGTATGATATCAATAATTTCAGTTACACATACCTAATTTTATTGAATACCAATTTAATACTTTATAGCGAACGATTCAGCGTTTATTATCAAAAGGTTAAAAGCAATAAAAATAAAAATAAAAACTTTACATACTTTCCTGTGAGAGAGAATTCTCAGAGACCTGCTTTAGCCGACTCATAGGAGAGTCGTGTGATTTGGTTTTCCATAGCTACATAAGTATAACCTCGAATCTTCAATATCTTTTCTTCTAAACATATAAACGGTCCTTCTCTGCATAGAGTAACAAATTCGGTATTTGAATATGTTTGATTATTTGAACATTTACCTTTGTGTGACCATTTTCTGCATTTATAACATCTTTCAAGGTGTCGTGCTCTTCTTTTTGTTGCGGATTTTGATTTTCCTTTACCAAAATGTATCTTATGATGATCTTTTCTGAGTTCTTTCCTTACTTCATCACATCTGCTTCTTATTACTGACACCAAGTCACTCGGAAGTGTGTCATTATTACGTTTAGTAATCAAAGCGTATAGCATTAGACCATGGTTCAGATCAAAGGAATTCTTCATCTCGTAAAACCTAAAAAAAATTAAAAATTCAGAATGGGGGAAGAAGACTAGTTCTTTAGGGTCTGCTAGGGAAAGACCATTCGGATTCCATTCTCGAGAACTACACGAAAACAGAATATCTAACTCTAACAGAAATACATATTACCCTAAAAAGATTCGAATCTTCCCACACTTAGTTAGCTGTGGTGTCGAAATTGTGATTAACTCCATCTTCAACTTCCATTGGATTATCTATGTAATGTTTAACTCTGTGACCATTAACCTTAAATTCAATCCCATTTGAATTTATTAATTCTACTGTTCCGTACGGGAAAACTCTTTTGACTATGAATGGTCCAGACCATCTTGATTTCAATTTTCCAGAAAATAGCTTGAATCGTGAATTGAAAAGAAGAACTCCGTCTCTTTCTTTAAATTCTTTTGAACTTCTGATTCTTTTATCATGCCATTTCTTCGTTCTTTCCTTATAGATTAACGAATTTTTGTATGCTTCATGTCTTAATTCTTCTAATTCGTTTAGCTGACTTAACCATAGACGTTCGGCTTCATGTATATCAAGATTACATGTCTTCAAAGCCCAAAATGCTTTATGTTCAATTTCTACTGGAATATGACATGCTTTTCCGTAAACGAGTTTAAAAGGTGTGGTTCCAATTGGAGTTTTGTAGGCTGTTCTAAAAGCCCAGAGTGCATCTTCCAATTTCATGGACCATTCCTTCGGATTTGATCCTACGGTTTTCTCTAGAATACGTTTTAATGCTCGGTTGGTATTTTCAATTTGTCCACTTGTTTGTGGATGATAAGCGGTTGAGATTTTATGAGTTACTCCATATCTTTTGAGAACTTTCTCAAGTTAATTATTAAAAAATGAGTACCCCGATCACTTATTAAAGCTTTCGGTGTTCCAAACCTAGCAAAAAGACGTTTTAAAAAGTTGACTATAACTCGTGCATCGTTAGTTGGGAGAGCTTGTGCTTCTGCCCATTTAGATACATAATCAATGGCAACGAGAATGTAGAGATTATTATGAGATTCTGCAAATGGACCCATAAAGTCAATACCCCAAATTTTAAATACTTCACGTACTTGAATGACATTTTGTGGCATTTCATCACGTTGACTTATTTTTTCGGCCCTTTGACAAGCATCACAGGATTTGCAAAGAATATGTGCGTCTTTGAAAATTTTAGGCCAATAGAATCCAGCATCGTAAACTTTTCTTGCTGTGAGTTGAGGCCCATAATGCCCTCCTGTTGGTCCTGTATGACAATGGTTTAAGATTTGACTAGCTTCATCTCCGAATACACATCGGCGTATTATTCCATCGGGACAACTTTTAAATAAATGTGGATCTTCCCAGAAATAGTGTTTTATATCACTAAAGAATTTTTTTCGTTTTTGGTACGACAACCCTTTTTCAAGGAATCCACGTACTAAGTAGTTTGCATAGTCTGCAAACCATGGAATTTCACTATAATCTATCTTCAATAGATATTCATCAGGAAAGTTATCTTGTATGGCCGATTCATTTAGAACTTCTAATTCAGAATTTTCAAGACGAGAAAGATGATCGGCGGCGAGATTTTCTGCTCCCTTTTTATCTCGGATTTCAATATCGAACTCTTGTAAGAGTAAGATCCAACGGATTAATCGTGGTTTGGCATCTTGTTTCGAAAATAGGTATCTAAGAGCAGAATGGGCAGTATAGACCACCGTTTTAGCTAGAACGAGATATGAACGAAATTTGTCAAAAGCAAAGACAATAGTAAGGAGTTCTTTTTCAGTAGTTGTGTAATTTGTTTATGCTCCTTGTAACGTCTTACTAGCATAATAAATAGGTTGAAATCGTTTTTCAATCCTTTGTCCTAAAACGGCTCTCATTGCAAAATCACTTGCATCGCACATAAGTTCAAACGGTAGATTCCAATTTGGAGTTATCATGATCGGAGCATTAGTGAATTTTTCTTTAAGAATATTAAAAGATTTGATGCATTCATCTGAAAAGATGAATGGAGCATCCTTTTCTAGGAGTTTATTCATAGGAGTGGCAATTTTAGAAAAATCTTTTATGAAACGTCGGTAAAAACCGGCATGCCCTAGAAAACTCCTAACTCCTCTAACATTGGTGGGATGTGGAAGTTTAGCAATTACATCTACTTTAGCTCTATCCACTTCAATTCCTTCCTTTGAAATTTTATGGCCAAGAACGATGCCTTCTTTAACCATGAAATGGCATTTCTCCCAATTGAGAACTAGATTTGATTGTTTGCATCTAATAAGCATTCGTTCAAGATTAACTAAACATGATTCAAATGTATCACCGAAGACTGAAAAGTCATCCATGAAAACTTCCATGCATTCTTCTATCATGTTGTGAAAAATCGCCATCATGCACCTTTGAAAGGTTACAGGGGCGTTGCAAAGTCCAAATGGCATGCGTTTGTAAGCAAAAGTACCATAAGGGCACGTGAATGTGGTTTTCTCTTGGTCCTCGGGTGCTATTGGAATTTGAAAATATCCGGAAAAACCGTCAAGAAAACAATAGTAACTATTTCCGGCTAATCTTTCCAACATTTGATCAATGAAAGGTAAGGGAAAGTGATCTTTTCTGGTGGCGTCATTTAATTTTCTATAATCAATACAAACACGCCATCCTGTTATAGTCCTAGTAGGAATAAGCTCATTTTTTTCATTTGTGTTGACAGTCATGCCACCCTTCTTAGGTACGCATTGAACTGGGCTTACCCATGGACTATCAGAGATTGGATAAATTAAACCTGCATCTAGCAGTTTAATAATTTCTTTCTTAACAACATCTTGCATATTAGGATTTAGTCTTCGTTGGCGTTGCACGTACGTTTTATGACCTTCTTCCATAAGGATTTTATGTATGCAATACGAAGGACTTATTCCTTTAATATCATGAATTTTCCATGCAATAGCTGGTTTATGAGCTTTTAGCACAGAAATGAGTTGAGATTTTTCATTTTCAGTAAGAGAAGACGATATTATTACAGGTAATTCAGATTCACCATGTAAATAAGCGTATTCTAAATGGTTTGAAAGTGACTTTAACTCTAATGTCGGTGGTTATTCTACCGATGATTTATATCGATATCTGTCTTCCTCTTTTAGCTTTTGAATTTCTTATGTTGTTGGTTCATATCCATTAGCCATAAGTGTAGCTAACATTTCAGTTTCATCAATTGGTTCAGTTCCTTCTCCTAAAGAACATTCTCCTGTTCCATGTAATTCTGGAAATTCTTCTAACAATTCTGCATGTGAATCTATAGTTTGAATGTAATAACATGTATCATCTGCAGATTGCAGTTGTTGCATGGCTCTATCAACTGAAAAGGTAACACTCTCGTCCTCTATACTTAGGGTCAGTTTCTTACCGAACACGTCTATTATTGCTTTGGCCGTGTTTAAGAATAGTCTTCCTAATATGAGAGGAACTCGAGAATCTTCTTCCATGTCCAGAATAATAAAATCTACTGGAAATACTAAAGTACCAACTTCAACTAGCATGTTTTCCATTATCTACTGGAAATCTCCAAGGTCTAGTTTAGCGTATAGTGAATACGGCATTAAATTTATACTAGCACCTAAATCTGCCAATGCTTCTATTGAACTAAGACTGTGACGCCCCGTACAAAATCATCGTGTATGGTACATCAACAACAGGATTATTACAAGGTCAAACACTATATGCTGTTTGAAAACCAGTTTTGCATTCATGAACAGATAACGTTTTACAAAAGATGAATAGGAAACATTAACATGAGTACATGATACTAAGGTCATTACAAAGCTATTGTTTTGAAAATAACATAAGTTGGGAATGCAAAGTAAAAGTTTCATGCTTGAGACATCTCTAAGTAATGCAGCGGAAGTCTAACACAGCAAGTCTGTAACAGCAAGTCTATACACCGAGACTAGAACAGCAAGGCTAATAGCAGAAGCAACAACGTCTAAACACCTGAGAAATACATGCTTAAAAAGTCAACACGAATGTTGGTGAGCTATAGTTTGTTTGTATTCAGTAATGTAATGTAATGTAATGTAGGCCACTAGATTTCGGTGCTTCAAACAAGCATTTCAAATCAGTAATTCAAATCAGTATGATAAAGTATATGTATAACCGTGGGTACTCGGTAACTAACTTAACGTTTATACCCCCTGAAAGTACACTTGGAAAGTGCGTATGTCTACGAATTATTAAACACTCGTTAAATGCTAGCGCGACTAGCCCGAGTGGGGATGTCAAACCCTATGGATCCATATCTAAGATTCGCGTTCATGGTTCAAAAACCAATGATTAAACGTTACCGAGCTAAAGGGAATGTTTATGCCATTGTATAACCCACACATATATAAGTTTAAGTACTCGTGCCTAGTTTGTAAAACATAAAATCCGCATGTATTCTCAGTTCCCAAAATAAGTTAAAGTAAAAAGGGAATGCTATAACTCACAGTGATAAAAGCGGTAAAGTCGGTAATGAAAGTACGCAAGTAGTAAGTCGGTCCGAAAGGTCGTTAACCTAAATCAAGGGTTACTAGGTCAGTAGGTTGTTTTTATAAATTCTAATAGTGCATAAAATAAGTTTAAGTGTCATCATCATCATCATTCATCATCATAAAAGCTAAGTAAGTTCGACAAGAATAGAGATCGAAAAAATAGGCTGATTTCGGTCAGCTGCTGCAACCTCTACGTAAAGCGAAAAGATGCATAGTCAGTGGCTATGGCTCCGTATGTGAGTCCCCTAACCACTGACCAATTTTCAGAACCTAACTCGTCTTCGTTTGACCGTGGCGACGGTTTAAGTGCGAATAGGTCAGAAATTTCAGCACAACGTTAATAGGGTGTAGTGACTCTCGGAGGGCCATAAATCCTAAACCGTAACTCGGATTAAGACGAGGCTTAAACGGAAAATCATCTACTCGAACCGAACTAACTGAAAATAAGCTTTCCAATAGCCCATGTGGTCTGATCAGATACGAAAATGAGTGGACAAGTGCTCCGGTGAGGTTCTTGGTGCTTGATGCTCATCACGGTTCTCATCCTTGATGCTTGTAGCTTCAAGTGTACAACTCGTTGATGGTTTAGCATCACTTTTGACCAAGATTCTACCATCAATACACAATATGTTAAGACCAAGTGGTAACACAACTCATTTAAGAGTCTTAGATGGATGATGAACCAAGGTTACATCATATCCTTAGTCTTAACACAATTACAAGTCCTATTTACAAACAAAGTTACAAACTTTACATCAATCAAACAAGTATGAACATGATCCAAGTCAAAAGAGGTGATGGAACCCTAAGCTAAAGAGCTTGGATCCCTTTCACACAATTTATAAGGTCACAAAGCTAGAAAGCTTGAACCTTTAGTGTTCTTGAAGATCTTGAAGCATAAAGCTTGGATCTTTAAGATATATGAAGATAACAAACAAAAGTTTGAATCTTTATCACAAAATAACAAGATTAAAGTAAAAGAAAGATGAATCTACAAAGTTGGTGAAGAATCAAAGCTAGAAAGCTTGAATCTTCTATGTTCTTGAAAGATTCATGCTTGAATCAACAAGATATAAGCAAGATCAAAGCTAAAAGGAACTTTGATCTCCATAATATGATGATGATGGCCACGAAAATGAAAGGAAAAGAAGAAGAAAAAGAAGACTTACAAGCAATACTAGAAAGGGAAGAAAGAAAGAACAAGTGTGTGTGAAAACCAAATGAGCAAGTGATTTGAATGAGAGGTAAATGGCTAGTATTTATAAGCAAGGAATTTGACAAGGATTGATGACATGGACAAGGGCTAGTATTTATAAGCAAGGAATTTGACAAGGATTGATGACATGGACAAGGGCTAGTATTTATAAGCAAGGAATTTGACAAGGATTGATGACATGAACAAGGGCTAATTAATTGGGTCACTAGCTAGAGTAGGGTGGGCTTGAGCCCAACAAGGTAGAAAGTCCAACAAGACTAACTATTGTGCATAATTAAATTACTACGCGTAATTAAGCATCCAAAAACCCAGGTAATTATTATTATAAAATAATAATTAATATTTCGCAGTCATAATATTCCGATTATGACAAAAGTTAAACGTGCGCGCAAGTTCGCGGTTTATTCGAAACGTCAAATAACACTAACGGTTATAAAGGCTTCCAATGATCAAGTTATGTATCCTACGTACTCTAAGGCACGTTTTAACATATAAATGGAAGTAAACCACGTAAATCAAGTTTCCAGAGTATAAAGTAACACAGTACGCACAAATACGCAGTTTCGCAAAAACACAAGGCACAAAAGCAAGTCGAAAAAGCCGGGTCGTTACATTACCCACCTGTTAATGGAAATTTCGTCTCGAAATTTGAGGAGCGACAAAAAAAATGGTACCGTATTTAAATAAGAAGTAGCGTATCAAAGTTCCGAAAGATTCGTGGGCTAAAAAGTGAGCTATTTACCTTGAAAGGTACTCTGGCGTATAAAAGTAAGAATAGGTATATGCTATTAATTAAGTCTCTTAGGAGATCAACAAATTGATTTCGTTTCTGGTTAACAAGAGTATGTTGTCTGAATATATCCACAAAAGAAAAGATGATGTTTTTAGCCTTACAGGCATCTTTAGTAAGCTGAATGCATGAAATACATCATGAATGTTACTAAACTCATCTAAAACATTGAGCGCTTATGTCGCAATACAAAGCTGACAGGTAGGATGGAAAACATGGTGATCATAACCATGCGATTTGATGTCTGGATAGTGTTAGCCACGGATTTTACTAACCCCTTGATTTCGGAAAGAGACCATAGGCATAAAGAACTCGATATTTAAGAACGTTTCATTTAACTATATGAATTGAAACTTTTGCTGAAAGTGAATAATCGGACTTATATGCAATGCAAGCCATAATTATCTATAGTGCCTTCAGGACGGTATGAACGAACAATGAAGGATATCACCCAGTTTACCATACTGCAGGTGAACTTATCCTTAGATGGAATGAAAGAACAGTTCCATAATGTAACTTTATCCTTTCAGTTACATGTTGAAGTTAGGGTTAACATTAACTAGAACAACATATAGTTGCAACCAACGAAGAAAAGAATGTGTAGAGTAACCATATCCGAATTACAGATGTTTTAAGCAGTCCCTTCCAAGAGGATAACAAGATTCATAGATTCCTAAAGTATGTTACTTTACATTTCTGAAAGAGAATCGCACGAAAGGTGTGATCTTTGAACCAGGGTGAACTCTTCGAGCGGTTTGTTCTGAATTTATCCTTATACTTAAGGAGATGCGCGGACAAGAAGATACGTGGACCCTTGGTCGTAAAGAACGGTTTACTCTAAGTGAAAAGAATCTCAAAACGATTCCTTGTACCTCAACCTACTAATTCATAGAGATGATTTTTACGAGGATGTTGCGATTAGCCGTGAAATATTGAGAATAGAAACCCACCTAGTGCCCTTCCTACAATGGGGTGACCATTGAGTGTACCTCAGAAAACTGATTTATCGGACCGCGATTTTGCCATGTTTAACCTTAAAAGGAACATTTTTCGAGTACAAAGACTTCCTAACAAATTTTTTTTTATAAATCTGCCACCCAAAGTGGCTCAAGCGTTTTTAACAAGGATTTTAATAGTAAGCTTCATTCCTAACGGAGGGAGAGAAGAAGTGTGATCCCTACATGGTGTAGTCTAATACGGAAACCTTTAATGAAATCAACCGAGGAAGTTTTGAAAAACCTTTAAACATTTGATGCGACAACATAAATGGAACGAAGTTCTTGGTAAATTTAGAAGTATGTATAACGAGTACCATTTGCACAAAATTATTTGACTTAAAACAACTCAATAAAGGAGCGATTTTTAATCATCTTGAAGGTATAACTTAGTATGTACTAACCCAAAATAAGTAAGGGTAAATTTATACATATATGATTTTATAAATCGCGTAAGTGATAGAAAAGTTTTTAGTACTTTCATTTGTCCATAAATCTCGTGAGGACCGCACAAATAAGCAACGTGTAAAAATTTTGATAAACATAGTTTTTCGTATTTCAGAGGTTACGAGTTGAAAAAGGTCGAGTGAAAAATCTTTGAATCATCGGTTGACATGTTACTAGGTAATGAAAACTAATGAATTAAATGTAGTTTTGATGATTATCCGAACTTAAGTCTTTGGCCCAAAAATGTTTACGTCCGAAGCCGTTGCTAAAAAGTGAGGTATGAAGGATAGAGCATGAGGATGAGAAGTTAATCGCTTCTTGACTTTGCAGAATGCCACACAGGTTATGGCTAATATTAAAGTCGGAATACTAATGATGTTAATATCGCTAGATGAGAATTTCCTTGGAATAGGTCAGGACTTTGAGTTATGTAAGATAGAGCATCACTCCGACAGATGTGAAGAATAAGATCCCTGGGGTAACGCAGTAATTTTGAATGGTTTAAGTGTGTGTGGATGCCCGAAGGCTCTGCATGACGTGGTAGTAAGTGCCTTCATCACATACACACATGAATCTCTTAGTTTCGACAGTTGTCTGTCTTCATGATGACTTGGATACGAATAAGCAACGAAAAATTTTATATTGACAAGCAACAAAAATTTTATAGAATTCATTTAAGGTGACGATGTAAGAAAAGAAATTAAGTTCTTAGCAAACTAGGGTTATGTACAACACGTACCATTCAAGGTAAAATATCCTTTGAATAAAAGATTTGATTTGTAAAAGTGAAAGTAAAATTTCATATGTATTTGTCAAAAAGAAGTAATTATTTACTTTATTTTATATAACGTATACGATTTCAAAAATTTGCACGAATGGCAAATAAAATAAATTTATTTTTATTATGTTTTGTGAGGATCGCACAGTAAAATAGTGTAAGTAAAATTTTGGCAAACAAAATTTTCATATTTCAGAGGTTACAAGTTGAAAAAAGATTGATGAGAATCGAGTAAAAGACTTTTGAAAATCTCGGGTGATATTTGAGCAAAAATGTTACGAGGTAATGAAAACTATTGAATTTTAATGTGGTTGATGACTATTAGTAGGGCATAAGTCCTTCGACAAAAAATGCTTAAGTATAAAGTAGTTGCTTATAAGTGAGAAACGAAAGGGAGAGTATGAGGACGGGGATTAACTACCCATTGATTTTGGAAATTCCGAACTGCTATGACTAATATCAAAGTAAGAAGGGTGATGGTGTGATTATCATTGATTAATAATTCTCTCGGAATAAGTTAGGATTCAGTGTCGCATAAGAATGACTATCAAATACGATTCTTGGGTAGTGTAGTATTTGAATTGTTGAAGTGACGGGATACAATTTCCTTTATGTATAGTTGTCCATTGTATCGGTTTCTTTCATGGCTAGAAAGTGAGCAGATTTGGTGAGCCGATCAACGATAACCCCGATAGTGTCATAACTGCCGACTGTTTTCGGTAGTTTCATAATGAAATCCATCGTCATCCCTTCCCATTTCCATTGTGGGATCTCGGGTTGTTGAAGTAATCCGGATGTCTTTTGGCTCACCATTCTCGTGAGGTATACGAATAATCTTCTTACTATAAATAACTTTCGCTTTCGTCCTTGAAAGTCAGTCCGTTCCAACTATTTCCTCAAAGTTTTCTAACTCGATGAGTATTAGGTTAATTTTAAGGTCCATTCCAACCAAATCTTATTATACTGCCGTGAAAATTTTTATCAACTTTCTCAAATAACATCTGCTTGTGCGCAGGTAACTAATCCTTTCCAACTACTACTATAAAACTTCCAAGTTTTGTTGGCATGAGGTCATCTCCAAATGACCCACCTGTTAATTTTTAAGGTACTATCTTAAATTACTCCTCTATCTCTGCCAACTTACCATTAGCTTGTCCTATAGAATACTTAACTCTCATGATTGTTAATGGCTTATTAGTCATCACACTAGGATTCTTAGATATAAGGTTTCTATCACTCTAGTATTAAACAATTCCGAGACGATAAATCGTTGTGAATAAACGTACCCTAACTAAAATCAGGATCCATGCGAGTCTCCATAGCTGAGATAACGATTGCTCTATCGTATGTGAGTCCAAAGTGTTTTTTTTCCTATTTGAGAACTTTTTCCTTAAGTATCCAGGGTGTCTATATCTATAACAAATTTTCGGGTTATCAATTCTGCAGTCCAGGCCCTTCTCGTATAGTATCTAGACTAAGTGGTTATTCCTGCCTTTATCAGACCATAATGCGTATACCCAAGTGGTTCCTACCAGAATTTCCTTTGAATCGCTTCATATTCCTTATGTAGTAACATTGGGACTTCTTCATAATTCACTTCAATATAATTACGCTGGCCTGGCGTCATTATATTGTACTAAATCATACGTTCATTCCAATATCACTCCATATGGTCAATGTAACGTGATCACTTTCAGTTCTACTCAATTTCATCCAACGGTGCTTTATCTATGCTATCTCAAAACAAAATCTACATAATTAATCTCATGGTTTCTCGGTGTAGGTGCGTAAGTTCCGTAGGTCATGCACCAATGCCTAAATGTCCTGAAATTTCTTCAAAATGTTCAGGTTCAGGTAACATCGTTAGGTTCCTTTCTAGAAATTCAATCTGGGTCTCGCTTCGAGTTGTATGTGTAGCAAGTAGTAGTACGATATGTCTTGAGGTGACTCCCAAGTCTTTGGGTATGGTTGAGCATCAGTAGAAGGCACTCTGACCTTGTGAAAGGAGATGTCCTCCTGACTTCCCCAATGCCTAAGAGTGTTAGGGTACTAAATCCAGAAATGTCGTCAGATCGTTGAGCAGTGGTGAAGAACGAAAGAGATAAGTGACGGTCATGAAAGCGTACGAGATACGAGCCATCTTGCAGGAACTGAACAACCTTCGAATGTTCACACGTCGTACGTGGCTATTTAGAGTGAGCTCGAGGTGCGGTTACTCTGAAAAATCCTCCAATATCTCCTCCTCCGAGGATCGACTTTAGTGGGCATGTAATCCGAGGGGTACTCCTCCTAGATTGCATGAAGAATCATTTCGATCTCTGGAACGGTGGAACAGTAGTAACAGGTGGATTACAATACTAATCCTTAGGGTTAGACGTGTGGGAAATGGGTTCAGAAGAACATCTGAACTAGGAAAGGTAAGTTTTTCCAAGTCGGTGCAGCGAATAGCAGGCATGAAGCAAGCACGTAATCAGGCACTACAGCAACCTAGCTCGTTTACAGCAGTATATAGCATGGTAATATTAACAGTTCTAAACAGAAGTAACATGCAATCGAAAGCAGATAGTAGCATGCAGTAGCTAGAATAAGCAAAAGCATGCAGCGAGTTTACATAGCAGTAAAAGGAAAAGGTTGTAACATCCCGCGTTTTTTCGTTAAATTTAATTTTAACACCGTCTTTTTTTTTAAAAACAAAATCTTTCGTATTTAAATTAATAGTTTCCGTGAGTAACGTTCATTATATTCCCGCTATTTAATTTTGACACCACCCGTTTACTCGAGCGTTTTAAAAATATTCGTTTGGTTAATTCCCGCGCCCGCTTTGAAACTTGAGGGACTAAACTTGCCAAGAGGGCAAAGAGATGACTAGGTCAACTAGTCAACCTTCACCCTCCTCCATTCAACCACCTCCACCTCTCTCTCTTTCTCTCTATCAAGAACACACACACAAACACCCAATTCAATCATTCATCATCTAAATTCAATCTTGGAAGCTCACAACAAATCCGATTACATTTTCGTGATCCTCTCTTCATCCTCTACATTTTGATACAAACTTCATCTCGTTTGGGTAACATTTCTAAAACTCTAGATTTCTTTAAATTCGTGTTTTTGACTTAAAATGGTGTTAGTTAGTGTCTATGGCTCATTGTGATGTCGTGTATGTAATTTGTATGCTCGATCTCGTTGTTTTAGTGTAACTAGCATGAACTTGAATTTTGGTGTGTTGTTCTTGAATTTTGGATGATCATATGTTGTTAGATGTTAAAAGTTCATGTTCTAATTGTGTTCCTAGTATCATTAGCTTCGTTTTGATGTATAGGTTAATTAAGGAAACTCCAAGAACATGATTAGTGATTTTGTGAACTTGAATTAGGGTTTGATAAGCTTTAGATGAACTTTTGATGCATCAAATGCTATGAAATATTATAGATAAGAATTTTGTTGCAATGTGTGTATGATTACCTTCGAAACGGCATATCATACATGAAAATTGGTTGCCCGAATCGTGAAATGCATATTTGGAACTTGAACCATGATTATGGACGTTTAAATGCGGTTTTGGAGTGTGTAAGTGTTGAATTGCTTGATGAAATGTGTCTAGGTGTTTTCCTCGTCGAATTACCTTTCCGGTGATATAAAATACATGTCCTAATTGTTTGCGGTTTGTAAAATGGGTTGGTTTATGTTTTGGTTCGTGCACTTAGGAAATACAGCAACCAGGGCCTGTAAACACTTCAAGACGCCGTCCAGATACCCAGGACGACGTCCCACTATTCTTACCTAGACGCCGTCTAGGGATTGGGGACGCCGTCCCACCCTTTTATTCGAGACGCCGTCTAGCCATTTGGGACGCCGTCCCATTTGGCTAGAACTGGCTGTTCGCTTTGGTCGTTTGACATGAAAATGTTTGCTATGCTACGGACCTCCGATTAACATGAAACTTGGCCAACATGCTCATATATGATTATATAACTTAGAAAAATTGTCGGATATCCAATCCGACCCCGTTGACTTTTCTGTTGACTTTGACCCGACCAAGTTGACTTTTAATCAAACTTAACCAAATAATTGTGCAATCGTTCTAATAGGTTTCTATACTTGTACCGTGCATGAAACATGACAATTTGATTCACATGCTATTACGATCGAGTCTTAACGAGCCATAGGACTAATTGAACATCTTTGACCTATCGTGTTTACCGTTATTGATACAACCTATTTGTTTAGGTCAAGACTAGCATTGTTCTTGCACACATTTACTTGTTGAAGTACTTTACTACTCGTGCATTCAAGGTGAGATCATAGTCCCACCTTTTCAATAACTGTTATACTTTTAAATCGTGGGCTGAGAAACATATACTTTATATACATTTATACGGTTTATACTTTCATACTTTGGATACAAATGCAAATACAAGAGCAAAGATACAGACGAGTTAGAACAAAAGTCCTCAATCCAATTATCATTAGTTCCACTTGCAGGGTGTAAGTGTAAGCGAGTGATTATGTTGTGTGGCCATACGGGTTTAACGAACCCTCATTCAGACGGTTCGCTACCGTTAGTGGATGAAATGTAATTTCAACGTGCATAGTGTATGTTCTAACACTATATTCAAAATTCAGAGGGAAGATTCAGTTAAGTTTTGGTAATTGGGTGCTCGTGATACAGACAACATCTTTTGGGATGTATACGCTTGAAATTCACTTTATACTAAATCTTATGGTTTACAAACACATCTTTAGAGATGTATACGCCTTGATACTAAACCTTGTGATTCAAAATATACTTTTACAAATACATTTATGATCTCACCAACGTTTTTCGTTGACAGTTTTCTACATGTTTTCTCAGGTTCATACTTGGCTACTTGATACATGCTTCCGCTCATTAATTGATACTTGCATTGGATGTCGAGTATACATGCTTTTCATGGAGCGTCTTTTGACTTTACTTTAAACTGTGTCGCCTGGATTTCAATCGTACTTAACGTTGTAACTTAACTTTTGGTTGAACAATTCTTGTAAACTTTGGAAAAAATCTTTATTTTGAAATGAAGGCGACATATTTTGGTCAAACGTTGTCATAAAGACTTATGACCAGGTAAAGGGACCCACGTAGACGACGCCGTCACTTGACGATTTGTCGGGGTCGCTACAGTTGGTATCAGAGCCTTGGTTGTAGGGATTTGGAGTTCATATGTGTCCACCCCGAGTCATAGGGTACATAGGTGAATCTAGACTACAACCGGCATATAGACTGAAGTAGGAATTATTTGACTAATTGTGCATTTATACTCGAACTCTTCTATCATATCTAACTCGTATTCGATCTTGATCTTACGTTGATAAATTTTGTTGATGCGCCACCTTGACTTTATGAAGTAATGTTAAATGCACATGAGAATCAGGGTAATATAATTTCCGGGATTATATTACGGTGATTCACATGGACGTTCCGACATTATGACATAAAGAATTTAGGGCGAGTCAAGGAAAATTTTCTCTCTATCCTTATTCCATACTCCGGTTAGTATTGTTGAAAATACTAACCAACGATATTCTTGTGTCTTGAAGGAACAATGGCTCCTCGTCGTGTACGCCGCAATGAAACTCCCGAACAAGCTCTCGAACGGATGATAGCTACCGCCGTAGATGCGGCCATGGCCGGTCACTCATCCAACAACAATAATAATAACAACCACAACAACAACAACAACAACAATGGAGCCGGAAACTCAAACGAGGGATGCTCCTATAAAGCTTTCATGGGGTGCAAACCTCACACTTTTGATGGAACCGGGGGACCGGTCGTGCTCACCCGATGGTTTGAGCAAACGGAAGCCGTCTTTAGCATAAGCGGTTGTCGGGACCAAGACAAGGTCAAATACTCCACTCACACTTTCTCCGGAATTGCTCTAACATGGTGGAACACCTATGTTCAATCGGTGGGTACCGATGAAGCTCATGCCCTCTCTTGGGCCGATCTAAAGGAAAAGATGATTGTTGAATATTTTCCGCGCGAAGAAACCCGAAAGCTTGAGGAAGAACTAAGAGCTTTGAAAGCGGTCGGAAACGATCTTAAAGCTTATAATCAACGCTTCGCCGAACTATCCTTGATGTGTCCTAATCTTGTTAACCCCGAATCTCAAAGGATTGAGCTCTACATGCTCGGTCTTCCAAAAAGCATCAAACAAGGGGTGATGTCATCCAAACCCACTACTCATCAAGCCGCTATGAACATGGCTCGCCAACTAATTGAAACGGTTGACGAAATCGTAGTTCCGGCACCTAAGGCCGAGGATAAATCGGGCGGCAACAAAAGAAAGTGGGAACCCTCCCAATCAAGCAACAACAACTTTGCTAAGAAGCCTTACACCTCCGACGGCAAGAGGGGTTATACCGGACACCTACCGTATTGTAACGAGTGCTACAAACATCATTTAGGCGAATGTGGCAAACCATTTTGCTTAAAGTGTCAAAGAAGTGGCCATGTAGCCCACGATTGTAGGAATACCGCTCCCGTCGCTCAAAAGGAGCACAATGCACCCAAGACGGGTGTTTGTTTTGAATGTGGCCAACCGGGTCATTTTAGGAGTGCGTGCCCAAATAAGAAAATCAACCCCAACGCACGCCGTTAAACTTTCAACATCAACGCCTAGGATGCCCGAGACGACGATGGACTAGTCACGGGTATGTTTCTTCTCGAAATTCTCACGTTTCATGTTTATTCGATTCGGTTACCGTTAGACGTTTTATAAACAAGTCTTTGACTTGTACTCTTTACATTCCACCTTTTTCCCCTAGATACTACTTAGGCAATTTAAGCGACCAATGGATAAATATTGTGAGCCTATAAATTTTTTTGGAGGATATACGTTAAGAATTATGACTTGACACCTATAGAACTAGGGAGCTCGAAACCTATTTGTTAAGGAGAAATTTTTCCCCTACAATTATGTATAGAATATTGTGAACTAAGTAATTTTCGGTTGGAAACCGATACCCTCTTCCTCGTATCCACAATTGGGGGTTAAGGGAGACGAGTTTTCCGAACTCGTAACGTTAGTTGTAAATCTCTCTTAGTACCATTCGATTTATTTAGGACTCTGTCCGTATTCATAAACCTCCTAAACCACGTATGCAAACTTATCTATACAAATCTGTTATCGTATTTATAGATGACATCTTAACTCATTCAAGTAAAGAAGGAAAACGAACAACATCACCATCTTACGCTCGAACTTTTGAGAAAAGAGCAACTCTATACCAAATTCTCCAAGTGAGAATTTCTGTTGAACGAAGTCCAATTTTCTAGACCATAATGTTAATGATCAAGGCATTTCAATCAATCTCAAAATCAAGCCACATGTAATCAGGAAACTCTCCCCACTCAGACTTGTATTCGTAAAATCTTAGACCTCGTCTGTTATTACCGAAAATTCATTTCTGACTTTTCTCGTGTTACACGACTTTAATCTCTCCGCGATCGAACCTTGAGCGTGATTCTTCACACCAACATTTCTAGTTAAATTCGTTATCTTGCACGGAGAAGTCGAATACTAAATTGTGGATCCGATCAATTTTCTCGTCATCACGTACCACACTACACACCTCTGATATTTCACCGTTACCGTCTGATATTACTGGAATTTAAGATAGCACACAATCCAACGATACTTCACTCTTCTTTGACGTAACGTCCTTGTGTTTCTGGTAATCGGTCAACTATTATTCAACCCCGAACTATACAACTACGTGTACTACCTCGTTTCTCTTTCAGACTTCAACTTTTGACAACTAGAGGCACGTTATGGCAACCTCGAGATGTAAACTCATCCTATTCTAAGTCCTCATTTCACTACTATCTTTACCGTTCGCATTTTCCGTTTAAAGAAACTCCATGGATAGAGAAACTCCTCATATTACATAAGTATTCGCCACGAGGGTGAATAGTCCTAACAAACATTTTTTTTTTCGAACCCTAACTGACTCGTTCAAACATATCTTAAGAGATTCTATTCCAACACGGTGTATCTTTGTTAATTACCCCGTATCGAAATACTCGTTTCACTTCTAGTTTTACAAGAAGCCTCGGGACCGCGTTTAGACATGAGTACCGCGTATCATCCACAACCCGACGGACCGAACGAACATACGATTTAAGTCTTGAAAACCATAATACGAATTTGTATTACCAACTTCAAATTCACTTGAGAAAAGTATTTTCCTTAACCGAATCCTCATACTACAATGAATTTCATTCGAGTTTTAACGTCACACCTTTTGAAACCACATGTGACCGAAAACGTCATTCTCCTTTGTCGAACCAAGTAAACGATGATCAATTCACCGGGGCCGAGGTTATTCATGAACAACCGAGAAAATTTGTTCATATTCAGGTAAAACCCTACGCGACTCGTAATCACCAAGAGCTACGCCGATGTTAGACGTAAACATTTCAAATTCCGCGTGGGAAACCGCGTCACGTTAAGAGTCGCACCTTGGAAAGGTACAATCCGTTTCGGGAAACGTAGGAAGCTAAATCCGCGATACTTTGATCCTTTAAATTCTTGGGGTGTTTTGGACCCGTCGCTAACCGTTTAGACTTTTCCGACTCATTTTGGGTCTCCGTTTATCCTACATTCGATGTATCAACTCAAAGACGTGTTTTGCGAAACGAGAACTTGTTATCTCCTTAGATGAACTCACTATCGACGATAACCCTCACTTCCTAGGAGGACCGGTTGAAACCATAAATCGTGAAGCCAAACCTTAAAACAACATATGATCCTGACCGTCAAAGTTCGTTGAAATACCCAAGGATGTACTTCTCCCTCACTCGTAGAATTGGCAACGCAAGATCTCGAGGAAGATTCAACAACTACTACTTTCAACTAAATTTCGGGACGAAATTTCTTTTGAGGTGTGGATAATGTAACATCCCGCGTTTTTCCGTTAAATTTAATTTTAACACCGTCTTTTTTTTTAAAAACAAAATCTTTCGTATTTAAATTAATAGTTTCCGTGAGTAACGTTCATTATATTCCCGCTATTTAATTTTGACACCACCCGTTTACTCGAGCGTTTTAAAAATATTCGTTTGGTTAATTCCCGCGCCCGCTTTGAAACTTGAGGGACTAAACTTTCCAAGAGGGCAAAGAGATGACTAGGTCAACTAGTCAACCTTCACCCTCCTCCATTCAACCACCTCCACCTCTCTCTCTTTCTCTCTATCAAGAACACACACACAAACACCCAATTCAATCATTCATCATCTAAATTCAATCTTGGAAGCTCACAACAAATCCGATTACATTTTCGTGATCCTCTCTTCATCCTCTACATTTTGATACAAACTTCATCTCGTTTGGGTAACATTTCTAAAACTCTAGATTTCTTTAAATTCGTGTTTTTGACTTAAAATGGTGTTAGTTAGTGTCTATGGCTCATTGTGATGTCGTGTATGTAATTTGTATGCTCGATCTCGTTGTTTTAGTGTAACTAGCATGAACTTGAATTTTGGTGTGTTGTTCTTGAATTTTGGATGATCATATGTTGTTAGATGTTAAAAGTTCATGTTCTAATTGTGTTCCTAGTATCATTAGCTTCGTTTTGATGTATAGGTTAATTAAGGAAACTCCAAGAACATGATTAGTGATTTTGTGAACTTGAATTAGGGTTTGATAAGCTTTAGATGAACTTTTGATGCATCAAATGCTATGAAATATTATAGATAAGAATTTTGTTGCAATGTGTGTATGATTACCTTCGAAACGGCATATCATACATGAAAATTGGTTGCCCGAATCGTGAAATGCATATTTGGAACTTGAACCATGATTATGGACGTTTAAATGCGGTTTTGGAGTGTGTAAGTGTTGAATTGCTTGATGAAATGTGTCTAGGTGTTTTCCTCGTCGAATTACCTTTCCGGTGATATAAAATACATGTCCTAATTGTTTGCGGTTTGTAAAATGGGTTGGTTTATGTTTTGGTTCGTGCACTTAGGAAATACAGCAACCAGGGCCTGTAAACACTTCAAGACGCCGTCCAGATACCCAGGACGACGTCCCACTATTCTTACCTAGACGCCGTCTAGGGATTGGGGACGCCGTCCCACCCTTTTATTCGAGACGCCGTCTAGCCATTTGGGACGCCGTCCCATTTGGCTAGAACTGGCTGTTCGCTTTGGTCGTTTGACATGAAAATGTTTGCTATGCTACGGACCTCCGATTAACATGAAACTTGGCCAACATGCTCATATATGATTATATAACTTAGAAAAATTGTCGGATATCCAATCCCGTTGACTTTTCTGTTGACTTTGACCCGACCAAGTTGACTTTTAATCAAACTTAACCAAATAATTGTGCAATCGTTCTAATAGGTTTCTATACTTGTACCGTGCATGAAACATGACAATTTGATTCACATGCTATTACGATCGAGTCTTAACGAGCCATAGGACTAATTGAACATCTTTGACCTATCGTGTTTACCGTTATTGATACAACCTATTTGTTTAGGTCAAGACTAGCATTGTTCTTGCACACATTTACTTGTTGAAGTACTTTACTACTCGTGCATTCAAGGTGAGATCATAGTCCCACCTTTTCAATAACTGTTATACTTTTAAATCGTGGGCTGAGAAACATATACTTTATATACATTTATACGGTTTATACTTTCATACTTTGGATACAAATGCAAATACAAGAGCAAAGATACAGACGAGTTAGAACAAAAGTCCTCAATCCAATTATCATTAGTTCCACTTGCAGGGTGTAAGTGTAAGCGAGTGATTATGTTGTGTGGCCATACGGGTTTAACGAACCCTCATTCAGACGGTTCGCTACCGTTAGTGGATGAAATGTAATTTCAACGTGCATAGTGTATGTTCTAACACTATATTCAAAATTCAGAGGGAAGATTCAGTTAAGTTTTGGTAATTGGGTGCTCGTGATACAGACAACATCTTTTGGGATGTATACGCTTGAAATTCACTTTATACTAAATCTTATGGTTTACAAACACATCTTTAGAGATGTATACGCCTTGATACTAAACCTTGTGATTCAAAATATACTTTTACAAATACATTTATGATCTCACCAACGTTTTTCGTTGACAGTTTTCTACATGTTTTCTCAGGTTCATACTTGGCTACTTGATACATGCTTCCGCTCATTAATTGATACTTGCATTGGATGTCGAGTATACATGCTTTTCATGGAGCGTCTTTTGACTTTACTTTAAACTGTGTCGCCTGGATTTCAATCGTACTTAACGTTGTAACTTAACTTTTGGTTGAACAATTCTTGTAAACTTTGGAAAAAATCTTTATTTTGAAATGAAGGCGACATATTTTGGTCAAACGTTGTCATAAAGACTTATGACCAGGTAAAGGGACCCACGTAGACGACGCCGTCACTTGACGATTTGTCGGGGTCGCTACAAAGGTAGCATGCAGTAAGTTCATACGGTAGTAAAAGTAAGCAGTGGCATGCAGTAGTAGTAAGCAGTAACATGTAGTAATATAACACAGTAGCAAGCAGCAGGTTCCGCAGAAACAAGTAAACTAGCAAGTTGTAGATTAGTCTTATTAGTGAATCCTACTTGGGTCGGTCCTAGACTCACTAATGCAACCTAATTCCCTACAACCAATGCTCTGATACCAACTGTGACGCCCCGTACAAAATCATCGTGTATGGTACATCAACAACATGATCATTACAAGGTCAAACACTATATGCTGTTTGAAAACCAGTTTTGCATTCATGAACAGATAACGTTTTACAAAAGATGAATAGGAAACATTAACATGAGTACATGATACTAAGGTCATTACAAAGCTATTGTTTTGAAAATAACATAAGTTGGGAATACAAAGTAAAAGTTTCATGCTTGAGACATCTCTAAGTAATGCAGCGGAAGTCTAACACAGCAAGTCTGTAACAGCAAGTCTATACACCGAGACTAGAACAGCAAGGCTAATAGCAGAAGCAACAACGTCTAAACACCTGAGAAATACATGCTTAAAAAGTCAACACGAATGTTGGTGAGCTATAGTTTGTTTGTATTCAGTAATGTAATGTAATGTAGGCCACTAGATTTCGGTGCTTCAAACAAGCATTTCAAATCAGTAATTCAAATCAGTATGATAAAGTATATGTATAACCGTGGGTACTCGGTAACTAACTTAACGTTTATACCCCCTGAAAGTACACTTGGCAAGTGCGTATGTCTACGAAGTATTAAACACTCGTTAAATGCTAGCGCGACTAGCCCGAGTGGGGATGTCAAACCCTATGGATCCATATCTAAGATTCGCGTTCATGGTTCAAAAACCAATGATTAAACGTTACCGAGCTAAAGGGAATGTTTATGCCGTTGTATAACCCACACATATATAAGTTTAAGTACTCGTGCCTAGTTTGTAAAACATAAAATCCGCATGTATTCTCAGTTCCCAAAATAAGTTAAAGTAAAAAGGGAATGCTATAACTCACAGTGATAAAAGCGGTAAAGTCGGTAATGAAAGTACGCAAGTAGTAAGTCGGTCCGAAAGGTCGTTAACCTAAATCAAGGGTTACTAGGTCAGTAGGTTGTTTTTATAAATTCTAATAGTGCATAAAATAAGTTTAAGTGTCATCATCATCATCATTCATCATCATAAAAGCTAAGTAAGTTCGACAAGAATAGAGATCGAAAAAATAGGCTGATTTCGGTCAGCTGCTGCAACCTCTACGTAAAGCGAAAAGATGCATAGTCAGTGGCTATGGCTCCGTATGTGAGTCCCCTAACCACTGACCAATTTTCAGAACCTAACTCGTCTTCGTTTGACCGTGGCGACGGTTTAAGTGCGAATATGTCAGAAATTTCAGCACAACGTTAATAGGGTGTAGTGACTCTCGGAGGGCCATAAATCCTAAACCGTAACTCGGATTAAGACGAGGCTTAAACGGAAAATCATCTACTCGAACCGAACTAACTGAAAATAAGCTTTCCAATAGCCCATGTGGTCTGATCAGATACGAAAATCAGTGGACAAGTGCTCCGGTGAGGTTCTTGGTGCTTGATGCTCATCACGGTTCTCATCCTTGATGCTTGTAGCTTCAAGTGTACAACTCGTTGATGGTTTAGCATCACTTTTGACCAAGATTCTACCATCAATACACAATATGTTAAGACCAAGTGGTAACACAACTCATTTAAGAGTCTTAGATGGATGATGAACCAAGGTTACATCATATCCTTAGTCTTAACACAATTACAAGTCCTATTTACAAACAAAGTTACAAACTTTACATCAATCAAACAAGTATGAACATGATCCAAGTCAAAAGAGGTGATGGAACCCTAAGCTAAAGAGCTTGGATCCCTTTCACACAATTTATAAGGTCACAAAGCTAGAAAGCTTGAACCTTTAGTGTTCTTGAAGATCTTGAAGCATAAAGCTTGGATCTTTAAGATATATGAAGATAACAAACAAAAGTTTGAATCTTTATCACAAAATAACAAGATTAAAGTAAAAGAAAGATGAATCTACAAAGTTGGTGAAGAATCAAAGCTAGAAAGCTTGAATCTTCCATGTTCTTGAAAGATTCATGCTTGAATCAACAAGATATAAGCAAGATCAAAGCTAAAAGGAACTTTGATCTCCATAATATGATGATGATGGCCACGAAAATGAAAGGAAAAGAAGAAGAAAAAGAAGACTTACAAGCAATACTAGAAAGGGAAGAAAGAAAGAAAAAGTGTGTGTGAAAACCAAATGAGCAAGTGATTTGAATGAGAGGTAAATGGCTAGTGTTTATAAGCAAGGAATTTGACAAGGATTAATGACATGGACAAGGGCTAGTATTTATAAGCAAGGAATTTGACAAGGATTGATGACATGGACAAGGGCTAGTATTTATAAGCAAGGAATTTGACAAGGATTGATGACATGAACAAGGGCTAATTAATTGGGTCACTAGCTAGAGTAGGGTGGGCTTGAGCCCAACAAGGTAGAAAGTCCAACAAGACTAACTATTGTGCATAATTAAATTACTACGCGTAATTAAGCATCCAAAAACCCAGGTAATTATTATTATAAAATAATAATTAATATTTCGCAGTCATAATATTCCGATTATGACAAAAGTTAAACGTGCACGCAAGTTCGCGGTTTTTTCGAAACGTCAAATAACACTAACGGTTATAAAGGCTTCCAATGATCAAGTTATGTATCCTACGTACTCTAAGGCACGTTTTAACATATAAATGGAAGTAAACCACGTAAATCAAGTTTCCAGAGTATAAAGTAACACAGTACGCACAAATACGCAGTTTCGCAAAAACACAAGGCACAAAAGCAAGTCGAAAAAGCCGGGTTGTTACAAAGACTACCCATAAAACATGGAATCGTGAAACTTCCTGGATCAGAGAGTTTTTCTGGTATCTTATTCAACAGCACTACAAAACAATTAGCATTCATAGTAACAGCCGAGAGTTCTTTCATTTTCTTTCTATTTGTGATTAGATCTTTCAAGAATTTAGCATATCTAGGCATTCCAGAAATCACATCAATGAAAGGAAGATTAATATTTATTTGTTTAAACATATCCAAGAATTTGGATTGCTCGGCTTCAAGTCTCTCTTTTCTTATTTTACTCGGGTAAGGAAGTGGTGGTTGGTATGGTTTAACATAAGGTTTAGCTTTAACTGTGTTATCTTCATTAACCTTTTCAACTACCGGTTCTGTTTTCTTATCTTGTTCAGGTTGTGGTTCTTGTGGAGTAGGAATAGAGTCATCAGAAATTATAGGTATTTCAGGTGGTTTAAGTGTAATACCACTTCTTATGGTAATGGCTTTAGCTGTTTTATTCCGGAGGTTAGCATTTATATCACTAGGTAGACTTCCCGATTTTCTTTCACCTATCAACCTTGCTAGGTTACTTACTTCTTGTTCCAAATTTTGAATAGAAGCTTGTTGATTTCTAAATGCTTGAGCATTTTGTTCATTGGTTTGTTTTTGAGATGTGAAAAACTGAGTTTGAGATTCAACTAGCTTCGACATCATATCTTCTAAATTTAGCTTTTTATCATCAGTTTGTTGTGGTTTGTTTTGAAAAATAGGTCTTTGCTGATTGTAAGTATTATTGGATACTTGTTGATTGCTAGGACCTTGTTGGTTGTTGTATGGAACATTTCGGTTATAATTCTGATTTTGATTGTAGATTGGTCTTGGCGGTTGATAATTATTCTGATAATTATTTCCAGGCCTTTGGTTCATGTATGAAACATTCTCTCTTTGTTCCACTATTTGTTCAATACTAAGAAAATCTTTTGTTAAATGTGGTCCTCCACACTGCTCACAACTAATTCGTATTGAGTGGATATCTTTAGTCATCTTTTCCATTCGTCTCTCGACAGCATCTATCTTTGCGAAAATGGAATCAAAGTCATGGCTAAAACCGGCTCTAGCTGCTTTAGATGATCTAACGATATCTTTTTCTTGATGCCACTCTTGTGAGTGGGAAGCAGTGTTATCAATAATTTTGTAAGCGTCAGTTGCGGTTTTCTTCATAATGGAACCACCAGCTGCTATATCGATGTCTTTTCTTGTAGTGATGTCGCATCCTTGGTAGAATATTTGTACTATTTGATAAGTGTCTAAACCATGTTGCGGACATCCTCTCAATAACTTTCCAAATCTTGTCCACGCTTCATATAGAGTTTCATTTAGCTTTTGCGTGAACGTAACAATTTCTCCTTGAAGTCTCACGGCTTTAGATGCCGGAAAGAATTGTTTAAGAAATTTTTCAACTAAAACGTCCCATGTATCAATCGCCCCTTCAGGTAATGATTCTAACCAATCTTTGGCTTCTCCCTTTAAAGTCCAGGGAAATAACATGAGATAGATCTGTTCATCCTCTACTTCTCGGATTTTAAATAAAGTACAGATCCTATTAAAGGTACGAAGATGTTCATTTGGATCTTCCTTCGGCGCACCACTAATGTAGTGACCCGAACTTTTCCATGTTTATATATATTAATTGAGATTGATATTTACATGACTAAATGTTTCCAATGTGTTAAGCAATCAAACTTGTTAAGACTTGATTAAATGAAATAAGTTTCATATAGACAATTGATCACCCAAGTTGACCGGCGATTCACGAACGTTACAAATTTGTAAAAACTACATGTTGTGGTATATATAGACATATATAAATGGTTTACATGAGATTATGATGAGTAAGTATCTCACTAAGTATATTAACAATGTGTGATATACATAAGAAATGAGATTACTAAGTTAAGAAACTCGAAATGATATATATAACGATTATCGTTATGATAACGTCTACTAAATACATAGGTATCATATTAAGATATTGATACACTATATTTAACATGATAAAATGATATTTAAATATATCATTAAATGTGTTAACAATGAACTACATATGTAAAAACAAGACTACTAACTCAAGAATTACGAAACGAGACTTATATGTAACGATTATCGTTGTAACGATATTTTAATGTATATATCATATTAAGAGATATTCATACATCATAATATCATGATAACATAATAATTTAACATCTCATTTGATATAATAAACATTGGGTTAACAACATTAATTGAGATCGTTAACTTAAAGGTTTCAAAACAACACTTACATGTAACGACTAACGAAAACTTAACGACTCCATTAGAATGTATATACATGTTGTGTTTTGATATTTATTCTTACGCTTTTGAAAGACTTCAAGACACATATCAAAGTACTTCTACTTAACAAAAATGCTTACAATTACATCCTCGTTCAGTTTCATCAACAATTCTACTCGTATGCACCCGTATTCGTACTCGTACAATACACATCTTTTAGATGTATGTAATATTGGTATATACACTCCAATGATCAGATCTTAGCAGTCCATGTGAGTCACCTAACACATGTGGGAACCATCATTTGGCAACTAGCATGAAATATCTCATAAAATTACAAAAATATTAGTAATCATTCATGACTTATTTACATGAAAACAAAATTACATATCCTTTATATCTAATCCATATACCAACGACTAAAAACACCTACAAATACTTTCATTCTTCAATTTTCTTCATCTAATTGATCTCTCTCAAGTGCCATCTTCAAGTTCTAAGTGTTCTTCATAAATTCCATAAGTATAGTTTCATAAAAATCAAGAATACTTCCAAGTTTGCAAGTCTACTTCCAAGCTTTCTAATCCATTCCAAGTAATCATCTAAGATCAAGGAACCTTTGTTATTTACAATAGGTTATCTTTCTAATTCAAGGTAATATTCATATTCAAACTTTGATTCAATTTCTACAACTATAACAATCTTATTTCGAGTGAAAATCTTACTTGAACTGTTTTTGTGTCATGATTCTGCTTCAAGAACTTTCAAGCCATCCAAGGATCTTTTGAAGCTAGATCCATTTTTCTCATTTCCAGTAGTTTTATCCAGGAAACTTGAGGTAGTAATGATGTTCATAACATCATTCGATTCATACACATAAAGCAATCTTATTCGAAGGTTAAACTTGTAATCACTAGAACATAGTTTAGTTAATTCTAAACTTGTTCGCAAATAAAAGTTAATCCTTCTAACTTGACTTTTAAAATCAACTAAACACATGTCCTATATCTATATGATATGCTAACTTAATGATTTTAAACCTGGAAACACGATGAACACCATAAAATCGGATATACGCCGTCGTAGTGAAACCGGGGGCTGTTTTGGTTTGGATAATTAAAAACTATGATAAACTTTGATTTAAAAGTTGTTCTTCTGAGAAAATAATTTTTCATATGAACATGAAACTATATCAAAAAATCTTGGTTAAACTCAAAGTGAAAGTATGTTTTTTCAAAATGGTATCAAGATGTCGTTCTTTCGACGGAAATGACTACCTCTTTATTAATTGACATGTAACTTAAATTTCCGACTATATACCTATAATTTTTCTATTTGGATTCTTAAATTAGAGTTCAATATGAAACCATAGCAATTTTATTCACTCAAAACGGATTTAAAATGGAGAAGTTATGGGTAAAACAAGATTGGATATTTTTGATCTTTTTAGCTACGGGAAATGTTTAACAAATCTATACAAATCATATCCTAGCTAACTTATATTGTATTATACATGTATTCTAATATATTATGTAATCTTGAGATACCATAGATACATATGCAAATGTTTTGACATATCATATCGATCCATGTATATATATTATTTGGAACAACCATAGACACTCTATATGCAGTAATGTTGGAGTTAGCTATACAGGGTTGAGGTTGATTCCAAAAATATATATACTTTGAGTTGTGATCTAGCCTGAGACGTGTATACACTGGGTTGTGGATTGATTCAAGATAATATATATCGATTTATTTCGGTACATCTAACTGTGGATAACTAGTTGTAGGTTATTAACGAGGACAGCTGACTTAATACACTCAAATCTTTAAAACATAATAAAAATGGTTGTAATTATATTTTGATCATACTTTGATATATATGTACGTATTTGTATAGGTTCGTGAATCGATCCGTGGCCAAGTCTTATTTCCGAGGAAGGAAATATCTGTGAAAGTGAGTTATAGTCCCACTTTTAAAATCTAATATTTTTGGGATGAGAATACATGCAGGTTTTATAAATGATTTACAAAATAGACACAAGTACGTGAAACTACATTCTATGGTTGAATTATCGAAATCGAATATGCCCCTTTTTATTAAGTCTGGTAATCTAAGAATTAGGGAACAGACACCCTAATTGACACAAATCCTAAAGATAGATCTATTGGGCCTAACAAACCCCATCCAAAGTACCGGATGCTTTAGTACTTCGAAATTTATATCATATCCGAAGGGTGTCCCGGAATGATGGGGATATTCTTATATATGCATCTTGTTAATGTCGGTTACCAGGTGTTCACCATATGAATGATTTTTATCTCTATGTATGGGATGTGTATTGAAATATGAAATCTTGTGGTCTATTGTTATGATTTGATATATATAGGTTAAACCTATAACTCACCAACATTTTTGTTGACGTTTAAAGCATGTTTATTCTCAGGTGAATACTAAGAGCTTCCGCTGTTGCATACTAAAATAAGGACAAGATTTAGAGTCCATGTTTGTATGATATTGTGTAAAAACTGCATTCAAGAAACATATGTCGATGTAATATATTTCTATTGTAAACCATTATGTAATGGTCATGTGTAAACAGTATATTTTAGATTATCATTATTTGATAATCTACGTAATGCTTTTAAAACCTTTATTGATAAAATAAAGGTTATGGTTGTTTTAAAAATGAATGCAGTCTTTGAAAAACGTCTCATATAGAGGTCAAAACCTCGCAACGAAATCAATTAATATGGAACGTTTATAATCAATATGAACGGGACATTTCAACTAAATTGGCATTGATTAGTTACCATGTGTAGGATTTGTCCTTTGATTTCATAATCTGGCGCATTAATGTCTGGTTGAGTAATTGCATGACCTTGGCCAGTGCGTTTAGCTCTCCTTCTGTCTTCCATACTTAGAGGTTCCAGATTTTCCATGATTAAATTTGTTGAATCTGAATCACTAGAGGATTCTAATTTAATGAGTTGTTCCTCTACAATCTCCGTTTGAATGATTGGTGGTTCCGGAGGAAAGATTAATGGTTTAGGATCTCTGAATTGTCCCTGAATATCCTCCGGATTCTCAATTGTGAGGTCGGGTTCAAAAAATGGATTATCGAAAATTTGAATTGGAGTACTTGGTCGACTGGATGACGATTCTAAAGAAAAATCAACGACGACAATATTTTCTAGATGTCTTGATCGAGTTACAGGTGGTGAACGTATAAAAGGTGGTGAACGTTTTGCTCGGTGCATTCACTGAATATCCTATTAGTTATAAAAATAAAAATTATATAAGTTATCAAATTAATAGACTTTTCTGCTTTTGCCCACATTTCGAATAGCCAAAAGATGTAGCAGGGAGCCAGAACCCTTTAAATCGGAAGCTCACAACTCAGCCACTAACAAATCCTACTATTACTACGAAGCAGAAAATTTTGGATGTCTATCAATTTAACCGCTTAAAATAATTTTTTGTCGAAATTTAAAGAAATTTTAGAGAAGAAATAGAAATTCTATGTACTAAAAACTAGAGCGGCGAAAAATAAGAAAGAAAAAGAGTGCGTCAAAAAATACGTCAAAAAATAAAAGGTCGAAAAATAATAAAAAGAACGTAGCGCGTCGAAACTTAAAAGTCTAAAAACTAAGAACTAAAAATATTAAAGCTTAAAAGAAATACTATATCCAAAACGGCAATAAATTAAAAAGTTACTAAAATTTATAAAACGGCATCGCAAAATTCTAAAGCACCTAAATCTTAGTCTAAAGAAAAAGCACTTAAGGGATTTTACGGCAAAGCCTAAAAATCTAGAAATAAAAATAAATATGGCAAAAACTATGACTTAAAACTAAATACGAACGAAAAATACAAATATTACGTTAAAGCAAATAAAAAGATAAAAAATATTAAAATAAACTTAAAGTTGTAAAAAGTACAAATTTTTTATAAAAATATTATTTTTATATTATTTATTTTATAAAAGTATCAGTTTTATAATTTATTAAAACTAATTAAAACTTAAATTACAAATTAAAACTAAATTAATTAATTAAATAAATAACCTTAATTAGGGTTTATATTAATAATAATAATTAATATTCCGTAATTAATGCTGAAATAGGTCAAACTGTGGCGTGTCAGATCAGGCCATGCGATCGCATGATATTTGCATTATAAATCCATGCGGTCACATGGAGTAGGGTTTCGGGCCAGAATCTGGGCTGCTACAGTCCTCGGCCTGATTACTTTATATATATATATATATATATATATATATATATATATATATATATATATATTTTTTTTCTGTTTTATATTTAATTTTCTGTTTTTATAAAATATTTATATAAATAAAAACTTATATTTTAAGAACTAAAATAAGAATAAAGAAACTTTATAATTTTATATATATTTAACAAACTATTAAAAATATATAATTTTTGTTTTTGTTTTTATATTTTTGTATTTTTATTAATTAAAATGTATTTTTACAAAAGCATATTTTTACAAAAGTAAACTAAAAATCTTTTTTTATATATATAGCGTTTCGCTTCCGGCGTTTAAGCAGTCCCCGGCAGCGGCGCCAAAAATACTTGATGTGCGTAGAGGCGTATACGAAATAGTTATATATTTGCTACAAAATACTATTAAATACGATACAATTTTACACAAGTTATTTATTTATTTATAGAGTGGAAATACCTAAACCTTGCTACAACACTTATAGGAAGTGTACCTAATCGTATAGTAGTATAGTTTTTAGTAAGTCCGGTTCATCCACAGAGAACTCGCCAAGTTAAACGCTATATTTTTAAAAACTATATTTGTATAAAAATATATATAGGAGTAGTATTATTATTATAAAAGGGAGTTTTTACCGTTTAATGACCGGTTTGTCGATTTTAAAACTTTAGTCGCAGTTAAAACCTAATGTAAAATATTAAAAATAAATATAACTTAATTTTAAGCGTAAAGTAAATAACGATAATGAAATTGCGATAAATAAAAGTGCGATAAATAAAATGACAATAAATAAAATTGTGATAATTAAAAAGTACAATAATTAAAATAAAAATAAATTAAAGTGCGATAATTAAAAGTGCAATTAAATATGAAATAAAGGAATTATACTTATATAAACTTCCGTAATCATGATGTTTGACGCGTTGATTTTAGTTTATTTCCATGGGGTAATTGTCCTTTGTCCTGGATTATTCAATATGTCCATCTGGTTTTTGTCCATAATAGTCCATCAGTCATAAATATAAAGTGTGAGTGTCCTCGTCAAATTATCCTTATATCCGAAGTCAAATATTCCAACTAATTGGGGACTTAAACTATAATTACACCAAGTGTCCTTGTATATAATTCACCTCTGTTTTAATAAGTCCATTAACTATTAATCCATTCCCGTGTCCGGTTAAATGAACGATTATTAGTACTTATAAATATCACACCCATCGTGTCCGATCGAGTGTATATGCTTATTTATAGGTACGTCCAATTGTAAATCTTTATATTAAATTAACAAACTATCATTTAATTAAACAAATATAAAGCCCATTAATAGCCCATAGTCTAATTTCCACAAATGTCGTTCTTTTGTCCAAACCCCAATTATGGTACAAAGCCCAATTACCCCGTCTTAAATATTTAGTCCAACATCACGATTACTTCGGCTTAAATAAGCATAATAATAACTTAGCTACCAGACATTAATTTAAAAAGGTTGAACATAACTTACAATGATTAAAAATAGCGTAGTGTTACACGGACAGAATTTCGACTTACACCCTTACAACATTCGCTAACATACCCTTATTATTATTAAAATTAAAATTAAAATTAAAATTATAATTATAATTATAATTATAATATATATATATATATATATATATATATATATATATATATATATATATATATATACGTGTGAGATGAAGAGAAGAAAAAGATGTGTTTTTGTTCAACCAAAACTGCGAAATTTATAGGACCTGACCCTCAAATTGGGGCCATACGATCGCATGGAAATTGCACTTCCAGGCCATGCGATCGCATGGCCTGCTTTTCCAGCTCACACAAATTTGTTTGCTTTCTTGCCGACGGTTTTATTAAATAATATAATATATAAATAATTTTAAGAATTAATTATATATTATATTATATTCATGTGCATAGTTGACTTGTAATTTTTAGTCCGTTGCGTCGAGCGTTGAGAGTCGACTCTAGTCCCGGTTCCGGATTTTCGAACGTCCTTGCGTACAATTTAATATCTTGTACTTTGCGTTTTGTGGCTTGTACTCTTCTAATTTTGAGACGTTTCTCATCAATAATTTGAACCACTTTGATTGTAATTTGTACTTTTGAGCTTTTTGGTCGTTTGCGTCTTCAATTCGTCGAATCTGTCTTTTGTCTTCTCCTTTTATTATTTAAACGAATATCACTTGTAAATAGAACAATTGCAACTAAAAGCTTGTCTTTCTTGAGGGATAATGCTATGAAATATATGTTCGTTTTTAGCATTATCATATGCGTTATACATAATTACAATGTGAATCAAGTAATAGGCCATAATACTATCTATACCATGCTTAGTCTTGCTTAAATCAAAATAATAATATGATAGAAATTGAAATGTTTAAAAAGAACATTAATATGAGTAAAATAACATTTTCGTCACCAAGACGACCTCGAATGACATGACACTTTTAGGGAGTCTTGCTCTTTGTTATCTTTTAGGGTGTTCTTAAGCATTTCAACACAATCTGAAACCGAATAGTATGCACCGCCAATTATTAGTCCATTTAGACGACCTTGAATGGCAAGACACCTTCAAGAAGTCTTGTTCCTTGTTCTCTTTTATGGTGATCTTAGGAATTTCAGCACAATCTGAAACCAAAAATTAGCGCATATTAATGAGTTAAAATTTGTTTTTAGCGAAGTGATATTAATTTCAAAATTATATGTGTTATACATAATTGCAATGTGAGTGAAGTAATAGGCCATAAAACTATCTATACCATGCTTACTCTTGCTTAAACCAAAATAACACAATGATAGAAATTGAACATGTTTAAAAAGAACATTAAAATGTGTAAAATAACATTTTCGTCACCTAAGACGACCTCGAATGGCAAGACACCTTTAGGGAATCTTGCTCTTTGTTCTCTTTTAGGGTGTTCTTAAGAATTTTAACTCAATTTGAAATCGAAATTATGCGCCTCCAAATGTTAATCCATTTGGCGACACATATTAATGAGTTAAAATTTGTATTTAGTAAAGTGATATTAGTTTCAAAATTATATGGGTTATACATAATTACAATGTGAGTGAAATACTAGACCTTAAAACGATTTATACCATGTTAGGTCATGCTTAAACAAAATAAAATAATATAAAAGAAATTCAAAACGTCTAAAAAGAACATTAAACTGAGTAAAATACCATTTTCTTCATCTAGACGACCTCGAATGGTAAGACACTTTCAGAGAGTCTTGCTCCTTATTCTCTTTAAAGGGTGATCGTAGAGAGTTCAACACAATTTGAAACCAAAAAATTATGCGCCGCCAAATGTTACTCCATTTGGAGGCGCATATTAATGAGTTAAAATTTGTATTTAGTGAGGTGATATTAGTTTCAAAATCATATACGTTATACATAATTACAGTGTGAGAGAAATAATAGGCCTTAAAACTATTTATACCATGTTAATCAAGCTTAAACAAATATAATAATATGAGAGAAATTCAAAACGTTTAAAAAGAACATTAAAATGACTAAAATACCATTTGTCATCTAGACGACCTCGCATGGCAAGACACCTTCAGGGATTCTTGCTCCTTGTTCCGTTTTAGGGCGATTTTACGAATTTCTTCACAATCTGATACTGAAAATTATGTGCCGCCAAATGATGGCGCATATTAATGAGTTAAATTTGTATTTAGTGAAGTAATATAAGTTTCAAAATTATATGTGTTATAAATAATTACAATGTGAGTGAATTAATAGGCCTTAAAAGTATTTTTATTATGCTAAGTCATGCATAAAAAAAATAATATGAAAGAAATTCAAAACATTTTAAAAAGAATATTAAAATGAGTAAAATACCATTTTCATCATCTAGACGACCTCGAATGGTAACACACCTTCAGGGAGTCTTGTTCGTTACTCTTTTATGGTGATCTTAGGAATTTCAGCACAATCTGAAGCCGAAAATTATGCGCCGCCAAATGTTACTCTATTTGGCGGCTCATATTAATGATTTAAAATTTGTATTTAGTGAAGTGATATTAATTTCAAAATTATATGCGTTATACATAATTAAAATGTGAGTGAACTAATAGGCCATAAAACTATCTATACCATGCTTAGTCTTGCTTAAACCAAAATAATAATATGATAGAAATTGAACATGTTTAAAAAGAACATTAAAATGAGTAAAATAACATTTTCGTCACCTAGACGACCTCGAATATTAAGACACCTTTAGGGAATCGTGCTCTTTGTTCTCTTTTAGGGTGTTCTTAAGAATTTTAACTCAATCTGAAACCGAAAATTATGCGCCTCCAAATGTTAGCCCATTTGGCGACACATATAAATGAGTTAAAATTTGTATTTTGTAAAGTGATATTAGTTTCAAAATTATATGGGTTATACATAATTACAATGTGAGTGAAATAATAGACTTTAAAACTATTTATACCATGTTAAGACATGCTTAAAAAATATAATATAAAAGAAATTCAAAACGTTTAAAAATATGTAAGACCCAAATATTTATTGTACATAGAGTATAAATGGCGTACATAAAGTGTATGAAGCATGGCGTGAATTAAAAAGCTAAAATACTGCTCAGACTATTGTGCGCGCCGCACACCACTAGTTGAGCGCGCCGCGCACCTTACCAGCGACAGTTTCCTGTCTTTTTCTATTTTGAGTTAAATGAAGGCCATTTTGGTCATTTCACTTGAGGCCGGATCTGAAGCCATATCAGCTGGTTTGGATCCAACTTTGGATCACTTTCACATCCACAAACACTCTCAACTATCTTAGAGAAAGAAAGAGAGGGTTCTAAAGAGAGAATTAGGGTTTTGGAGAAGAAGAAGCTCGAATTGATCAAAAGCTCGAGTGTTAAAGTTGTTCACCTCATTCCTAGCTATGTCTTGGTTGTTGTGGTAAGTTATAAATCCGAATTTCATTGTTTGATTTTGATATTCAAGTTAGGGTTTGAACTTAAATTGTTGAGAAACCCATTTAAACTCATGAAGTGAGTTTAGTGTTGCTAGTAACCGGGTTTATTGTTGTTGTTGGTGGGTTTTGGGTTTGAAATTGACTTGGACATGATTTAGGACTTGGAATTGGGTTTAATCACTAGGTTTGGTGATTATGGAAGTGTTGGAACCCATTTTAGTGTATTTGAAAGACTAATTTTGAAATGAGTCAAAATTAGGGTTTATGGGTGATTTTGAGAATGAGAAGTGTTTAACACTTGTGTTTGGGTTAAATTGGCGTATTAGGACCATTTTCACTTGTGTTAGTGATTATTGGTTAGTTTGGGCGCGGTTTGTGCTTGGAGGTGCAATTGGTCAAAATTGCACTAAGTGTCGTTTTGAGTTGGTTTGTAAATCCACTCTAAGTGTGTTACTTGTATTGTGGTAATGGAATAGGTACATTCCATCGGCAAGTTACGGATTAATCGGTAGCATTCATCAAGATGACAAGGTGAGTGTTAATATCCTGTGTGCATATGTATGTGTAGGATGGGTGCGGGTCGGGTGAAGTGGTTCTCGGTTATAAAGATCACTTCACATATAGGTGGATTTGATGGGCTTGTGTAATATGTCCAATTGGCACGGTTGTGCATGTTGGTTGACCACCTTTGGCGAGGTGCACACTTTGTGTGTACGTTATCACATATGCCTGTGATGTGGATTATACAACCCCAATGGCGAAGGGTTGGTATTGAGTTATGATTGGAGAAGTGGATCACGTGTGGATACAGATTCATGATGACTCATGTAGTTCGGTCATCTTATTGTGGTAGTGATCTCGTGTGGTTGCGGATTCACTAAGGATCTTGTAGTTCGGCCAACCTCGATGTTGTTGTGGTAATGAAGATAGTAGTCTCGTGTGGATGCGGATTTACTATGGCTCGTGTAGTTTGGCCAATCTTCATTGTGGTAATTGACTTTTGGTATTGGGTTAAGGGGTTAACCTTGGGCGTTGTACGCTTATTTATTATATATATCGTTGTATCATTGTGATGTAGCTAACCCTCCGGGTGTAGCTTGTTGGAGTTGTTCATATCGTTGTTGGTGAACTTACTTTGTTGACTTCTTAGCTTGTGTATAGCGTTTGTACGGTATGCTTAGCTTGCCTTATACGTGGATGCTCCAGTATGTGTTAATTGATTATTTGTGTGGCGTGTCCATTTTATGCGTATATATGTATGTAGTATATTCTCACTCACTAAGCGTTAGCTTAGCCTCTCTTTGTTTACTTTTTTATAGATTTGCCTGGATGCGGTGGCTCGGGTAAGCGTGGGAACTAGTGGACTCGCGTAGTTACTTTAGAAGAACTTTCTTTTGGATTGATTAGGATTGGGTAGCGTATCCCCAATCGCCATGCCCGGTCTTCATTTTGTATTAAAATCATGGGTCATAAACTTGTATTTTGTACGAAAGTCGTAAAACGGCCGATGTGGGCCCGGTGTTGTAAAACTCATTTTATTATTGGAACGTGTTAGTTTTAACTAATATTAAATGTTGTGAAAACTGTTTCGTCTAAAAGTGTCGGGAAGTGGGAGATCATTAAACGAAAAATGGAAAATCCGGACAGAAGCCGTTGGGCTCTGTGCACGCCGCGCACAGCAAGGGTTACTCGCCGCGCACCCTTCTGTTATTAAAAAAAAGGAAAAAATATTTTGCATAATTGGTTGGATAACGGGTTGGGTCGTTACAAGTGGTATCAGAGCATGGTCTAAGGGATTTAGGTGACTTAAGATAGGTGCCTAGACTTAGACTTTTGTGCGTGCTTATTTGTTGCGGGACTTGTAGGAGTACGGGTCGAAATGGGAAATGTAGTTAGTGCCTTGGTTGTAGGTGGACTAATGTTTATATTAATATGCGAATATTATTAATATACAATTGCGTTGTGTTTTGTTATTGTTTGCATTGCGAATATCATCGAGCAAGATAGTCGTTGTACTAACGAGTCGATACGGTGTGTGTGCGTAATAAGGACTTGCAAACCTTATTACGGGTGCAAAGCGTGTCTACAAGTGATGTACGATGAGTGTTGAGTAAAATGGGGCGATGTCGCGTGTGTGGCTTTACATTCGTGGTTTAATCGTTTTGCATTCCTTAGAATGAAGACGGAAGATGGTTACGGAATGGACGAGCCTATTCATGTGGGGAAGGATGATTTAACGTTAAAGATTGAGGCTTCGTTCGAACGATATTCCTCGGTTTTCGCCTACAAGGTTAAGCAAGAACTCCAAGAGGCAATCGAAGGACGGGTGACCGAAATGGTCCGAGACCAAGTGACTAAAGTCATAAGGGAAGAGTTTGAGAAGAGGTTTTCCAAATCTCGAGGTAGTGATAATGACGAAGTACTTGCAAGGTCAGAGTCACATGGTGCTCCTGGTAAGAGGGCACGAAGTACACCTGAAGGCATCGGGAATGTGAAGAAGAAGAGTAAGAGGGGTTACATGCCTACATGTTATAAGTGTGGAGAACGAGGTCACTTGGCATGAGATTGTAAGGGTGTACCTTCAGGCACGATCAGGTGCTTTAATTGTCGAAAAGAGGGACACCGAAAGTTAGAGTGTTCCGAATCGTTTGATGATCGGGTTAAGAGGTTAGAGCACGACTACATGATGGGAAGTGGGGCATGGAAGCCCAACGATGCTGCATCAGGTACTTCTAGTGTGATATTGTATGTTGTTCATTTGTAATAACATACGGTGTGGACGTAAGCCTTAATTAGACTTCATTCTCCGCTGGAGATAATACATAGCGAGCGGGCGGTTTACGTTTATAGTATCGGGTCATTAAGCTCGTTCGAGTGAGACCCTTAAGATTGCAATTGGGTTATGCGTATTATTGTTATGGGTGACGTTCCTAATGGAATTACCCTATGGTGACGTTTTGATTGACGGACGAAGGGCGTAAGACTTGGTGTAACCAAGCATTCCTTAGAGTTGGGAAATGTTTCTACCAAGCCATGGTTATGGGCTTTGGTGGTCGAATGTTAGTGCGTGTTTGCTTTCGTGCTGAAGTTAATGAACCATGAGGTTCGATGGGTGGATGGAACCCTTGAGATCTAGTGTTATGGATCTCGATGTATGTTGGTAATGGAGTCTACGTGACGCGATGTTAGGTGCCTCTTTCATACCTACTAGCGGTATTCGACTCTGATGGTGTTGTAGTTACATTGTACTTAAGGTACCCTATAGAAACCCTTAGGTACATGAGTGACTAAATGGAATTTGACAAGCCATAGCAATCGGACGATTGCAAGGGTGACGTTTTGTGTTCGTGTTAGTGAACGATTTGAATGAAGTGGAGAAGGACGATCCGAAATCCTTCATTTGCTCAAGGTTGAAGCAAGGTATCGTGATGGGTATGTTATGGAATACAAGACGGTTGGATCTTGTTTTTCTTTAGCATGATGGTTGTATGAGTCTCGGTGAGACGGAGACGGACTCGACGTTGACTAAATCAACAATGAGTGAGTAGTGGATTCGCGGGATACCTTTATCTCGATGATGTGGTTATGGAATGGAGTTCTAAGTGGGGGAGTTTGAACTCTCGCATGAGGATGTTCTAGTGTGTTGATATTGGACGATGCTCGTATGGATTCGGAGATAGCGTTGAGACCTACGTTGGTCGATTGTGGTAAAAGTACGGTTTAGAATAAATTGTACTTATGGTTTTGGATTTAAATTACCGTCGAGGTGGTAATGTGGTGAATCTCTTTGAGAGATAATGGACGTATTTGATGAGCAAGATGAGATCCCTCGGTTAAGGGATGTGCGTGTCGGATTCTCTTCTAGAGAATTATTGTTTTGTGCCTATGTGCGATATAGGTGTTTTTTGCTCGATTGTGGTGGCGTTGTGTACACGTACGTGTGATGCGTGTGCAAAGATTTTCGATGTGAGAGGAATGTTTCTAAGTATGTGTATATACTTATTGTTTGGGATGGATGGTTAGTGTATTCCGTTAGGATTCACTATGGTGTAGCAGTGCGCGATGTTACACTACTCGTTGATTGAGGCCAAAAGAGCGTATGTGATTAGTGGGTTATAGCCGTTGACTAGGTCCGCTAACTTCACCATGGGAGTAGTGTTATATCGGTATGGTATAACGTTATTGGAATAGGAGTACCATTCCTGTGTTGAGATTTGGGAGGTGAATCATGTGTGGTTGCGGATTCACGATGACGCGTGTAGTTCGGTCATCTTATTATGGAAGTGAGTCTCGTGTAGTTCGGATTCACAATGACATGTGTGGATGCGGTCATTATATTGAGGAAGTGAGTCTCGTGTGTGACAACCCGGAAATTTCCGATCAAATTTAAACTTTATCTTTAAATAATGTAATGTTTCTGATACGATAAGCAAGGTCTGTAATGTTGAAATCTCAAAAACTCTGAACTGTGTTCATGTAATCAATTACCCTTTGACTGTGCTTGATGATTCATGAACATTTATGTGTATATAGATATATAAAATATAGTTATATTAATTGAAAACATTAACAAAGTATTAGATGTATAATACTTTACATAAACGTATTTATTTCAATATATGTTTAATATATTTATCGACAGAATTAAAAGATAATATTAAATGATTGAATTATCAGATACATTGTGATATGATTACGAGTATATGTTATGAGATCCACTGTAATTTAAGAAATCTATTCTTTTTGACAACATTCGGAAAATGGTAAAGTGATTTATAAGTAAGAACAAATGTGTCAATTAACGGGAACTAGACAAGGGTTAGTGGGAATTCCTGATTAATTTCCAATTCATGTTTTATAATATTTTTCTCGTGACCTTGATAAGATAACTATGTTAACTTTCATTTTATTTAATGTGAAATTAAGAACGTGGAGTGTAAATAACTTAGAGGTTGGATATCGACAAGTTAAGTAACTCCACATTTTTCATTAAGATGATTCATACGTTTATTTAACCTTTGGACTTTATCCCATGCTTCACCAACAGACTGTAATTTAAAAACTTGAAACCTATTATGAATATATATAATTTTATTTTTCTAAAACGTTTTATGATATAACCATTTCCATTATTTTAACCTTTTAACAAAATGATATTTAAATATATTTAGTTTTGGAAAAAAAAATTATCATATTTATTTTATTTAGTTCCAAACGTACAAAAACTTTTTCAGTTTAAAAAGAACTTTATTATTAAAACATATATAACTTTTATAAATATCTAGAACCTTTTTGACAACTCATTTCTTAACCAGTATGATAAAGATAACGATATTTATATATTATTTTATTAAGTATATATAACGCTTTAAATTAATATTATATATATTTATACGCGTATTATATGTACATAGTTTTATACTTTTACTATACTTTAACTTTACCTTTTACGTTACTTTTACTTTACTTTAACTTTAATAATTTATTTTAATAATTTACTTTAATAATTCATACTTTAATAATTCACTTTAATAATTCCTACTTTAATAATTCACTTTAAAAATTCAAAAATCTATTATAAATAGAATTCAATAGGTTTCATTATTTCATAGAAACTTGAAAATATATTTCTCTAAACTCTCTCAATCGATTTACATATATATATTTACTCAGTATTATTTCAAGATATTATTAGTATACATAAAATACTACGACGGAGTTATGTTCAGGCGATTTTAAAATAAGTTTTCAAACGGGTTAGAGCTAAGGAAATTATGGGTTATAGGTATGGAGGTTATGGGTATTGTTCGAGGGTATTGTTTGTGAGGTCAACCTAACGTTTATCATTTTCGTTGCGTCTACGTACTTTCCTGCAATATTGAATCTCAATATTGATACGTGAGCACTCATAAATTAACTTTTATATATAAATAGTGTATCCCTGACTAGTGCTCAAGTATATAGGATTATGCATGACTTGTACGTTTGATATTGTCGTTAGATAAGTTATGTTGAATCCTGAATTAGATACATATGCTACTGAGATAAGGTATATGATATGCATGTCATTGGAAAGCTAGCGAAAAATTAAGAACTTTTCATTTAGAACTCGAATGGTTTCGATGAACAGATTAAAAGATATAGTCAATTTAATTATCTATAATTTTATGTATTATTGTTAAAATGATTATTATTATTACTATCGTCGTTATCGTTATCGTTATCGTTATCGTTATCATCGTTATTATCGTCATTATTATTATTATTATAATCTAATAATCAATATTATTATTATTATTATTATTATTATTATTATTATTATTATTATCAATATTTTTATTAAAACTATCATTTTATTATTTTTATCATTATTATTATTATTAAAAGAATCATTAATATTAAAACTATCATTTTTTTATGATTCTAATAGAAATATCATTGTTATTATTAAATATCATTATTATTATCATTATTAAAAATTATCATTTTGAATAGAATTATTATTTTTATAAAATATTATTATTATTACAGTTAATAATAAAAAGTATCGTTATTATTAAAATTATCATGATTAGAATAATCATTTTATTATAATTAATATCATCATTAGTAAACATAAATATTGTTATTGTTATTATTAGTAGAATAATAATAATTATTATTATTATTACAAAATAATAAAACTTTTACTCATTATTATTATTATCAATATTATTTTATCGAATAAATAAGTGATACAAAGACATTTTTACCACACGTTATATAATTACATTAATAATACATACCACTATATTTTTGTGATATTAAGTGAACTTAATAAATTTTATTACTTGAGATAAATAAAAATATATTTTTATCATATATAAATTTTAATTTTAATTTTATTAATAAATGACATGTATTAATTACTCTAATAAAATCTGATAAATATATGTAAATTCATATAACGACTATATTTAAATTATATTATAAACATGTATAGATTTTAGAAGTCATTTTGGTCAAGTTGACTTTTGTTGACTTTTGCATATTAGTCTCGAGCATTAGGATTGTGGTACACTATGACTTGACCAAAATTGTTAGACAAATATTGACCAATATATGAATATATATAATTAATATAGGTTCGTGAATCCGAGGCTGTAGTGACCCGAACTTTTCCATGTTTATATATATATTAAATGAAATTGTTATTTACATGATTAAGTGTTTCCAACATGTTAAGCAATCAAACTTGTTAAGACTTGATTAATTGAAATAGGTTTCATATAGACAATTGACCACCCAAGTTGACCGGCGATTCACGAACGTTAAAACTTGTAAAAAACTATATGATGACATATATATGGATATATATATAGTTAACATGATATTATGATAAGTAAACATATCATTAAGTATATTAGCAATGAACTACATATGTAAAAACAAGACTACTAACTTAATGATTTTGAAACGAGACATATATGTAACGATTATCGTTGTAACGACATTTAATGTATATATATCATATTAAGATATATTAATACATCATGATATCATGATAATGTAATAATTTAACATCTCATTTGATTTAATAAACAATGGGTTTACAACATTTAACAAGATCGTTAACCTAAAGGTTTCAAAATAACACTTACATGTAACGACTAACGATGACTTAACGACTCAGTTAAAATGTATATACATGTAGTTTTTTAATATGTATTCATACACTTTTGAAAGACTTCAATACACTTATCAAAATACTTCTAATTAACAAAAATGCTTACAATTACATTCTCGTTCAGTTTCATCAACAATTCTACTCGTATGCACCCGTATTCGTACTCGTACAATACACGGCTTTTAGATGTATGTACTATTGGTATATACACTCCAATGATCAGCTCTTAGCAGCCCATGTGATTCACCTAACACATGTGCCCTAACACATGTGGGAACCATCATTTGGCAACTAGCATGAAATATCTCATAAAATTACAAAAATATGAGTAATCATTCATGACTTATTTACATGAAAACAAAATTACATATCCTTTATATCTAATCCATACACTAATGACCAAAAACACCTACAAACACTTTCATTCTTCAATTTTCTTCATCTAATTGATCTCTCTCAAGTTCTATCTTCAAGTTCTAAGTGTTCTTCATAAATGCTACAAGTTCTAGTTTCATAAAATCAAGAATACTTCCAAGTTTGCTAGCTTACTTCCAATCTTGTAGAGTAATCATCCAACCTCAAGAAATATTTCTTATTTACAGTAAGATATCTTTCTAATACAAGGTAATACTCATGTTCAAACTTTGATTCAATTTCTATAACTATAACAATCTTATTTCGTGTGGAAATCTTACTTGAACTTGTTTTCGTGTCATGATTCTGCTTCAAGAACTTTCAAGCCATCCAAGGATCCTTTGAAGCTAGATCCATTTTTCTCATTTCCGGTAGCTTTATCCAGAAAACTTGAGGTAGTAATGATGTTCATAACATCATTCAATTCATACATATAAAGCTATCTTATTCGAAGGTTTAAACTTGTAATCACTAGAACATAGTTTAGTTAATTCTAAACTTGTTCGCAAACAAAAGTTAATCCTACTAACTTGACTTTTAAAATCAAATAAATACATATTCTATATCTATATGATATGCTAACTTAATGATTTAAAACCTGGAAACACGAAGAACACTGTAAAACCGGACATACGCAGTCGTAGTAACACCGCGGGCTGTTTTGGGTTAGTTAATTAAAAACTATGATAAACTTTGATTTAAAAGTTGTTCTTCTGGGAAAATGATTTTTCTTATGAACATGAAACTATATCCAAAAATCATGATTAAACTCAAAGTGGAAGTATGTTTTCTAAAATGGTCATCTAGACGTCGTTCTTTCGACTGAAATGACTACCTTTACAAAAATGACTTGTAACTTATATTTCCAACTATAAACCTATACTTTTTCTATTTAGATTCATAAAATAGAGTTCAATATGAAACCATAGCAATTTGATTCACTCAAAACGGATTTAAAATGATGAAGTTATGGGTAAAACAAGATTGGATAATTTTTCTTGTTGTATCAACGTGAAAATTGGTAACAAATCTATATTAATAATATCCTAGCTAACTTATATTGTATTATGCATATATTCTAATATATTATGTAATCTTGAGATACCATAGACACGTATGCAAATGTTTTGACATATCATATCGACCCATGTGTATATATTATTTGGAACAACCATAGACACTCTATATGCAGTAATGTGGGAGTTAGCTATACAGGGTTGAGGTTGATTCCAAAAATATATATACTTTGAGTTGTGATCTAGCCTGAGACGTGTATACACTGGGTCGTGGATTGATTCAAGATAATATATATCAATTTTTTCTGTACATCTAACGTTGGACAACTAGTTGTAGGTTACTAACGAGGACAGCTGACTTAATAAACTTAAAACATCAAAATGTATTAAAAGTGTTGTAAATATATTTTGAATATACTTTGATATACATGTACATATTTGTTATAGGTTCGTGAATTGACCAGTGGCCAAGTCTTACTTCCCGACGAAGTAAAAATCTGTGAAAGTGAGTTATAGTCCCACTTTTAAAATCTAATATTTTTGGGATGAGAATACATACAGGTTTTGAAAATGATTTACAAAATAGACACAAGTACGTGAAACTACATTCTATTGTTGAATTATCGAAATCGAATATGCCCCTTTTATTAAGTCTGGTAATCTAAGAATTAGGGAACAGACACCCTAATTGACGCGAATCCTAAAGATAGATCTATTGGGCCTAACAAACCCCATCCAAAGTACCGAATGCTTTAGTACTTTGAAATTTATATCATATCCGAAGGGTGTCCCGGAATGATGGAGATATTCTTATATATGCATCTTGTTAATGTCGGTTACCAGGTGTTCACCATATGAATGATTTTTATCTCTATGTATGGGATGTGTATTGAAATATGAAATCTTGTGGTCTATTGTTACGATTTGATATATATATATATATATATATATATATATATATATATATATATATATATATATATATATATATATATATATATATATATATATATATATATATATATATATATATATATATATAGGTTAAACCTATAATTCACCAACATTTTTGTTGACATTTAAAGGATGTTTATTTTCAGGTGAATACTAAGAGCTTCCGCTGTTGCATACTAAAATAAGGACAAGATTTGGAGTCCATGTTTGTATGATATTGTGTAAAAACTGCATTTAAGAAACATATGTCGATGTAATATGAATAAAAAGCTTTTATAAATGAGTTCATATTATGCTACGAGATACTATTGACTACTCTTAATATTCTGTATGATTAACTTGTTTCATTTGACTATTTGAAGGAAATGGCACCGACTACTCGACAAACCATGAATATGAGCGAAGAGGAATTTCGTACCTTTCTTGCTGCAAACATAGCCGCAGTACAGGCTACGCTACATACCAACAATAACTCCGAATCTAGCAATGCAGCTAACGGCGCAAGAAATCGTGTAGGATTCACCTACAAAGAATTCACTGCCTGCAAACCTTTGGAATTTGATGGAACCGAAGGACCGATCGGATTGAAACGGTGGACCGAGAAGGTTGAATCGGTGTTTGCCATAAGTAAGTGTATTGAAGAGGACAAAGTGAAGTATGCTACGCATACCTTCACAGGTACTACGTTAACATGGTGGAATACCTATCTTGAGCAAGTGGGACAAGATGATGCTTACGCACTACCGTGGTCAGCATTCAAGCACTTGATGAATGAGAAGTACCTTCCCAGAACCGAGGTCAATAAGCTCAAGACAGAACTTAGAGGGTTACGAACCCAAGGATTTGATATTACCACGTACGAAAGACGATTCACAGAATTGTGCCTATTGTGTCCGAGAGCGTTCGAAGATGAGGAAGAGAAGATCGACGCATTTGTGAAAGGATTACCGGAAAGAATCCAAGAAGATATAAGTTCACACGAGCCCGCCTCCATACAACAGGCATGTAGAATGGCTCACAAACTAGTGAACCAGATTGAGGAAAGAATTAAAGAACAGGCGGCTGAAGAGGCCAATGTGAAGCAAGTCAAAAGAAAGTGGGAGGAAAATGGTGATAAGAATCACCAATACAAAAACAACAGCAATTACAACAATAATCGCAACAACTATCCCAACAATTGCAACATCAATCGCAACTACAACAAACGGCCCAACAACAACAACAACAACAACTACAACAATCATCCCAACAACAATAACAACCGCAACAACAACAACAATCAGAAGCAGCTATGCCAAAGGTGTGAAAAGTATCACTCGGGGTTCTGCACCAAATTTTGCAACAAGTGTAAAAGAAATGGTCATAGCGCGGCGAAGTGTGAGGTCTACGGACCAGGGGTTAACATAACGAAAGGAACAAATAGTGTCGGAACGAGTAATGGCGGAGCAAGTAGTGTCGGAGCAAGTTATGCCAATGTAGTTTGTTATAAATGTGGAAAACTGGGCCACATTATTATAAATTGCCTGAACCAGGAGAACACGAATGGACAAGGCCGCGGAAGAGTTTTCAATATTAATGCGGCAGAGGTACAGGAAGACCCGGAGCTTGTTACGGGTACGTTTCTTATTGACAATAAATCTGCTTACGTTTTATTTGATTCGGGTGCGGATAGAAGCTATATGAGTAGAGATTTTTGTGCTAAATTAAGTTGTCCATTGACGCCGTTGGATAGTAAATTTTTACTCGAATTAGTAAACGGTAAATTAATTTCAGCAGATTATATATGCCAGAATCGAGATATTAAACTGGGTAGTGAAATATTTAAGATTGATTTGATACAAGTAGAGTTAGGGAGTTTTGATGTAATAGTTGGCATGGACTGGCTGAAGAAGGTGAAAGCAGAGATCGTATGTTATAAAAATGCAAATCGCATTGTACGAGAAGAAGGAGAACCCTTAATGGTGTACGGAGAAAAGGGCAACACGAAGCTACATCTTATTAGTAATTTGAAGGCACAAAAACTGATAAGAAAAGGTTGCTATGCTGTTCTAGCACACGTCGAGAAAGTACAAACTGAAGAAAAGAGCATCAATGATGTTCCCGTCGTAAAATAATTTCTCGATGTATTTTCGAAAGAATTACCGGGACTACCTCCACATCGATCTGTTGAATTTCAAATAGATCTTGTACCAGGAGCTGCACCAATATCTCGTGCTCCTTATAGACTCGCACCCAGTGAGATGAAAGAACTGCAAAGCCAACTGCAAGAACTATTAGAACGTGATTTCATTCGACCAAGCACATCACCGTGGGGAGCTCCTGTTTTGTTTGTCAAGAATAAGGATGGTACATTTAGGTTGTGTATTGACTACAGAGAGTTGAACAAACTTACCATCAAAAACCGTTATCCACTGCCGAGAATTGACGACTTATTTGATCAACTAAGAGGCTCATCGGTTTATTCCCAGATCGATTTATGTTCTGGATATCATCAAATGCGAGTAAAGGAGGATGATATTCCAAAAACTGCTTTTAGGACGCGTTATGGTCATTACGAGTTTATGGTTATGCCGTTTGGATTGACTAACGCACCAGCTGTGTTCATGGACCTTATGAACCGAGTGCGTGGGCCATATCTTGGCAAGTTTGTCATTGTTTTCATCGATGACATACTTATTTACTCAAAGAATGATCAAGAGCACGAAGAACATTTGAGAAAAGTGCTAGAAGTATTGAGGAAAGAAAAACTGTACGCTAAGTTTTCAAAGTGTGCATTTTGGTTGGAAGAAGTTCAATTCCTCGGTCACATAGTGGACAAAGAAGGTATCCAGGTGGACCCAGCAAAGATTGAAACCGTTGAAAAGTGGGAAACCCCAAAACCTCCGAAGCATATACATCAATTTTTAGGATTGGCTGGTTACTACAGAAGATTCATCCAAGATTTCTCCAAAATAGCAAAACCCTTGACTGCATTAACGCATAAAGGGAAGAAATTTGAATGGAAGGATGAACAAGAGAAGGCGTTTCAATTATTGAAGAAAAAGCTAACTACGGCACCTATATTGTCATTGCCTGAAGGAAATGATGATTTTGTGATTTATTGTGATGCATCAAAGCAAGGTCTCGGTTGTGTATTAATGCAACGAACGAAGGTGATTGCTTATGCGTCTAGACAATTAAAGAGTCACGAACAAAATTATACGACGCATGATTTGGAATTAGGCGTAGTTGTTTTTGTATTAAAGACTTGGAGGCACTACTTATATGGGGTCAAAAGTATTATATATACCGACCACAAAAGTCTTCAACACATATTTAATCAGAAACAACTGAATATGAGGAAGCGTAGGTGGATTGAATTGTTGAATGATTACGACTTTGAGATTCGTTACCACCCGGGGAAGAAAAATGTGGTAGCCGACACCTTGAGCAGAAAGGATAGAGAACCCATTCGAGTAAAATCTATGAATATAATGATTCACACTAACCTTACTACTCAAATAAAGGAGGCGCAACAAGGAGTTTTAAAAGAGGGAAATTTAAAGGATGAAATACCCAAAGGATCGGAGAAGTATCTTAATATTCGGGAAGACGGAACCCGGTATAGGGCTGAAAGAATTTGGGTACCAAAATTTGGAGATATGAGAGAAATGGTACTTAGAGAAGCTCATAAAACCAGATAGTCAATACATCCTGGAACGGGGAAGATGTACAAGGATCTTAAGAAACATTTTGGTGGCCAGGTATGAAAGCCGATATTGCTAAATATGTAGGAGAATGTTTGACGTGTTCTAAGGTCAAAGCTGAACATCAGAAACCATCAGGTCTACTACAACAACCTGAAATCCCGTAATGGAAATGGGAAAACATTACCATGGATTTGATCACTAAATTGCCAAGGACTGCAAGTGGTTTTGATACTATTTGGGTAATAGTTGATCGTCTCACCAAATCAGCACACTTCCTGCCAATAAGAGAATATGACAAGATGGAGAAGTTAGCACGACTGTATTTAAAGGAAGTCGTCTCTAGACATGGAATACGAATCTCTATTATCTCTTATAGGTATGGCAGATTTATTTCAAGATTCTGGCAGACATTACAGCAAGCATTAGGAACTCATATAGACATGAGTACTGCCTATCATCCACAAACTGATGGGCAGAGCAAAAGGATGATACAAAACTTGAAGACATGCTACGAGCATGTGTTATTGATTTCGGAAACAGTTGGGATCGACATCTACCGTTAGCAGAATTTTCCTACAACAACAGCTATCATTCAAGCATTGAGATGGCGTCGTTTGAAGCACTTTATGGTAGAAAGTGCAGTTCTCCAATTTGTTGGAGTGAAGTGGGGGATAGACAGATTATGTGTCAGGAGACAATACAAGAAACTACCGAGAAGATCATCCAAATTCAACAACGGTTGAAAACCGCCCAAAGTCGACAAAAGAGCTACGCCGACATTAAAAGAAAAGATATAGAATTTGAAATTGGAGAGATGGTCATGCTTAATGTTGCACCTTGGAAAGGTGTTGTTCGATTTGGTAAATGAGGGAAATTAAAACCAAGGTATATTGGACCATTCAAGATTATTGATCGTGTCGGACCAGTAGCTTACCGACTTGAGTTACATCAACAACTCGCGGCTGTACATAACACTTTCCACGTCTCGAATTTGAAGAAATGTTTTGCTAAAGAAGATCTCACTATTCCGTTAGATGAAATCCAAATCAACGAAAAACTTCAATTCATCGAAGAACCCGTCGAAATAATGGATCGTGAGGTTAAAAGACTTAAGCAAAACAAGATACCAATTGTTAAGGTTCGATGGAATGCTCGTAGAGGACCTGAGTTCACCTGGGAACGAGAAGATCAGATGAAGAAGAAATACCCGCATTTATTTCCAGAAGATACGTCAACACCTCCAAGTTCTTAAAATTTCGGGACGAAATTTATTTAACGGGTAGGTACTGTAGTGACCCGAACTTTTCCATGTTTACATATATATATTAAATGAAATTGTTATTTACATGATTAAGTGTTTCCAACATGTTAAACAATCAAACTTGTTAAGACTTGATTAATTGAAATAGGTTTCATATAGACAATTGACCACCCAAGTTGACCGGCGATTCACGAACGTTAAAACTTGTAAAAACTATATGATGACATATATATGGATATATATATATATATATATATATATATATATATATATATATATATATATATATATATATATATATATATATATATATATATATATATATATATATATATATATATATAGTTAACATGATATTATGATAAGTAAACATATCATTAAGTATATTAGCAATGAACTACATATGTAAAAACAAGACTACTAACTTAATGATTTTGAAACGAGACATATATGTAACGATTATCGTTGTAACGACATTTAATGTATATATATCATATTAAGATATATTAATACATCATGATATCATGATAATGTAATAATTTAACATCTCATTTGATTTAATAAACAATGGGTTTACAACATTTAACAAAATCGTTAACCTAAAGGTTTCAAAACAACACTTACATGTAACGACTAACGATGACTTAACGACTCAGTTAAAATGTATATACATGTATTGTTTTAATATGTATTCATACACTTTTGAAAGACTTCAAGACACTTATCAAAATACTTCTACTTAACAAAAATGCTTACAATTACATCCTCGTTCAGTTTCATCAACAATTCTACTTGTATGCACCCGTATTCGTACTCGTACAATACACAGCTTTTAGATGTATGTACTATTGGTATATACACTCTAATAATCAGCTCTTAGCAGCCCATGTGAGTCACCTAACACATGTGGGAACCATCATTTGGCAACTAGCATGAAATATCTCATAAAATTACAAAAATATGAGTAATCATTAATGACTTATTTACATGAAAACAAAATTACATATCCTTTATATCTAATCCATACACCAATGACCAAAAACACCTACAAACACTTTCATAAATTCTACAAGTTCTAGTTTCATAAAATCAAGAATACTTCCAAGTTTACTAGCTTACTTCCAATCTTGTAGAGTGATCATCCAACCTCAAGAAATCTTTCTTATTTACAGTAAGATATCTTTCTAATACAAGGTAATACTCATATTCAAACTTTGATTCAATTTCTATAACTATAACAATCTAATTTCGAGTGGAAATCTTACTTTAACTTGTTTTCGTGTCATGATTCTGCTTCAAGAACTTTCAAGCCATCCAAGGATCCTTTGAAGCTAGATCCATTTTTCTCATTTCCAGTAGCTTTATCCAGAAAACTTGAGGTAGTAATGATGTTCATAACATTATTCGATTCATACATATAAAGCTATCTTATTCGAAGGTTTAAACTTGTAATCACTAGAACATAGTTTAGTTAATTCTAAACTTGTTCGCAAATAAAAGTTAATCCTTCTAACTTGACTTTTAAAATCAACTAAACACATGTTCTATATCTATATGATATGCTAACTTAATGATTTAAAACCTGGAAACACGAAGAACACTGTAAAACCGGACATACGCCGTCGTAGTAACACCGCGGGCTGTTTTGGGTTAGTTAATTGAAAACTATGATAAACTTTTATTTAAAAGTTTTTCTTCTGAGAAAATAATTTTTCTTATGAACATGAAACTATATCCAAAAATCATGATTAAACTCAAAGTGGAAGTATGTTTTCTAAAATGGTCATCTAGACGTCGTTCTTTCGACTAAAATGACTACCTTTACAAAAACGACTTGTAACTTATATTTCCGACTATAAACTTATACTTTTTCTATTTAGATTCATAAAATAATGTTCAATATGAAACCATAGCAATTTGATTCACTCAAAACGGATTTAAAATGAAGAAGTTATGGGTAAAACAAGATTGGATAATTTTTCTTGTTGTAGCAACGTGAAAATTGGTAACAAATCTATATTAATCATATCCTAGCTAACTTATATTGTATTAGACATGTATTCTAATATATTATGTAATCTTGGGATACCATAGACACGTATGCAAATGTTTTGACATATCATATCGACCCATGTGTATATATTATTTGGAACAACCATAGACACTCTATATGCAGTAATGTGGGAGTTAGCTATACATGGTTGAGGTTGATTCCAAAAATATATATACTTTGAGTTGTGATCTAGCATGAGACGTGTATACAATGGGTCGTGGATTGATTCAAGATAATATATATCAATTTTTTTCTGTACATCTAACGTTGGACAACTAGTTGTAGGTTACTAACGAGGACAGCTGACTTAATAAACTTAAAACATCAAAATGTAGTAAAAGTGTTGTAAATATATTTTGAATATACTTTGATATATATGTACATATTTGTTATAGGTTCGTGAATCGACCAGTGTCCAAGTCTTACTTCCCGACGAAGTAAAAATCTGTGAAAGTGAGTTATAGTCCCACTTTTAAAATCTAATATTTTTTGGTATGAGAATACATGCAGGTTTTGTAAATGATTTACAAAATAGACACAAGTACGTGAAACTACATTCTATGGTTGAATTATCGAAATCGAATATGCCCCTTTTTATTAAGTCTGGTAATCTAAGAATTAGGGAACAGACACCCTAATTGACGTGAATCCTAAAGATAGATCTATTGGGCCTAACAAACCCTATCCAAAGTACCGGATGCTTTAGTACTTCGAAATTTATATCATCCGAAGGGTGTCCCGGAATGATGGGGATATTCTTATATATGCATCTTGTTAATGTCGGTTACCAGGTGTTCACCATATGAATGATTTTTATCTCTATGTATGGGATGTGTATTGAAATATGAAATCTTGTGATCTATTGTTACGATTTGATATATATATATATATATATATATATATATATATATATATATATATATATATATATATATATATAGATTAAACCTATAACTCACCAACATTTTTGTTGACGTTTAAAGCATGTTTATTCTCAGGTGAATACTAAGAGCTTCCGCTGTTGCATACTAAAATAAGGACAAGATTTGGAGTCCATGTTTGTATGATATTGTGTAGAAACTGCATTTAAGAAACATATGTCGATGTAATATATTTCTATTGTAAACCATTATGTAATGGTCGTGTGTAAACAGTATATTTTAGATTATCATTATTTGATAATCTACGTAATGCTTTTGAAACCTTTATTGATAAAATAAAGGTTATGGTTATTTTAAAAATGAATGCAGTCTTTGAAAAATGTCTCATATAGAGGTTAAAACCTCGTAACGAAATCAATTAATATGGAACGTTTATAATCAATATGAACGGGACATTTCAGAGGCCAACCTTGCACTTGTTCGATGATGTCATATGTATTTTACTACGAAATACAGTATTGTGAGTTTCATTACTCCCTTTTTAAATGCTTTTGCAATATATATTTTTGGGACTGAGAATACATGCACTTTTATAAATGTTTGACGAAATAGACACAAGTAATTGAAACTACATTCTATGGTTGAATTGTTATACCGTATATTGCCCTTGTTGAACTTGGTAGCCTAAGAATTGGTGTTTATTATAAATGCCACCAATTGATGCGAATCTTAAAGATAGATCTATGGGCCTTGACAAGCCCCAGTCAGAGAATTTGAACTGCTTTGGTACTTCGATTTTATTTTTGGGGATATTCTAGATGCATTTTGTTAAAGTCGGTTACCAGGTGTTCAATCCTTATGAATGAATTTTAAACACTTGCGAGTGTATGATTATTGAATAAATGAAATCTTGTGGTCTATTAAAATTATGGAATTGATTGTGATGTTAAAGCAGAGGGGTACGAAATAGTTATATTTTTATTGCGAAACACTATTAAATACGATACAATTTTACACAAGTTATTTATTTATTTATAGAGTGGATATACCTAAACTTTGCTACAACACTTATAGGCAGTGTACCTAATCGTACAGTAGTGTAGTTTTTAGTAAGTCCGGTTCGTTCCACAGGGAGCTAGCCAAGTTTAACGCTATATTTTTAAAACTATATTTGTATAAAGGTATATATATATATATATATATATATATATATATATATATACATATATATATATATATATATATATATATATATATATATATATATAAGTCATATTATTATTATTATTATAAAAAGGGGGTTTTACCGTTTAATGACCGGTTTGTCAATTTTATGTCTTAAGTCACAATTAAAACCTAATGTAAAATATTAAATACAAAAATAACTTAATTCAAAGCGTAAAGTAAATGACAATAATTAAAGTACGATAAATAAAATTGTGATAATTAAAAAGTACGATAATTAAAAGTGCAATCAATAAAATGACAGTAAATAAAAATACGATGAAATATGAAATAAAGGAATTATGCTTATTTAAACTTCCGTAATCATGATGTTTGACGTGTTGATTTTAGTTTATTACCATGGGTTAATTGTCCTTTGTCCTGGATTATTCGATATGTCCATACGGTTTTGTCCATAATAGTCCATCAGTCATAAATATAAAGTACGAGAGTCTTCGTCAAATTATCCTTATACCCGAAGTCAAATATTCCAACTAATTGGGGATTTGAACTGTAACGAGGTCTTAATACTTTGTTTAATGAATACACCAGGTTATTGACTACGTGTAATCCAAGGTTTTACTACTTTGTTAACAATTACACCAATTACCCTTGAATGTAATCCACCCCTATTTTAATGAGTCCATTAACTATTAATCCATTCCCGTATCCGGTAAAATGAACGATAATTCGTATCTATAGATATCCCGCCCACCGTACTCGATTAAGCGTATGTGGTTATATAGATACATCAAATTGTAATCTTTATATTAAATTAACGAGGTATCATTTAGTTTATATAAAGCCCATTAATAGTCCATAGTCTAATTTCCACAAGTGTCGTTCTTTTGTCCAAACCCCAATTATGGTACAAAGCTCAATAACCCCATCTTTAATATTTAGCCCAACATCACGATTACTTCGATTTAAATAAGCATAATAATAACTTAGCTATGAGACATTAATTTATAAAGATTGAACGTAACTTACAATGATTAATAATAGCGTAGCGTTACACGGATAGAATTTTGACTTACACACTTACAACATTCGCTAACATAACCTTATTATTATTAATCTTAAATTAAAATTAATATTATAAAATATATATATATATATATATATATATATATATATATATATATATATATATATATATATATATATATATATATATATATATATATATATATATATATATATATCGTGAGATAGAGTGGATAGAAAAAGGTGTATGAAATTCGGCCAAAACACGCGAAATTTATAGGACCTCAGCTGCTACAGTGATCCATACGATCGCATGGCCCCCTGGGACAGGTCACATTACTTTGTTTTCTTGTTTGTTGACGGTTTTAATATATAATATAATATATATATAATTTTAAGAATTAATTATATATTATATTATATTCATGTGCATAGTTGACTTGTAATTTGTAGTCCGTTGCGTCGCGCGTTGAGAGTTGGCTCTGGTCCCGGTTCCGGATTTTTGAACGTCTTTGCCTACTATTTAATATCTTGTACTTTGCGTTTTGCGGCTCGTACTCTTGTAACTTTTAGACGTTTCTTATCAATAAATTGAACCTCTTGGATTGTACTTTGTACTTTTTAGCTTTTTGGTCGTTTGCATCTTCAAATCGTCGAATTTGTCTTTTGTCTTTTGTCTTCACCTTTTATTATTTAAACAAATATCATTTGTAAATAGAATAATTGCAACTAAAAGCTTATCTTTCTTAAGGGATAATGCTATGAAATATATGTTCGTTTTTAGAATTATCAAATATTCCCACACTTGAGCGTTGCTTGTCCTCAAGCAATATAGTCATGAAATAAAAATACTAGAATCACTTCTTTATTCTTCACACTTTGTACATCAGTGATTTTGATTTGGCGGTATAAACAATGATAGTAACGTTATGGTTTACAGTCCCACATGACTATGAAAATTTAGATCCTTTAAGGAAATTGGATCTTTATGAAAACATTTAATCTTTTGAAAATTCAATCTAGCTTTTACCCTAGATAAGTTTTCTGGAATAACTCTTCACCGGTGTTTGCAAAATATTTTTTTGGGTTTTGTGGGTTTCAGATTTGAAAATTTTAGCTCAAAACTTATGGTTTTGTATCACCCACTTCCTAACCTTGTATTGGGAAAACAACACGTCCAGTTTACTTGCTCCGTATATTACCTTTCGATAAACTACCGTCCGGTTGTAAAGGAAAGCGTTGAACAAGCAACTGTTAAGGCAATGTCCCGTGACATGCTTTTGATTATGGTCTTTAACGAGTCGGATGCAATTACTATCCTTTGTAGGAGCAATAGTAAAGATCACCCTATAGTTTTTTCGGTCTGGCATAAGGTCCTGTCTTTGACCATGCTATGCAACTACCGTTCTTACGGTTGACACCCGATTTGGTTCAGGTGACCTAATGAATTCCAGGTGAATTCTTAGGATTTTACGTTCAACGGTAATGTACGCATTAAAAATGGGGTTTTTAGAAAACAAATCGGTTTTAATTTGATCAAAATATTTTCTCGTTCAAGCTCGAGTTTAGATATCAATGAATTCCATGAGTTTGTAATTCTCAATCTTTAAGGTCAATCTCAAGGATTGAGTAATATCAGGCTTAAAAACTGATTTTTGATCTTTTAAGGAGATTATCCTTTCTGGGGATCTGATTCATTAGTCTTATAAGCTAATTTGCACGGTGCCCCCATTGTACGAGATAGATCCTCTCATGGTTAGGATAAGTCTGACCACTTGGCGACCCTGTTTGATGCTGAGGTCCGTGGATTTCCAGCTGATTTTTGAGAAAACTTTTCAAGATTTTTTGTAGACTCTACAACTGGTCTGGACGACAACTTCCTGACCTATATCAAGAAGTGCGTGTATTTTTCTCTCGGAAGACTTTACTTCCTTTTAAATTTCATTTATATTACAATAAACTGGGTAAAACTGATTAATATCGTCCAAAACAAAAGTATCTTCAATTATTTGTACAAAAATATGTGACATATGTTCTAAATAACTTGGTAAATTTTTTTTCCCACACTTGACTTTTATTTTCCTTTCTTTGCCTTTTTTTTTTTCCATTTTAAATGAATTCTAACATTTTGGGTTGTTTCTCAATTTATGTCCTTTCCGAGGTAACAATAATTTCGGTGTTAACACCTAGTTTTATCGTTCATAATTATGTATAAACATGATTTTGAATTCATTTAGTTGAAAATTTTGAAAAATTTTACTAGAATTGGGTAGTCAGTATATAAGACTAGGGCTGTTCTTTATTATCAGAGAGCACTAGATTCTAATACAACTACTGCATTACTAGTATTTTTAATGGTAACCAAGTGTTTAAATTTAAAATTTTAAAAATCCGAAAGAATTTAACCCATTCCCACACTTAAGATCTTGCAATGCCCTCATTTGCAAAAAATCAGTACAATTTAAATTATTGAGGGTGATTAGCGTAGAAAAATGATTAAATTTTACCAAAGTTTCCAAACATATTGGCGTTTGTTTGTTGAATGATAAATGGTGCACATCATTTGTTCATTTCGTCTTGTTGTTACATCATATTTGTTTTTCGTTTTGTCGTCAAAATTAGTAGCTTTTGCTGAACTTAATACCAGTCTTTGAAAGTTCGCTGTTTTACCCTGTTGTGTACAATTGACAATATACATACATACAAATAATAACATGCATGGTAATTTGAAATGGGACTTAACATCCCACTTTCAAATCAAATATTAAATATTAGTAAGAAAATAAAAAAATGTTAAAAAAATTACATAAAAGTATCACAATATTATATGTTTTAAACATAAGTAAATAAAAACAATAAAAGATAAAAATCACCAGCGTGAACTGTATCAATCTGGATAGGGGTTCCAGTTCATGTCGTTGGTCGGGTTCCATGGTTGGTTATAGGTGTATAGATAGGCTTGGTTGAGGTCATAGAGAGTAAATGGTGGTTGCATATCGGGCTGGTGTGGAGGATAGTAAGCAGGTCGGGTTGGTACGTAGTTATTTGGTACCTGAGGTGATAGCTGGCTCATGATATGATGCTGATGATAGTGACATCTATCATGCTGTCGTTGCCTGGAATGCTCGTACACATTCTCGGCGTGCCACTGCTTGAACTGACTATGTCTAGCCTCGTTTGTCATTTCTACCTCATCTATACGCTGGTAAATGTCAGTAACAGCCTCCCTAATGACATCCCTAATGTCATCCGGTTCCTCCATTTCCTCATCTGAACCTCTCTCTACCTGTAGATGACGACCCTCATATGGTACTGCCTGATTGCGTCTGCTCTTTAATACCTTTGCACCCTGATAGACCCGCAATCCTAAAGTCTGAACCTGTTCCCTACACACCATCATTGGACCCCCTTGATCCCTATCTACACCCAAATACTCTCCAATGAGAGTAACAAAAATACCCCCTCCTATTATTCCCCCGTCCTGTATTCCTTCTACCATTTTAGACAGATAAAAACCAACACAGTACGGAATATTAACAAAGCTTCTAGTGTTTCGAATACACTTAAGGTAAAATAAATCGTGTTGAGTCACTTTCTCCTTGTTGTTACCTCTTTGTGTAATCGAATTAGCTAAAAATCTATGTATAATACGAAGCTCGGATTTGTTAATATCTAAATAGGAGTGTCTTCCTCCCCGCGTAAAAACATTATAATTTGACATACGCCTCCAGACGGCGTCAGCGTCAAAATTCCTATCTACCCTTTCACCATGATAAATCAAATTTGTACAATCAGGTAGTAGTAATTCACCAGGAGTGTAAATCTGTAAAGCCCTGGCCATGTCCAGCATGGACATCCTATACATCCTACGGCCAAGTAAAAATCTAAGAAAATTCCTATCGTCTAACCTAACTACATTCGTATCAAGTGATATACTACTCATAAGCTCAACACACCACTCTTTATATACAGGCCTACGAGTGGTGAATAAACATTCCCAATCGGGAAAAGAAGAGTTCCCATACCTTTGGATCAGATGCTGCCTAACTGAGTTAGCTTGTTGGACCCTTTCCAAAGGCTCCCAATCGATTACCCTCGGTACTTCTACATTTTTCGGTACCAGTTTAAATTTGTTACTTTGGTATGTCGGGTAATCTCTCCAACTACGATCAAATCTCAAATTGGGATGCAAAACCTCTTCATGAATCGTTGGGTGTTCTATTATTGGATGAATCAGAAATTGTACGTAGGCATTAACATATTCTTGTTGCAGATCATAATACAGTATGTGTTGATCATTATGGTATTGTTGTTCCTGTTGTTGCTCCAGTTCGTGATATTGCATCTCTGGCTGTGGTTCTGGAGCAGGTTGCCTAGATGATGAGAATGCACCATCAGTATCGATATATCTCTGCAAAACACATTAAACACAAAATTTGTGCATCCAAATATGCATTAGTGTTAGCAAAATAACAAATTAAAACAATTACAATAACATGTTTAATTCATATTAAACTTATACTCATTTTCATATTTTTATCAAATATACACTTTTTCAAATAAGCATATATGAAAATATTTACAAAGTTCATAAGCATTCAACTCAAATAACATGTCAAAATAATCATTACTAGCAATTAAACAAGTTTCAAATGGCATTATCTCTCAAAAATCAAGTTCATGAATTTTAGACTTGAAAAAGTCCACTTTAATTCTCAAAAATCATGTTTAGGATCAAAGTTTGGATCATTTAGCTACCTAAACATGTTACACTACGTAATTTAGCAATAATTCATGATAAAAATCTGCCATAACCTGTTTATATCAAAAAGCCCCAAATTGCTCAAGAACACAAACCCTATATTTCTAAAATTTTTGAAGTTTTTGGCTTCAAATAATGACAAATAGCATCAATCTAGGTTATACATGCATAATATACTAATAATTTAACTCTAATTATACTAGAAATTAACAAAATCAAATTAGGTAAAAATTAGCTCAAGAACACTAAAATTCGAATTTAAAGAGTTTTAGGGGTGAAATCTTTACCTTCTTTGAAAAAATTTTGAACAATTTCATGATTAAAGCGGATTATTGTGAGAAATTAGGTTGATTTTGGTGAAAATGGCGAATTTTTGGGTGATTTTTGGGACAGTTTCGTGTGGTTGTGTGTGTGTTATTGTGTTGAAGACAGAACAACTCGCTGGCTTTTGTTCCTGCCCAGCTATCTGGCCTCATGCGATTACATGGTTTTGCAGTTCAAACCCCAAGCGATCGCATGGGGTTCAGGTATTTTTTTATATATAAAAACCTTATACTTATAAAGCAAAAATTTAATAAATTTAAAATTTTGTTTTCCTTGTTATTTAGGACGAGTTCGTTTCGAATCGTTGTCCTAGTCCGTCTCTTGACAAAATTTTAAAATTTGTCACTCTTTAAGCGTCGTTTTAAAAGCAAAGATTTTCGGGTTTTTCAAATGTTTTTGGCATATTTTAAATCAAATAAGATTAAAAATAATGATAATAAAATTTCTCGTCCCGCCCTCGGGTAAAGCAATTTCGGTTCAACGACCTAGTCTTCAACTCACGACGAATTTTAGAAATCATATTTTTAACTTAATGAAATAAAGTACATTTTTGTTTTAAAATTCACACCAAACTTAAATTTAAAATGCATAGAATTAAAAATTCATATTATTAATATTTTTATACATTAATTTTACAAACTTATATTGAAAATATTAATTTTTAAAATATTTAAAAACTTAAATATATTGGTTTTAAAAATTTACTTTATTAATTTAATATTAATATAAAAACAAGGTAAAAATAAAATTGAAAATCTTTTTAGTCTTTTATCCCACTTTAATCAATCAAATATTATCAAAAATATACGCCCCTCTTTTGGGTAAAGTAATTTCGGCTATATTACCTAGTTTTACTCCTGACGAATTTTTAAAATATTTTGGGTTGATTGATTAAAGATATTTATATCTTAAGAATAAACGGTAAATTTCGCAGTGATGTAATAAATTTTTGTATGATATCAATAATTTCGGTTTCGCATACCTAATTTTATTGAATATCAATTTAATACTTTATAGCGAACAATTCAGCGTTTATTATCAAAAGGTTAAAAGCAATAAATAAAAATAAAAACTGTACATACTTTCCTGTGAGAAAGAATTCTCAGAGACCTGCTTTAGCCGACTCATAGGAGAGTCGTTGAAATATCCCGTTCATATTGATTATAAACGTTCCATATTAATTGATTTCGTTGCGAGGTTTTGACCTCTATATGAGACGTTTTTCAAAGCCTGCATTCATTTTTAAAACAACCATAACCTTTATTTTATCTATAAAGGTTTCAAAAGCATTACGTAGATTATCAAATAATGATAATCTAAAATATACTGTTTACACACGACCATTACATAATGGTTTACAATAGAAATATATTACATCGACATATGTTTCTTAAATGCAGTTTTTACACAATATCATACAAACATGGACTCCAAATCTTGTTCTTATTTTAGTATGCAACAGCGGAAGCTCTTAGTATTCACCTGAGAATAAACATGCTTTAAACGTCAACAAAAATGTTGGTGAGTTATAGGTTAAACCTATATATATATATATATATATATATATATATATATATATATATATATATATATATATATATATATATATATATATATATATATATATATATATATATATATATATATATATATATATCAAATCATAACAATAGACCACAAGATTTCATATTTCAATACACATCCCAACATAGAGATAAAAATCATTCATATGGTGAACACCTGGTAACCGACATTAACAAGATGCATATATAAGAATATCCCCATCATTCCGGGACACCCTTCGGATATGATATAAATTTTGAAGTACTAAAGCATCCGGTACTTTAGATGGGGTTTGTTAGGCCCAATAGATCTATCTTTAGGATTCGCGTCAATTAGGGTGTATGTTCCCTAATTCTTAGATTACCAGACTTAATAAAAAGGGGCATATTCGATTTCGATAATTCAACCATAGAATGTAGTTTCACGTACTTGTGTCTATTTTGTAAATCATTTATAAAACCTGCATGTATTCTCATCCCAAAAATATTAGATTTTAAAAGTGGGACTATAACTCACTTTCACAGATTTTTACTTCGTCGGAAAGTAAGACTTGGCCACTGGTCGATTCACGAACCTATAACAAATATGTACATATATATCAAAGTATATTCAAAATATATTTACAACACTTTTAATACATTTTGATGTTTTAAGTTTATTAAGTCAGCTGTCCTCGTTAGTAACCTACAACTAGTTGTCCAACGTTAGATGTACAGAAAAAAATTGATATATATTATCTTGAATCAATCCACGACCCAGTGTATACACGTCTCAGGCTAGATCACAACTCAAAGTATATATATTTTTAGAATCAACCTCAACCCTGTATAGCTAACTCCCACATTACTGCATATAGAGTGTCTATGGTTGTTCCAAATAATATATACACATGGGTCGATATGATATATCAAAACATTTGCATACGTGTCTATGGTATCCCAAGATTACATAATATATTATAATATATGTATAATAAAATATAATTTAGCTAGGATATGATTAATATAGATTTGTTACCAATTTTCACGTTGCTACAACAAGAAAAATTATCCAATCTTGTTTTACCCATAACTTCTTCATTTTAAATCCGTTTTGAGTGAATCAAATTGCTATGGTTTCATATTGAAATATATTTTATGAATCTAAACAGAAAAAGTATAGGCTTATAGTCAGAAATATAAGTTACAAGTCGTTTTTGTAAAGGTAGTCATTTCAGTCGAAAGAACGACGTCTAGATGATCATTTTAGAAAACATACTTCCACTTTGAGTTCAATCATGATTTTTGGATATAGTTTCATGTTCATAAGAAAAATCATTTTCCCAGAAGAACAACTTTTAAATCAAAGTTTATCATAGTTTTTAATTAACTAACCCAAAACAGCCCGCGGTGTTACTACGATGACGTATGTCCGGTTTTACAGTGTTCTTCGTGTTTCCAGGTTTTAAATCATTAAGTTAGCATATCATATAGATATAGAACATATGTTTATTTGATTTTAAAAGTCAAGTTAGAAGGATTAACTTTTGTTTGCGAACAAGTTTAGAATTAACTAAACTATGTTCTAGTGATTACAAGTTTAAACCTTCGAATAAGATAGCTTTATATGTATGAATCGAATGATGTTATGAACATCATTACTACCTCAAGTTTTCTGGATAAAGCTACTGGAAATGAGAAAAATGGATCTAGCTTCAAAGGATCCTTGGATGGCTTGAAAGTTCTTGAAGCAGAATCATGACACGAAAACAAGTTCAAGTAAGATTTCCACTCGAAATAAGATTGTTATAGTTATAGAAATTGAATCAAAGTTTGAATATGAGTATTACCTTGTATTATAAAGATATATTACTGTAAATAAGAAAGATTTCTTGAGGTTGGATGATCACTCTACAAGATTGGAAGTAAGCTAGTAAACTTGGAAGTATTCTTGATTTTATGAAACTAGAACTTGTAAAATTTATGAAGAACACTTAGAACTTGAAGATAAAACTTGAGAGAGATCAATTAGAAGGTGTTTTTTGTCATTGGTGTATTGATTAGATATATAGGATATGTAATTTTGTTTTCATGTAAATAAGTCATGAATGATTACTCATATTTTTGTAATTTTATGAGATATTTCATGCTAGTTGCCAAATGATGGTTCCCACATGTGTTAGGTGACTCACATGGGCTGCTAAGAGCTGATAATTGGAGTGTATATACCAATAGTACATACATCTAAAAGCTGTGTATTGTACAAGTACGAATACGGGTGCATACGAGTAGAATTGTTGATGAAACTGAACGAGGATGTAATTGTAAGCATTTTTGTTAAATAGAAGTATTTTGATAAGTGTCTTGAAGTCTTTCAAAAGTGTATGAATACATATTAAAACACTACATGTATATACATTTTAACTGAGTCGTTAAGTCATCGTTAGTCGTTACATGTAAGTGTTGTTTTGAAACCTTTAGGTTAACGATCTTGTTAAATGTTGTTAACCCATTGTTTATTAAATCAAATGAGATGTTAAATTATTACATTATCATGATATCATGATGTATTAATATATGTTAATATGATATATATACATTAAATGTCGTTACAACGATAATCGTTACATATATGTCTCGTTTCAAAATCATTAAGTTAGTAGTCTTGTTTTTACATATATAGTTCATTTCTAATATACTTAATGATATGTTTACTTATCATAATATCATGTTAACTATATATATATATATATATATATATATATATATATATATATATATATATATATATATATATATATATATATATATATATATATCCATATATATGTCATCATATAGTTTTTACAAGTTTTAACGTTCGTGAATCGCCAGTCAACTTGGGTGGTCAATTGTCTATATGAAACCTATTTCAATTAATCAAGTCTTAACAAGTTTGATTGCTTAACATGTTGGAAACACTTAATCATGTAAATAACAATTTCATTTAATATATATATAAACATGGAAAAGTTCGGGTCACTACAGTACCTACCCGTTAAATAAATTTCGTCCCGAAATTTTAAGCAGTTGGAGGTGTTGACGTATCTTCTGGAAATAAATGCGGGTATTTCTTCTTCATCTGATCTTCTCGTTCCCAGGTGAACTCGGGCCCTCTACGATCATTCCATCGAACCTTAACAATTGGTATCTTGTTTTTCTTAAGTCTTTTAACCTCACGATCCATTATTTCGACGGGTTCTTCGATGAACTGAAGTTTTTCGTTGATTTGGATTTCATCTAACGGAATAGTGAGATATTCTTTAGCAAAACATTTCTTCAAATTCGAGACATGGAAAGTGTTATGTACAGCCGCGAGTTGTTGAGGTAACTCAAGTCGGTAAGCTACTGGTCCGACACGATCAATAATCTTGAATGGTCCAATATACCTTGGATTTAATTTCCCTCATTTACTAAATCGAACAACACCTTTCCAAGGTGCAACCTTAAGCATGACCATCTCTCCAATTTCAAACTCTATATCTTTTCTTTTAATGTCGGCGTAGCTCTTTTGTCGACTTTGGGCGGTTTTCAACCGTTGTTGAATTTGGATGATCTTCTCGGTAGTTTCTTGTATTATCTTCGGACCCGTAATCTGTCTATCCCCCACTTCACTCTTACAAGTCGGAGACCTGCACTTTCTACCATAAAGTGCTTCAAACGGCGCCATCTCAATGCTTGAATGATAGCTGTTGTTATAGGAAAATTCTGCTAACGGTAGATGTCGATCCCAACTGTTTCCGAAATCAATAACACATGCTCGTATCATGTCTTCAAGTGTTTGTATCTTCCTTTCGCTCTGCCCATCAGTTTGTGGATGATAGACAGTACTTATGTCTAGACGAGTTCCTAATGCTTGCTGTAATGTCTGCCAGAATCTTGAAATAAATCTTCCATCCCTATCAGAGATAATAGAGATTGGTATTCCATGTCTGGAGATGACTTCCTTCAAATACAGTCGTGCTAACTTCTCCATCTTTTCATCTTCTCTTATTGGCAGGAAGTGTGCTGATTTGGTGAGACGATCAACTATTACCCAAATAGTATCAAAACCACTTGCAGTCCTTGGCAATTTAGTGATGAAATCCATGGTAATGTTTTCCCATTTCCATTCCGGGATTTCAGGTTGTTGTAGTAGACCTGATGGTTTCTGATGTTCAGCTTTGACCTTAGAACACATCAAACATTCTCCTACATATTTAGCAATATCGACTTTCATACCTGGCCACCAAAAATGTTTCTTAAGATCCTTGTACATCTTCCCCGTTCCAGGATGTATTGAGTATCTGGTTTTATGAGCTTCTCTAAGTACCATTTCTCTCATATCTCCAAATTTTGGTACCCAAATTCTTTCAGCCCTATACCGAGTTCCGTCTTCCCGAATATTAAGATGCTTCTCTGATCCTTTGGGTATTTCATCCTTTAAATTTCCCTCTTTTAAAACTCCTTGTTGCGCCTCCTTTATTTGAGTATTAAGGTTAGTGTGAATCATTATATTCATAGATTTTACTCGAATGGGTTCTCTGTCCTTTCTGCTCAAGGCGTCGGCTACCACATTTGCCTTCCCCAGGTGGAAACGAATCTCAAAGTCGTAATCATTCAACAATTCAATCCACCTACGCTGCCTCATATTCAGTTGTTTCTGATTAAATATGTCTTGAAGACTTTTGTGGTCGGTATATATAATACTTTTGACCCCATATAAGTAGTGCCTCCAAGTCTTTAATGCAAAAACAACCGCGCCTAATTCCAAATCATGCATCGTATAATTTTGTTCGTGAATCTTTAATTGTCTAGACGCATAAGCAATCACCTTCGTTCGTTGCATTAATACACAACCGAGACCTTGCTTTGATGCGTCACAATAAATCACAAAATCATCATTCCCTTCAGGCAATGACAATATAGGTGCCGTAGTTAGCTTTTTCTTCAATAATTGAAACGCCTTCTCTTGTTCATCCTTCCATTCAAATTTCTTCCCTTTATGCGTTAATGCAGTCAAGGGTTTTGCTATTTTGGAGAAATCTTGGATGAATCTTCTGTAGTAACAGCCAATCCTAAAAATTGACGTATATACTTCGGAGTTTTTGGGGTTTCCCAATTTTCAACGGTTTCGATCTTTGCTGGGTCCACCTGGATACCTTCTTTGTTCACTATGTGACCGAGGAATTGAACTTCTTCCAACCAAAATGCACACTTTGAAAACTTAGCGTACAGTTTTTATTTCCTCAATACTTCTAGCACTTTTCTCAAATGTTCTTCGTGCTCTTGATCATTCTTTGAGTAAATAAGTATGTCATCGATGAAAACAATGACAAACTTGTCAAGATATGGCCCACACACTCGGTTCATAAGGTCTATGAACACAGCTGGTGCGTTAGTCAATCCAAACGGCATAACCATAAACTCGTAATGACCATAACGCGTCCTAAAAGCAGTTTTTGGAATATCATCCTCCTTTACTCGCATTTGATGATATCCAGAACGTAAATCGATCTTCGAATAAACCGACGAGCCTTGTAGTTGATCAAATAAGTCGTCAATTCTCGGCAGTGGATAACGGTTTTTGATGGTAAGTTTGTTCAACTCTCTGTAGTCAATACATAACCTAAATGTACCATCCTTCTTCTTGAAAAACAAAACAGGAGCTCCCCATTGTGATGTGCTTGGTCGAATGAAACCACGTTCTAATAGTTCTTTCAGTTGGCTTTGCAGTTCTTTCATCTCGCTGGGTGCGAGTCTATAAGGAGCACGAGCTATTGGTGCAGCTCCTGGTACAAGATCTATTTCAAATTCAACAGATCGATGTGGAGGTAGTCCCGGTAATTCTTTCGGAAATTCATAGGGAAATTCTTTTGCGACGGGAACATCATTGATGCTCTTTTCTTCAGTTTGTACTTTCTCGACGTGTGCTAGAACAGCATAGCAACCTTTTCTTATCAGTTTTTGTGCCTTCAAATTACTAATAAGATGTAGATTCGTGTTGCCCTTTTCTCCGTACACCATTAAGGGTTCTCCTTCTTCTCGTACAATGCGAATTGCATTTTTATAACATACGATCTCTGCTTTCACCTTCTTCAGCCAGTCCATGCCAACTATTACATCAAAACTCCCTAACTCTACTGGTATCAAATCAATCTTAAATATTTCGCTACCCAGTTTAATTTCTCGATTCCGGCATATATAATCTGCTGAAATTAATTTACCGTTTGCCAATTCGAGTAAAAAATTTACTATCCAACGGCGTCAATGGACAACTTAATTTAGTACAAAAATCTCTACTCATATAGCTTCTATCCGCACCCGAATCAAATACAACGTAAGTAGATTTATTGTCAATAAGAAACGTACCCGTAACAAGCTCCGGGTCTTCCTGTGCCTCTGCTGCATTAATATTGAAAACTCTTCCGCGGCCTTGTCCATTCGTGTTCTCCTGGTTCGGGCAATTTCTAATAATGTGGCCCGGTTTTCCACATTTATAACAAACTACATTGGCATAACTTGCTCCGACACTACTTGCTCCGCCATTACTCGTTCCGACACCATTTGTTCCTTTCGTTCTGTTAACCCCTGGTCCGTAGACCTCACACTTCGCCGCGCTATGACCATTTCTTTTACACTTGTTGCAAAATTTGGTGCAGAACCCCGAGTGATACTTTTCACACCTTTGGCATAGCTGGTTCTGATTGTTGTTGTTGTTGCGGTTGTTATTGTTGTTGGGATGATTGTTGTAGTAGTAGTAGTAGTAGTAGTAGTAGTATTTGTTGTTGTTGTTGTTGTTGTTGTTGTTGTTGGGCCATTTGTAGTAGTTGCGATTGATGTTGCGATTGTTGGGATAGTTGTTGCGATTATTGTTGTAATTGTTGTTGTTGTATTGGTGATTCTTATCACCGTTTTCCTCCCACTTTCTTTTGACTTGCTTCACATTGGCCTCTTCAACCGCCTGTTCTTTAATTCTTTCCTCAATCTAGTTCACTAGTTTGTGAGCCATTCTACATGCTTGTTGTATGGAGGCGGGCTCGTGTGAACTTATATCTTCTTGGATTCTTTCCGGTAATCCTTTCATAAACACGTCGATCTTCTCTTCCTCATCTTCGTACGCTCTCGGACACAATAGGCACAATTTTGTGAATCGTCTTTCGTATGTGGTAATATCAAATCCTTGGGTTCGTAACCCTCTAAGTTCTGTCTTGAGCTTATTGACCTCGGTTTTGGGACGGTACTTCTCATTCATCAAGTGCTTGAATGCTGACCACGATAGTGCGTAAGCATAATCTTGTCCCACTTGCTCTAGATAGGTATTCCACCATGTTAACGCAGTACCTGTGAAGGTATGCGTAGCGTACTTCACTTTGTCCTCTTCAGTACACTTACTTATGGCAAACACCGATTCGACCTTCTCGATCCACCGTTTCAATCTGATCGGTCCTTCGGTTCCATCAAATTCCAAAGGTTTGCAGGCAGTGAATTCTTTGTAGGTGCATCCTACCCGATTTCTTGCGCCGTTAGCTGCATTGCTAGATTCGAAGTTATTGTTGGTATGTAGCGTAGCCTGTACTGCGGCTATGTTTGCAGCAAGAAAGGTACGAAATTCCTCTTCGCTCATATTCATGGTTTATCGAGTAGTCGGTGCCATTTCCTTCAAATAGTCAAATGAAACAAGTTAATCATACAGAATATTAAGAGTAGTCAATAGTATCTCGTAGCATAATATGAACTCATTTATAAAAGCTTTTTCTTCATATTAGCGTTTTATAAGTTTAAATTCGGGTAGTACCTACCCGTTAAGTTCATACTTAGTAGCTAATATACAATTCAACTACTACAATTCTATATGAAAAACTGATTATAATAATATTTCGCGTTCAAACTTTTACACAATATTTTACAAACTTACAATACTGCTTATTTTACATATAGCATGAAATATAGCACACAATAACTTTGATACAAGATAGTTGTGAAGATAATTCTAGCTAGTACACAAGTCGTTCTGTAAAGGCAATAAAAACACGTAATTCATACGTCCAGAAACAAGTCATGCATTCTGGTTTTACTAGGACTACTTCCCATCCTTGGTCTTGTGGAACATAACCGTTATGGCCTTTGATAAGACAGCGTGTTGTAACGTCGTCAAAGGGACGATGGTTACGTAATGTCCAACAGTCCCGTAACAATCTAAAAACCTCATTTCTTACCCCAATTACCGACTCCGTCACTTGTGAGAATGTTTTGTTTAATAGTTGTAGCCCGATGTTCTTGTTCTCACTTTGGTGAGAAGCGAACATTACTAACCCGTAAGCATAACATGCTTCTTTATGTTGCATGTTAGCCGCTTTTTCTAAATCACGAAGTCCTATATTCGAATATATTGAGTCAAAATAATTTCTTAACCCGTTGCATAAAATAGCATTTGGGTTCCCCGCAATATATGCGTCAAAGTAAACACATCGTAACTTATGGATTTCCCAATGTGATATCCCCCATCTTTTGAACGAAAGCTTTTTATAAACCAAGGAATTCTTGGAACGTTCTTCGAATGTCTTACAAACTGATCTCGCCTTAATACAACCAATTTTTACATATATCATAAAGCAAAAGCACACTATATTACATATATTACACCACACGAATACAACTATCTTATTCCGACTCGCTCGTTTCTTCTTCTTCAGTTTTGGTTCGTTTTGCAAAGTTTCTAGGGATATATGATGTTCCCCTAATACGAGCCGTCGTTTTTCACATTGGTTTAGAAAAACCTGGTGGTTTAGAGGTTCCCGGGTTATTGTCACAACTTAAGAAATACGGGTGTTGACGATACATATAAAGTTCATCGGGTTTGGAATCAAATTTCTCTATTTTTATGCCCTTTCCCTTATTGTTCTCTTTTGCCTTATTAAATTGTGTTGGGGTAATTTCTATAACATCATCGGAATCCTTGTCGGGATCCGATTCATTGGAGAATTGGTAATCCTCCCAATACTTTGCTTCCTTGGCGGAAACACCATTGACCATAATTAACTTTGGTCGGTTGGTTGATTATTTTCTTCTACTTAACCGTTTTATTATTTCTCCCACTGGTACTATTTCTTCTTCCAGTTCCGATTCTTCTTCCGGTTCCGATTCTTCTTCCGGTTCCGACTCTTCTTCCGGTTCCTCTTCGAGAACTTGTGAATCAGTCCACGAATCATTCCAATTTACATTTGACTCTTCATTATTATTAGGTGAGTCAATGGAACTTGTTCTAGAGGTAGACATCTATCACATAATATCAAACAAATTAGGAGATTAATATATCACATAATATTCACATGTTAAAAATATATAGTTTTCAACAAAATTTGTTAAGTAATCATTTTTCAAGTAAACACGGTCGAAGTCCAGACTCACTAATGCATCCTAACAAACTCGATAAGACACACTAATTCAAAATCCTGGTTCTCTAAGACCAACGCTCGGATACCAACTGAAATGTCCCGTTCATATTGATTATAAATGTTCCATATTAATTGATTTCGTTGCGAGGTTTTGACCTCTATATCAGACGTTTTTCAAAGACTGCATTCATTTTTAAAACAACCATAACCTTTATTTTATCAACAAAGGTTTCAAAAGCATTACATAGATTATCAAATAATGATAATCTAAAATATACTGTTTACACACGACCATTACATAATGGTTTACAATAGAAATATATTACATCGACATATGTTTCTTTAATGCAGTTTTTACACAATATCATACAAACATGGACTCCAAATCTTGTCCTTATTTTAGTATGCAACAGCGGAAGCTCTTAGTATTCACCTGAGAATAAACATGCTTTAAACGTCAACAAAAATGTTGGTGAGTTATAGGTTTAACCTATATATATATATATATATATATATATATATATATATATATATATATATATATATATATATATATATATATATATATATATAGGTTAAATCATAAAAATAGACTACAAGATTTCATATTTCAATACACATCCCATACATAGAGATAAAAATCATTCATATGGTGAACACCTGGTAACCGACATTAACAAGATGCATATATAAGAATATCCCCATCATTCCGGGACACCCTTCGGATATGATATAAATTTCGAAGTACTAAAGCATCCGGTACTTTGGATGGGGTTTGTTAGGCCCAATAGATCTATCTTTAGGTTTCACGTCAATTAGGGTGTCTGTTCCATAATTCTTAGATTACCAGACTTAATAAAAAGGGGCATATTCGATTTTGATAATTCAACCATAGAATGTAGTTTCACGTACTTGTATCTATTTTGTAAATCATTTATAAAACCTGCATGTATTCTCATCCCAAAAATATTAGATTTTAAAAGTGGGACTATAACTCACTTTCACAGATTTTTACTTCGTCGAGAAGTAAGACTTGGCCACTGGTCGATTCACGAACCTATAACAAATATGTACATATATATCAAAGTATATTCAAAATATATTTACAACACTTTTAATATATTTTGATGTTTTAAGTTTATTAAGTCAGCTGTCCTCGTTAGTAACCTACAACTAGTAGTCCAATGTTAGATGTACAGAAAAAAATTGATATATATTATCTTGAATAAATCCACGACCCAGTGTATACACGTCTCAGGCTAGATCACAACTCAAAGTATATATATTTTTGGAATCAACCTCAACCCTGTATAGCTAACTCCCACATTACTGCATATAGAGTGTCTATGGTTGTTCCAAATAATATATACACATGGGTCGATATGATATGTCAAAACATTTGCATACGTGTCTATGGTATCCCAAGATTACCTAATATATTAGAATACATGTATAATACAATATAAGTTAGCTAGGATATGATTAATATAGATTTGTTACCAATTTTCATGTTGCTACAACAAGAAAAATTATCCAATCTTGTTTTACCCATAACTTCTTCATTTTAAATCCATTTTGAGTGAATCAAATTGCTATGGTTTCATATTGAACTCTATTTTATGAATCCAAACATAAAAAGTATAGGTTTATAGTCAGAAATATAAGTTACAAGTTGTTTTTGTAAAGGTAGTCATTTCAGTCGAAAGAACGACGTCTAGATGACCATTTTAGAAAACATACTTTCACTTTGAGTTTAATCATGATTTTTGGATATAGTTTCATGTTCATGAGAAAAATCATTTTCCCAGAAGAACAACTTTTAAATCAAAGTTTATCATAGTTTTTAATTAACTAACCCAAAACAGCCCGCGGTGTTACTACGACGGCGTATGTCCGGTTTTACAGTGTTCTTCGTGTTTCCAGGTTTTAAATCATTAAGTTAGCATATCAAATAGATATAGAACATGTGTTTAGTTGATTTTAAAAGTCAAGTTAGAAGGATTAATTTTTGTTTGCGAACAAGTTTAGAATTAACTAAACTATGTTCTAGTGATTACAAGTTTAAACCTTCGAATAAGATAGCTTTATATGTATGAATCGAATGATGTTATGAACATCATTACTACCTCAAGTTTTCTGGATAAATCTACTGGAAATGAGAAAAATGGATCTAGCTTCAAAGGATCCTTGGATGGCTTGAAAGTTCTTGAAGCAGAATCATGACACGAAAACAAGTTCAAGTAAGATTTCCACTCGAAAAAAGATTGTTATAGTTATAGAAATTGAATCAAAGTTTGAATATGAGTATTACCTTGTATTAGAAAGATATCTTACTGTAAATAAGAAAGATTTCTTGAGGTTGGATGATCACTCTACAAGATTGGAAGTAAGCTAGTAAACTTGGAAGTATTCTTGATTTTATGAAACTAGAACTTGTAGAAATTATGAAGAAAACTTAGAACTTGAAGATATAACTTGAGAGAGATCAATTAGATGAAGAAAATTGAAGAATGAAAGTTTTTGTAGGTGTTTTTGGTCATTGGTGTATGGATTAGATATATAGGATATGTAATTTTGTTTTCATGTAAATAAGTCATGAATGATTACTCATATTTTTGTAATTTTATGAGATATTTCATGCTAGTTGCCAAATGATGGTTCTCACATGTGTTAGGTGACTCACATGGGCTGCTAAGAGCTGATAATTGGAGTGTATATACCAATAGTACATACATCTAAAAGCTGTGTATTGTACGAGTACGAATACGGGTGCATACAAGTAGAATTGTTGATGAAACTGAACGAGGATGTAATTGTAAGCATTTTTGTTAAGTAGAAGTATTTTGATAAGTGTCTTGAAGTCTTTAAAAAGTGTATGAATACATATTAAAACACTACATGTATATACATTTTAACTGAGTCGTTAAGTCATCGTTAGTCGTTACATGTAAGTGTTGTTTTGAAACCTTTAGGTTAACGATCTTGTTAAATGTTGTTAACCCATTGTTTATTAAATCAAATGAGATGTTAAATTATTACATTATCATGATATCATGATGTATTAATATATCTTAATATGATATATATATATATATTAAATGTCGTTACAACGATAATCGTTACATATATGTCTCGTTTCAAAATCATTAAGTTAGTAGTCTTGTTTTTACATATATAGTTCATTGCTAATATACTTAATGATATGTTTACTTATCATAATATCATGTTAACTATATATATATATATATATATATCCATATATATGTCATCATATAGTTTTTACAAGTTTTAACGTTCGTGAATCGCCGGTCAACTTGGGTGGTCAATTGTCTATACGAAACCTATTTCAATTAATCAAGTCTTAACAAGTTTGATTACTTAATATGTTGGAAACACTTAATCATGTAAATAACAATCTCATTTAATATATATATAAACATGGAAAAGTTCGGGTCACTACAGTCGTGTGATTTGGTTTTCCATAGCTACGTAAGCATAACCTCGATTCTTCAATAACTTTTCTTCTAAACATATGAACGGTCCTTCTCTGCATAGAGTAACAAATTCGGTATTTGAATATGTTTGATTGTTTGAACATTTACCTTCGTGTGACCATTTCTCGCATTTATGACATCTTTCAAGGTGTCGTGCTCTTCTTTTTGTTGCGGATTTTGATTTTCCTTTACCAAAATGTGTCTTATGATGATCTTTTCTGAGTTCTTTCCTCACTTCGTCCATTTTTCTTCTTATGAATGATACCAGTTCACTCGGGAAAGTTTTATTATTACGTTTAGTAATCATAGCGTGTAGTAGTAGACCATGGTTCAGATCAAAGGAATTCTTCATCTCGTAAAACCTAAAAGAAATAAAACTTCAGAATGGAAGGAGAAGACTAGTTCTTTAGGGTCTGCTAGGAAAAGACCATTCGGATTCCATTCTCGAAAACTACACGAAAATAGAATATCTAATTCTAACAGAAATATATATTATCCTTAAAAAACTTGATTCTCCCCACACTTAGTAAGCTGTGGTGTCGAAATTGTGATTAACTTCGTTTTCAATTGGACTATCAACAACTTGTATATCTCTGACTTTTGCTTCAAGCCAATTGTTGATTTCCTCTGTAACTTTCACAAATTCAACTAACATCACCTTTTCTTTAGGCGACAAATTGGATACTAAACGGTACATAACTTAAAGTTCCCCTTAATCCTAGCATCTTGAATTTATAAAGTTTCTTCATTGAACTATTGAAAATGGGTTCATTTAATTTCGTATCAACAACGGGGTTCTTTGTTATCAGGTCATCATTGGTTGTTGCTTCATCTTCCCCACACTTAGGCGTTTTTGTTGGTTCAATAGTTTTGGTTGGTGGAGATCTAAACTTTCGGTTCACAAAGGTAATCGATTTGTCACCATTCCTATGTGTCATTCTACCTTCTCTTACATCAATGAACGCTTCGGTGGTTGCTAAAAATGGGCGACCTAAAATTAGAGGAATATTAAGGTCTTCCTCCATATTAATAACTATGAAGTTTGCAACAAAGGTCAAACTTCCCACTTTAATAAGTAAATTGTTTGCTATTCCAACCGGGTGTTTAATGGTTTGATCAAATAATTGAACACCTATTCTGGTTGGTCATAATTTACCCACACCTAATCTTTTGTATAAGGAAAGAGGCATAACATTTGCACTTGCACCTAGATCTGCGATTCCATTATATATAGCACCATCGTTAAGCAAGAAATAATAAATTCACCTGGGTCTCCTACTTTAGTAAGTAGAGTTGGTTTGTTAACCTTTTCCAAGTGATCTTTTCTTGGTTCTTTCACTTCTACTTGAACTTCTTGTTCACATTTTTCTTCGTTTCTTGGAATGGGAGGTTTGTATAGGAATTCTTCTTCCTCACTCCAATTTGAAGTTTCCCCGCCTTCCAATTTTGATTTTTCATATGTTGTTGATAACATATTTATGTTTACAGTCTGAGGGTTTTCTTGGATGGTGAAATTATGATTTACTTCATTGTCAACTTCCATTGGATCATGTATGTAATGTTTAACTCTGTGACAATTTATTTTAAATTCAATTCCATTTGAATTTATTACTCTATTGTTTCGTATGGGAAAACTCTTTTGACTATGAATGGTCCAGACCATCTAGATTTCAATTTTCCAGTAAATAGCTTGAATCGTGAACTGAAAAAAAGAAATTTGTCTCCTTCTTTAAATTCTTTTGAACTTCTGATTCTTTTATCATGCCATTTCTTCGTTCTTTCCTTATATATTAACGAATTTTCATATGCTTCATGTCTTAATTCTTCTAATTCATTTAGTTGACTTAACCGTAGACGTCCGGCTTCATGTGTGATGATCCGGAGATTTTTGACCAAATTTAAACTTAATCTTTATATGATTTCGACACGATAAGCAAAGTCTGTTAGGTCGAGTCTCAAAAATTTTGAACTGTTTCATATGTTCAATTAACCTTCGACCATTCTCGACGATTCACGAACAACTATTTTGTGAGTAGATATGTATATAAATATAAATAAATATATGTACATAATAAATGTTATTAATCGTTGTATGAAATTATTATTATAAATAAATATGTAAAATAATATACAACTTAATTTTTAGAAATAAGTATGAATAATGAGGTATGTAATAATAAAATTTTTTGTTAAAATAAATTTACATACATAAGGTATATTGAACATATATATATATATTTTTGAATTCATTTAGTAAATGATAGTAGCACTCTTTCACCATTCGATGGTTATTTGAGCAAGCTAAATTTCGAACTTATATTATTTTAAAAATAAACGGTGATCCGAAAATGAGTTCTATAAATTTTAGGCTTACTAAAAATGTATTTAGGACCTAGTTATTTAATTTTATCACTTTTTATATTTTACCCATAAATGAGAGGGACAGTTGATGTTATTTTTATTTATTAAATTAATGATTGAATTTTATACCATAATAGAGTTAATTTAAAAATATGGGATTTTTTTTTCTAAACATTTTATTCCGCCACTGATGAATAACGGACCACGAGATAATATCTGTTAAAAATTGTCGGTACAAAGGACAAACATGAGGCTGCTAAATCCCACGTTCAAATTAGAATCATATATTATAATTATAATGTAATGATATATTATGCTGTATATATAAAGTGAAATATAATATATGATAAAATCAACCACTATCTCATTCTAGACATGTATACATGCATCTGCACTGAATGAAACTCAATCACAAATACACTATCTTTCTGTTTCTTGTGTGACATACACAAACAACCCTTAAACTACAAATGATCAACGGGATTCTTGTTTTCTGATTCTATTTTATCGATCATCAACTAAACATCATTTAGCCACCTTCTTGATAACCCACCATCAACAACTTCGCAAGATCATCAACCATAATCATTGAACAAAACCATCACAACTCCACCATTTGATCACTGCTACTTCCCTTTTCGGTTTACTGTACACCACCCCAAAAACCACATACACTCTCTTACAATTCTACTGCTACTCACTATCTTAGTTCGAACGACAACCACCATGATAACCACCATCGATCCCTCTTAATATCTCTTTCTATTTTGTTGTAGCACCAACAAGACATAAACCACCATTATTTTTTTTTCTTTGTTTTCCATAACCATCGACACCATCAAACCCACTACCCTCCTCCACAACCATCACCATCTCTTCTCTCTCTCTCCCTCTACTCTTGTCAAATGATAAAACCCAGCGAAGGCTGCTTTTGCTACTCGACTGTGTTTCTATTTTGGGCTGACGATTTGAAACAAAGACAACCGTAAACCGTAATAGCAACCACTAAACCACCGCACTGTCCTCTTCATGAGCCCACCCAAGAAAATCTTTTATTTCCTACTTACTCGAACATCCACCATCTTTTTTCTATTTCTATTTAGTTATTACTTCTGTTCGATGACCATAAGCCACCACTATCAAACACCTTTAAAATGCGTTTAAAACACCATCACCTCACCGGAACCATCATGAACAACAAACCACCTGCATAATTGCTTTTCTTTTCTATTTTCTGAATTCACTTCCGTTACCATCAAACAACACCACCATCGATCGAATATCTCTTGATTTACTGCTACTGTACGCTTAGTGATAAGATGATGAGAATGAAAATAAATAACGAGGAGGAAAATTTATAATAATTAAATTCGTATAAAATTCTGATTATGAAAAAGCAAAACCCTACTTGATGAGCTGTCAATCGAAACCAGCTGTATGCTTCTTACTTCTGTCGGTCACAGCCTCTTTGAAAAGGTTGTATACCGAAAATATTTTTTTATGTACAGTGGGCTATTGTCTTTCTACTTGGGCCATTCATGTTTACATGGGTTTCTATATTGCTGTTGGGTTGGTTGATAAATTTCGGAATGGGCCTGTTGGGCCGAAATCCAGATTACATTTTGTCGGGCCATAATCTATGTGACTGTTTACGAGTTGTGCTGAAACAAGGACAAAATAAATATTACGGGTGTTTGATTAATTCAGAAGGACTGAAACGGTTAAATGGTTAAAAGAGTTAACGGGTTAGCGAGAGGTCGCAGGTTCGAGTCCCGGCTTGGGCGGTTTGTTATTTTTTTGAGACTTTAAAGGTAGTTCCATTATCAATTTATTATTATTATTATTATTATCATTATTATTAGTTTTATTATTATTATGATTGTAATTGTAATTATAATTATTATTTTTAATGTTAATGTATGTATTATTTTTTTTTACATGATTAGGATTATTTTTAGTATTATTTATTGGTTATTATGATTATTATTATTATTAATCTAAGTATCATTATCATTAATATTAGTATATTAGGAGTACCCTTTTACTTTAATTTTAGTATTATTAATTATGAACACTAATTTTTTTTTTATTTAAAACGATAATTATTATTAAACTTACCATTACTACTGAAAATGCTATTTTTGCTAAAATATTATTTTTACTTTATCATTACTAATAGAATTACCATTTTTACTAAAGTTACTATTATCAGTATTATTATTATTATCCTTAAACTAGTATTACTACAATTGATAAATTTTACAAAACAAACGATATATATATATATATACATATATATATATATATATATATATATATATATATATATATATATATATATATATATATATATATATATATATATATACATATATACATATATATACAGATATATTTACTAAATAAAGTATACTAATACTACATAAAATTTCGTTTTAACTAGTAACATTAATTAAATGTCAAATAAGTAGCATAATGTAAAGTAAGTATTAATAAAATTATATATATAAGAACATTAATCTTAATACATAAAATAATAGATATACACTTGTTCGATTAAGATTATTTGTTTTAATATAAATACAAATGATATAGGTTCGTGAATCCGAGGCCAACCCTGCATTGTTCAATGTCGTCATATGTATTTTTACTACAAAATACAGTATTGTGAGTTTCATTTGCTCCCTTTTTAAATGCTTTTGCAATATATATTTTTGGGCTGAGAATACATGCAGGTTTTATAAATGATTTACAAAATAGACACAAGTACGTGAAACTACATTCTATGGTTGAATTATCGAAATCGAATATGCCCCTTTTTATTAAGTCTGGTAATCTAAGAATTAGGGAACAGACACCCTAATTGACGCGAATCCTAAAGATAGATCTATCGGGCCTAACAAGCCCCATCCAAAGTACTGGATGCTTTAGTACTTCGAAATTTATATCATGTCCGATGGAGGATCCCGGAATGATGGGGATATTCTTATATACATATTGTGAATGTCGGTTACCCGGTGTTGAATCCATATGAATGATATTTTTGTCTCTATGCATGGGACGTATGTTTATGAGAAGTGGAAATATGAAATCTTGTGGTCTATTAAAATTATGAAATGACTATTTATGCTAAACTAATGAACTCACCAACCTTTTGGTTGACACTTGAAAGCATGTTTATTCTCAGGTACGAAAGAAATCTTCCGCTGTGCATTTGATCATTTTAAAGATATTACTTGGAGTCATTCATGACATATTTCAAAAGACATTGCATTCGAGTCGTTGAGTTTATCAAGATCATTATTAAGTCAATTACAGTTGGATATATTATGAAATGGTATGCATGTCTGTCAACTTTAGATGTAAAGAAAGATTGTATTTTCAAAACAAATGTAATGTTTGTAAAATGTATCATATAGAGGTCAAGTACCTCGCGATGTAATCAACTGTTGTGAATCGTTTATAATCTATATGGACTTCGTTCGGATGGATTAGGATGGGTCCTTTCAGTTGGTATCAGAGCGGTGGTCTTAGCGAACCAGGTCTGCATTAGTGTGTCTGACTGATAAGTCGTTAGGATGCATTAGTGAGTCTGGACTTCGGCCTAGTAGTTGTTAGGTTATATTAATAAGTCTGGACTTGAACCGTGTCTGCATGTCAAAAGTTTTGCTTATCATTTCGTGTCGAAAATCATCCGCTTATCATCCTTAGGAAATTACTTTCTTATCATTCTTAATCTAGATATATCTTACTGCCTGGATTGCATGATTAGTGTATAGACAAAAATTCATATCTTAGCGTATCTCCTAATTCATATCTTAGCGTATCAGTTACTGTAAACTTTGCCTTACATAATCCGTAAATTCCTCCGTAACTTATGGGATTTTAGTATTATATATGCATATGTAAATTATGTATTGCAGGGTACTAATCTACATCCTATAATCTATTTCTTGTCGAAAATCCTTCATCTGATCGTACGAAATGAATCCCTCATCCAATTCGAATTCCTTGGTTTCTGACAGCTATTCTGATATGGAGTTTCAACTAAGCTCCAAAAGCAGAATCACCAGAATGAATCAAATAATTCAATTGATGGGTTCGTAGTCCACTTAATCATTGGAGACAAGAAGAAGGTGATCCTTTCCGTCAACCGAATTCACCTCTTGGCGAAGAACCTGAAACACTTACCGGCGAACCTATTCGAAACACCATTTTTAGCCTCATTTCCAGAGTATCTCGAAACGATTATATTCTATCCACAATTCTAAACCTTATTCATCCACTCGTTCTGACCGACAATCATCCCGGAATCATAGAAGAAGTCAACGAGCTTCGCGCTCGAGTAATCAATTTGGAAAATGTAGTGCAAAATGTACCAGCTTCAGCAATATCATCGGCACCAACAGTACCATCAGTAATAGCACCAGTACCATCAACAATCCATGCCTTAATATCTCATTCTGTACCTCGAGTATAATCATCATTCTACGTATCGTTCTACATCGATTATCTTCGTTCTTCATGACGATTAAGTAATCTCTAAATGTTTTAGAGATTATGTATTCTAGTTCTAACCGTAAACTAAATGAGTTTAATATCATATTAACTCAATGAATCCATGATTACATCTGAAGAAAATATATATGTATATATGTTTTCATAAAGATTATAATTAAAAATTCTTTCGTGCAAAGTGTTAATTGTGAAAATATTTTAACGGGTAGGTGATACCCGAGGAATATTTAGATTTCACATTAATAAGTTACATTATACATTCTTCGAAGCTGATTCAACAGTCGTTTACTATCCTACTTGCAACCACAGCTATACGAATCCGTTCATCACAGAATAACCATTTTCATTCAATTTCATATTTGGATTTTGACCTATCAGAATCCGACAAGTGGCATAATGAAGAAAATATTGGACAAAATAAAATTTGTTAGAAACAAACAAATTAACTATGAGAAATTTTGTTAAGAATCCACGCTAACTATTCCTAGCTAACTGATTACAGTTTATTTATCGCAGTTTATTTATCGCAATTTAATTATCGCAATTTTATTTATCGTCATTTAATTTCTGTTATTTACTTTACGCATTTAATTTATAGTCATTTAAATTCTGTTATTTATTTTACGCACTTTAAATATCGGGACACGTATACAAGGTTTTGACATATCATATCGACGCATCTATATATATTATTTGGAATCACCATAGACACTCTATATGCAGTAATGATCGAGTTCTCTATACAGGGTTGAGGTTGATTCTCAAATAATATATATAATTTGAGTTGTGATCGAGTCTGAGACCTGTACATGGGTCACGATATGTATTAATTAAATCGAATATTATGTATTAAATTATTGAACTGCTAACTGTAGACTATCAACTAAGAACTATCAACATTGGACAATTAAAAATGAATTAAAATATTGATTATAACATATGAAACTAAACAATTCTTCAAGTTTGCCACTTGATTTCATCTTAAACCCCATTTGTATCTTGACGATTACAATCTGCGTTCAAACCTTTCATGATTCTTGAAAACACCTCAATCGATAGGATGAATTAACCCTACTTTATCTACGGAAGGAAAGATTTATGCATATAGTTATGCACCTGAGAAACTCTCGGCAACTGAGTAAAATATTAACACGTAGCCGCGTTAGATCCTTTGGCATTTATTAGCAAAAATAATTTTGCGATCCCTTTTCAAAGTAGCCAATTTTGTCACAGCTCCAGCAAGTCAACTTCGACTTTTCATTCGAAGTAGCCTTACTATAATCCTGATACATATACGACTACCCTTTTGATACCGGAGAATTCTTTTATATTCCACCATATTACCAGCAAACGTACCAGCAACCTCGTTGCTTCTTGGCTTAGATCTCTCTGACAAATCATTATATTTATTCATTGAAACCCTATCATATACTCATCCGCATCTTGTAACGAGAACTGCCATACCAATTACCGGGAATCAGCAATCAGTACTTTGAAAACTCACATCATATCTACATCAACAGTTATATGTATGACATTTATCTCTTAGAAGTATGATCTCTCATTCTGAAATTCTGAAAAGCACTCAGTCACAAATCAATACTATGAATGTTGAAAAAGTTGAATGAAGTAGCAGAAACCATAGACAACCGTAAACGACCTTAATCATCGGAAGTTTGATGATAAAGAATAGTATGTTGGAAAAACTCAGAAAAGTTGGAACTGAAAAATGAATTTAGCTAACCACGAAGGAGACCAAGGACAGATACAAGGACCAAACTCTATATTCAAAGAATCCAGGTAATTCTGAATCCGATGAAATCTTTAGAGAATATCTTGCTCTGAAGTCATGTTAAAATCTTGCAGAAAATCTTTCTCCATCAACCATCGAACTTAGAAATTCCAAAATATCATCATCAATATCTTCGATATTTCTGAGGATATTTTCATAAATATTCTAGTCCGAAATTATATACCTCTTCGTGCTTCCTGTGTATCATTATATTGGAAAGATTCAATAGAAAATTTAGTACCGAAAAACAGATTATGCGAAACTATGATGAAAGCCATGGACAAATCATAAAGAATAAGTTTGACTTCAAAGAATCTAAATGATTCAATGTCTGCTAAAGTCTTTAGTGAATATCTTGCTTCTTACTCTAAACCCTTGTAGACAATAGTTTCTATCATCCTCTGATCTTAGATATTCCGAGATATTATCGTATCTTTCTTTATAAATATCCCCCATACTTCTGGAGATATTTTTATAACTATTCTTATCTGAAATCATTTATCTCTTCATGCTATCAGTGTTACATCATATAGAAACTGTTAGTTTCTATATTCTGTAAACTTTCAAGCTTAAATTACGAATGTTATTGAAGTAATGTTGGGAACTGATGCATGAGTTAGTATAATATAATGACACTTGATCAACGTGATTATATTACAGTAAGTCATGCTGAGTTTCTAATGGAACGTGATGATTCACAGATCATAATGTCATCATGTGCCATGTTACATAACTCTTTCATTCTGCTTAACTTCTGAACTTATCAAGAAAGTATATTCTTAATAGTTCTATTCTCAATGATTCTGGTAATTTGACAAATCAAATCGTGCTATTACGTTCTTTCTTATTTAGAACATTAAGTTCATTCGAAACTCCATACTTACAAATTCTGGACCATTACTCGCTTTACCAGAGGTCGAGAGGAGAATAAAAAGGAAAAGAGCTCCAAAATATAAGAGAAAATATAAAGCCCAATAACAACACGGAGGTTACAAACCGTGGATATTAATAGGAATAGAAACAAAAAGACACGGTATAATTAAGAATATTATCACCCCAAGGTAATAGTAGAAGTAAACAAATTCTTCTGATGGAAGATTGAAAAGAAGGATGACAGAAATGATAATTAGAAAAATATCAAGAATTAGAACTGGATTAAGCATTTTCACAATCCTTTGGATGTATGAACTAAGAAAGAAAGTATAGGAATGGTGAGAATAATGGAAAGGAAGAGTTTAATTTATAAGAGAAATATCAGACAGAGTAATCGAGACAGATCACCGTATTTAATTATAGAGATCTTAATTTCCTTATTCGCCGAAGAATCAAATCTTTTAAATTTCGAAGATTTTCTTTAAACCCCTTAAATTCCGGAATTCAATCGAGACAACGTCAGAAGTTAAGACGAACCTTATTTTCTGAATTCAACCATGACTAGTCAAAAGTTATGATGAAACTTGTCTTTCTCATTTCACCCTTTTGTAATAACTTCATTCACCCGCTCCGAGTAATCGAATCATATTATCTACATTACTCTATGGTAATGAAATTCTATTTTTTTTATCAACTTATATTCGTCATGAAGACATTCTTATTGTTAACCCTGACAACCACACTCAAATTTCGGGACAAAATTTCTTTAACTGGTAGGTACTGTGATGACCCGGAGATTTTTGACCAAATTTAAACTTAATCTTTATATGATTTCGACACGATAAGCAAAGTCTGTTAGGTCGAGTCTCAAAAATTTTGAACTGTTTCATATGTTCAATTAACCTTCGACCATTCCCGACGATTCACGAACAACTATTTTGTGAGTAGATATGTATATAAATATAAATAAATATATGTACATAATAAATGTTATTAATCGTTGTATGTAATTATTATTATAAATAAATATGTAAAATAATATACAACTTAATTTTTAGAAATAAGTATGAATAATGAGGTATGTAATAATAAAATTTTTTGTTAAAATAAATTTACATACATAAGGTATATTGAACATATATATATATATATATATATATATATATATATATATATATATATATATATATATATATATATATATATATATATATATATATATATATATATATATATATATATATATATATATATATATATATATATATTTTTTGAATTCATTTAGTAAATAATAGTAGCACTCTTTCACCATTCGATGGTTATTTGAGCAAGCTAAATTTTGAACTTATATTATTTTAAAAATAAACGGTGATCCGAAAATGAGTTCTATAAATTTTAGGCTTACTAAAAATGTATTTAGGACCTAGTTATTTAATTTTATCACTTTTTATATTTTACCCATAAATGAGAGGGACAGTTGATGTTATTTTTATTTATTAAATTAATGATTGAATTTTATATCATAATAGAGTTAATTTAAAAATATGGGATTTTTTTTTCTGAACATTTTATTCCGCCACTGATGAACAACGGACCACGAGATAATATCCGTTAAAAATTGTCGGTACAAAGGACAAACATGAGGCTGCTAAATCCCACGTTCAAATTAGAATCATATTATAATTATAATGTAATGATATATTATGCTGTATATATAAAGTTAAATATAATATATGATAAAATCAACCACTATCTCATTCTAGACATGTATACATGCATCTGCACTGAATGAAACTCAATCACAAACACACTATCTTTCTGTTTCTTGTGTGACATACACAAACAACCCTTAAACTACAAATGATCAACGGGATTCTTGTTTTCTGATTCTATTTTATCGATCATCAACTAAACATCATTTAGCCACCTTCTTGATAACCCACCATCAACAACTTCGCAAGATCATCAACCATAATCATCGAACAAAACCATCACAACTCCACCATTTGATCACTGCTACTTCCCTTTTCGGTTTACTGTACACCACCCCAAAAACCACATACACTCTCTTACAATTCTACTGCTACTTACTGTCTTAGTTCGAACGACAACCACCATGATAACCACCATCGATCCCTCTTAATATCTCTTTCTATTTCGTTGTAGCACCAACAAGACATAAACCACCATTATTTTTTTTTCTTTGTTTTCCATAACCATCGACACCATCAAAACCACTACCCTCCTCCACAACCATCACCATCTCTTCTCTCTCTCTCCCTCTCCTCTTGTCAAATGATAAAACCCAGCGAAGGCTGCTTTTGCTACTCGACTGTGTTTCTGTTTTGGGCTGACGATTTGAAACAAATACAATCGTAAACCGTAATAGCAACTACTAAACCACCGCACTGTCCTCTTCATGCGCCCACCCAAGAAAATATTTTATTTCCTACTTACTCGAACATCCACCATTGTTTTTCTGTTTCTATTTAGTTATTACTTCTGTTCGATGACCATAAGCCACCACTATCAAACACCTTTAAAATGCGTTTAAAACACCATCACCTCACCGAAACCATCATAAACAACAAACCACCTGCATAATTGCTTTTCTTTTGTATTTTCTGAATTCACTTCCGTTACCATCAAACAACACCACCATCGATCGAATATCTCTTGGTTTACTGCTACTGTACGCTTAGTGATAAGATGATGAGAATGATAATAAATAATGAGGAGGAAAATTTATAATAATTAAATTCGTATAAAATTCTGATTATGAAAAAGCAAAACCCTACTTGATGAGCTGTCAATCGAAACCAGCTGTATGCTTCTTACTTCTGTCGGTCACAGCCTCTTTGAAAAGGTTGTATACCGAAAATATTTTTTTATGTACAGTGGGCTATTGTCTTTCTACTTGGGCCATTCATGTTTACATGGGTTTCTATATTGCTATTGGGTTGGTTGATAAATTTCGGAATGGGCCTGTTGGGCCGAAATCCAGATTACATTTTGTCGGGCCATAATCTATGTGACTGTTTACGAGTTGTGCTGAAACAAGGACAAAATAAATATTACGGGTGTTTGATTAAGTCAGAAGGACTGAAACGGTTAAATGGTTAAAAGCGTTAACGGGTTAGCGAGAGGTCGCGGGTTCGAGTCCCGGCTTGGGTGGTTTGTTATTTTTTGAGACTTTAAAGGTAGTTCCATTATCAATTTATTATTATTATCATTATTATTAGTTTTATTATTATTATGATTGTAATTGTAATTATAATTATTATTTTTAATGTTAATGTATGTATTATTTTTTTTTTTACATGATTAGGATTATTATTAGTATTATTTATTGGTTATTATGATTATTATTATTATTAATCTAAGTATCATTATCATTAATATTAGTATATTAGGAGTACCCTTTTACTTTAATTTTAGTATTATTAATTATGAACACAAATTTTGTATTTTATTTAAAACGATAATTATTATTAAACTTACCATTACTACTGAAAATGCTATTTTTGCTAAAATATTATTTTTACTTTATCATTACTAATAGAATTACCATTTTTACTAAAGTTACTATTATCAGTATTATTATTATTATCCTTAAACTAGTATTACTACAATTGATAAATTTTAACAAACAAACGATATATATATATATATATACATATATATATATATATATATACATATATACACAGATATATTTACTAAATAAAGTGTACTAATACTACATAAAATTTCGTTTTAACTAGTAACATTAATTAAATGTCAAATAAGTAGCATAATGTAAAGTAAGTATTAATAAAATTATATATATAAGAACATTAATCTTAATACATAAAATAATAGATATACACTTGTTCGATTAAGATTATTTTTTTAATATAAATACAAATGATATAGGTTCGTGAATCCGAGGCCAACCCTGCATTGTTCAATGTCGTCATATGTATTTTTACTACAAAATACAGTATTGTGAGTTTCATTTGCTCCCTTTTTAAATTTTTTTCAATATATATTTTTGGGATGAGAATACATGCAGTTTTATAAATGATTTACAAAATAGACACAAGTACGTGAAACTACATTCTATGGTTGAATTATCGAAATCGAATATGCCCCTTTTTATTAAGTCTGGTAATCTAAGAATTAGGGAACAGACACCATAATTGACGCGAATCCTAAAGATAGATCTATCGGGCCCAACAAGCCCCATCCAAAGTACTGGATGCTTTAGTACTTCGAAATTTATATCATGTCCGATGGAGGATTCCGGAATGATGGGGATATTCTTATATACATATTGTGAATGTCGGTTACCAGGTGTTCAATCCATATGAATGATATTTTTGTCTCTATGCATGGGCGTATGTTTATGAGAAGTGGAAATATGAAATCTTGTGGTCTATTAAAATTATGAAATGACTATTTATGCTAAACTAATGAACTCACCAACCTTTTGGTTGACACTTGAAAGCATGTTTATTCTCAGGTACGAAAGAAATCTTCCGCTGTGCATTTGATCATTTTAAAGATATTACTTGGAGTCATTCATGACATATTTCAAAAGACATTGCATTCGAGTCGTTGAGTTTATCAAGATCATTATTAAGTCAATTACAGTTAGATATATTATGAAATGGTATGCATGTCTGTCAACTTTAGATGTAAAGAAAGATTGTCTTTTCAAAACAAATGTAATGTTTGTAAAATGTAGCATATAGAGGTCAAGTACCTCGCGATGTAATCAACTGTTGTGAATCGTTTATAATCAATATGGACTTCGTTCGGATGGATTAGGACGGGTCCTTTCATCATGTAAATCAAGATTACATTTCTTCAAAGCCCAAAATGCTTTATGCTCAATTTCTACTGGAAGGTGACATGCTTTTCCATAAACGAGTTTAAAAGGTGTGGTTCCAATTGGAGTTTTGTAGGATGTTCTAAAAGCCCAGAGTGCATCCTCCAATTTCATGGACCATTCCTTCAGATTTGATCCTACGGTTTTCTCTTGAATACGTTTTAAAGCTCGGTTGGTATTTTCAACTTGTCCAATTGTTTGTGGATGATAAGCGGTTGAGATTTTATGAGTTACTCCATATCTTTTAAGAACTTTCTCAAGTTGATTATTACAAAAATGAGTACCCCGATCACTTATTAGAGCTTTCGGTGTTCCGAACCTAGCAAAAAGACGTTTAAAAAAGTTAACTACAACTCGTGCATCGTTAGTTGGGAGAGCTTGTGCTTCTGCCCATTTAGATACATAATCAATGGCAACGAGAATGTAGAGATTATTATGAGATTTTGGAAATGGATCCATAAAGTCAATACCCCAAACGTCAAATACTTCACATACTTGAATGACATTTTGTGGAATTTCATCACGTTGACTTATTTTTCCGGCCCTTTGACAAGCATCACAGGATTTACAAAGAAGGTGTGCATCTTTGAAAATTGTAGGCCAATAGAATCCAGCGTCATAGACTTTTCTTGCTGTGAGCTGAGGCCCATAATGCCCTCCTGTTGGTCCTGTGTGACAATGGTTTAAGATTTGACTAGCTTCATCTCCGAATACACATCGACTTACTATTCCATCGGGACAATTTTTAAACAAATGTGGATCTTCCCAAAAATAGTGTTTTATATCACTAAAGAATTTCTTTCGTTTTTGGTACGACAACCCTTTTTCAAGGAATCCACATACTAAGTAGTTTGCATAGTCTGCAAACCATGGAATTTCATTATAATCGATCTTCAATAGATATTCATCAGGAAAGTTATCTTGTATGGCCGATTCATTTAGAACTTCTAATTCAGGATTCTCAAGACGAGAAAGATGATCAGCGGCTAGATTCTCTGCTCCCTTTTTATCTCAGATCTCAATATCGAACTCTTGTAAGAGTAAGATCCAACGGATTAATCGTGGTTTGGCATCTTGTTTCAAAAATAAGTATCTAAGAGCAGAATGGTTGGTATAGACCACCGTTTTAGCTAGAACGAGATATGAACGAAATTTGTCAAAAGCAAAGACAATAGCAAGGAGTTCTTTTTCAGTAGTTGTATAATTCGTTTGTGCTCCTTGTAACGTCTTACTAGCGTAATAGATAGGTTGAAATCGTTTTTCAATCCTTTGTCCTAAAACGGCTCCTATTGCAAAATCACTTGCATCGCACATGAGTTCAAATGGTAGATTCCAATTTGGAGTTATCATGATCGGCGCATTAGTAAGTTTTTCTTTAAGAATATTAAAAGATTTGATGCATTCATCTTAAAAGATGAATGGAGCATCCTTTTCTAGGAGTTTATTCATAGGAGTGGCAATTTTAGAAAAATATTTTATGAAACGTCGGTAAAAACCGGCATGCCCTAGAAACTCCTAACTCCTCTAACATTGGTGGGATGTGGAAGTTTAGCAATTACATCTACTTTAGCTCTATCCACTTCAATTCCTTCCTTTGAAATTTTATTACCAAGAACGATGACTTCTTTAACCATGAAATGACATTTCTCCCAATTAAGTACTAGATTTGATTGCTCGCATCTAATAAGCATTCGTTAAAGATTAACTAGACATGTTTCAAAAGTATCACCGAAGACTGAAAAGTCATCCATGAAGACTTCCATGCATTCTTCTATCATGTCGTGAAAAATCGCCATCATGCACCTTTGAAAGGTTGCAGGGGTGTTGCATAGTCCAAATGGCATGCGTTTATAAGCAAAAGTACCATAAGGGCACGTGAAAGTGGTTTTCTCTTGGTCCTCGCGTGCTATTGGAATTTGAAAGTATCCGGAAAAACCGTCAAGAAAACAATAGTAACTATTTCCGGCTAATCTTTCCAACATTTGATCAATGAAAGGTAAGGGAAAGTGATCTTTTCTGGTGGCATCATTTAATAACATGTATCATCTGCAAATTTCGGTTGTTACATGGCTCTATCAACTGAAAAGGTAACACTCTCGTCCTCTATACTTAGGGTCAGTTTCTTACCGAACACGTCTATTATTGCTTTAGCCGTGTTTAAGAATGGTCTTCCTAATATGAGAGGAACTCGAGAATCTTCTTCCATGTCCAGAATAACAAAATCTACTGAAAATACTAAAGTACCAACTTTAACTAGCATGTTCTCCATTATCCCTCTAGGATATTTTACTGATCGATCTGCTAGTTGTATGCTTATTCGTGTTGGTTTCAATTCTCCAAGGTCTAGTTTAGCGTATAATGAATACGGCATTAAATTTATACTAGCACCTAAATTTGCCAATGCTTCTATTGAACTAAGACTACCCAGAAAACATGGAATTGTGAAACTTCCTGGATCAGACAGTTTTTCTGGTATCTTATTCAACAATACTGCAGAATAATTTGCATTCATAGTAACAGCCGAGAGTTCTTCCATTTTTTTTCTATTTGTGATTAGATCTTTCAAGAATTTAGCATATCTTGGCATTCCTGAAATCACATCAATGAAAGGAAGGTTTACATTTATTTGTTTAAACATATCCAAGAATTTAGATTGCTCGGCTTCAAGTCTTTCTTTTCTCATTTTACTCGGGTAAGAAAGCGGTGGTTGGTATGGTTTAACATAAGGTTTGGCTTTAACTGTGTTATCTTCATCAACCTTTTCAACTACCGGTTCTGTTTCCTTATCTTGCTCAGATTGTGGTTCTTGTGGAGTAGGAATAGAGTCAGTAGAAATTTCAGGTATTTCAGGTGGTTTAAGTGTATTACCACTTCTCGTGGTAATGGCTTTAGCTGTTTCATTCCGGGGGTTAGCATTTGTATCGCTAGGTAAACTTCCCGGTTTTCTTTCACCTATCAACCTTACTAGGTTGCTTACTTCTTGTTCCAGATTTTGAATAGAAGCTTGTTGATTTCTAAATGCTTGAGCATTTTGTTCATTCGTTTGTTTCTGAGATGTGAAAAATTGATTTTGAGATTCAACTAGCTTCGACATCATGTCTTCTAAATTTGGTTTTTTATCATCGGTTTGCGGTGGTTTAATTGGAAAAATAGGTCTTTGCTGATTGTAAGTATTGTTGGATACTTGTTGATTGCTAGGACCTTGTTGGTTGTTGTATGGAACATTTCGGTTATAATTCTGATTTTAATTGTAGATTGGTCTTGGCGGTTGATAATTATTCTGATAATTATTTCCAGGCCTTTGGTTCATGTATGAAACATTCTCTATTTGTTCTATTGTTTGTTTAATACTGAGACAATCTTTTGTCAAATGTGGTCCTCCACACTGCTCACAACTAATACGTATTGAGTGAATATCTTTAGTCATCTTTTCGATTCGTCTCTCGACAGCATCTATCTTTGTAGAAATGGAATCAAAGTCATGGCTAGAATCGGCTCTAGCAGCTTTAGATGATCTAACGATATCTTTTTCTTAGTGCCACTCCTGTGAGTAGGAAGCAGTGTTATCAATAATTTTGTAATCTTCAGTTGCGGTTTTCTTCATAATGGAACCACCAGCTGCTATGTCGATGTCTTTGCATGTAGTGATGTCGCATCCTTGGTAGAATATTTGTACTATTTGATAAGTGTCTAAACCATGTTGCGGACATCCTCGCAATAACTTTCCAAATCTTGTCCACGCCTCATATAGAGTTTCATTTGGCTTTTGTATGAATGTAATTATTTCTCCTTGAAGTCTCACGGCGTTAGATGCCGGAAAGAATTATTTAAGAAATTTTTCAACTAAGACATCTCATGTATCAATCGCCCCTTCAGGTAACGATTCTAACCAATCTTTTGTCCAGGGAAATAACATGAGATATATCTGTTCATCCTCCACTTCTCTGATTTTGAATAGTGTACAGATCCTATTAAAGGTACGAAGATGTTCATTTGGATCTTCCTTCGGCGCACCACTAAATTGGCATTGATTAGTTACCATGTGTAGGATTTGTCCTTTGATTTCATAATCTGGCGCATTAATGTCTGGTTGAGAAATTGCATGACCTTGGCCAGTGCGTTTAGCTCTCATTCGGTCTTCCATACTTAGAGGTTTCAGATTCTCCATGATTGAATTGGTTGAATCTGAATCACTAGAGGATTCTGATTTAATGGTTTCTTTCTCGACAATCTCTGGATGAGTAATTTGTGGTTCAGGAGAAATGATTAGTGGTTCAGGATCTCTGAATTGTCCCTGAATATCCTCCGGATTCTCAATTGTGAGGTCGGGTTCAAAAAATGGATTATCGAAAATTTGAATTGTAGTACTTGGTTGAATTGATGACGATTCTAAAGAAAAATCAACGGCGACAATATTGGCTAGATGTCTTGATCGAGTTACAGGTGGTGAACGTATAAAAGGTGGTGAACGTTTTGCTCGGTGCATTCACTGAATATCCTATTAGTTATAAAAGATAAAAATTATATAAGCTATCAAATTAATAGACTTTTCTGATTTTGCCCACGTTTCGAATATCCAATAGATGCAGCAGGTAGCCAGGACCCTTTAAATCGGAAGCCCACAACTTGCCACTAACAAATCCAACTATTACTACGAATCAGAAAATTTTAGATGTCTATCAATTTAACCAATTAAAATAATTTTTCATCGAAGTTTTAAATAAAATAAAGTCTATGTCCTAAAAACTAGAGCGTCGAGAAATAAGAAAGAAAAAGAATGCGTCGAAAAATGTCGAAAAATAAAAAATCGAAAAATAATAAAAAGAAAGTAGAGCGTCGAAACTTAAAAGTCTAAAAACTAAATCTAAAAAGTTGCGCCTAAAGGTATTAAAGCTTAAAAGGAATTCTATATCCAAAACGGCAATAACTTAAAAAGTACTAAAATTTTAAAACGGCGTCGCAAAATTCTAAAGCACCTAAATCTTAATCTAAAGAAAAAGCACTTAAGAGATTTTACGGCAAAGTCTTAAAATTTTTGAAATAAAAGTAAACTACGGCAAAATACTAAATTTAAACTAATTACGAACGAAAAAAATACAAATTACGATTAAATGATTAAAAATATACAAAATATAAAAATAGGCTTAAAGTTATAAAAATACAATTTTACAAAAATATTATTTTTATATTATTATTTTATAAAAGTATTAAGTTTATATATTTATTAAAACTAATTATAACTTAAAAATCCAAATAAAACTAAATCTAATTATTATTATAATAAACCCTAATTAGGTAATTAATAATAATAATAATAATTAACTTAACCCTAATTCGTACGGTACTAGGTTCAGACCACTCTTTTCACCTCATGCGACCGCATGAGGTTTCTTTGTTCTGGCCATGCGATCGCATGGTTCTTGGATCCAGGCCAGAAGTTTGGGCTGCTACAGTGTCAGGCCCGATTTTATTTATTATTTTTTTTATTTTTCTATTTTTAATTTATTTATATAAAATATATAAAAACTTAATTTAAAAAAAACTAAAATAGAAATAGAAAAACTTTATAATTTTATATATTTTAAACAAACTTTTTAAAAATATATATATATCTTTTTTCTTTTTAAGTATTTTTTTTAATATTTAAAACGTATTTTTTTACAAAAAGAAATTAAAACTTAATAAAAATCTTCTTTTTTTTTAATATAGCGTTTCGCTTTCGGTTTCCCCGGCAGCGGTGCCAAAAATACTTGATGTTAAAGCAGAGGGGTACGAAATAGTTATATTTTTATTGCGAAATACTATTAAATACGATACAATTTTACACAAATTATTTATTTATTTATAGAGTGGATATACCTAAACCTTGCTACAACACTTATAGGCAGTGTACCTAATCGTACAGTAGTGTAGTTTTTAGTCAGTCCGGTTCGTTCCACAGAGAGCTAGCCTAGTTTAACGCTATATTTTTAAAACTATATTTGTATATATATATATATATATATATATATATATATATATATATATATATAAGTCGTATTATTATTATTATTATAAAAAGGGGGTTTTACCGTTAATTGATCGGTTTGTCGATTTTATGTCTTAAGTCACAATTAAAACCTAATGTAAAATATTAAATATAAAAATAACTTAATTTAAAGCGTAAAGTAAATGACAATAATTAAAGTGCGATAAATAAAATTGCGTTAATTAAAAAGTACGATAATTAAAAGTACAATAAATAAAATGACAGTAAATAAAAATACGATGAAATATGAAATAAAGGAATTATGCTTATTTAAACTTCCGTAATCATGACGTTCGACGTGTTGATTTTAGTTTATTACCATGGGTTAATTGTCCTTTGTCCTGGATTATTCGATATGTCCATACGGTTTTGTCCATAATAGTCCATCAGTCATAAATATAAAGTGCGAGAGTCTTCGTCAAATTATCCTTATACCCGAAGTCAAATATTCCAACTAATTAGGGATTCGAACTGTAACAAGGTCTTAATACTTTGTTTAATGAATACACCAGGTTATCGATTGCGTGTAATCTAAGGTTTTACTACTTTGTTAACAATTACACCAATTACCTTTGAATGTAATCCACCCCTATTTTAATGAGTCCATTAACTATTAATCCATTCCCGTGTCCGGTAAAATGAACGATAATTCGTATTTATAGATATCCCGCCCACCGTACCCGATTAAGCGTATGAGGTTATATATAGATACTTCAAATTGTAATCTTTATATTAAATTCATGATGTATCGTTTAGTTAATATAAAGCCCATTAATAGTCCATAGTCTAATTTCCACAAGTGTCGTTCTTTTGTCCAAACCCCAATTATGGTACAAAGCCCAATAACCCCGTCTTTAATATTTAGCCCAACATCACGATTACTTCTAATTAAATAAGCATAATAATAACTTAGCTACGAGACATTAATTTAAAAAAGTTGAACATAACTTACAATGATTAATAATAGCGTAGCGTTACACGGACATAATTTCGACTTACACACTTACAACATTCGCTAACATAACCTTATTATTATTAATCTTAAATTAAAATTAAAATTATAAAATATATATATATATATATATATATATATATATATATATATATATATATATATATATATATATATATATATATATATATATATATATATCGTGAGAGAAACTGGATAGAAAAAGGTGTATGAAATTGGGCAAAATACGCGAAATTTATAGGACCTTAGCTCCTACAGTGATCCATGCGATCGCATGGCTTTTGTGCTTCCTAGCCATGCGATCGCATGGCCCCCTGGGACAGTTCACATTACTTTGTTTTCTTGTTTGCCGACGGTTTTAATATATAATATATATATATATATATATATATATATATATATATATATATATATATATATATATATATATATATATATATATATATATATATAATTTTAAGAATTAATTATATATTATATTATATTCATGTGCATAGTTGACTTGTAATTTTTAGTCCGTTGCGTCGCGCGTTGAGAGTTGGCTCTGGTCCCGGTTTCGGATTTTCGAACGTCCTTGCGTACTATTTAATATCTTGTACTTTACTTTTTGCGGCTCGTACTCTTGTAACTTTTAGACGTTTCTTATCAATAAATTGAACCTCTTGGATTGTACTTTGTACTTTTTAGCTTTTTGGTCATTTGCGTCTTCAAATCGTCGAATCTGTCTTTTGTCTTCACCTTTTATTATTTAAAAAAATATCACTTATAAATAGAACAATTGCAACTAAAAGCTTGTCTTTCTTGAGGGATAATGCTATGAAATATATGTTTGTTTTTAGCATTATCAAACATTCCCACACTTGAGCGTTGCTTGTCCTCAAGAAATATAGTCTTTAAATAAAAATACTAGAATCACTTCTTTATTCTTCACACTTTGTACATCAGTGATTTCAATTTGGCGGTATGAACAATGATAGTAACATTGTGGTTTACAGTCCCACAGGACTATGAAAACATTTGATCTTTTAAAAATTCAATCTAGCTTTTACCCTAGATAATTTTTCTGGAATAACCCTTCACCGGTGTTTGCAAAATATTTTTGTGGGTTTTGTGGGTTTCAGATTTGAAAGAAATCTCCCGCTGTGCATTTGCTCATTTTAAAGATATTACTTGGTGTTTTCATGGCATATTTCAAAAGACGTTGCATTCAAGTTGTTGAGTTCGATAAAGATTATTGTTAAGTAAATGACATATTAGGTCATTTATAGATTGGATATTATGAAATGGTATGCATGCCTGTCATCTTTCGATGTAATAAAAGTTGTCTTTAAAAACCAATGCAATGTTTGTAAAATGTATCATATAGAGGTCAAATACCTCGCAATGTATCCATATGTTATTGTATTCGTCCTTATGGCTTGGGACGGGTCGCTTCATGTGGTATCAGAGCGGTGGTCTTAGAGAACCAGGTCTTGCATTTGTGTGTCTAACTGATAGATATTAAGATGCATTAATGAGTCTGGACTTCGACCGTGTCTGCATGTCAAAAGTTTTGCTTATCATTTTTGTCGAAAATTATTTGCTTATCATCTTAAGTCTAAACGCGTCTTACTGCATTCATTGCATAGATAGTGTATAGACAAAATTCATATCTTAGCGTATCTGCTAACTCATATCTTAGCGTATCTATTACTGTAAACTTTGCCTGACATATCCCGTAAATCCCTCAGTAATCTACGAAATCTTTTGTTCTATATATATATATATATATATATATATATATATATATATATATATATATATATATATATATATATATATATATATATATATATATATATATATATATATATATATATATTCTATGTAATTAGAATACCATCCGATAGACAGAAATCATTTCATATCGAAAACTCCTTTATTCAATCATACAAAATGGAACTCTCTACTAGTTCAAGTCCCTCGAATTCCGAAATGGAATCCCACTCAAGCTCCGAAAGCAGTGTGACCGGAATGGATCAACCAATCAGCCATCATCTATTCTGGATGAATTGGGGATGGGTTCGTAGCCTCCTTAATCATTGGAGACAAGAAGAAGGCGATCCTTTCCATCTACCACATTGCCCTCTTGGAGAAGAATCTGAAGCACTTATCGGCGAACCTGTCCGAAACACCATTTTCTCTCTCATTTCCAGTGTATCTCGTCACGATTATATACTATACAAAATTCTAGATCTTATTTATCCGCTCGTCCAAATCGACAATCACCCCGGTGTAATAGAAGAAGTCAACGAGCTTCGCGCTCAGGTAATGGCTTTGGAGAATATGGTGCGAAGGTTACAAACACCAGCAGTAGCACCAGCAGCATAACCAGTATCACCATCATCAACGCCAATAGTACCATTACCACCCCCAACCACAACCACGTCATAAATCTCAACTTTACAATCTGTCCCACGAGCACCAATGTCATACGCTCTGTAGATACCAAGGAATGCCAACAACAACAAACGATGAAGCATTGATTCATAACTCCATTGGAGAAACACTCCGTGGCGATTATATAATCTCCAAAGTCTTAGAGATTATCTATTCTAGCCATAAGCATAAATCAGATGAATGAACCAAAATGATAGGGGAAGAATAGAAATCCTGACAAGAATGGTGCGTGATTTACGAGCTAGACTTGTTTTATCAGCAGCATCAACACTACCGTTAGCGTTACCAGCACCGTCAGTACCATCAGCATCATCAGCACTAGCAGCACCTATAACATCACAAGCTCTGACAGTTCAAGAATCACTGTGGATATCATTATAAATCAACAACAAGTATGTCATATCAACGAGTTATGAAGTATTAACTCATTTCCACTGAAGGATTTATATGTATATCTTATATATATAAATTTTTAAACCATAATAAATCTTTTCGTACTAAGCTATTATGTGTGAATCTTAACTACTCGGTTAATTCATATTACTAATATGCTGTGATGTACATTCTTCGTTAGCAACTTAACCATCGTTAACTACAAACTCTGTTTTAATTCAATGAATTCCATCTCATATTAAATCAAGTGTATTATTCAAATATATGTTTGATTTTACACTTTCATCATCGATGTACTCGAAACTTTTCAAATAACATCATTCGTACCTTGCGAAGTTCACAAGAATTTCACAAAAACCAACATTATGCATCAACAAATAACGAAGTATTGATTCATAATTTCAATATCATTGAAAAAAATACTTATGTAATTTCTAAAGTTTTAGGGATTATTTAATTCTAATTTCAACCGTAAATCAAATGAGTTTAATTTAATATTAACTCATTAAATCTATGTTAAATCTGAAGAAAATATACACCTATATATTTTCATAAAGACTGTAATAAAAAAATTTTTTTGTACAAAATATTAACTGTGAATTTTTTTTAACGGGTAGGTAATACCCGAGACATATATAAATTCATAATTAATATGTTACAATCCTTGATTCTGATTCAGCAAATCATCAACTATACTCACTACTTTCATAACGATATACATTCTTTTATAGAAATCAAAACAACCATTCTCATCCAAACTCAATTTCATATTCTAATCAGAATCCAAGCCAAGACTCAACAGGAGACATCATTCTTAAATCTCTACATCTTTCAACGGTATACTTTGACTTCAAAATTGTGCTAGAACGTCACTTCTACTCCGAAAAATATTCGTAACATTCTAAAACGTCATATGTATATTAACGATTACAATCTGTGTTCAAACCCTTCGAAAATTCATGAAGACACTTCAAATAATGAACAATTGAGATGATGTTCCAACAACATGTTACCCGCAGTCTTGTACCTAAAAAAAAACACTCGAAAGCAAAGTCATAGTTTAACACATATCCGTGTCAGATCCTTTGACATTTATTAGCAAAAATAACTTTACAATTCCTTTTCAAAGTAGAAAATTCTGTCACAGCGTCAGCAAGTCAACTTCGATTTTTCATTCAGAATAGCCTTATTATAACCCTGATATACGATTATCTTTTTGTTACCGGAGAACCTTTTATATTCCACCACATTATCAGTAAATGTACCAGCAACTTCGTTACTCTTTGACTAAAGTCTCTCCAAAAAATATCTATATTTATTCATTAAAACCCTAGTATATACTCATCTGCATTTTGTAACGATAATTGCCATACCAATTACTGAGAATCAGCAATCAGTATTTTGAAATCTCGCAGCATGTCTACGCCAACAGTTATATGTGTATATATAACGTCTATCTCTTGAACTTACATACTTCGAATGTGAAGTTTCTGAAAAAAACACCCCAATCTACGATTTAGTTCTCGAAATTTTGAAAAATGCTGATGAAGCAGCAAAAACCATAAACGACCTTAACAGTAAAAAAAAAATTGATGATAAAGAATAGTGTGTTGGCAAAGCTCAGAAAAAGATAAGGCTTGGAACTGAAAAACGGATTGAGCAAACTATGAAGGAGGCTGTGGACAAATCATAAAGACTAAATCTGCCTTCAAAGAATCCAAATGATTCAGTGTCTGCTAAAGTCATGAACGAATACCTTGCTCCTGACTCTAAACCCTTGCGGACAATATTCTTCATCATCCTCTTATCTTAGATATTCTAAGATATCATCATATCTTTCATTATAAATATCTTAGATATTTCTAAATATATTTTCATACCCCTTCTTATCTGAAATCAATTATCTCTTCGCGCTATTTGTATTACATCATAAAGGAAACTGTTTTAGTTTCTAAATTCTGAAAAATTTGAACTTAAAATATGAATGCTTTTGAAGTAGTGTTGAGAACTGAAGCATGAGTCAGTATAATATAATGACACTTGATCAACGTGATTATATTATAGTAAGTCATGCTGAGTTTCTAAATAGAACGTGATGATTCACAGATCCTAACGTCATCATGTGCCATGATTACACGATTCTTGTATTCTACTTAACTTCTAAACATATCAAGAAAATATTTTTCTTGATGATTCGGTCTTTTCCGAGGTATTCTGGTAATTTGACAAATCAAGATCGTGCCATTACAATTTCCTTCTTAGAACATTAACTATGTTCATTCCAAAATTCATATCTACAAATTCTGGACCATTACATGCGGTGCTTAATGGCAAGAAGAGAAAACAAAAGAATAAAGCTCCGAAATAGAAATTGGAGTATAAATTGCAGCAAATAGGAGAGAGCATTAACTGTGGATGACAATGATTATTGAAGACAGAAGTAGGGACTTTGAAATATAAGGGAAGATATAAAGCCCAACAACAACCCAAAAATTACAAACCATATATATTGATGCATATAGAAATATAAAGACACGGGAGAACTAAAAACACGATAAAACTGTGACAACCCGGAAATTTCCAACCAAATTTAAACTTTATCTTTATATTATTCTGACACGATAAGCAAAGTTTGTTAAGTTGAATCTCAAGAATTTCAAACTGTGTCCATACATTCATTTAAACCTCGACCAAGTTCCAACGATTCACGAACCATTAAATTGAACAAACATGATTATATATGTATATGTGTATATATTATAACTTGAAAACATTAACAAAGTATTAGGCGTATAATACTTTATATAAACGTATTTGTTTCAAAATAAATTCTAATACTTATCAATGGAATTAGAAGATAATATCAAATGACTGATTTATCAGATACATTGTGATATGATTACGGGTCTATATTATGAGGTCCACTGTGATTTAAGAAATCTATTCTTTTTGACAACATTCGGAAAATGGTAAAGTGATTTATAAGTAAGAACGTGGAGTGTAAATAACTTAGATGTTGGATATCGACAAGTTAAGTAACTCTACATTTTTCATTAAGATGATTTCATACGTTTATTTAATCTTTGGACTTTATCCCATGCTTCACCAACAGACTGTAATTTAAAAACTTGAAACCTATTATGAATATATATGATTCTACGTTTCTAAAACATTTTATGATATAATAATTTCCATTATTTTAACCTTTAACCAAAATAATTCTTAAATATATTTAGTTTTGGAAAACAAAATTATCATATTTATTTGATTTAGTTTCAAACGTACAAAAACGTTTTCAGTTTAAAAAGAACTTTATTATTAAAACGTATATAACTTTTATAAATATCTAGAACCACTTTTGACAACTCATTACTAACCAGTATGATAAAGATAACAATATTTATATTTTATTTTATTAAGTATATATAACGATTTAAATTAATATTATATATATTTATACCCGTATTATACGTACATAGTTTTATATTTTTACTATACTTAAACTTTACCTTTACTTTATTTTTACTTTACTTTAACTTTAATAATTCACTTTAATAATTTATAATTTAATAATTCACTTTAATAATTCATACTTTAATAATTCACTTTAATAATTCACTTTAATAATTCATACTTTAATAATTCACTTTAATAATTCATACTTTAATAATTCACTTTAATAATTCAAAAATCTATTATAAATAGAATTCAATAGGTTTCATTATTTCATAGAAACTTGAAAATATTTTCTCTAAACTCTCTCAATCGATTTACATATATGTATTTACTTCGTATTATTTCAAGATATTATTAGTATACATAAAATATTATGACAGAGTGCTGTCCGAGTGATTTCGAAAATGTTTTTCGAGCGGGATAGAGCTAAGGAAATTATGGGTTATAGCTATGGAGGTTATGGGTATGGTTCGGGAGTATTGCTCGTAAGTCAAACTAGTGTTTATCATCTCCGTTGCGTCTACGTACTTTTCCTGCAATATTGAATCTCAATATCGATACGTGAGCACTCATAATTTAATTTTTATATATTAATAGTGTATCCCTGACTAGTGCTCGAGAATATAGGATTATGCATGCTTGTACTTTTGATATTGCCATTAGATAGGATATGTTGAATCATGAATTAGTTACATATGCGGTTGAGATAAGGTATAAGATATGCATGTTGTTGGAAAGCTAGTGAAAAATTAAGAACTTTTCATTTAGATATCGAATGGTTTCGATGAACGGATTTGAAGTTATAGTCAATTGAATTTTTGTATTATTAAAGATGATTATTATTATCGTCGTTATTATCATCTTTCTAGTTTTATATTATTATTACTATTATCATTATCAATAAAAGGAATTATCATTAAAAATTGTTATTTTTATTATTATTACTATCGTTATTATCGTTAAAGTTATAATTAGTATTATTATTATTATATTATTATCTAATTATTATTATTATTATTATCATTATTAATATATATATATATATATATATATATATATATATATATATATATATATATATATATATATATATCATTATTTAAAAATGGTTATTATTATTATTATTATTATTATTATTATTATTATTATTATTATTATCATTAAAATAGTTATTAGTATTATCGTTAATAATATCATAGTAATTATCATTATTAGTATTATTGTAATTAAAACTAATATTATTAACACCTAATTATTTTGATTACTATTATTATCATTATTATGAACACGATATAAAAGACGATTAAAAGCTATTAAAAGAAACGATTAGGAAATAATGAATATGAGTATCATGATGAAATTAAAATATTATAAGATATTGATTTAGATAAAATTATCGTTCTTATTATTTTTATCATTACTATTATTATTAAAAGTATCGTTAGTATTAAAAACTATCATTTTAACAAAAATTATCATTTTAATAGAAATGTCATTGTTATTATAAAATATGATTATTATTATCATTTTAAATAGAATTATTATTTTAAAGTTAATATTAAAAAGTATCGTAAATATTAAAGTTATCATAATTAGAATTATCATTTTATCATAATGTCATTTTTAGTAATTATAAATATTGATATTTTTATTAATTGAATAATAATAATAATTATTACAAAATAATATAACTTTTACTTACTATTATTATAGATATTATTTTATCAAATAAATATGTGATACAAATATATTTTACTACATGTAATAAAATTACTTTAATAATACCTATCATATTATATTTATGATATTAAATGAACTCTATAAATTTTATTACTTAATATATATAAAAGTATATTTTATTATATAAATTTTAATTTTAATATAAAATTTTATTTATTAATAAAAGAATTATATTATTTACTCTAATAAATCTTTTAAAAATATTTAAAAATATAAAACGATGATATTTAAACTATATATTAATCATGTATAGATTTTGGAAATTATTTTGAGTCAAATTGACTTTTGTTGACCTTTACATATTATTCTCGAGCCTTAGGATTGTGATACACTATGACTTGACCTAATTTGTTAGACAAATATTGACCAACACATAAATATATATAATTAATTTAGGTTCGTGAATCCGAGGCCAACCTTGCACTTGATCAATGACGTTATATGTATTTTTACTACGAAATACAGTATGGTGAGTTTCATTTGCTCCCTTTTTAAATGCTTTTGCAATATATATTTTTGGGACTGAGAATACATGCACTGCTTTTATAAATGTTTTACAAAATAAGCACAAGTTCATGAAACTACATTCTACGATTGTTTTGTTATACCGGATATCTGTACTTATTATTATTATGCTTGGTAACCTAAGAATTAGTAAAAAACACTAATTGACGCGAATCCTAAAGGTAGATCTACGGGCACCAACCACCCCCATTTTCGAATAGTGGAAATGCTTTAGTACTTCGAAGGGTTCTTGTCATATAGTTGAATAGTGGAATGTATGATGCCAGATATCTTAAGCGCTCTATGTTAAGGTCGGTTACCAGGCGATTCATCGTATGAATGAATTTTGTAGTTGTAATGATCCTGCACATTTAATTAAATGAAATCTTGTGGCTTATTAAATATTATGATTATTATATAGAAATTAAACCTATGAACTCACCAACCTTTTGGTTGACACTTTAAAGCATGTTTATTCTCAGGTGTTAAAGAAATCTTCCGCTGCGCATTTGCTCATTTTAGGGATATTACTTGGAGTCATTCATGGCATATTTTGAAAGACGTTGCATTCGAGTCGTTGAAATTCATCAAGATTATTATTAAATCAATTATAGTTGGATGTATTATGAAATGGTATGCATGCCGTTAACTTTCATTGTAAAGAAAGTTTGTCTTTTAGAAACGAATGCAATGTTTGTAAAATGTATCATATAGAGGTCAAATACCTCGCGATGAAATCAACTATTGTGAATCGTTTATAATGTATATGAATGGGTCCTTTCAGTTGGTATCAGAGCGGTGGTCTTAGCGAACCAGGTCTGCATTAGTGTGTCTAACTGATAAGTCGTTAGGATGCATTAGTGAGTCTGGACTCCGACCGTGTCTGCATGTCAAAAGTTTTGCTTATCATTTTTAGTCGGAAATCATCTGCTTATCATTCTTAGGAAATTACCTGCTTATCATTACTAGTCTAGACATGTCTTGCTACATTAATTGCATAAGTAGTATATAGACAAAATTCATATCTTAGCGTATCTGCTAAATCATATCTTATCGTATATGTTACTTTGAACTTTACCTGACATATCCCGCAAATTCCTCCGTGATCTACGAAATCTTTTGTTCTATATCTATGCATATTCTATATAATTAGAATACCATCCGATAACCGAAAATCATTTCATATCGAAAAATCCTTATTCAATCGTACGAAATGGAATTCATCATTAATTCAAGTTCCTCGGATTCCGAAATGGAATCCCACTCCAGCTCTGAAAGCAGTGTGACCGGAATGGATCAACCAATCAGCCATCATCTATTCTGGATGAATTGGGGATGCGTTCGTAGCCTCCTCAATCATTGGAGACAAGAAGAATGTGATCCCTTCCATCCACCCCATTGCCCTCTTGACGAAGAACCTGAAGCACTTACCGACGAACCAATCCGAAACACCATTTTCTCTCTCATTTCCAGAGTATCTCGTCACGATTATATACTACATCAAATTCTAGATTTTATTTATCCGCTCGTCCGAACCGACAATCACCCTGGTATAATAGAAGAAGTCAACGAGCTTCGCGCTCGGGTAGTGGCTTTGGAGAATATGGTGCATAGATTACAAACACCAGCAGCAGCACCAGCAGCATAACCAGTACCACCATCATCAACGCCAATAGTACCATTACCACCTCCAACCACAACCGTGTCGTAAACCTCAACTTCACAATCTGTCCCACGAGCATCAACGTCATACGCACCATAGATACCAAGGAGTACCAACAACAATAACTGACGAAGTATTAATTCATAACTTCATTAAAGAAACATTCCGCGGCGATTATGTATTCTCTAAAGTCTTAGAGATTATCTAATCTAGCCCTAATCATAAATCAGTTAAGCGAACCAAAATGATAGAAGGAAGAGTAGAAACCCTGACAAAAATGGTGTGTGGTTAACAAGCTAAACTTGTTTTACCAACAGCATCAACAGTACCGTCAGTGTCACCAGCATCGTCAGTGCAGTCAGCATCAGAATCAGCAACACCTATAACATCACAAACTCCGTTAGTTCAAGAATCACTGTGGACATCATTACGAATCAATAACGCGTATATTTTATCAACGAGTTATGAAGAATTAACTCATTCCCTCTGAAGAAATTATATGTATATTATATATATATATATATATATATATATATATATATATATATATATATATATATATATATATATATATATATATATATATATATATATATATATATATATATATATATATATATATATATATATATATATATATATATATATTGAAAGAAAAATAAATCTTTCCGTGCTAAGCTATTGTGTATGAATCTTAACTACTCGGTTAATTCATACTACAAATATGCAATAATGTACGTCCTTCGCCGCAACTTAACCATCATTAACTACAATCTCTGTCTCAATTCAACAAATTCCAATTCATAATAAATCAAGTATATATTTGATTTTACACTTTCATCATCGATGTACCCGAAACTTTTCAGATAACATCATTCGTACTTTGCGAAGTTCACAAGAATTTAACGAAAACCAACATCACGCCTCAACAAATAACGAAGTATTGATTCATAATTTCAATATTATTGAAGAAATACTTATGTAATCTCTAAAGCCTTTAAGGGATTATTCAATTCTAGTTCTAACCGTATATCGAATGAGTTTAATTTAGTATTAACTCATTAAAATCTATGTTACATCTGAAGATAATATATACATATATATTTTCATAAAGACTGTAATAAAAATTCTTTTGTACAAAATATTAATTGTGAAATTTTTTTTAGCGGGTAGGTTGTAGTGACCCGAACTTTTTCATGTTTATATATATTAAATGAAATTGATATTTACATTATTAAGTGTTTCTAACATGTTAAGCAATCAAACTTGTTAAGACTTGATTAATTGAAATAGGTTTCATATAGACAATTGACCACCCAAGTTGACCGGTGATTCACGAACGTTAAAACTTGTAAAAACTATATGATGACATATATATGATTATATATATAGTTAACATGATATTATGATAAGTAAGTATCTCATTAGGTATTTTAACAATGAGTTATATACATAAAAATGAGACTATTTAATTTAAGAAACTCGAAAACGTTATATATAACGATTATCGTTATATCAACGTCTTACTAAGTACATATGAATCATATTAAGATATTGATACACTTGGTTAATTATGTTAAATGATAAGCAAATATATCATTAAGTGTATCAACAATGAACTACATATGTAAAAATAAGACTACTAACTTAATGATTTCGAAACGAGACATATATGTAACGATTATCGTTGTAACGATATTTAACTGTATATATATCATACTAAGATATATTATATATCATAATATCATGATAATGTAACAATTTAACATCTCTTTAGATATAATAAACATTGGGTTAACAACATTTAACATGATCGTTAACTTAAAGGTTTCAAATCAACATTTACATGTAACGACTAACGATGACTTAACGACTCAGTTAAAATGTATATACATGTAGTGTTTTAATATTTATTCATAAACTTTTAAAAGACTTCAAGACACTTATAAAAATACTTCTACTTAACAAAAATTCTTACAATTACATCCTCGTTCAGTTTCATCAACAATTCTACTCGTATGCACCCGTATTCGTACTCGTACAATACATAGCTTTTAGACGTATGTACTATTGGTATATACACTCTAATGATCAGCTCTTAGCAGCCCATGTGAGTCACCTAACACATGTGGGAACCATCATTTGGCAACTAGCATGAAATATCTCATAAAATTACAAAAATATGAGTAATCATTCATGACTTATTTACATGAAAACAAAATTACACATCCTTTATATCTAATCCATATACCAACGACCAAAAACACCTATAAATACTTTCATTCTTCAATTTTATTCATCTAAGTGATCTCTCTTAAGTTCTATCTTCAAGTTCTAAGTGTTCTTCATAAATTCTATAAGTTCTAGTTTCATAAAATCAAGAATACTTCCAAGTTTGCTAGCTTACTTCCAATCTTATAAAGTGATCATCCAACCTTAAGAAATCTTTCTTATTTACAATAAGATATCTTTCTAATACAAGGTAATACTCATATTCAAATTTGGTTCAATTTCTATAACTATAACAATCTTATTTCGAGTGATGATCTTACTTGAATTTGTTTTCGTGTCATGATTCTGCTTCAAGAACTTTCAAGCCATCCAAGGATCCTTTGAAGCTAGATCTATTTATCTCTTTTCCAGTAGGTTTATTCACAAAACTTGAGATAGTAATGATGTTCTTAACATCATTTGATTCATACATATAAAGCTATCTTATTCGAAGGTTTAAACTTGAAATCACTAGAACATAGTTTAGTTAATTCTAAACTTGTTCGAAAACAAAAGTTAATCCTTCTAATTTGACTTTTAAAATTAACTAAACACATGTTCTATATCTATATGATATGCTAACTTAATGATTTAAAACCAGAAAACACGAAAAACACCATAAAATCGGATATACGCCGTTGTAGTAACACCGCGAGCTGTTTTGGGTTAGTTAATTAAAAACTATGATAAATTTTGATTTAAAAGTTGTTCTTCTGGGAAAATGATTTTTCTTATGAACATGAAACTATATCCAAAAATCATGGTTAAACTCAAAGTGGAAGTATGTTTTCCAAAATGGTCATCTAGACGTCGTTCTTTCGACTGAAATGACTACCTTTACAAAAACAACTTGTAACCTATAATTCTGACTATAAACTTATACTTTTTCTGTATAGATTCATAAACTTAAGTTCAATATGACACCATAGCAATTGGATTCACTCAAAACAGATTTAAAACGATGAAGTTATGGGTAAAACAAGATTGGTTATTTTTGCTTGTTGTAGCTACGTAAAAATTGGTAACAAATCTATATTAATCATATCCTAGCTAACTTATATTGTATTATACATGTATTCTAATATATTATGTAATCTTGGGATACCATAGACACGTATGCAAATGTTTTGACATATCATATCGACCCATCTATATATATTATTTGGAACAACCATAGACACTCTATTTGCAGTAATGTTGGAGTTAGTTATACAGGGTTGAGGTTGATTCTAAAAATATATATAGTTTGAGTTGTGATCTAGCCTGAGACGTGTATACACTGGGTTGTGGATTGATTCAAGATAATATATATCGATTTATTTCTGTACATCTAATTATGGACAACTAGTTGTAGGTTACTAACGAGGACAGTTGACTTAATACACTCAAATCTTTAAAACATAATAAAAATGGTTGTAATTATATTTTGATCATACTTTGATATATATGTACATATTTGTATAGGTTTGTGAATCGGTCCGTGGCCAAGTCTTATTTCCGAGGAAGGAAATATCTGTGAAAGTGAGTTATAGTCCCACTTTTAAAATCTAATATTTTTGGGATGAGAATACATGCAGGTTTTTATAAATGATTTGCAAAATAGACACAAGTACGTGAAACTACATTCTATGGTTGAATTACTGAAATCGAATATGCCCCTTTTTATTAAGTCTGGTAATCTAAGAATTAGGGAACAGACACCCTAATTGACGCGAATCCTAAAGATAGATCTATTGGGCCTAACAAACCCCATCCAAAGTACCGTATGCTTTAGTACTTTGAAATTTATATCATATCCGAAGGGTGTCCTGAAATGATGGGGATATTCTTATGTATGCATCTTCTTAATGTAAGTTACCAGGTGTTCACCATATGAATGATTTTTATCTCTATGTATGGGATGTGTTTTGAAATATGAAATCTTGTGGTCTATTGTTACGATTTGATATATACAGGTTAAACCTATAACTCACCAACATTTTTGTTGACGTTTAAGCATTTTATTCTCAGGTGAATATTAAGAGCTTTCGCTGTTGCATGCTAAAATAAGGACAAGATTTGGAGTCCATGTTTGTATGATATTGTGTAAAAACTGCATTCAAGAAACATATGTCGATGTAATATATTTCTATTGTAAACCATTATGTAATGGTCGTGTGTAAACAGTATATTTTAGATTATCATTATTTGATAATCTACGTAATGTCTTTAAAACCTTTATTGATAAAATAAGGGTTATGGTTGTTTTAAAAAATAATGCAGTCTTTGAAAAACGTCTAATATAGAGGTCAAAACCTCGAAACGAAATCAATTAATATGGAACGTTTATAATCAATATGAACGGGACATTTCAGTTGGTATCAGAGCGTTGGTCTTAGAGAACCAGAAAATTTGCATTAGTGTGTCTTATCGAGTTTGTTAGAATGCATTAGTGAGTCTGGACTTCGACCGTATTTTCTTTAAAAATGATTGCTTAACATTTTTGTTGGAAACTATATATTATTAACATGTAAATATTATGTGATATATTAATCTCTTAACATGTTTGATATTGTGTGATAGATGTCTACCTTTAGCACAAATCCCATTGGTTCACCTAATAATAATGAAGAGTCGAATATATTTTGGGAAGATTCACAAATTCCTGAAGAGGAACCGGAAGAAGAAGAACCGGAAGAGGAGGAACCGGAAGAAGATGAACCAGAAGAGGAGGAATCAGAAGAGGAGGAATCAGAAGAAGAGGTTCCAGAGGAAGAAATATTGATACATATAGTAAATCGATTAAATAAAAGAAAATCCTCAACCAACAGACCAAAGTTAATAATGGTCAATGGTGTTTTCACCGAGGAAGCAAAATATTGGGAAGATTACCAATTTTTTGATGAATTGGATCCCGATGAGGATTCCGATGATGTAATAGAAATTACCTCGACCCAATTTAATAAAGCGAAAGAAAATAATAAGGGAAAAGGTATAAAAATAGAGAAACCCGATTCCAACCCCGATGAACTTTATATGTATCGACAACATCCGTATTTCCTAAAATGTAACAATGACCCGGGAACCTCTAAATCACCAGGTTTTTCTAAACTATTGTGGAAAACGACGGCTCGTATTAGAGGACCACCATATATTCCTAGAAAATTAGGAAAACGAACCAAGTCCGAAGAAGAAGAAACCAGTAAGTCAGATTAGAAGGTTGTAATTATGTTGTGTATTATATGTATTGTAGTGTGCTTGTACTTTTATGTTCTATGTAAAAATTGCTTTTATTGTTTGTTAATTATCTTTTACGAATCTAATCCTTGTCTATTTTACAGTATAAAAACAAAATGGACGTTAAGGGTAGACAACCGAATATTTTAGAAGACCTACCAGAGGATATGATTGAGGAAATCTTGTCTAGAGTCGGTCAGAATTCATCAGCACATTTAGTTATGGCGAAATTAACTTGTCAAACATTTGAAAGACTTTCCAGAAATGCCTTAGTTTATAAAAGGCTTTCCTTTGATAGGTGGGGTATATCACATTGGGGAGACTGTAAGTTACGCCGTGTTTTCTTTAAAGCGTTAAATGCGGGGAACCCAAATGCAATTTTACGCTACGGGTTAAGAACCTATTTTGACTCAACATATCCCAACATAGGATTTTGTGAATTAGAAAGAGCTTCTAACATGCAACATAAAGAAGCATGTTATGCCTACGGGTTAGTGATGTTCGCTTCTTACCAAAGTGAGAAAAAGAACATCTGATTACAGCTTTTAAATAAAACTTTCCCACAAGTGACGGATTCAGTAGTTGGGGTGAGAAACAAGGTTTTTAGATTATTACGGGGCTGTTGGACATTACGAAACCTTCATCCTTTTGACGACATTACAACATGCTGCCTAGCCAATGGTCATAATGGTTATTTTCCACAAGACCAAGGATGGGAAGTCGTCTTAGTAAAACCAGAATGCATGACTAGTTTCTGGACTTATGAATTACGTGTCTTTATTTCCTTTGCTGAACAACTTGCGTATTAACTAGATTTATCTTCAAAACTGTCCTGTATCATAGTGTACTATATTTCATGTTATATGTAATATAGCGAAGTTGTAAGTTTGAAGAATATTTGTATATGATATATTATTATAATCAGTTTTTCATATGGAATTGTAGTAGTTGAATTGTATATTAGCTACTAAGTATGAACTTAACGGGTAGGTAGTACCCGAATTTAAACTTATAAAATGCTAATATGAAGAAAAAGCTTTTATAAATGAGTTCATATTATGCTACGAGATACTATTGACTACTCTTAATATTCTGTATGATTAACTTGTTTCATTTGACTATTTTGAAGGAAATGGCACCGACTACTCGACACACCTTGAATATGAGCGAAGAGGAATTTTGTGCCTTTCTTGCTTCAAACATAGCCACAGTACAGGCCGCGCTACATACCAACAATAACTCTGAATCTAGCAATACAGCTAACAGCGCAAGAAATCGTGTAGGATGCTCCTACAAGGAATTCACTGCCTGCAAACCTTCAGAATTTGATGGGACCGAAGGACCAATCGGATTGAAACGGTGGACCGAGAAAGTTGAATCGGTGTTTGCCATAAGTTAGTGTGCTGAAGTAGACAAAGTGAAGTACGCTACGCATACCTTCACAGGTATTGCGTTAACATGGTGGAATACCTATGTAGAACAAGTGGGACAAGATGCTGCTTACGTGCTACCGTGGTCAGCATTCAAGCACTTGATGAACTAGAAGTACCGTCCCAGAACCGAGGTCAATAAGCTCAAGTCAGAACTTAGAGGGTTACGAACACAGGGATTCAATATTACTTCGTACGAAAGACGATTCACAGAATTGTGCCTATTGTGTCCAAGAGCGTTCGAAGATGAGGAAGAGAAGATCGACGCGTTTGTGAAAGGGTTACCGGAGAGAATCCAAGAAGATATAAGTTCACATGAGCCTGCCTCCATACAAAAGGCATGTAGAATGGCTCACAAACTAGTGAACCAGATTGAGGGAAGAATTAAAGAACAGGCGGCCGAAGAGGCCAACGTGAAGTTAGTCAAAATAAAGTGGGAGGAAAATGGTGATAAGAGTCACCAAAACAACAACAACTATCCCAACAATCGCAACATCAATTGCAACTACAACAAACGGCACAACAACAACAACAACAACAACAACAACAACAACAACAACTACAACAATCATCCCAACAACAATAACAACCGCAACAACAACAACAATCAGAAGCAGCTATGCCAAAGGTGTGAAAAGTATCACTCAGGGTTCTGCACCAAATTTTACAACAAGTGTAAAAGAAATGGTCATAGCGCGGCGAAGTGTGAGGTCTAAGGACCAGGGCTTAACAGAACGAAAGGAACAAATGGTGTTGGAACGAGTAATGGCGGAGCAAGTAGTGTCGTAGCAAGTTATGCCAATGTAGTTTGTTATAAATGTGGAAAACCGAGCCACATTATTAGAAATTGCCCTAACCAGGAGAACACGAATGGACAAGGCCGCAGAAGAGTTTTCAATATTAATGCGGCAGAGGCACAGGAAGACCCGGAGCTTATTACGGGTACATTTCTTATTGACAATAAATCTGCTTACGTTTTATTTGAATCGGGTGCGGATAGAAGCTATATGAGTAGAGATTTGTTTGCTAAATTAAGTTGTCCATTAACGCCGTTGGATAGTAAATTTTTACTCGAATTAGCAAACGGTAAATTAATTTCAGCAGATTATATATGCCGGAATCGAGAAATTAGACTGGGTAGCGAAATATTTAAGATTGATTTGATACCAGCAGAGTTAGGGAGTTTTGATGTAATAGTTGGCATGGACTGGCTGAAGGAGATGAAAACAGAGATCGTATGTTACAAAAATGCAATTCGCATTGTACGAGAAGAAGGAGAACCCTTAATGGTGTACGAAGAAAAGGGTAACACGAAGCTAGATCTTATTAGTAATTTTAAGGCACAAAAACTAATAAGAAAAGGTTGCTATGCTGTTCTAGCACACGTCGAGAATGTACATGTAGTGACCCGAACTTTTCCATGTTTATATATATTAATTGAGATTGATATTTACATGATTAAATGTTTCCAACATGTTAAGCAATCAAACTTGTTAAGACTTGATTAATTGAAATATGTTTCATATAGACAATTGACCACCCAAGTTGACCGGTGATTCACGAACGTTAAAACTTGTAAAAACTAGATGATGACATATATATGGATATATATATATATAGTTAACATGATACTATGATAAGTAAACATATCATTAAGTATATTAACAATGAACTACATATGTAAAAACAAGACTACTAACTTAATGATTTTTAAACGAGACATATATGTAACGATTATCGTTGTAAAGACATTTAATGTATATATATCATATTAAGAGATATTCATACATGATAATATCATGATAATATAATAATTTAAAATCTCATTTGATATTATAAACATTGGGTTAACAACATTTAACAAGATCGTTAACCTAAAGGTTTCAAAACAACACTTACATGTAACGACTAACGATGACTTAACGACTCAGTTAAAATGTATATACATGTAGTGTTTTAATATGTATTTATACACTTTTGAAAGACTTCAATACACTTATCAAAATACTTCTACTTAACAAAAATACTTACAATTACATCCTCGTTCAGTTTCATCAACAATTCTACTCGTATGCACCCGTATTCGTACTCGTACAATACACAGCTTTTAGATGCATGTACTATTGGTATATACACTCCAATGATCAGCTCTTAGTAGCCCATGTGAGTCACCTAACACATGTGGGAACCATCATTTGGCAACTAGCATGAAATATCTCATAAAATTACAAAAATATGAGTAATCATTCATGACTTATTTACATGAAAACAAAATTACATATCCTTTATATCTAATCCATACACCAACGACCAAAAACACCTACAAACACTTTCATTCTTCAATTTTCTTTATCTAATTGATCTCTCTCAAGTTCTATCTTCAAGTTCTATCTTCAAGTTCTAAGTGTTCTTCATATATTCTACAAGTTCTAGTTACATAAAATCAAGAATACTTTCAAGTTTGCTAGCTCACTTCCAATCTTGTAAGGTGATCATCCAACCTCAAGAAATCTTTGTTTCTTACAGTAGGTTATCATTCTAATACAAGGTAATAATCATATTCAAACTTTGGTTCAATTTCTATAACTATAACAATCTTATTTCAAGTGATGATCTTACTTGAACTTGTTTTCGTGTCATGATTCTGCTTCAAGAACTTCGAGCCATCCAAGAATCTATTGAAGCTAGATCCATTTTTCTATTTTCTAGTAGGTTTATCTAAGGAACTTAAGGTAGTAATGATGTTCATAACATCATTCGATTCATATATATAAAGCTATCTTATTCGAAGGTTTAAACTTGTAATCACTAGAACATAGTTTAGTTAATTCTAAACTTGTTTGCAAACAAAGGTTAATCCTTCTAACTTGACTTTTAAAATCAACTAAACACATGTTCTATATCTATATGATATGCTAACTTAATGATTTAAAACCTGGAAACACGAAAAACACCGTAAAACCGGATTTACGCCGTCGTAGTAACACCGCGGGCTGTTTTGGGTTAGTTAATTAAAAACTATGATAAACTTTGATTTAAAAGTTGTTATTCTGAGAAAATTATTTTTATTATGAACATGAAACTATATCCAAAAATTATGGTTAAACTCAAAGTGGAAATATCTTTTCTAAAATGGTCATCTAGACGTCGTTCTTTCGACTTAAATGACTACCTTTACAAAAATGACTTGTAACTTATTTTTTCGACTATAAACCTGTACTTTTTCTGTTTATATTCATAAAATAGAGTTCAATATGAAACCATAGCAATTTGATTCACTCAAAACGGATTTAAAATGAAGAAGTTATGGGTAAAACAAGATTGGATAATTTTTCTCATTTTAGCTACGTGAAAATTGGTAACAAATCTACTCCAACCATAACTTAATCAACTTGTATTGTATATTATGTAATCTTGAGATACCATAGACACGTATACAATGTTTCGACCTATCATGTCGACACATCTATATATATTTCGGAACAACCATAGACACTCTATATGTGAATGTTGGAGTTAGCTATACAGGGTTGAGGTTGATTCCAAAATATATATAGTTTGAGTTGTGATCAATACTGAGATACGTATACACTGGGTCGTGGATTGATTCAAGATAATATTTATCGATTTATTTCTGTACATCTAACTGTGGACAACTAGTTGTAGGTTACTAACGAGGACAGCTGACTTAATAAACTTAAAACATCAAAATATATTAAAAGTGTTGTAAATATATTTTGAACATACTTTGATATATATGTATATATTGTTATAGGTTCGTGAATCAACCAGTGGCCAAGTCTTACTTCCCGACGAAGTAAAAATCTGTGAAAGTGAGTTATAGTCCCACTTTTAAAATCTAATATTTTTGGGATGAGAATACATGCAGGTTTTATAAATGATTTACAAAATAGACAAAAGTACGTGAAACTACATTCTATGGTTGAATTATCGAAATCGAATATGCCCCTTTTTATTAAGTCTGGTAATCTAAGAATTAGGGAACAGACACCCTAATTGACGCGAATCCTAAAGATAGATCTATTGGGCCTAACAAACCCCATCTAAAGTACCGGATGCTTTAGTACTTCGAAATTTATATCATATCCGAAGGGTGTCCCGGAATGATGGGGATATTCTTATATATGCATCTTGTTAATGTCGGTTACCAGGTGTTCACCATATGAATGATTTTTATCTCTATGTATGGGATGTGTATTGAAATATGAAATCTTGTGGTCTATTATTATGATTTGATATATATAGGTTAAACCTATAACTCACCAACATTTTTGTTGACGTTTTAAGCATGTTTATTCTCAGGTGATTATTAAGAGCTTCTGCTGTCGCATACTTAAATAAGGACGAGATTTGGAGTCCATGCTTGTATGATATTGTGTAAAAACTGCATTCAAGAAACTTATTTTGTTGTAACATATTTATATTGTAAACCATTATGTAATGGTCGAGTGTAAACAGGATATTTTAGATTATCATTATTTGATAATCTACGTAAAGCTTTTTAAACCTTTATTGATGAAATAAAGGTTATGGTTTGTTTTAAAATGAATGCAGTCTTTGAAAAACGTCTCATATAGAGGTCAAAACCTCGCAACGAAATCAATTAATATGGAACGTTTTTAATCAATAAGAACGGGACATTTTAGTTGGTATCCGAGCGTTGGTCTTAGAGAACCAGAATTTTGCATTAGTGTGTCTTATCGAGTTTGTTAGGATGCATTAGTGAGTCTGGACTTCGACCGTGTTTACTTGAAAAAATGATTGCTTAACAAATTTTGTTGGAAACTATATATTTTTAACATGTGAATATTATGTGATATATTAAACTCTTAACGCGTTTGATATTATGTGATAGATGTCTACCTCTAGACCAAGTCCCATTGACTCACCTAATAATAATGAAGAGTCAAATGTAAATTGGAATGATTCGTGGACTGATTCACAAGTTCCCGAAGAGGAACCGGAAGAAGAGTCGGAACCGGAAGAAGAATCGGAACCGGAAGAAGAATCAGAACCGGATGAAGAAATAGAACCGGTGGGGGAAATAATAAAACGGTTAAGTAAAAGAAAATCCTCAACCAACCGACCAAGGTTAATTATGGTCAATGGTGTTTCCGCCAAGGAAGCAAAATATTGGGAGGATTACCAATTCTCCGATAAATCGGATTCCGACGAGAATTCCGATGTTGTTATAGAAATTACCCCAATTGAATTTAAAAAGGCAAAAGAAAATAATAAGGGAAAGGGCATAAAAATAGAGAAATCTAATTCCAACCCCGATGAACTTTATATGTATCGTCAACCCCCGAAGTCCTTAAGTTGTAACAATGACCCGGGAACCTCTAAACCACCAGGTTTTTCTAAACCAATGTGGACAACGACGGCTCGTATTAGGGGAACATCATATATCCCTAGAAACTTGGCAAAACGAACCAAAACCGAACAAGAAGAAATGAGCGAGTCGGAATAAGATAGTTGTATTCGTGTGGTGTAATATATGTAATATAGTGTGCTTATGCTTTATGATATATGTAAAAATTGCTTGTATTAATAAGTATTTTTTTTATGAATCTAACTCTTGTCTATTTTACAGTATAAAAACACAAAATGGATAGACAACCCAATATTTTAAGAGACCTACCCGGAGACATGATTGATGAAATCTTGTCTAGAGTAGGTCAGAATTCCTCGGCACAACTATTTAAGGCGAGATCAGTTTGTAAGACATTCGAAGAACGTTCCAAGAATGCCTTGGTTTATAAAAGGCTTTCGTTCGAAAGATGGGGGATATCACATTGGGAAATCCATAAGTTACGATGTGTTTACTTTGACGCATATATTGCGGGGAACCCAAATGCTATTTTACGCAATGGGTTAAGAAATTATTTTGACTCAAAATATCCGAATATTGGACTTCGTGATTTAGAAAAAGCGGCTAACATGCAACATAAAGAAGCATGTTATGCTTATGGATTAGTAATGTTCGCTTCTCACCAAAGTGAGAACAAGAACATTGGGCTACAACTATTAAACAAGACGTTCCCACAAGTGACGGAGTCGGTAATTGGGGTAAGAAATGAGGTTTTTAGATTGTTACGGGACTGTTGGACATTACGTAACCCTCGTCCCTTTGACAACGTTACAACACGCTGTCTTATCAACGGCCATAACGGTTATGTTCCACAAGACCAAGGATGGGAAGTAATCCTAGTAAAACCAGAATGCATGACTTGTTTCTGGACGTATGAATTACGTGTCTTTATTGCCTTTGCTGAACGACTTGTGTACTAGCTAGAATTATCTTCACAACCATCTTGTATCAAATTTATTGTGTGCTATATTTCATGCTATATGTAAAATAAGCGGTATTGTAAGTTTGTAAAATATTGTGAAAAAGTTTGAACGCGAAATATTATTATAATCAGTTTTTCATATAGAATTGTAGTAGTTGAATTGTATATTAGCTACTAAGTATGAACTTAACGGGTAGGTACTACCCGAATTTAAACTTATAAAACGCTAATATGAAGAAAAAGCTTTTATAAATGAGTTCATATTATGCTACGAAATACTATTAACTACTCTTAATATTCTGTATGATTAACTTGTTCCATTTGACTATTTTGAAGGAAATGGCACCGACTACTCGACACACCGTGAATATGAATGAAGAGGAATTCCGTACTTTTCTAGCTTCAAACATAGCCGCAGTACAGGCTGCGCTACATACCAACAATAACCTTGGATCTAGCAGTACAGGAAATCGTGTAGGATGCACCTACAAAGAATTCACTGCCTGCAAACCTTTGGAATTTGATGGAAACGAAGGACCGATCGGATTGAAACGGTGGACCGAGAAGGTCGAATCGGTGTTTGCCATAAGTAAGTGTACTGAAGAGGACAAAGTGAAGTACGCTACGCATACCTTCACAGGTTCTACGTTAACATGGTGGAATACCTATCTAGAGCAAGTGGGACAAGATGATGCGTACGCACTACCGTGGTCAGCATTCAAGCACTTGATGAACGAGAAGTACCGTCCCAGAACCGAGGTCAATAAGCTCAAGACAGAACTTAGAGGGTTACGAACCCAAGGATTTGATATTACCACGTACGAAAGACGATTCACATAATTATGCTTATTGTGTCCGGGAGCATTCGAAGATGAGGAAGAGAAGATCGACGCGTTTGTGAAAGGATTACCGGAAAGAATCCAAGAAGATATAAGTTCACACGAGCCCGCCTCCATACAACCGGCATGTATAATGGCTCACAAACTAGTGAACCAGATTGAAGAAAGAATTAAAGAACAGACTGCTGAAGAGACCAATGTGAAGCAAGTCAAAAGAAAGTGGGAGGAAAACGGTGATAAGAATCACCAATACAACAACAACAGCAATTACAACAATAATCGCAACAGTTACCCCAACAATCGCAACATCAATCGCAACTACAACAAACGGCCCAAAAACAACAACAACAACAGCAACTACAACAATCATCCCAACAACAATAATAACCGCAACAACAACAACAATCAGAAGCAGCTATGCCAAAGGTGTGAAAAGTATCACTCGGGGTTCTGCACCAAATTTTGCAACAAGTGTAAAAGAAATGGTCATAGCACGGCGAAGTGTGAGGTCTACGGACCAGGGGTTAATAGAACGAAAGGAACAAATGGTGTCGGAACGAGTAATGGCAGAGCAAGTAGTGTCGGAGCAAGTTATGCCAATGTAGTTTGTTATAAATGTGGAAAACCGGGCCACATTATTAGAAATTGCCCGAACCAGGAGAACACGAATGGACAAGGCCGCGGAAGAGTTTTCAATATTAATGCGGTAGAGGCACAGGAAGACCCGGAGCTTGTTACGGGTATGTTTCGTATTGACAATAAATCTACTTACGTTTTATTTGATTCGGGTGCGGATAGAAGCTATATGAGTAGAGATTTTTGTGCTAAATTAAGTTGTCCATTGACGCCTTTGGATAGTAAATTTTTACTCGAATTAGCAAATGGTAAATTAATTTCAGCAGATAATATATGTCGGAATCGAGAAATTAAACTGGTTAGCGAAACATTTAAGATTGATTTGATACCAGTAGAGTTAGGGAGTTTTGATGTGATAATTGGTATGGACTGGTTGAAAGAAGTGAAAGCAGAGATCGTTTGTTACAAAAATGCAATTCGCATTATACGAGAAAAAGGAAAACCCTTAATGGTGTACGGAGAAAAGGGCAACACGAAGCTACATCTTATTAGTAATTTGAAGGCACAAAAACTAATAAGAAATGGTTGCTATGCTGTTCTAGCACACGTCGAGAAAGTACAAACTGAAGAAAAGAGCATCAATGATGTTCCCATTGCAAAAGAATTTCCCGATGTATTTTCGAAAGAATTACTGGGATTACCCCCACATCGATCCGTTGAATTTCAAATAGATCTTGTACCAGGAGCTGCACCAATAGCTCGTGCTCCTTACAGACTCGCACCCAGTGAGGTGAAAGAACTGCAAAGCTAATTACAAGAACTTTTAGAGCATGGTTTCATTCGACCAAGCACATCACCGTGGGGAGCTCCTGTTTTGTTTGTCAAGAAGAAAGATGGTACATTCAGGTTGTGTATCGACTACCGAGAGTTGAACAAACTTACCATCAAGAACCGCTACCCACTACCGAGAATCGACGACTTATTTGATCAACTACAAGGCTCGTCTGTTTATTCAAAGATTGACTTACGTTCCGGGTATCATCAAATGCGGGTGAAAGAAGATGATATTCCAAAGACTGCTTTCAGAACACGTTACGGTCATTACGAGTTTATGGTCATGCCGTTTGGTTTAACTAATGCACCAGCTGTGTTCATGGACCTTATGAACCGAGTGTGTGGACCATACCTTGACAAGTTTGTCATTGTTTTTATTGATGACATACTTATTTACTCAAAGAATGACCAAGAACACGGTGAACATTTGAGAAAGGTGTTAGAAGTATTGAGGAAGGAAGAATTTTACGCTAAGTTTTCAAAGTGTGCATTTTGGTTGGAAGAAGTTCAATTCCTCGGTCACATAGTGAACAAAGAAGGTATTAAGGTGGATCCGGCAAAGATAGAAACTGTTGAAAAGTGGGAAACCCCGAAAACTCCAAAACACATACGCCAGTTTTTAGGACTAGCTGGTTACTACAGAAGGTTCATCCAAGACTTTTCGAGAATAGCAAAACCATTGACTGCATTAACACATAAAGGGAAGAAATTTGAATGGAATGATGAACAAGAGAAAGCGTTTCAGTTATTGAAGAAAAAGCTAACTACGGCACCTATATTGTCATTGCCTGAAGAGAATGATGATTTTGTGATTTATTGTGACGCATCAAAGCAAGGTCTTGGTTGTGTATTTATGCAACGAACGAAGGTGATTGCTTATGCGTCTAGACAATTGAAGATTCATGAACAAAATTATACGACGCATGATTTGGAATTAGGCGCGGTTGTTTTTGCATTAAAGACTTGGAGGCACTACTTATATGGGGTCAAAAGTATTATATATACCGACCAAAAAAGTCTTCAACACATATTTAATCAGAAACAACTGAATATGAGGCAGCGTAGGTGGATTGAATTATTGAATGATTACGACTTTGAGATTCGTTACCACCCGGGAAAGGCAAATGTGGTAGCCGATGCCTTGAGCAGGAAGGACAGAGAACCCATTCGAGTAAAATCTATGAATATAATGATTCATAATAACCTTACTACTCAAATAAAGGAGGTGCAACACGGAGTTTTAAAAGAGGGAAATTTAAAGGATGAAATACCCAAAGGATCGGAGAAGCATCTTAATATTCAGGAAGACGGAACCCGGTATAGGGCTGAAAGGATTCGAGTACCAAAATTTGGAGATATGAGAGAAATGGTACTTAGAGAAGCTCATAAAACCAGATACTCAATACATCCTGGAACGGGGAAGATGTACAAGGATCTCAAGAAACATTTTTGGTGGCCGGGTATGAAAGCCGATGTTGCTAAATACGTAGGAGAATGTTTGACGTGTTCTAAGGTCAAAGCTGAGCATCAGAAACCATCAGGTCTACTTCAACAACCCGAAATCCCGGAATGGAAATGGGAAAACATTACCATGGATTTCATCACTAAATTGCCAAGGACTGCAAGTGGTTTTGATACTATTTGGGTAATAGTTGATCGTCTCACCAAATCAGCACACTTCCTGCCAATAAGAGAAGATGACAAGATGGAGAAGTTAGCACGACTGTATTTGAATGAAGTCATCTCCAGACATGGAATACCAATCTCTATTATCTCTGATAGGGATGGCAGATTTATTTCAAGATTCTGGCAGACATTGCAGCAAGCATTAGGAACTCGTCTAGACATGAGTACTGCCTATCATCCACAAACTGATGGGCAGAGTGAAAGGACGATACAAACACTTGAAGACATGCTACGAGCATGTGTTATTGATTTCGGAAACAGTTGGGATCGACATCTACCGTTAGCAGAATTTTCCTACAACAACAGCTACCATTCAAGCATTGAGATGGCGCCGTTTGAAGCACTTTATGGTAGAAAGTGCAGGTCTCCGATTTGTTGGAGTGAAGTGGGGGATAGACAGATTACGGGTCCAGAGATTATACAAGAAACTACCGAGAAGATCATCCAAATTCAACAACGGTTGAAAACCGCCCAAAGTCGACAAAAGAGCTACGCTGACATTAAAAGAAAAGATATAGAATTTGAAATTGGAGAGATGGTCATGCTTAAAGTTGCACCTTGGAAAGGCGTTGTTCGATTTGGTAAACGAGGGAAATTAAATCCAAGGTATATTGGACCATTCAAGATTATTGATCGTGTCGGACCAGTAGCTTACCGACTTGAGTTACCTCAACAACTCCCAGCTGTACATAACACTTTCCACGTCTCGAATTTGAAGAAATGTTTTGCTAAAGAAGATCTCACTATTCCGTTAGATGAAATCCAAATCAACGAAAAACTTCAATTCATCGAAGAACCCGTCGAAATAATGGATCGTGAGGTTAAAAGACTTAAGCAAAACAAGATACCAATTGTTAAGGTTCGATGGAATGCTCGTAGAGGACCCGAGTTCACCTGGGAGCGTGAAGATCAGATGAAGAAGAAATACCCGCATTTATTTCCAGAAGATTCGTCAACACCTTCAACAGCTTAAAATTTCGGGACGAAATTTATTTAACGGGTAGGTACTGTAGTGACCCGAACTTTTCCATGTTTATATATATTAATTGAGATTGATATTTACATGATTAAATGTTTCCAACATGTTAAGCAATCAAACTTGTTAAGACTTGATTAATTGAAATATGTTTCATATAGACAATTGACCACCCAAGTTGACCGGTGATTCACGAACGTTAAAACTTGTAAAAACTAGATGATGACATATATATGGATATATATATATATAGTTAACATGATACTATGATAAGTAAACATATCATTAAGTATATTAACAATGAACTACATATGTAAAAACAAGACTACTAACTTAATGATTTTTAAACGAGACATATATGTAACGATTATCGTTGTAACGACATTTAATGTATATATATCATATTAAGAGATATTCATACATGATAATATCATGATAATATAATAATTTAAAATCTCATTTGATATTATAAACATTGGGTTAACAACATTTAACAAGATCGTTAACCTAAAGGTTTCAAAACAACACTTACATGTAACGACTAACGATGACTTAACGACTCAGTTAAAATGTATATACATGTAGTGTTTTAATATGTATTTATACACTTTTGAAAGACTTCAATACAATTATCAAAATACTTTTACTTAACAAAAATGCTTACAATTACATCCTCGTTCAGTTTCATCAACAATTCTACTCGTATGCACCCGTATTCGTACTCGTACAATACACAGCTTTTAGATGTATGTACTATTGGTATATACACTCCAATGATCAGCTCTTAGCAGCCCATGTGAGTCACCTAACACATGTGAGAACCATCATTTGGCAACTAGCATGAAATATCTCATAAAATTAAAAAAATATGAGTAATCATTCATGACTTATTTACATGAAAACAAAATTACATATCCTTTATATCTAATCCATACACCAACGACCAAAAACACCTACAAACACTTTCATTCTTCAATTTTCTTCATCTAATTGATCTCTCTCAAGTTCTATCTTTAAGTTCTAAGTGTTCTTCATATATTCTACAAGTTCTAGTTACATAAAATCAAGAATACTTTCAAGTTTGCTAGCTCACTTCCAATCTTGTAAGGTGATCATCCAACCTCAAGAAATCTTTGTTTCTTACAGTAGGTTATCATTCTAATACAAGGTAATAATCATATTCAAACTTTGGTTCAATTTCTATAACTATAACAATCTTATTTCAAGTGATGATCTTACTTGAACTTGTTTTCGTGTCATGATTCTGCTTCAAGAACTTCGAGCCATCCAAGGATCCATTGAAGCTAGATCCATTTTTCTCTTTTCTAGTAGGTTTATCCAAGGAACTTAAGGTAGTAATGATGTTCATAACATCATTCGATTCATATATATAAAGCTATCTTATTCGAAGGTTTAAACTTGTAATCACTAGAACATAGTTTAGTTAATTCTAAACTTGTTCGCAAACAAAAGTTAATCCTTCTAACTTGACTTTTAAAATCAACTAAACACATGTTCTATATCTATATGATATGCTAACTTAATGATTTAAAACCTGGAAACACGAAAAACACCGTAAAACCGGATTTACGCCGTCGTAGTAATACCGCGGGCTGTTTTGGGTTAGTTAATTAAAAACTATGATAAACTTTGATTTAAAAGTTGTTATTCTGAGAAAATGATTTTTATTATGAACATGAAACTATATCCAAAAATTATGGTTAAACTCAAAGTAGAAATATGTTTTCTAAAATGGTCATCTAGACGTCGTTCTTTCGACTGAAATGACTACCTTTACAAAAACGACTTGTAACTTATTTTTTCGACTATAAACCTGTACTTTTTCTGTTTAGATTCATAAAATAGAGTTCAATATGAAACCATAGCAATTTGATTCACTCAAAACGGATTTAAAATGAAGAAGTTATGGGTAAAACAAGATTGGATAATTTTTCTCATTTTAGCTACGTGAAAATTGGTAACAAATCTATTCCAACCATAACTTAATCAACTTGTATTGTATATTATGTAATCTTGAGATACCATAGACACGTATACAATGTTTCGACCTATCATGTTGACACATCTATATATATTTCGGAACAACCATAGACACTCTATATGTGAATGTTGGAGTTAGCTATATAGGGTTGAGGTTGATTCCAAAATATATATAGTTTGAGTTGTGATCAATACTGAGATACGTATACACTGGGTCGTGGATTGATTCAAGATAATATTTATCGATTTATTTTTGTACATCTAACTGTGGACAACTAGTTGTAGGTTACTAACGAGGACAGCTGACTTAATAAACTTAAAACATCAAAATATATTAAAAGTGTTGTAAATATATTTTGAACATACTTTGATATATATGTATATATTGTTATAGGTTCGTGAATCAACCAGTGGCCAAGTCTTACTTCCCGACGAAGTAAAAATATGTGAAATTGAGTTATAGTCCCACTTTTAAAATCTAATATTTTTGGGATGAGAATACATGCAGGTTTTATAAATGATTTACAAAATAGACACAAGTACGTGAAACTACATTCTATGGTTGAATTATCGAAATCGAATATGCCCCTTTTTATTAAGTCTGGTAATCTAAGAATTAGGGAACAGACACCCTAATTGACGCGAATCCTAAAGATAGATCTATTGGGCCTAACAAACCCCATCCAAAGTACCGGCTGCTTTAGTACTTCGAAATTTATATCATATCCGAAGGGTGTCCCGGAATGATGGGGATATTCTTATATATGCATCTTGTTAATGTCGGTTACCAGGTGTTCACCATATGAATGATTTTTATCTCTATGTATGGGATGTGTATTGAAATATGAAATCTTGTGGTCTATTGTTACGATTTGATATATATAGGTTAAACCTATAACTCACCAACATTTTTATTGACGTTTAAAGCATGTTTATTCTCAGGTGATTATTAAGATCTTCCGATGTTGCATACTTAAATAAGGACGAGATTTGGAGTCCATGTTTGTATGATATTGTGTAAAAAATGCATTCAAGAAACTTATTTTTTTGTAATATATTTCTATTGTAAACCATTATGTAATGGTCGTGTGTAAACAGTATATTTTAGATTATCATTATTTGATAATCTACGTAATGTTTTTAAAACCTTTATTGATAAAATAATGGTTATGGTTGTTTTAAAAATGAATGCAGTCTTTGAAAAACGTCTCATATAGAGGTCAAAACCTCGCAATGAAATCAATTAATATGGAACGTTTATAATCAATATGAACGGGACATTTCATAGGTAATACCCTATAGATATATAAATTCACAATTAATATGTTACATTCTTCGAATCTGATTAAGCAAATTATCAACTATACTTCCTACTTTCACAATAATATACATTCTTTCATAGAAATTAAAACAACCATACTCATTCAAACTCAATTACATATTCTGATTTTGAAACCTCAGAATTCAATTCGAGATATAACTGGTACCATCACTTTTAGATTCTTACATCTTTCAGAGCTATACTTTGACTTCAAAACTGTGTTAGAACATCAAATGTATATTAATGATTACAATATGTGTTCAAGCCCTTCGAAAAATTTCTGAAGACATTTCAAATAATGAGTAATCGAGATGATGATCCAACCACATATTACCCACAGTTATGTACTTAAAAAGCTCTCGAAACCAAAGTCATAATTCAACACATATCTGTGTCAGATCCTTTGGCATTTATTAGCAAAAATAACTTTGCAATTCATTTTCAAAGTAGCAAATTCTATCACACCTCCAGTAAGACAATTTTGATTTTTCATTCGGAGTAGTCTTATCATAATCTTGATATATATGATTACCCTTTTGTTACCAGAGAACCTTTCATGTTCCACCACATTAGCAATAAACTTATTCACAACTTCACTGATCTTTGTACTTCCGAAGAATCATTATATTTCCCGAAACCCCATCATTTAATCATTCGCATCTTGTAACGAGAATTGCCATACGAATCATTGGGAATTAGCAATCAATATTTTGAAATCTTACAGTATGTCTACACCAACAGTTATATGTGTATATATAATGTCTATCTTCTGGACTTAATTTGAATGTGAAGTTTCTGAAAAACACCCCGAACTACGAATTGGTTCTCCGAAAATGGAAAAATGCTGATGAAGCAGCAAAAACTATAAATGACTTTACCAGAAAAAGTTTGATGATAATAAATAAGTGTGCTGGCAAAGCGCAGAAAAAGAGAAGTCTTGGAACTGGAAACCGGATTGAGCAAAGTATGCTGTGGACAAATCACAAAGACTGAACCTGACTTCAAAGAATCCAAATGATTCAGTACCTACTGAAGTCATTAACGAATACCTTGCTCCTGACTCTAAACCCCTGCGGACAATATTCTTCATCATCCTCTGATATTAGAAATTCTAAGATATCATCGTATCTTTCATTATAAATATCCTCCATATTTCTGAAGATATTTTCATAATTATTCTTATCTAAAATCATTTACCTCTTCGTGTTATCTGTATTACATCATAAAAGAAACTATTTTTGTTTCTAAATTCTGAAACATTCGAGTTTAAAATAAGAATACTTTTGAAGTAGTGTTGGGAGCTGAAGCATGAGTTAATATAATATAATGACACTTGATCAACGTGATTATATTACAGTAAGTCATGCTGAGTTTTTAAATGGAACATGATGATTCACAGATCATAACATCATCATGTGCCATGTTATACGACTCATGTATTCTACTTAATCTCTAAAAATATCAAGAAAATATTTTCTTGATGATTCGATCTTTTCCGAGGTATTCTGATAATTTGAAAAATCAAGATCGTGCCATTACGATTTCCTTCTTAGAACATTAACAATGTTTATTCCGAAATTTTTATCTGCGAATTATGGACCATTATAAGCGGTACTTACTCGCAAGAAGAAGAAACGAAAGGACAAAACTCCGAAACAGAAATTGGGATATAAATCGCAGCAAATAAAAGAGAGCATTAATTGGAGATGACAATGATTATAGAAGACAGAAGGAAGAACATCGAAATATAAGGGAAGATATAAAACCCAACAACAACCCAGAAATTACAAACCATTTATATCGATGCATATAGCAATATAACGACACGGGAGAACTAAAACAAAAAAACTATAAAACCAAGAGTAAAGTAGAAGTAAATAGATTCTTTCGGCGGCAGATGAAAAAGAAGAATGACAGATATGAAAATTAGGAGTATATCAAGAATCAGAACTGGATGGAGCATATTATCGAATGCTATAAAGTATGAATTGAGAGAGAAAGAATAAAAGGTGTGAGTTGTGGAAATAAGGAAATGAAGGGGTGGATATATAGTAAAATATGCGACAGAGCAATCAAAACAGATTATCGCATTTAATCAAGCGGATCCTAACTTCCTTAATTACCAAAGAACCAAATCTTATTACGAAGATTTTCTCTAAATTCCTTGAATTCCGGAAATCAACCGTGACTATGTCATTGGTTAAAAAGAACGTGCATTTACTCATTTCATCCTTTTGTGATAACTTCACTCATACTCTTCACAAAAATCAAATTGCTTTATCTATATTACTTGATGATAATAAAACTCTAATTTTCAACTCGTGTACATCATGAAAACATACTTATTGTCAGCCATGACCATCCCATTCAAATTTCGGGACGAAATTTCTTTAAAGGGTAGGTACTGTGACAACCCGGAAATTTCTAACCAAATTTAAACTTTATCTTTATATTATTCTTACACAATAAGCAAAGTTTGTTAAGTTGAATCTCAAGAATTTTAAACTATGTCCATACATTCATTTAAACCTCGACCAAGTTCCAACGATTCACGAACCATTAAATTGAACGAACATGATTATATATGTATATGTGTATATATTATAACTTGAAAACATTAACAAAGTATTAGGTGTATAATACTTTATATAAATGTATTTGTTTCAAAATATATTCTAATAGTTATCAATGGAATTAGAAGATAATATCAAATGACTGATTTATCAGATACATTGTGATATGATTACTGGTCTATATTATGAGGTCCACTGTGATTTAAGAAATCTATTCTTTTTGACAACATTCGGAAAATGGTAAAGTGATTTATAAGTAAGAACGTGGAGTGTAAATAACTTAGATGTTAGATATCGACAAGTTAATTAACTCGACATTTTTCATTAAGATAATTTCATACGTTTATTTAACCTTTGGACTTTATCCCATGCTTCACCAACAGACTATAATTTAAAAACTTGAAACCTATTATGAATATATATGATTCTACTTTTCTAAAACGTTTTATGATATAACGATTTCCATTATTTTAACCTTTAACCAAAATAATTCTTAAATATGTTTAGTTTTGGAAAACAAAATTATCATATTTATTTGATTTAGTTTCAAAAGTACAAAAACGTTTTCAGTTTAAAAAGAACTTTATTATTAAAACATATATAACTTTTATAAATATCTAGAACAACTTTTGACAACTCATTACTTAACCAGTATGATAAAGATAACGATATTTATATTTTATTTTATTAAGTATATATAACGATTTAAATTAATATTATATATTTATACGCGTATTATACTTACATAGTTTTATACTTTTACTATACTTAAACTTTACCTTTACTTTATTTTTACTTTACTTTAACTTTACTTTAACTTTAATAATTCACTTTAATAATTCATACTTTAATAATTCACTTTAATAATTCATACTTTAATAATTCACTTTAATAATTCATACTTTAATATTTCACTTTAATAATTCATACTTTAATAATTCACTTTAATAATTCATACTTTAATATGTTACGATAGTTGCGTATTGTTCGTATTGCGCACTACAAGGGATGTTTAGTGATAAGTGTTATCCGTAAGGATTCGCTTTTGTTCGGTCTTCGTCGTTTTAGTTATTGACCGAATGTTGGGACTTTGTTGCTTTTAGCATTGTACTTGGCAAGGGTACGCTAAGGGTTAATATCTCGGTAAGAGATTGGTTGAGTTTTTCCCGATGTGAGGGATTGAGCAAGTTTTAGTGCTCGGATTTACGGATTTGATAATTCATAGATGACGATTTTGTATTAAAGGTGATTAGTTGGGAAGAATTGCCTAGAGGAGTAGGAAGAACGCGTAATGGTTTCCATGTATGCTAAGCGTCTGTAGTTTCTTTCGGATGATTTGTGCATCGCATGTCTCGAAATGCGGGCATGTGTGTAATTGGTAAATGGAATAATCTTCGAGTTTATGATAATTGTGGTAGAAGTCAGTTTGGAACGTATGTTTGAGGACCATTGAGTGTGGGTCCGGTTGTTTACGTGACGAGGATCACGAGGACGTGATCGATTCTAAGTGGGGGAGAGTTGTAAGACCCAAATATTTATTGTACATAGAGTATAAATGGCGTACATAAAGTGTATGAAGCATGACATGAATTAAAAAGCTAAAATACTGCTCAGACCATTGTGCGCGCCGCGCACCACTAGTTGAGCGCGCCGCGCACTTTACCAGCGACAGTTTTCTGTCTTTTTCTATTTTGAGTTAAATGAAGGGCATTTTGGTCATTTCACTTGAGGCCAGATCTGAAGCCATATCAGCTGGTTTGGATCCAACTTTGGATCACTTTCACATCCATAAACACTCTCAACTATCTTAGAGAGAGAGAGAGAGGGTTCTAGAGAGAGAATTGGGGTTTTGGAGAAGAAGAAGCTCGAATTGATCAAAAGCTCGAGTGTTAAAGTTGTTCACCTCATTCTTAGCTACGTCTTGGTTGTTGTGGTAAGTTCTAACTCCAAATTTCATTGTTTAATTTTGATATTCAAGTTAGGGTTTGAACTTAAATTGTTGAGAAACCCATTTAAACTCATGAAGTGAGTTTAGTGTTGCTAGTAACCGGGTTTATTGTTGTTGTTGGTGGATTCTGGGTTAGAAACTAACTTGGCCATGATTTAGGACTTAGATTTGGGTTTAATCACTAGGTTTGGTGATTATGGAAGTGTTGGAACCCATTTTAGTGTATTTGAAAGACTAATTTTGAAATGAGTCAAAATTAGGGTTTATGGGTGATTTTGAGAATGAGAAGTGTTTAACACTTGTGTTTGGGTTAAATTGGCGTATTAGGACCATTTTCACTTGTGTTAGTGATTATTGGTTAGTTTGGGCGCGGTTTGTGCTTGGAAGTGCAATTGGTCGAAATTGCACTAAGTGTCATTTTGAGTTGGTTTGTAAATCCACTCTAAGTGTGTTACTTGTATTGTGGTAATGGAATAGGTACATTCCATTGGCGAGTTGCGGATTATTCGGTAGCATTCATCAAGATGACAAGGTGAGTGTTAAAATCCTATGTGCATATGTATGTGTAGGATGGGTGCGGGTCGAGTGAAGTGGTTCTCGGTTATAGAGCTCACTTCACATATAGGTGGATTTGATGAACTTGTGTAAAAGGTCCAATTGGCACGGTTGTGAGTTTTGGTTTGACCACCTTTGGCGAGGAGCACACTTTGTGTGTACATTTTCACATATGCTTGTGATGTGGATTATACAACCCCAATGGCGAAGGGTTGGTATTGAGTTATGATTGGAGAAGTGGATCACGTGTGGATGCGGATTCACGATGACTCGTGTAGTTCAGTCATCTTATTGAGGTAGTGATCTCGTGTGGTTGTGGATTCACTAAGGCTCGTGTAGTTCGGCCAACCTCGATGTTGTTGTGGTAATGAAGATAGTAGTCTCGTGTGGATGCGGATTTACTATGGCTCGTGTAGTTCGGCCAATCTTCATTGTGGTAATTGACTTTTGGTATTGGGTTAAGGGGTTAACCTTGGACGTTGTACTCTTATTTGTTATATATATCGTTGTATCGTTGTGATGTAGCTAACCCTCCGGGTGTAGCTTATTGGAGTTGTTCTTATCGTCGTTGGTGAACTTACTTTGTTGACTTCTTAGCTTGTGTATAGCGTTTGTACGGTATGCTCCGGTATGTGTTAATTGATTATTTGTGTGGCGTGTCCATTTTATGCATATATATGTATGTAGTATATTCTCACTCACTAAGCGTTAGCTTACCCTCTCGTTGTTTACTGTTTTATAGATTTGCATGGATGCGGTGGCTCGGGTAAGCGTGAGAACTAGTGGACTCGCGTAGTTTCTTTAGAAGAACTTGCTTTTTGATTGATTAGGATTGGGTAGCGTATCCCCAATTGCCATGCTCGGTCTTTATTTTGTGTTAAAAATCATGTGGTCATAAACTTGTATTTTGTACGAAAGTCGTAAAACGACCGATGTGGGCCCGGTGTCGTAAAACTCATTTTATTATTGGAACGTGTTAGTTTTAACTAATATTAAATGTTGGGAAAACTGTTTCGTCTAAAAGTGTTGGGAAGTGGGAGATCATTAAACGAAAAATGGAAAATCCGGACAGAAGCTGTTGGGCTCTGTGCGCGGCGCGCAACCGTTGCTGTTATTAAAAAAAAAAAATTTGCGTAATTGGTTGGATAACGGGCTGGGTCGTTACAAAATAACATTAAACTGAGCAAAATACCATTTTCATCATCAAGACGACCTCGAACGGTAAGACACCTTCAGTGATTCTTGCTCCTTGTTCTCTTTAAGGTTGATCTTAGGAAGTTCAGCACAATATGAAACCGAAAATTATGCGACGCCAAATGTTACTTCATTTGGCGGCGCATATTAATGAGTTAAATTTTGTAATTAGTGAAGTGATATTAGTTTCAAAATTATATGCGTTATACATAATTACAATGTGAGTGAAATAAGAGACCTTAAAACTATTTATACCATGCTAATCATGCTTAAACAAATATAATAATATGATAGAAATTCAAAACGTTTAAAAGGAACACTAAAATGACTAAAATACCATTTTCGTCATCTAAACGACCTCGCATGGAAAGACACCTTCAGGGAGTCTTGCTCCTTGTCCCTTTTAGGGAGATTTTAGGAATTCCTTCACAATTTGAAACTAAAAATTATGAGCCGCCAAATGTTACTCCATTTGGCGGTGCATATTAATGAGTTAAATTTGTATTTAGTGAAGTAATATGAGTGACAAAATTATATGCATTATACATATTTACAATGTGACTGAAATAATAGGACCTAAAAACTATTTATATTATGCTAAGTCATGCATAAAGAAAAATAATAATATGATAGAAATTCAAAACGTTTAAAAAGAAAATTAAACAAGTAAAATACCATTTTCATCATCTAGACGACCTCGAATGGCAAGACACATTTAGGGAGTCTTGCTCTTTGTTCTCTTTTAGGGTGTTCTTAAATATTTCATCACAATCTGAAACCGAAAATTATGCACCGCCAAATGTTAGTCCATTTGGCGATGCATATTTGTGAGTTATAATTTGTATTTGATGAAGTGATATGTGATGACCCGGGAATTTCAAACGAAATTTAAACTTAACCTTTATATGTTTCCGACACGATAAGCAGAATCTGTAATGTGAGTCTCAAAATCTTTGAACTGTTGATATGGAAAACATATGACCTTTGACAATTACCCGACGATTCACGAACAATTATCTGTAAATAAATATGTGTATATATTATATAAATATAAACATACGAATATATAATAAAGAATACTTTAATTAATTAGAATGTAACAATTAGGATAATTAAGTTACTGTTAAAATAAATAAATATATATATATATATATATATATATATATATATATATATATATATATATATATATATATATATATATATATATATATATATATATATATATATATATATATATATATATATAAATATATATATATATATATATATATATATATATATAAATATAAAACTATATATATATATATATATATATATATATATATATATATATATATATATATATATATATATATATATATATATGTTAATATAAATCTATATAAGTTTCCTATTAAATAAATACATAAAATATATAAATATTAACTAATCAGTAAATGACACCACATAATATGATATTACATAAATAATAAGCGGTATCGTATTGAATTATAAGTTTGAATATATATCTGTTATATTAATATCACTATCATTACTTACCTTGTCATTTTTTTTGTTAATATTAATATTTATATTATTGATATCAAATAAATTTAAAATAAAGTATGTATATATATATATATATATATATATATATATATATATATATATACCAAATTTGATATGTAAAAGTGATGATATTGTTAATATTATCATTATCATTAAATAAAACCAATATTATTATTAATAATAGGATTAGCATTATCATAATTATTATTATTAACATTAACATTTAACCCTATCTTTTATTTAAAACTTCCATTATTAAAATTATCATATCAATATTATTTTTAATTATTATTTTGATATTATTACTATCTAGTATTATTATTAACATAATTGTTAGTATTATTAGATATTCGATCTTATTTTTACAAATAATTTTTCTTATTATGTCATTATTAACATTATCAATATCATTAATATTAAAGTTATGAATTTCATATATAATCAATATATATATATATATATATATATATATATATATATATATATATATATATATATATATATATAAGTACATATATATATATAAATAAAATAAGGTTATTTATACATATATAAACAGATAAAACTATAAAATACAGATATATTGATATTAATTGCGAGAATATATACAGATTATATATATATTGAATAATACAGTCATATAAAAATATAAATGCCGTATATAAATATTCAAACAGAGTTAAGATACGTATTCTGTTTAATATCGTTTTCAAACTTTATGAAAAATTTGTCCTCTGTCTCTTAAATCGTACGAATTAGGAATCTGATTATCATGAACAAACAAAATCAGTTTTATTTAATTGTTTTCTATCTAAAAATTCTTCTTGACATAATTTGGAACTTGTCAAGCCAATCATGTTATTTAATCAAATATTATTTGAGTCATATTAGCTGTAAGATTGTCTATTAGACTCCATACAAAACTCTGTAAGAACAATTCGATTTAAAACAGTGAAGAACAAATTAAATTTTTTTTTATATATCTGTGTGATAGCTCTGTTCTTGAACATTTTATCAAAAGGTTCGATTTTGAATAAATTCCAAAATTCTAAAAATGCAGTGTTGTTAGATATTATTTAGTTAAACTCTCTGCAAAAATTCGAGTTCCAATTCCTTTTATTGATTTCGAATTTTTGAGTCAAAGGTTTAATCTCAAAAGGTCAACAATTTTGTTCATCACAAAATTAGAATTTAATTTGATGTTTTAGGATCAATTGAAGATCCAGATAGTTTCTAATAGTCGTTTAGAACTTCTTTCATGTTATAAATATTAGCTAAAACAGCTTCGATTATCGAAACGTGATTTGAGTTCATAACTTTAAAAACGGGTCTGTTAATGTTTTGATTTTTCTTTTCTGTTATGAAAATTCAAATGTTCCACACTCAATTCGTTTCGGTGTTCACCTCATATCATAAACCTAGCAAATAAATCGTTATATTAACTTCTTCTAGTCGACTGGTTATTATGAAGAAGAAGATGAATATGAACTGAAACATACGGGTTATATATTTATAAAGGGAGTATTTAATCAGATAATTGTGAACGGAGCATTGGTTTAGGGTGCTTGATGGGTAGCAAAGGGTCGCGGGTTCGAGTCCCTGATGGACAGTATTTTTTTTTTTGGGCTGAATTCCATGAAGGTAGCTTCACCTTATTATTATTATTATTATTATTATTATTATTATTATTATTATTATTATTATTATTATTATTATTATTATTATTATTATTATTATTATTATTATTATTATTATTATTATTATTATTATTATTTTGATTCTCAATTATATTATTATTATTATTGTTAATGATATTCCTATGATTATTATTATTGTTTTTCATATTGTTGTAGTTATTATTAGTATTAAAACACTTATTATTATTAATATTGTCATACCCATAAGTATTAAAATTATTATTATTATTATTAACATTATTAATGTATTTATTATTATTATAGATTTTGTCAATTAAGTATTAGTTATCATTATTATTATTATTATTAATATTCTAATTAATGTTATTATTAGTGATTGTTATTTGTACGAGTATTATGGTTATTATTATATTTATTACTAAAATAAGTATTAGTTACCATTTATTAATTATCATAATTAAAATTACAAATATGATTATTATTAGTATGAAAATAATACGAATTATTATTATTTTCGTATATATTAGAATTAGTATCTTTCTATAAATAATAGAACTATTAACATTAACATAAGTAGTATTAATTTTATTATCACAGGTATTATTATTATTATGTAATTACTAAAATCAGTAACATAGCTATCATTAACTGTAAAAATTAATATTTTACAATTATAATTATTAATATCATTATAATTATCATTAAGTATTATAATTACTATCATTTCTACCACTACTAATATTATTTTGGTTTTATTATAACTACTATTATTAATAAACAAATATATATGTTAAAAATATATTTAATACATATGACATAAAGAAAAGTAATAACAAAATGAATATATGAAACATTTATATTAAGTAAAAGTATATAACTAATAAATAAATATATATATATATATATATATATATATATATATATATATATATATATATATATATATATATATATATATATATATATATATATATATATATATATATTGTACGGTTACAACTATGTATATTAATAAATATACAATTGATATAGGTTCGTGAATCCGAGGCCAACCCTGCATTGCTCAGTTTATCTAATGTTGTCATATGTATTTTTACTACAAAATACATTAGGTGAGTTTCATTTGCCTTTTTTCCCTTTATATTTTTGGGCTGAGAATACATGCGCTGCTTTATAAATGTTTGACGAAATAGACACAAGTACTTAAAACTACATTCTATGGTTGGATTATTAAATCTAATATGCCCCTTTTATTTAAGTCTGGTAATCTAACAATTAGAGAACAGACCCCCTAATTGACGCGAATCCTAAAGATAGATCTATCGGGCCCAACAAGCCCCATCCAATGTACCGGATGCTTTAGTACTTCGAAATTTATATCATGTCTGAAGGAGAATCCCGGAATGATGGGGATATTCTATATGCATCTTGTTAAGGTCGATTACCAGGTGTTCAATCTATATGAATGATATTTTTATCTCTATGCATGGGAAGTATGTTTATAAGAAATGGAAATATGAAATCTTGTGGTCTATTAAAATTATGAAATGATTATTTATGTCAAACTAATGAACTCACCAACCTTTTGGTTGACACTTTAAGCATGTTTATTCTCAGGTATGAAAGAAATCTTCCGCTGTGCATTTGCTCATCTTAGAGATATTACTTGGAGTCATTAATGACATATTTCAAAAGACTTTGCATTCGAGTCGTTGAGTTCATTAAGATTATTATTAAGTCAATTATAGTAAGATATATTAAAAAATGGTATGCATGTTGTCAAATTTCGATGTAATGAAAGATTGTCTTTTAAAAAACTAATGCAATGTTTGTAAAATGTATCATATAGAGGTCAAGTACCTCGCGATGTAATCAACTGTTGTGAATCGTTTATAATCGATATGGACTTCGTCCGGATGGATTAGGACGGGTTATCGCAGTTGGTATCAGAGCGGTGGTCTTAGCGAACTAGGTCTTACATTAGTGTGTCTAACTCATAGTTGTTTAGATGCATTAGTGAGTCTGGACTTCGACCGTGTCTGCATGTCAAAAGTTTTGCTTATCATTTCTAGTCGGAATTCATCTGCTTATCATCCTTAGGAAATTACCTGCTTATCATTCTTAGGGAATCATTTGCTTATCATTCTAATTCTAGACACATCTTACTGCAATGACTGCATGAATAGTGTATAGACAATTCATATCTTAGCGTATCTGACAATTCATATCTTAGCATATCTGTTACTGTAGACTTTACCTGACAGCTTCCGTAGATTCCTCCGTAATTATGGGATTTTAGTATTATATATGCATATGTAAATTATGTATTGCAGGGTACTAATCTACATCCTATAATCTGTTTCTTATCGAAAATTCTTCATCTGAGCGTACGAGATGAATCCCTCAACCAGTTCGAGTCCCTCGGGTTTCGATAGCTATTCCGATAGTTATTCTGACAGCTATTTCAACATGGATATTCACCTAAGCTCCGAAAGTGGTGTCACCAGAATGAGTCAATCAATCAGCCATTACCAATTCATCTGATGAGTTCGTAGTCGACTTAATCCACGGAAATGAGAAAAAGGCAATTCCTTTCCATCAACCAAATTTCTCTCTTGGCAAAGAACCTGAAGCACTTACCGGCGAATCTATCCGAAACACCATTTTCAGCCACATTTCCAGAGTAGTTCGGCACGATTATATTCTATCCACAATTCTAAACCTTATTCATCCGCTCGTTCCGACCGATAATCATCCCAGAATAAGAGAAGAAGTTAGCGAACTTCGCGCTCGAGTAATCAATTTGGAGAATATGGTGAAAAATTTACCAGCTGCAGCAACATCAATGACACCAATAGTACCATCAGTAACAGCACCCGTACCATCAACAATCCATACCTCAACATCTCATGTTGTACCTTGAGCATAATCATCAATCTGCGAATCGTTCTACATTATTTATCGTAGTTCGACATGACGATTATGTAATCTCTAATGTTTTAGAGATTATATATTCTTGTTCTAACGGTAAATCAAATGAGTTTAATATCATATTGACTCATTAAATTCATGATTACATTTGAAGAAAATATATATGTATATATGTATATTTTTTATAAAGATTGTAATTAAAAAAAAATTCTTTCGTACAAACTGTTAATGATGAAAATATTTTAACGGGTAGGTAATACCCGAGGAATATCTAGATTTTACATTAATAAGTTACACTGTACATTCTTCAATTCAGATTCGGCAGTCATTAACAATACCGCTCAAATCCACACATATACGTATCCGTTCACCAAAGAACAACTATTTTCATTCAAATTCAAATTTCATAATTGAATTTTGACTTATCAAAATCCAACAAGTGGCATAATGAAGAAAACATTGGACAAAATAAAATTTGTTAGAAACAAACAAATTAACTATGAGAAATTTTGTTAAGAATCCACGCTAACTGTTTCCAGCTAACTGTTCCTAGCTAACTGATTACATTTTATTTATCGCAGTTTATTTATCGCAATTTAATTATCACAATTTTATTTATCGTCATTTAATTTCTGTTATTTACTTTACGCACTTTATTTATCGTCATTTAATTTCTGTTATTTACTTTACGCACTTTATTTATCGTCATTTAATTTCTGTTATTTATTTTACGCACTTTAAATATCGGGACACGTATACAAGGTTTTGACATATCATATCGACCCATCTATATATATTATTTGGAATAACCATAGACACTCTATATGCAGTAATGCGGGAATTAGCTATACAGGGTTGAGGTTGATTCTACAATAATATATATAGTTTGAGTTGTGATCGAGTCTGAGATGAATACAGGTCACGATACGTATTAATTAATTTGAATAGTATATATTAAACTATATATGAACTATTGAATTGCTAACTGTGGACTAATAATATATTAAACTATATATGAACTATTGAATTGCTAACTGTGGACAATTAAAATGAATTAAAATTTTGATTATAACATATGAAACTAAACAATTCTTCAAGTTTGCCACTGGATTTCATCTTAAACCTCATTGGTATTTTGACGATTTCAATCTGCATTCAAACCTTTCTTGATTTTTGAAAACATCTAAATTGAGAGGATGAATCAACCGCACTTCATTTACGGAAGAAAAGATTGATGCATATAGTTATGCACCTGAAAACACTCGGAACCTGAGTAAACATTTAACACGTATCTGTGCTAGTTCCTTTGACGTTGTTATTACCGAAAATAACTTTGCAAATTCCTTTCCAAATTAGTAAATTTTGTCACAGCTCCAGCAAGTCAACTTCGACTTTTCACTCGAATTAGCTAATTATAACCCTGATGTATAAGTTGTCTTTCGTCATCGATACTGGGAAACCGTTTATATCTCACCACATTAGCTGTAAATTTACCAACAACCCCGTTAATCTTTGACTTTCCGAAAAATCACTATACTCAGTGAAACCCTGTCATATACTCATCCGTATCCTGTAACGAGTATTGCTATACCAAATACCGGGAATCAGCAATCATTATTTTGAATCTCGCAACTATTTTACAACAACAGTTATATATATATATATATATATATATATATATATATATATATATATATATATATATATATATATATATATATATATATATATATATATATATATATATATATATATATATATATAACATGTACCTCTTAAAATCATGATCTTCAATTCTGAAATTTTGAACAACACCTAGTCTACAAATCAATACCACAAATTCTGAAAAAGCTGAATACAGCAGCACAAACTGTACACGAACTTAACTGTCGAAAGTTTGATGATAAAGAATGGAGTATTGGAAACACTCAATAGAAAATTTAGTACCGAAAACGGATTATGCGAAACTATGAAGGAAGCCGTGGACAAATCACAAAGAATAAGTTTGACTTCAAAGAATCCAAATGATTCTGTTTCTGGTGAAATCTTTAGCGAATACCTTGCTTTCAAATCTAAACCCTTACGGATAAATCTTCTTCATCATCCATCGATATTAGAAATTCCAAGATATCATCCTATCTTTCATTATAAATATCCTCCATATTTCTGAAGATATTTTCATAACTATTCTTATCTGAAATCATTAATCTCTTCCTGATATCAGTGTTACATCATATAGAAACTGTTAGTTTCTATATTCTATAAACTTTCGAGCTTAAAATATGAATGTTATTGAAGTAATGTTGGGAACTGATGCATGAGTTAGTATAATATAATGACACTTGATCAACGTGATTATATTACAGTAAGTCATGCTGAGTTTCTAAATGAAACATCATGATTCACAGATTTTAACGTCATCATGTGCCATGTTACATAACTCTTTCATTCTGCTTAACTTCTGAACATATCAAAAAAATATATTCTTGATAGTTCTATTCTCAGTGATTCAGGTAATTTGACAAAACAAATTGTGCAACTACTTTTCCTTTCTACCTTGCATATTATGATAATTCAAAACTCTATACCTATGAATTCTGGACCGTTACTTGCGAAAAGTAAACAAAAGCATGAAGCTCCGAAATAGAAAGGGAGTATAAATCGCAGCAAATAAGAGAGCGCATTAACTGTGGATGACAATAATTATAGGAGACAGAAGCAGGGACATTGAAATATAAGGGAAGATATAAAACCTAATAACAACACAGAAGTTACAAACCGTGGATATTAATACGAACAGAAATATAAAGACACGGTATAATTAAGAATAGTATTCCCCCAAGGCAATATTAGAAGTAAACAGATTTTCGGGTGGAAGATTGAAAAGAAGGATGACAGATACATAGATAGGAAAATATCAAGAATCAGAACTGGATGGAGCATTTCCACAATATTTTAGAAGTAGGAATAGAGGAAGAAAGTATAGGAATGGTGAAAGTAATGGAACGGAAGAAGTTCATTTATAGTGAAAATACCAGACAAAGAAATCAAGGCAGATTTCTGCACTAATTATAGAGATCTTAATTTCCTTACTCGCTGAAGAATCAAATCTTTTAGATTTCGAAGATTTTCTTCAATTTCCTTGAATTCCGGAATTCAACCAAAACAACGTCAAAAGTTAAGACGCATCCTGTTTTCAAAATTCAATAGTGACTACGTCAATAGTTAAGATGAACCTTACTTTCAAAATTCAACCAAGACAACGTCAAAAGTTAAAATGAAACTTCATTTACTCATTTCAGTCTTTAGTGATAGCTTCACTCGTACTCTTCGAATAATCGAATTATCTCATTCATATTATTCAATAATGAAAAAACTCAAATTATCAGCTCATATTTGTCAGGAAAACATATTTATTGTTAGCCATGACGACCTCACTCAAATTTCGGGACGAAATTTCTTTAACGGGTAGGTACTGTGATGACCCGAGAATTTCCGACCAACTTTAAACTTAACCTTTATATGTTTCCGACACGATAAGCAGAATCTGTAATGTGAGTCTTAAAATCTTTGAACTATTGATATGGAAAACATATGACCTTTGACAATTACCCGACGATTCACGAACAATTATCTGTAAATAAATATGTATATATATTATAAAAATATAAACATACGAATATATAATAAAGAATACTTTAATTAATTAGAATGTAACAATTAGGATAATTAAGTTACTGTTAATATATATATATATATATATATATATATATATATGTTAATATAAATCTATATAAGTTTCCTATTAAATAAATACATAACATATATAAATATTAACTAATCAGTAAATGATACCACATAATATGATATTACATAAATAATAAGCTGTATCGTATTGAATTATAAGTTTGAATATATATCTGTTATATTAATATCACTATCATTACTTACCTTGTCATTTTTTTTGTTAATATTAATACTTATATTATTGATATCAAATAAATTTAAAATAAAGTATGTATATATATATATATATATATATATATATATATATATATATACCAAATTTGATATTTAAAAGTGATGATATTGTTAATATTATCATTATCATTAAATAAAACCAATATTATTATTAATAATATGATTAGCATTATCATAATTATTATTATTAACATTAACATTTAAACCTATCTTTTATTTAAAACTTCCATTATTAAAATTATCATATCAGTATTATTTTTATTTATTATTTTGATATTATTACTATCTAGTATTATTATTAACATAATTGTTAGTATTATTAGATATTCGATATTATTTTTACAAATAATTTTTCTTATTATGTCATTATTAACATTATCAATATCATTAATATTAAAGTTATGAATTTCATATATAATCAAATATATAAACAAATACATATATATATATACACATATATATATATACATATATATATATATACATATATATATATATATATATATATATATATATATATATATATATATATATATATATAAAAGTACATATATATATATAAATAAAATAAGGTTATTTATACATATATAAATAGATAAAACTATAAAATACAGATATATTGATATTAATTGCGAGAATATATACAGATTATATATATATTGAATAATACAGTGTAACGACCCGCACTTTTCCGATCGTTCTATACTTATGAGATTAATATTTACATAAATTAAACCTTACCAACATGATAAGCAATCCAAATTGTTGAGACTTATGTTTTTGAAAAGAGTTTTACACAACGTTTGACCGTCTAGTTTGACCGATGATATCACGAACTATACAATATATGATAATTATACATACATATTTAACATGATCTAAGGATGTTTTAATATCTCATTTTGTATTAATAACAAAAAGTCATAAGTATATTTTGAAACTACTAACTTAAGTTTTCAAAACAATAACCTACGTAACGTTATTTGACATAAATACTGATGATTTATAATGTTTATACATATATCGTATAAGTAATGTATTTAATCATTTTTAAAGGGCTTTTATACATAAAACAATATAAGTATATTTACAAAAGATAGTTATATTTGAATTCTCGTTCCGTTTCCTCAATAATCCTATACGTATATCTAGGGTACTATACACAGCTTCTAGAAGTATTTACTATTGGTATATACCAATAGAAATCTTCAATTATTGGAATAATATGTCATTCATGACATAATAAATTTTAACTTATCTTAGATATTTTCACTAAAAACCAAATTTTCAAGCCTATAAATAAACACCATTTCTAACTCATTTTTACACATTCATTTTCCAAATTTTACTTTCAATTTTCACACACACTTGCAAGAACTCTCTCAACTTTTATTTTACTACTTCTTTCCAGCAACTTTACATTTTAAACTTGAGGTAAAAACTCTACTTCAACTCTTTTTCAATTCATATATTTATAGCTATATATATAAGAGTTTATAAACTAGAACATAGTTTGAATGATTTCAAACTTGTTCGCAAACTAAATAGATCCTTCTAACTTAACTTTTAAAATACTTCAAGACCTGTAACATATCTTAATTATATACTAACTTAACAAGGTATAACTTGGTTTTTCAAAGAACACCTTAAAAACTGAATCTACGGTGTCGGAGTGTAACCGGGGGCTGTTTTGGGTTAGATAATTAAAAACTATTTTGAACCTTGAATTGGAGGTTTATTTTCTGGAAAAATGATATTTTCTATGAATATGATAATACATAAAAATTTCATGATTTAATTCAAAGTATATGTATTTTTAGAAAAATAATTATTTAAGGTTGTTTACATGATGGAAAATGATTAACTTCATAAGTTTCACTAAAGTTTGACCTATGCCGTGTGATTTTGAATACAAACTAAGGTATTTACAGTTCATAGTCTTAAAGAGGGACTCGATCCAAGGAGATGGCAAGTTGAATCAACGAAAACGGAGTTGTAACGAAGAAACTATGACCGAAACAAAATCGGATATCCAAGACTAGTTTAGCCACGAAAATAATTGGAAAAAAATTAAATAAATCACATCTTCTTAAGTTAACATGATATTTTATATATATGTACTTATAATTCAATTTTATATGGTTCAGGATCACCCGTAAACAACACGAGAAGATTAATCATAAGATCCCATGATTGTACGCAACACGTCATTTGACAACACCGGTACTTTATGTACGCAACACGTCATTTGACAACACCGGTACCATGGGTCAAGATTAATCTCGACCAATACATATACGATGGGGTTTTATTTATTTCGTTGGGGGTTTTATTTATTTCATTGCGGGTATATTAAACATCTAAAAATGAACCATTAAAATTGAATTACTAACAACGAACTGCTAACTACGGACTAAGGAATTATTCAAAGTATTAAAAGTATAACAAGTATATATATGTGACATTTGTTTAAAAAGAAAAGGTATTGATATATTATATATGGATAGGTTCGTGATATCAACCGGAGACCAAGTCAAATTATATATATATCTTCAAGACGAAAGTGAGTATATAGTCCCACTTTTAAACTCTAAATATTTCGGGATGAGAATACATGTATTTTATGTTTTACGTTATGGACACAAGTAACTGAAAAATATATTCTACGTTGAGTTGTACCACTGGCATACTTCCCTGTAGCTTGGTAACTGTTATTTACAGCGGTATTGTAAACGCGAATCCTGTTGATAGATCTATCGGGCCTGACAACCCCAACCGGACTGGACGACCAGTATTCAACGGTTGCACAGTACTTCGTTTCGTGACTACACTTGGTACGGTGTAGTAAGATTTCATAATAAAGGGAATATGCGACGTGATTAAATGTTAAGTATGGTTACCGAGTGCTCAACCACTTAGAATATTTTTATTAAACTGTTTATATACGAAATCTTGTGGTCTATATATATATATATTGCTGCCGGCATTAAACCTATATCTCACCAACTTTATGTTGACCTTTTAAAACATGTCTATTCTCAGGTGATTACTAAAGCTTCCGCTGCATTATGTTAAATTTGAGCATGATCTTGCGTACGCATATTTGTGTCAAAAATAAAACTGCATACCCAAGGATTTGTGTTGTAAAATATGCTCGAAATCGTGTTGTTATCATTATATGTAAAGTTTGTAAGTCGAAGATTATCGCTAAACGATAATCATCTTTTTATTGTCTAAAGCTTGTAACAAAAATAATGGTTATGGTTTGTAATGTATAATATATGCAGTTTCTCTTTTAAAAATGTCGCATATAGAGGTCAATACCTCGCAATGAAATCATACGTTATCTAACACGTTCTTATGGTTAAGGACGGGTTATGACATGTGGTATCAGAGCGGTGGTCTTAGCGAACCAGGTTTGCATTAGTGTGTCTAACTGATAAGTCGTTAGGATACATTAGTAAGTCTGGACTTTGACCGGGTCTGATTTAAAAACCATTGCTTATCATTGTTGGTTAAAATTTATATGTAAATATTATGTAGTACTAATGGGTTAGTTGTTGTGTGATAGATGTCGGGCTCAAAACTTGTCATCACGTTCAGCGACTCCGAACCAGAATCTTCAGATGGTGTTCCAGTCATTAACCTATCCGATGACGAAAATAATATCTTTGGGGAAGACTCACAAATTCCGGATGAACCGACTATAGAGAACCCGGAAAGTGAACCCGAGGAGGAAAGTGAACCCGAGGAGGAAAGTGAACCCGAGGAAGAAATACAGGAAATTACAAAAGACGAGTTCGAACTAGGAAAGAAACGAAAGGCTAATGAATTAGAAAATTCAAATCCCGAGTTTAGTAAGGATGATGTGGCACCAACTCCACTAGACACTACCACCCCTATTCCCGCTATTCCTATTCGTTCTATCCCGGCATCCAGTTCTTCAGTCCCACAGCCAAAATATAGGCAGACAGCCAGGATAAGTGTTAAGCTATTCTTTGAATCTAAACGTCCTAGAAAATAGACCAAACGATGCGCTGCCGTATTAAACCATGGGATCATATAATGTTTTGTATAATATTATTAGTGTGGTTTGCTTAATGTTCGATATAAGATAAGCATATGTAAAATAGTGAAGTGTGAAATGCAATAATTTTCCATGGTTAAGTATTATTTAGATGGTAGTAATTGATTCTGTACTAAGCTATTAAGTATGGACATTAACGGGTAGGTACTACCCTAGATATAATTATAAAACGCTAATAAGAAGAAAAGGCTTTTATAATAATACCTGGTTCATATTATTAATAAGCTATAATGTACTGTAAATATACACTACATCTATAATATTCCATGTGAATAATTATTTTCTTTTCATTCTTATAGAAGAATATGGCGCGATTGAACCGAATGACGGAACAAGAAATCCAGGAACTCATCAATCAGCGAGTGAACGACAGAATGTTATGGGTCGAGGCTGCAAGAGGTGCTGCAGTTAACCCAAATCCTCGTGTGGGGTGCACTTACAAAACTTTTCAAGCTTGCAAGCCCTCATCATTCAGTGGAACAGAAGGACCGATCGGTTTAACCCGGTGGATAGAAAAGATGGAGACTGTGTTTAAAATCAGTGGTTGTGTTGAAAAGGACATGACCAAGTATGCATCGTGCACTTTACAAGATAGTGCACTCACGTGGTGGAAAAATTATGTGAAGGCTGTAGGAGGAGATGTAGCTTATGATACCCCGTGGGAAGAATTCAAAACAATGTTAATCAACGAATATTGTCCAAGGAACGAGGTTAGGAAGTTGGAAGATGAGTTACGAAGTCTGAAGGTTATTGGTACTGAAATCACCAACTACAATCAGCGATTCATGGAATTAGTTTTGCTATGTCCTGAATTGGTTCCAACCGAAGAACGGAAGATTGAAATGTACAAAGATGGTTTGCCCAAAAAGGTCAAGGCAAACGTTACAGCATCGAAACCTAAGACAATTCATGAAGCTATAACCATGGCAAACGAGCTAATGGATCAGGTCATCATGGATAAGAAAGTATCCAATACTGATGTGAAGGTATCAGGTAACAAAAGAAAGTGGAATGGAAATTATGATCGAGGTAACCAACAACAATCTTTTAAGAAACAAGAAAACACGCAAGGTGCGGGTAGTGGTTTAAGCTTTGGTTATAAAGGACAAAATCCTTTATGCAACCGATGCCACAAACATCACTCTGGTTACTGTAATGTGGTATGCAACAAATGTAATCGAAAGGGTCATCTTGCTGAAGATTGTAGGGCTCTCGTTACAAATACAAATGGTACCAAGACTCCTGCCACCAATGCAAATAGAACTGCTTTGGCTACCATTACTTGTTTTGGGTGTGGAAAACAAGGTCACTATAAGAGCCAGTGCCCGAATCCAGAGAAGAATATCGGACCTGCACGTGGGAGAGCATTTGTTATTAATGCTAGAGAGGCATGTGAAGACCCGGAGCTTGTTACGGGTACGTTTACCATTAATAACTTATCCGCATCTATTATATTTGATACTGGTGCTGATAGAAGTTACGTGTGTAGAGACTTTCACGCTAAATTGAATTGTTCATCATTACCTCTAGATGCTAAGTACATGATTGAGTTAGCTAATGGTAAACTAATTAAAGCCGATAAAATTTGCCGTGATTGTAAAATAAATTTAGCCGGAGAAACATTTAAGATTGATTTGATACCCGTAGAATTAGGAAGTTTTGATGTAATAGTCGGCATGGACTGGATGTCCAAAGTAGGAGCTGAAGTTGTGTGTGCCAAGAAGGCAATTCGCATTCCTTGTAAGGATAGAATGCCGGTGATGATTTATGGAGAGAAGGGTAACTCAAAGCTAAAACTCATTAGTTATTTGAAAGCTCAAAAGTGCTTGAAGAAAGGGTGCTATGCTATCTTAGCACATGTTAATAAAGTCGAAAAGAAAGAAAAAGAGAAGTGCATCAACGACATGCCTGTGGCAAGAGATTTTCCTGAAGTTTTTCCGGAAGAGTTGCCGGGATTACCTCCATTTAGATCTGTAGAATTTCAAATAGATTTAGTACCAGGAGCCGCACCAGTGGCTCGTGCTCCATATAGACTTGCACCGTCCGAGTTAAAAGAACTTCAGAGTCAGTTAAAAGAATTACTGGATCATGGATTCATACGACCAAGTACTTCACCGTGGGGAGCTCCGATTCTATTTGTTAAAAAGAAAGATGGATCTTTTAGGATGTGTATAGATTATCGTGAATTAAATAAGTTAACTATCAAAAATCGGTATCCACTACCGAGAATTGACGACTTATTTGATCAACTCCAAGGATCATGTGTGTACTCGAAAATTGACCTAAGATCGGGCTATCATCAATTACGTGTCAAAGAAGAAGATATACCGAAAACTGCTTTTCGGACACGCTACGGTCATTACGAATTTTTGGTCATGCCGTTTGGATTGACGAATGCGCCAGCTGTATTCATGGACCTCATGAATCGAGTTTGTAGTCCATATTTAGATAAGTTTGTTATCGTTTTCATTGATGATATTCTTATCTATTCCAAGAGTGAGCAAGAGCATGAGTAGCATTTAAGGTTGATATTAGAGTTGTTGAGAAAAGAACAGCTATATGCTAAATTTTCTAAATGTGCTTTCTGGTTGAAAGAAGTGCAATTTCTTGGCCACGTTGTTAGTAGCAAAGGAATTCAGGTTGATCCAGCAAAAATTGAAGCCATTGAAAAATGGGAGACTCCTAAGACACCAATGCAGATACGCCAATTTTTGGGTTTAGCCGGTTATTATAGAAGGTTTATTCAAGATTTTTCCCGAATAGCTAAGCCGTTGACAGCGTTAACGCAAAAAGGGAAGAAATATGAATGGACTTCTGAGCAGGAGAGTGCATTTCAATTACTGAAAAAGAAGTTGACTACGGCGCCTATTTTATCGTTACCAGAAGGGAACGATGATTTTGAAATATATTGTGACGCTTCGCGACAAGGTTTTGGTTGCGTTCTTATGCAACGGAAGAAAGTTATTGCATACGCATCCCGACAATTAAAGATTCACGAGCGGAATTATACGACGCATGATCTAGAACTGGGAGCAGTCGTGTTTGCATTGAAGATATGGAGACACTACTTGTATGGGGTTAAATGCACTGTGTTTACTGATCATAAAAGCCTTCAACATATTTTCGATCAAAAATAGCTGAACATGAGGCAACGTAGGTGGGTCGAGCTGATAAACGACTATGATTGTGAAATTCGTTATCATCCCGGGAAGGCGAACGTGGTGGCCGATGCTCTAAGCAGAAAGGAACGAGAACCAATTCGAGTACGAGCGATGAACATAAAAATTCGCATGAATCTCAACTCACAAATCAAAGAAGTTCAACGAGAAGCACTTACTAAAGAAAATATAGGAAATGAAATAATGAAGAAGTATGAGAAGCAACTCGTTATACGGGAAGATGGAATTCGATATTTTGCAAACCGTATTTGGGTACCGAAGTTGGGTGGATTAAGGAAGTTGATATTGAACGAGGCACATAAGACAAGATACTCGATACATCCTGGAGTTGGAAAGATGTATCAAGATCTTAAGACACATTATTGGTGGCCTAACTTAAAGACAGACGTTGCAACATATGTTGGGGAGTGTTTAACTTGTTCCAAGGTCAAGGCAGAACACCAGAAACCATCAGGGTTACTTCAACAACCAGAAATCCCAGAATGGAAATGGGATGGTATTACCATGGATTTCATCACGAAGTTACCAAAGACTGCCTGGGGATACGACACCATTTGGGTGATTGTTGATCGTCTTACCAAATCTGCCCATTTCTTGCCTATAAAGGAAACGGATAGAATGGAGAAACTATTACGATTGTATATAAAGGAAATTGTTTCAAGGCATGGAATACCTATTTCCATTATATCCGATCGTGATAGTAGATTTACCTCAAAGTTCTGGCAATCACTGCAGGAGGCACTAGGAACTCGTTTAGATATGAGTACCGCATATCATCCGCAAACCGACGGGCAGAGTGAAAGAACGATTCAGACTCTTGAAGACATGCTCAGGGCATGTGTGATCGATTTTGGAAACGGATGGGATAAGTATCTACCGTTAGCAGAATTTTCGTATAATAATAGTTATCATGCAAGCATTAAAGCTGCACCATTCGAAGCATTGTATGGAAGGAAGTGTAGATCTCCTATCTGTTGGAATGAAGTAGGAGATCGACAATTAACTGGTCCCGAGATCATACACGAAACGACTGAGAAGATAGTACAAATCAAGGAGAGATTGAAAACAGCCCGAAGTCGCCAAAAGAGCTACGCCGATGTCCGAAGGAAACCATTAGAGTTTCAGATTGGGGACATGGTTATGCTAAAGGTGTCACCTTGGAAAGGTGTAATACGTTTCGGTAAAAGAGGTAAACTGAACCCAAGATATGTAGGCCCGTTCAAGATCATCGAACGCATTGGACCGGTAGCTTATCGACTCGAGTTACCGCAACAACTCGCCGGAGTACACAATACCTTTCACGTCTCAAACCTTAAGAAGTGTCTTGCAAAGGAAGACCTCACCATTCCTCTTGAAGAAATCCATGTCGATGAGAAACTACAATTCATCGAAGAACCAATTGAAATCATGGATCGTGAAGTTAAACAGCTCAAGCAGAGCAACATACCAATCGTTAAGGTTCGTTGGAATGCTCGAAGAGGTCCTGAGTTTACTTGGGAACGAGAGGATCAGATGAAACAAAAGTATCCACACTTGTTTCTCGATGACGCAAAATAGGTACAATTTTAAAATTTCGGGACAAAATTTATTTAACGGGTAGGTACTGTAACGACCCGCACTTTTCCGATCGTTCTATACTTATGAGATTAATATTTACATAAATTAAACCTTACCAACATGATAAGCAATCCAAATTGTTGAGACTTATGTTTTTGAAAAGAGTTTTACACAACGTTTGACCGTCTAGTTTGACCGATGATATCACGAACTATACAATATATGATAATTATACATACATATTTAACATGATCTAAGGATGTTTTAATATCTCATTTTGTATTAATAACAAAAAGTCATAAGTATATTTTGAAACTACTAACTTAAGTTTTCAAAACAATAACCTACGTAACGTTATTTGACATAAATACTGATGATTTATAATGTTTATACATATATCGTATAAGTAATGTATTTAATCATTTTTAAAGGGCTTTTATACATAAAACAATATAAGTATATTTACAAAAGATAGTTATATTTGAATTCTCGTTCCGTTTCCTCAATAATCCTATACGTATATCTAGGGTACTATACACATCTTCTAGAAGTATTTACTATTGGTATATACCAATAGAAATCTTCAATTATTGGAATAATATGTCATTCATGACATAATAAATTTTAACTTATCTTAGATATTTTCACTAAAAACCAAATTTTCAAGCCTATAAATAAACACCATTTCTAACTCATTTTTACACATTCATTTTCCAAATTTTACTTCCAATTTTCACACACACTTGCAAGAACTCTCTCAACTTTTATTTTACTACTTCTTTCCAGCAACTTTACATTTTAAACTTGAGGTAAAAACTCTACTTCAACTCTTTTTCAATTCATATATTTATAGCTATATATATAAGAGTTTATAAACTAGAACATAGTTTGAATGATTTCAAACTTGTTCGCAAACTAAATAGATCCTTCTAACTTAACTTTTAAAATACTTCAAGACCTGTAACATATCTTAATTATATACTAACTTAACAAGGTATAACTTGGTTTTTCAAAGAACACCTTAAAAACTGAATCTACGGTGTCGGAGTGTAACCGGGGGCTGTTTTGGGTTGGATAATTAAAAACTATTTTGAACCTTGAATTGGAGGTTTATTTTCTGGAAAAATGATATTTTCTATGAATATGATAATACATAAAAATTTCATGATTTAATTCAAAGTATATGTATTTTTAGAAAAATAATTATTTAAGGTTGTTTACATGATGGAAAATGATTAACTTCATAAGTTTCACTAAAGTTTGACCTATGCCGTGTGATTTTGAATACAAACTAAGGTATTTACAGTTCATAGTCTTAAAGAGGGACTCGATCCAAGGAGATGGCAAGTTGAATCAACGAAAACGGAGTTGTAACGAAGAAACTATGACCGAAACAAAATCGGATATCCAAGACTAGTTTAGCCACGAAAATAATTGGGAAAAAATTAAATAAATCACATCTTTTTAAGTTAACATGATATTTTATATATATGTACTTATAATTCAATTTTATATGGTTCAGGATCACCCGTAAACAACACGAGAAGATTAATCATAAGATCCCATGATTGTACGCAACACGTCATTTGACAACACCGGTACTTTATGTACGCAACACGTCATTTGACAACACCGGTACCATGGGTCAAGATTAATCTCGACCAATACATATACGATGGGGTTTTATTTATTTCGTTGGGGGTTTTATTTATTTCATTGCGGGTATATTAAACATCTAAAAATGAACCATTAAAATTGAATTACTAACAACGAACTGCTAACTACGGACTAAGGAATTATTCAAAGTATTAAAAGTATAACAAGTATATGTATGTGACGTTTGTTTAAAAAAGAAAAGGTATTGATATATTATATATGGATAGGTTCGTGATATCAACCGGAGACCAAGTCAAATTATATATATATCTTCAAGACGAAAGTGAGTATATAGTCCCACTTTTAAACTCTAAATATTTCGGGATGAGAATACACGTATTTTATGTTTTACGTTATGGACACAAGTAACTGAAAAATATATTCTACGTTGAGTTGTACCACTGGCATACTTCCCTGTAGCTTGGTAACTGTTATTTACAGCGGTATTGTAAACGCGAATCCTGTTGATAGATCTATCGGGCCTGACAACCCCAACCGGACTGGACGACCAGTATTCAACGGTTGCACAGTACTTCGTTTCGTGACTACACTTGGTACGGTGTAGTAAGATTTCATAATAAAGGGAATATGCGACGTGATTAAATGTTAAGTATGGTTACCAAGTGCTCAACCACTTAGAATATTTTTATTAAACTGTTTATATACGAAATCTTGTGGTCTATATATATATATATTGCTGCCGGCATTAAACCTATATCTCACCAACTTTATGTTGACCTTTTAAAACATGTCTATTCTCAGGTGATTACTAAAGCTTCCGCTGCATTATGTTAAATTTGAGCAGGATCTTGCGTACGCATATTTGTGTCAAAAATAAAACTGCATACCCAAGGATTTATGTTGTAAAATATGCTCGAAATCGTGTTGTTATCATTATATGTAAAGTTTGTAAGTCGAAGATTATCGCTAAACGATAATCATCTTTTTATTGTCTAAAGCTTGTAACAAAAATAATGGTTATGGTTTGTAATGTATAATATATGCAGTTTCTCTTTTAAAAATGTCGCATATAGAGGTCAATACCTCGCAATGAAATCATACGTTATCTAACACGTTCTTATGGTTAAGGACGGGTTATGACATACAGTCATATAAAAATATAAATGCCGTATATAAATATTCAAACAGAGTTAAGATACGTATTCTGTTTAATATCGTTTACAAACTTTATGAAAAATTTGTCCTCTGTCTCTTAAATTGTACGAATTAGGAATCTGATTATCATGAACAAACAAAATCAGTTTTATTTAATTGTTTTCTTGCTAAAAATTCTTCCTGACAGAATTTGGAACTTGTCGAGCCAATCATGTTAATTAATCAAATATTATTTGAGTCATATTAGCTGTAAGATTGTCTATTAGACTCCATACAAAACTCTGTAAGTACAATTCGATTTAAAACAGTGAAGAACAAATTAAATTTTTTTTATATATCTGTATGATAGCTCTGTTCTTGAATCAAAAGGTTCGATTTTGAATAAATTCCAAAATTCTAAAAATGCAGTGTTGTTAGATATTATTTAGTTAAACTCTCTGCAAAAATTCGAGTTCCAATTCCTTTTATTGATTTCGAATTTTCGAGTCAAAGGTTTAATCTCAAAAGGTCAACAATTTTGTTCACCACAAAATTAGAATTTAATTTGATGTTTTAGGATCAATTGAAGATCTAGATAGTTTCTAATAGTCGTTTAGAACTTCTTTCATGTTATAAATATTAGCTAAAACAGCTTAGATTATCGAAACGTGATTTGAGTTCATAACTTTAAAAACGGGTCTGTTAATGTTTTGATTTTTCTTTTCTGTTATGAAAATTCAAATGTTCCACACTCAATTCGTTTCTGTGTTCACGTCATATCATAAACCTAGCAAATAAATCGTTATATTAACTTCTTCTGGTCAACTGGTTATTATGAAGAAGAAGATGAATATGAACTGAAACATACGGGTTATATATTTATAAGGGGAGTATTTAATCAGATAATTGTGAATGGAGCATTGGTTTAGGGTGCTTGATAGGTAGCAAAGGGTCGCGGGTTCAAGTCCCTGATGGACAGTATTTTTTTTTTGGGCCGAATTCCATGAAGGTAGCTTCACCTTATTATTATTATTATTATTATTATTATTATTATTATTATTATTATTATTATTATTATTATTATTATTATTATTATTATTATTATTATTATTATTATTATTATTATTATTATTATTATTATTATTATTATTTTGATTCTCAATTATATTATTATTATTGTTAATGATATTCCTATGATTATTATTATTGTTTTTAATATTGTTGTAGTTATTATTAGTATTACAACACTTATTATTATTAATATTATCATACCCATAAGTATTAAAATTATTATTATTATTATTATTATTAACATTATTAATGTATTTATTATTATTATAGATTTTGTCAATTAAGTATTAGTTATCATTATTATTATTATTATTAATATTCTAATTAATGTTATTATTAGTGATTGTTATTTGTGAGTATTATGGTTATTATTATATTTATTACTAAAATAAATATTAGTTACCATTTATTAATTATCATAATTAAAATTACAAATATGATTATTATTATTAGTATGAAAATAATACAAATTATTATTATTTCCGTATATATTAGAATTAGTATCTTTATATAAATAATAGAACTATTAACATTAACATAAGTAGTATTAATTGTATTATCACAGGTATTATTATTATGTAATTACTAAAATCAGTAACATAGCTATCATTAACTGTAAAAATTAATATTTTACAATTATAATTATTAATATCATTATAATTATCATTAAGTATTATAATTACTATCATTTCTACCACTACTAATATTATTTTGGTTTTATTATAACTACTATTATTAATAAACAAATATATATGTTAAAAATATATTTAATACATATGACATAACGAAAAGTAATAACAAAATGAATATATGAAACATTTATATTAAGTAAAAGTATATAACTAATAAATTTATATATATATATATATATATATATATATATATATATATATATATATATATATATATATATATATATATATATATATATATATATATATATATATATATATATATATATATATATATATATATATATATATATATATATATATATATATATATTGTACGGTTACAACTATGTATATTAATAAATATACAAAAGATATAGGTTCGTGAATCCGAGGCCAACCTGCATTGCTCAGTTTATCTAATGTTGTCATATGTATTTTTACTACAAAATACATTAGGTGAGTTTCATTTGCCTTTTTCCCCTTTATATTTTTGGGCTGAGAATACATGCGCTGCTTTATAAATGTTTGACGAAATAGACACAAGTACTTAAAACTACATTCTATGGTTGGATTATGAAATCGAATATGCCCCTTTTATTTAAGTCTGGTAATCTAAGAATTAGGGAACAGACCCCCTAATTGACGTGAATCCTAAAGATAGGTCTATCGGGCCCAACAAGTCCCATCCAAAGTACCGGATGCTTTAGTACTTCGAAATTTATATCATGTCCGAAGGAGGATCCCGGAATGATGGGGATATTCTATATGCATCTTGTTAAGGTCAATTACCAGGTATTCAATCCATATGAATGATATTTTTATCTCTATGCATGGGACGTATGTTTATAAGAAATGGAAATATGAAATCTTGTGGTATATTAAAATTATGAAATGATTATTTATGTCAAATTAATGAACTCACCAACCTTTTGGTTGACACTTTAAAGCATGTTTATTCTCAAGTACGAAAGAAATCTTTCGCTGTGCATTTGCTCATCTTAGAGATATTACTTGGAGTCATTAATGACATATTTCAAAAGACGTTGCATTTGAGTCGTTGAGTTTATCAAGATTATTATTAAGTCAATTATAGTAAGATATATTACGAAATGGTATGCACGTTGTCAACTTTCGATGTAATGAAAGATTGTCTTTTCAAAAACGAATGCAATGTTTGTAAAATGTATCATATAGAGGTCAAGTACCTCGCGATGTAATCAACTGTTGTGAATCGTTTATAATCGATATGGACTTTGTCCGGATGGATTAGGACGGGTTATCACATGATATTTGTTTCAAAAATCTATGTGATATACATAATTACAATGTGAGTGAATAATAGACCTTAAAACTATTTATATTATGCTAAGTCATGCATAAAGAAAAATAATAATATGAAAGAATTTCAAAACGTTTAAAAAGAACGTTAAAATGAGTAAATTACCATTTTCGTCATCTAGACAATCTTGAATGGCATGACACCTTCAGGCAGTCTTGTTCCCTGTCCTCCTTTATGGTGATATTAGGAATTTTTGCATAATCTGAAACCGAAAATTATGTGCCGCCAAATGTTACTTTTATTGACGGCGCATATTAATGAGTTAAAATTTGTATTTAGTGAAGTGATATTAATTTCAAAATTATAGGCGTTATACATAATTACAATGTGAGTGAAGTAATAGGCCATAAAACTATCTATACCAAGCTTAGTCTTGCTTAAACCAAACTAATAATATGATAGAAATTCAAAACGTTTAAAAAGAACATTAAAATGAGTAAAATAACATTTTCGTCACCTAGGCGACCTCATATGACAAGACACCTTTAGGGAGTCTTGTTCCATGTTCCCTTTTAGGGTGTTCTTACGAATTTCAACACAATCTGAAACCGAAAATTATGCGCCAAAAAATGTTAGTCCATTTGGCGACGCATGTTAATGAGTTCAAATTTGTATTTGGTGAAGTGATATTAGTTTAAAAATTATATGCGTTATACATAATTTATAGTGTGAGTGAAATCATAGACCTTGAAACTATTTATACCATGTTAAGTCATGCTTAAACATAATTATAATATAAAAGAAATTCAAAACGTTTAAAAAGAACATTAAATTAAGCAAAATACCATTTTCATCATCTAGACGACCCCGAATGGTAAGAGACCTTCAGGGAGTCTTACTCCTTGTTCTCTTTAACGGTAATCTTAGGAATTTCAGCACAATATGAGACCAAAAATTATGCGCCGCCAATTGTTTCTCCATTTGGCGGCGCATATATATGAGTTAAAAATTTTATTTAGTGTGATATTAGTTTCAACATTATATGCGTTATAGATAATTACAATGTGAGTGAAATAATAGTCCTTAAAACTATTTATATCATACTAATCATGGTTAAACAAATATAAAAATATGAAAGAGATTCAAAACATTTAAAAAGAATATTAAAATGACTAAAATACCATTTACGTCATCTAGACTACCTCGCATGGCAAGACACCTTCAGGGAGTCTTGCCCCTTGTTCCTTTTTAGGGTGTTTTTAGGAATTTCTTCACAATCTGAAACTAAAAATTATGCGCCGCCAAATGTTACTCCATTTGGCTGCGCATATTAATGAGTTAAATTTGTATTTAATGAAGTAATATGAGTTTCAAAATTATATGCTGTAGTGACCAGAACTTTTCCATGTTTATATATATTAATTGAGATTGATATTTACATGATTAAATGTTTCCAACATGTTAAGCAATCAAACTTGTTAAGACTTGATTAATTGAAATATGTTTCATATAGACAATTGACCACCCAAGTTGACCGGCGATTCACGAACGTTAAAACTTGTAAAAACGACATGACGATATATATATGGATATACATATGGTTAACATGAGATTATGATAAGTAAGTATCTCCATAAGTATATTAACAATGAGTTATATACATATAAACAAGACTACTAACTTAAGGATTTCGAAACGAGATATATATGTAACGATTATCGTTGTAACGATATTTAAATGTATATATATCATATTAAGATATATTAATATATCATAATATCATGATAATATAATAATTTAACATCTCATTAGATATAATAAACAATGGGTTAACAACATTAATTGAGATCGTTAACTTAAAGGTTTCAAAACAACACTTACATGTAACGACTAACGATGACTTAACGACTCAGTTAAAATGTATATACATGTAGTGTATTTAGATGTATTAAAATAATTTTGGAATACTTCAAGACATATATCAAAACACTCATACTTAACGAAAATGGTTACAGTTACTTTTCCATTCTTTTCTTTCATCAAGAATTCTAGTCGTATTCTTACCCGTATTATACACAGCTTCAAAACGTACTTACTATGAGTATATACCAATAGGAACTAGCATGGGATTCCACTCTTGATTATGTCATGTATGACTAATCAAATTTAACTTCTACCATGAGCTAGTCAACTAACTAGAACTCCTTTTAACCCCACTCACCACTCACCAATTACCACTCATCATTCACTCCATTTCACTTCCAATTCTCTTTCTAATTCTCTCTCAACACACACACACACTATTATGAACGTATTTTTCCAGTATTTAATCATCATCTTCATCAAAAATCACTTCAAGAATCAAGCTATAATCATCATAGGAAGAACACTTCAAGAACACTTCAAAAATCCCTTTAAGGTTACTAATTTACTTCCAAGCTTTCTAATCCATTCCAAGTAATCATCTAAGATCAAGAAACCTTTATTATATACAGTAGGTTATCTTTCTTATTCAAGGTAATATTCATATTCAAACTTTGATTCAATTTCTATAACTATAAACTATCTTAATTCGAGTAAAAATCTTACTTGAACTTGTTTTTATGTCATGATCCTACTTCAAGAACTTTCAAGCCATCCAAGATCCTTTGAAGCTAGATCATTTCTTGTCACTTCCAGTAGGTTTACCTACTAAACTTGAGGTAGTAATGATGTTCATAACATCATTCTATTCATATATATAAAACTATGTTATTCGAAGGTTTAAACTCGTAATCACTAGAACATAGTTTAGTTAATTCTAAACTTGTTCGCAAACAAAAGTTAATCCTTCTAACTTGACTTTTAAAATTAACTACACACATGTTCTATATATATATATGATATTCTAACTTAATGATTTAAAACCTGGAAACACGAAAAACACCGTAAAACCGGATTTACGCCGTCGTAGTAACACCGCGGGCTGTTTTGGGTTAGTTAATTAAAAACTATGATAAACTTTGATTTAAAAGTTGTTATTCTGAGAAAATGATTTTTATTATGAACATGAAACTATATCCAAAAATTATGGTTAAACTCAAAGTGGAAGTATGTTTTCTAAAATGGTCATCTAGACGTCGTTCTTTCGACTGAAATGACTACCTTTACAAAAACGACTTGTAACTTATTTTTCCGACTATAAACCTATAATTTTCTGTTTAGATTCATAAAATAGAGTTCAATATGAAACCATAGCAATTTGATTCACTCAAAACGGATTTAAAATGAAGAAGTTATGGGTAAAACAAGATTGGATAATTTTTCTCATTTTAGCTACGTGAAAATTGGTAACAAATCTATTCCAACCATAACTTAATCAACTTGTATTGTATATTATGTAATCTTGAGATACCATAGACACGTATACAATGTTTCGACCTATCATGTCGACACATCTATATATATTTCGGAACAACCATAGACACTCTATATGTGAATGTTGGAGTTAGCTATACAGGGTTGAGGTTGATTCCAAAATATATATAGTTTGAGTTATGATCAATACTGAGATACGTATACACTGGGTCGTGGATTGATTCAAGATAATATTTATCGATTTATTTCTGTACATCTAACTGTGGACAACTAGTTATAGGTTACTAACGAGGACAGCTGACTTAATAAACTTAAAACATCAAAATATATTAAAAGTGTTGTAAATATATTTTAAACATACTTTGATATATATGTATATATTGTTATAGGTTCGTGAATCAACCAGTGGCCAAGTCTTACTTCCCGACGAAGTAAAAATCTGTGAAAGTGAGTTATAGTCCCACTTTTAAAATCTAATATTTTTGGGATGAGAATACATGCAGGTTTTATAAATGATTTACAAAATAGACACAAGTACGTGAAACTACATTCTATGGTTGAATTATCGAAATCGAATATGCCCCTTTTTATTAAGTCTGGTAATCTAAGAATTAGGGAACAGACACCCTAATTGACGCGAATCCTAAAGATAGATCTATTGGGCCTAACAAACCCCATCCAAAGTACCGGATGCTTTAGTACTTTGAAATTTATATCATATCCGAAGGGTGTCCCGGAATGATGGGGATATTCTTATATATATGCATCTTGTTAATGTCGGTTACCAGGTGTTCACCATATGAATGATTTTTATCTTTATGTATGGGATGTGTATTGAAATATGAAATCTTGTGGTCTATTGTTACGATTTGATATATATAGGTTAAACCTATAACTCACCAACATTTTTGTTGACGTTTAAAGCATGTTTATTCTCAGGTGAATATTAAGAGCTTCCGCTATTGCATACTAAAATAAGGACAAGATTTGGAGTCCATGTTTGTATGATATTGTGTAAAAACTGCATTCAAGAAACTGATTTCGATGTAACATATTTGTATTGTAAACCATTATGTAATGGCCGTGTGTAAACAGGATATTTTAGATTATCATTATTTGATAATCTACGTAAAGCTTTTTAAACCTTTATTTATGAAATAAAGGTTATGGTTTGTTTTAAAAATGAATGCAGTCTTTGAAAAACGTCTCATATAGAGGTCAAAACCTCGCAACGAAATCAATTAATATGGAACGTTTTTAATCAATAAGAACGGGACATTTCAGTTGGTATCCGAGCGTTGGTCTTAGAGAACCAGAAAATTTGCATTAGTGTGTCTTATCGAGTTTGTTAGGATGCATTAGTGAGTCTGAACTTTGACCGTGTTTTCTTTAAAAATGATTGCTTAACATTTTTGTTGGAAACTATATATTTTTAACATATGAATATTATGTGATATATTAATCTCTTAACGTGTTTGATATTATGTGATAGATGTCTATCTCTAGAACAAGTCCCATTGACTCACCTAATAATAATGAAGAGTCAAATGTAAATTGGAATGATTCGTGGACTGATTCACAAGTTCCCGAAGAGGAACCGGAAGAAGAGTCGGAACCGGAAGAAGAATCGGAACCGGAAGAAGAATCGGAACCGGAAGAAGAAATAGAACCGGTGGGAGAAATAATAAAACGGTTAAGTAAAAGAGAATCCTCAACCAACCGACCAAGGTTAATTATGGTCAATGGTGTTTCCGTCAAGGAAGCAATATATTGGGAGGATTACCAATTCTCCGATGAATCGGATTCCGACGAGAATTCCGATGATGTTATAGAAATTACCCCAACTGAATTTAAAAAGGCAAAAGAAAATAATAAGGGAAAGGGCATAAAAATAGAGAAATCTAATTCCAACCCCGATGAACTTTATATGTATCGTCAACCCCCGAAGTCCTTAAGTTGTAACAATGACCCGGGAACCTCTAAACCACCAGGTTTTTCTAAACCAATGTGGATAACGACGGCTCGTATTAGGGGAACATCATATATCCCTAGAAACTTGGCAAAACGAACCAAAACCGAAGAAGAAGAAACATGCGAGTCGGAATAAGATAGTTGTATTCGTGTGGTGTAATATAAGTAATATAGTGTGCTTATGCTTTATGATATATGTAAAAATTGCTTGTATTAATAAGTATTTTTTTTTATTAATCTAACTCTTGTCTATTTTACAGTATAAAAACACAAAATGGATAGACAACCCAATATTTTAAGAGACCTACCCGGAGACATGATTGATGAAATCTTGTCTAGAGTCGGTCAGAATTCTTCGGCACAACTATTTAAGGCGAGATCAGTTTGTAAGACATTCGAAGAACGTTCCAAGAATGCCTTGGTTTATAAAAGGCTTTCGTTTGAAAGATGGGGGATATCACATTGGGAAATCCATAAGTTACGAGGTGTTTACTTTGACGCATATATTGCGGGGAACCCAAATGCTATTTTACGCAATGGGTTAAGAAATTATTTTGACTCAATGTATCTGAATATTGGACTTTGTGATTTAGAAAAAGCGGCTAACATGCAACATAAAGAAGCATGTTATGCTTACGGATTAGTAATGTTCGCTTCTCACCAAAGTGAGAACAAGAACATCGGCCTACAACTATTAAACAACACGTTCCCACAAGTGACGGAGTCGGTAATTGGGGTAAGAAATGAGGTTTTTAGATTGTTACGGGACTGTTGGACATTACGTAACCCTCGTCCCTTTGACAACGTTACAACACGCTGTCTTATCAACGGCCATAACGGTTATGTTCCACAAGACCAAGGATGGGAAGTAGTCCTAGTAAAACCAGAATGCATGACTTGTTTCTGGACGTATGAATTACGTGTCTTTATTGCCTTTGCTGAACGACTTGTGTACTAGCTAGAATTATATTCACAACTATCTTGTATCAAAGTTATTGTGTGCTATATTTCATGCTTTATGTAAAATAAGCGGTATTGTAAGTTTGTAAAATATTGTATAAAAGTTTGAACGCGAAATATTATTATAATCAGTTTTTCATATAGAATTGTAGTAGTTGAATTGTATATTAGCTACTAAGTATGAACTTAACGGGTAGGTACTACCCGGATTTAAACTTATAAAACGCTAATATGAAGAAAAAGCTTTTATAAATGAGTTCATATTATGCTACTAAATACTATTAACTACTCTTAATATTCTGTATGATTAACTTGTTCCATTTGACTATTTTAAAGGAAATGGCACCGACTACTCTACACACCGTGAATATGAATGAAGAGGAATTCCGTACTTTTCTAGCTTCAAACATAGCCGCAGTACAGGCTGCGCTACATACCAACAATAACCTTGGATCTAGCAGTACAGGAAATCGTGTAGGATGCACCTACAAAGAATTCACTGCCTGCAAACCTTTGGAATTTGATGGAACCGAAGGACCGATCGGATTGAAACGGTGGACCGAGAAGGTCGAATCGGTGTTTGCCATAAGTAAGTGTACTGAAGAGGACAAAGTGAAGTACGCTACGCATACCTTCACAGGTTCTGTGTTAACATGGTGGAATACCTATCTAAAGCAAGTGGGACAAGACGATGCGTACGCACTACCGTGGTCAGCATTCAAGCACTTGATGAACGAGAAGTACCGTCCCAGAACCGAGGTCAATAAGCTCAAGACAGAACTTAGAGGGTTACGAACCCAAGGATTTGATATTACCACGTACGAAAGACGATTCACAGAATTGTGCCTATTGTGTCCGGGAGCATTCGAAGATGAGGAAGAGAAGATCGACGCGTTTGTGAAAGGATTACCGGAAAGAATCCAAGAAGATATAAGTTCACACGAGCCCGCCTCCATACAACAGGCATGTAGAATGGCTCACAAACTAGTGAACCAGATTGAAGAAAGAATTAAAGAACAGACTGCTGAAGAGGCCAATGTGAAGCAAGTCAAAAGAAAGTGGGAGGAAAACGGTGATAAGAATCACCAATACAACAACAACAGCAATTACAACAATAATCGCAACAATTATCCCAACAATCGCAACATCAATCGCAACTACAACAAATGGCCCAACAACAACAACAACAACAACAACAACAACAACTACAAAAATCATCCCAGCAACAATAATAACCGCAACAACAACAACAACAATCAGAAGCAGCTATGCCAAAGGTGTGAAAAGTATCACTCGGGGTTCTGCACCAAATTTTGCAACAAGTGTAAAAGAAATGGTCATAGCGCGGCGAAGTGTGAGGTCTACGGACCAGGGGTTAATAGAACGAAAGGAACAAATGGTGTCGGAACGAGTAATGGCGGAGCAAGTAGTGTCAGAGCAAGTTATGCCAATGTAGTTTGTTATAAATGTGGAAAACCGGGCCACATTATTAGAAATTGCCCGAACCAGGAGAACACGAATGGATAAGGCCGCGGAAGAGTTTTCAATATTAATGCGGCAGAGGCACAAGAAGACCCGGAGCTTGTTACGGGTACGTTTCTTATTGACAATAAATCTGCTTACGTTTTATTTGATTCGGGTGCGGATAGAAGCTATATGAGTAGAGATTTTTGTGCTAAATTAAGTTGTCCATTGACGCCTTTGGATAGTAAATTTTTACTCGAATTAGCAAATGGTAAATTAATTTCAGCAGATAATATATGTCGGAATCGAGAAATTAAACTAGTTAGCGAAACATTTAAGATTGACTTGATACCAGTAGAGTTAGGGAGTTTTGATGTGATAATCGGTATGGACTGGTTGAAAGAAGTGAAAGCAGAGATCGTTTGTTACAAAAATGCAATTCGCATTATACGAGAAAAAGGAAAACCCTTAATGGTGTACGGAGAAAAGGGCAACACGAAGCTACATCTTATTAGTAATTTGAAGGCACAAAAACTAATAAGAAAAGGTTGCTATGCTGTTCTAGCACACGTCGAGAAAGTACAAACTGAAGAAAAAAGCATCAATGATGTTCCCATTGCAAAAGAATTTCCCGATGTATTTCCGAAAGAATTACCGGGATTACCCCCACATTGATCCGTTGAATTTCAAATAGATCTTGTACCAGGAGCTGCACCAATAGTTCGTGCTCCTTACAGACTCGCACCCAGCGAGATGAAAGAACTGCAAAGCCAATTACAAGAACTTTTAGAGCGTGGTTTCATTCGACCAAGCACATCACCGTGGGGAGCTCCTGTTTTGTTTGTCAAGAAGAAAGATGGTACATTCAGGTTGTGTATCGACTACCGAGAGTTGAACAAACTTACCATCAAGAACCGCTACCCACTACCGAGAATTGACGACTTATTTGATCAACTACAAGGCTCGTCTGTTTATTCAAAGATTGACTTACGTTCCGGGTATCATCAAATGCGGGTGAAAGAAGATGATATTCCAAAGACTGCTTTCAGAACACGTTACGGTCATTACGAGTTTATGGTCATGCCGTTTGGTTTAACTAATGCACCAGCTGTGTTCATGGACCTTATGAACCGAGTGTGTGGACCATACCTTGACAAGTTTGTCATTGTTTTCATTGATGACATACTTATTTACTCAAAGAATGACCAAGAACACGGTGAACATTTGAGAAAGGTGTTAGAAGTATTGAGGAAGGAAAAATTGTATGCTAAGTTTTCAAAGTGTGCATTTTGGTTGGAAGAAGTTCAATTCCTCGGTCACATAGTGAACAAAGAAGGTATTAAGGTGGATCCGGCAAAGATAGAAACTGTTGAAAAGTGGGAAACCCCGAAAACTCCGAAACACATACGCCAGTTTTTAGGACTAGCTGGTTACTACAGAAGGTTCATCCAAGACTTTTCCAGAATAGCAAAACCCTTGACTGCATTAACGCATAAAGGGAAGAAATTTGAATGGAATGATGAACAAGAGAAAGCGTTTCAGTTATTGAAGAAAAAGCTAACTACGGCACCTATATTGTCATTGCCTGAAGGGAATGATGATTTTGTGATTTATTGTGACGCATCAAAGCAAGGTCTCGGTTGTGTATTAATGCAACGAACGAAGGTGATTGCTTATGCGTCTAGACAATTGAAGATTCACGAACAAAATTATACGACGCATGATTTGGAATTAGGCGCGGTTGTTTTTGCATTAAAGACTTGGAGGCACTACTTATATGGGGTCAAAAGTATTATATATACTGACCACAAAAGTCTTCAACACATATTTAATCAGAAACAACTGAATATGAGGCAGCGTAGGTGGATTGAATTATTGAATGATTACGACTTTGAGATTCGTTACCACCCGGGGAAGGCAAATGTGGTAGCCGATGCCTTGAGCAGGAAGGACAGAGAACCCATTCGAGTAAAATCTATAAATATAATGATTCATAATAACCTTACTACTCAAATAAAGGAGGCGCAACAAGGAGTTTTAAAAGAGGGAAATTTAAAGGATGAAATACCCAAAGGATCGAAGAAACATCTTAATATTCGGGAAGACGGAACCCGGTATAGGGCTGAAAGGATTTGGGTACCAAAATTTGGAGATATGAGAGAAATGGTACTTAGAGAAGCTCATAAAACCAGATACTCAATACATCCTGGAACGGGGAAGATGTACAAGGATCTCAGGAAATATTTTTGGTGGCCGGGTATGAAAGCCGATGTTGCTAAATAGGTAGGAGAATGTTTGACGTGTTCTAAGGTCAAAGCTGAGCATCAGAAACCATCAGGTCTACTTCAATAACCCGAAATCCCGGAATGGAAATGGGAAAACATTACCATGGATTTCATCACTAAATTGCCAAGGACTGCAAGTGGTTTTGATACTATTTGGGTAATAGTTGATCGTCTCACCAAATCAGCACACTTCCGGCCAATAAGAGAAGATGACAAGATGGAGAAGTTAGCACGACTGTATTTGAAGGAAGTCGTCTCCAGACATGGAATACCAATCTCTATTATCTCTGATAGGGATGGCAGATTTATTTCAAGATTCTGGCAGACATTACAGCAAGCATTAGGAACTCGTCTAGACATGAGTACTGCCTATCATCCACAAACAGATGGGTAGAGCGAAAGGACGATACAAACGCTTGAAGACATGCTACGAGCATGTGTTATTGATTTCGGAAACAGTTGGGATCGACATCTACCATTAGTAGAATTTTCCTACAACAACAGCTACCATTCAAGCATTGAGATGGCGCCGTTTGAAGCACTTTATGGTAGAAAGTGCAGGTCTTTGATTTGTTGGAGTGAAGTGGGGGATAGACAGATTTCGGGTCCGGAGATTATACAAGAAACTACCGAGAAGATCATCCAAATTCAACAACGGTTGAAAACCGCCCAAAGTCGACAAAAGAGCTACGTTGACATTAAAAGAAAAGATATAGAATTTGAAATTGGAGAGATGGTCATGCTTAAAGTTGCACCTTGGAAAGGCGTTGTTCGATTTGGTAAACGAGGGAAATTAAATCCAAGGTATATTGGACCATTCAAGATTATTGATTGTGACGGACCAGTAGCCTACCGACTTGAGTTACCTCAACAACTCGCGGCTGTACATAACACTTTCCACGTCTCGAATTTGAAGAAATGTTTTGCTAAAGAATATCTCACTATTCCGTTAGATGAAATCCAAATCAACGAAAAACTCCAATTCATCGAAGAACCCGTCAAAATAATGGATCGTGAGGTTAAAAGACTTAAGCAAAACAAGATACCAATTGTTAAGGTTCGATGGAATGCTCGTAGAGGACCCGAGTTCACCTGGGAGCGTGAAGATCAGATGAAGAAGAAATACCCGCATCTATTTCCAGAAGATTCGTCAACACCTTCAACAGCTTAAAATTTCGGGACGAAATTTATTTAACGGGTAGGTACTGTAGTGACCCGAACTTTTCCATGTTTATATATATTAATTGAGATTGATATTTACATGATTAAATGTTTCCAACATGTTAAGCAATCAAACTTGTTAAGACTTGATTAATTAAAATATGTTTCATATAGACAATTGACCACCCAAGTTGACCGGCGATTCACGAACGTTAAAACTTGTAAAAATGACATGACGATATATATATGGATATAAATATGGTTAACATGAGATTATGATAAGTAAGTATCTCCATAAGTATATTAACAATGAGTTATATACATATAAAAAAGACTACTAACTTAAGGATTTCAAAACGAGATATATATATATGTAACGATTATCGTTGTAACGACATTTAAATGTATATATATCATATTAAGATATATTAATATATCATAATATCATGATAATATAATAATTTAACATCTCATTAGATATAATAAACAATGGGTTAACAACATTAATTGAGATCGTTAACTTAAAGGTTTCAAAACAACACTTACATGTAACGACTAACGATGACTTAACGACTCAGTTAAAATGTATATACATGTAGTGTATTTAGATGTATTAAAATACTTTTGGAAGACTTCAAGACATATATCAAAACACTCATACTTAACGAAAATGGTTACAGTTACTTTTCCATTCTTTTCTTTCATCTAGAATTCTAGTCGTATTCTTACGCGTATTATACACAGCTTCAAAACGTAGTTACTATGAGTATATACCAATAGGAACTAGCATGGGATTCCACTCTTGATTATGTCATGTATGACTAATCAATTTTAACTTCTACCATGAGCTAGTCAACTAACTAGAACTCCTTTTAACCCCACTCACCACTCACCAATTACCACTCATCATTCACTCCATTTCACTTCCAATTCTCTTTCTAATTCTCTCTCAACACACACACACTATTATGAACGTATTTTTCCAGTAGTTAATCATCATCTTCATCAAAAATCACTTCAAGAATCAAGCTATAATCATCATAGGAAGAACACTTCAAGAACACTTCAAAAATCCCTTCAAGGTTACTAATTTACTTCCAAGCTTTCTAATCCATTCCAAGTAATCATCTAAGATCAAGAAACCTTTGTTATATACAGTAGGTTATCTTTCTTATTCAAGGTAATATTCATATTCAAACTTTGATTCAATTTCTAAAACTATAAACTATCTTAATTCGAGTAAAAATCTTACTTGAACTTGTTTTTATGTCATGATCCTACTTCAAGAACTTTCAAGCCATCCAAGATCCTTTGAAGCTAGATCATTTCTTATCACTTCCAGTAGGTTTACCTACTAAACTTGAGGTAGTAATTATGTTCATAACATCATTCGATTCATATATATAAAACTATCTTATTCGAAGGTTTAAACTCGTAATCACTAGAATATAGTTTAGTTAATTCTAAACTTGTTCGCAAACAAAAGTTAATCCTTCTAACTTGACTTTTAAAATTAACTACACACATGTTCTATATCTATATGATATGCTAACTTAATGATTTAAAACCTGGAAACACGAAAAACACCGTAAAACCGGATTTACGCCGTCGTAGTAACACCGCGGGCTGTTTTGGGTTAGTTAATTAAAAACTATGATAAACTTTGATTCAAAAGTTTTTATTCTGAGAAAATGATTTTTATTATGAACATGAAACTATATCCAAAAATTATGGTTAAACTCAAAGTGGAAGTATGTTTTCTAAAATGGTCATCTAGACGTCGTTCTTTCGACTGAAATGACTACCTTTACAAAAACGACTTGTAACTTATTTTTCCGACTATAAACCTATACTTTTCTGTTTAGATTCATAAAATAGAGTTCAATATGAAACCATAGCAATTTGATTCACTCAAAACGGATTTAAAATGAAGAAGTTATGGGTAAAACAAGATTGGATAATTTTTATCATTTTAGCTACGTGAAAATTGGTAACAAATCTATTCCAACCATAACTTAATCAACTTGTATTGTATATTATGTAATCTTGAGATACCATAGACACGTATACAATGTTTCGACCTATCATGTCGACACATCTATATATATTTCGGAACAACCATAGACACTCTATATGTGAATGTTGGAGTTAGCTATACAGGGTTGAGGTTGATTCCAAAATATATATAGTTTGAGTTGTGATCAATACTGAGATACGTATACACTGGGTCGTGGATTGATTCAAGATAATATTTATCGATTTATTTCTGTACATCTAACTGTGGACAACTAATTGTAGGTTACTAACGAGGACATCTGACTTAATAAACTTAAAACATCAAAATATATTAAAAGTGTTGTAAATATATTTTAAACATACTTTGATATATATGTATATATTGTTATAGGTTCGTGAATCAACCAGTGGCCAAGTCTTACTTCCTGACGAAGTAAAAATTTGTGAAAGTGAGTTATAGTCCCACTTTTAAAATCTAATATTTTTGGGATGAGAATACATGCAAGTTTTATAAATGATTTACAAAATAGACACAAGTACGTGAAACTACATTCTATGGTTGAATTATTGAAATCGAATATGCCCCTTTTTATTAAGTCTGGTAATCTAAGAATTAGGGAACAGACACCCTAATTGACTTAATAAAAAGGGGCATATGATATAAATTTCGAAGTACTAAAGCATCCGGTACTTTGGACGTGAAACCTAAAGATAGATCTATTGGGCCTAACAAACCCCATCCAAAGTACCGGATGCTTTAGTACTTCGAAATTTATATCATATCCGAAGGGTGTCCCGGAATGATGGGGATATTCTTATATATATGCATCTTGTTAATGTCGGTTACCAGGTGTTCACCATATGAATGATTTTTATCTCTATGTATGGGATGTGTATTGAAATATGAAATCTTGTAGTCTATTGTTACGATTTGATATATATAGGTTAAACCTATAACTCACCAACATTTTTGTTGACGTTTAAAGCATGTTTATTCTCAGGTGAATATTAAGAGCTTCCGCTATTGCATACTAAATTAAGAACAAGATTTGGAGTCCATGTTTGTATGATATTGTGTAAAAACTGCATTCAAGAAACTAATTTCGATGTAACATATTTGTATTGTAAACCATTATGTAATGGTCGTGTGTAAACAGGATATTTTAGATTATCATTATTTGATAATCTACGTAAAGCTTTTTAAACCTTTATTTATGAAATAAAGGTTATGGTTTGTTTTAAAAATGAATGCAGTCTTTGAAAAACGTCTCATATAGAGGTCAAAACCTCGCAACGAAATCAATTAATATGGAACATTTTTAATCAATAAGAACGGGACATTTCATATGCGGTATACATAATTACAATGTGAGTGAAAAATAGGCCTTAAAACTCTATATATATATAACTTCCAACGTGCAATTAAAACGTGTTCATATATATTTTGAATTATTTAATAAATGATATTAGTATTCGATTAGAAATTAGAATGTTTGACAAGTTAGAGTAAACGCTAGTACATAAATGATTCATACCAATTTATGTTATATTATGAAAACGATCCTAAATTATATAATAAACTTTGAAATATAATTAGTTTTGAAAAACTAAATATTATATTATTAAATAAATATTTCTAAAAATATATAAATTTATATTTCTAAATAAAGATATAATAGTAACTTAGTCATAAAACGTTTTGATTAGAAATAATGTTATATATATATATATATATATATATATATATATATATATATATATATATATATATATATATATATATATATATATATATATATATATTAGTAAATAATGAGACGACGATTTATTGAAGCAAATGACCATAACACTCAAACGTATAAGTTATATTTTGAGGGATATATTTTATCGATGTTTTAAGTCTAATTATTTATAAAGGTACAAGTCGCGAAAGGTAAAGTGCTAGTTTTCTAAGCATACGAAAATGCGCTCGAGAAACCGGAGCCGGGACATAATTCGAGTGACAATGTTCGAGTCATTGGAACTAAATTTACAAATTAACTATATACGTAAATTTAATATAATATATAATTAATTATGTAAATTAAATATAATTTATATATAATATTACCTATACACTCAATTCTCATGCGATCGCATGAGGAGTGTGGCCAGAATTTTTGTATAAAGCTCGATCAAAAACTGATTTGAGACATACACATTCTTTCGCATATTACTCCCTCAGTTAATTATACTTATATTATTATTAATAAGATTAATATTATTATTATTATTAATCTTATTATTATTATTATTATTATTATTATTATTATTATTATTATTATTATTATTATTATTAGGGAGATGATATACTCACACACCAACAATTGATCCATACACACCAACTTACTATTATACCCTTAATTTACAATTATGAAGGTTCAAGGTCCCTAGATAAACTTAGGGTTATAACTGTCAATTTTGTGCTAAAAAGTGTGAATTGATCAATTTTAAGTGTGTGAGTATCACCTCCCTTATTATTAGTATTAGCATTATTATTATTACATAAAATACTACGACGGAGTGCTGTTTGAGTAATTTAAAAATGAGTTTTATGAGCGGAGCAGAGCTAAAGAAATTATGGGTTATAGCTATGGAGGTTATGGGTATGGTTCGGGGGGTATGCTCGTGAGGTCAAACTGGTGTTTATCATTTCCGTTGCGTCTACGTACTTTCCTGCAATATTGAATCACAATATTGATACGTGAGCATTCATATCTTATCTTTTATATAGTAATAGTGTATCCCTGACTAGTGCTCGAGTATATAGGATTATGCATGCTTGTAAGTTTAATATTCTCGTTAGATAGTTTATGATAAATCATGAAATTAATACATATGCTACTAAGATAAGGTATATGACATGCATGTCGTTGGAGAGCTGGCGGAAAATTAATAACTTTTCATTTAGAAATCGTATGATTTTGATGAACGGATTAAAAGATTTGACCAACTGAATTATCATTAATTTTCGTATTATTATTAAAAATGATTATTATTATTATTACTATCGTCGTTATTATTATTATCTAATAATTATTATTATTATTATTATTATTATTATTATTATTATTATTATTATTATTATTATTATTATTATTATTATTATTATTATTATTATAATAATAATTATTATTATTATTATTATTATTATTATTATTATTATTATTATTATTATTATTATTATTATTATTATTATTATTATTATTATTATTATTATTATTATTATTATTATCATTATTGTTATTAATATAAGTATTATCATTAAAAATTGTTATTGCTATTATTATTACTATCATTATTATTATTAAAGTTATTAGTAAAATTATCGTTATTATTATTATTATTATTATTATTATTATTATTATTATTATTATTATTTTTATTATTAATATTATTATAATATTTATTATTATTATTATCATTATCATTAAAATTAATATTAGTATCATCTAATTATTATAATTACTATAATTATTATCATTATTATGAATGCGATTTAAAAGAGGACTAAAAGTTATTAAACAAATTGATTATAAAATAACGAGTATAAGTATCATGATGAAATTAAAATATTGTATGATATTGATTTAGATAAAAAAATATTGTTTTCATTATTTTTATCATTATTATTATTATTAAAAGTATCATTAATATTAAAACTATCATTTTCCTTAAAATTATCATTTTTATTATAAAATATCATTATTATTATCATTTTAGTATTATTGTTATTAAAAATTATCATTTTGAATAGAATTATTATTTTTATAAAATATTATTATTATTACTATTAATATTAAAACGTATCGTTATTATTAAAACTAACATGATTAGAATTATCATTTTATCATAACTAATATCATCATTAGTAAATATAATTATTGTTATTATTATTAGTAGAATAATAATAATTATGATTATTTAATACAATTTTTACTTATTATTATTATTATCAATATTATTTTATCAAATGAATATGTGATACAAAGATATTTTACCACATTTAATATAATTACGTTAATAATACATATCACTATATTTTTATGATATTAAGTGAACTTTATAAATTTTATTACCAAAGATATATAAAAGTATAATTTTTATTATATATAAATTTTAATATAAATTTTTATCTATTAATAAATGATTTATAATATTTACTCTAATAAAATCTGTTAAATATATTTAAATATATAAAACGACTATATTTAGGTTATAATCATGAATAAATTTTGGAAATCATTTGGGTCAAATTGACTTTTGTTGACTTTTGCATGTCGATCTCGAACATTAGGATTGTGATACACTATGACCTGATCTAATTTGTTAGATAGATATTGACCAACATATAAATATATATACTTAATATAAGTTCATGAATCCGAGGCCAACCTTGCACTTGTTCATTGCCGTCATATGCATAATTACTATAAAATACAGTATAGTAAGTTTCATTTTCTCCCTTTTTAAATGTTTTTCCAATATATATTTTTGGGCCTGAGAATACATGCGCTGCTTTTATAAATATTTTACAAAATAGACACAAGTAATTGAAACTACATTCTATGGTTGAATTATCGAAATCGAATATGCCCCTTTTTAGTCCGGTAATCTAAGAATTAGGGAACTGGCCCCTAATTGACGCGAATCCTAAAGATAGATCTATTGGGCCCAACATGTAGTGACCCGAACTTTTCTGAACCTTTCTATGATTATATGTTTAATGAAAACTATATTTACATGATTAAATGTTTCCAACATGTTAAGCAATCAAACTTGTTAAGACTTGGTTAATTGAAACGGAAATTTTGTAAACGTCTGATTACCCAGTTTGACCAATGATTCACAAACGCTATAAGTTGTATATGACATGATGATACATAAATGAATAAATATATATGTTTAACATGATATAATGATCATCAAGTATCTCATTAAAAATAGTAACAATAAGTTATATACTTAAAAAGAGACTATTGACGTATGAAACTCGAAACGATACATATAACGATTATCGTTATAACCACGTCTTACTAAATATATATGAAGCATATTAATACATTGTTATATTATATATAACATGATAATATGATAATTAAATATATCATTAAATGTATTAACAATGAACTACATAAGTAAAAACAAGACTACTAACTTAAGGATTTCGAAACGAGACATATATGTAACGATTATCGTTGTAACGACATTTAAATGTATATATCATATTAAGATATATTAATATATCATAATATCATGATAATATAATAATTTAAAATCTAATTTGATATTATAAACTTTGGGTTAACAACATTTAACAAGATCGTTAACCTAAAGGCCTCAAAACAACACTTACATGTAACTACTAACGATGACTTAACGACTCAGTTAAAATGTATATACATGTAGTGTTTTAATATGTATTCATACACTTTTGAAAGACTTCAAGACACTTATCAAAATACTTCTACTTAACAAAAATGCTTACAATTACATCCTCGTTCAGTTTCATCAACAATTCTACTCGTATGCACCCGTATTCGTACTCGTACAATACACAACTTTTAGATGTATGTACTATTGGTATATACACTCCAAAGATCAGCTTTTAGTAGCCCATGTGAGTCACCTAACACATGTGGGAACCATCATTTGGCAACTAGCATGAAATATCTCATAAAATTACAAAAAATATGAGTAATCATTCATGACTTATTTACATGAAAACAAAATTACATATCCTTTATATCTAATCCATACACCAACGACCAAAAACACCTACAAACAATTTCATTCTTCAATTTTCTTCATATAATTGATCTCTCTCAAGTTCTAACTTCAAGTTCTAAGTGTTCTTCATAAATTCTACAAGTTCTAGTTACATAAAATCAAGAATACTTTCAAGTTTGCTAGCTCACTTCCAATCTTGTAAGGTGATCATCCAACCTCAAGAAATATTTGTTTCTTACAGTAGGTTATCATTCTAATACAAGATTTGTTAGGCCCAATAGATCTATCTTTAGGATGCTTTAGTACCGGATGCTTTAGTACTTCGAAATTTATATCATATCCGAAGGGTGTCCCGGAATGATGGGGATATTCTTATATATATGCATCTTGTTAATGTCGGTTACCAGGTGTTCACCATATGAATGATTTTTATCTCTATGTATGGGATGTGTATTGAAATATGAAATCTTGTAGTCTATTGTTACGATTTGATATATATAGGTTAAACCTATAACTCACCAACATTTTTGTTGACGTTTAAAGCATGTTTATTCTCAGGTGAATATTAAGAGCTTCCGCTATTGCATACTAAATTAAGAACAAGATTTGGAGTCCATGTTTGTATGATATTGTGTAAAAACTGCATTCAAGAAACTAATTTCGATGTAACATATTTGTATTGTAAACCATTATGTAATGGTCGTGTGTAAACAGGATATTTTAGATTATCATTATTTGATAATCTACGTAAAGCTTTTTAAACCTTTATTTTTGAAATAAAGGTTATGGTTTGTTTTAAAAATGAATGCAGTCTTTGAAAAACGTCTCATATAGAGGTCAAAACCTCGCAACGAAATCAATTAATATGGAACGTTTTTAATCAATAAAAATGGGACATTTCATATGCGGTATACATAATTACAATGTGAGTGAAAAATAGGCCTTAAAACTCTATATATATATAACTTCCAACGTGCAATTAAAACGTGTTCATATATATTTTGAATTATTTAATAAATGATATTAGTATTCGATTAGAAATTAGAATGTTTGACAAGTTAGAGTAAACGCTAGTACATAAATGATTCATACCAATTTATGTTATATTATGAAAATGATCCTAAATTATATAATAAACTTTGAAATATAATTAGTTTTGAAAAACTAAATATTATATTATTAAATAAATATTTCTAAAAATATATAAATTTATATTTCTAAATAAAGATATAATAGTAACTTAGTCATAAAACGTTTTGATTAGAAATAATGTTATATATATATATATATATATATATATATATATATATATATATATATATATATATATATATATATATATATATATATATATATATATATATATATATATATATATATATATATATATATATATATATATATATATATTAGTAAATAATGAGACGACGATTTATTGAAGCAAATGACCATAACACTCAAACGTATAAGTTATATTTTGAGGGATATATTTTATCGATGTTTTAAGTCTAATTATTTATAAAGGTACAAGTCGCGAAAGGTAAAGTGCTAGTTTTCTAAGCATACGAAAATGCGCTCGAGAAACCGGAACCGGGACATAATTCGAGTGACAATGTTCGAGTCATTGGAACTAAATTTACAAATTAACTATATACGTAAATTTAATATAATATATAATTAATTATGTAAATTAAATATAATTTATATATAATATTAATTAACGAAGTGTCGGCAGCATTATTGATCAAAGATGAGCTGGAATGGTGGCTCATACGATCGCATGACCTATACACTCAATTCTCATGCGATCGCATGAGGAGTGTGGCCAGAATTTTTGTATAAAGCTCGATCAAAAACTGATTTGAGATATACACATTCTTTCGCATATTACTCCCTCAGTTAATTATACTTATATTATTATTAATAAGATTAATATTATTATTATTATTAATCTTATTATTATTATTATTATTATTATTATTATTATTATTATTATTATTATTATTATTATTATTATTATTATTATTATTATTATTAGGGAGATGATATACTCACACACCAACAATTGATCCATACACACCAACTTACTATTATACCCTTAATTTACAATTATGAAGGTTCAAGGTCCCTAGATAAACTTAGGGTTATAACTGTCAATTTTGTGCTAAAAAGTGTGAATTGATCAATTTTAAGTGTGTGAGTATCACCTCCCTTATTGTTAGTATTAGCATTATTATTATTACATAAAATACTACGACGGAGTGCTGTTTGAGTAATTTAAAAATGAGTTTTATGAGCGGAGCAGAGCTAAAGAAATTATGGGTTATAGCTATGGAGGTTATGGGTATGGTTCGGGGGGTATGCTCGTGAGGTCAAACTGGTGTTTATCATTTCCGTTGCGTCTACGTACTTTCCTGCAATATTGAATCACAATATTGATACGTGAGCATTCATATCTTATCTTTTATATAGTAATAGTGTATCCCTGACTAGTGCTCGAGTATATAGGATTATGCATGCTTGTAAGTTTAATATTCTCGTTAGATAGTTTATGATAAATCATGAAATTAATACATATGCTACTAAGATAAGGTATATGACATGCATGTCGTTGGAGAGCTGGCGAAAAATTAATAACTTTTCATTTAGAAATCGTATGATTTTGATGAACGGATTAAAAGATTTGACCAACTGAATTATCATTAATTTTCGTATTATTATTAAAAATGATTATTATTATTATTACTATCGTCGTTATTATTATTATCTAATAATAATAATTATTATTATTATTATTATTATTATTATTATTATTATTATTATTATTATTATTATTATTATTATTATTATTATTATTATTATAATTATTATTATTATTATTATTATTATTATTATTATTATTATTATTATTATTATCATTATTGTTATTAATATAAGTATTATCATTAAAAATTGTTATTGCTATTATTATTACTATCATTATTATTATTAAAGTTATTAGTAAAATTATCGTTATTATTATTATTATTATTATTATTATTATTTTTATTATTAATATTATTATAATATTTATTATTATTATTATCATTATCATTAAAATTAATATTAGTATCATCTAATTATTATAATTACTATAATTATTATCATTATTATGAATGCGATTTAAAAGAGGACTAAAAGTTATTAAACAAATCGATTATAAAATAACGAGTATAAGTATCATGATGAAATTAAAATATTGTATGATATTGATTTAGATAAAAAAATATTGTTTTCATTATTTTTATCATTATTATTATTATTAAAAGTATCATTAATATTAAAACTATCATTTTCCTTAAAATTATCATTTTTATTATAAAATATCATTATTATTATCATTTTAGTATTATTGTTATTAAAAATTATCATTTTGAATAGAATTATTATTTTTATAAAATATTATTATTATTACTATTAATATTAAAATGTATCGTTATTATTTAAACTAACATGATTAGAATTATCATTTTATCATAACTAATATCATCATTAGTAAATATAATTATTGTTATTATTATTAGTAGAATAATAATAATTATGATTATTTAATACAATTTTTACTTATTATTATTATTATCAATATTATTTTATCAAATGAATATGTGATACAAAGATATTTTACCACATTTAATATAATTACGTTAATAATACATATCACTATATTTTTATGATATTAAGTGAACTTTATAAATTTTATTACCAAAGATATATAAAAGTATAATTTTTATTATATATAAATTTTAATATAAATTTTTATCTATTAATAAATGATTTATAATATTTACTCTAATAAAATCTGTTAAATATATTTAAATATATAAAACGACTATATTTAGGTTATAATCATGAATAAATTTTGGAAATCATTTGGGTCAAATTGACTTTTGTTGACTTTTTCATGTCGATCTCGAACATTAGGATTGTGATACACTATGACCTGATCTAATTTGTTAGATAGATATTGACCAACATATAAATATATATACTTAATATAAGTTCATGAATCCGAGGCCAACCTTGCACTTGTTCATTGCCGTCATATGCATAATTACTATAAAATACAGTATAGTAAGTTTCATTTTCTCCCTTTTTAAATGTTTTTCCAATATATATTTTTGGGACTGAGAATACATGCGCTGCTTTTATAAATATTTTACAAAATAGACACAAGTAATTGAAACTACATTCTATGGTTGAATTATCGAAATCGAATATGCCCCTTTTTAGTCCGGTAATCTAAGAATTAGGGAACTGGCCCCTAATTGACGCGAATCCTAAAGATAGATCTATTGGGCCCAACATGTAGTGACCCGAACTTTTCTGAACCTTTCTATGATTATATGTTTAATGAAAACTATATTTACATGATTAAATGTTTCCAACATGTTAAGCAATCAAACTTGTTAAGACTTGGTTAATTGAAACGGAAATTTTGTAAACGTCTGATTACCCAGTTTGACCAATGATTCACAAACGCTATAAGTTGTATATGACATGATGATACATAAATGAATAAATATATATGTTTAACATGATATAATGATCATCAAGTATCTCATTAAAAATAGTAACAATAAGTTATATACTTAAAAAGAGACTATTGACGTATGAAACTCGAAACGATACATATAACGATTATCGTTATAACCACGTCTTACTAAATATATATGAAGCATATTAATACATTGTTATATTATATATAACATGATAATATGATAATTAAATATATCATTAAATGTATTAACAATGAACTACATAAGTAAAAACAAGACTACTAACTTAAGGATTTCGAAACGAGACATATATGTAACGATTATCGTTGTAACGACATTTAAATGTATATATCATATTAAGATATATTAATATATCATAATATCATGATAATATAATAATTTAAAATCTAATTTGATATTATAAACTTTGGGTTAACAACATTTAACAAGATCGTTAACCTAAAGGTCTCAAAACAACACTTACATGTAACTACTAACGATGAGTTAACGACTCAGTTAAAATGTATATACATGTAGTGTTTTAATATGTATTCATACACTTTTGAAAGACTTCAAGACACTTATCAAAATACTTCTACTTAACAAAAATGCTTACAATTACATCCTCGTTCAGTTTCATCAACAATTCTACTCGTATGCACCCGTATTCGTACTCGTACAATACACAACTTTTAGATGTATGTACTATTGGTATATACACTCCAAAGATCAGCTTTTAGTAGTCCATGTGAGTCACCTAACACATGTGGGAACCATCATTTGGCAACTAGCATGAAATATCTCATAAAATTACAAAAAATATGAGTAATCATTCATGACTTATTTACATGAAAACAAAATTACATATCCTTTATATCTAATCCATACACCAACGACCAAAAACACCTACAAACAATTTCATTCTTCAATTTTCTTCATATAATTGATCTCTCTCAAGTTCTAACTTCAAGTTCTAAGTGTTCTTCATAAATTCTACAAGTTCTAGTTACATAAAATCAAGAATACTTTCAAGTTTGCTAGCTCACTTCCAATCTTGTAAGGTGATCATCCAACCTCAAGAAATATTTATTTCTTACAGTAGGTTATCATTCTAATACAAGGTAATAAGCATATTCAAAATTTGGTTCAATTTCTATAACTATAACAATCTTATTTTAAGTGATGATCTTACTTGAACTTGTTTTCGTGTCATGATTCTGCTTCAAGAACTTCGAGCCATCCAAGGATCCGTTGAAGCTAGATCCATTTTTCTCTTTTCCAGTAGGTTTATCCAAGGAACTTAAGGTAGTAATGATGTTCATAACATCATTCGATTCATACATTAAAAGCTATCATATTCGAAGTGGTAAACTAGTAATCACTAGAACATAGTTTAGTTAATTCTAAATTGTTCGCAAATAAAGTTAATCCTTCTAAATACACTTTTAAAATCAACTATACACATTATATATATCTATATGATACTCTAACTTAATGATTTAAAACGTGGAAACACGATAAACACCATAAAACCGGATTTACGCCGTCGTAGTTACAACCGGGGGCTGTTTTGGTTTGGATAATTAAAAACTATGAAAAAATTTGATTTAAAAGCTATACTTATGGGAAAATGATTTTTCTTATGAACATGAAACCATATCCAAAAATCATAGTTAAACTCAAAGTGAAAGTATGTTTTTTAAAACAGTCATCAAGATGTCGTTCTTTCGACGGAAATGACTACCTCTTTCAAAAATGACTTGTAACTTGTATTTCCGACTATAAACCTATACCTTTTCTGTTTAGTTTCATAAAGTCAAGTTCAATACGAAACCGTGGCCGCTTAAATCACTCAAAATGGATTAGAAACGAAGAAATGGCGAGCAAAACAAAATTGGTAAAAACTACTCATTTTAGCTACGTGAAAATTGGTAACAAATCTATTCCAACCATAACTTAATCAACTTGTATTGTATATTATGTAATCTTGAGATACCATAGACACGTATACAATGTTTCGACCTATCATGTCGACACATCTATATATATTTCGGAACAACCATAGACACTCTATATGTGAATATTGGAGTTAGCTATACAGGGTTGAGGCTGATTCCAAAATATATATAGTTTGAGTTGTGATCAATGCTGAGATATGTATACACTGGGTCGTGGATTGATTCAAGATAATATATATCGATTTATTTCTGTACATCTAACTGTGGACAACTAGTTGTAGGTTACTAACGAGGACAGCTGACTTAATAAACTTAAAACATCAAAATGTATTAAAAGTGTTGTAAATATATTTTGAACATACTTTGATATATAAGTACATATTTGTTATAGGTTCGTGAATCGACCAGTGGCCAAGTCTTACTTCCCGACGAAGTAAAAAATCTGTGAAAGTAAGTTATAGTCCCACTTTTAAAATCTAATATTTTTGGGATGAGAATACATGCAGGTTTTATAAATGATTTACAAAATAGACACAAGTACGTGAAACTACATTCTATGGTTGAATTATCGAAATCGAATATGCCCCTTTTTATTAAGTCTGGTAATCTAAGAATTAGGGAACAGACACCCTAATTGACGCGAATCCTAAAGATAGATCTATTGGGCCTAACAAACCCCATCAAAAGTACCGGATGCTTTAGTACTTCGAAATTTATATCATATCCGAAGGGTGTCCCGGAATGATGGGGATATTCTTAAATATGCATCTTGTTAATGTCGGTTACCAGGTGTTCACCATATGAATGATTTTTATCTCTGTGTATGGGATGTATATTGAAATATGAAATCTTGTGGTCTATTGTTGCGATTTGATATATATAGGTTAAACCTATAACTCACCAACAATTTTGTTTTTGTTGACGTTTTAAGCATGTTTATTCTCAGGTGATTATTAAGAGCTTCCGCTGTCGCATACTTAAATAAGGACAATATTTGGAGTCCATGCTTGTATGATATTGTGTAAAAACTGCATTCAAGAAACTTATTTCATTGTAACATATTTTTATTGTAAATCATTATGTAATAGTCGTGTGTAAACAGGATATTTTAGATTATCATTATTTGATAATCTACGTAAAGCTTTTTAAACCTTTATTGATGAAATAAAGGTTATGGTTTGTTTTAAAATGAATGCAGTCTTTGAAAAACGTCTCATATAGAGGTCAAAACCTCGCAACGAAATCAATTAATATGGAACGTTTTTAATCAATAAGAACGGGACATTTCAGTTGGTATCCGAGCGTTGGTCTTAGAGAACCAGAATTTTGCATTAGTGTGTCTTATCGAGTTTGTTAGGATGCATTAGTAAGTCTGGACTTCGACCGTGTTTACTTGAAAAATGATTGCTTAACAAATTTTGTTGGAAACTATATATTTTTAACATGTGAATATTATGTGATATATTAATCTCTTAACGTGTTTGATATTATGTGATAGATGTCTACCTCTAGAACAAGTCCTATTGAATCACCTAATAATAATGAAGAGTCAAATGTAAATTGGAATGATTCGTGGACTAATTCACAAGTTCCCGAAGAGGAACCGGAAGAAGAGTCAGAACCGGAAGAAGTATCGGAACCAGAAGAAGAATCGGAACCGGAAGAAGAAATAGAACCAGTGGGGGAAATAATAAAATGGTTAAGTAGAAGAAAATCCTCAACCAACCGACCAAAGTTAATTATGGTCAATGAATTGGATCCCGACAACGATTCCGATGATGTTATAGAAATTACCCCAACACAATTTAATAAGGCAAAAGAGAATAATAAGAGAAAGGGCATAAAAATAGAGAAATTTTATTCCAAACCCGATGAACTTTATATGTATTGTCAACACCCGTATTTCTTAAGTTGTGACAATAACCCGGGAACCTCTAAACCACCAGGTTTTTCTAAACCAATGTGGAAAACGACGGCTCGTATTAGGGGAACATCATATATCCCTAGAAACTTGGCAAAACGAACCAAAACCGAAGAAGAAGAAACGAGCGAGTCGGAATAAGATAGTTGTATTCATGTGGTGTAATATATGTAATATAGTGTGCTTATACTTTATGATATATGTAAAAATTGCTTGTATTAATAAGTATTTTTTTTATGAATCTAACTCTTGTCTATTTTACAATATAAAAACACAAAATGGATAGACAACCCAATATTTTAAGAGACCTACCCGGAGACATGATTGATGAAATCTTGTCTAGAGTCGGTCAGAATTCCTCGGCACAACTATTTAAGGCGAGATCAGTTTGTAAGACATTCGAAGAACGTTCCAAGAATTCCTTGGTTTATAAAAGGCTTTCGTTCGAAAGATGGGGGATATCACATTGGGAAATCCATAAGTTACGATGTGTTTACTTTGACGCATATATTGCGGGGAACCCAAATGCTATTTTACGCAATGGGTTAAGAAATTATTTTGACTCAATATATCCTTATATAGGACTTCGTGATTTAGAAAAATCAGCTAACATGCAACATAAAGAAGCATGTTAGGCTTACGGGTTAGTAATGTTCACCTCTCACCAAAGTGAGAACAAGAACATCGGGCTACAACTATTAAACAAAACATTCCCACAAGTGACGGAGTCAGTAATTGGGGTAAGAAATGAGGTTTTTAGATTGTTACAGGACTATTGGATATTACGTAACCCTCGTCCCTTTGACGACGTTACAACACGCTGTCTTATCAACGGCCATAACGGTTATGTTCCACAAGAACAAGGATGGGAAGTAGTCCTAGTAAAACCAGAATGCATGACTTATTTCTGGACGTATGAATTACGTGTCTTTATTGCCTTTGCTGAACGACTTGTGTACTAGCTAGAATTATCTTCACAACCATCTTGTATCAAATTTATTGTGTGCTATATTTCATACTATATGTAAAATAAGCGGTATTGTAAGTTTGTAAAATATTGTGTAAATTTTGAACGCGAAATATTATTATAATCAGTTTTTCATATAGAATTGTAGTAGTTGAATTGTATATTTGCTACTAAGTATGAACTTAACGGGTAGGTATTACCCGAATTTAAACTTATAAAACGCTAATATGAAGAAAAAGCTTTTATAAATGAGTTCATATTATGCTACGAGATACTATTGATGAAATGTCCCGTTCTTATTGATTAAAAACGTTCCATATTAATTGATTTCGTTGCGAGGTTTTGACCTCTATATGAGACGTTTTTCAAAGACTGCATTCATTTTAAAAAACAAACCATAACCTTTATTTCATAAATAAAGGTTTAAAAAGCTTTACGTAGATTATCAAATAAGTATAATCTAAAATATCCTGTTTACACACGACCATTACATAATGGTTTACAATACAAATATGTTACATCGAAATCAGTTTCTTGAATGCAGTTTTTACACAATATCATACAAACATGGACTCCGAATATTGTCCTTATTTTAGTATGCAACAGCGGAAGCTCTTAGTATTCACCTGAGAATAAACATGCTTTAAACGTCAACAAAAATGTTGGTGAGTTATAGATTTAACCTATATATATCAAATCGTAACAATAGACCACAAGATTTCATATTTCAATACACATCCCATACATAGAGATAAAAATCATTCATATGGTGAACACCTGGTAACCGACATTAACAAGCTGCATATATAAGAATATCCCCATCATTTTGGGACACCCTTCGGATATGATATAAATTTCGAAGTACTAAAGCATCCGGTACTTTGGATGGGGTTTGTTAGGCCCAATAGATCTATCTTTAGGATTCGCGTCAATTAGGGTGTCTGTTCCCTAATTCTTAGATTACCAGACTTAATAAAAAGGGGCATATTCGATTTTGATAATTCAACCATAGAATGTAGTTTCACGTACTTGTGTCTATTTTGTAAATCATTTATAAAACCTGCATGTATTCTCATCCCAAAAATATTAGATTTTAAAAGTGGGACTATAACTCACTTTCATAGATTTTTACTTCGTTGGGAAGTAAGACTTGGCCACTGGTTGATTCACGAACCTATAACAATATATACATATATATCAAAGTATGTTCAAAATATATTTACAACACTTTTAATATATTTTGATATTTTAAGTTTATTAAGTCAGCTGTCCTCGTTAGTAACCTACAACTAGTTGTCCACAGTTAGATGTACAGAAATAAATCGATAAATATTATCTTGAATCAATCCACGACCCAGTGTATACGTATCTCAGTATTGATCACAACTCAAACTATATATATTTTGGAATCAACCTCAACCCTGTATAGCTAACTCCAACATTCACATATAGAGTGTCTATGGTTGTTCTGAAATATATATAGATGTGTCGACATGATAGGTCGAAACATTGTATATGTGTCTATGGTATCTCAAGATTACATAATATACAATACAAGTTGATTAAGTTATGGTTGGAATAGATTTGTTACCAATTTTCACGTAGCTAAAATGAGAAAAATTATCCAATCTTGTTTTACCCATAACTTCTTCATTTTAAATCCGTTTTGAGTGAATCAAATTGCTATGGTTTCATATTGAACTCTATTTTATGAATCTAAACAGAAAAAGTATAGGTTTATAGTCAGAAAAATAAGTTACAAGTCATTTTTGTAAAGGTAGTCATTTCAGTCGAAAGAACGACGTCTAGATGACCATTTTAGAAAACATACTTCCACTTTGAGTTTAACCATAATTTTTGGATATAGTTTCATGTTCATAATAAAAATAATTTTCCCAGAATAAAAACTTTTAAATCAAAGTTTATCATAGTTTTTAATTAACTAACCCAAAACAGCCCGCGGTGTTACTACGACGGCGTAAATCCGATTTTACGGTGTTTTTTGTGTTTTCAAGTTTTAAATCATTAAGTTAGCATATCATATAGATATAGAACATGTGTTTAGTTGATTTTAAAAGTCAAGTTAGAAGGATTAACTTTTATTTGCGAACAAGTTTAGAATTAACTAAACTATGTTCTAGTGATTACAAGTTTAAACCTTCGAATAAGATAGCTTTATATGTATGAATCGAATGATGTTATGAACATCATTACTACCTTAAGTTCCTTGGATAAACCTACTAGAAATGAGAAAAATAGATCTAGCTTCAAAGGATCCTTGGATGGCTTGAAAGTTCTTGAAGCAGAATCATGACACGAAAACAATTTCAAGTAAGATTTCCACTCGAAATAAGATTGTTATAGTTATAGAAATTGAATTAAAGTTTGAACATGATTATTACCTTGTATTATAAAGATAAACTACTGTAAGTAACAAAGGTTTCTTGATCTTGGATGATTACTTGGAATGGATTTAGAAAACTTGGAAGTAAACTTGCAATCTTGGAAGTATTCTTGATTTTATGAAACTAGAACTTTTGGAATTTGTGAAGAACACTTAGAACTTGAAGATAGAACTTGAGAGAGATCAATTAGATGAAGAAAATTGAAGAATAAAAGTGTTTGTAGGTATTTTTGGTCGTTGGTGTATGGATTAGATATAAAGTATATGTAATTTTGTTTTCATGTAAATAAGTCATGAATGATTACTCATATTTTTGTAATTTTATGAGATATTTCATGCTAGTTGCCAAATGATGGTTCCTACATGTGTTAGGTGACTCATATGGGCTGCTAAGATCTGATCATTGGAGTGTATATACCAATAGTACATACATCTAAAAGTTGTGTATTGTACGAGTACGAATACGGGTGCATACGAGTAGAATTGTTGATGAAACTGAACGAGGATGTAATTGTAAGAATTTTTGTTAAGTAGAAGTATTTTGATAAGTGTCTTGAAGTCTTTCAAATGTGTATGAATACATATTAAAACACTACATGTATATACATTTTAACTGAGTCGTTAAGTCATCGTTAGTCGTTACATGTAAATGTTGTTTTGAAACCTTTAGGTTAACGATCTTGTTGAATGTTGTTAACCCATTGTTTATTATAAAAAATGAGATGTTAAATTGTTATATTATCATGATATTATGATATATAATATATCTTAGTATGATATATATACAGTTAAATGTCGTTACAACGATAATCGTTACATATATGTCTCGTTTCGAAATCATTAAGTTAGTAGTCTTATTTTTACATATGTATTTCATTGTTAATACACTAAATAATATATTTACTTATCATTTAACATAATTAACCAAGTGTATCAATATCTTAATATGATTCATATGTACCTAGTAAGACGTTGTTATAACGATAATCGTTATATATATCGTTTTCGAGTTTCTTAAATTAATAGTCTCATTTTTATGTATATAACTCATTGTTAAAATATCTAATGAGATACATACTTATAATAAAATCATGTTAACTATATATATAACCATATATATGTCATCGTATAGTTTTTACAAGTTTTAACGTTGGTGAATCACCGGTCAACTTGGGTGGTCAATTGTCTATATGAAACCTATTTCAATTAATCAAGTCTTAACAAGTTTGATTACTTAACATGTTGGAAACACTTAATCATGTAAATAACAATTTCATTTAATATATATATATATATATATATATATATATATATATATATATATATATATATATATATATATATATATATATATATATATATATATATATATATATATATATATATATATATATAAACATGGAAAAGTTCGGGTCACTACAGTACCTACCCGTTAAATAAATTTCGTCCCGAAATTTTAAGCAGTTGGAGGTGTTGACGTATCTTCTGGAAATAAATGCGGGTATTTGTTCTTCATCTGATCTTCACGCTCCCAGGTGAACTCGGGTCCTCTACGAGCATTCCATCAAACCTTAACAATCGGTATCTTATTTTGTTTAAGTCTCTTAACCTCACGATCCATTATTTCGACGGGTTCTTCAATGAATTGAAGTTTTTCATTGATTTGGATTTCGTCCAACGGAATAGTGAGATCTTCTTTAGCAAAACATTTCTTCAAATTTGAGACGTGGAAAGTGTTATGTACAGCCGCGAGTTGTTGATGTAGCTCCCGTTGGTATGCTACTGGTCCGACACGATCTATAATCTTGAATGGTCTAATGTACCTTGGATTTAGTTTCCCCCGTTTATCAAATCGAACAACGCCTTTCCAAGGTGAAACCTTAAGCATGACCATTTCTTCAATTTCAAACTCTATATCTTTTCTTTTACTATCCGCGTAGCTCTTTTGTCGACTCTGGGCGGTTTTCAATCTTTGTTGAATTTGGATGATTTTCTCGGTAGTTTCTTGTATTATCTCCGGACCCGTAATCTGTCTATCCCCCACTTCACTCCAACAAATCGGAGACCTGCACTTTCTACCATAAAGTGCTTCAAACGGCGCCATCTCAATGCTTGAATGGTAGCTGTTGTTGTAGGAAAATTCTGCTAACGGCAGATGTCGATCCCAAATGTTTCCGAAATTAATAACACAAGCTCGTAGCATGTATTCAAGCGTTTGTATCGTCTTTTCGCTCTGCCCATCAGTTTGTGGATGATAGGCAGTACTCATGTCTAGACGAGTTCCCAATGCTTGCTGTAATGTCTGCCAGAATCTTGAAATAAATCTGCCATCCCTATCAGAGATAATAGAGATTGGTATTCCATGTCTGGAGACGACTTCCTTCAAATACAGTCGTGCTAACTTCTCCATCTTGTCATCTTCTCTTATTGGCAGGAAGTGTGCTGACTTGGTGAGACGATCAACTATTACCCAAATAGTATCATAACCACTTGCAGTCCTTGGCAATTTAGTAATGAAATCCATGGTAATGTTTTCCCATTTCCATTCTGGGATTTCAGGTTGTTGTAGTAGACCTGATGGTTTCTGATGTTCAGCTTTGACCTTAGAACACGTCAAACATTCTCCTACATATTTAGCAATATCGGCTTTCATACCTGGCAACCAAAAATGTTTCTTAAGATCCTTGTACATCTTCCCCGTTCCACGATGTATCGAGTATCTGGTTTTATGAGCTTCTCTAAGTACCATTTCTCTCATATCTCCAAATTTTGGTACCCAAATTCTTTCAGCCCTATACCGGGTTCCGTCTTCCCGAATATTAAGATGCTTCTCCAATCCTTTGGGTATTTCATCCTTTAAATTTCCCTCTTTTAAAACTCCTTGTTGCGCCTCCTTTATTTGAGTAGTAAGGTTAGTGTGAATCATTATATTCATAGATTTTACTCGAATGGGTTCTCTGTCCTTTCTGCTCAAGGCGTCGGCTACCACATTTGCCTTCCCCGGGTGGTAACGAATCTCAAAGTCATAATCATTAAACAATTCAATCTACCTACGCTGCCGCATATTCAGTTGTTTCTGATTAAATATGTGTTGAAGACTTTTGTGGTCGGTATATATAATACTTTTGACCCCATATAAGTAGTGCCTCCAAGTTTTTAATGCAAAAACAGCCGCGCCAAATTCTAAATCATGCGTCGTACAATTTTGCTCGTGAATCTTCAATTGTCTAGATGCATAAGCAATCACCTTCGTCCGTTGCATTAATACACAACCGAGACCTTGCTTTGATGCGTCACAATAAATCACAAAATCATCATTCCCTTCAGGCAATGACAATATAGGTGCCGTAGTTAGCTTTTTCTTCAATAATTGAAACGCCTTCTCTTGTTCATCCTTCCATTCAAATTTCTTCCCTTTATGCGTTAATGCAGTCAAGGGTTTTGCTATTTTGGAGAAATCTTGGATGAATCTTCTGTAGTAACCAGCCAATCCTAAAAATTGACGTATATGCTTCGGAGTTTTTGGGGTTTCCCACTTTTCAACGGTGATCTTTGCCGGGTCCACCTGGATACCTTCTTTGTTCACTATGTGACCGAGGAATTGAACTTCTTCCAACCAAAATGCACACTTTGAAAACTTAGCGTACAGTTTTTCTTTCCTCAATACTTCTAGCACTTTTCTCAAATGTTCTTCGTGCTCTTGATCATTCTTTGAGTAAATAAGTATGTCATCGATGAAAACAATGACAACTTGTCAAGATATGGCCCACACACTCGGTTCATAAGGTCCATGAACACAGCTGGTGCGTTAGTCAATCCAAACAGCATAACCATAAACTCGTAATGACCATAACGCGTCCTAAAAGTAGTTTTTGGAATATCATCCTCCTTTACTCGCATTTGATGATATCCAGAACGTAAATCGATCTTCGAATAAACCGACGAGCCTTGTAGTTGATCAAATAAGTCATCAATTCTCGGCGGTGGATAACGGTTTTTGATGGTAAGTTTGTTCAACTCTCTGTAGTCAATACACAACCTAAATGTACCATCCTTCTTCTTGACAAACAAAACAGGAGCTCCCCATGGTGATGTGCTTGGTCGAATGAAACCACGTTCTAATAGTTCTTGCAGTTGGCTTTGCAGTTCTTTCATCTCGCTGGGTGCGAGTCTATAAGGAGCACGAGCTATTGGTGCAGCTCCTGTTACAAGATCTATTTGAAATTCAACAGATCGATGTGGAGGTAGTCCTGGTAATTCTTTCGGAAATACATCGGGAAATTCTTTTGCGATGGGAACATTATTGATGCTCTTTTCTTCAGTTTGTACTTTCTCAACGTGTGCTAGAACAGCATAGCAACCTTTTCTTATTAGTTTCTGTGCCTTCAAATTACTAATAAGATGTAGCTTTATGTTGCCCTTTTCTCCGTTCACCATTAAGGATTTTCCTTTTTCTCGTATAATGCGAATTGCATTTTTGTAACAAACGATCTCTGCTTTCACTTCTTTCAACCAGTCCATACCGATTATCACATCAAAACTCCCTAACTCTACTGGTATCAAGTCAATCTTAAATGTTTCACTAACCAGTTTAATTTCTCGATTCCGACATATATTATCTGCTGAAATTAATTTACCATTTGCTAATTCGAGTAAAAATTTACTATCCAAAGGCGTCAGTGGACAACTTAATTTAGCACAAAAATCTCTACTCATATAGCTTCTATCTGCACCCGAATCAAATAAAACGTAAGCAGATTTATTGTTAATAAGAAACGTACCCGTAACAAGCTCCGGGTCTTCCTGTGCCTCTGCCGTATTAATATTGAAAACTCTTCCACGGCCTTGTCCATTCGTGTTCTCTTGGTTCGGGTAATTTCTAATAATGTGGCCCGGTTTTCCACATTTATAACAAACTACATTGGCATAACTTGCTCCGACACTACTTGCTCCGCCATTACTCGTTCCGACACCATTTGTTCCTTTTGTTCTGTTAACCCCTGGTCCGTAGACCTCACACTTCGCCGCGCTATGACCATTTCTTTTACACTTGTTGCAAAATTTGGTGCAAAACCCCGAGTGATACTTTTCACACCTTTGGCATAGCTGCTTCTGATTGTTGTTGTTGTTGCGGTTGTTATTGTTGTTGGGATGATTGTTGTAGTTGCTGTTGTAGTAGTTGTTGTTGTTGTTGTTGTTGTTGTTGGGCCGTTTGTTGTAATTACGATTGATGTTGCAATTGTTGGGATAGTTGTTGCAATTATTATTGTAATTGCTGTTGTTGTTGTATTGGTGATTCTTATCACCGTTTCCTCCCACTTTCTTTTGACTTGCTTCACATTGGCCTCTTCAGTCGTCTGTTCTTTAATTCTTTCCTCAATCTGGTTCACTAGTTTGTGAGCCATTCTACATGCCTGTTGTATGGAGGCGGGCTCGTGTGAACTTATATCTTCTTGGATTCTTTTCGGTAATCCTTTCACAAACGCGTCGATCTTCTCTTCCTCATCTTCGAATGCTCCCGGACACAATAGACACAATTCTGTGAATCGCCTTTCGTACGTGGTAATATCAAATCCTTGGGTTCGTAACCCTCTAAGTTCTGTCTTGAGCTTATTGACCTTGGTTCTGGGACGGTACTTCTCGTTCATCAAGTGCTTGAATGCTGACCACGGTAGTACGTAAGCATCATCTTGTCCCACTTGCTCTAGATAGGTATTCCACCATGTTAACGCAGAACCTGTGAAGGTATGCGTAGCGTACTTCACTTTGTCCTCTTCAGTACACTTACTTATGGCAAACACCGATTCGACCTTCTCGGTCCACCGTTTCAATCCGATCGGTCCTTCGGTTCCATCAAATTCCAAAGGTTTGCATGCAGTGAATTTTTTGTAGGTGCATCTTACACGATTTCTTGTACTGCTAGATCCAAGGTTATTGTTGGTATGTAGCGCAGCCTGTACTGTGGCTATGTTTGAAGCTAGAAAAGTACGGAATTCCTCTTCATTCATATAATTACAGTGTGTCGAGTAGTCGGTGCCATTTCCTTCAAAATATTCAAATGGAACAAGTTAATCATACAGAATATTAAGAGTAGTTACTAGTATTTCGTAGCATAATATGAACTCATTTATAAAAGCTTTTTCTTCATATTAGCATTTTATAAGTTTAAATTCGGGTAGTACCTACCCATTAAGTTCATACTTAGTAGCTAATATACAATTCAACTACTACAATTCTATATGAAAAACTGATTATAATAATATTTCGCGTTCAAACTTTTATACAATATTTTACAAACTTACAATACCGCTTATTTTACATAAAGCATGAAATATAGCACACAATAACTTTGATACAAGATAGTTGTGAAGATAATTCTAGCTAGTACACAAGTCGTTCAGCAAAGGCAATAAAGACACGTAATTCATACGTCCAGAAACAAGTCATGCATTCTGGTTTTACTAGGACTACTTCCCATCCTTGGTCTTGTGGAACATAACCGTTATGGCGGTTGATAAGACAGCGTGTTGTAACGTCGTCAAAGGGACGAGGGTTACGTAATGACCAACAGTCTCGTAATAACCTAAAAACCTCATTTCTTACCCCAATTACCGACTCCGTCACTTGTGGGAATGTTTTGTTTAATAGTTGTAGCCCGATGTTCTTGTTCTCACTTTGGTGAGAAGCGAACATTACTAACCCGTAATCATAACATGCTTCTTTATGTTACATGTTAGCCGCTTTTTCTAAATCACGAAGTCCTATATTCGGATATATTGAGTCAAAATAATTTCTTAACCCGTTGCGTAAAATAGCATTTGGGTTCCCCGCAATATATGCGTCAAAGTAAACACATCGTAACTTATGGATTTCCCAATGTGATATCCCCCATCTTTCGAACGAAAGCCTTTTATAAACCAAGGCATTCTTGGAATGTTCTTCGAATGTCTTACAAACTGATCTCGCCTTAAATAGTTGTGTCGAGGAATTCTGACCGACTCTAGACAAGATTTCATCAATCATGTCTCCGGGTAGGTCTCTTAAAATATTGGGTTGTCTATCCATTTTGTGTTTTTAAACTGTAAAATAGACAAGAGTTAGATTCATAAAAAAAATACTTATTAATACAAGCAATTTTTACATATATCATAAAGTATAAGCACACTATATTACATATATTACACCACACGAATACAACTATCTTATTCCGACTCGCTCGTTTCTTCTTCTTCGGTTTTGGTTCGTTTTGACAAGTTTCTAGGGATATATGATGTTCCCCTAATACGAGCCGTCGTTTTCCACATTGGTTTAGAAAAACCTGGTGGTTTAGAGGTTCCCGGGTTATTGTCACAACTTAAGAAATACGGGTGTTGACGATACATATAAAGTTCATCGGGTTTGGAATCAAATTTCTCTATTTTCATGCCCTTTCCCTTATTGTTCTCTTTTGCCTTATTAAATTGTGTTGGGGTAATTTCTATAACATCATCGGAATCCTTGTCGGGATCCGATTCATCGGAGAATTGGTAATCCTCCCAATACTTTGCTTCCTTGGCAGAAACACCATTGACCATAATTCCCACTGGTTCTATTTCTTCTTCCGGTTTCGATTCTTCTTCCGGTTCCGATTCTTCTTCCGGTTCTGAATCTTCTTCCGGTTCCGACTATTCTTCCGGTTCCTCTTCGGGAACTTGTGAATCAGTCTAATATATATTCGACTCTTCGTTATTATTAGGTGAGTCAATGGAATTTGTGCTAGAGGTAGACATCTATCACACAATATCAAACATGTTAAGAGATTAATATATCACATAATATTCACATGTTAAAAATATATAGTTTCCAACAAAATTTGTTAAGCAATCATTTTTCAAGTAAACACGGTCGAAGTCCAGACTCACTAATGCATCCTAACAAACTCGATAAGACACACTAATGCAAAATTCTGGTTCTCTAAGACCAACGCTCGGATACCAACTGAAATGTCCCGTTCTTATTGATTAAAAACGTTCCATATTAATTGATTTCGTTGCGAGGTTTTGACCTCTATATGAGACGTTTTTCAAAGACTACATTCATTTTTAAAACAAACCATAACCTTTATTTTATAAATAAAGGTTTAAAAAGCTTTACGTAGATTATCAAATAATGATAATCTAAAATATCCTGTTTACACACGACCATTACATAATGGTTTACAATACAAATATGTTACATCGAAATCAGTTTCTTGAATGCAGTTTTTACACAATATCATACAAACATGGACTCCAAATCTTGTCCTTATTTTAGTATGCAACAGCGGAAGCTCTTAGTATTCACCTGAGAATAAACATGCTTTAAACGTCAACAAAAATGTTGGTGAGTTATAGGTTTAACCTATATATATCAAATCGTAACAATAGACCACAAGATTTCATATTTCAATACACATCCCATACATAGAGATAAAAATCTTTCATATGGTGAACACCTGGTAACCGACATTAACAAGCTGCATATATAAGAATATCCCCATCATTCCAGGACACCCTTCGGATATGATATAAATTTCGAAGTACTAAAGCATCCGGTACTTTGGATGGGGTTTGTTAGGCCCAATAGATCTATCTTTAGGATTCGCATCAATTAGGGTATCTGTTCCCTAATTCTTAGATTACCAGACTTAATAAAAAGGGGCATATTCTATTTTGATAATTCAACCATAGAATGTAGTTTCACGTACTTGTGTCTATTTTGTAAATCATTTATAAAACCTGCATGTATTCTCAACCCAAAAATATTAGATTTTAAAAGTGGGACTATAACTCACTTTCACAGATTTTTACTTCGTCAGAAAGTAAGACTTGGCCACTGGTTGATTCACGAACCTATAACAATATATACATATATATCAAAGTATGTTCAAAATATATTTACAACACTTTTAATATATTTTGATGTTTTAAGTTTATTAAGTCAGCTGTCCTCGTTAGTAACCTACAACTAGTTATCCACAGTTAGATGTACAGAAATAAATCGATAAATATTATCTTGAATCAATCCACGACCCAGTGTATACGTATCTCAGTATTGATCACAACTCAAACTATATATATTTTGGAATCAACCTCAACCATGTATAGCTAACTCCAACATTCACATAAAGAGTGTCTATGGTTGTTCTGAAATATATATAGATGTGTCGACATGATAGGTTGAAACATTGTATACGTGTCTATGGTATCTCAAGATTACATAATATACAATACAAGTTGATTAAGTTATGGTTGGAATAGATTTGTTACCAATTTTCACGTAGCTAAAATGAGAAAAATTATCCAATCTTGTTTTACCCATAACTTCTTCATTTTAAATCCGTTTTGAGTGAATCAAATTGCTATGGTTTCATGTTGAACTCTATTTTATGAATCTATACAGAAAAAGTATAGGTTTATAGTCGGAAAAATAAGTTACAAGTCATTTTTGTAAAGGTAGTCATTTCAGTCGAAAGAACGACGTCTAGATGACCATTTTAGAAAACATACTTTCACTTTGAGTTTAACCATAATTTTTGGATATAGTTTCATGTTCATAATAAAAATCATTTTCCCAGAATAAAAACTTTTAAATCAAAGTTTATCATAGTTTTTAATTAACTAACCCAAAACAGTTCGCGGTGTTACTACGACGGCGTAAATCCGATTTTACGGTGTTTTTTGTGTTTCCAGGTTTTAAATCATTAAGTTAGCATATCATATAGATATAGAACATGTGTTTAGTTGATTTTAAAAGTCAAGTTAGAAGGATTAACTTTTATTTGCGAACAAGTTTAGAATTAACTAAACTATGTTCTAGTGATTACAAGTTTAAACCTTCGAATAAGATAGCTTTATATGTATGAATCGAATGATGTTTTGAACATCATTACTACCTTAAGTTCCTTGGATAAACCTACTGGAAATGAGAAAAATAGATCTAGCTTCAAAGGATCCTTGGATGGTTTGAAAGTTCTTGAAGCAGAATCATGACACGAAAACAATTTCAAGTAAGATTTCCACTCGAAATAAGATTGTTATAGTTATAGAAATTGAATTAAAGTTTGAATATGATTATTACCTTGTATTAGAAAGATAACCTACTTTAAGTAACAAAGGTTTCTTGATCTTGGATGATTACTTGGAATGGATTTAGAAAACTTGGAAGTAAACTTGCAATCTTGGAAGTATTCTTGATTTTATGAAACTAGAACTTTTGGAATTTATGAAGAACACTTAGAACTTGAAGATAGAACTTGAGAGAGATCAATTAGATGAAGAAAATTGAAGAATAAAAGTGTTTGTAGGTGTTTTTGGTCGTTGGTGTATGGATTAGATATAAAGGATATGTAATTTTGTTTTCATGTAAATAAGTCATGAATGATTACTCATATTTTTGTAATTTTATGAGATATTTCATGCTAGTTGCCAAATGATGGTTCCCACATGTGTTAGGTGACTCAAATGGGCTGCTAAGAGCTGATCATTGGAGTGTATATACCAATAGTACATACATCTAAAAGCTGTGTATTGTACGAGTACGAATACGGGTGCATACGAGTAGAATTGTTGATGAAACTGAACGAGGATGTAATTGTAAGCATTTTTGTTAAGTAGAAGTATTTCAATAAGTGTCTTGAAGTCTTTCAAAAGTGTATGAATACATATTAAAACACTACATGTATATACATTTTAACTGAGTCGTTAAGTCATCGTTAGTCGTTACATGTAAATGTTGTTTTGAAACCTTTAGGTTAACGATCTTGTTGAATGTTGTTAACCCATTATTTATTATAACAAATGAGATGTTAAATTGTTATATTATCATGATATTATGATATATAATATATCTTAGTATGATATATATACAGTTAAATGTCGTTACAACGATAATCGTTACATATATGTCTCGTTTCGAAATCATTAAGTTAGTAGTCTTATTTTTACATATGTATTTCATTGTTAATACACTTAATAATTTATTTACTTATCATTTAACATAATTAACCAAGTGTATCAATATCTTAATATGAGTCATATGTACCTAGTAATACGTTGTTATAACGATAATCGTTATATATATCGTTTTCGAGTTTCTTAAATTAATAGTCTCATTTTTATGTATATAACTCATTGTTAAAATATCTAATGAGATACATACTTATAATAAAATCATGTTAACTATATATATAACCATATATATGTCATCATATAGTTTTTACAAGTTTTAACGTTCGTGAATCACCGGTCAACTTGGGTAGTCAATTGTCTATATGAAACCTATTTCAATTAATCAAGTCTTAACAAGTTTGATTGCTTAACATGTTGGAAACACTTAATCATGTAAATAACAATTTCATTTAATATATATATATAAACATGGAAAAGTTCGGGTCACTACAATTGACTACTCTTAATATTCTGTATGATTAACTTGTTTCATTTGACTATTTTGAAGGAAATGGCACCAACTACTCGACACACCTTGAATATGAGCGAAGAGGAATTTCGTGCCTTTCTTGCTTCAAACATAGTCGCAGTACAGGCTGCGCTACATACCAACAATAACCTTGAATCTAGCAGTACAAGAAATCGTGTAGGATGCACCTACAAAGAATTCACTGCCTGCAAACCTCTGGAATTTGATGGAACCGAAGGACCGATCGGATTGAAACGGTGGACCGAGAAGGTTGAATCGGTGTTTGCCATAAGTAAGTGTACTGAAGAGGACAAAGTGAATTACGCTACGCATACCTTCACAGGTTCTGCGTTAACATGGTGGAATACCTATCTAGAGTAAGTGGGACAAGATGATGCTTACGCACTACCATGGTCAGCATTCAAGCACTTAATGAATGAGAAGTACCGTCCCAGAACCGAGGTCAATAAGCTCAAGACAGAACTTAGAGGGTTACGAACCCAAGGATTTGATATTACTACGTACGAAAGACGATTCACAGAATTATGTCTATTGTGTCCGGGAGCGTTCGAAGATGAGGAAGAGAAAATCGACGCGTTTGTGAAAGGATTACCGGAAAGAATCCAAGAATCTATAAGTTCACACGAGCCCGCCTCCATACAACAGGCATGTAGAATGGCTCACAGACTAGTGAACCAGATTGAAGAAAGAATTAAAGAACAGACTGCTGAAGAGGCCAATGTGAAGCAAGTCAAAAGAAAGTGGAAGGAAAACAGTGATAAGAATCACCAATACAACACCAATAGCAATTACAACAATAATCGCAACAACTATCCCAACAATCGCAACATCAATCGAAACTACAACAAATGACCCAACAACAACAACAACAACAACAACAACAACAACAACAACAACAACAGCAACTACAACAATCATCCCAACAACAATAATAACCGCAACAACAACAACAATCAGAAGCAGCTATGCCAAAGGTGTGAAAAGTATCACTCGGGGTTCTGCACCAAATTTTGCAACAAGTGTAAAAGAAATGGTCATAGCGTGGCGAAGTTTGAGGTCTACGGACCAGGGATTAACAGAACGAAAGGAACAAATGGTGTCAGAACGAGTAATGGCAGAGCAAGTAGTGTCGGAGCAAGTTATGCCAATGTTGTTTGTTATAAATGTGGAAAACCGGGCCACATTATTAGAAATTTCCTGAACCAGGAGAACACGAATGGACAAGGCCGCGGAAGAGTTTTCAATATTAATGCGGTAGAGGCACAGGAAGACCCGGAGCTTGTTACGGGTACATTTCTTATTGACAATAAATCTGCTTACGTTTTATTTGATTCGGGTGCGGATAGAAGCTATATGAGTAGAGATTTTTGTGCTAAATTAAGTTGTCCATTGACGCCGTTGGATAGTAAATTTTTACTCGAATTAGCAAACAATAAATTAATTTCAGCAGATTATATATGCCGAAATCGAGAAATTAAACTGGGTAGCGAAATATTTAAGATTGATTTGATACCAGTAGAGTTAGGGAGTTTTGATGTAATAGTTGGCTTGGACTGGCTGAAGAAGGTGAAAGCAGAGATCGTATGTTATAAAAATACAATTCGCATTGTACGAGAAGAAGGAGAACCCTTAATGGTGTATGGAGAAAAGGGCAACACGAAGCTACATCTTATTAGTAATTTGAAGGCACAAAAACTAACAAGAAAAGGTTGCTATGCTGTTCTAGCACATGTCAAGAAAGTACAAACTGAAGAAAAGAGCATCAATGATGTTTTTGTCGCAAAAGAATTTCCCGATGTATTTCCGAAAGAATTACCGGGACTACCTCCACATCGATCTGTTGAATTTCAAATAGATCTTGTACCAGGAGCTGCGCCAATAGCTCGTGCTCCTTACAGACTCGCACCCAGCGAGATGAAAGAACTGCAAAGCCAATTACAAGAACTTTTAGTGCGTGGTTTCATTCGACCAAGAACATCACCGTGGGGAGCTCCTATTTTGTTTGTCAAGAAGAAAGATGATACATTCAGGTTGTGTATCGACTACCGAGAGTTGAACAAACTTACCATCAAGAACCGCTACCCACTACCGAGAATTGACGACTTATTTGATCAACTACAAGGCTCATCTATTTATTCAAAGATTGACTTACGTTCCGGGTATCATCAAATGCGGGTGAAATAAGATGATATTCCAAAGACTGCTTTCAGAACACGTTACGGCCATTACGAGTTTATGGTCATGCCGTTTGGTTTAACTAATGCACCAGCTGTGTTCATGGACCTTATGAACCGAGTGTGTGGACCATACCTTGACAAGTTTGTCATTGTTTTCATTGATGACATACTTATTTACTCAAAGAATGACCAAGAACACGGTGAACATTTGAGAAAGGTGTTAGAAGTATTGAGGAAGGAAGAATTGTACGCTAAGTTTTCAAAGTGTGCATTTTAGTTGGAAGAAGTTCAATTCCTCGGTCACATAGTGAACAAAGATAGAAAGTGTTGAAAAGTGGGAAACCCCAAAAACTCCGAAACACATACGCCAGTTTTTAGGACTAGCTGGTTACTACAGAAGGTTCATCCAAGACTTTTCCAGAATAGCAAAACCCTTGACTGCATTAACGCATAAAGGAAGAAATTTGAATAGAAGGATGAACAAGAGAAAGCGTTTCAGTTATTGAAGAAAAAGCTAACTACGGCACCTATATTGTCATTGCCTGAAGGGAATGATGATTTTGTGATTTATTGTGACACATCAAAGCAAGGTCTTGGTTGTGTATTAATGCAACGAACAAAGGTGATTGCTTATGCGTCAAGACAATTAAAAATTCACGAACAAAATTATACGACGCATGATTTGGAATTAGGCGCGATTGTTTTTTCATTAAAGACTTGGAGGCACTACTTATATGGGGTCAAAAGTATTATATATACCGACAATAAAAGTCTTCAACACATATTTAATCAGAAACAACTGAATATGAGGCAGCGTAGGTGGATTGAATTGTTGAATAATTACGACTTTGAGATTCGTTACCACCCGGGGAAGGAAAATGTGGTAGCCGACGCCTTGAGCAGGAAGGACAGAGAACCCATTCGAGTAAATTCTATGAATATAATGATTCACAATAACCTTACTACTCAAATAAAGGAGGCGCAACAAGGAGTTTCAAAAGAGGGAAATTTAAAGGATGAAATACCCAAAGGATCGGAGAAGCATCTTAATATTCGGAAAGACGGAACCCGGTATAGGGCTGAAAGGATTTGGGTACCAAAATTTGGAGATATGAGAGAAATGGTACTTAGAGAAGCTCATAAAACCAGATACTCAATACATCCTGGAACGGGGAAGATGTACAAGGATCTCAAGAAACATTTTTGGTGGCTGGGTATGAAAGCCGTTGTTGCTAAATACGTAGGAGAATGTTTGACGTGTTCTAAGGTCAAAGTTGGGCATCAGAAACCATCAGGTCTACTTCAACAACCCGAAATCCCGGAATGGAAATGGGAAAACATTACCATGGATTTCATCACTAAATTGCCAAGGACTGCAAGTAGTTTTGATACTATTTGGGTAATAGTTGATCGTCTCACCAAATCAGCACACTTCCTGCCAATAAGAGAAGATGACAAGATGGAGAAGTTAGCACGACTGTATTTGAAGGAAGTCGTCTCCAGACATGGAATACCAATCTCTATTATCTCTGATAGGGATGGCAGATTTATTTCAAGATTCTGGAAGACATTACAGCAAGCATTAGGAACTCGTCTAGACATGAGTACTGCCTATCATCCACAAACTGATGGGTAGAGTGAAAGGACAATACAAACGCTTAAAGACATGCTACGAGCATGTGTTATTGATTTTGGAAACAGTTGGGATCGACATCTACCGTTAGCAGAATTTTCCTACAACAATAGCTACCATTCAAGCATTGAGATGGCTCCGTTTGAAGCACTTTATGGTAGAAAGTGCAGGTCTCTGATTTGTTGGAGTGAAGTGGGGGATAGACAGATTACGGGTCCGGAGATAATACAAGAAACTACTGAGAAGTTCGTCCAAATTCAACAACGGTTGAAAACCGCCCAAAGTCGACAAAAGAGCTACGCCGACATTAAAAGAAAAGATATAGAATTTGAAATTGGAGAGATGGTCATGCTTAAGGTTGCACCTTGGAAAGGTGTTGTTTGATTTGGTAAACGAGGGAAATTAAATCCAAGGTATATTGGACCATTCAAGATTATTGATCGTGTCGGACGAGTAGCTTACCGACTTGAGTTACCTCAACAACTCGCGACTGTACATAACACTTTCCATGTCTCGAATTTGAAGAAATGTTTTGCTAAAGAAGATCTCACTATTCCGTTGGACGAAATCCAAATCAATGAAAAACTTCAATTCCTTGAAGAACCCGTTGAAATAATGGATTGTGAGGTTAAGAGACTTAAACAAAACAAGATACCGATTGTTAAGGTTCAATGGAATACTCGTAGAGGACCCGAGTTCACCTGGGAAAGAGAAGATCAGATGAAGAAGAAGTACCCGCACTTATTTCCAGAAGATGAGCCAACACCTCCAATCGCTTAAAATTTCGGGACGAAATTTATTTAACGGGTAGGTACTGTAGTGACCCGAACTTTTCCGAACCTTTCTATAATTATATGTTTAATGAAAACTATATTTACATGATTAAATGTTTCCAACATGTTAAGCAATCAAACTTGTTAAGACTTGGTTAATTGAAACGGAAATTTTGTAAACGTCTGATTAACCAGTTTGACCAATGATTCACGAACGCTATAAGTTGTATATGACATGATGATACATAAATGAATAAATATATATGTTTAACATGATATAATGATCATCAAGTATCTCATTAAAAATAGTAACAATAAGTTATATACTTAAAAAGAGACTATTGACGTATGAAACTCGAAACGATACATATAACGATTATCGTTATAACCACGTCTTACTAAATATATATGAAGCATATTAATACATTGTTATATTATATATAACATGATAATATGATAATTAAATATATCATTAAATTTATTAACAATGAACTACATAAGTAAAAACAAGACTACTAACTTAAGGATTTCGAAACGAGACATATATGTAACGATTATCGTTGTAATGACATTTAAATGTATATATCATATTAAGATATATTAATTATTAATATATCATAATATAATGATAATATAATAATTTAAAATCTCATTTGATATTATAAACTTTGGGTTAACAACATTTAACAAGATCGTTAACCTAAAGGTCTCAAAACAACACTAACATGTAACGACTAACGATGACTTAACGACTCAGTTAAAATGTATATACATGTAGTGTTTTAATATGTATTTATACACTTTTGAAAGACTTCAAGACACTTATCAAAATACTTCTACTTAACAAAAATGCTTACAATTACATCCACGTGCAGTTTCATCAACAATTCTACTCGTATGCACCCGTATTCGTACTCGTACAATACACAGCTTTTAGATGTATGTACTATTGGTATATGCACTCTAATGATCAGCTCTTAGCAGCCCATGTGAGTCACCTAACACATGTGGGAACCATAATTTGGCAACTAGCATGAAATATCTCATAAAATTACAAAAATATGAGTAATCATTCATGACTTATTTACATGAAAACAAAATTACATATCCTTTATATCTAATCCATAAACCAACGACCAAAAACACCTACAAATACTTTCATTCTTCAATTTTCTTCATCTAATTAATCTCTCTCAAGTTCTAACTTCAAGTTCTAAGTGTTCTTCATAAATTCTACAAGTTCTAGTTACATAAAATCAAGAATACTTTCAAGTTTGCTAGCTCACTTCCAATCTTGTAAGGTGATCATCCAACCTCAAGCAATCTTTCTTTCTTATAGTAGTTTATCATTCTAATATAAGGTAATAATCATATTCAAACTTTGGTTCAATTTCTATAACTATAACAATCTTATTTTAAGTGATGATCTTACTTGAACTTGTTTTCGTGTCATGATTCTGCTTCAAGAACTTTGAGCCATCCAAGGATCCGTTGAAGCTAGATCCATTTTTATCTTTTCCAGTAGGTTTATCCAAGGAACTTAAGGTAGTAATGATGTTCATAACATCATTCGATTCATACATAAAAAGCTATCATATTCGAAGTGGTAAACTAGTAATCACTATAACATAGTTTAGTTAATTCTAAACTTGTTCGCAAATAAAGTTAATCCTTCTAACTACACTTTTAAAATCAAATATACACATGATATATATCTATATCATATGCTAACTTAATGATTTAAAACCCAGAAACACGATAAACACCATAAAACCGGATTTACGCCGTCGTAGTTACAACCGGGAGCTGTTTTGGTTTGGATAATTAAAAACTATGAAAAACTTTGATTTAAAAGCTATACTTCTGGGAAAATGATTTTTCTTATGAACATGAAACCATATCCAAAAATCATGGTTAAACTCAAAGTGAAAGTATGTTTTTCAAAACAGTCATCAAGATGTCGTTCTTTCGACGGAAATGACTACCTATTTCAAAAATGACTTGTAACTTGTATTTCCGACTATAAACCTATACCTTTTCTGTTTAGTTTCGTAAAGTCAAGTTCAATACGAAACCGTGGCCGCTTAAATCACTCAAAACGGATTAGAAACGAAGAAATGGAGAGCAAAACAAAATTGGTAAAAACTACTCATTTTAGCTACGTGAAAATTGGTAACAAATCTATTCCAACCATAACTTAATCAACTTGTATTGTATATTATGTAATCTTGAGATACCATAGACACGTATACAATGTTTCGACCTATCATGTTGTCATAACCCGTCCTTAACCGTAAGAACGTGTTAGATAACGTATGATTTCATTGCGAGGTATTGACCTCTATATGCGACATTTTTAAAAGAAAAACTGCATATATTATACATTACAAACCATGATTCTTATTTTTGATACAAGCTTTGGACGAAATAAAGATGATTATCGTTTAGCGATAATCTTCGACTTACAAACTTTACAAATGATGATAACCACACGATTTCTAGCATATTTTACCAAACAAGTTCTTGGATATGCATTCTTATTTTTGACACAAATATGCGTACGCAAGATCCTGCTCAAATTCAACATAATGCAGCGGAAACTTCTAATTATCACCTGAGAATAAACATGTTTAAAACGTCAACATAAAGTTGGTGAGATATAGGTTTAGTGCCGGCAGCAATATATATATAGACCACAAGATTTCGTATATAAACAGTTTAATAAAAATATTCTAAGTGGTTGAGCACTTGGTAACCATACTTAACAATTAATCACGTCGCATATTCCCTTTAATATGAAATCTTACTACACTGTACCAAGTGTAGTCACGAAACGAAGTACTGTGCAACCGTTGAATACTGGTCGTCCAGTCCGGTTGGGGTTGTCAAGCCCGATAGATCTATCAACAGGATTCGCGTTTACAATACCGCTGTAAATATTAGTTACCAAGCTACAGGGAAGTATGCCAGTGGTACAACTCAACGTAGAATATATTTTTCAGTTACTTGTGTCCATAACGTAAAACATAAAATACATGTATTCTCATCCCGAAATATTTAGAGTTTAAAAGTTGGACTATATACTCACTTTCGTCTTGAAGATATGTAATTTCGACTTGGTCTCCGATTGATATCACAAACCTATCCATATATAGTTTATCAATATATTTCTATTTTAAACAATCGTCACATATATATACTTTTTATACTTTTAATAGTTTTAATAATTTCTTAGTCCGTAGTTAGCAGTCCGATGTTAGTAATTCAATTTTAATGGTTCATTTTTAGGTGTTTAATAAACCTCCAATGAAATAAATAAAAACCCCCATCGTATATGTATTGGTCGAGATTAATCTTGACCCATGGTACCGGTGTTGTCAAATGACGTGTTGCGTACATAAAGTACCGGTGTTGTCAAATGACGTGTTGCGTACAATCATGGGATCTTATGATTAATCTTCTCGTATTGTTTACGGGTGATCCTGAACCATATAAAATTAAATTATGAGTACATATATATAAAATATCATGTTATTTTAAAAAGATGTGATTTATTTAATTTTCTCCAATTATTTTCGTAGCCAAACTAGTCTTAGATATCCGATCTCGTTTTGGTCATAGTTTCTTCGTTACAACTCCGTTTTCGTTGATTCAACTTGCCACTTCCTTGGATCGAGTCCCTATTTAAGACTATGACCTGTAAATACCTTAGTTTGTATTCGAAATCACAGGTCATAGGTCAAACTTTAGTGAAACTTATGAAGTTAATCATTTTCCATCATGTAAACAACCTTAAATGATTATTTTTCTAAAAATACTTATACTTTGAGTTAAATCATGAAATTTTTATGTGTTATCATATTCATAGTAAAAATCATTTTTCCAGAAAATAAACCTCCAATTCAAAGTTTAAGATGGTTTTTAATTATCCAACCCAAAACAGCCCCCGGTTGCACCCCGACGTCATAAAAACAGTTTTTAAGGTGTTCTTTGAAAAACCAAGTTATACCTTGTTAAATTAGCATATTTTTAAGTTATATTACAGGTCTTGAAGTATTTTAAAAGTTAAGTTAGAAGGATCTATTTAGTTTGCGAACAAGTTTGAAATCATTCAAACTATGTTCTAGTTTATAAACTCTTATATATATAGCTATAAATATATGAATTGAAAAAGAGTTTTTACCTCAAGTTTAAAATGTAAAGTTGCTGGAAAGAAGTAGTAAAATAAAAGTTGAGAGAGTTCTTGCAAGTGTGTGTGAAAATTGGAAGTAAAATTTGGAAAATGAATGTGTAAAAATGAGTTAGAAATGGTGCTTATTTATAGGCTTGAAAATTTGGTTTTTAGTGAAAATATCTAAGATAAGTTAAAATTTATTATGTCATGAATGACATATTATTCCAATAATTGAAGATTTCTATTGGTATATACCAATAGTAAATACTTCTAGAAGCTGTGTATAGTACCCTAGATATACGTATAGGATTATTGAGGAAACGGAACGAGAATTCAAATATAACTATCTTTTGTAAATATACTTATATTGTTTTATGTATAAAAGCCCTTTAAAAATGATTAAATACATTACTTATACGATATATGTATAAACATTATAAATCATCAGTATTTATGTCAAATAACGTTACGTATGGTTATTGTTTTGAAAACTTAAGTTAGTAGTTTCAAAATATACTTATGACTTTTTGTTATTAATACAAAATGAGATATTAAAACATCCTGAGATCATGTTAAATATGTATGTATAATTATCATATATTGTATAGTTCGTGATATCATCGGTCAAACTAGACGGTCAAACGTTGTGTAAAACTCTTTTCAAAAACATAAATCTTAACAATTTGGATTGCTTATCATGTTGGTAAGGTTTAATTTATATAAATATTAATCTTATAAGTATAGAACAATCGAAAAAGTGCGGGTCATTACAGTACCTACCCGTTAAATAAATTTCGTCCCGAAATTTTAAAATTGTACCTATTTTGCGTCATCGGAAAACAAGTGTGGATATTTTTGTTTCATTTGATCCTCTCGTTCCCAAGTAAACTCGGGACCCCTTCGAGCATTCCAACGAACCTTAACGATCGGTATGTTGCTCTGCTTGAGCCGTTTAACTTCACGATCCATGATTTCGATTGGTTCTTCGATGAATTGTAGTTTCTCGTCGACATGGATTTCTTCAAGAGGAATGGTGAGGTCTTCCTTTGCAAGACACTTCTTAAGGTTTGAGACGTGAAAGGTATTATGTACTCCGGCGAGTTGTTGCGGTAACTCGAGTCGATAAGCTACCGGTCCAATGCGTTCGATGATCTTGAACGGGCCTACATACCTTGGGTTTAGTTTACCCCTTTTTCCAAAACGTATTACACCTTTCCAAGGTGACACCTTTAACATAACCATGTCACTGATCTGAAACTCTAATGGTTTCCTTCGAACATCGGCGTAGCTCTTTTGGCGACTACGGGCTGTTTTCAATCTCTCCTTGATTTGTACTATCTTCTCAGTCGTTTCGTGTATGATCTCGGGACCAGTTAATTGTCGATCTCCTACTTCATTCCAACAAATAGGAGATCTACACTTCCTTCCGTACAATGCTTCGAATGGCGCAGCTTTAATGCTCGCATGATAACTATTATTATACGAGAATTCTGCTAATGGTAGATATTTATCCCATCCGTTTCCAAAATCGATCACACATGCCCTGAGCATGTCTTCAAGAGTCTGAATCGTTCTTTCACTCTGCCCGTCGATTTGCGGATGATACGCGGTACTCATATCCAAACGAGTTCCTAGGGCCTCCTGTAGTGATTGCCAGAACTTTGATGTAAATCTACTATCACGATCGGATATAATGGAAATAGGTATTCCATGCCTTGAAACAACTTCCTTTATATACAATCGTAATAGTTTCTCCATTCTATCCGTTTCCTTTATAGGCAAGAAGTGTGCAGACTTGGTGAGACGATCAACAATCACCCAAATGGTGTCGTATCCCCAGGCAGTCTTTGGTAACTTCGTGATGAAATCCATGGTAATACCATCCCATTTCCATTCTGGGATTTCTGGTTGTTGAAGTAACCCTGACGGCTTCTGGTGTTCAGCTTTGACTTTGGAACAAGTTAAACATTCCCCAACATATGTTGCAACGTCTGTCTTTAAATTAGGCCACCAATAATGTGTCTTAAGATCTTGGTACATCTTTCCAACTCCAGGATGTATCGAGTATCTTGTCTTATGTGCCTCATTTAATATCAACTTCCTTAATCCACCCAACTTCGGTACCCAAATACGATTTGCAAAATATCGAATTCCATCTTCCCGCATAACGAGTTGCTTCTCATACTTCTTCATTATTTCATTTCCTATATTTTCTTTAGTAAGTGCTTCTCGTTGAACTTCTTTGATTTGTGAGTTGAGATTCATGCGAATTTTTATGTTCATCGCTCGTACTCGAATTGGTTCTCGTTCCTTTCTGCTTAAAGCATCGGCCACCACGTTCGCCTTCCCGGGATGATAACGAATTTCACAATCATAGTCGTTTATTAACTCGACCCACCTACGTTGTCTCATGTTCAGCTGTTTCTGATCAAAAATATGTTGAAGGCTTTTATGATCAGTAAACACAGTGCATTTAACCCCATACAAGTAGTGTCTCCATATCTTCAATGCAAACACGACTGCTCCCAGTTCTAGATCATGCGTCGTATAATTCCGCTCGTGAATCTTCAATTGTCGGGATGCGTATGCAATAACTTTCTTTCGTTGCATAAGAAAGCAACCAAAACCTTGTCGCGAAGCGTCACAATATATTTCAAAATCATCGTTCCCTTCTGGTAACGATAAAATAGGCGCCGTAGTTAACTTCTTCTTTAGTAATTGAAATGCACTCTCCTGCTCAGAAGTCCATTCATATTTCTTCCCTTTTTGCGTTAACGCTGTCAACGGCTTAGCTATTCGGGAAAAATCTTGAATAAACCTTCTATAATAACCGGCTAAACCCAAAAATTGACGTATCTGCGTTGGTGTCTTAGGAGTCTCCCATTTTTCAATGGCTTCAATTTTTGCTGGATCAACCTGAATTCCTTTGCTACTAACAACGTGTCCAAGAAATTGCACTTCTTTCAACCAGAAAGCACATTTAGAAAATTTAGCATATAGCTGTTCTTTTCTCAACAACTCTAATATCAACCTTAAATGCTGCTCATGCTCTTGCTCACTCTTGGAATAGATAAGAATATCATCAATGAAAACGATAACAAACTTATCTAAATATGGACTACAAACTCGATTCATGAGGTCCATGAATACAGCTGGCGCATTTGTCAACCCAAACGGCATGACCAAAAATTCGTAATGACCATAACGTGTCCGAAAAGCAGTTTTCAGAATGTCCTCTTCTTTGACACGTAATTGATGATAGCCCGACCTTAAGTCAATTTTTGAGTACACACATGATCCTTGGAGTTGATCAAATAAGTCGTCAATTCTCGGTAGTGGATACCGATTCTTGATAGTTAACTTATTTAATTCACGATAATCTATACACATCCTAAAAGATCCATCTTTCTTTTTAACAAATAGAATCGGAGCTCCCCACGGTGAAGTACTTGGTCGTATGAATCCATGATCCAGTAATTCTTTTAACTGACTCTGAAGTTCTTTTAACTCGGACGGTGCAAGTCTATATGGAGCACGAGCCACTGGTGCAGCTCCTGGTACTAAATCTATTTGAAATTCTACAGATCTAAATGGAGGTAATCCTGGCAACTTTTTCGGAAAGACTTCAGGAAAATCTCTTGCCACAGGCACGTCATTGATGCTCTTCACTTTTTTCTTTGTTTCGACTTTATTAACATGTGCTAAGATAGCATAGAACCCTTTCTTCAAGCACTTTTGAGCTTTCAAATAACTAATGAGTTTTAGCTTTGAGTTACCCTTCTCTCCATAAATCATTACTGGCGTTTTATCCTTACGAGGAATGCGAATTGCCTTCTTGGCGCACACAACTTCAGCTCCTATTTTGGACATCCAGTCCATGCCGACTATTACATCAAAACTTCCTAATTCTACGGGTATCAAGTCAATTTTAAACGTTTCTCCGGCTAAATTTATTTTACAATCACGGCAAATTTTATCGGCTTTAATTAGTTTACCATTAGCTAACTCAATCATGTACTTAGCATCGAGAGGTAATGATGAACAATTCAATTTAGCGTGAAAGTCTCTACACACGTAACTTCTATCAGCACCAGTATCAAATATAATAGATGCGGATAAGTTATTTGTAGTGACGCGAACTTTTCCATGTTTATATATATATTAATTGAGATTGATGTTTACATGATTAAATGTTTCCAACATGTTAAGCAATCAAACTTGTTAAGACTTGATTAATTGAAATAGGTTTCATATAGACAATTGACCACCCAAGTTGACCGGTGATTCACGAACGTTAAAACTTGTAAAAAAAACTATATGATGACATATATATGGTTATATATATAGTTAACATGATATTATGATAAGTAAACATATCATTAATTATATTAACAATGAACTACATATGTAAAAACAAGACTACTAACTTAATGATTTTGAAACGAGACATATATGTAACGTTTATCGTTGTAACGACATTTAATGTATATATATCATATTAAGAGATATTCGTACATCATAATATCATGATAATATAATAATTTAAAATCTCTTTTGATATTATAAACATTGGGTTAACAACATTTAACAAGATCGTTAACCTAAAGGTTTCAAAACAACACTTACATGTAACGACTAACGATGACTTAACGACTCAGTTAAAATGTATATACATGTAGTGTTTTAATATGTATTTATACACTTTTGAAAGACTTCAATACACTTATCAAAATACTTCTACTTAACAAAAATGCTTACAATTACATTCTCGTTCAGTTTCATCAACAATTCTACTCGTATGCACCCGTATTCGTACTCGTACAATACACAGCTTTTAGATGTATGTACTATTGGTATATACACTCCAATGATCAGCTCTTAGCAGCCCATGTGAGTCACCTAACACATGTGGGAACCATCATTTGGCAACTAGCATGAAATATCTCATAAGATTACAAAAATATGAGTAATCATTCATGACTTATTTACATGAAAACAAAATTACATATCCTTTATATCTAATCCATACACCAACGACCAAAAACACCTACAAACACTTTCATTCTTCAATTTTCTTCATCTAATTGAACTCTCTCAAGTTCTATCTTCAAGTTCTAAGTGTTCTTCATAAATTCCAAAAGTTCTAGTTTCATAAAATCAAGAATACTTTCAAGTTTGCTAGCTCACTTCCAATCTTGTAAGGTGATCATCCAACCTCAAGAAATCTTTGTTTCTTACAGTAGGTTATCATTCTAATACAAGGTAATAATCATATTCAAACTTTGGTTCAATTTCTATAACTATAACAATCTTATTTCAAGTGATGATCTTACTTGAACTTGTTTTCGTGTCATGATTTTGCTTCAAGAACTTTGAGCCATCCAAGGATCCATTGAAGCTAGATCCATTTTTCTCTTTTCCAGTAGGTTCATCCAAGGAACTTAAGGTAGTAATGATGTTCATAACATCATTCGATTCATACATATAAAGCTATCTTATTCGAAGATTTAAACTTGTAATCACTAGAACATAGTTTAGTTAATTCTAAACTTGTTCGCAAACAAAAGTTAATCCTTCTAACTTGACTTTTAAAATCAACTAAACACATGTTCTATATCTATATGATATGCTAACTTAATGATTTAAAACCTGGAAACACGAAAAACACCGTAAAACCGGATTTACGCCGTCGTAGTAACACCGCGGGCTGTTTTGGGTTAGTTAATTAAAAACTATGATAAACTTTGATTTAAAAGTTGTTATTCTGAGAAAATGATTTTTATTATGAACATGAAACTATATCCAAAAATTATGGTTAAACTCAAAGTGGAAGTATGTTTTCTAAAATGGTCATCTAGACGTCGTTCTTTCGAATGAAATGACTACCTTTACAAAAACGACTTGTAACTTATTTTTCCGACTAGAAACCTATACTTTTTTTGTTTAGATTCATAAAATAGAGTTCAATATGAAACCATAGCAATTTGATTCACTCAAAACGGATTTAAAATGAAGAAGTTATGGGTAAAACAAGATTGGATAATTTTTCTCATTTTTAGCTACGTGAAAATTGGTAACAAATCTATTCCAACCATAACTTAATCAACTTGTATTATATATTATGTAATCTTGAGATACCATAGACACGTATACAATGTTTCGACCTATCATGTCGACACATCTATATATATTTCGGAACAACCATAGACACTCTATATGTGAATGTTGGAGTTAGCTATACAGGGTTGAGGTTGATTCCAAAATATATATAGTTTGAGTTGTGATCAATACTGAGATACGTATACACTGGGTCGTGGATTGATTCAAGATAATATTTATCGATTTATTTCTGTACATCTAACTGTGGACAACTAGTTGTAGGTTACTAACGAGGACAGCTGACTTAATAAACTTAAAACATCAAAATATATTAAAAGTGTTGTAAATATATTTTGAACATACTTTGATATATATGTATATATTGTTATAGGTTCGTGAATCAACCAGTGGCCAAGTCTTACTTCCCGACGAAGTAAAAATCTGTGAAAGTGAGTTATAGTCCCACTTTTAAAATCTAATATTTTTGGGATGAGAATACATGCAGGTTTTATAAATGATTTACAAAATAGACACAAGTACGTGAAACTACATTCTATGGTTGAATTATCAAAATCGAATATGCCCCTTTTTATTAAGTCTGGTAATCTAAGAATTAGGGAACAGACACCCTAATTGACGCGAATCCTAAAGATAGATCTATTGGGCCTAACAAACCCCATCCAAAGTACCGGATGCTTTAGTACTTCGAAATTTATATCATATCCGAAGGGTGTCCCGGAATGATGGGGATATTCTTATATATGCATCTTGTTATTGTCGGTTACCAGGTGTTCACCATATGAATGATTTTTATCTCTATGTATGGGATGTGTATTGAAATATGAAATCTTGTGGTCTATTGTTACGATTTGATATATATAGGTTAAACCTATAACTCACCAACATTTTTGTTGACGTTTTAAGCATGTTTATTCTCAGGTGATTATTAAGAGCTTCCGCTGTCGCATACTTAAATAAGGACAAGATTTGGAGTCCATGCTTGTATGATATTGTGTAAAAACTGCATTCAAGAAACTTATTTTGTTGTAACATATTTGTATTGTAAACCATTATGTAATGGTCGTGTGTAAACAGGATATTTTAGATTATCATTATTTGATAATCTACGTAAAGCTTTTTAAACCTTTATTGATGAAATAAAGGTTATGGTTTGTTTAAAAATGAATGCAGTCTTTGAAAAACGTCTCATATAGAGGTCAAAACCTCGCAACGAAATCAATTAATATGGAACGTTTTTAATCAATAAGAACGGGACATTTCAGTTGGTATCCGAGCGTTGGTCTTAGAGAACCAGAAAATTTGCATTAGTGTGTCTTATCGAGTTTGTTAGGATGCATTAGTGAGTCTGGACTTCGACCGTGTTTTCTTTAAAAATGATTGCTTAACATTTTTGTTGGAAACTATATATTTTTAACATATGAATATTATGTGATATATTAATCTCTTAACGTGTTTGATATTATGTGATAGATGTCTACCTCTAGAACAAGTCCCATTGACTCACCTAATAATAATGAAGAGTCAAATGTAAATTGGAATGATTTGTGGACTGATTCACAAGTTCCCGAAGAGGAACCGGAAGAAGAGTCGGAACCGGAAGAAGAATCGGAACCGGAAGAAGAATCGGAACCGGATGAAGAAATAGAACCGGTGGGGGAAATAATAAAACGGTTAAGTAAAAGAAAATCCTCAACCAACCGACCAAAGTTAATTATGGTCAATGGTGTTTCCGCCAAGGAAGCAAAATATTGAGAGGATTACCAATTCTCCGATGAATCGGATTCCGACGAGAATTCCGATGATGTTATAGAAATTACCCCAACTGAATTTAAAAAGGCAAAAGAAAATAATAAGGGAAAGGGCATAAAAATAGAGAAATCTAATTCCAACCCCGATGAACTTTATATGTATCGTCAACCCCCGAAGTCCTTAAGTTGTAACAATGACCCGGGAACCTCTAAACCACCAGGTTTTTCTAAACCAATGTGGACAACGACGGCTCGTATTAGGGGAACATCATATATCCCTGGAAACTTGGCAAAACGAACCAAAACCGAAGAAGAAGAAACGAGCGAGTCAGAATAAGATAGTTGTATTTGTGTGGTGTAATATATGGAATATAGTGTTCTTATGCTTTATGATATATGTAAAAATTGCTTGTATTAATAAGTATTTTTTTTATGAATCTAACTCTTGTCTATTTTACAGTTTAAAAACACAAAATGGATAGACAACCCAATATTTTAAGAGACCTACCCGGAGACATGATTGATGAAATCTTGTCTAGAGTCGGCCAGAATTCTTCGGCACAACTATTTAAGGCGAGATCAGTTTGTAAGACATTCGAAGAACGTTCCAAGAATGTCTTGGTTTATAAGAGACTTTCGTTTGAAAGATGGGGGATATCACATTGGGAAACCCATAAGTTACGATGTGTTTACTTTGACGCATATATTGCGGGGAACCCAAATGCTATTTTACGCAACGGGTTAAGAAATTATTTTGACTCAATATATCCGAATATTGGACTTCGTGATTTAGAAAAAGCAGCTAACATGCAACATAAAGAAGCATGTTATGCTTACGGATTAGTAATGTTCGCTTCTCACCAAAGTGAGAACAAGAACATCGGGCTACAACTATTAAACAAAACGTTTCCACAAGTGACGGAGTCGGTAATTGGGGTAAGAAATGAGGTTTTTAGATTATTACGGGACTGTTGGACATTACGTAACCCTCGTCCCTTTGATGACGTTACAACACGCTGTCTTATCAACGGCCATAACGGTTATGTTGCACAAGACCAAGGATGGGAAGTAGTCCTAGTAAAACCAGAATGCATGACTTGTTTCTGGACGTATGAATTACGTGTCTTTATTGCCTTTGCTGAACGACTTGTGTACTAGCTAGAATTGTCTTCACAACTATCTTGTATCAAAGTTATTGTGTGCTATATTTCATGCTTTATGTAAAATAAGCGGTATTGTAAGTTTGTAAAATATTGTATAAAAGTTTGAACGCGAAATATTATTATAATCAGTTTTTCATATAGAATTGTAGTAGTTGAATTGTATATTAGCTACTAAGTATGAACTTAACGGGTAGGTACTACCCGAATTTAAACTTATAAAACGCTAATATGAAGAAAAAGCTTTTATAAATGAGTTCATATTATGCTACGAAATACTATTAACTACTCTTAATATTCTGTATGATTAACTTGTTCCATTTAACTATTTTGAAGGAAATGGCACCGACTACTCGACACACCGTGAATATGAATGAAGAGGAATTCCGTACTTTTCTAGCTTCAAACATAGCCGCAGTACAGGCTGCGCTACATACCAACAATAACCTTGGATCTGGCAGTACAGGAAATCGTGTAGGATGCACCTACAAAGAATTCACTGCCTGCAAACCTTTGGAATTTGATGGAACCGAAGGACCGATCGGATTGAAACGGTGGACCGAGAAGGTTGAATCGGTGTTTGCCATAAGTAAGTGTACTGAAGAGGACAAAGTGAAGTACGCTACGCATACCTTCACAGGTTCTGCGTTAACATGGTGGAATACCTATCTAGAGCAAGTGGGACAAGATGATGCGTACGCACTACCGTGGTCAGCATTCAAGCACTTGATGAACGAGAAGTACCGTCCCAGAACCGAGGTCAATAAGCTCAAGACAGAACTTAGAGGGTTACGAACCCAAGGATTTGATATTACCACGTACGAAAGACGATTCACAGAATTGTGCCTATTGTGTCCGGGAGCATTCGAAGATGAGGAAGAGAAGATCGACGCGTTTGTGAAAGGATTACCGGAAAGAATCCAAGAAGATATAAGTTCACACGAGCCCGCCTCCATACAACAGGCATGTAGAATGGCTCACAAACTAGTGAACCAGATTGAAGAAAGAATTAAAGAACAGACTGCTGAAGAGGCCAATGTGAAGCAAGTCAAAAGAAAGTGGGAGGAAAACGGTGATAAGAATCACCAATACAACAACAACAGCAATTACAACAATAATCGCAACAATTATCCCAACAATCGCAACATCAATCGCAACTACAACAAACGGCCCAACAACAACAACAACAACAACAACAGCAACTACAACAATCATCCCAACAACAATAATAACCGCAACAACAACAACAATCAGAAGCAACTATGCCAAAGGTGTGAAAAGAATCACTCGGGGTTCTGTACCAAATTTTGCAACAAGTGTAAAAGAAATGGTCATAGCGCGGCGAAGTGTGAGGTCTACGGACCAGGGGTTAATAGAACGAAAGGAACAAATGGTGTCGGAACGAGTAATGGCGGAGCAAGTAGTGTCGGAGCAAGTTATTCCAATGTAGTTTGTTATAAATGTGGAAAACCAGGCCACATTATTAGAAATTGCCCGAACCAGGAGAACACGAATGGACAAGGCCGTGGAAGAGTTTTCAATATTAATGCGGTAGAGGCACAAGAAGACCCGGAGCTTGTTACGGGTACGTTTCTTATTGACAATAAATCTGCTTACGTTTTATTTGATTCGGGTGCGGATAGAAGCTATATGAGTAGAGATTTTTGTGCTAAATTAAGTTGTCCATTGACGCCTTTGGATAGTAAATTTTTACTCGAATTAGCAAATGGTAAATTAATTTCAGCAGATAATATATGTCGGAATCGAGAAATTAAACTGGTTAGCGAAACATTTAAGATTGATTTGATACCAGTAGAGTTAGGGAGTTTTGATGTGATAATCGGTATGGACTGGTTGAAAGAAGTGAAAGCGGAGATCGTTTGTTACAAAAATGCAATTCGCATTATACGAGAAAAAGGAAAACCCTTAATGGTGTACGGAGAAAAGGGCAACACGAAGCTACATCTTATTAGTAATTTGAAGGCACAAAAACTAATAAGAAAAGGTTGCTATGCTGTTCTAGCACACGTCGAGAAAGTACAAACTGAAGAAAAGAGCATCAATGATGTTCCCATTGCAAAAGAATTTCCCGATGTATTTCCGAAAGAATTACCGGGATTACCCCCACATCGATCCGTTGAATTTCAAATAGATCTTGTACCAGGAGCTGCACCAATAGCTCGTGCTCCTTACAGACTCGCACCCAGCGAGATGAAAGAACTGCAAAGCCAATTACAAGAACTTTTAGAGCGTGGTTTCATTCGACCAAGCACATCACCGTGGGGAGCTCCTGTTTTGTTTGTCAAGAAGAAAGATGGTACATTCAGGTTGTGTATCGACTACCGAGAGTTGAACAAACTTACCATCAAGAACCGCTACCCACTACCGAGAATTGACGACTTATTTGATCAACTACAAGGCTCGTCTGTTTATTCAAAGATTGACTTACGTTCCGGGTATCATCAAATGCGGGTGAAAGAAGATGATATTCCAAAGACTGCTTTCAGAACACGTTACGGTCATTACGAGTTTATGGTCATGCCGTTTGGTTTAACTAATGCACCAGCTGTGTTCATGGACCTTATGAACCGAGTGTGTGGACCATACCTTGACAAGTTTGTCATTGTTTTCATTGATGACATACTTATTTACTCAAAGAATGACCAAGAACACGGTGAACATTTGAGAAAGGTGTTAGAAGTATTGAGGAAGGAAGAATTGTACGCTAAGTTTTCAAAGTGTGCATTTTGGTTGGAAGAAGTTCAATTCCTCGGTCACATAGTGAACAAAGAAGGTATTAAGGTGGATCCGGCAAAGATAGAAACTGTTGAAAAGTGGGAAACCCCGAAAACTCCGAAACACATACGCCAGTTTTTAGGACTAGCTGGTTACTACAGAAGGTTCATCCAAGACTTTTCCAGAATAGCAAAACCCTTGACTGTATTAACGCATAAAGGGAAGAAATTTGAATGGAATGATGAACAAGAGAAAGCGTTTCAGTTATTGAAGAAAAAGCTAACTACGACACCTATATTGTCATTGCCTGAAGGGAATGATGATTTTGTGATTTATTGTGACGCATCAAAGCAAGGTCTCGGTTGTGTATTAATGCAACGAACGAAGGTGATTGCTTATGCGTCTAGACAATTGAAGATTCACGAACAAAATTATACGACGCATGATTTAGAATTAGGCGCGGTTGTTTTTGCATTAAAGACTTGGAGGCACTACTTATATGGGGTCAAAAGTATTATATATACCGACCACAAAAGTCTTCAACACATATTTAATCAGAAACAACTGAATATGAGGCAGCGTAGGTGGATTGAATTATTGAATGATTACGATTTTGAGATTCGTTACCACCCGGGGAAGGCAAATGTGGTAGCCGATGCCTTGAGCAGGAAGGATAGAGAACCCATTCGAGTAAAATCTATGAATATAATGATTCATAATAACATTACTACTCAAATAAAGGAGGCGCAACAAGGAGTTTTAAAAGAGGGAAATTTAAAGGATGAAATACCCAAAGGATCGGAGAAGCATCTTAATATTCGGGAAGACGGAACCCGGTATAGGGCTGAAAGGATTTGGGTACCAAAATTTGGAGATATGAGAGAAATGGTACTTAGAGAAGCTCATAAAACCAGATACTCAATACATCCTGGAACGGGGAAGATGTACAAGGATCTCAAGAAACATTTTTAGTGGCCGGGTATGAAAGCCGATGTTGCTAAATACGTAGGAGAATGTTTGACGTGTTCTAAGGTCAAAGCTGAGCATCAGAAACCATCAGGTCTACTTCAACAACCCGAAATCCCGGAATGGAAATGGGAAAACATTACCATGGATTTCATCACTAAATTGCCAAGGACTGCAAGTGGTTTTGATACTATTTGGGTAATAGTTGATCGTCTCACCAAATCAGCACACTTCCTACCAATAAGAGAAGATGACAAGATGGAGAAGTTAGCACGACTGTATTTGAAGGAAGTCGTCTCCAGACATGGAATACCAATCTCTATTATCTCTGATAGGGATGGCAGATTTATTTCAAGATTCTGGCAGACATTACAGCAAGCATTAGGAACTCGTCTAGACATGAGTACTGCCTATCATCCACAAACTGATGGGCAGAGCGAAAGGACGATACAAACGCTTGAAGACATGCTACGAGCATGTGCTATTGATTTCGGAAACAGTTGGGATCGACATCTACCGTTAGCAGAATTTTCCTACAACAACAGCTACCATTCAAGCATTGAGATGGCGCCGTTTGAAGCACTTTATGGTAGAAAGTGCAGGTCTCCGATTTGTTGGAGTGAGGTGGGGGATAGACAGATTACGGGTCCGGAGATTATACAAGAAACTACCGAGAAGATCATCCAAATTCAACAACGGTTGAAAACCGCCCAAAGTCGACAAAAGAGCTACGCTGACATTAAAAGAAAAGATATAGAATTTGAAATTGGAGAGATGGTCATGCTTAAAGTTTCACCTTGGAAAGGCGTTGTTCGATTTGGTAAACGAGGGAAATTAAATCCAAGGTATATTGGACCATTCAAGATTATTGATCGTGTCGGACCAGTAGCTTACCGACTTGAGTTACCTCAACAACTCGCGGCTGTACATAACACTTTCCACGTCTCGAATTTGAAGAAATGTTTTGCTAAAGAAGATCTCACTATTCCGTTAGATGAAATCCAAATCAACGAAAAACTCCAATTCATCGAAGAACCCGTCGAAATAATGGATCGTGAGGTTAAAAGACTTAAGCAAAACAAGATACCAATTGTTAAGGTTCGATGGAATGCTCGTAGAGGACCCGAGTTCACCTGGGAGCGTGAAGATCAGATGAAGAAGAAATACCCGCATCTATTTCCAGAAGATTCGTCAACACCTTCAACAGCTTAAAATTTCGGGACGAAATTTATTTAACGGGTAGGTACTGTAGTGACCCGAACTTTTCCATGTTTATATATATATTAATTGAGATTGATGTTTACATGATTAAATGTTTCCAACATGTTAAGCAATCAAACTTGTTAAGACTTGATTAATTGAAATAGGTTTCATATAGACAATTGACCACCCAAGTTGACCGGTGATTCACGAACGTTAAAACTTGTAAAAAAACTATATGATGACATATATATGGTTATATATATAGTTAACATGATATTATGATAAGTAAACATATCATTAATTATATTAACAATGAACTACATATGTAAAAACAAGACTACTAACTTAATGATTTTGAAACGAGACATATATGTAACGTTTATCGTTGTAACGACATTTAATGTATATATATCATATTAAGAGATATTCGTACATCATAATATCATGATAATATAATAATTTAAAATCTCTTTTGATATTATAAACATTGGGTTAACAACATTTAACAAGATCGTTAACCTAAAGGTTTCAAAACAACACTTACATGTAACGACTAACGATGACTTAACGACTCAGTTAAAATGTATATACATGTAGTGTTTTAATATGTATTTATACACATTTGAAAGACTTCAATACACTTATCAAAATACTTCTACTTAACAAAAATGCTTACAATTACATTCTCGTTCAGTTTCATCAACAATTCTACTCGTATGCACCCGTATTCGTACTCGTACAATACACAGCTTTTAGATGTATGTACTATTGGTATATACACTCCAATGATCAGCTCTTAGCAGCCCATGTGAGTCACCTAACACATGTGGGAACCATCATTTGGCAACTAGCATGAAATATCTCATAAGATTACAAAAATATGAGTAATCATTCATGACTTATTTACATGAAAACAAAATTACATATCCTTTATATCTAATCCATACACCAACGACCAAAAACACCTACAAACACTTTCATTCTTCAATTTTCTTCATCTAATTGAACTCTCTCAAGTTCTATCTTCAAGTTCTAAGTGTTCTTCATAAATTCCAAAAGTTCTAGTTTCATAAAATCAAGAATACTTTCAAGTTTGCTAGCTCACTTCCAATCTTGTAAGGTGATCATCCAACCTCAAGAAATCTTTGTTTCTTACAGTAGGTTATCATTCTAATACAAGGTAATAATCATATTCAAACTTTGGTTCAATTTCTATAACTATAACAATCTTATTTCAAGTGATGATCTTACTTGAACTTGTTTTCGTGTCATGATTTTGCTTCAAGAACTTTGAGCCATCCAAGGATCCATTGAAGCTAGATCCATTTTTCTCTTTTCCAGTAGGTTCATCCAAGGAACTTAAGGTAGTAATGATGTTCATAACATCATTCGATTCATACATATAAAGCTATCTTATTCGAAGATTTAAACTTGTAATCACTAGAACATAGTTTAGTTAATTCTAAACTTGTTCGCAAACAAAAGTTAATCCTTCTAACTTGACTTTTAAAATCAACTAAACACATGTTCTATATCTATATGATATGCTAACTTAATGATTTAAAACCTGGAAACACGAAAAACACCGTAAAACCGGATTTACGCCGTCGTAGTAACACCGCGGGCTGTTTTGGGTTAGTTAATTAAAAACTATGATAAACTTTGATTTAAAAGTTGTTATTCTGAGAAAATGATTTTTATTATGAACATGAAACTATATCCAAAAATTATGGTTAAACTCAAAGTGGAAGTATGTTTTCTAAAATGGTCATCTAGACGTCGTTCTTTCGACTGAAATGACTACCTTTACAAAAACGACTTGTAACTTATTTTTCCGACTAGAAACCTATACTTTTTTTGTTTAGATTCATAAAATAGAGTTCAATATGAAACCATAGCAATTTGATTCACTCAAAACGGATTTAAAATGAAGAAGTTATGGGTAAAACAAGATTGGATAATTTTTCTCATTTTTAGCTACGTGAAAATTGGTAACAAATCTATTCCAACCATAACTTAATCAACTTGTATTATATATTATGTAATCTTGAGATACCATAGACACGTATACAATGTTTCGACCTATCATGTCGACACATCTATATATATTTCGGAACAACCATAGACACTCTATATGTGAATGTTGGAGTTAGCTATACAGGGTTGAGGTTGATTCCAAAATATATATAGTTTGAGTTGTGATCAATACTGAGATACGTATACACTGGGTCGTGGATTGATTCAAGATAATATTTATCGATTTATTTCTGTACATCTAACTGTGGACAACTAGTTGTAGGTTACTAACGAGGACAGCTGACTTAATAAACTTAAAACATCAAAATATATTAAAAGTGTTGTAAATATATTTTGAACATACTTTGATATATATGTATATATTGTTATAGGTTCGTGAATCAACCAGTGGCCAAGTCTTACTTCCCGACGAAGTAAAAATCTGTGAAAGTGAGTTATAGTCCCACTTTTAAAATCTAATATTTTTGGGATGAGAATACATGCAGGTTTTATAAATGATTTACAAAATAGACACAAGTACGTGAAACTACATTCTATGGTTGAATTATCAAAATCGAATATGCCCCTTTTTATTAAGTCTGGTAATCTAAGAATTAGGGAACAGACACCCTAATTGACGCGAATCATAAAGATAGATCTATTGGGCCTAACAAACCCCATCCAAAGTACCGGATGCTTTAGTACTTCGAAATTTATATCATATCCGAAGGGTGTCCCGGAATGATGGGGATATTCTTATATATGCATCTTGTTATTGTCGGTTACCAGGTGTTCACCATATGAATGATTTTTATCTCTATGTATGGGATGTGTATTGAAATATGAAATCTTGTGGTCTATTGTTACGATTTGATATATATAGGTTAAACCTATAACTCACCAACATTTTTGTTGACGTTTTAAGCATGTTTATTCTCAGGTGATTATTAAGAGCTTCCGCTGTCGCATACTTAAATAAGGACAAGATTTGGAGTCCATGCTTGTATGATATTGTGTAAAAACTGCATTCAAGAAACTTATTTTGTTGTAACATATTTGTATTGTAAACCATTATGTAATGGTCGTGTGTAAACAGGATATTTTAGATTATCATTATTTGATAATCTACGTAAAGCTTTTTAAACCTTTATTGATGAAATAAAGGTTATGGTTTGTTTAAAAATGAATGCAGTCTTTGAAAAACGTCTCATATAGAGGTCAAAACCTCGCAACGAAATCAATTAATATGGAACGTTTTTAATCAATAAGAACGGGACATTTCATTATTAATGGTAAACGTACCCGTAACAAGCTCCGGGTCTTCACATGCCTCTTTAGCATTAATAACAAATGCTCTTCCACGTGCAGGTCCGATATTCTTCTCTGGATTCGGGCACTGGCTCTTATAGTGGCCTTGTTTTCCACACCCAAAACAAGTAATGGTAGCCAAAGCCGTTCTATTTGCGTTGGTGGCAGGAGTCTTGGCACCATTTGTATTCGTAACGAGAGCCCTACAATCTTCAGCAAGATGACCCTGTCGATTACATTTGTTGCATACCACACTACAGTAACCAAAGTGATGTTTGTGACATCCGTTGCATAAAGGACTTTGTCCTTTGTAACCAAAACCTGAACCACTACCCGCACCTTTCGGGGTTTCTTGTTTCTTAAAAGTTTGTTGTTGATTACCTCGATCATAGCTTCCATTCCACTTTCTCTTGTTACCTGATACCTTCACATCAGTATTGAATACTTTCTTATCCATGATGACCTGATCCATTAGCTCGTTTGCCATGGTTATAGCTTCATGAATTGTCTTAGGTTTCGATGCTGTAACATTTGCCTTGACCTTTTTGGGCAAACCATCTTTGTACATTTCAATCTTCCGTTCTTCGGTTGGAACCAATTCAGGACATAGCAAAACTAATTCCATGAATCGCTGATTGTAGTTGGTGATTTCAGTACCAATAACCTTCAGACTTCGTAACTCATCTTCCAACTTCCTAACCTCGTTCCTTGGACAATATTCATTGATTAACATTGTTTTGAATTCTTCCCACGGAGTATCATAAGCTACATCTCCTCCTACAGCCTTCACATAATTTTTCCACCACATGAGTGCACTATCTTGTAAAGTGCATGATGCGTATTTGGTCATGTCCTTTTCAACACAACCACTGATTTTGAACACAGTTTCCATCTTTTCTATCCATCGGGTTAAACCGATCGGTCCTTCTGTTCCACTGAATGATGAGGGCTTGCAAGCTTGAAAAGTTTTGTAAGTGCACCCCACACGAGGATTTGGGTTAACTGCAGCACCTCTTGCAGCCTCGACCCATAACATTCTGTCGTTCACTCGCTGATTGATGAGTTCCTGGATTTCTTGTTCCGTCATTCGGTTCAATCGCGCCATATTCTTCTATAAGAATGAAAAGAAAATAATTATTCACATGGAATATTATAGATGTAGTGTATATTTACAGTACATTATAGCTTATTAATAATATGAACCAGGTATTATTATAAAAGCCTTTTCTTCTTATTAGCGTTTTATAATTATATCTAGGGTAGTACCTACCCGTTAATGTTCATACTTAATAGCTTAGTACCGAACCAATTACTACAATCTAAATAATACTTAACCATGGAAAATTATTGCATTTCACACTTCACTATTTTACATATGCTTATCTTACATCGAACATTAAGCAAACCACACTAATAATATTATACAAAATATTATATGATCCCATGGTTTAATACGGCAGCGCATCGTTTGGTCTATTTTCTAGGACGTTTAGTTCCAATGAATGGCCTAACGCTTATCCTAGCTGTCTGCCTATATTTTGGCGGTGGGGCTGAAGAACTAGATGCCGGGACAGCACGAATAGGAATAGCGGGAATAGGGGTGGTAGTGTTTAGTGGAGTTGGTGCCACATCATCCTCCCTAAACTCGGGATTTGAATTTTCTAATTCATTAGCTTTTCGTTTCTTTCCTTGTTCGAACTTGTCTTTCGTAATTTCCTCGGGTTCACTTTCCTCCTCGGGTTCACTTTCCAGATTTTCTATAGTTGGTTCATCCGGAATTTGTGAGTCTTCCCCAAAGATATTATTTTCGTCATCGGATAGGTTAATGACTGGAACACCATCTGAAGATTCTGATTCGGAGTCGCTGAATGTGATAATAAGTTTTGAGCCCGACATCTATCACACCACAACTAACTCATTAGTACTACATAATATTTACATATAAATTTTAACCAACAGTGATAAGCAATGGTTTTTGAAATCAGACCCGGTCAAAGTCCAGACTTACTAATGTATCCTAACGACTTATCAGTTAGACACACTAATGCAAACCTGGTTCGCTAAGACCACCGCTCTGATACCACATGTCATAACCCGTCCTTAACCGTAAGAACGTGTTAGATAACGTATGATTTCATTGCGAGGTATTGACCTCTATATGCGACATTTTTAAAAGAAAAACTGCATATATTATACATTACAATCCATGATTCTTATTTTTGATACAAGCTTTGGACGAAATAAAGATGATTATCGTTTAGCGATAATCTTCGACTTACAAACTTTACAAATGATGATAACAACACGATTTCTAGCATATTTTACAACACAAGTTCTTGGATATGCATTCTTATTTTTGACACAAATATGCGTACGCAAGATCCTGCTCAAATTCAACATAATGCAGCGGAAACTTCTAATTATCACCTGAGAATAAACATGTTTAAAACGTCAACATAAAGTTGGTGAGATATAGGTTTAGTGCCGGCAGCAATATATATATAGACCACAAGATTTCGTATATAAACAGTTTAATAAAAATATTCTAAGTGGTTGAGCACTTGGTAACCATACTTAACAATTAATCACGTCGCATATTCCCTTTAATATGAAATCTTACTACACTGTACCAAGTGTAGTCACGAAACGAAGTACTGTGCAACCGTTGAATACTGGTCGTCCAGTCCGGTTGGGGTTGTCAAGCCCGATAAATCTATCAACAGGATTCGCGTTTACAATACCGCTGTAAATATTAGTTACCAAGCTACAGGGAAGTATGCCAGTGGTACAACTCAACGTAGAATATATTTTTCAGTTACTTGTGTCCATAACGTAAAACATAAAATACATGTATTCTCATCCCGAAATATTTAGAGTTTAAAAGTGGGACTATATACTCACTTTCGTCTTGAAGATATGTAATTTCGACTTGGTCTCCGATTGATATCACAAACCTATCCATATATAGTTTATCAATATATTTCTATTTTAAACAATCGTCACATATATATACTTTTTATACTTTTAATAGTTTTAATAATTTCTTAGTCCGTAGTTAGCAGTCCGATGTTAGTAATTCAATTTTAATGGTTCATTTTTAGGTGTTTAATAAACCCCCAATGAAATAAATAAAAACCCCCATCGTATATGTATTGGTCGAGATTAATCTTGACCCATGGTACCGGTGTTGTCAAATGACGTGTTGCGTACATAAAGTACCGGTGTTGTCAAATGACGTGTTGCGTACAATCATGGGATCTTATGATTAATCTTCTCGTATTGTTTACGGGTGATCCTGAACCATATAAAATTAAATTATGAGTACATATATATAAAATATCATGTTATTTTAAAAAGATGTGATTTATTTAATTTTCTCCAATTATTTTCGTAGCCAAACTAGTCTTAGATATCCGATCTCGTTTTGGTCATAGTTTCTTCGTTACAACTCCGTTTTCGTTGATTCAACTTGCCACTTCCTTGGATCGAGTCCCTATTTAAGACTATAACCTGTAAATACCTTAGTTTGTATTCGAAATCACAGGTCATAGGTCAAACTTTAGTGAAACTTATGAAGTTAATCATTTTCCATCATGTAAACAACCTTAAATGATTATTTTTCTAAAAATACTTATACTTTGAGTTAAATCATGAAATTTTTATGTGTTATCATATTCATAGTAAAAATCATTTTTCCAGAAAATAAACCTCCAATTCAAAGTTTAAGATGGTTTTTAATTATCCAACCCAAAACAGCCCCCGGTTGCACCCCGACGTCATAAAAACAGTTTTTAAGGTGTTCTTTGAAAAACCAAGTTATACCTTGTTAAATTAGCATATTTTTAAGTTATATTACAGGTCTTGAAGTATTTTAAAAGTTAAGTTAGAAGGATCTATTTAGTTTGCGAACAAGTTTGAAATCATTCAAACTATGTTCTAGTTTATAAACTCTTATATATATAGCTATAAATATATGAATTGAAAAAGAGTTTTTACCTCAAGTTTAAAATGTAAAGTTGCTGGAAAGAAGTAGTAAAATAAAAGTTGAGAGAGTTCTTGCAAGTGTGTGTGAAAATTGGAAGTAAAATTTGGAAAATGAATGTGTAAAAATGAGTTAGAAATGGTGCTTATTTATAGGCTTGAAAATTTGGTTTTTAGTGAAAATATCTAAGATAAGTTAAAATTTATTATGTCATGAATGACATATTATTCCAATAATTGAAGATTTCTATTGGTATATACCAATAGTAAATACTTCTAGAAGCTGTGTATAGTACCCTAGATATACGTATAGGATTATTGAGGAAACGGAACGAGAATTCAAATATAACTATCTTTTGTAAATATACTTATATTGTTTTATGTATAAAAGCCCTTTAAAAATGATTAAATACATTACTTATACGATATATGTATAAACATTATAAATCATCAGTATTTATGTCAAATAACGTTACGTATGGTTATTGTTTTGAAAACTTAAGTTAGTAGTTTCAAAATATACTTATGACTTTTTGTTATTAATACAAAATGAGATATTAAAACATCCTGAGATCATGTTAAATATGTATGTATAATTATCATATATTGTATAGTTCGTGATATCATCGGTCAAACTAGACGGTCAAACGTTGTGTAAAACTCTTTTCAAAAACATAAATCTTAACAATTTGGATTGCTTATCATGTTGGTAAGGTTTAATTTATATAAATATTAATCTTATAAGTATAGAACGATCGAAAAAGTGCGGGTCATTACACATGTCGACACATCTATATATATTTCAGAACAACCATAGACACTCTATATGTGAATGTTGGAGTTAGCTATACAGGGTTGAGGTTGATTCCAAAATATATATAGTTTGAGTTGTGATCAATGTTGAGATATGTATACACTGGGTCGTGGATTGATTCAAGATAATATATATATCGATTTATTTCTGTACATCTAACTGTGGACAACTAGTTGTAGGTTACTAACGAGGACAGCTGACTTAATAAACTTAAAACATCAAAATGTATTAAAAGTGTTGTAAATATATTTTGAACATACTTTGATATATATGTACATATTTGTTATAGGTTCGTGAATCGACCAGTGGCCAAGTCTTACTTCCCGACGAAGTAAAAAATCTGTGAAAGTGAGTTATAGTCCCACTTTTAAAATCTAATATTTTTGGGATGAGAATACATGCAGGTTTTGTAAATGATTTACAAAATAGACACAAGTACGTGAAACTACATTCTATGGTTGAATTATCGAAATCAAATATGCCCCTTTTTATTAAGTCTGGTAATCTAAGAATTAGGGAACAGATACCCTAATTGACGTGAATCCTAAAGATAGATCTATTGGGCCTAACAAACCCCATCCAAAGTACCGGATGCTTTATTACTTCAAAATTTATATCATATCCGAAGGGTGTCCCGGAATGATGGGGATATTCTTAAATATGCATCTTGTTAATATCGGTTACCAGGTGTTCACCATATGAATGATTTTTAACTCTATGTATGGGATGTATATTGAAATATGAAATCTTGTGGTCTATTGTTACGATTTGATATATATAAGTTAAACCTATAACTCACCAACAAATTTTTTTGTTGACGTTTTAAACATGTTTATTCTCAGGTGATTATTAAGAGCTTCCGCTGTCGCATACTTAAATAAGGAAAAGATTTGGAGTCCATGCTTGTATGATATTGTGTAAAAACTGCATTTAAGAAACTTATTTCATTGTAACATATTTGTATTGTAAATCATTATGTAATAGTCGTGTGTAAAAAGGATATTTTAGATTATCATTATTTGATAATCTACGTAAAGCTTTTTAAACCTTTATTGATGAAATAAAGGTTATGGTTTGTTTTAAAATGAATGCAGTGTTTGAAAAACGTCTCATATAGAGGTCAAAACCTCGCAACAAAATCAATTAATATGGAACATTTTTAATCAATAAGGACGGGACATTTCACAACAAGCCCCATCTAAAGTACCAGATGCTTTAGTACTTCGAATTTATCATGTCCGAAGGGAGTCCTGGAATGATGGGGATATTCTATATGCATCTTGTTAAGGTCGATTACCAGGTGTTCACCATATGAATGATTTTTATCTCTATATATGGGATGTATATTTATGAGAAATAGAAATGAAAATCTTGAGGTCTATTAAAATGATGAAAATGAATGTTTATGATAAACTAATGAACTCACCAACCTTTTGGTTGACACTTGAAAGCATGTTTATTCTCAGGATTGAAAAAAATCTTCCACTGTGCATTTGCTCATTTTAAAGATATTACTTGGAGTCATTCATGACATAATTCAAAAGACGTTGCATTCAAGTCGTTGAGTTCATTAAAGTTTATGATTAAGCAAATGACAGATTCGGTCATTTATAGTTGGATATTACGAAATGGTATGCATACCTATCAACTTTTGATGTAATGAAAGTTTGTCTTTTAAAAAGAATGCAATGTTTGTAAAATGTATCATATAGAGGTCAAATACCTAGCAATGTAATCATATGTTATAGTATTCGTCCTTATAGATTAGGACGGGTCATCTTATGTGGTATCAGAGCGGTGGTCTTAGCGAACCAGGTCTTGCATTATTGTGTCTAACTGTTAGTTGTTAGGATGCATTAGTGAGTCTGGACTTCGACCGTGTCTGCAAGTCAAAAAGTGTTGCTTATCAATTCTTGTCGGAAATTACATGCTTATCATTCTTAGTCTAGACACATCTTACTGCATTGATTGCATGAATAGTGTATAGACAAAAATTCATATCTTAGCGTATCTGCTAATTCATACCTTATCGTATCTGTTACTGTAGACTTTGCCTAACATATTCTGTAAATTCCTCCGTAATCTACGAAATCTTTTGTTCTTTATATATAGATATTCTATGTAATTAGAATACCATCCGATAGCCAGAAATCATTTCGTATCGAAAAAAATCTGTTATTCAATCACACGAAATGGAACTCGCCACTAGTTCAAGCCCCTCGGATTCCGATATGGAGTTTCACTTGAGCTCTGAGAGCAGTGTGACCGGAATAGATCAACCAATTAGCCATCATCTATTCTGGATGGATTTGGGATGGGTTCGTAGCCGTCTAAACTAATGGAGACAAGTAGAAGGCGATCATTTTCATCCACCAAATTTCCCTCATGGCGAAGAACCTGAAGCACTTACCGGCGAACCTATTCATAATACCATTTTCTCTCTTATAGAGTATCCTATCACGAATATATACTATTTCAAATTCTAGATCTTATTCACCCGCACATCCGAACCACCGATCATTCCGGTGTAATAGATGAAGTTAACGAGCTTCTTGTGTAGTGACCCGAACTTTTCCATGTTTATATATATTAATTGAGATTGATATTTACATGATTAAATGTTTCCAAAATGTTAAGCAATCAAACTTGTTAAGACTTGATTAATTGAAATATGTTTCATACAGACAATTGACCACCCAAGTTGACCAGTGATTCACGAACGTTAAAACTTGTAAAAACTATATGATGACATATATATGGATATATATATAGTTAACATGATACTATGATAAGTAAACATATCATTAAGTATATTAACAATGAACTACATATGTAAAAACAAGACTACTAACTTAATGATTTTTAAACGAGACATATATGTAACGATTATCGTTGTAAATACATTTAATGTATATATATCATATTAAGAGATATTCATACATGATAATATCATGATAATATAATAATTTAAAATCTCATTTGATATTATAAACATTGGGTTAACAACATTTAACAAGATCGTTAACCTATAGGTTTCAAAACAACACTTACATGTAACGACTAACGATGACTTAACGACTCAGTTAAAATGTATATACATGTAGTGTATTTAGATGTATTAAAATACTTTTGGAAGACTTCAAGACATATATCAAAACACTCATACTTAACGAAAATGGTTACAGTTACTTTTCCATTCTTTTCTTTCATCAAGAATTTTAGTCGTATTCTTATCCGTATTATACACAGCTTCAAAACGTACTTACTATGAGTATATACCAATAGGAACTAGCATGGGATTCCACTCTTGATTATGTCATGTATGACTAATCAATTTTAACTTCTACCATGAGCTAGTCAACTAACTAGAACTCCTTTTAACCCCACTCACCACTCACCAATAACCACTCATCATTCACTCCATTTCGCTTCCAATTCTCTTTCTAATTCTCTCTCAACACACATACACTATTATGAACGTATTTTTCTAGTAGTTAATCATCATCTTCATCAAAAATCACTTCAAGAATCAAGCTATAATCCTCATAGGAAGAACACTTCAAGAACACTTCAAAAATCCCTTCAAGTTTACTAATTTACTTCCAAGCTTTCTAATCCATTCCAAGTAATCATCTAAGATCAAGAAACCTTTGTTATATACAGTAGGTTATCTTTCTTATTCAAGGTAATATTCATATTCAAACTTTGATTCAATTTCTATAACTATAAACTATCTTAATTCGAGTAAAAATCTTACTTGAACTTGTTTTTGTGTCATGATCCTACTTCAAGAACTTTCAAGCCATCCAAGATCCTTTGAAGCTAGATCATTTCTTGTCACTTCCAGTAGGTTTACCTACTAAACTTGAGGTAGTAATGATGTTCATAACATCATTCGATTCATATATATAAAACTATCTTATTCGAAGGTTGAAACTCTTAATCACTAGAACATAGTTTAGTTAATTCTAAACTTGTTCGCAAACAAAAGTTAATCCTTCTAACTTGACTTTTAAAATTAACTACACACATGTTCTATATCTATATGATATGCTAACTTAATGATTTAAAACATGGAAACACGAAAAACACCGTAAAACCGGATTTATGCCGTCGTAGTAACACCGCGGGCTGTTTTGGGTTAGTTAATTAAAAACTATGATAAACTTTGATTTAAAAGTTGTTATTCTAAGAAAATGATTTTTATTATGAACATGAAACTATATCCAAAAATTATGGTTAAACTCAAAGTGGAAGTATGTTTTCTAAAATGGTCATCTAGACGTCGTTCTTTCGACTGAAATGACTACCTTTACAAAAATGACTTGTAACTTATTTTTCCGACTATAAAAATATACTTTTCTGTTTAGATTCATAAAATAGAGTTCAATATGAAACTATAGCAATTTGATTCACTCAAAACGGATTTAAAATGAAGAAGTTATGGGTAAAACAAGATTGGATAATTTTTCTCATTTTAGCTACGTGAAAATTGGTAACAAATCTATTCCAACCATAACTTAATCAACTTGTATTGTATATTATGTAATCTTGAGATACCATAGATACGTATACAATGTTTCGACCTATCATGTCGACACATCTATATATATTTCGGAACAACCATAGACACTCTATATGTGAATGTTGGAGTTAGCTATACAGGGTTGAGGTTGATTCCAAAATATATATAGTTTGAGTTGTGATCAATACTGAGATACGTATTGATGATGTAGCGTGAGGGTACGAAATAGTATTATTTTTAATACAAAATACTACAAAATATGACACAAGTTTTATTAATTTACGGATGGGATATACCTAAACCTTGCTACAACACTATAGGCAGTGTACCTAATCGTAGAGTAGTGTAGTTTTTAGTAAGTCCGGTTCGTTCCACAGGGAGCTGGTGATACTTACTATATTTTTAACTATATTTATACAAAATATATATAATTATATAAGTAGTAATATTATTATAAAAGGGGGGTTTTACCGTTTAATGACCGGTTTGTCGATTCTATATTTTAAGCGTAAAGATAAATGACGATAATTAAAGTGCGTAAAATAATGACAATAAATAAAATGACAGTAAATAAAATTGCGAGTAATAAAATGACAGTAAATAAAGATACGATGAGAAATATAATAAAAGAATTATGCTTATTTAAACTTCCGTAATCATGATGTTTGACGTGTTGATTTTAATTTATTACCATGGGTTAATTGTCCTTTGTCCTGGTTTATTTGATACGTCTATCTGGTTTTTGTCCATAATAGTCCATCGGTCATAAATATAAAGTGCGAGTATCCTCGTCAAATTACCCTTATACCCGAAGTCAAATATTCCAACTGATTAAGGATTTAAACTGTGACGCAGTTATCACTTCTGTCAACAATTACACCAGTTATCACTGTATGTAATCCACCCCTGTTTTAATTAGTTTATGAATATTAATTCATCCACTTGATCAGAATGAATAATCAATTACCCAACCCAATTGATTAATTAAATGATTATAACAGATTCCATATGAACATCACTAAATAGGACAACCATAATCATTATTAATTATTAGGTTAATTAATTTGAAGATAGGTTCGACAGACTCCAATGAGTTGTCACTCAATTAGACAATACCCCCCATCTATTAATAGTCAATAGTTCAATTTCCACAAGTGTCGGTCTTTTGCCCAAACCTTAATTATGGTCCAAAGTTCAATAACCCCTTCTTAATATTTTAGCCCAACATCACGAGTACTTCGGCTCAAATAAGCATAATAATAACTTAGTTACGATACATTAATTTAAAAAGGAAGAACATAGCTTACAGTGGTGATTAATCGCGTAGCGTTACACGGGCAGAGTTTCGACTTTAAAACCCGTAAAATATTTCTTACAATAACCCAATTATTATTAAACTTAAATTAAACTTAATATTATAAATATAAATATATATATTCTTACAGAGGGAAAGAAAGAAAAATGAAGTGAAGGTGTTCTTTTTCATTACTACGTGAATTCCATTTTATAGGCAAATGTTGATTTGAAATTTTCACTTATGACCCCTTAACTATGCTCAATTAACAACTTTTTATTATTTATTATTATTCTTATTATGAATTATTTAAATATTATATTATATTCTTGTGCATAGTTGACTTGTACTTTCAGCTCCGTTGCGTCGAGCGTTGATAGTTGGCTCGGGTACCGGTTCCAGATTTTCGAACGTCCTTGCGTACTATTTTATATCGTGTACTTTGCTTTTTGTAACTTGTACTCTTGTCATTTTTAGACGTTCTTCATCAATAATTTGAACCTTTTTAATTGTATCTTGTACTTTTGAGCTTTTTGGACCTTTTTGTCTTCAATTTGTCGAATCTGCCTTTTGTCTTCGCACTTATTTAATATAAACGAATATCACTTGAAAATGGAACAATTGCAACTAAAATCTTGTCTTTCTTGGGGGATAATGCTATGAAATATATGTTCCTTTTTAGCCTTATCAATATCCCCACACTTGAGCGTTGCTTGTCCTCAAGCAATATAGTCTTGAAATACTAGAATCACTTCTTTATTCTTCACACTTTGTACATCAGTGATTTTGATATGGCGGTATAAACAATGGTAGTAACGATATGGTTTACAGTCCCACATGACTATAAAAATTTAGATCCATTAAGGAAATTGGATCTTTATGAAAACATTTGATCTTTTGAAAATTCATTCTAGCTTTTACCCTAGATAAGTTTTCTGATTTGATCCATCATCGGTGTTGCAAAATATATTTGTGGATCAATATTTTGGCTAAAACTTTTAGGTTCGTGTAATCCACTGCTATCCCGGTATCGGAAAGCACACATCCAGTTTACTTGTTCCGTATATTACCTTTCGGTAAACTACCGTCCGGTTGTAAAGGAAAGCGATGAACAAGAAACTGTTAAGGCAATGTCCCGTGACATGCAGATGATTATGGTCTTATTATCGTGTCGGATGCTAGAACTATCCTTGGTAGGAGCGATAGTAAAGATCATCCTATAATTTTTTGGTCTGGCACAAGGTCCTGTCTCCGACCATGCTATGCAACCACCGTTCTTACGGTTGACACCCGATTTGGTTCAGGTGACCTAATGAATTCCAATGAATTCTCAAGATTTTACGTTCAATGGTAATGAACGCATTGAAAATAGGTTTTCAGAAAACAAATCGGTTTTATTTTTGATCAAAATATTTTCTCGTTCAAGCTCGAGTTTAGATATCATTGAATTCCATGAGTTTGTAATTCTCAATCTTTAAGGTCAATCTCTAGGATTGAGTAATATCAGTCTTAAAAGCTGATTTTTGATCTTTAAGGAGATTATCCTTTCTGGGATTTGATTCATTAGTCTTATCAAGCTAATTTACACGGTGCCCCCCCATTGTACGAGATAAATCCTTCTCATGGTTAGGATAAATCTGACCACCTGGCGACCCTGTTTGATGCTGAGGTCCGTGGATTTCCAGCAGATTTTAGTGATGACTTTTCTAGATTTTTCGTCAACCTACAGCTGGTCTGGACGACAACTTCATGAACTAAATCAAGAAGCGCGTGTCTTTTTCGGAAGACTTTACTTCCTTTTAATGATGGAATTGATTCATCGTGTAGATCCATCTTTCTTTAAAATATATTACAGTAAACCGGGTAAAACTGATTAGTATCGTCCAAAGCAAAAGTACCTGCAATAATTCTTATACAAAAATGTGATAGATAGTTTTTAATTGAATAACTTGGTACATTCTCCCCACACTTAGCTTTTATTTATTCTTTTCTTTGCCTTTTTATTCTCTTCTATCCCATTTTAAATGAATTCAAGCGTTTTGGGTTGTTTCTCAATTTATGTCCTCGAGGTAACAATAATTTCGGCATTAACACCTAGTTTTATCGTTCATAAATATGTATAAACATGATTTTGAATTCATTTAGTTGAAATTTTTTCAAATTTTCACAAAATTTGGCAATTAAAACAAGTGTAAACCCGAAAGAATTTATAACCCTTCCCCACACTTGAGATCTTGCAATGCCCTCATTTGCAAGAAATCAGTAAAAATTTAAATTCATGAGGGTGATTAGTGTAGAAAAATGATTAAAAATACCGAGTTTGCAAACATATTGTTGTTATTTCACATTTGATATTTTGTTTCTTGTCGTCAAAATTAGTACCTTTTTCTGAACTTAATGACAGTCTTTGAAAGTGCGTTGTTTTACCCTGTTTTGTATATAACATAAAATACAAACATACATAATTTTGAAGTTGGGTATATTACCCCACGTTCAAAAATTTATAAAATCTAATATTTTTTTTGGCATACTTTAAATCAATTAAATTATAAATAATGATAACAAAATTTCTCGTCCCGCCCTCGGTTAAAGTAATTTCGGTTCAACTACCTAATCTTCAACTCACGACGAATTTTAGAAATCATTTTTTTACTTAATGAAATAAAGTAAATTTTGTTTTTAAATTCACACAAAACTTAAATTTAAAAAGCATATTAATTTCATATAAAACCTACAAAATAAAAAAAAAAATCAGAATGGGGGGAGAAAACTAGTTCTTTAGTGTCTGCTAGCGGAAAAGACCAATCGGATTCCATTCTCGGAACTACACGAGAACAGAACAACTAACTCTAGAGAGCATTTTCTTTTTAGAACACTTGAATATCCCCACACTTAGGTAGCTGTGGTGTCGAAATTGTGAATAACTTCATCGTCAATTTCTCTTGGACCATAATCAACTTGCATATCTATGACTTTTTTTTTAAGCCATTGGTCGGATTCCTGTGTAATATCCACAATTTCAACTAGTTTCGCCTTTTCTTTAGGCGATAGATTGGATACTAACCGGTTACATAACTTAGAGTTCCCCTTGGTTCTAGCATCGCGAATCCGTTTAATAAGTTTCTTCATTGAACTATTAATAACGGGATCATTTAATTTCGTATCAACAACGAGGTTCTTTGTTATCAGGTCATCATTAGGTGTTACTTTATTTTCCCCACACTTAGGCGTTTTATTATTGTTAAGCACTACCGTTGGAGTTGGTAAAACAACATGGTTCTTACCAATCGTTTCCGCTGGTTCAACGGTTTTGGTTGGTGGAGATTTAGACTTTCGAATCATAAAGGTGATCGATTTCTCATCATTACTAAGTGTCATTCTACCTTTTCTTACATCAAATAACGCCCCGGTGGACGCTAAGAATGGTCGACCTAAAATTAGAGGAACGTTTGGGTCCTCTTCTATGTCAATGACAATAAATTCGACTAGAAAGGTTAAATTGCCTACTTGAACGGGTAGGTTGTTAGCAATTCCAACTGGGTGCTTAATGGTTTGATCAAAGAGTCGAACACTCATATCCGTTGGACTTAACTTACCTACACCTAATCTCTTATATAATGAAAGAGGCATAACACTCACACTTGAACCTAAATCTGCTAGTGCATCATACATGACACAGTCACTAAGTAGACAAGGAACAATAAATTCACCCGGATCACCTACCCTAGGTGGAGGTTTTGGTGGAACTGTCTTCACCGGGTTTATATTTACGGCTTTTGTTTCTTGCACTTTTTTATTCTTTTTCTTCTTCTTCTTTCCAGATGTATCACAATCTTTATTACCTATCACTTGCTCATACTCAACTCCTTTTCTTGGAAACGGGATGGGTGGTTTGTATGGTGCCACCACTGGCTTTACATACTCGGGTGGTGGTGGTGTAACTTCTTCATTGTTACTCTCATCTAAAACCTTCCCATCTTCTGGTGCTGGTTTTTCAGAATTCGTTGAAACCATATTAACATTCTCATTCCGAGGATTTACTTCAGTATTACTCGATAGCTTTCCTTGTTCCCTCTCACTCATCATGCTAGCAAGAGTACCTACGTGTTTTTCTAGATTCAAAATGGAAGCTTGTTGAGTTCTTAATGACTGATCAAATCTCTCGTTCGTTTGGGTTTGAGTTTCAATAAATTGTGTTTGAGATTCAACTAGCTTGAATACCACGTCTTCCATATTTGACTTTTTCTCTTCGGTTTGTTGTTGTGGTTTATATAAGCCAGGTCTTTGTTGATTGAAAGTGTTGTTTTGAGTTGGTTGGTTATTCGGACCTTGTTGGTTATACCAGTTATTTTCGGGTCCTTTTGGATTGTAAAGAATGTTTTGATTTCGATTGAAGTTTAGCTTTGGCGGTTGATAATTATTTTGATAATTATTTCCAGGCCTTTGGTTCATATAGGAAACATTCTCTCGTTGTTCCAATGTTGGTTCAATGTGACAATCTTTCAATAAGTGTGGTCCACCGCATAGCTCACAACTGATTCGTATTGCGTGAATATCTTTATTCATCTTTTCCATTCGTCTTTCGAAAGCATCTATTTTTGCTGAAACGGAATCAAAGTCATGGCTAGAATCGGCTCTAGCCACTTTAGATGAACGAAAAATATTTTTTTCTTGGTGCCACTCATGCGAGTGGGAGGCTGTGTTATCAATAATTTTGTAAGCTTCAGTTGCGGTTTTCTTCATAATGGAACCACCAGCTATTATGTCGATGTCTTTTCGTGTAGCAACGTTGACACCTTGGTAGAATATTTGTACTATTTGGTAAGTGTCTAAACCGTGTTGAGGACATCCTCTCAACATCCTTCCGAATCTTGTCCACGCCTCATATAGAGTTTCATTTGACTTTTGTGTGAACGTAACAATTTCTCCTTGAAGTCTCACGGCTTTAGATGCCGGAAAGAATCTTTTAAGAAATTTCTCAACTAAAACATCCCATGTGTCAATCGCCCCTTCAGGTAACGATTCTAACCAATCTTTGGCTTCTCCCTTTAAAGTCCAGGGAAACAACATGAGATAGATCTGCTCATCTTCCACTTCTCGGATTTTGAATAGTGTACAAATTCTTTTAAACGTACGAAGGTGTTCGTTAGGATCTTCATTCGGTGCACCACTGAATTGGCATTGGTTAGTTACCATGTGTAGAATTTGTCCTTTGATTTCATAATCTGGCGCATTAACTTCTGGCTTAATAATGGCGTGACCTTGGCCCGTGCGTGTGGCTCTCATTCGGTCTTCCATACTTAGAGGTTCCAGATTTTCCATAATTGAATTTGTTGAATACGAATCACTAGAAGATTCTGATTTAATGGTTTGTGGTTCAGGAGGAATGATTAGTGGTTCTGGATCTTGGAATTGTCCCTGAATATTCTCCGGATTCTCAATTGTGAGGTCGGGTTCAAAAGATGGATTATCGAAAATTTGAGTTGGAGTTCTTGGTCGACTAGATGATGATTCTAAAGAAAAATCAACGGCGACAATATTGGCTAGATGTCTTGATCGAGTTATAGGTGGTGAACGTATGAAAGGTGGTGAACGTTTTACTCGGTGCATTCACTGAATATCCTATTAGTTTTTAAAAGAAAAGAAAAATTATATAAGTTATCCAATTAATAGACTTTTCTGATTTTGCCCACGTTTCGAATAGCCAAAAGATGCAGCAGAGGGGCAGGATTCGTTTGGTCTCAATTTAATTGAGTACTGTTTGGCTCCAATAACCCGGTCCACGTACAAATCCAACTATTACTACGAACCAGAAAATTTTGATGTCTATCAATTTAACCACTTAAAATAAATTTTCGTAATTTTAAGAAATTTAGATAAGAACTAGAATAAAAATCTTATCCTAAAACTAGAATAGCGAGAAATAAGAAAGAAAAAAAAAACGCGTCGAAAAAGGTCGAAAAATAAAAGGTCGAAAAATAGGCGTCGAAAAATAAAAATAAGAAAGTAGCGCGGAAAACGGTGTCGCAAAATTCTAAAGCACATAAATCTTAGTCTAAGGAATAAGCACTTAAGGGATTTTACGGCAAACCTAAAAATTCTAGAAATAAAAATAACTATGGCAAAACTAAACTTAATACTAAAAATTGTAACTAGAGTCTAAAAATCTAAAGGTAATAAAAAAAAACTTTTTTTTTTATTTTTTTTTAATTTTTTTTATTTCGTTTTTTTAAGGATTTTAAATTTTTTTTTTAAAATTTTTTTTTAACTTTTTAAAAAAAATAAAAATTTCTTTAAAAAAAACGATTTTTTTTACAATTTTTTTTTAAAACGATTTTTTTTTTCTTTAAAAAAAACGATTTTTTTTACACAATTTTTTTTAAGGAATTAATAATTTTTTTATATTATTATTTTTTTTCAAAACTTTTTTTAACTCATTTACTATTCATGAATAGTAAATGAAAAGAAATTAATTAATTTACTATTCACATGAAAGCGACATGATAGAAATTATTAATTGCAAGTTACATAATATACCCCTGAAATATTTAATAAATACAACTTTTTAAAACTTTTACGATTCAAAATAGTAAAGAAAAGAAATTAATTAATTTACTATTCACATGAAAGCGACATGATAGAAATTATTAATTATAAGTTACATAATATACCCCTGAAATATTTAATAAATACGACTTTTTAAAACTTTTAAAACTTTTACGTATCAAATTTGATTCTAAAATATTATTATATTATTATATTTTATTTCAATATTATTATATTATTATATTTATTAAATTATTATATTTAAATTAATATATCTTTAATCAATCAAAAACTAAAAAAAAAAAAACTTAAATACCCCGTGAAAACACAAAAAGTGTCCCCGAAATTACTTTTTTTATAACTATATTTTTACAGATATAAATTAAAAATATAGCGTTTTAGCGTTCCCCGGCAGCGGCGCCAAAAACTTGATGATGTAGCGTGAGGGTACGAAATAGTATTATTTTTAATACAAAATACTACAAAATATGACACAAGTTTTATTAATTTACGAATGGGATATACCTAAACCTTGCTACAACACTATAGGCAGTGTACCTAATCGTAGAGTAGTGTAGTTTTTAGTAAGTCCGGTTCGTTCCACAGGGAGCTGGTGATACTTACTATATTTTTAACTATATTTATACAAAATATATATAATTATATAAGTAGTAATATTATTATAAAAGGGGGGTTTTACCGTTTAATGACCGGTTTGTCGATTCTATATTTTAAGCGTAAAGATAAATGACGATAATTAAAGTGCGTAAAATAATGACAATAAATAAAATGACAGTAAATAAAATTGCGAGTAATAAAATGACAGTAAATAAAGATACGATGAGAAATATAATAAAAGAATTATGCTTATTTAAACTTCCGTAATCATGATGTTTGACGTGTTGATTTTAATTTATTACCATGGGTTAATTGTCCTTTGTCCTGGTTTATTTGATACGTCTATCTGGTTTTTGTCCATAATAGTCCATCGGTCATAAATATAAAGTGCGAGTATCCTCGTCAAATTACCCTTATACCCGAAGTCAAATATTCCAACTGATTAAGGATTTAAACTGTGACGCAGTTATCACTTCTGTCAACAATTACACCAGTTATCACTGTATGTAATCCACCCCTGTTTTAATTAGTTTATGAATATTAATTCATCCACTTGATCAGAATGAATAATCAATTACCCAACCCAATTGATTAATTAAATGATTATAACAGATTCCATATGAACATCACTAAATAGGACAACCATAATCATTATTAATTATTAGGTTAATTAATTTGAAGATAGGTTCGACAGACTCCAATGAGTTGTCACTCAATTAGACAATACCCCCCATCTATTAATAGTCAATAGTTCAATTTCCACAAGTGTCGGTCTTTTGCCCAAACCTTAATTATGGTCCAAAGTTCAATAACCCCTTCTTAATATTTTAGCCCAACATCACGAGTACTTCGGCTCAAATAAGCATAATAATAACTTAGTTACGATACATTAATTTAAAAAGGAAGAACATAGCTTACAGTGGTGATTAATCGCGTAGCGTTACACGGGCAGAGTTTCGACTTTAAAACCCGTAAAATATTTCTTACAATAACCCAATTATTATTAAACTTAAATTAAACTTAATATTATAAATATAAATATATATATTCTTACAGAGGGAAAGAAAGAAAAATGAAGTGAAGGTGTTCTTTTTCATTACTACGTGAATTCCATTTTATAGGCAAATGTTGATTTGAAATTTTCACTTATGACCCCTTAACTATGCTCAATTAACAACTTTTTATTATTTATTATTATTCTTATTATGAATTATTTAAATATTATATTATATTCTTGTGCATAGTTGACTTGTACTTTCAGCTCCGTTGCGTCGAGCGTTGATAGTTGGCTCGGGTACCGGTTCCGGATTTTCGAACGTCCTTGCGTACTATTTTATATCGTGTACTTTGCGTTTTGTAACTTGTACTCTTATCATTTTTAGACGTTCTTCATCAATAATTTGAACCTTTTTAATTGTATCTTGTACTTTTGAGCTTTTTGGACCTTTTTGTCTTCAATTTGTCGAATCTGCCTTTTGTCTTCGCACTTATTTAATATAAACGAATATCACTTGAAAATGGAACAATTGCAACTAAAATCTTGTCTTTCTTGGGGGATAATGCTATGAAATATATGTTCCTTTTTAGCCTTATCACGTATACAATGGGTCGTGGATTGATTCAAGATAATATATATATCGATTTATTTATGTACATCTAACTGTGGACAACTAGTTGTAGGTTACTAACGAGGACAGCTGACTTAATAAACTTAAAACATCAAAATATATTAAAAGTATTGTAAATATATTTTGAACATACTTTGATATATATATGTATATATTGTTATAGGTTCGTGAATCAACCAGTGGCCAAGTCTTACTTCCCGACGAAGTAAAAATCTGTGAAAATGAGTTATAGTCCCACTTTTAAAATCTAATATTTTTGGGATGAGAATACATGCAGGTTTTATAAATGATTTACAAAATAGACACAAGTACGTGAAACTACATTCTATGGTTGAATGATCGAAATCGAATATGCCCCTTTTTATTAAGTCTGGTAATCTAAGAATTAGGGAACAGACACCCTAATTGATGCGAATCCTAAAGATAGATCTATTGGGCCTAACAAACCCCATCCAAAGTACCGGATGCTTTAGTACTTCGAAATTTATATCATATCCGAAGGGTGTCCCGAAATGATGGGGATATTCTTATATATATGCATTTTGTTAATGTCGGTTACCAGGTGTTCACCATATGAATGTTTTTTATCTCTATGTATGGGATGTGTATTGAAATATGAAATTTTTTGGTCTATTGTTATGATTTGATATATATAGGTTAAACCTATAACTCACCAACATTTTTGTTGACGTTTAAAGCATGTTTATTCTCAGGTGAATACTAAGAGCTTCCGCTGTTGCATACTAAAATAAGGACAAGATTTGGAGTCCATGTTTGTATGATATTGTGTAAAAACTGCATTCAAGAAACTGATTTTGATGTAACATATTTGTATTGTAAACCATTATGTAATGGTCGTGTGTAAACAGGATATTTTAGATTATCATTATTTGATAATCTACGTAAAGCTTTTTAAACCTTTATTTATGAAATAAAGGTTATGGTTTGTTTTAAAAATGAATGCAGTCTTTGAAAAACGTCTCATATAGAGGTCAAAACCTCGCAACGAAATCAATTAATATGGAACGTTTTTAATCAATAAGAACGGGACATTTCAGTTGGTATCCGAGCGTTGGTCTTAGAGAACCAGAAAATTTGCATTAGTGTGTCTTATCGAGTTTGTTAGGATGCATTAGTGAGCCTGGACTTCGACCGTGTTTTCTTTAAAAATGATTGCTTAACATTTTTGTTGGAAACTATATATTTTTAACATATGAATATTATGTGATATATTAATCTCTTAACGTGTTTGATATTATGTGATAGATGTCTACCTCTAGAACAAGTCCCATTGACTCACCTAATAATAATGAAGAGTCAAATGTAAATTGGAATGATTCGTGGACTGATTCACAAGTTCCCGAAGAGGAACCGGAAGAAGAGTCGGAACCGGAAGAAGAATTGGAACCGGAAGAAGAATCGAAACCGGAAGAAGAAATAGAACCGGTGGGGGAAATAATAAAACGGTTAAGTAAAAGAGAATCCTCAACCAACCAACCAAGATTAATTATGGTCAATGGTGTTTCCGCCAAGGAAGCAAAATATTGGGAGGATTACCAATTGTCCGATGAATCGGATTCCGACGAGAATTCCGATGATGTTATAGAAATTACCCCAACTGAATTTAAAAAGGCAAAAGAAAATAATAAGGGAAAGGGCATAAAAATAGAGAAATCTAATTCCAACCCCGATGAACTTTATATGTATCGTCAACCCCCGAAGTCCTTAAGTTGTAACAATGACCCGGGAACCTCTAAACCACCAGGTTTTTCTAAACCAATGTGGACAACGACGGCTCGTATTAGGGGAACATCATATATCCCTAGAAACTTGGCAAAACGAACCAAAACCGAACAAGAAGAAACGAGCGAGTCAGAATAAGATAGTTGTATTCGTGTGGTGTAATATATGTAATATAGTGTGCTTATGCTTTATGATATATGTAAAAATTGCTTGTATTAATAAGTATTTTTTTTATGAATCTAACTCTTGTCTATTTTACAGTATAAAAACACAAAATGGATAGACAACCCAATATTTTAAGAGACCTACCCGGAGACATGATTGATGAAATCTTGTCTAGAGTCGGTCAGAATTCCTCGGCACAACTATTTAAGGCGAGATCAGTTTGTAAGACATTCGAAGAACGTTCCAAGAATGCCTTGGTTTATAAAAGGCTTTCGTTCGAAAGATGGGGGATATCACATTGGGAAATCCATAAGTTACGATGTGTTTACTTTGACGCATATATTGCGGGGAACCCAAATGCTATTTTACGCAACGGGTTAAGAAATTATTTTGACTCAGTATATCCGAATATAGGACTTCGTGATTTAGAAAAAGCGGCTAACATGCAACATAAAGAAGCATGTTATGCTTACGGGTTAGTAATGTTCGCTTCTCACAAAAGTGAGAACAAGAACATCGGGCTACAACTATTAAACAAAACGTTCCCACAAGTGACGAATTCGGTAATTGGGGTAAGAAATGAGGTTTTTAGGTTATTACAAGACTGTTGATCATTACGTAACCCTCGTCCCTTTGACGACGTTACAACACGCTGTCTTATCAACGGCCATAACGGTTATGTTCCACAAGACCAAGGATGGGAAGTAGTCCTAGTAAAACCAGAATGCATGACTTGTTTCTGGACGTATGAATTACGTGTCTTTATTGCCTTTGCTGAAAGACTTGTGTACTAGCTAAAATTATCTTCACAACTATCTTGTATCAAAGTTATTGTGTGCTATATTTCATGCTTTATGTAAAATAAACGGTATTGTAAGTTTGTAAAATATTGTATAAAAGTTTGAACGCGAAATATTATTACAATCAGTTTTTCATATAGAATTGTAGTAGTTGAATTGTATATTAGCTACTAAGTATGAACTTAACGGGTAGGTACTACCCGAATTTAAACTTATAAAACGCTAATTTGAAGAAAAAGCTTTTATAAATGAGTTCATATTATGCTACGAAATACTATTAACTACTCTTAATATTCTGTATGATTAACTTGTTCCATTTGACTATTTTGAAGGAAATGGCACCGACTACTCGACACACCATGAATATGAATGAAGAGGAATTCCGTACTTTTCTAGCTTCAAACATAGCCGCAGTACAGGCTGCGCTACATACCAACAATAACCTTGGATCTGGCAGTACAGGAAATCGTGTAGGATGCACCTACAAAGAATTCACTGCCTGCAAACCTTTGGAATTTGATGGAACCGAAGGACCGATCGGATTGAAACGATGGACCGAGAAGATCGAATCGGTGTTTGCCATAAGTAAGTGTACTGAAGAGGACAAAGTGAAGTACGCTACGCATACCTTCACAGGTTCTGCATTAACATGGTGGAATACCTATCTAGAGCAAGTGGGACAAGATGATGCGTACGCACTACCGTGGTCAGCATTCAAGCACTTGATGAACGAGAAGTACCATCCCAGAACCGAGGTCAATAAGCTCAAGACAGAACTTAGAGGGTTACGAACCCAAGGATTTGATATTACCATGTACGAAAGACGATTCACAGAATTGTGCCTATTGTGTCCGGGAGCATTCGAAGATGAGGAAGAGAAGATTGACGCATTTTTGAAAGGATTACTGGAAAGAATCCAAGAAGATATAAGTTCACACGAGCCCGCCTCCATACAACAGGCATGTAGAATGGCTCACAAACTAGTGAACCAGATTGAAGAAAGAATTAAAGAACAGACTGATGAAGAGGCCAACAACAACAGCAATTACAACAATAATCGCAACAATTATCCCAACAATCGCAACATCAATCGCAACTACAACAAATGGCCCAACAACAACAACAACAACAGCAACTACAACAATCATCCCAACAACAATAATAACCGCAACAACAACAACAATCAGAAGCAGCTATGCCAAAGGTGTGAAAAGTATCACTCGGGGTTCTGCACCAAATTTTGCAACAAGTGTAAAAGAAATGGTCATAGCGCAGCGAAGTGTGAGGTCTATGGACCAGGGGTTAATAGAACGAAAGGAACAAATGGTGTCGGAACAAGTAATGGCGGAGCAAGTAGTATCGGAGCAAGTTATGCCAATGTAGTTTGTTATAAATGTGGAAAACCGGGCCATATTATTAGAAATTGCCCGAACCAGGAGAACACGAATGGACAAGGCCGCAGAAGAGTTTTCAATATTAATGCGGCAGAGGCACAGGAAGACCCGGAGCTTGTTACGGGTACGTTTCTTATTGACAATAAATCTGCTTACGTTTTATTTGATTCGGGTGCGGATAGAAGCTATATGAGTAGAGATTTTTGTGCTAAATTAAGTTGTCCATTGACGCCTTTGGATAGTAAATTTTTACTCGAATTAGCAAATGGTAAATTAATTTCAGCAGATAATATATGTCGGAATCGAGAAATTAAACTGGTTAGCGAAACATTTAAGATTGATTTGATACCAGTAGAGTTAGGGAGTTTTGATGTGATAATCGGTATGGACTGGTTGAAAGAAGTGAAAGCAGAGATCGTTTATTACAAAAATGCAAATCGCATTATACGAGAAAAAGGAAAACCCTTAATGGTGTACGGAGAAAAGGGCAACACGAAGCTACATCTTATTAGTAATTTGAAGGCACAAAAACTAATAAGAAAAGGTTGCTATGCTGTTCTAGTACACGTCGAGAAAGTACAAACTGAAGAAAAGAGCATCAATGATGTTCCCGTCGCAAAAGAATTTCCCGATGTATTTCTGAAAGAATTACCGGGATTACCCCCACATCGATCCGTTGAATTTCAAATAGATCTTGTACCAGGAGCTGCACCAATAGCTCGTGCTCCTTACAGACTCGCACCCAGCGAGATGAAAGAACTGCAAAGCCAATTACAAGAACTTTTAGAGCGTGGTTTCATTCGACCAAGCACATCACCGTGGGGAGCTCCTGTTTTGTTTGTCAAGAAGAAAGATGGTACATTCAGGTTGTGTATCGACTATCGAGAGTTGAACAAACTTACCATCAAGAACCGCTACCCACTACCGAGAATCAACGACTTATTTGATCAACTACAAGGCTCGTCTGTTTATTCAAAGATTGACTTACGTTCCGGGTATCATCAAATGCGGGTGAAAGAAGATGATATTCCAAAGACTGCTTTCAGAACACGTTACGGTCATTACGAGTTTATGGTCATGCCGTTTAGTTTAACTAATGCACCAGCTGTGTTCATGGACCTTATGAACCGAGTGTGTGGACCATACCTTGACAAGTTTGTCATTGTTTTCATTGATGACATACTTATTTACTCAAAGAATGACCAAGAACACGGTGAACATTTGAGAAAGGTGTTAGAAGTATTGAGGAAGGAAGAATTGTACGCTAAATTTTCAAAGTGTGCATTTTGGTTGGAAGAAGTTCAATTCCTCGGTCACATAGTGAACAAAGAAGGTATTAAGGTGGATCTGGCAAAGATAGAAACTGTTGAAAAGTGGGAAACCCCAAAAACTCCGAAACACATACGCCAGTTTTTAGGACTAGCTGGTTACTAAAGAAGGTTCATCCAAGACTTTTCCAGAATAGCAAAACCCTTGACTGTATTAACGCATAAAGGGAAGAAATTTGAATGGAATGATGAACAAGAGAAAGCGTTTCAGTTATTGAAGAAAAATCTAACTACGGCACCTATATTGTCATTGCCTGAAGGGAATGATGATTTTGTTATTTATTGTGACGCATCAAAGCAAGGTCTCGGTTGTGTATTAATGAAACGAACGAAGGTGATTGCTTATGCGTCTAGACAATTGAAGATTCACGAACAAAATTATACGATGCATGATTTGGAATTAGGCGCGGTTGTTTTTGCATTAAAGACTTGGAGGCACTACTTATATGGGGTCAAAAGTATTATATATACCGACCACAAAAGTCTTCAACACATATTTAATAAGAAACAGCTGAATATGAGGCAGCGTAGGTGGATTGAATTATTGAATGATTACGACTTTGAGATTCGTTACCACCCGGGGAAGGCAAATGTGGTAGCCGATGCCTTGAGCAGGAAGGACAGAGAACCCATTCGAGTAAAATCTATGAATATAATGATTCATAATAACCTTACTACTCAAATAAAGGAGGCGCAACAAGGAGTTTTAAAAGAGGGAAATTTAAAGGATGAAATACCCAAAGGATCGGAGAAACATATTAATATTCGGGAAGACGGAACCCGGTATAGGGCTGAAAGGATTTGGGTACCAAAATTTGGAGATATGAGAGAAATGGTACTTAGAGAAGCTCATAAAACCAGATACTCAATACATCCTGGAACGGGGAAGATGTACAAGTATCTCAGGAAATATTTTTGGTGGCCGGGTATGAAAGCCGATGTTGCTAAAGTACGTAGGAGAATGTTTGACGTGTTCTAAGGTCAAAGCTGAGCATCAGAAACCATCAGGTCTACTTCAACAACTCGAAATCCCGAAATGGAAATGGGAAAACATTACCATGGATTTCATCACTAAATTGCCAAGGACTGTAAGTGGTTTTGATACTATTTGGGTAATAGTTGATCGTCTCACCAAATCAGCACACTTCCTGCCAATAAGAGAAGATGACAAGATGAAGAAGTTAGCACGACTGTATTTGAAGGAGGTCATCTCCAGACATGGAATACCAATCTCTATTATCTCTGATAGGGATGGCAGATTTATTTTAAGATTCTGGCAGACATTACAGCAAGCATTAGGAACTCGTCTAGACATGAGTACTGCCTATCATCCACAAACTGATGGGCAGAGTGAAAGGACGATACAAACGCTTGAAGACATGCTACGAGCATGTGTTATTGATTTCGGAAAAAGTTGGGATCGACATCTACCGTTAGCAGAATTTTCCTACAACAACAGCTACCATTCAAGCATTGAGATGGTGCCGTTTGAAGCACTTTATGGTAGAAAGTGCAGGTCTCCGATTTGTTGGAGTGAAGTGGGGGATAGATAGATTACGGGTCCAGAGATTATACAAGAAACTACCGAGAAGATCATCCAAATTCAACAACGGTTGAAAACCGCCCAAAGTCGACAAAAGAGCTACGCTGACATTAAAAGAAAAGATATAGAATTTGAAATTGGAGAGATGGTCATGCTTAAAGTTGCACCTTGGAAAGGCGTTGTTCGATTTGGTAAACGAGGGAAATTAAATCCAAGGTATATTGGACCATTCAAGATTATTGATCGTGTCGGACCAGTAGCTTACCGACTTGAGTTACCTCAACAACTCGCGGCTGTACATTACACTTTCCACGTCTCGAATTTGAAGAAATGTTTTGCTAAAGAAGATCTCACTATTCCGTTAGATGACATCCAAATCAACGAAAAACTTCAATTCATCGAAGAAACCCGTCGAAATAATGGATCGTGAGGTTAAAAGACTTAAGCAAAACAAGATACCAATTGTTAAGGTTCGATGGAATGCTCGTAGAGGACCCGAGTTCACCTGGGAGCATGAAGATCAGATGAAGAAGAAATACCCGCATCTATTTCCAGAAGATTCGTCAACATCTTCAACAGCTTAAAATTTCGGGACGATATTTATTTAACGGGTAGGTACTGTAGTGACCCGAAATTTTCCATGTTTATATATATTAATTGAGATTGATATTTACATGATTAAATGTTTCCAAAATGTTAAGCAATCAAACTTGTTAAGACTTGATTAATTGAAATATGTTTCATACAGACAATTGACCACCCAAGTTGACCGGTGATTCACGAACGTTAAAACTTGTAAAAACTATATGATGACATATATATGGATATATATATATAGTTAACATGATACTATGATAAGTAAACATATCATTAAGTATATTAACAATGAACTACATATGTAAAAACAAGACTACTAACTTAATGATTTTTAAACGAGACATATATGTAACGATTATCGTTGTAAAGACATTTAATGTATATATATCATATTAAGAGATATTCATACATGATAATATCATGATAATATAATAATTTAAAATCTCATTTGATATTATAAACATTGGGTTAACAACATTTAACAAGATCGTTAACCTATAGGTTTCAAAACAACACTTACATGTAACGACTAACGATGACTTAACGACTCAGTTAAAATGTATATACTTGTAGTGTATTTAGATGTATTAAAATACTTTTGGAAGACTTCAAGATATATATCAAAACACTCATACTTAACGAAAATGGTTACAGTTACTTTTCCATTCTTTTCTTTCATCAAGAATTTTAGTCGTATTCTTATCCGTATTATACACAGCTTCAAAACGTGCTTACTATGAGTATATACCAATAGGAACTAGCATGGGATTCCACTTTTGATTATGTCATGTATGACTAATCAATTTTAACTTCTACCATGAGCTAGTCAACTAACTAGAACTCCTTTTAACCCCACTCACCACTCACCAATTACCACTCATCATTCACTCCATTTCACTTCCAATTCTCTTTCTAATTCTCTCTCAACACACACACACTATTATGAACGTATTTTTCCAGTAGTTAATCATCATCTTCATCAAAAATCACGTCAAGAATCAAGCTATAATCATCATAGGAAGAACACTTCAAGAACACTTCAAAAATCCCTTCAAGTTTACTAATTTACTTCCAAGCTTTCTAATCCATTCCAAGTAATCATCTAAGATCAAGAAACCTTTGTTATATACATTAGGTTATCTTTCTTATTCAAGTTAATATTCATATTCAAACTTTGATTCAATTTCTATAACTATAAACTATCTTAATTCGAGTAAAAATCTTACTTGAACTTGTTTTTGTGTCATGATCCTACTTCAAGAACTTTCAAGCCATCCAAGATCCTTTGAAGCTAGATCATTTCTTGTCACTTCCAGTAGGTTTACCTACTAAACTTGAGGTAGTAATGATGTTCATAACATCATTCGATTCATATATATAAAACTATCTTATTCGAAGGTTTAAACTCGTAATCACTAGAACATAGTTTAGTTAATTCTAAACTTGTTCGCAAACAAAAGTTAATCCTTCTAACTTGACTTTTAAAATTAACTACACACATGTTCTATATCTATATGATATACTAACTTAATGATTTAAAACCTGGAAACACGAAAAACACCGTAAAACCGGATTTACGCCGTCGTAGTAACACCGCGGGCTGTTTTGGGTTAGTTAATTAAAAACTATGATAAACTTTGATTTAAAAGTTGTTATTCTGAGAAAATTATTTTTATTATGAACATGAAACTATATCCAAAAATTATGGTTAAACTCAAAGTGGAAGTATGTTTTCTAAAATGGTCATCTAGACGTCGTTCTTTCGACTGAAATGACTACCTTTACAAAATAGACTTGTAACTTATTTTTCCGACTATAAACCTATACTTTTCTGTTTAAATTCATAAAATAGAGTTCAATATGAAACCATAGCAATTTGATTCACTCAAAACGGATTTAAAATGAAGAAGTTATGGGTAAAACAAGATTGGATAATTTTTCTCATTTTAGCTACGTGAAAATTGGTAACAAATATATTCCAACCATAACTTAATCAACTTGTATTGTATATTATGTAATCTTGAGATACCATAGACACGTATACAATGTTTCGACCTATCATGTCGACACATCTATATATATTTCGGAACAACCATGGACACTCTATATGTGAATGTTGGAGTTAGCTATACAGGGTTGAGGTTGATTCCAAAATATATATAGTTTGAGTTGTGATCAATACTGAGATACGTATACAATGGGTCATGGATTGATTCAAGATAATATTTATCGATTTATTTCTGTACATCTAACTGTGGATAACTAGTTGTAGGTTACTAACGAGGACAGCTGACTTAATAAACTTAAAACATCAAAATATATTAAAAGTGTTGTAAATATATTTTGAACATACTTTGATATATATGTATATATTGTTATAGGTTCGTGAATCAACCAGTGGCCAAGTCTTACTTCCCGACGAAGTAAAAATCTGTGAAAGTGAGTTATAGTCCCACTTTTAAAATCTAATATTTTTGGGATGAGAATACATGCAGGTTTTATAAATGATTTACAAAATAGACACAAGTACGTGAAACTACATTCTATGGTTGAATGATCAAAATCGAATATGCCCCTTTTTATTAAGTCTGGTAATCTAAGAATTAGGGAACAGACACCCTAATTGACGTGAATCCTAAAGATAGATCTATTGGGCCTAACAAACCCCATCCAAAGTATCGGATGCTTTAGTACTTCGAAATTTATATCATATCCGAAGGGTGTCCCAGAATGATGGGGATATTCTTATATATATGCATTTTGTTAATGTCGGTTACCAGGTGTTCACCATATGAATGATTTTTATCTCTATGTATGGGATGTGTATTGAAATATGAAATCTTGTGGTCTATTGTTACGATTTGATATATATAGGTTAAACCTATAACTCACCAACATTTTTGTTGACGTTTAAAGCATGTTTATTCTCAGGTGAATACTAAGAGCTTCTGCTGTTGCATACTAAAATAAGGACAAGATTTGGAGTCCATGTTTGTATGATATTGTGTAAAAACTGCATTCAAGAAACTGATTTCGATGTAACATATTTGTATTGTAAACCATTATGTAATGGTCGTGTGTAAACATGATATTTTAGATTATCATTATTTGATAATCTACGTAAAGCTTTTTAAACCTTTATTTATGAAATAAAGGTTATGGTTTGTTTTAAAAATGAATGCAATCTTTGAAAAACGTCTCATATAGAGGTCAAAACCTCGCAACGAAATCAATTAATATGGAACGTTTTTAATCAATAAGAACGGGACATTTCATCTTGCTAGAGTGGTGGCTTTAGAGAATATGATGCACCACTTGCAAGCATCACAAACACCACAAACACCACCAACATCAGCACCATCACCATCAGCAGCACCACCAACAACATCCACATTGCAAGCCTCAATACCACGAACATCAGTAGCATCACCGGCATCAACAGTACCACCATCAGCAACACCAACAGTATCATCATCACCACCAACAGTAACATCCGCATCTCACACCTCAACATCACAATCTGTGCCTCGAGCATCAACGTCACACGCACCATAGATACCAAGGAGTACCAACAACAATAACCGATGAAGTATTAATCTATAACTTCATGGGAGAAACATTCTGTGGTGATTATGTAATCTCCAAAGTCTTAGAGATTACCTATTCTAGTCTTAACCATAAATCAGATGTGTAGACCGAGATGATAAAAGGAAAAGTAAAAACCCTGACAAGGGATGGTGCATGATTACAAGCTAGACTTGTTTTACCAGCATCATCAACAGTACCGTTAGTACCACCAACACCGGCAAAACCTGTAGCACTACATACTCCGCCAATTCCATAATCACCACAAATATCATCATAAATCAATAACGCGTATATTGTATCAACGAGTTATGAAGTATTTGTGAAGACTCGTCCTAATCCATCCGGACGAAGTCCATATTGATTATAAACGATTCACAACAATTGATTACATCGCGAGGTATTTGACCTCTATATGATACATTTTACAAACATTGCATTCGTTTTTGAAAAGACAAACTTTCATTACAATGTCAGTTGACGGTATGCATACCATTTTATAATATATCTAACTATAACTGATTTAATAATAATCTTGATGATCTCAATGACTCGAATGCAACGTCTTTTGAAATATGTCATGAATGACTCCAAGTAATATCTTTAAAATGAGCAATTACACAGCGGAAGATTTCTTTCCTACCTGAGAGTAAACATGCTTTAAAGTGTCAACCAAAAGGTTGGTGAGTTCATTAGTTTATCATAACAATCATTTCAATATTTTAATAGACCACAAGATTTCATATCTCCATTTCTCATAAACATACGTCCCATGCATAGAGACAAAAAATATCATTCATATGGATTGAACACCTGGTAACCGACATTCACAATATACATATAAGAATATCCCCATCATTCCGGGATCCTCCTTCGGACATGATATAAATTTCGAAGTACTAAATCATCCGGTAGTTTGGATGGGGCTTGTTGGGCCCGATAGATCTATCTTTAGAATTCGCGTCAATTAGGGTGTCTGTTCCCTAATTCTTAGATTACCAGACAAAAAAGGGGCATATTCGGTTTGATAATCCAACCATAGAATGTAGTTTTATTTACGTGTGTCTATTTCGTAAAGCAGTTATAAAAGTTGTGCATGTATTCTCAGCCCAAAAATATAAAGGGAAAAAAGGCAAATGAAACTCACCTAATGTATTTTGTAGTAAAAATACATATGACGATATTGAACGACTAAACAATGCAGGGTTGGCCTCGGATTCACGAACCTATATCATTTGTATATTTATTAATATACAATATTTGTAATCGAATAAGTTTATATATTTTTATTGGTGATATACTTGTTATATTTAATAATTCATAGGTTTTTATTAATTAATTAAGTATGTTTATTTTATATACACTTTTAAATAAATAATTAATACTTATTTGTAAAGATTTTAATATAGTTATGTTATATGTATTAAATAGATTTTTAAGTAACTAGTATTTATATGATAAAATAATATTGATAATAATAAATAAAAAGTTGTTTCCCTTTTATAATAATAATAATAATAACAGTTCTTATGATAATTTTACTAACAAAGATGTTTTTAATAAAATGTTAGTTTTTCTATTAATGATTCTTTTAAATAATAATTTGTTGTAACAACAATAATAATACTAGTAGTAAAAATTTATATCAATAATATAGTTGTAATAATAATAACAATTCTAATTACAGTAATCATGTTAATAATAATAATAATAATAATAATAATAATAATAATAATAATAATAATAATAATAATAATAATAATAATAATAATAATAATAATAATAATAATAATAATAATGATAATAAATCTACCTCAAAAATAAGGTTCTTAAAAAGAATTGCCACAGCCTAACTCGAACCCATGACCTCCCACTCCTAGACAACACCCTTAACCATAACACCATCTGATTCTTTCTAAATAATTCTCGGATTAAATTCTTTTAATCCCTATCTGACTGTATCCTTCTTCATCATCTATAAGAAAAGAAGAAAAAAAAATTGCAGCTCCCCAGGCTCGAACCCACAACCCTCTCGTTCAAACACAAACACCCCAACCATCCATCCGCCATTCCATAACTGATATTACTCATTCCTTAAACTTATTTAATCTACGCTATATCTTTTTCTTCTTCTAAAAATCAAACTATAAACCATACCCAGAATCGATCGATAAGCTGTATGTTCGTGGCTTTTATCATCATCATCTTCATAATCATGATTATCATCATCGTAATCAAATGATCATAACCACCTTATATTCATCTTCATCACTTAATTCGTTAATCACCATCATAATCTTCATATCTCATCATCTTCATAATCACTGTTCATCTTGCCATCATAACATTATCATTATCATTGCACAAGAACCGAATGTAACTACCACAGAATTTTCGTTCAACTAACCATGATGATTAACAGAAAAACGATACGGGTCTTGTGGTTTGATAAAGATAGTGTGGTGTTAATTTCGGCCCAAACAGATAGAAAATCAAAACAGGCCTCGTGCCTTAAAAGCCCAACAGAACAAATTATAACTTGGACCAACCTATGTTATTTGCATCAGAAGTTTTTTTTCCAGGATACAAAGACCGCCACTTGCATCTCTATCATCATTCAGTATCATTATTACCCGTTTCACGAATCATTACCAACATACTTTACTAACTAAAGAAAAAGTCCCTCAAAAGTTATCTTGTCGACTAGCAAGAAGGAAAAGTGGAAACATATGGCCAAGATAGACTTCCTTTATCATTTAATAATCAAGTGGAATTACATTATTGGAAACTTTCGGCTATACAAGATTATAAAGAAACTTTATTATTCAATCTATAACTTAAACTATGAATAAATATGTATCCCGTTTCGTCACTTTAAACTTTGCTCAACCCACAATTCTATTACCTTACTTTTCACCTTGCTTTCGTTGTTAAAACAAATTAGAAACAAAAAAACGTGCTACAACAGGATTCAATATACCATGATGAGAACAAGTAAGCAAGAAAAATTGTAGTGGTGGTTTGTGAAAGTGAGAGTTGGCGGTTAACGAAGATGATGAAGGTGGTGTTCTTCATCGGAGGACAGCAGCAATAAATAAAAAAAAATGTTTGTGTTGGGCTTGACAATCGATGCAACAAAGAATAGTAATACGTTTGCAGGTATTACAGATGGTAATCGATCATAGTTAGTCAATAGTGTGTGTTGGTTTCTGAGTTGTTCTTGAACCGAAACAGAATACAGAATGAAAGCAATTTATTAATTTTGTTTGGTGATATTGTTCCTGCTTCAATGGTGGTTGTTCGGTTATCATCAGAAACAAAAAGAATTCGGTTAGTAGAGGGTTGGTTCAAGAAGGTGAGGGTATTGGTTTGAGGTAGTTATTAAGTTAGTGAAAGGTCACGGTGATGATGGTGGATCGAGTAGCAGAAGAGATTTAAAGGTGATGATGACGAGGGTTTATGGATTTGAAGATTAAAGGTGGTGGATTAAAGGTGGCGAGTGTATAGATTAATCTTGATAGATATCATGTAAACAAAACTTAATAAGGATAATAGAATCGATTTTTGCTTCACTGTAATGTGATTTGGACAGGTAACGAATTTTGGACAGAATTCTCAATCAGAATAATTAAAGTTAATAATCAGATATATAATTCAACAATTGGTACTATTAATACAGTGAAGTAATACTTTTGAGGATATAAACAAAATCATATAAGGTGTGATTGTTACTTGCAACAACTCTCTGATTTCCAAATCAAAATCATATAAAGTGTGATTGTTACTTGCAACAACTCTCTGATTTCCAAATCTGTACGTGCGATTATTATATAAATGACTTTAATGAATTAATAATTAATAATTAATAATTATAATGATATCCATATTAATCGCAAATATTAATTATAATAATAATAATATTAATAGTTAATTTATATTAATAATAGGATTATTAATAATAATAAGTCATGATGATAATAATTTTAGCGAAGTTTATAATAATTGTACTAGTAATATTAATTATGTTGATATTAATAATAATATTAGTAATAATAATATATAACAATTTATATATCAAACTTTATATCTATTATATATATATATATATACATATATATATATATATATATATATATATATATATATGTTGAAAATAATAATAACACTGATTTTAATATTAAAAATATTGGAAGTAACTATGACAATTATATTTAATTATATATATTACTTTACATATTCAGTTTAAATGATTAAATTTTTTTCTATTATTTCAATTTATTATATATACTTATATTTATATTTATATGTGTATTCATAGGTATACACATTTATTTACAATTAATGGTTCGTGAATCGTCGAGCACAGTCAAAGGTGAATGATTACATGAAAATAGTTTACAAATTTTAATATTCAATATTACAGACTTTGCTTATCGTGACGGAAACATATAAAGATTAGATTTAAATTTGGTCGGAAATTCCCGGGTCATCACAGTACCTACCCGTTAAAGAAATTTCGTCCCGAAATTTGAGTGAGGTCGTCATGGCTAACTATAAAAATGTTTTCATGATGAATATGAGTTGATAAATAGAGTTTTATCATCATTACAGAATAATACAGATAAAATAATTCGATTATTCGAAGAGAACGAATGAAACTATCATGAGAGAGGTTCCAACGGGCATCGTCCACTTTCGCCCAAAAACTTGCCCAAATTTTTAGCCGTTAGTAAAATAAAATAAAAAATAAATAAATATTCCAACGGCTATCCCAACGGTCACGTTTACACTATATAAACACCAACCATATATTTCATTTTATACGCTCAAACATATATTTCTTTTATATTTCCACCTTTCTCAAAATCAAAATCAAACACTCCTAAACTGCAAAATGTTAACACTTCTCCCAATGATTGTTTCATTCGATGTTCATTACGGAGGTGATTTTCGTAATCAAATGAAGGAATATGAGTGGGGCGACAGTATTTCGTTTGAAGATATCGACATTCGTGATGTTGGTTTACAAGACTTGCTATCCTTTCTGAAGGAAAAAGTTCCGTGTGAATTCGCGTCTGTGTTCTTTTATAAAGACGATTATGATGCGGATTGTAAGGCAAGTTTTTTGTGTACCGATGATCAATGGTACTTTATAATAGATACCATTGAAGATCGCGGTAAACGCATTTCTTTGTATGCGGTTCTTGAAGATAAAGAGACGTTGGGTTATCGTTACCTCGATGAATCAGCTGAAGCAGCAGTTGAGGCATCAAGAGAAATACCGATGTCTCTAGAGTACCTCACGGATGGTGAAATGACTGGTGAACGCTACTTTGCAGATGACAATTGACGACGACGAGTAGTTTGATTATAATCTTTTAATTTTTAATTGTCGTGATGTTTTAATTTTTAATTATTGTAATTTCAGTTTTTTTTTCGAGTTTTATATCTTCCTTTATGTTTTGGAGTTCTTCGACTTTTTAATCTCCTCTCGATCTCTAGTAAAACGAGTAATGGTCTAGAATTTGTAAGTATGGAGTTTCGAATGAATTTAATGTTATAATCAAGAAAGAACGTAATAGCACATTTTGATTCGTTAAATTACCAGAATCATTGAGAATAGAGCTATCAAGAATATACTTTCTTGATATGTTCAGAAGTTAATTAGAATGAAAGAGTTATGTAACATGACACATGATGGTGGTATGATCTACTGTGAACCATCATGTCCCATTAGAACTCAGCATGACTTACTGTAATATAATCACGTTGATCAAGTGTCATTATATTATACTAACTCATGCATCAGTTCTCAACATTACTTCAATAACATTCATATTTTAAGCTCGAAAGTTTACAGAATATAGAAACTAACAGTTTCTATATGATGTAACACTGATAGCACAAAGAGATAAATGATTTCAGATAGTATTAGTTATAAAAATATATTCAGAAATATCGAGGATTTTTATAATGAAAGATACGATAATATTTTTGAATACCTAAGATCAGAGGATGATGGAGACTATTGTCCGCAAGGATTTAGAGTAATGAGCAAAATATTCACTAAAGACTTTCGCAGACTTTAGATCATTTGGATTCTTTGAAGTCAAACTTATTCTTTGTGATTTGTCCACGGTTTTCTTCATAGTTTCGCATAATCTGCTTTTCGATATTAAATTTTCTATTGAATGTTTCCGATATAATGATACACAGGAAGCACGAAGAGGTATATAATTTCGGACGAGAATATTTATGAAAATATCCTCAGAAATATTGAAGATATTGATGATATTTTGAAATTTTTAGGTTCGATGGTTGATGAAGAAAGATTTTCCGCAAGCTTTTAACATGACTTCGGAGTAAGATATTCTCTAAAGACTTCGTCAGATCCAGAATTACCTGGATTCTTTGAATATAGGGTTTGGTCCTTGCATTTGTCCTTGGTCTCCTTCACGGTTTGCTCAATCCGTTTTCCAGTTCCAACTTTTCTGAGCTTTTCCAACATACTATTCTTTATCATCAAACTTTCGATGACTAAGGTCGTTTATGGTTTTCTATGGTTTCTGTTGCTTCATTCAACTTTTTCAACAATTAGAGTATTGATTTGTGACTGATTGCTTTTCAGAATTTCAGAATGAGATATCATAATTCTAAGAGATAAATGTCATACATATAATTGTTGATGTAGATAAGCTGTGAGTTTTCAAAGTACTGATTGCTGATTCCTGGTAATTGTTATGGCAGTTCTCGTTACAAGATGCGAATGAGTACATGACGAGACTTCAATAGATAAATATAGTGATTTGTCGGAGGGATTTAACTAAGGAGCGACATGGTTGCTGGTACATTTGCTGGTAATGTGGTGGAATATAAAAGAATCCTCCGGTATCAAAAGGGTAATTTGTATATATCAGGATTATAGTAAGGCTACTTCGAATGAAAAGTTGAAGTTGTCTTGCTGGAGCTGTGACAAAATTTGCTACTTTGAAAGGGATTAGCAAGTTATTTTGGGTAATAACAATGCCAAAGAAGCTAGCACAGATACGTGTTAAACGTCTACTCAAGTTCCGAGTGTTTTCAGGTGCATAACTATATGCATAAATCTTTCCTTCCGTAGATGAAGTGCGGTTGATTCATCCTATCGATTGAGGTGTTTTCAAGAATCATGAAAGTTTGAATGTAGATTGGAATCGTCAAGATACAACTGAGGTTTAAGTTGAAATCAAGTGGCAACTTGAAGAGATGTTTAGTTTCATATGTTATAATCAATATTTTAATTCATTTTAATTGTCCAATGTCATTAGTCCACAGTTCATAGTCCACAATTTGTAGTACAATAATTCATATATAGTTTAATATATAATATTCGAATTAATTAATATGTATCGTGACCCGTGTACATGTCTCAGACTCGATCACAACTCAAAGTATATATATTATTTGAGAATCAACCTCAATCCTGTATAGAGAACTCGATCATCACTGCATATACAGTGTCTATGGTGATTCCAAATAATATATATAGATGTGTCGATATGATATGTCAAAACCTTGTATACGTGTCCCGATATTTAAAGTGCGTAAAATAAATACAGGAATTAAATGACGATAAATAAAATGCATAAAGTAAATAAAAGAAATTAAATAACGATAATTAAAATTGCGATAATTAAATTGCGATAAAATAAATTGCGATAAATAAATTGCGATAATTAAAATGTAATAAGGGATTATAGTTAGCTAGGAACAGTTAGCTAGGATTTTGTCAGCGTGAATTCTTAATAAAATTTAATATTTTTAATTAGTCTGTTTCTAATCAATTTTTATTGTGTCCTTTACTTCTTCATTATGCCACTTGTTGGATTCTAATAGGTCAAAATCCAAATATGAAATTGAATTTGAATGAAAATAGTTATTCTGCGATGAACGGATACGTATATCGGTGGTTGTGAGTTGAATAGTAAATGACTGTTGAATCAGATTCGAAGAATGTACAGTGTAACTTATTAATGCAAAATCTAAATATTCCTCGGGTATTACCTACCCGTTAAAATATTTTCATCATTAACCGTTTGTACAATAAAAATTTTAATTACAATCTTTATGAAAAAATATATACATATATATATTTTCTTCAAACGTAATTATGGATTTAATGAGATAATATGATATTAATCTCATTTAGTTTAACGTCCGAACTAGAATACATAATCTCTAAAACATTAGAGATTACATAATCGTCATGAATAACAAAGATAATTGATGTAGAACGATACGTAGAACGATGTTTATACACGAGGTATATGATGAGGTGTTGAGTCATGGATTGTTGATGGTATTGATGTTGCTGGTGTTGTTGCTGAAGCTGGTACATTTTGCACCATATGTTCCAAAGCTACAACTCGAATGCGAAACTCGTTGACTTATTACTCCAGGATGATTGTCGGTCAGAACGAGCAAATGAATAAGGTTCAGAATTGTGGATAGAATATAATCTTGTCGAGTTACCCTGGAAATGAGACTGAAAATGGTGTCTCGAACAGGTTCGCCGGTAAGCGTTTCAGGTTCATTGTCAAGAGGTGAATTCGGTTGGTGGAAGGGATCGCCTTCTTCGTGTCTCCATTATTTAAGTCGGCTATGAACTCATCAAATGAATTGGGGATGACTGATTGAGTGATTCATTTCGGTGACACCGCTTTTGGAATTTAGGTGAATATCCATGTCGAAATAGCTGTCGGAATAACTATCGGAATAGTTATCGAAATCTGTGGGACTCGAACTGGTTGTGGGATTCATCTCGTACGATCAGATGAAGGATTTTCGATAAGACATAGATTATAGGATGTAGATTAGTACTCTGCAATACATAATTTACATATGCATATATAATACTAAAATCTCATAAGTTATGGAGGAATCGACGGAAGCTGTCAGGCAAAGTCTACAGTAACAGATATGCTAAGATATGAATTAGCAGATACGCTAAGATACGAATTTTGTCTATACACTATTCATGCAATCATTGCAGTAAGATATGTCTAGACTATAAATGATAAACAGGTAATATCCTAAGGATGATAAGCAGATGATTTCCGACAAAAATGATAAGCAAAACTTTTGACATGCAGACACGGTCGAAGTCCAGACTCACTAATGCATCCTAACGACTATCAGTTAGACATATTAATGCAAGACCTGGTTCACTAAGACCACCGCTCTGATACAAACTGTGAAGACCCGTCCTAATCCATCCGGACGAAGTCCATATTGATTATAAACGATTCACAACAATTGATTACATCGCGAGGTATTTGACCTCTATATGATAGATTTTACAAACATTGCATTCGTTTTTGAAAAGACAAACTTTCATTACAATGTCAGTTAACGGTATGCATACCATTTTATAATATATCTAACTATAACTGATTTAATAATAATCTTGATGATCTCAACGACTCGAATGCAACGTCTTTTGAAATATGTCATGAATGACTCCAAGTAATATCTTTAAAATGAGCAATTACACAGCGGAAGATTTCTTTCGTACCTGAGAGTAAACATGCTTTAAAGTGTCAACCAAAAGGTTGGTGACTTCATTAGTTTATCATAACAATCATTTCAATATTTTAATAGACCACAAGATTTCATATTTCCATTTCTCATAAACATACGTCCCATGCATAGAGACAAAAAATATCATTCATATGGATTGAACACCTGATAACCGACATTCACAATATACATATAAGAATATCCCCATCATTCCGGGATCCTCCTTCGGACATGATATAAATTTCGAAGTACTAAAGCATCCGGTACTTTGGATGGGGCTTGTTGGGCCCGATAGATCTATCTTTAGAATTCGTGTCAATTAGGGTGTCTGTTCCCTAATTCTTAGATTACCAGACTAAAAAGGGGCATATTTGGTTTGATAATCCAACCATAGAATGTAGTTTTATTTACTTGTGTCTATTTCGTAAAACAGTTATAAAAGTTGTGCATGTATTCTCAGGCCAAAAATATAAAGGGAAAAAAGGCAAATGAAACTCACCTAATGTATTTTGTAGTAAAAATACATATGACGATATTGAATGACTAAACAATGCAGGGTTGGCCTCGGATTCACGAACCTATATCATTTGTATATTTATTAATATACAATATTTGTAATCGAATAAGTTTATATATTTTTATTGGTGATATACTTGTTATATTTAATAATTCATAGGTTTTTATTAATTAATTAAGTATGTTTATTTTATATACACTTTTAAATAAATAATTAATACTTATTTATAAAGATTTTAATATAGTTATGTTATATGTATTAAATTGATTTTTAAGTAACTAGTATTTATATGATAAAATAATATTGATAATAATAAATAAAAAGTTGTTTCCCTTTTATAATAATAATAATAACAGTTCTTATGATAATTTTACTAACAAAGATGTTTTTAATAAAATGTTAGTTTTTCTATTAATGATTCTTTTAAATAATAATTTGTTGTAACAACAATAATAATACTAGTAGTAAAAATTTATATCAATAATATAGTTGTAATAATAATAACAATTCTAATTACAGTAATCATGTTAATAATAATAATAATAATAATAATAATAATAATAATAATAATAATAATAATAATAATAATAATAATAATAATGATAATAAATCTACCTCAAAAATAAGGTTCTTAAAAAGAATTGCCACAGCCCAACTCGAACCCATGACCTCCCACTCCTAGACAACACCCTTAACCATAACACCATCTGATTCTTTCTAATTAATTCTCGGGTTATATTCTTTTAATCCCTATCTGACTGTATCCTTCTTCATCATCTATAAGAAAAGAAGAAAAAAAAAAATTTGCAGCTCCCCAGGCTCGAACCCACAACCCTCTCGTTCAAACATAAACACCTCAACCATCCATCCGCCATTCCATAACTGATGTTACTCATTCCTTAAACTTATTTAATCTACGCTATATCTTTTTCTTCTTCTAAAACTCAAACTATAAACCAGACCCAGAATCGATCGATAAGCTGTATGTTCATGGCTTTTATCATCATCATCTTCATAATCATGATTATCATCATCGTAATCAAATGATCATAACCACCTTATATTCATCTTCATCACTTAATTCGTTAATCACCATCATAATCTTCGTATCTCATCATCTTCATAATCACACATCGTGATCATCTTGCCATCATAACATTATCATTATCATTGCACAAGAAACGAATGTAACTACCACAGAATTTTCGTTCAACTAACCATGATGATTAACAGAAAAACGATACGGGTCTTGTGGTTTGATAAAGATAGTGTGGTGTTAATTTCGGCTCAAACAGATAGAAAATCAAAACAGGCCTCGTGCCTTAAAAGCCCAACAGAACAAATTATAACTTGGACCAACCTATGTTATTTGCATCAGAAGTTTTTGTTCCAGGATACAAAGACCGCCACTTGCATCTCTATCATCATTCAGTATCATTATTACCCGTTTCACGAATCATTACCAACATGCTTTACTAACTAAAGAAAAAGTCCCTCAAAAGTTATCTTGTCGACTAGCAAGAAGGAAAAGTGGAAACATATGGCCAAGATAGACTTCCTTTATCATTTAATAATCAAGTGGAATCACATTATTGGAAACTTTTGGCTATACAAGATTATAAAGAAACTTTATTATTCAATCTATAACTTAAACTATGAATAAATATGTATCCCGTTTCGTCACTTTAAACTTTGCTCAACCCACAATTCTATTACCTTACTTTTCACCTTGCTTTCGTTGTTAAAACAAATTAGAAACAAAAAAACGTGCTACAACAGGATTCAATATACCATGATGAGAAGAAGTAAGCAAAAAAAATTTTAGTGGTGGTTTGTGAAAGTGAGAGTTGGCGGTTAACGAAGATGATGAAGGTGGTGTTCTTCATCGGAGGATAGCAGCAATAAATAAAAAAAATGTTTGTGTTGGGCTTGACAATCGATGCAACAAAGAAATAGTAATACGTTTGCAGGTATTACAGATGGTAATCTATCATAGTTAGTCAATAGTGTGTGTTGGTTTCTGAGTTGTTCTTGAACCGAAACAGAATACAGAATGAAAGCAATTTATTAATTTTGTTTGGTGATATTGTTCCTGCTTCAATGGTGGTTGTTCGGTTATCATCAGAAACAAAAAGAATTCGATTAGTAGAGGGTTGGTTCAAGAAGGTGAGGGTATTGGTTTGAGGTAGTTATTAAGTTAGTGAAAGGTCACGGTGATGATGGTGGATCGAGTAGCAGAAGAGATTTAAAGGTGATGATGACGAGGGTTTATGGATTTGAAGATTAAAGGTGGTGGATTAAAGGTGGCGAATGTATAGATTAATCTTGATAGATATCATGTAAACAAAACTTAATAAGGATAATAGAATCGATTTTTGCTGCACTGTAATGTGATTTGGACAGGTAACGAATTTTGGACAGAATTCTCAATCAGAATAATTAAAGTTAATAATCAGATATATAATTCCACAATTGGTACTATTAATACAGTGAAGTAATACTTTTGAGGATATAAAGAAAATCATATAAGGTGTGATTGTTACTTGCAACAACTCTCCGATTTCCAAATCAAAATCATATAAAGTGTGATTGTTACTTGCAACAACTCTCTGATTTCCAAATCTGTACGTGCGATTATTATATAAATGACTTTAATGAATTAATAATTAATAATTAATAATTAATAATTATAATGATATCCATATTAATCGCAAATATTAATTATAATAATAATAATATTAATAGTTAATTTATATTAATTATAGGATTATTAATAATAATAAGTCATGATGATAATAATTTTAGCGAAGTTTATAATAATTGTACTAGTAATATTAATTATGTTGATATTAATAATAATATTAGTAATAATAATATATAACAATTTATATATCAAACTTTATATCTATTATATATATATATATATATATATATATATATATATATATATATATATATATATATATATATATGTTGAAAATAATAATAACACTGATTTTAATATTAAAAATATTGGAAGTAACTATGACAATTATATTTAATTATATATATTATTTTACATATTCAGTTTAAATGATTAAATTGTTTTTTATTATTTCAATTTATTATATATACTTATATTTATATTTTTATGTGTATTCATAGGTATACACATTTATTTACAATTAATGGTTCGTGAATCGTCGAGCACAGTCAAAGGTGAATGATTACATGAAAATAGTTTACAAATTTTAATATTCAATATTACAGAATTTGCTTATCGTGACGCAAACATATAAAGATTAGATTTAAATTTGGTCAGAAATTCCCGGGTCATTACAGTATTAACTCATTTTCTCTGAAGAATTTATATGTATATCTTATATATATAAATTTTGAAACCATCATAAACCTTTTCATACTAAACTATTATGTATGAATTGAAAAAGGGTAGATACTACTCAATTAAATTCATATTACTAATATGCTATAATCCTTCGATTAACGACTTAACCATCGTTAACCACAATCTCTGTTTCAACTCAATGAATTCCGTTTCATAATAAACCAAGTGTATTATTCAATTATATATTTGATTTTACACTATCATCTTCGATGTGCTCAAAATTTTCTAAACAATATTATTCGTACCTTACGAAGTTCTCGAGAATTCCTCGAGCATCAACATCCGTCACCAAAGAATATCAATAAGAATAAATAATAAAGTATTGATCACAATAGTGAAATACTCTACAGAGATTATGTAATCTATAATGTTTTAAGAAATATTCATTTCTAATTCAAGCCGAAAATCAAATGAGTTTAATTTAATATTAACTCATTAAATCTGTATTACATCTGAATAAAATATATACATAGTTTCATAAAGACTGTAATAAAATTCTCTTGTACAAAATATTACTTGTGAAACTTTTAACGGGTAGGTAATACCCGAAAAATATATAAATTCACAATTAATATGTTACATTCCTTGATTCTGATTCAGCAAATCATCAACTATACTCACTACTTTCACAACGATATACATTCTTTCATAGAAATCAAAACAACCGTTCTCATTCAAATTCAATTTCATATTCTAATCAAAATCCAAGTCAAGACTCAACAGGAGACATCACTTTGAAATATCTACATCTTTCAAACCTATACTTTGACTTCAAAATTGTGCTAGAACATAACTTCTACCCAGAAAAATATTCGTACCATTCAAAATTCTAGGACATCATATGTATATTAACGATTACAATCTGTATTCAAACCCTTCAAAATTCCCGAAGTCACTTCAAATAATGAACAATCGAGATGATGATTCAACCACATATTACCCACAGTCTTGCACCTGAAAAACTCTCGAAATTAAAGTCATAGTTTAACACGTATCCGTGTCAGACTCTTTATAGTGACCCGAACTTTTCCATGTTTATTTATATTAATTGAATTTGATAATTACATGATTAAGTGTTTCCAACATGTTAAGCAATCAAACTTGTTAAGACGTGATTAATTGAAATAGGTTTCATATAGATAATTGACCACCCAAGTTGACCGGTGATTCACGAACGTTAAAACTTGTAAAAACTATATGATGACATATATATGGTTACATATATAGTTAACATAATATTATAATAAGTAAGTATCTCATTAGGTATTTTAACAATGAGTTATATACATAAAATTGAGTTTATTGAATTAAGAAACTCCAAACGATATATATAACTATTATCGTTATAACAACGTCTTACTAAATACATATGAATCATATTAAGATATTGATACACTATGTTTAATCATGATAAATGATAAGTAAACATTTCATTAAGTGTATTAACAATGAACTACATATGTAAAAAAAAGACTACTAACTTAATGATTTCCAAACGAGACATATATATAACGATTATCGTTGTAACAACATTTAACTATATATATATCATACTAAGATATATTAATATATCATAATATCATGATAATGTAATAATTTAACATCTCTTTAGATATAATAAACAATGGGTTAACAACATTTAACAAGATCGTTAACCTAAAGGTTTCAAAAAAACATTTACATGTAACGACTAACGATGACTTAACGACTCAGTTAAAATGTATATACATGTAGTGTTTTAATATGTAGTGTTTTAATATGTATTCATACGCTTTTGAAAGAATTCAAGACACTTATCAAAATACTTCTACTTAACAAAAATGCTTACAATTACATCCTCGTTCAGTTTCGTAAACAATTATACTCGTATGCACCCGTATTTGTACTCGTACAATACACAGCTTTTAGATGTATGTACTATTAGTATTGATGTTATGCGAGGTGTATATGAAATAGCTTATATTTTACTAGGAAAAACTATTAAATACGTTACAATTTTATACAAGATATTTATTATTTATTTACAGATGGGATATACCTAAACCTTGCTACAACACTATAGGCAGTGTACCTAATCGTACAGTAGTGTAGTTTTAAGTAAGTCCGTTTCGTTCTACAGAGAATATTTTAATCAAATCTTAATGCTATATTAGTTTTATTTTATAAAAATACAAATATATATATAAGTAATATTATTATTATAAAGGGGGTTTTTACCGTTTAATGACCGGTTTGTCGATTTTAAAACTTTAGTTGCAGTTAAAACCTAATATAAAATATTAAAAATAAATACAACTTAATTTAAAGCGTAAAGTAAATAACGATAATGAAATTGAGATAAATAAAAGTGCGATGAAATAAAATACGATAATTAAAAAGTGCGTTAATTAGAAGTGCAATTAAATATGAAAATAAAAGAATTATGCTTATTTAAACTTCCGTAATCATGATGTTTGACGTGTTGATTTTTAGTTTTATGCCCATGGGTTAATTGTTCTTTGTCCTGGATTATTTAATATGTCCGTCTGGTTTTTGTCCATAACAGTCCATCAGTCATAAATATAAAATGCGAGTGTCCTCGTCAAATTATCCTTATACCCGAAGTCAAATATTCCAACTAATTGGGGACTTAAACTGTAACAAGGTCTTAATACTTTGTTTAATAATTACACCAGGATATCGACTGCGTGTAACCCAAGGTTTTAATACTTTGTTAACAATTACGCCAAGTGTCCTTGTACATAATTTCACCCCTGTTTTAATAAGTCCATAGACTATTAATCCATTCCCGTGTCCGGTTAAATGACCGATTATTCGTACATATAAATATCCCGCCCATCGTGTCCGATTGAGTGTATATGGTTATTTATAGGTATGTCTAATTGTAAATCTTTATATTAAAATTAACAAACTATCATTTAGTTAAACAAATATAAAGCCCATTAATAGCCCACAGTCTAATTTCCACAAGTGTCGTTCTTTTCTCCAAACCCCAATTATGGTACAAAGCCCAATTACCCAATTTTAATATTTTTATCCCAACATCATGATTACTTCGTTTTAAATAAGCATAATAATAACTTAAGTACGAGACATTAATTTAAAAAAAGAGAACATAGCTTACATTGATTATTTATCGCGTAGTGTTACACGGACAGAGTTCCGACTTTAAAACCCGTAAAATAACCTTTGCATAACCTAAAACTAATCTAATATAAAACTAACATATATATATATATATATATATATATATATATATATATATATATATATATATATATATATATATATATATATATATATATATATATATATATATTTATTTATTTATTTATTTATTTATTATTATTAGAGGAGTATTATTATTATTATGTTTAAAACTCGTCGAATAAGCTGGCTATTTATAGGACCTGACCAACTTTTTCGGGCCATGCGATCGCATGGGATATGTGCCTTCTGGCCATGCGATCGCATGGCCAGCTGGATCCAGCCACATTTGCTTGTTTTCTTCTTTGTCGACATAATATATAAATATATATATAATTTATATATAATTTATATAATTATATATATATATATATATATATATTATATTATATTCTTGTGCATAGTAGACTTGTAATTTTTGGTCCGTTGCGTCGGGCGTTGATAGTTGGCTCAGGTCCCGGTTCTGGATTTTCGAACGTCCTTTCGTATAATTTAATATCTTGTACTTTGCGTTCCGAAACTTGTACTTTTGTCATTTTTAGACGTTTCTCATCAATAAATTGAACCACTTGGATTGTATCTTGTACATTTGAGCTTTTTGGTCATTTGCGTCTTCAAATCGTCGTTTTCGACTTTTGTCTTCGCACTTATTTAATATAAACGATTACAACTTAAAATAGGACAATTACAACTAAATAATTTACATATTGGGAGGATATTGCTACTAAATATATGTTCATTTGGAGCACTATCAAATATCCCCACACTTGAACGTTGCTTGTCCTCAAGCAATACATAGCTTGAGATAAAATCACACTTCACTCAAATCACTTTTTTTATTCTCACACTTTATACATCAGTGATTTTAATACAGCGGTATAAAAATGATAGTAACGATGTGGTTTACAGTCCCACATGACTATGAAAATTTAGATCCTTTAAGGAAATTGGATCTTTATGAAAACATTTGATCTTTTGAAAATTTAATCTAGCTTTTACCCTAGATAAGTTTTCCGGAATAACCCGTCACCGGTGTTTGCAAATTATTTTTGTGGGTTTTGTGGGTTTCATATTTGAAAATTTTAGCTCAACATTTGCGGTTTTGTGTCACCCACTTGCTAACCTTGTATTAGGAAAGCAACACGTCCAGTTTACTTGCTCTGTATATTACCTTTCCGTAAACTACCGTCCAGTTGTAAAGGAAAGCGATGAACAAGAAACTGTTAAGGCAATGTCTAATGACATGCATTTGTTCATGGTCTATGACGTGTCGGATGCAATTACTATCCTTTGTAGGAGCAATAGTAAAGTCACCCTTATAATTTTCCGGTCTGGCACAAGGTCCTGTCTTTGACCATGCTATGCAACCACCGTTCTTACGGTTGACACCCGATTTGGTTCAGGTGACCTAATGAATTCCAGGTGAATTCCTAGGATTTTACGTTCAATGGTAATGAACGCATTAAAAATGAGTTTTCAGAAAACAAATCAGTTTTAATTTAATCAAAATATTTTCTCGTTTAAGCTCGAGTTTAGATATCATCGAATTCCATGAGTTTGTAATTCTCAATCTTTAAGGTCAATCTCTAGGATTGAGTAATATCAGTCTTAAAAGCTGATTTTTAATCTTTAAGGAGATTATCCTTTCTGGGGATCTGATTCATTAGTCTTATCAAGCTAATTTGCACGGCGCCCTCCCCATTTTACGAGACAGATCCTCTCATAGTTAGGATAAGTCTGACCACTTGGCGACCCTGTTTTATGCTGAGGTCCGTGGATTTCCTGCTGATTTTAGAGATGACTTTTCTAGATTTTTCATCAACCTACAGCTGGTCTGGACGACAACTTCTTGACCTAAATCAAGAAGCGCGTGTCTTTTTTAGAAGATTTTACTTCTTTCTAATGATGGAATTGATTCATCGTGTAGATCCATCGTTTCTTTTATCTTTATTATAATATTGCGGGTAAAACAGTCAATTTAGTCCAAAACAAAAGCACCTGCAATAAACTTTACAAAAACATGTGATAGATAGTTTTTTTAATTGAATAACTTGGTACATTCTCCCCACACTTAGTTTCTTTCTTTGCCTTTTTATTCTCCTTTATTCCATTTTAAATGAATTCAAGTGTTTTAGGGTGTTTCTTATGTATAAACATGATTTTGAATTCATTTATTTGAAATTTTTTAAAATTTTCACAAAATTTGACAAATAAACTAAGTGCAAACCTGAGAGAATTTATAACCCTTCCCCACACTTGAGATCATGCAATGCCCTCATTTGCATGAAATCAGACTATAATTATAAATTCACGAGGGTGATAAGTGTAGAAAAGTGATTAAAAATACCCAGTTTGTAATTACAAAGCTCGTCGAATGATAGATGGCGCGCCTCATCGTTAATTCCTTCTTGTTTTATCACACCTGTTTTTCTTCAAAAACGGTTGCTTTTCTGAACTGTTTGCTAATCTTTGAAAATGCGTGTTTTACCCTAACTTATTATGCATGTTTATTAACGAGTTATGAATTAACCCGAACCCCTAATTTTAACGTTAAGTGGGGTTAGACTTCCCTACACTTAGCTGATGACATGTAAAGTCGGTAGAATAAGTTCCACGAATTAAAATAGTGAGCCAGTTATTTATATCTCGGGTGGTATAAAATATATCAATGGGTTTAAAGTTTAGACCCACCCGGTCGTCAATACTTAATTCTTTTTTAAGTGTAGCTTTTAGTAAATGGATATGTCTCTTTTCTGGTTCTTGGTCAATTGGATCGATATACACCGACATTGTAACGACCCGCACTTTTCCGATCGTTCTATACTTATGAGATTAATATTTACATAAATTAAACCTTACCAACATGATAAGCAATCCAAATTGTTGAGACTTATGTTTTTGAAAAGAGTTTTACACAACGTTTGACCGTCTAGTTTGACCGATGATATCACGAACTATACAATATATGATAATTATACATACATATTTAACATGATCTAAGGATGTTTTAATATCTCATTTTGTATTAATAACAAAAATTCATAAGTATATTTTGAAACTACTAACTTAAGTTTTCAAAACAATAACCTACGTAACGTTATTTGACATAAATACTGATGATTTATAATGTTTATACATATATCGTATAAGTAATGTATTTAATCATTTTTAAAGGGCTTTTATACATAAAACAATATAAGTATATTTACAAAAGATAGTTATATTTGAATTCTCGTTCCGTTTCCTCAATAATCCTATACGTATATCTAGGGTACTATACACAGCTTCTAGAAGTATTTACTATTGGTATATACCAATAGAAATCTTCAATTATTGGAATAATATGTCATTCATGACATAATAAATTTTAACTTATCTTAGATATTTTCACTAAAAACCAAATTTTCAAGCCTATAAATAAGCACCATTTCTAACTCATTTTTACACATTCATTTTCCAAATTTTACTTCCAATTTTCACACACACTTGCAAGAACTCTCTCAACTTTTATTTTACTACTTCTTTCCAGCAACTTTACATTTTAAACTTGAGGTAAAAACTCTACTTCAACTCTTTTTCAATTCATATATTTAAAGCTATATATATAAGAGTTTATAAACTAGAACATAGTTTGAATGATTTCAAACTTGTTCGCAAACTAAATAGATCCATCTAACTTAACTTTTAAAATACTTCAAGACCTGTAACATATCTTAATTATATGCTAACTTAACAAGGTATAACTTGGTTTTTCAAAGAACACCTTAAAAACTGAATTTACGACGTCGGAGTGCAACCAGGGGCTGTTTTGGGTTGGATAATTAAAAACCATCTTAAACTTTGAATTGGAGGTTTATTTTCTGGAAAAATGATTTTTACTATGAATATGATAACACATAAAAATTTCATGATTTAACTCAAAGTATAAGTATTTTTAGAAAAATAATCATTTGAGGTTGTTTACATGATGGAAAATGATTAACTTCATAAGTTTCACTAAAGTTTGACCTATGCCGTGTGATTTTGAATACAAACTAAGGTATTTACAGTTCATAGTCTTAAAGAGGGACTCGATCCAAGGAGATGGCAAGTTGAATCAACGAAAACGGAGTTGTAACGAAGAAACTATGACCGAAACAAAATCGGATATCCAAGACTAGTTTAGCCACGAAAATAATTGGGAAAAAATTAAATAAATCACATCTTTTTAAGTTAACATGATATTTTATATATATGTACTTATAATTCAATTTTATATGGTTCAGGATCACCCGTAAACAACACGAGAAGATTAATCATAAGATCCCATGATTGTACGCAACACGTCATTTGACAACACCGGTACTTTATGTACGCAACACGTCATTTGACAACACCGGTACCATGGGTCAAGATTAATCTCGACCAATACATATACGATGGGGTTTTATTTATTTCGTTGGGGGTTTTATTTATTTCATTGCGGGTATATTAAACATCTAAAAATGAACCATTAAAATTGAATTACTAACAACGAACTGCTAACTACGGACTAAGGAATTATTCAAAGTATTAAAAGTATAACAAGTATATATATGTGACGTTTGTTTAAAAAGAAAAGGTATTGATATATTATATATGGATAGGTTCGTGATATCAACCGGAGACCAAGTCAAATTATATATATATCTTCAAGACGAAAGTGAGTATATAGTCCCACTTTTAAACTCTAAATATTTCGGGATGAGAATACATGTATTTTATGTTTTACGTTATGGACACAAGTAACTGAAAAATATATTCTACGTTGAGTTGTACCACTGGCATACTTCCCTGTAGCTTGGTAACTGTTATTTACAGCGGTATTGTAAACGCGAATCCTGTTGATAGATCTATCGGGCCTGACAACCCCAACCGGACTGGACGACCAGTATTCAACGGTTGCACAGTACTTCGTTTCGTGACTACACTTGGTACGGTGTAGTAAGATTTCATAATAAAGGGAATATGCGACGTGATTAAATGTTAAGTATGGTTACCAAGTGCTCAACCACTTAGAATATTTTTATTAAACTGTTTATATACGAAATCTTGTGGTCTATATATATATATTGCTGCCGGTACTAAACCTATATCTCACCAACTTTATGTTGACCTTTTAAAACATGTCTATTCTCAGGAGATTACTAAAGCTTCCGCTGCATAATGTTGAATTTTAGCAGGATCTTGCGTACGCATATTTGTGTCAAAAATAAAACTGCATACCCGAGGATCTGTGTTGTAAAATATGCTAGAAACCGTGTTGTTATCATTATATGTAAAGTTTGTAAGTCGAAGATTATCGCTAAACGATAATCATTTTTTCCAAAGCTTGTAACAAAAATAAGAATCATGGTTTGTAATGTATAATATATGCAGTTTTTCTTTTAAAAATCTCGCATATAGAGGTCAATACCTCGCAATGAAATCATACGTTATTTAACACGTTCTTATGGTTAAGGACGGGTTATGACATGTGGTATCAGAGCGGTGGTCTTAGCGAACCAGGTTTGCATTAGTGTGTCTAACTGATAAGTCGTTAGGATACATTAGTAAGTCTGGACTTTGACCGGGTTTGATTTAAAAACCATTGCTTATCATTGTTGGTTAAAATTTATATGTAAATATTATGTAGTACTAATGGGTTAGTTGTTGTGTGATAGATGTCGGGCTCAAAACTTATCATCACGTTCAGCGACTCCGAACCAGAATCTTCAGATGGAGTTCCAGTCATTAACCTATCCGATGACGAAAATAATATCTTTGGGGAAGACTCACAAATTCCGGATGAACCGACTATAGAGAACCCGGAAAGTGAACCCGAGGAGGAAAGTGAACCCGAGGAGGAAAGTGAACCCGAGGAGGAAAGTGAACCCGAGGAGGAAAGTGAACCCGAGGAAGAAATACAGGAAATTACAAAAGACGAGTTCGAACTAGGAAAGAAACGAAAGGCTAATGAATTAGAAAATTCAAATCCTGAGTTTAATAAGGATGATGTGGCACCAACTCCACTAGACACTACCACCCCTATTCCCGCTATTTCTATTCGTTCTATCCCGGCATCCAGTTCTTCAGCCCCACAGCCAAAATATAGGCAGACAGCTAGGATAAGCGTTAGGCCATTCCTTGAACCTAAACGTCCTAGAAAATAGACCAAACGATGCGCTGCCGTATTAAACCATGGGATCATATAATGTTTTGTATAATATTATTAGTGTGGTTTGCTTAATGTTCGATATAAGATAAGCATATGTAAAATAGTGAAGTGTGAAATGCAATAATTTTCCATGGTTAAGTATTATTTAGATGGTAGTAATTGATTCTGTACTAAGCTATTAAGTATGGACATTAACGGGTAGGTACTACCCTAGATATAATTATAAAACGCTAATAAGAAGAAAAGGCTTTTATAATAATACCTGGTTCATATTATTAATAAGCTATAATGTACTGTAAATATACACTACATCTATAATATTCCATGTGAATAATTATTTTCTTTTCATTCTTATAGAAGAATATGGCGCGATTGAACAGAATGACGGAACAAGAAATCCAGGAACTCATCAATCAACGAGTGAACGACAGAATGTTATGGGTCGAGGCTGCAAGAGGTGCTGCAGTTAACCCAAATCCTCGTGTGGGGTGCACTTACAAAACTTTTCAAGCTTGCAAGCCCTCATCATTCAGTGGAACAGAAGGACCAATCGGTTTAACCCGGTGGATAGAAAAGATGGAGACTGTGTTTAAAATCAGTGGTTGTGTTGAAAAGAACATGACCAAGTATGCATCGTGCACTTTACAAGATAGTGCACTCACGTGGTGGAAAAATTATGTGAAGGCTGTAGGAGGAGATGTAGCTTATGATACTCCGTGGGAAGAATTCAAAACAATGTTAATTAACGAATATTGTCCAAGGAACGAGGTTAGGAAGTTGGAAGATGAGTTACGAAGTCTGAAGGTTATTGGTACTGAAATCACCAACTACAATCAGCGATTCATGGAATTAGTTTTGCTATGTCCTGAATTGGTTCCAACCGAAGAACGGAAGATTGAAATGTACAAAGATGGTTTGCCCAAAAAGGTCAAGGCAAACGTTACAGCATCGAAACCTAAGACAATTCATGAAGCTATAACCATGGCAAATGAGCTAATGGATCAGGTCATCATGGATAAGAAAGCATCCAATACTGATGTGAAGGTATCAGGTAACAAAAGAAAGTGGAATGGAAATTATGATCGAGGTAACCAACAACAATCTTTTAAGAAACAAGAAACCATACAAGGTGCAGGTGGTGGTTCAAGCTTTGGTTACAAAGGACAAAATCCTTTATGCAACCGATGCCACAAACATCACTCTGGCTACTGTAATGTGGTATGCAACAAATGTAATCGAAAGGGTCATCTTGCTGAAGATTGTAGGGCTCTCGTTACAAATACAAATGGTACCAAGACTCCTGCCACCAATGCAAATAGAACTGCTTTGGCTACCATTACTTGTTATGGGTGTGGAAAACAAGGTCACTATAAGAGCCAGTGTCCGAATCCAGAGAAGAATAATGAATCTGCACGTGGAAGAGCATTTGTTATTAATGCTAGAGAGGCGTGTGAAGACCCGGAGCTTGTTACGGGTACGTTTACCATTAATAACTTATCCGCATCTATTATATTTGATACTGGTGCCGATAAAAGTTACGTGAGTAGAGGCTTTTACGCTAAATTGAATTGTTCATCATTACCTCTAGATGCTAAGTACATGATTGAGTTAGCTAATGGTAAACTAATTAAAGCCGATAAAATTTGCCGTGATTGTAAAATAAATTTAGCCGGAGAAACATTTAAAATTGACTTAATACCCGTAGAATTAGGAAGTTTTGATGTAATAGTCGGCATGGACTGGATGTCCAAAGTAGGAGCTGAAGTTGTGTGTGCCAAGAAGGCAATTCGCATTCCTTGTAAGGATAGAATGCCGGTGATGATTTATGGAGAGAAGGGTAACTCAAAGCTAAAACTCATTAGTTATTTGAAAGCTCAAAAGTGCTTGAAGAAAGGGTGCTATGCTATCTTAGCACATGTTAATAAAGTCGAAAAGAAAGAAAAAGAGAAGTGCATCAACGACGTGCCTGTGGCAAGAGATTTTCCTGAAGTTTTTCCGGAAGAGTTGCCGGGATTACCTCCATTTAGATCTGTAGAATTTCAAATAGATTTAGTACCAGGAGCCGCACCAGTGGCTCGTGCTCCATATAGACTTGCACCGTCCGAGTTAAAAGAACTTCAGAGTCAGTTAAAAGAATTACTGGATCATGGATTCATACGACCAAGTACTTCACCGTGGGGAGCTCCGATTCTATTTGTTAAAAAGAAAGATGGATCTTTTAGGATGTGTATAGATTATCGTGAATTAAATAAGTTAACTATCAAAAATCGGTATCCACTACCGAGAATTGACGACTTATTTGATCAACTCCAAGGATCATGTGTGTACTCGAAAATTGACCTAAGATCGGGCTATCATCAATTACGTGTCAAAGAAGAAGATATACCGAAAACTGCTTTTCGGACACGTTATGGTCATTACGAATTTTTGGTCATGCCGTTTGGGTTGACAAATGCGCCAGCTGTATTCATGGACCTCATGAATCGAGTTTGTAGTCCATATTTAGATAAGTTTGTTATCGTTTTCATTGATGATATTCTTATCTATTCTAAGAGTGAGCAAGAGCATGAACAGCATTTAAGGTTGATATTAGAGTTGTTAAGAAAAGAACAGCTATATGCTAAATTTTCTAAATGTGCTTTCTGGTTGAAAGAAGTGCAATTTCTTGGCCACGTTGTTAGTAGCAAAGGAATTCAGGTTGATCCAGCAAAAATTGAAGCCATTGAAAAATGGGAGACTCCTAAAACACCAATGCAGATACGCCAATTTTTGGGTTTAGCCGGTTATTATAGAAGGTTTATTCAAGATTTTTCCCGAATAGCTAAGCCGTTGACAGCATTAACGCAAAAAGGGAAGAAATACGAATGGACCTCGGAGCAGGAGAATGCATTTCAATTACTGAAGAAGAAGTTAACTACGGCGCCTATTTTATCGTTACCTGAAGGGAACGATGATTTTGAAATATATTGTGACGCTTCGCGACAAGGTTTTGGTTGTGTTCTTATGCAACGAAAGAAAGTTATTGCATACGCATCTCGACAATTGAAGATTCACGAGCGGAATTATACGACGCATGATCTAGAACTGGGAGCAGTTGTGTTTGCGTTAAAGATATGGAGACACTACTTATATGGGGTTAGATGCACTGTGTTTACTGATCATAAAAGTCTTCAACATATTTTTGATCAGAAACAGCTGAACATGAGGCAACGTAGGTGGGTCGAGTTAATAAACGACTATGATTGTGAAATTCGTTATCATCCCGGGAAAGCGAATGTGGTGGCTGACGCACTAAGCAGAAAGGAACGAGAACCAATTCGAGTACGAGCGATGAACATAAAAATTCGCATGAATCTCAACTCACAAATCAAAGAAGTTCAACGAGAAGCACTTACTAAAGAAAATATAGGAAATGAAATAATGAAGAAGTATGAGAAGCAACTCGTTATACGGGAAGATGGAATTCGATATTTTGCAAACCGTATTTGGGTACCGAAGTTGGGTGGATTAAGGAAGTTGATATTGAACGAGGCACATAAGACAAGATACTCGATACATCCTGGAGTTGGAAAGATGTATCAAGATCTTAAGACACATTATTGGTGGCCTAACTTAAAGACAGACGTTGCAACATATGTTGGGGAGTGTTTAACTTGTTCCAAGGTCAAGGCAGAACACCAGAAACCATCAGGGTTACTTCAACAACCAGAAATCCCAGAATGGAAATGGGATGGTATTACCATGGATTTCATCACGAAGTTACCAAAGACTGCCTGGGGATACGACACCATTTGGGTGATTGTTGATCGTCTTACCAAATCTGCACATTTCTTGCCTATAAAGGAAACGGATAGAATGGAGAAACTATTACGATTGTATATAAAGGAAATTGTTTCAAGGCATGGAATACCTATTTCCATTATATCCGATCGTGATAGTAGATTTACCTCAAAGTTCTGGCAATCACTGCAGGAGGCACTAGGAACTCGTTTAGATATGAGTACCGCATATCATCCGCAAACCGACGGGCAGAGTGAAAGAACGATTCAGACTCTTGAAGACATGCTCAGGGCATGTGTGATCGATTTTGGAAACGGATGGGATAAGTATCTACCGTTAGCAGAATTTTCGTATAATAATAGTTATCATGCAAGCATTAAAGCTGCACCATTCGAAGCATTGTATGGAAGGAAGTGTAGATCTCCTATCTGTTGGAATGAAGTAGGAGATCGACAATTAACTGGTCCCGAGATCATACACAAAACGACTGAGAAGATAGTACAAATCAAGGAGAGATTGAAAACAGCCCGAAGTCGCCAAAAGAGCTACGCCGATGTCCGAAGGAAACCATTAGAGTTTCAGATTGGGGACATGGTTATGCTAAAGGTGTCACCTTGGAAAGGTGTAATACGTTTCGGTAAAAGAGGTAAACTGAACCCAAGATATGTAGGCCCGTTCAAGATCATCGAACGCATTGGACCGGTAGCTTATCGACTCGAGTTACCGCAACAACTCGCCGGAGTACACAATACCTTTCACGTCTCAAACCTTAAGAAGTGTCTTGCAAAGGAAGACCTCACCATTCCTCTTGAAGAAATCCATGTCGATGAGAAACTACAATTCATCGAAGAACCAATCGAAATCATGGATCGTGAAGTTAAACAGCTCAAGCAGAGCAACATACCAATCGTTAAGGTTCGTTGGAATGCTCGAAGAGGTCCTGAGTTTACTTGGGAACGAGAGGATCAGATGAAACAAAAGTATCCACACTTGTTTCTCGATGACGCAAAATAGGTACAATTTTAAAATTTCGGGACGAAATTTATTTAACGGGTAGGTACTGTAACGACCCGCACTTTTCCGATCGTTCTATACTTATGAGATTAATATTTACATAAATTAAACCTTACCAACATGATAAGCAATCCAAATTGTTGAGACTTATGTTTTTGAAAAGAGTTTTACACAACGTTTGACCGTCTAGTTTGACCGATGATATCACGAACTATACAATATATGATAATTATACATACATATTTAACATGATCTAAGGATGTTTTAATATCTCATTTTGTATTAATAACAAAAATTCATAAGTATATTTTGAAACTACTAACTTAAGTTTTCAAAACAATAACCTACGTAACGTTATTTGACATAAATACTGATGATTTATAATGTTTATACATATATCGTATAAGTAATGTATTTAATCATTTTTAAAGGGCTTTTATACATAAAACAATATAAGTATATTTACAAAAGATAGTTATATTTGAATTCTCGTTCCGTTTCCTCAATAATCCTATACGTATATCTAGGGTACTATACACAGCTTCTAGAAGTATTTACTATTGGTATATACCAATAGAAATCTTCAATTATTGGAATAATATGTCATTCATGACATAATAAATTTTAACTTATCTTAGATATTTTCACTAAAAACCAAATTTTCAAGCCTATAAATAAGCACCATTTCTAACTCATTTTTACACATTCATTTTCCAAATTTTACTTCCAATTTTCACACACACTTGCAAGAACTCTCTCAACTTTTATTTTACTACTTCTTTCCAGCAACTTTACATTTTAAACTTGAGGTAAAAACTCTACTTCAACTCTTTTTCAATTCATATATTTAAAGCTATATATATAAGAGTTTATAAACTAGAACATAGTTTGAATGATTTCAAACTTGTTCGCAAACTAAATAGATCCATCTAACTTAACTTTTAAAATACTTCAAGACCTGTAACATATCTTAATTATATGCTAACTTAACAAGGTATAACTTGGTTTTTCAAAGAACACCTTAAAAACTGAATTTACGACGTCGGAGTGCAACCAGGGGCTGTTTTGGGTTGGATAATTAAAAACCATCTTAAACTTTGAATTGGAGGTTTATTTTCTGGAAAAATGATTTTTACTATGAATATGATAACACATAAAAATTTCATGATTTAACTCAAAGTATAAGTATTTTTAGAAAAATAATCATTTGAGGTTGTTTACATGATGGAAAATGATTAACTTCATAAGTTTCACTAAAGTTTGACCTATGCCGTGTGATTTTGAATACAAACTAAGGTATTTACAGTTCATAGTCTTAAAGAGGGACTCGATCCAAGGAGATGGCAAGTTGAATCAACGAAAACGGAGTTGTAACGAAGAAACTATGACCGAAACAAAATCGGATATCCAAGACTAGTTTAGCCACGAAAATAATTGGGAAAAAATTAAATAAATCACATCTTTTTAAGTTAACATGATATTTTATATATATGTACTTATAATTCAATTTTATATGGTTCAGGATCACCCGTAAACAACACGAGAAGATTAATCATAAGATCCCATGATTGTACGCAACACGTCATTTGACAACACCGGTACTTTATGTACGCAACACGTCATTTGACAACACCGGTACCATGGGTCAAGATTAATCTCGACCAATACATATACGATGGGGTTTTATTTATTTCGTTGGGGGTTTTATTTATTTCATTGCGGGTATATTAAACATCTAAAAATGAACCATTAAAATTGAATTACTAACAACGAACTGCTAACTACGGACTAAGGAATTATTCAAAGTATTAAAAGTATAACAAGTATATATATGTGACGTTTGTTTAAAAAGAAAAGGTATTGATATATTATATATGGATAGGTTCGTGATATCAACCGGAGACCAAGTCAAATTATATATATATCTTCAAGACGAAAGTGAGTATATAGTCCCACTTTTAAACTCTAAATATTTCGGGATGAGAATACATGTATTTTATGTTTTACGTTATGGACACAAGTAACTGAAAAATATATTCTACGTTGAGTTGTACCACTGGCATACTTCCCTGTAGCTTGGTAACTGTTATTTACAGCGGTATTGTAAACGCGAATCCTGTTGATAGATCTATCGGGCCTGACAACCCCAACCGGACTGGACGACCAGTATTCAACGGTTGCACAGTACTTCGTTTCGTGACTACACTTGGTACGGTGTAGTAAGATTTCATAATAAAGGGAATATGCGACGTGATTAAATGTTAAGTATGGTTACCAAGTGCTCAACCACTTAGAATATTTTTATTAAACTGTTTATATACGAAATCTTGTGGTCTATATATATATATTGCTGCCGGTACTAAACCTATATCTCACCAACTTTATGTTGACCTTTTAAAACATGTCTATTCTCAGGAGATTACTAAAGCTTCCGCTGCATAATGTTGAATTTTAGCAGGATCTTGCGTACGCATATTTGTGTCAAAAATAAAACTGCATACCCGAGGATCTGTGTTGTAAAATATGCTAGAAACCGTGTTGTTATCATTATATGTAAAGTTTGTAAGTCGAAGATTATCGCTAAACGATAATCATTTTTTCCAAAGCTTGTAACAAAAATAAGAATCATGGTTTGTAATGTATAATATATGCAGTTTTTCTTTTAAAAATCTCGCATATAGAGGTCAATACCTCGCAATGAAATCATACGTTATTTAACACGTTCTTATGGTTAAGGACGGGTTATGACAGACATACATATTATAGGGTGGACAATTCCTAACATTTTCTTCCTTTTATTCTTGGGATCAAAGTTTTCACCTCTATTACCCAATTGGGTGAAATCCGAGGTGTCATTATCTATTACAGCTCGTAGTTCATCTTCGGTAAATGACTCGTCTATTGAGAATATTGGGTTGGAAGGTTGTGGCTGGATTGAAGCAAATTCTTCTTCATTAACGGTCCTTATCGGTTCCTCCACTTTGGTCTCGGGGGTAAAATTTTTAACGTTATCATTTTCGCAAGAGTACCAATTTGTCAACCTTACTTCTTCATCTTCATCCATTGATGGATCGTTGATTTCGTCGGTAGAGGCTAATGTGTCGATATGTTGTGAAATTGGTAAAGCTGAATAAAAAGCATCATCGGGATAATGGGTGATTTCGGAGCTCTCGAATTCATCAAAATTCGATGATATGAGATTTTCTTGCACAATACTCCTCAGATCAACAGGTGTGTAATCTGATAGAGTTTCAGCTTGCCGATTTACAAACTCTCTCATTTGTTCATTTTGAGCATCGAGTTCTTCGAGTTTGATTTTCATATTGTCTAAAAGATTTTCAGACACATAATTTTTCTCGCGTTCTGGTTGTTGAGTTTGGATATATTCTTGGGAATAATCCCAATTTGAATTGTATTCTTCATAATCGTTCCATTCAGGTTCCGTGGGTGCGTAATTTTCCATAGGAACGTAATAATAACATTCCCATGTTGAGTGATAATCTCCACAGATTACACAACCAGTTATTGTTTCGTCATTCGTGATCCAAGATTGACCGAACGAATTGTCATCAACACCCGTTTGAGAGTATTGATTAAATTGATTTCGGATGTCATAAAGAGTTTCCAAAATATTCTCGAGATTTTCCATAATGCGCTTATTACCAAATTTTAGCTACAATGTGGTGCATTTACTTAATTATCCTATTAGTTATAAAAATAAAAATTATATAAGTTATCAAATTAATCAACTTTTCTGCTTTTGCCCACGTTTCGAATAGCCAATAGATGCAGCAGGGAGCCAGAACCCTTTAAATCGGAAGCTCACAACTCAGCCACTAACAAATCCAACTATTACTACGAAGCAGAAAATTTGGATGTCTATCAATTTAACCGCTTAAAATAATTTTTCGTTTTTGAAATTTTAGAGAAGAAATAGAAAATTCGATGTCCTAAAAATTAGATCGTCGAGAAATAAGAAAGAAAAAGAGCGCGTCGAAAAAGGTCGAAAAATAAAAATGTCGAAAAATAATAGGCGTCGAAAAATAAAAATAAGAAAGTAGCGCGTCGAAACTTAAAAAGGAACTAAAAACTAAGAATTAAAAGTTGCGTCTAAAAATATTAAAGCTTAAAAGAAAAACTATATCCCAAATGGCAATAACTTAAAAAGATACTAAAATATAAAAACGGCGTCGCAAAATTCTAAAGCATCTAAATCGTAGTCTAAAGAAAAAGCACTTAAGGGATTTTACGGCAAAGCCTAAAAATCTAGGAATAAAAATAACTACGGCAAAAACTATATCTTAAAACTAAATACGAGCGAAAAATAACAAAAATATTACGCTAAAACAATTAAAAAGATACAAAATATAAAAAATAAAATTAAAGTTGTAAAAAGTACAATTTTTATAAAAATACTATTTTTATATTATTTATTTTATAAAAGTATTAATTTTATAATTTATAAAACTAATTAAACAAAATAATACAAAATAATAAAACTAAAACTAATATATAATTAAAACCCTAATTAGGTTTATATTAATAATTATTATTATTTAAAAACCCTAATTTCTGTCGGCAGAGGTATCAGGCGGGTCAAATCAAGCCATGCGATCGCATGGTTTGATAGTTAAAATCTCATGCGATCGCATGTGCCTCGGATCCAGTTCAGAAATTGGACTGCTACAGTTCTCGGCCTGATTGATTTTTATATTTATATTTTTTTCTGTTTTTATATTAAATTGAATACAAATATAACTTAAATAAAAATTTAATTTTAAAAACTAAACTAAAAATACTATTTAACTTTATATATATTTAACAACTCTTAAAAATATATAGATTTTTTTTATATTTTCTTTTTATATTTTTGTATTTTTTTATATATTTTCTTCTAAAAATGATAAATAAATAGATTTATACAAATATATATTTAAATATAGCGTTTTGCCGATTCCCCGGCAGCGGCGCCAAAAATACTTGATGTTATGCGAGGTGTATATGAAATAGCTTATATTTTACTAGGAAAAACTATTAAATATGTTACAATTTTATAGAAGATATTTATTATTTATTTACAGATGGGATATACCTAAACCTTGCTACAACACTATAGGCAGTGTACCTAATCGTATAGTAGTGTAGTTTTTAGTAAGTCCGGTTCGTTCCACAGGGAATCTTTTAATCAAAGCTTAACGCTATATTAGTTTTATTTTATAAAAATACAAATATATATATAAGTAATATTATTATTATAAAGGGGGTTTTTACTGTTTAATGACCGGTTTGTCGATTTTAAAACTTTAGTCGCAGTTAAAACCTAATGTAAAATATTAAAAATAAATACAACTTAATTTAAAGCGTAAAGTAAATAACGATAATGAAATTGAGATAAATAAAAGTGCGATGAAATAAAATACGATAATTAAAAAGTGCGTTAATTAGAAGTGCAATTAAATATGAAAATAAAAGAATTATGCTTATTTAAACTTCCGTAATCATGATGTTTGACGTGTTAATTTTTAGGTTTATGCCCATGGGTTAATTGTTCTTTGTCCTGGATTATTTAATATGTCCGTCTGGTTTTTGTCCATAACAGTCCATCAGTCATAAATATAAAATGCGAGTGTCCTCGTCAAATTATCCTTATACCCGAAGTCAAATATTCCAACTAATTGGGGACTTAAACTGTAACAAGGTCTTAATACTTTGTTTAATAACTACACCAGGATATCGACTGCGTGTAACCCAAGGTTTTAATACTTTGTTAACAATTACGCCAAGTGTCCTTGTACATAATTTCACCCCTGTTTTAATAAGTCCATAGACTATTAATCCATTCCCGTGTCCGGTTAAATGAACGATTATTCGTACATATAAATATCCCGCCCATCGTGTCCGATTGAGTGTATATGGTTATTTATAGGTATGTCCAATTGTAAATCTTTATATTAAAATTAACAAACTATTATTTAGTTAAACAAATATAAAGCCCATTAATAGCCCATAGTCTAATTTCCACAAGTGTCGTTCTTTTGTCCAAACCCCAATTATGGTACAAAGCCCAATTACCCAATTTTAATATTTTTATCCCAACATCATGATTACTTCGTTTTAAATAAGCATAATAATAAATTAAGTACGAGAAATTAATTTAAAAAAAGAGAACATAGCTTACATTGATTATTTATCGCGTAGTGTTACACGGACAGAGTTCCGACTTTAAAACCCATAAAATAACCTTTGCATAACCCAAAACTAATCTAATATAAAACTACCCTATACTATAATATATATATATATATATATATATATATATATATATATATATATATATATATATATATATATATATATATATATATATATATATATATATATATATATATATATATATATATATATATATATATATATATATTTTAATATATATATATATATATTTATTTATTTATTTATTATTATTAGAGGAGTATTATTATTATTATGTTTAAAACTCGTCGAATAAGCTGGCTATTTATAGGACCTGACCAACTTTTTCGGGCCATGCGATCGCATGGGATATGTGCCTTCTGGCCATGTGATCGCATGGCCAGCTGCATCCAGCCACATTTGCTTGTTTTCTTCTTTGTCGACATAATATATAAATATATATAATATATATATAATTTATATAATTATATATATATATATATATATATATATATATATATATATATATATATATATATATATATTATATTATATTATATTCTTGTGCATAGTAGACTTGTAATTTTTGGTCCGTCGCGTCGGGCGTTGATAGTTGGCTCAGGTCCCGGTTCCAGATTTTCGAACGTCCTTTCGTATAATTTAATATCTTGTATTTTGCGTTCCGAAACTTGTACTTTTGTCATTTTTAGACGTTTCTCATCAATAAATTGAACCACTTGGATTGTATCTTGTGCATTTGAGTTTTTTGGTCATTTACGTCTTCAAATCGTCGTTTTCGCCTTTTGTCTTCGCACTTATTTAATATAAACGATTACAACTTAAAATAGGACAATTACAACTAAATAATTTACATATTGGGAGGATATTGCTACTAAATATATGTCCATTTGGAGCACTATCAAGTATATACACTTCAATGATCAGCTCTTAGAAGCCCATGTGAGTCACCTAACACATGTGGGAACCATCATTTGGCAACTAGCATGAAATATCACATAAAATTACAAAAATATTAGTAATCATTCATGACTTATTTACATGTAAACAAAATTACACATCCTTTATATCTAATCCATATACCAACGACCAAAAACACCTACAAACACTTTTATTCTTCAATTTTCTTCATCTAATTGATCTCTATCAAGTTCTATCTTCAAGTTCTAAGTATTCTTCATAAATTCTATAAGTTCTAGTTTCATAAAATCAAGAATACTTCCAAGTTTGCTAGCTTACTTCCAATCTTGTAAAGTGATCATCCAACCTCAAGAAATATTTCTTATTTACAGGAAGATATCTTTCTAATACAAGGTAATACTCATATTCAAACTTTGATTCAATTTATATAAGTATAACAATCTTATTTCGAGTGAAAATCTTACTTGAACTTGTTTTCGTGTCATGATTCTGCTTCAAGAACTTTCAAGCCATCCAAGGATCCTTTGAAGCTAGATCTATTTTTTTCATTTCCAATAGGTTTATCTACAAAACCTGAGGTAGTAATGATGTTCATAACATCATTCGATTCATATATATAAAACTACCTTATTCGAAGGTTTAAACTTGAAATCACTAGAACATAGTTTAGTTAATTCTAAACTTGTTCGCAAACAAAAGTTAATCCTTCTAATTTGACTTTTAAAATCAACTAAACACATGTTCTATATCTATATGATATGCTAACTTAATGATTTAAAACCTGGAAACACGAAAAAATACCGTAAAATCGGACATACGCCGTCGTAGTAACACCGCGGGCTGTTTTGGGTTTGATAATTAAAAACTATGATAAACTTTGATTTAAAAGTTTTTCTTCTGGAAAAATGATTTTTCGTATGAACATGAAACTATATCTAAAAATCATGGTTAAACTCAAAGTGGAAATATGTTTTTCAAAATAGTCATCAAGACGTCGTTCTTTCGACTGAAATGACTACCTCTTACAAAAATGACTTGTAACTTATATTTCTGACTATAAACCTATACTTTTTCTATTTAGATTCATAAAATAGAGTTCAATATGAAACCATAGCAATTTGATTCACTCAAAACGGATTTAAAACGAAGAAGTTATGGGTAAAACAAAATTGGATATTTTTTTGATTGTTGTAGCTACGGGAAATATTGTAACAATTCTATACAAATCATATCCTAGCTAAATTATATTGTATTATACATGTATTATAATATATTATGTAATCTTGGGATACCATAGACACGTATGCAAATGTTTTAACATATCATATCGACCCATGTATATATATTATTTGGAACAACCATAGACACTCTATATGCAGTAATGTTTGAGTTAGCTATACAGGGTTGAGGTTGATTTCAAAAATATATATACTTTGAGTTGTGATCTAGCCTGAGACGTGTATACACTGGGTCATGGATTGGGTCAAGATAATATATATCAATTTATTTTCTGTACATCTAACTATGGACAACTAGTTGTAGGTTACTAACAAGGACAGCTGACTTAATAAACTTAAAAAATTAAAACGTATTAAAAATGTTGCAAATATATTTTGAACATACTTTGATATATATGTACATATTTGTTATAGGTTCGTGAATCGACCAGTGGCCAAGTCTTACTTCCCGACGAAGTAAAAATCTGTGAAAGTGAGTTATAGTCCCACTTTTAAAATCTAATATTTTGGGATGAGAATACATGCAGTTTTATAAATGTTTTACGAAATAGACACAAGTAAATGAAACTACATTATATGGGTGAATGATCGAATCTGAATATACCCCTTTTTGCTTGGTAGCCTAAGAATTAGTAAACCGATCTACTAATTGACGCGAATCTTAAAGATAGATCTATTGGGCCTAACGAACCCCATCCAAAGTACCGTATGCTTTAGTACTTCGAATTCGTTTTTATCATGTTCGAAGGATTTCCCGGAATGATAGGGGATATTATTATATGCATCTTGTTAATGTAGGTTACCAGGTGTTCACCATATGAATGAATTTTATCTCTATGTATGAGATGTATATTGAAATATGAAATCTTGTGGTCTATTAATATGATTTGATAATATATAGGTTAAACCTATAACTCACCAATATTTTTATTGACGTTTTAAGCATGTTTATTCTCAGGTGATTATTAAGAGCTTCCGCTGTTGCATACTAAAATAAGGACAAGATTTGGAGTCCATGCTTGTATGATATTATGTAAAAACTGCATTCAAGAAACTTATTTTTGATGTAATATATTCTTATTGTAAACCATTATGTAATGGTCGTGTGTAAACAGTATATTTTAGATTATCATTATTTGATAATCTACGTAATGCTTTTTAAACCTTTATAGATAAAATAAAGGTTATGGTTATTTTAAAAATGAATGCAGTCTTTGAAAAACATCTCACATAGAGGTCAAAACCTCGCAACGAAATCAATTAATATAGAACGTTTATAATTAATATGAACGGGACATTTCAGTTGGTATCCGAGCGTTGGTCTTAGAGAACCAGAAATTTGCATTAGTGTGTCTTATCGAGTTTGTTAGGATACATTAGTGAGTCAGGACTTCGACCGTGTTTTCTTTAAAAACAATTGCTTAACACTTTTGTTGGAAACTATATATTATTAACATGTAATTATGTGATATATTAACCTCTTAATGTGTTTGATATTGTGTGATAGATGTCTACCACTAGTACAAATCCCATTGATTCACCTAATAATAATGAAGAGTCGAATATATTTTGGGAAGATTCACACATTCCCGAAGAGGAACCGGAAGAAGAGGAACCGGAAGAGGAGGAACCGGAAGAGGAGGAACCGGAAGAAGAGGAACCGGAAGAGGAGGAATCGGAAGAAGAAGAGGTTCCGGAGGAAGAAATATTGATACCTATAGTAAATCGATTAAATAAAAGAAAATCCTCAACCAATGGACCAAAGTTAATAATGGTCAATGGTGTTTCCGCCGAGGAAGCAAAATATTGGGAAGATTACCAATTTTCCAATGAATCGGATCCCGATGAGGATTCCGATGATGTTATAGAAATTACCTCGACCCAATTTAATAAAGAAAAAGAAAATAATAAGGGAAAAGGTATAAAAATAGAGAAACCTGATTCCAACCCCGATGAACTTTATATGTATTGGCAACGTCCGTACTTCCAAAATTGTAACAATAACCTGGGAAGCTCTAAACCACCAGGTTTTTCTAAACCATTGTGGAAAACGACGGCTCGTATTAGAGGAACACCATATATCCCTAGAAAATTAGGAAAACGAACCAAGTACGAAGAAGAAGAAACTAGTGATTCAGATTAGATGGTTGTAATCATGTTGTGTATTATATGTATTGTAGTGTGCTTGTACTTTTATGTTCTATGTAAAAAATTGCTTGTATTATTTGTTAATTATATTTTACGAATCTAATCATTGTCTATTTTATAGTATAAAAACAAAATGGACGTTAAGGGTAGACAACCGAATATTTTAGAAGACCTACCAGAGGATATGATTGAGGAAATCTTGTCTAGAGTCAGTCAAAATTCATCAGCACATTTAGTTATGGCGAAATTAACTTGTCAAACATTTGAAAGACTTTCCAGAAATGCCTTAGTTTATAAAAGGCTTTCCTTTGATAGGTGGGGTATATCACATTGGGGAGACCGTAAGTTACGCTGTGTTTTCTTTAAAGTGTTAAATGCGGGGAACCCAAATGCAATTTTACGCTACGGGTTAAGAACCTATTTTGACTCAACATATCCCAACATAGGATTTCATGAATTAGAAAGAGCTTCTAACATGCAACATAAAGAAGCATGTTATGCTTACAGGTTAGTGATGATCGCTTCTTACCAAAGTGAGAAAAAGAACATCGGATTGCAGCTTTTAAATAAAACCTTCCTACAAGTGACAGATTCAGTAGTTGGGGTGAGAAACAAGGTTTTTAAATTATTACGGGGCTGTTGGACATTACGAAACCCTCGTCCTTTTGAAGACATTACAACATGCTGCCTAGCTAATGGTCATAATGGTTTTTTTCCACAAGACCAAGGATGGGAAGTCGTCTTAGTAAAACCAGAATGCATGACTTGTTTCTGGACTTATGAATTACGTGTCTTTATTTCCTTTGCCGAACAACGTGCATATTAACTAGGTTTATCTTCAAAACTGTCATGTATCAAAGTGTACTATATTTCATGTTATATGTAATATAGCGAAGTTGTAAGTTTGAAGAATATTTGTATGTGATATATTATTATAATCAGTTTTTCATATGGAATTGTAGTAGCTGAATTGTATATTAGCTACTAAGTATGAACTTAACGGGTACGTAGTACCCGATTTTAAATTTATAAAACGCTAATATGAAGAAAAAGCTTTTATAAATGAGTTCATATTATGCTACGAAATACTAATGACTACTCTTAATATTCTGTATGATTAAATCGATTCAGTTGGCTATTTTGAAGGAAATGGCACCGACTTCTCGACACACCATGAATATGAGCGAAGAGGAATTTCGTACCTTTCTTGCTGCAAACATAGCCGCAGTACAGGCTGCGCTACATACCAACAATAACTCTGAATCTAGCAATGCAGCTAACGGTGCAAGAAATCGTGTAGGATGCTCCTACAAAGAATCCACTGCCTGCAAACTTTGAAATTTGATGGAACCGAAGGACCAATTGGATTGAAACGGTGGACCGAGAAAGTCGAATCGGTGTTTACTATAAGTAAGTGTACTGAAGAGGACAAAGTTAAGTACGCTACGCATACCTTCACAGGTACTGCGTTAACGTGGTGGAACACCTATCTTGAACAGGTAGGACAAAATACTGCTTACGCACTACCGTGGTCGGCATTCAAGTAATTGATGAACGAGCAGTACCGTCCTAGAAACGAAGTCAATAAACTCAAGGCAGAACTTAGAGAGTTACCAACACAAGGGTTCGATGTTACCACATATGAACGACGATTCACAGAGTTCTGTCTATTGTATCCCGGAGCATTCGAAGATGAAGAAGAGAAGATCGATGCATTTGTAAAAGGGTTTCCAGTAAGGATTCAAGAAGATGTGAGTTCACACGAGCCCTCTTCTATACAGAAGGCAAGTCGAATGGCTAATAAACTCATAAATCAGATTGAGAGAAGAAATAAAGAGCAGGCGACCGAAGAACCCAACACGAAACAACTCAAGAGGAAGTGGGAGGAAAACGGTGACAAGAGTCACCAGTACAACAACAATAACAATTACAACCACAATCGCAACAACTATCCCAACAACCGCAACAACAATCGCAACAATAACCGTAATCCTAACAATAACTACAACAAACATCACAACAACAACAACAACTACAACAACCGTTTCAACAACAATAACAATCCCAACAACAACCTCAATAACAACAACGGAAACAAAAACCAAAAACAGCCATGTCATAGGTGTGAAGAAAATCATCAGGGGTTTTGCACGACATTTTGCAACAGGTGTAAAAGAAATGGTAATAGCGCGACAAAATGTGAGGTATACGGACCAAAGTTTAACAGAACCAAAGGAACAAATAATGTCAGAACAAGTAATGCCGAAACGAATAGTGTTGGAGCAAGTAATACCAACGCTGTTTGTTTTAAATGTAGAAAACTGGGCCACATTATTAGAAATTGCCCGAATCAGGGGAATACTAATGGGCAGGGCCGTGGAAGAGTTTTCAATATTAATGCAGCAGAAGCACAGGAAGACCCGAAGCATGTTACTGGTACATTTCTTATTGACGATAAATCTGCTTATGTTTTATTTGATTTGGGTGCGGATAGAAGCTATATGAGTAGAGAATTTTGTGCTAAATTAAGTTGCCCATTGATGAAATGTCCCGTTCATATTGATTATAAACGTTCCATATTAATTGATTTCGTTGCGAGGTTTTGACCTCTATATGAGACGTTTTTCAAAGACTGCATTTATTTTAAAACAAACCATAACCTTTATTTCATCAATAAAGGTTTAAAAAGCTTTACGTAGATTATCAAATAATGAAAATCTAAAATATCCTGTTTACACACGACCATTACATAATGGTTTACAATACAAATATGTTACATCGAAATCAGTTTCTTGAATGCAGTTTTTACACAATATCATACAAACATGGACTCTAAATCTTGTCCTTATTTTAGTATGCGACAGCGGAAGCTCTTAGTATTCACCTGAGAATAAACATGCTTTAAACGTCAACAAAAATGTTGGTGAGTTTTAGGTTTAACCTATATATATCAAATCGTAACAATAGACCACAAGATTTCATATTTCAATACACATCCCATACATAGAGATAAAAATCATTCATATGGTGAACACCTGGTAACCGACATTAACAAGATGCATATATAAGAATATCCCCATCATTCCGGGACACCCTTCGGATATGATATAAATTTCGAAGTACTAAGGCATCTGGTACTTTGGATAGGGTTTGTTAGGCCCAATAGATCTATCTTTAGGATTCGCGTCAATTAGGGTGTCTGTTCCCTAATTCTTAGATTACCAGACTTAATAAAAAGGGGCATATTCGATTTCGATAATTCAACCATAGAATGTAGTTTCATGTACTTGTGTCTGTTTTGTAAATCATTTATAAAACCTGCATGTATTCTCATCCCAAAAATATTAGATTTTAAAAGTGGGACTATAACTCACTTTCACAGATATTTCCTTCCTCGGAAATAAGACTTGGCCACGGATCGATTCACGAACCTATACAAATATGTACATATATATCAAAGTATGATCAAAATATAATTACAACCATTTTTATTATGTTTTAAAGATTTGAGTGTATTAAGTCAGCTGTCCTCGTTAGTAACCTACAACTAGTTGTCCACAGTTAGATGTACAGAAATAAATCGATATATATTATCTTGAATCAATCCACGACCCAGTGTATACACGTCTCAGGCTAAATTACAACTCAAAGTATATATATTTTTGGAATCAACCTCAACCCTGTATAGCTAACTCCAACATTACTGCATATAGAGTGTCTATGGTTGTTCCAAATAATATATATACATGGGTCGATATGATATGTCAAAACATTTGCATACGTGTCTATGGTATCCCAATATTACATAATATATTAGAATACATGTATAATACAATATAAGTTAGCTAGGATATGATTTGTATAGATTTGTTAAACATTTCCCGTAGCTAAAAAGATCAAAAATATCCAATCTTGTTTTACCCATAACTTCTTCATTTTAAATCCGTTTTGAGTGAATCAAATTGCTCTGGTTTCATATTGAACTCACCAACCTTTTTGTTGACACTTTATAGCATGTTTATTCTCAGGTATTAAAGGAATCTTCCGCTGTGCATTTACTCACCTTAAAGACATTACTTGGAGTCATTCATGGCATATTTCAAAAGACGTTGCATTCGAGTCGTTGAGTTCATCAAGATTATTACTAAGTCAATTATAGATAGATATATTATGAAATAGTATGCATGCCATCAACTTTCAATGTAATGAAAGATTGTCTTTTCAAAAACGAATGCAATGTTTGTAAAATGTATCAGATAGAGGTCAATTACCTCGCAATGAAATCAACTGTTGTGAATCGTTTGTAATTTATATGGACTTCGTCCGGATGGATTAGGATGGGTAACCTTCAAATAAGATTGTTATAGTTGTAGAAATTGAATCAAAGTTTGAATATGAATATTACCTTGAATTAGAAAGATAATCTACTGTAAATAACAAAGGTTCCTTGATCTTAGATGATTACTTGGAATGGATTAGAAAGCTTGGAAGTAGAATTGCAAACTTGGAAGTATTCTTGATTTTTATGAAACTATACTTATGGAATTTATGAAGAACACTTAGAACATGAAATGGAACTTGAGAGAGATCAATTAGATGAAGAAAATTGAAGAATGAAAGTGTTTTTAGGTGTTTTTAGTCGTTGGTATATGGATTAGATATAAAGGATATGTAATTTTGTTTTCATGTAAATAAGTCATGAATGATTACTAATATTTTTGTAATTTTATGAGATATTTCATGCTAGTTTCCAAATGATGGTTCCCACATGTGTTAGGTGACTCACATGGACTGCTAAGAGCTGATCATTGGAGTGTATATACCAATAGTACATACATCTAAAAGCTGGGTATTGTACGAGTACGAATACGGGTGCATACGAGTAGAATTGTTGATGAAACTGAACGAGGATGTAATTGTAAGCATTTTTGTTAAGTAGAAGTACTTTGATATGTGTCTTAAAGTCTTTCAAAAGTGTAATAATACATATCAAAACACAACATGTATATACATTCTAATGGAGTCGTTAAGTATTCGTTAGCCGTTACATGTAAGTGTTGTTTTGAAACCTTTAAGTTAACGATCTCAATTAATGTTGTTAACCCAATGTTTATTATATCAAATAAGATGTTAAATTATTATATTATTATGATGTATGAATATCTCTTAATATGATATATACATTAAAATATCGTTACAACGATAATCGTTACATATAAGTCTCGTTTCGTAATTCTTGAGTTAGTAGTCTTGTTTTTTACATATGTACTTCATTGTTAACACACTTAATGATATATTTAAATATCATTTTATCATGTTAAATATAGTGTATAAATATCTTAATATGATATATATGTATTTAGTAGACGTTATCATAACGATAATCGTTATATATATCATTTCGAGTTTCTTAACTTAGTAATCTCATTTCTTATGTATATCACACATTGTTAATATACTTAGTGAGATACTTACTCATCATAATCTCATGTCAACCATATATATATGTCTATATATACCACAACATGTAGTTTTTACAATTTTGTAACGTTCGTGAATCGTCGGTCAACTTGGTGATCAATTGTCTATATGAAACTTAATTCATTTAATCAAGTCTTAACAAGTTTGATTGCTTAACACGTTGGAAACATTTAGTCATGTAAATATCAATCCCAATTAATATATATAAACATGGAAAAGTTCGGGTCACTACAGTACCTACCCGTTAAATAAATTTCGTCCCGAAATTTTAAGCTGTTGAAGGTGTTGACGAATCTTCTGGAAATAGATGCGGGTATTTCTTCTTCATCTGATCTTCACGCTCCCAGGTGAACTCGGGTCCTCTACGAGCATTCCATCGAACCTTAACAATCGGTATCTTGTTTTGCTCAAGTCTCTTAACCTCACGATCCATTATTTCGACGGGTTCTTCAATGAATTGAAGTTTTTCATTGATTTGGATTTTGTCCAACAGAATAGTGAGATCTTCTTTTGTAGTGACCCAAACTTTTCCATGTTTATATATATTAAATGAAATTGATATTTACATGATTAAGTGTTTCCAACATGTTAAGCAATCAAACTTATTAAGATTTGATTAATTGGAATAGGTTTCATATAGACAAATGACCACCCAAGTTGACCGGTGATTCACGAACGTTAAAACTTGTAAAAACTATACGATGACATATATATGGTTATATATATAGTTAACATGATTTTATTATAAGTATGTATCTCATTAGGTATTTTAACAATGAGTTATATACATAAAAATGAGACTATTAAATTAAGAAACTCGAAAACGATATATATAACGATTATCGTTATAACGTCTTACTAGGTACATATGAATCATATTAAGATATTGATACACTTGGTTAATTATGTTAAATGATATGTAAATGTATCATTAAGTGTATTAACAATGAACTACATATGTAAAAATAAGACTACTAACTTAATCATTTCGAAACGAGACATATATGTAACGATTATCGTTGTAACGACATTTAACTGTATATATATCATACTAAGATATATTATATATCATAATATCATGATAATATAACAATTTAACATCTCATTTGATATAATAAACAATGGGTTAACAACATTTTACAAGATCGTTAACCTAAAGGTTTCAAAACAACATTTACATGTAACAACTAACGATGACTTAACGACTCAGTTAAAATGTATATACATGTAGTGTTTTAATATGTATTCATACACTTTTGAAAGACTTCAAGACACTTATCAAAATACTTCTACTTAACAAAAATGCTTACAATTACATCCTCGTCCAGTTTCATCAACAAATCTACTCGTATGCACCCGTAGTCGTACTCGTACAATACACAGCTTTTAGATGTATGTACTATTGGTATATACACTCCAATGATCAGCTCTTAGCGGCCTTGAAATTGTTTACATGAAAATTACAAAAGTATGAGTAATCATTCATGACTTATTTACATGAAAACAAAATTACATATCCTTTATATCTAATCCATACACCAACGACCAAAAACACCTACAAACACTTTCATTCTTCAATTTTCTTCATCTAATTTATCTCTCTCAAGTTCTATCTTCAAGTTCTAAGTGTTCTTCATAAATTCCAAAAGTTCTAGTTTCATAAAATCAAGAATACTTCCAAGATTGCAAGTTTACATCCAAGTTTTCTAAATCCATTCCAAGTAATCATCCAAGATCAAGAAACCTTTGTTACTTACAGTAGGTTATATTTCTAATACAATGTAATAATTATATTCAAACTTTAATACAATTTCTATAACTATAACAATCTTATTTCGAGTGGAAATCTTACTTGAAATTGTTTTCGTGTCATGATTCTGCTTCAAGAACTTTCAAGCCATCCAAGGATCCTTTGAAGCTAGATCCATTTTTCTCATTTCCATTAGGTTTATCCAAGGAAATTGAGGTAGTAATGATGTTCATAACATCATTCGATTCATACATAAAAAGCTGTCTTATTCAACGTTATAAACTTGTAATCACTAGAACATAGTTTAGTTAATTCTAAACTTGTTCGCAAATAAAGTTAATCCTTCTAACTAGACTTTTAAAATCAACTAAACACATGTTATATATCTATATGATATGCTAACTTAATGATTTAAAACCCGGAAACACGATAAACACCATAAAACTGGATATACGCCGTCGTAGTAAAACCGGGGGCTGTTTTGATTGGGATAATTAAAAGCTAAGAAGAACTTTGATTTAAAAGCTATACTTCTGGAAAAATGATTTTTATTATGAACATGAAACTATATCCAAAAATCATGGTTAAACTCAAAGTGAAAGTATGTTTTTCAAAATGTTCATCAAGATGTCGTTCTTTCGACGGAAATGACTACCTCTTTCAAAAACGACTTGTAACTTATATTTATGACTATAAACTTAAACTTTTTCTATTTAGATTCATAAATTTAAGTTCAATACGAAACCGTGGTAACTGGAATCACTCAAAACGGATTAGAAACGAAGAAATAGCGAGTAAAACAAGATTGATAAAAACTACTCATTTTACCTACGTGAAAGTTAGTAATAAATCTATTCCAACCATAACCTAATCAACTTATATTGTATATTATGTAATCTTGAGATACCATAGACACGTATACAATGTTTCGACCTATCATGTCGACCCATCTATATATATATTGTGGAACAACCATAGACACTGTATATGTGAATGTTGGAGTTAGCTATACAGGGTTGAGGTTGATTCCAAAATATATATATAGTTTGAGTTGTTATCAATACTGAGATACGTATACACTGGGTCGTGGATTGATTCAAGATAATATTTATCGATTTATTTCTGTACATCTAACTGTGGACAACTAGTTGTAGGTTACTAACGAGGACAGCTGACTTAATAAACTTAAAACATCAAAATGTATTAAAAGTATTGTAAATATATTTTGAACATACTTTGATATATATGTATATATTGTTATAGGTTCGTGAATCAACCAGTGGCCAAGTCTTACTTCCCGACGAAGTAAAAATCTGTGAAAGTGAGTTATAGTCCTACTTTTAAAATCTAATATTTTTGGGATGAGAATACATGCAGTTTTATAAATGATTTACAAAATAGACACAAGTACGTGAAACTACATTCTATGGTTGTGTTATTGAAATCGAATATGCCCCTTTTTATTAAGTCTGGTAATCTAAGAATTAGGGAACAGACACCCTAATTGACGCGAATCCTAAAGATAGATCTATTGGGCCTAACAAACCCCATCTAAAGTACCGAATGCTTTTGTACTTCGAAATTTATATCATATCTGAAGGGTGTCCCGAAATGATGGGGATATTCTTATATATGCATCTTGTTAATGTCGGTTACCAGGTGTTCACCATATGAATGATTTTTATCTCTATGTATGGGATGTGTATTGAAATATGAAATCTTGTGGTCTATTGTTACGATTTGATATATATAGGTTAAACCTATAACTCACCAACATTTTTGTTGACGTTTAAAGCATGTTTATTCTCAGGTGAATACTAAGAGCTTCCGCTGTTGCATACTAAAATAAGGACAAGATTTAGAGTCCATGTTTGTATAATATTGTGTAAAAACTGCATTCAAGAAACTGATTTCGATTTAACATATTTGTATTGTAAACCATTATGTAATGGTCGTGTGTAAACAGGATATTTTAGATTATCATTATTTGATAATCTACGTAAAGCTTTTTAAACCTTTATTGATGAAATAAAGGTTATGGTTTGTTTTAAAATAAATGCAGTCTTTGAAAAACGTCTCATATAGAGGTCAAAACCTCGCAACGAAATCAATTAATATGGAACGTTTTTAATCAATAAGAACGGGACATTTCAGTTGGTATCCGAGCGTTGGTCTTAGAGAACCAGAATTTTGTATTAGTGTGTCTTATCGAGTTTGTTAGGATGCATTAGTGAGTCTGGACTTCAACCGTGTTTACTTGAAAAATGATTGCTTAACAAATTTTGTTGGAAACTATATATTTTTAACATTTGAATATAATGTGATATATTAATCTCTTAACGTGTTTGATATTATGTGATAGATGTCTACCTCTAATACAAACCTCATTGACTCACCTAATAATAATGAAGAGTCAAATGTAATTTGGAATGATTCGTGGACTGATTCACAAGTTCCCGAAGAGGAACCGGAAGAAGAATCAGAACCGGAAGAAGAATCGGAACCGAAGGAGGAGGAACCGGAAGAAGAAATAGAACCGGTGGGGGAAATAATAAAACGGTTAAGTAAAAGAAAATCCTCAACCAACCGACCAAGGTTAATTATGGTCAACGGTGTTTCCGACAAGGAAGCAAAATATTGGGAGGATTACCAATTTTCCGATGAATCAGATCCCAACGAGGATTCCGATGATGTTATAGAAATTACCCCAACTGAATTTAAAAAGGCAAAAGAGAACAATAAGGGAAGGGGCATTAAAATAGAGAAATCTGATTCCAACCCCGATGAACTTTATATGTATCGTCAACACCCGTATTTCTTAAGTTGTAACAATAACCCGGGAACCTCTAAACTACCAGGTTTTTCTAGACCAATGTGGAAAACGACAACTCGTATTACGGGAACATCATATATCCTTAAAAACTTAGCAAAAAGAACCAAGTTCGAAAAAGAAGAAACGAGTGAGTCAGAATAAGATAGATGTATTTGTGCGGTGTAATATATGTAATATAGTGTGCTTATGCTTTATGATATATGTAAAAATTGCTTGTATTAATAAGTATCTTTTATGAATCTAACTCTTGTCTATTTTACAGTATAAAAACACAAAATGGATAGACAACGCAATATTTTAGAAGACTTACCAGGAGACATGATTGATGAAATCATGTCTAGAGTCGGTCAGAATTCCTCGGCACAACTATTTATGGCAAAATCAGTTTGTAAGATATTTGAAGAACGTTCCAAGAATGCCTTGGTTTATAAAAGGCTTTCGTTTGAAAGATGGGGGATATCACATTGGGAAACCCATAAGTTACGATGTGTTTACTTTGACGCATATATTGCGGGGAACCCAAATGCTATTTTACGCAACGGGTTAAGAAATTATTTTGACTCAATGTATCCGAATATAGGACTTCGTGATTTAGAAAAAGCGGCTAACATGCAACATAAAGAAGCATGTTATGCTTACGGGTTAGTAATGTTTGCTTCTCACCAAAGTGAGAACAAGAACATCGGGCTACAACTATTAAACAAAACGTTCCCACAAGTGACGGAGTCGGTAATTGGGGTAAGAAATGAGGTTTTTAGGTTATTACGAGACTGTTGGTCATTACGTAACCTTCATACTTTTGACAACGTTACAACACATTGTCTTACTATCGGTCACAACGGTTATGTTCCACAAAACCAAGGATGGGAAGTGGTATTAGTAAAACCAGAATGCATGACTTGTTTCTGGACGTATGAATTACGTGTCTTTATTGCCTTTGCTGAACGCCTTATTTATTAACTAGAATTATTTTTGCAACTACTTTGTATCAAAGTTTTATGTGCTATATTTCATGCTATATGTAAAATAGCAGTATTGTAAGTTTGCAAGTTATTGTATAAAGGTTTGAATATGTTATATATATATTTTTTTGTGATTAGTTTTTCATATAGAATTGTAGTAGTTAAAATGGTATGTTAGCTACTAAGTATGAACTTAACGGGTAGGTACTACCCGAATTAAAGAGTATAAAATGCTAATATGAAGAAAGAGCTTTTATAAATAAGTTCATGTTACGCTATGAAATACTATTGACTACTCTTGATATTCTATATGATTAACTCATTTCATTTGACTATTTTGAAGGAAATGGCACCGACTACTCGACACACCTTGAATATGAGTGAAGATGAATTACGTGCCTTTCTTGCTTCAAACATAGCCACAGTACAGGCTGCGCTACATACCAACAATAACCTTGGATCTAGCAGTACAGGAAATCGTGTAGGATGCACCTACAAAGAATTCACTGCCTACAAACCTTTCGAATTTGATGGAACTGAAGGACCGGTCGGATTGAAATGGTTGACCGAGAAGGTCAAATCGGTGTTTGCCATAAGTAAGTGTACTGAATAGGACAAAGTGAAGTACGCTACGCATACCTTCACAGGTTCTGCGTTAACATGGTGGAATACCTATCTAGAGTAAGTGGGACAAGATGATGCTTATGCACTACCGTGGTCAGCATTCAAGCACTTGATGAACGAGAAGTACCGTCCCAGAATCGAGGTCAATAAGATCAAGACAGAACTTAGAGGGTTACGAACCCAAGGATTTGATATTACCACGTACGAAAGACGATTCACAGAATTATGCCTATTGTGTCCGGGAGCGTTCGAAGATGAGGAAGAGAAGATCGACGCGTTTGTGAAAGGATTACCGGAAAGAATCCAAGAAGATATAAGTTCACACGAGCCCGCCTCCATACAACAGGCATGTAGAATGGCTCACAAACTAGTGAACCAGATTGAAGAAAGAATTAAAGAACAGACTGCGGAAGAGGCCAATGTGAAGCAAGTCAAAAGAAAGTGGGAGGAAAACGGTGATAAGAATCACCAATACAACAACAACAGTAATTACAACAATAATCATAACAACTATCCCAACAATCGCAACATCAATCGCAACTACAACAAACGTCCCAACAACAACAACAACAACAATAACAACAACAACAACAACAGCAACTACAACAATCATCCCAACAACAATAATAATCGCAACAACAACAACAATCAGAAGCAGCTATGCCAAAGGTGTGAAAAGTATCACTCGGGGTTCTGCACCAAATTTTGCAACAAGTGTAAAAGAAGTGGTCATAGCGCGGTGAAGTGTGAGGTCTACGGACCAGGGGTTAACAGAATGAAAGGAACAAATGGTGTCGGAACGAGTAATGGCGGAGCAAGTAGTGTCGGAGCAAGTTATGCCAATGTAGTTTGTTATAAATGTGGAAAACCGGGCCACATTATTAGAAATTGCCCAAACCAGGAGAACACGAATGGACAAGGCCGTGGAAGAGTTTTCAATATTAATGCGGCAGAGGCACAGGAAGACCCGGAGCTTGTTACGGGTACGTTTCTTATTGACAATAAATCTGCTTACGTTTTATTTGATTCGGGTGCGGATAGAAGCTATATGAGTAGAGATTTTTGTGCTAAATTAAGTTGTCCATTGACGCCTTTGGATAGTAAATTTTTACTCGAATTAGCAAATGGTAAATTAATTTCAGCAGATAATATATGTCGGAATCAAGAAATTAAACTGGTTAGCGAAACATTTAAGATTGACTTGATACCAGTAGAGTTAGGGAGTTTTGATGTGATAATCGGTATGGACTGGTTGAAAGAAGTGAAAGCAGAGATCGTTTGTTACAAAAATGCAATTCGCATTATACGAGAAAAAGCAAAACCCTTAATGGGGTACGGAGAAAAGGGCAACACGAAGCTACATCTTATTAGTAATTTGAAGGCACAAAAACTAATAAGAAAAGGTTGATATGCTGTTCTAGCACACGTCGAGAGAGTACAAACTGAAGAAAAGAGCATCAATGATGTTCCTGTCGCAAAGGAATTTCCCGATGTATTTCCGAAAGAATTACCGGGATTACCCCCACATCGATCCGTTGAATTTCAAATAGATCTTGTACCAGGAGCTGCACCAATAGCTCGTGCTCCTTACAGACTCACACCCAGCAAGATGAAAGAACTGCAAAGCCAATTACAAGAACTTTTAGAGCGTGGTTTCATTCGACCAAGCTCATCACCGTGGGGAGCTCCTGTTTTGTTTGTCAAGAAGAAAGATGGTACATTCAGGTTGTGTATCGACTACTGAGAGTTGAAAAAACTTACCATCAAGAACCGGTACCCACTACCGAGAATCAACGACTTATTTGATCAACTACAAGGCTCGTCTGTTTATTCAAAGATTGACTTACGTTCCGGGTATTATCAAATGCGGGTGAAAGAAGATGATATTCTAAAGACTGCTTTCAGAACACGTTACGATCATTACGAGTTTATGGTCATGCCGTTTGGTTTAACTAATGCACCAGCTGTGTTCGTGGACCTTATGAACCGAGTGTGTGGACCATACCTTGACAAGTTTGTCATTGATTTCATTGATGACATACTTATTTACTCAAAGAATGACCAAGAACACGGTGAACATTTGAGAAAGGTGTTAGAAGTATTGAGGAAGGAAGAATTGTACGCTAAGTTTTTAAAGTGTGCATTTTGGTTGGAAGAAGTTCAATTCCTCGGTCACATAGTGAAAAAAGAAGGTATTAAGGTGGATCCGGCAAAGATAGAAACCGGTGAAAAGTGGGAAACCCCGAAAACTCCGAAACACATACGCCAGTTTTTAGGACTAGCTGGTTACTACAGAAGGTTCATCCAAGACTTTTCCAGAATAGCAAAACCCTTGACTGCATTAACGCATAAAGGGAAGAAATTTGAATGGAAGGATGAACAAGAGAAAGCATTTCAGTTATTGAAGAAAAAGCTAACTACGGCACCTATATTGTCATTGCTTGAAGGGAATGATGATTTTGTGATTTATTGTGACGCATCAAAGCATGGTCTCAGTTGTGTATTAATGCAACGAATGAAGGTGATTGCTTATGCGTCTAGATAATTGAAGATTCACGAACAAAATTATACGACGCATGATTTGGAATTAGGCGCGGTTGTTTTTACATTAAAGACTTGGAGGCACTACTTATATGGGGTCAAAAGTATTATATATACCGACCACAAAAGTCTTCAACACATATTTAATCAGAAACAACTGAATATGAGGCAGCGTAGGTGGATTGAATTGTTGAATGATTACGACTTTGAGATTTGTTACCACCCGGGGAAGGCAAATGTGATAGCCGACGCCTTGAGCAGGAAGGACAGAGAACCCATTCGAGTAAAATCTATGAATATAATGATTCACAATAACCTTACTACTCAAATAAAGGAGGCGCAACAAGGAGTTTTAAAAGAGTGAAATTTAAGGGATGAAATACCCAAAGGATCGGAGAAGCATCTTAATATTCGGGAAGACGGAACCCGGTATAGGGCTGAAAAGATTTGGGTACCAAAATTTGGAGATATGAGAGAAATTGTACTTAGAGAAGCTCATAAAACCAGATACTCAATACATCCTAGAACGGGGAAGATGTACAAGGATCTCAAGAAACATTTTTGGTAGCCGGGTATGAAAGCCGATGTTGCTAAATACATAGGAGAATGTTTGACGTGTTATAAGGTCAAAGCTGAGCATCAGAAACCATCAGGTCTACTTCAACAACCCGAAATCCCGGAATGGAAATGGGAAAATATTACCATGGATTTCATCACTAAATTGCCAAGGACTGTAAGTGGTTTTGATACTATTTGGGTAATAGTTGATCGTCTCACCAAATCAGCACACTTCCTGCCAATAAGAGAAGATGACAAGATTGAAAGGATCCGAAACTAATCATCCGGACGTTGTCCATATTGATTACAAACGAATTACAATAGTTGATAACATTGCGAGGTACTTGCCCTCTATATGATACATCTTACAAACGTTGCATTTATTCTTAAAAGGCAATCTATAGTTACATCCATAATTGACATATTCGCCTGACATTTCATAATATTCAAATGACCTAAACCGCCATTTACTTAATAATAGTCTCTATGAACTTCAATGACTCGAATGCAACGCCTTATGATATAAGTCCTTAATGGCCTCAAGTAGTATCCTTAGTACGAGATAATGCACAGCGGAAGACTTAATTCATACCTGAGAATAACATGCTTTAAAATGTCAACATAAAGTTGGTGAGATATAGGTTTAATGTCGACAGCGATATAAATATAGACCACAAGATTTCATATATAAACATTTTAATAAAAATATTCTAAGTGGTTGAGCACTTGGTAACCATACTTAACAATTAATCACGTCGCATATTCTTTTTAATATGAAATCTTACTACACTGTACCAAGTGTAGTCACGAAACGAAGTACTGTGCAACCGTTGAATACTGGTCGTCCAGTCCGGTTGGGGTTGTCAGGCCCGATAGATCTATCAACAGGATTCGCGTTTACAATACCGCTGTAAATAACAGTTACCAAGCTACAGGGAAGTATGCCAGTGGTACAACTCAACGTAGAATATATTTTTCAGTTACTTGTGTCCATAACGTAAAACATAAAATACATGTATTCTCATCCCGAAATATTTAGAGTTTAAAAGTGGGACTATATACTCACTTTCGTCTTGAAGATATATATAATTTGACTTGGTCTCCGGTTGATATCACGAACCTATCCATATATAATATATCAATACCTTTTCTTTTTAAACAAACGTCACATATATATACTTGTTATACTTTTAATACTTTGAATAATTTCTTAGTCCGTAGTTAGCAGCTCGTTGTTAGTAATTCAATTTTAATGGTTCATTTTTAGATGTTTAATATACCCGCAATGAAATAAATAAAACCCCCAACGAAATAAATAAAACCCCATCGTATATGTATTGGTCGAGATTAATCTTGACCCACGGTACCGGTGTTGTCAAATGACGTGTTGCGTACATAAAGTACCGGTGTTGTCAAATGACGTGTTGCGTACAAACATGGGATCTTATGATTAATCTTCTCGTGTTGTTTACGGGTGATCCTGAACCATATAACATTGAATTATAAGTACATATATATAAAATATCATGTTATCTTAGAAATATGTGATTTATTTAATTTTTCCCAATTAATCCCGAAGTTAAACAAGTCTAGGATAACCAATTTTGTTTCAGTCATAGTTTCTTCGTTACAAATCCGTTTTCGTTGATTCAACTTGCCATCTCCTTGGATCGAGTCCCTCTTTAAGACTATGAACTGAAAATACCTTGATTTGTATTCAAAATCACACGGCATAGGTGAAACTTTAGTGAAACTTATGAAGTTAAACATTTTTGTTACAAAAAAATAACACTTAATGACCATTTTTCTAAAAATACTTATACTTTGAATTAAATCATGAAATTTTTATGTGTTATCATATTCATAGTAAAAATTATTTTTCCAGAAAATAAACCTCCAATTCAAAGTTTAAAATGGTTTTTAATTATCCAACCCAAAACAGTCCCCGGTTGCACTCCGACGTCGTAAAAACAGTTTTAAGATATTCTTTGAAAAACCAAGTTATACCTTGTTAAGTTAGCATATATTTAAGTTATATTACAGGTCTTGAAGTATTTTAAAAGTTAAGTTAGAAGGATCTATTTAGTTTGCAAACAAGTTTGAAAACTTTCAAACTATGTTCTTGTTGTTAAAATTGTATACCACAAAATATGATAGCTATATATATATATGAATCGAATAAGGTTATTGTAGTGACCCGAACTTTTCCATGTTTATATATATTAATTGAGATTGATATTTACTTGATTAAATGTTTCCAACATGTTAAGCAATCAAACTTGTTAAGACTTGATTAATTGAAATATGTTTCATATAGACAATTGACCACCCAAGTTGACCGGTGATTCACGAACGTTAAAACTTGTAAAAACTATATGATGACATATATATGGATATATATATAGTTAACATGATACTATGATAAGTAAACATATCATTAAGTATATTAACAATGAACTACATACGTAAAAACAAGACTACTAACTTAATGATTTTTAAACGAGACATATATGTAACGATTATCGTTGTAAAGATATTTAATGTATATATATCATATTAAGAGATATTCATACATGATAATATCATAATAATATAATAATTTAAAATCTCATTTGATATTATAAACATTGGGTTAACAACATTTAACAAGATCGTTAACCTAAAGGTTTCAAAACAACACTTACATGTAACGACTAACGATGACTTAACGACTCAGTTAAAATGTATATACATGTAGTGTTTTAATATGTATTTATACACTTTTTAAAGACTTCAATAGACTTATCAAAATACTTCTACTTAATAAAAATGCTTACAATTACATCCTCGTTCAGTTTCATCAACAATTCTACTCGTATGCACCCGTATTCGTACTCGTACAATACACAGCTTTTAGATGTATGTACTATTGGTATATACACTCCAATGATCAGCTCTTAGCAGCCCATGTGAGTCACCTAACACATGTGGGAACCATCATTTGGCAACTAGCATGAAATATCTCATAAAATTACAAAAATATGAGTAATCATTCATGACTTATTTACATGAAAACAAAATTACATATCCTTTATATCTAATCCATACACCAACGACCAAAAACACCTACAAACACTTTCATTCTTCAATTTTCTTCATCTAATTGATCTCTCTCAAGTTCTATCTTCAAGTTCTAAGTGTTCTTCATAAATTCCAAAAGTTCTAGTTTCATAAAATCAAGAATACTTTCAAGTTTGCTAGCTCACTTCCAATCTTGTAAGGTGATCATCCAACCTCAAGAAATCTTTGTTTCTTACAGTAGGTTATCATTCTAATACAAGGTAATAATCATATTCAAACTTTGGTTCAATTTCTATAACTATAACAATCTTATTTCAAGTGATGATCTTACTTGAACTTGTTTTCGTGTCATGATTCTGCTTCAAGAACTTCGAGCCATCCAAGGATCCATTGAAGCTAGATCCATTTTTCTCTTTTCCAGTAGGTTTATCCAAGGAAATTAAGGTAGTAATGATGTTCATAACATCATTCGATTCATACATATAAAGCTATCTTATTCGAAGGTTTAAACTTGTAATCACTAGAACATAGTTTAGTTAATTCTAAACTTGTTCGCAAACAAAAGTTAATCCTTCTAACTTGACTTTTAAAATCAACTAAACACATGTTCTATATCTATATGATATGCTAACTTAATGATTTAAAACCTGGAAACACGAAAAACACCGTAAAACCGGATTTACGCCGTCGTAGTAACACCGCGGGCTGTTTTGGGTTAGTTAATTAAAAACTATGATAAACTTTGATTTAAAAGTTGTTATTCTGAGAAAATAATTTTTATTATGAACATGAAACTATATCCAAAAATTATGGTTAAACTCAAAGTGGAAGTATGTTTTCTAAAATGGTCATCTAGACGTCGTTCTTTCGACTGAAATGACTACCTTTACAAAAACGACTTGTAACTTATTTTTCCGACTATAAACCTATACTTTTCTATTTAGATTCATAAAATAGAGTTCAATATGAAACCATAGCAATTTGATTCACTCAAAACGGATTTAAAATGAAGAAGTTATGGGTAAAACAAGATTGGATAATTTTTCTCATTTTAGCTACGTGAAAATTGGTAACAAATCTATTCCAACCATAACTTAATCAACTTGTATTGTATATTATGTAATCTTGAGATACCATAGACACGTATACAATGTTTCGACCTATCATGTCGACACATCTATATATATTTCGGAACAACCATAGACACTCTATATGTGAATGTTGGAGTTAGCTATACAGGGTTGAGGTTGATTCCAAAATATATATAGTTTGAGTTGTGATCAATACTGAGATACGTATACACTGGGTCGTGGATTGATTCAAGATAATATTTATCGATTTATTTCTGTACATCTAACTGTGGACAACTAGTTGTAGGTTACTAACGAGGACAGCTGACTTAATAAACTTAAAACATCAAAAGATATTAAAAGTGTTGTAAATATATTTTGAACATACTTTGATATATATGTATATATTGTTATAGGTTCGTGAATCAACCAGTGGCCAAGTCTTACTTCCCGACGAAGTAAAAATCTGTGAAAGTGAGTTATAGTCCCACTTTTAAAATCTAATATTTTTGGGATGAGAATACATGCAGGTTTTATAAATGATTTACAAAATAGACACAAGTACGTGAAACTACATTCTATGGTTGAATTATCGAAATCGAATATGCCCCTTTTTATTAAGTCTGGTAATCTATGAATTAGGGAACAGACACCCTAATTGACGCGAATCCTAAAGATAGATCTATTGGGCCTAACAAACCCCATCCAAAGTACCGGATGCTTTAGTACTTCGAAATTTATATCATATCCGAAGGGTGTCCCGGAATGATGGGGATATTCTTATATATGCATCTTGTTAATGTCGGTTACCAGGTGTTCACCATATGAGTGATTTTTATCTCTATGTATGGGATGTGTATTGAAATATGAAATCTTGTGGTCTATTATTATGATTTGATATATATAGGTTAAACCTATAACTCACCAACATTTTTGTTGACGTTTAAAGCATGTTTATTCTCAGGTGAATATTAAGAGCTTCCGCTGTTGCATACTAAAATAAGGACAAGATTTGGAGTCCATGTTTGTATGATATTGTGTAAAAACTGTATTCAAGAAACTTATTTTGTTGTAACATATTTGTATTGTAAACCATTATGTAATGGTCGTGTGTAAACAGGATATTTTAGATTATCATTATTTGGTAATCTACGTAAAGTTTTTTAAACCTTTATTGATGAAATAAAGGTTATGGTTGTTTTAAAATGAATGCAGTCTTTGAAAAACGTCTCATATAGAGGTCAAAACCTCGCAACGAAATCAATTAATATGGAACGTTTTTAATCAATAAGAACGGGACATTTCAGTTGGTATCCGAGCGTTGGTCTTAGAGAACTAGAAAATTTGCATTAGTGTGTCTTATCGAGTTTGTTAGGATGCATTAGTGATTCTGGACTTCGACCGTGTTTTCTTTAAAAATGATTGCTTAACATTTTTGTTGGAAACTATATATTTTTAACATATGAATATTATGTGATATATTAATCTCTTAACGTGTTTGATATTATGTGATAGATGTCTACCTCTAGAACAAGTCCCATTGACTCACCTAATAATAATGAAGAGTCAAATGTAAATTGGAATGATTCGTGGACTGATTCACAAGTTCCCGAAGAGGAACCGGAAGAAGAGTCGGAACCGGAAGAAGAATCGGAACCGGAAGAAGAATCGGAACCGGTGGGGGAAATAATAAAACGGTTAAGTAAAAGAGAATCCTCAACCAACCGACCAAGGTTAATTATGGTCAATGGTGTTTCCGCCAAGGAAGCAAAATATTGGGAGGATTACCAATTCTCCGATGAATCGGATTCCGACGAGAATTCCAATGATGTTATAGAAATTACCCCAACTGAATTTAAAAAGGCAAAAGAAAATAATAAGGGAAAGGGCATAAAAATAGAGAAATCTAATTCCAACCCCGATGAACTTTATATGTATCGTCAACCCCCGAAGTCCTTAAGTTGTAACAATGACCCGGGAACCTCTAAACCACCAGGTTTTTCTAAACCAATGTGGACAACGACGGCTCGTATTAGGGGAACATCATATATCCCTAGAAACTTGGCAAAACGAACCAAAACCGAAGAAGAAGAAACGAGCGAGTCGGAATAAGATAGTTGTATTCGTGTGGTGTAATATATGTAATATAGTGTTCTTATGCTTTATGATATATGTAAAAATTGCTTGTATTAATAAGTATTTTTTTTATGAAACTAACTCTTGTCTATTTTACAGTTTAAAAACACAAAATGGATAGACAACCCAATATTTTAAGAGACCTACCCGGAGACATGATTTATGAAATCTTGTCTAGAGTCGGCCAGAATTCTTCGGCACAACTATTTAAGGCGAGATCAGTTTGTAAGACATTCGAAGAACGTTCCAAGAATGTCTTGGTTTATAAGAGACTTTCGTTTGAAAGATGGGGGATATCACATTGGGAAACCCATAAGTTACGATGTGTTTACTTTGACGCATATATTGCGGGGAACCCAAATGCTATTTTACGCAACGGGTTAAGAAATTATTTTGACTCAATATATCCGAATATTGGACTTCGTGATTTAGAAAAAGCGGCTAACATGCAACATAAAGAAGCATGTTATGCTTACGGATTAGTAATGTTCGCTTCTCACCAAAGTGAGAACAAGAACATCGGGCTACAACTATTAAACAAAACGTTTCCACAAGTGACGGAGTCGGTAATTGGGGTAAGAAATGAGGTTTTTAGATTATTACGGGACTGTTGGACATTACGTAACCCTCGTCCCTTTGATGACGTTACAACACGCTGTCTTATCAACGGCCATAACGGTTATGTTGCACAAGACCAAGGATGGGAAGTAGTCCTAGTAAAACCAGAATGCATGACTTGTTTCTGGACGTATGAATTACGTGTCTTTATTGCCTTTGCCGAACGACTTGTGTACTAGCTAGAATTGTCTTCACAACTATCTTGTATCAAAGTTATTGTGTGCTATATTTCATGCTTTATGTAAAATAAGCGGTATTGTAAGTTTGTAAAATATTGTATAAAAGTTTGAACGCGAAATATTATTACAATCAGTTTTTCATATAGAATTGTAGTAGTTGAATTGTATATTAGCTACTAAGTATGAACTTAACGGGTAGGTACTACCCGAATTTAAACTTATAAAACGCTAATATGAAGAAAAAGCTTTTATAAATGAGTTCATATTATGCTACGAAATACTATTAACTACTCTTAATATTCTGTATGATTAACTTGTTCCATTTAACTATTTTGAAGGAAATGGCACCGACTACTCGACACACCGTGAATATGAATGAAGAGGAATTCCGTACTTTTCTAGCTTCAAACATAGCCGCAGTACAGGCTGCGCTACATACCAACAATAACCTTGGATCTAGCAGTACAGGAAATCGTGTAGGATGCACCTACAAAGAATTCACTGCCTGCAAACCTTTGGAATTTGATGGAACCGAAGGACCGATCGGATTGAAACGGTGGACCGAGAAGGTTGAATCGGTGTTTGCCATAAGTAAGTGTACTGAAGAGGACAAAGTGAAGTACGCTACGCATACCTTCACAGGTTCTGCGTTAACATGGTGGAATACCTATCTAGAGCAAGTGGGACAAGATGCTGCGTACGCACTACCGTGGTCAGCATTCAAGCACTTGATGAACGAGAAGTACCGTCCCAGAACCGAGGTCAATAAGCTCAAGACAGAACTTAGAGGGTTACGAACCCAAGGATTTGATATTACCACGTACGAAAGACGATTCACAGAATTGTGCCTATTGTGTCCGGGAGCATTCGAAGATGAGGAAGAGAAGATCGACGCGTTTGTGAAAGGATTACCGGAAAGAATCCAAGAAGATATAAGTTCACACGAGCCCGCCTCCATACAACAGGCATGTAGAATGGCTCACAAACTAGTGAACCAGATTGAAGAAAGAATTAAAGAACAGACTGCTGAAGAGGCCAATGTGAAGCAAGTCAAAAGAAAGTGGGAGGAAAACGGTGATAAGAATCACCAATACAACAGCAACAGCAATTACAACAATAATCGCAACAATTATCCCAACAATCGCAACATCAATCGCAACTACAACAAACGGCCCAAAAACAACAACAACAACAACAACAACAACAACAACTACAATAATCATCCCAACAACAATAATAACCGCAACAACAACAACAATCAGAAGCAGCTATGCCAAAGGTGTGAAAAGAATCACTCGGGGTTCTGCACCAAATTTTGCAACAAGTGTAAAAGAAATGGTCATAGCGCGGCGAAGTGTGAGGTCTACGGACCAGGGGTTAATAGAACGAAAGGAACAAATGGTGTCGGAACGAGTAATGGCGGAGCAAGTAGTGTCGGAGCAAGTTATGCCAATGTAGTTTGTTATAAATGTGGAAAACCGGGCCACATTATTAGAAATTGCCCGAACCAGGAGAACACGAATGGACAAGGCCGTGGAAGAGTTTTCAATATTAATGCGGCAGAGGCACAGGAAGACCCGGAGCTTGTTACGGGTACGTTTCTTATTGACAATAAATCTGCTTACGTTTTATTTGATTCGGGTGCGGATAGAAGCTATATGAGTAGAGATTTTTGTGCTAAATTAAGTTGTCCATTGACGCCTTTGGATAGTAAATTTTTACTCGAATTAGCAAATGGTAAATTAATTTCAGCAGATAATATATGTCGGAATCGAGAAATTAAACTGGTTAGCGAAACATTTAAGATTGATTTGATACCAGTAGAGTTAGGGAGTTTTGATGTGATAATCGGTATGGACTGGTTGAAAGAAGTGAAAGCGGAGATCGTTTGTTACAAAAATGCAATTCGCATTATACGAGAAAAAGGAAAACCCTTAATGGTGTACGGAGAAAAGGGCAACACGAAGCTACATCTTATTAGTAATTTGAAGGCACAAAAACTAATAAGAAAAGGTTGCTATGCTGTTCTAGCACACGTCGAGAAAGTACAAACTAAAGAAAAGAGCATCAATGATGTTCCCGTCGCAAAAGAATTTCCCGATGTATTTCCGAAAGAATTACCGGAATTACCCCCACATCGATCCGTTGAATTTCAAATAGATCTTGTACCAGGAGCTGCACCAATAGCTCGTGCTCCTTACAGACTCGCACCCAGCGAGATGAAAGAACTACAAAGCCAATTACAAGAACTTTTAGAGCGTGGTTTCATTCGACCAAGCACATCACCGTGGGGAGCTCCTGTTTTGTTTGTCAAGAAGAAAGATGGTACATTCAGGTTGTGTATCGACTACCGAGAGTTGAACAAACTTACCATCAAGAACCGCTACCCACTACCGAGAATCGATGACTTATTTGATCAACTACAAGGCTCGTCTGTTTATTCAAAGATTGACTTACGTTCCGGGTATCATCAAATGCGGGTGAAAGAAGATGATATTCCAAAGACTGCTTTCAGAACACGTTACGGTCATTACGAGTTTATGGTCATGCCGTTTGGTTTAACTAATGCACCAGCTGTGTTCATGGACCTTATGAACCGAGTGTGTGGACCATACCTTGACAAGTTTGTCATTGTTTTCATTGATGACATACTTATTTACTCAAAGAATGACCAAGAACACGGTGAACATTTGAGAAAGGTGTTAGAAGTATTGAGGAAGGAAGAATTGTACGCTAAGTTTTCAAAGTGTGCATTTTGGTTGGAAGAAGTTCAATTCCTCGGTCACATAGTGAACAAAGAAGGTATTAAGGTGGATCCGGCAAAGATAGAAACTGTTAAAAAGTGGGAAACCCCGAAAACTCCGAAACACATACGCCAGTTTTTAGGACTAGCTGGTTACTACAGAAGGTTCATCCAAGACTTTTCCAGAATAGCAAAACCCTTGACTGCATTAACGCATAAAGGGAAGAAATTTGAATGGAATGATGAACAAGAGAAAGCGTTTCAGTTATTGAAGAAAAAGCTAACTACGGCACCTATATTGTCATTGCCTGAAGGGAATGATGATTTTGTGATTTATTGTGATGCATCAAAGCAAGGTCTCGGTTGTGTATTAATGCAACGAACGAAGGTGATTGCTTATGCGTCTAGAAAATTGAAGATTCACGAACAAAATTATACGACGCATGATTTGGAATTAGGCGCGGTTGTTTTTGCATTAAAGACTTGGAGGCACTACTTATATGGGGTCAAAAGTATTATATATACCGACCACAAAAGTCTTCAACACATATTTAATCAGAAACAACTGAATATGAGGCAGCGTAGGTGGATTGAATTATTGAATGATTACGACTTTGAGATTCGTTACCACCCGGGGAAGGCAAATGTGGTAGCTGATGCCTTGAGCAGGAAGGACAGAGAACCCATTCGAGTAAAATCTATGAATATAATGATTCATAATAACATTACTACTCAAATAAAGGAGGCGCAACAAGGAGTTTTAAAAGAGGGAAATTTAAAGGATGAAATACCCAAAGGATCGGAGAAGCATCTTAATATTCGGGAAGACGGAACCCGGTATAGGGCTGAAAGGATTTGGGTACCAAAATTTGGAGATATGAGAGAAATGGTACTTAGAGAAGCTCATAAAACCAGATACTCAATACATCCTGGAACGGGGAAGATGTACAAGGATCTCAAGAAACATTTTTGGTGGCCGGGTATGAAAGCCGATGTTGCTAAATACGTAGGAGAATGTTTGACGTGTTCTAAGGTCAAAGCTGAGCATCAGAAACCATCAGGTCTACTTCAACAACCCGAAATCCCGGAATGGAAATGGGAAAACATTACCATGGATTTCATCACTAAATTGCCAAGGACTGCAAGTGGTTTTGATACTATTTGGGTAATAGTTGATCGTCTCACCAAATCAGCACACTTCTTGCCAATAAGAGAAGATGACAATATGGAGAAGTTAGCACGACTGTATTTGAAGGAAGTCATCTCCAGACATGGAATACCAATCTCTATTATCTCTGATAGGGATGGCAGATTTATTTCAAGATTCTGGCAGACATTACAGCAAGCATTAGGAACTCGTCTAGACACGAGTACTGCCTATCATCCACAAACTGATGGGCAGAGCGAAAGGACGATACAAACACTTGAAGACATGCTACGAGCATGTGTTATTGATTTCGGAAACAGTTGGGATCAACATCTACCGTTAGCAGAATTTTCCTACAACAACAGCTACCATTCAAGCATTGAGATGGCGCCGTTTGAAGCACTTTATGGTAGAAAGTGCAGGTCTCCGATTTGTTGGAGTGAAGTGGGGGATAGACAGATTACGGGTCCGGAGATTATACAAGAAACTACCGAGAAGATCATCCAAATTCAACAACGGTTGAAAACCGCCCAAAGTCGACAAAAGAGCTACGCTGACATTAAAAGAAAAGATATAGAATTTGAAATTGGAGAGATGGTCATGCTTAAAGTTGCACCTTGGAAAGGCGTTGTTTGATTTGGTAAACGAGGGAAATTAAATCCAGGGTACATTGGACCATTCAAGATTATTGATCGTGTCGGACCAGTAGCTTACCGACTAGAGTTACCTCAACAACTCGCGGCTGTACATAACACTTTCCACGTCTCGAATTTAAAGAAATGTTTTGCTAAAGAATATCTCACTATTTCGTTAGATGAAATCCAAATCAACGAAAAACTTCAATTCATCGAAGAACCCGTCGAAATAATGGATCGTGAGGTTAAAAGACTTAAGCAAAACAAGATACCAATTGTTAAGGTTCGATGGAATGCTCGTAGAGGACCCGAGTTCACCTGGGAGCGTGAAGATCAGATGAAGAAGAAATACCCGCATCTATTTCCAGAAGATTCGTCAACACCTTCAACAGCTTAAAATTTCGGGACGAAATTTATTTAACGGGTAGGTACTGTAGTGACCCGAACTTTTCCATGTTTATATATATTAATTGAGATTGATATTTACTTGATTAAATGTTTCCAACATGTTAAGCAATCAAACTTGTTAAGACTTGATTAATTGAAATATGTTTCATATAGACAATTAACCACCCAAGTTGACCGGTGATTCACGAACGTTAAAACTTGTAAAAACTATATGATGACATATATATGGATATATATATAGTTAACATGATACTATGATAAGTAAACATATCATTAAGTATATTAACAATGAACTACATACGTAAAAACAAGACTACTAACTTAATGATTTTTAAACGAGACATATATGTAACGATTATCGTTGTAAAGATATTTAATGTATATATATCATATTAAGAGATATTCATACATGATAATATCATAATAATATAATAATTTAAAATCTCATTTGATATTATAAACATTGGGTTAACAACATTTAACAAGATCGTTAACCTAAAGGTTTCAAAACAACACTTACATGTAACGACTAACGATGACTTAACGACTCAGTTAAAATGTATATACATGTAGTGTTTTAATATGTATTTATACACTTTTTAAAGACTTCAATAGACTTATCAAAATACTTCTACTTAATAAAAATGCTTACAATTACATCCTCGTTCAGTTTCATCAACAATTCTACTCGTATGCACCCGTATTCGTACTCGTACAATACACAGCTTTTAGATGTATGTACTATTGGTATATACACTCCAATGATCAGCTTTTAGCAGCCCATGTGAGTCACCTAACACATGTGGGAACCATCATTTGGCAACTAGCATGAAATATCTCATAAAATTACAAAAATATGAGTAATCATTCATGACTTATTTACATGAAAACAAAATTACATATCCTTTATATCTAATCCATACACCAACGACCAAAAACACCTACAAACACTTTCATTCTTCAATTTTCTTCATCTAATTGATCTCTCTCAAGTTCTATCTTCAAGTTCTAAGTGTTCTTCATAAATTCCAAAAGTTCTAGTTTCATAAAATCAAGAATACTTTCAAGTTTGCTAGCTCACTTCCAATCTTGTAAGGTGATCATCCAACCTCAAGAAATCTTTGTTTCTTACAGTAGGTTATCATTCTAATACAAGGTAATAATCATATTCAAACTTTGGTTCAATTTCTATAACTATAACAATCTTATTTCAAGTGATGATCTTACTTGAACTTGTTTTCGTGTCATGATTCTGCTTCAAGAACTTCGAGCCATCCAAGGATCCATTGAAGCTAGATCCATTTTTCTCTTTTCCAGTAGGTTTATCCAAGGAAATTAAGGTAGTAATGATGTTCATAACATCATTCGATTCATACATATAAAGCTATCTTATTCGAAGGTTTAAACTTGTAATCACTAGAACATAGTTTAGTTAATTCTAAACTTGTTCGCAAACAAAAGTTAATCCTTCTAACTTGACTTTTAAAATCAACTAAACACATGTTCTATATCTATATGATATGCTAACTTAATGATTTAAAACCTGGAAACACGAAAAACACCGTAAAACCGGATTTACGCCGTCGTAGTAACACCGCGGGCTGTTTTGGGTTAGTTAATTAAAAACTATGATAAACTTTGATTTAAAAGTTGTTATTCTGAGAAAATAATTTTTATTATGAACATGAAACTATATCCAAAAATTATGGTTAAACTCAAAGTGGAAGTATGTTTTCTAAAATGGTCATCTAGACGTCGTTCTTTCGACTGAAATGACTACCTTTACAAAAACGACTTGTAACTTATTTTTCCGACTATAAACCTATACTTTTCTATTTAGATTCATAAAATAGAGTTCAATATGAAACCATAGCAATTTGATTCACTCAAAACGGATTTAAAATGAAGAAGTTATGGGTAAAACAAGATTGGATAATTTTTCTCATTTTAGCTACGTGAAAATTGGTAACAAATCTATTCCAACCATAACTTAATCAACTTGTATTGTATATTATGTAATCTTGAGATACCATAGACACGTATACAATGTTTCGACCTATCATGTCGACACATCTATATATATTTCGGAACAACCATAGACACTCTATATGTGAATGTTGGAGTTAGCTATACAGGGTTGAGGTTGATTCCAAAATATATATAGTTTGAGTTGTGATCAATACTGAGATACGTATACACTGGGTCGTGGATTGATTCAAGATAATATTTATCGATTTATTTCTGTACATCTAACTGTGGACAACTAGTTGTAGGTTACTAACGAGGACAGCTGACTTAATAAACTTAAAACATCAAAAGATATTAAAAGTGTTGTAAATATATTTTGAACATACTTTGATATATATGTATATATTGTTATAGGTTCGTGAATCAACCAGTGGCCAAGTATTACTTCCCGACGAAGTAAAAATCTGTGAAAGTGAGTTATAGTCCCACTTTTAAAATCTAATATTTTTGGGATGAGAATACATGCAGGTTTTATAAATGATTTACAAAATAGACACAAGTACGTGAAACTACATTCTATGGTTGAATTATCGAAATCGAATATGCCCCTTTTTATTAAGTCTGGTAATCTATGAATTAGGGAACAGACACCCTAATTGACGCGAATCCTAAAGATAGATCTATTGGGCCTAACAAACCCCATCCAAAGTACCGGATGCTTTAGTACTTCGAAATTTATATCATATCCGAAGGGTGTCCCGGAATGATGGGGATATTCTTATATATGCATCTTGTTAATGTCGGTTACCAGGTGTTCACCATATGAATGATTTTTATCTCTATGTATGGGATGTGTATTGAAATATGAAATCTTGTGGTCTATTATTATGATTTGATATATATAGGTTAAACCTATAACTCACCAACATTTTTGTTGACGTTTAAAGCATGTTTATTCTCAGGTGAATATTAAGAGCTTCCGCTGTTGCATACTAAAATAAGGACAAGATTTGGAGTCCATGTTTGTATGATATTGTGTAAAAACTGTATTCAAGAAACTTATTTTGTTGTAACATATTTGTATTGTAAACCATTATGTAATGGTCGTGTGTAAACAGGATATTTTAGATTATCATTATTTGGTAATCTACGTAAAGTTTTTTAAACCTTTATTGATGAAATAAAGGTTATGGTTGTTTTAAAATGAATGCAGTCTTTGAAAAACGTCTCATATAGAGGTCAAAACCTCGCAACGAAATCAATTAATATGGAACGTTTTTAATCAATAAGAACGGGACATTTCAGTTATGAACATAGATACTACCTCAAGTTCCTTGGACAAGGTTGCTGTAAAAGAGGAGTAAAAAGCTAGAACCAAAAGGGTGATGGAATTGGATGAAAGATTGGAAGTAAGTTTGTGTTCTTGGAAGGATTTCTTGAAGTGTTTTTGTATGGTTTTCTTATGGTGTTTAAGTAAGGTTTTTGAAGCTAAATGATGGGGAAAATGCTTGGAGATGATCAAGTATGAAGTTAAGAGTATTTTGAGAGAGAAATGGAAGTGTAAGTATGAGAAAATGGGGTGAAGAAATGGTGTGCATGCATAAAAACGTTTTTAGGTTATAAAGGAAAAAAAAAATACCTAACTTTGTTCTCTTGCTAAATAATTCATGCTACTTGACAAATGGTTGGTTCCACATGTTTCTTAATCATTTAAGGCTGCTAAGGAGCAGATTTTTATTGGTATATACCAATAGTAAATACATCTAGAAGCTGCGTATGATACGGGTACATATACCCTAGGTATACGTATAGAAATCTTTGAGAAAACGGAACGAGGATTCAAATATAGCTATCTTTTGTAAATATACTTATATTATTTTATGTATTTAAGTCTTTAAAAGTGATTAAATACATTACTTATACGATATATGTATAAACATTATAGGTCATAAGTATTTAAGTCAAATAACGTTACGTATGGTTATCGTTTTGAAAACTTAAGTTAGTAGTTTCAAAATATACTTATAACTTATTGTTATTAATACAAAATGAGATATTAAAACATTCTTAGATCATGTTAAATATGTATATATACATATATATACACAAACGTATAATTATCATATATTGTATAGTTCGTGATATCATCGGTCAAACTAGACGGTCAAACGTTGTGTAAAACTCTTTTCGAAAACATAAGTCTCAACAATTTGGATTGCTTATCATGTTGGTAAGGTTTAATTTATGTAAATATTAATCTTATGAGTATAGAACGATCGAAAAAGTGCGGGTCAACTTTAGGGTTTTTGCTTATCGTGTCGGAACCATATAGAGATTAGAGTTTAAATTTGGTCGAAAATTTCCGGGTCGTTACAGTACCCACCCGTTAAAGAAATTTCGTCCTCGAAATTTGGTAGAGGTTGTCATAAATAACAATAGGAATGTTTTCATGACGAATATGAGGTAATAATTAAATTTTATCATTATTGAAAGATTTAGATAAAACGATTCGGTTATGTGAGACGCACGAGCGAAGCTATCACAAAAGAGTGAAATGAGTAAATATAGAATTGTTGTAACCGATGACGTGATTATGATCGATTTCCGGGATTTAAGGGTTTTAAAGAAAATCTTATGTAATAAGATTTAGTTTTTGCGGCGATCAGGATCTTCTTTGATTTAACGCGGCAATCTGTTTTGATTTCTTTGTCGAATATTTCACTATAAATTTACCTCCTTCCCTTTCTTTCTTCCCACATCTTCTATTCTTTCTCTTTAGTTCCTACTTTAAGACATTCGCTAATATGCTCCATCCCATTCTAATCCTTGTTATTTTTCTAACTTTCATATCTTTCATTCTTCTTTTTCATCTATCACCAGAAGAATCTATTCTCTTTTATCCTTTCCTTGGAATTATAATGTTTTTAATTCTCCCGTGTCTTTACGTTGCAATACGTATTGATATGCACGGTTTGTAGTTTCGGGGTTGTTGTTAGGTTTTATACCTTCCCTTATATTTCGATGTTCCTACTCCCGTCCCTTAAAATCATTGTCATCCACAGTTAATGCTCTCTCTTATTTGCTGTGGTTTATGTTCCTATTTCTATTCTGAGGTTTTGTCCCTTCGTTTCTTCTTCCCGTCCTCGAGCCAAGCGAACAATGGTCCGAAATTCGTAGGTAGGAAATTTGGAATGAACCTAGCTATTGGTTTTAGAATGAAATTGTAATGACACGATCTTGATTCGTTAAATTACTCGAATATTCCGGAAAAATAGAACTATCAAGGTGATACGTTCTAATATGTTTGGAGACTTGATAGAATGTAAGAGCCGTGTAACATGGCACATGATGACGGTACTGTGAATCATCACATTCCATTAGAAACTTAACATGACTTACTGTAATATAATAAAGTTGATCAAGTTTCATTATATTATACTAATTCATGCATCAGTTCCCAACACTACTTCAAATCATTTATATTTTAATCTCGGAGGTTTCAGAATTTAGAAATTAACACAGTTTCTTTTATATTGTAACGCAGATGTTACGGAGAGATAAATGATCGCAGATAGGAATAGTTGTAAAAATATCTCCAGAAATATGAAAAATATGTATAACGAATGATATGAAGATATCTTATAATATCTAAGATAAGATGATGATGAAAAATATCATCCGTGCAAGGTTTTGAATAAAGAGTAGGGTTCTTACTGACGGTTTCAGGAGGTACGGAATCGTTTGTATTCTTTGAGAGCAGGTTCAGTCCCTGTGATTTATCCACAGCCTCTTTCATACTTTGCTTCATTCATTTTCTAGTTCCAAACTTTTTTTTTTTCAGCTTTACCACCTTACTATTCTTTGTCATCAAACTTTTGACCGTTAAAGTCGTTTACAGTTTTTGCTGCTTCGTTAGCATTTCAAGAACTATTTCATAGTCCCGGGTGTTTTTCAGAAACTTCACGTTCAGATTATGAAATTCTTAGGGATAGACATTATAGATATGATGGAAGAAGTTCTGCGAGATTTTCAAAATAATGATTGTTGATTTCGCCAAAAGGATAACGATCTGCTGGTGCACCTGTTGATGTTGTCGAGGGATATAAAAGGTTTTCCGGTAATGACGGCGAAAGGACAAGGTATAAATATCATGATTATAATAGAAATAATCTCACTGAAAAGTCGAAGTGGAGCTGTGACAAAATTAGCTTCTTGAAAAGGAATTGTAGGGTTGTTCTTGCTAATAAATGGCAAAGGATTCAATACGTTATGTGTTAAATTATGAATTTGGGTTCGAGAGTTCTTCAGGTGTATAACTGTATGTATAAATCTTCATTCCGTAGGCGAGGTGCGGCGGGTTCAACTTCTCGGTCGAGGTGTTTTCAGGAATCATGAAAGGATTTGAATGCGAATTGTAATCGTCAAGTTACGAATGAGGTTTAAGATAAAATCAAGTGGCAAGCTTGAAGAATTGTTTAGCTTCATAAGTTACAATCAACATTTTAATTCATTTTAATTGTCCAGAGTTAGCCGGAACAGTTAGCGTGGAATCCTTAATAGATTTTTAATTAGTTAAATCGTGTGTTTCTAACAATTTTTTTTATTTTGTCCAATGTTTTCTTCTTTATGCCTTGTTGGATTCTGGTAGGTCAAAATCCGAATATGAAATTTGATTGAAAATGGTTATTCTGGGGTGAGCGGATACGAATATCGGTGGTTGTAAGTAAGATAATAGATAACCGTTGAATCAGATTCAAGAATGTACAATATAACTTATTAATGTGAATTCTAAATATTCCTCGGGTACTACCCACCCGTTAAAATATTTTCATCATTAATAGTTTGTACGAAGGAATTTTTAATTACTATCTTTATGAAAATATACTTGCATATATGTTTTCTTCAGAGATAATCATAGATTTAATGAGTCAATAAGATATTAAACTCATTTGATTTATCGTTAATTCTAGATTACATAATCTCTAAGACTTTAGAAATTACATAATCGTCATACGATACGTAAAGAGAAGATAATCGATGTAGAACGATATATAGAACGAAGATCATACTCGAAGTACAGATATTGAGTCGTGTGATGTTGATATTCGAGATACAGATTGTGATGTTGAGATTTAAGGCGCGGTTGTGTTTGGGGTGATAAAGGTACTGTCGGCGTTGACGATGGTAGTACGGATTATGCTGCTGGTGCTGCTGTTGGTGTTTGTAACCTTCGCACCATATTCTCCAAAACCACTACCCGAGCACGGAGTTCGTTGACTTCTTCTATTATACCGGGATGATTGACGGTTGGAACGAGCGAATGAACAAGATTTGAAATATGGGATAGTATGTAATCATGACGAGATACTCTAGAAATGAGCGAGAAAATGGTGTTTCGAATAGGTTCCCCGGTAAGTGCTTCAGGTTCATCGTTAAGAGGACAATTTGGTGGATGGAATGGATCACCTTCTTCTTGCCTCCATAAATTTAGTATATTACGAACCCATCCCCAATTCATCCAGAATAGATGATGGGAAATTGGTTGATCCATTCCGGTAACGCTGTTCTCGGAGCTCGAATGGAAATCCATATCGGCGAAGCTATCGAAGTCGGAGGAATTTGAGCTGGATGAAGAATCCATCTTGTATGGTCGGAGAAATGAATTTTTGGTTTGGAATAGATTATAGGAGTTGGGTTTGGTACTCTTCAATACATAATTTACATATGTATATATAATATCAAAATCCCATGAATTACGGAGAATCTTTGAAATACGTCAGGCAATGTCTATAGTAACAGATACGCTAGGATATGAATTTTGTCTATACATTATCGATGCACTAAATGCAATAAGACGTGTCTAGACTTAAGAATGATAAGCAGGCAGTTCCCTAAGGATGATAAGCAGATGATTTCCGACTAGGATTGATAAGCAAAACTTTTGACAGGCAGACACGGTCAAAGTCCAGACTCACTTAATGTATCCTAACAACTACTAGTTAGACACACTAATGCAAGGCCTGGTTCGCTAAGACCAACGCTCTGATACCAACTGAAAGGATCCGAAACTAATCATCCGGACGTTGTCCATATTGATTACAAACGAATTACAATAGTTGATAACATTGCGAGGTACTTGCCCTCTATATGATACATCTTACAAACGTTGCATTTATTCTTAAAAGGCAATCTATAGTTACATCCATAATTGACATATTCGCCTAACATTTCATAATATTCAAATGACCTAAACCGCCATTTACTTAATAATAGTCTCTATGAACTTCAATGACTCGAATGCAACGCCTTATGATATAAGTCCTTAATGGCCTCAAGTAGTATCCTTAGTACGAGATAATGCACAGCGGAAGACTTAATTCATACCTGAGAATAACATGCTTTAAAATGTCAACATAAAGTTGGTGAGATATAGGTTTAATGTCGACAGCGATATAAATATAGACCACAAGATTTCATATATAAACATTTTAATAAAAATATTCTAAGTGGTTGAGCACTTGGTAACCATACTTAACAATTAATCACGTCGCATATTCCCTTTAATATGAAATCTTACTACACTGTACCAAGTGTAGTCACGAAACGAAGTACTGTGCAACCGTTGAATACTGGTCGTCCAGTCCGGTTGGGGTTGTCAGGCCCGATAGATCTATCAACAGGATTCGCGTTTACAATACCGCTGTAAATAACAGTTACCAAGCTACAGGGAAGTATGCCAGTGGTACAACTCAACGTAGAATATATTTTTCAGTTACTTGTGTCCATAACGTAAAACATAAAATACATGTATTCTCATCCCGAAATATTTAGAGTTTAAAAGTGGGACTATATACTCACTTTCGTCTTGAAGATATATATAATTTGACTTGGTCTCCTGTTGATATCACGAACCTATCCATATATAATATATCAATACCTTTTCTTTTTAAACAAACGTCACATATATATACTTGTTATACTTTTAATACTTTGAATAATTTCTTAGTCCGTAGTTAGCAGCTCGTTGTTAGTAATTCAATTTTAATGGTTCATTTTTAGATGTTTAATATACCCGCAATGAAATAAATAAAACCCCCAACGAAATAAATAAAACCCCATCGTATATGTATTGGTCGAGATTAATCTTGACCCACGGTACCGGTGTTGTCAAATGACGTGTTGCGTACATAAAGTACCGGTGTTGTCAAATGACGTGTTGCGTACAAACATGGGATCTTATGATTAATCTTCTCGTGTTGTTTACGGGTGATCCTGAACCATATAACATTGAATTATAAGTACATATATATAAAATATCATGTTATCTTAGAAATATGTGATTTATTTAATTTTTCCCAATTAATCCCGAAGTTAAACAAGTCTAGGATAACCAATTTTGTTTCAGTCATAGTTTCTTCGTTACAAATCCGTTTTCGTTGATTCAACTTGCCATCTCCTTGGATCAAGTCCCTCTTTAAGACTATGAACTGAAAATACCTTGATTTGTATTCAAAATCACACGGCATAGGTGAAACTTTAGTGAAACTTATGAAGTTAAACATTTTTGTTACAAAAAAATAACACTTAATGACCATTTTTCTAAAAATACTTATACTTTGAATTAAATCATGAAATTTTTATGTGTTATCATATTCATAGTAAAAATTATTTTTCCAGAAAATAAACCTCCAATTCAAAGTTTAAAATGGTTTTTAATTATCCAACCCAAAACAGTCCCCGGTTGCACTCCGACGTCGTAAAAACAGTTTTAAGATATTCTTTGAAAAACCAAGTTATACCTTGTTAAGTTAGCATATATTTAAGTTATATTACAGGTCTTGAAGTATTTTAAAAGTTAAGTTAGAAGGATCTATTTAGTTTGCAAACAAGTTTGAAAACTTTCAAACTATGTTCTTGTTGTTAAAATTGTATACCACAAAATATGATAGCTATATATATATATATGAATCGAATAAGGTTATGAACATAGATACTACCTCAAGTTCCTTGGACAAGGTTGCTGTAAAAGAGGAGTAAAAAGCTAGAACCAAAAGGGTGATGGAATTGGATGAAAGATTGGAAGTAAGTTTGTGTTCTTGGAAGGATTTCTTGAAGTGTTTTTGTATGGTTTTCTTATGGTGTTTAAGTAAGGTTTTTGAAGCTAAATGATGGGGAAAATGCTTGGAGATGATCAAGTATGAAGTTAAGAGTATTTTGAGAGAGAAATGGAAGTGTAAGTATGAGAAAATGGGGTGAAGAAATGGTGTGCATGCATAAAAACGTTTTTAGGTTATAAAGGAAAAAAAAAATACCTAACTTTGTTTTCTTGCTAAATAATTCATGCTACTTGACAAATGGTTGGTTCCACATGTTTCTTAATCATTTAAGGCTGCTAAGGAGCAGATTTTTATTGGTATATACCAATAGTAAATACATCTAGAAGCTGCGTATGATACGGGTACATATACCCTAGGTATACGTATAGAAATCTTTGAGAAAACGGAACGAGGATTCAAATATAGCTATCTTTTGTAAATATACTTATATTATTTTATGTATTTAAGTCTTTAAAAGTGATTAAATACATTACTTATACGATATATGTATAAACATTATAGGTCATAAGTATTTAAGTCAAATAACGTTACGTATGGTTATCGTTTTGAAAACTTAAGTTAGTAGTTTCAAAATATACTTATAACTTATTGTTATTAATACAAAATGAGATATTAAAACATTCTTAGATCATGTTAAATATGTATATATACATATATATACACAAACGTATAATTATCATATATTGTATAGTTCGTGATATCATCGGTCAAACTAGACGGTCAAACGTTGTGTAAAACTCTTTTCGAAAACATAAGTCTCAACAATTTGGATTGCTTATCATGTTGGTAAGGTTTAATTTATGTAAATATTAATCTTATGAGTATAGAACGATCGAAAAAGTGCGGGTCAACTTTAGGGTTTTTGCTTATCGTGTCGGAACCATATAGAGATTAGAGTTTAAATTTGGTCGAAAATTTCCGGGTCGTTACAAAGATGGAGAAGTTAGCACGACTGTATTTGAAGAAAGTCATCTCCAGACATGGAATACCAATCTCTATTATCTCTGATAGGGATGGCAGATTTATTTCAAGATTCTGGCAGACATTACAGCAAGCATTAGGAACTCGTCTAGACATGAGTACTGCATATCATCTACAAACTGATGGGCAGAGCGAAAGGACGATACAAACGCTTGAAGACATGCTACGAGTATGTGTTATTGATTTCGGAAACAGTTGGGATCGACACCTACCGTTAGCAGAATTTTCCTACAACAACAGTTATCATTCTAGTATTGAGATGGCGCCGTTTGAGGCACTTTATGGTAGAAAGTGCAGGTCTCCGATTTATTGGAATGAAGTGGGGGATAGACAGATTACGGGTTCGGAGATAATACAAGAAACTACCGAGAAAATCATCCAAATTCAACAAAGATTGAAAACTGCCCAGAGTCGACAAAAGAGCTACGCGGACAGTAAAAGAAAAGATATAGAGTTTGAAATTGGAGAAATGGTCATGCTTAAGGTTTCACCTTGGAAAGGCATTGTTCGATTTGGTAAACGGGGGAAACTAAATACAAGGTACATTGGACCATTCAAGATTATAGATCGTGTCGGACCAGTAGCTTACCAACTGGAGCTACCTCAACAACTCGCGGCTGTACATAACACTTTCCACGTCTCAAATTTGAAGAAATTTTTAGCTAAAGAAGATCTCACTATTCCGTTGGACGAAATCCAAATCAATGAAAAACTTCAATTCATTGAAGAACCCGTCGAAATAATGGATCGTGAGGTTAAGAGACTTAAACAAAACAAGATACTGATTGTTAAGGTTCGATGGAATGCTCGTAGAGGACCTGAGTTCACCTGGGAGCATGAAGATTAGATGAAGAAGAAATACCCGCATCTATTTCTAGAAGATTCGTCAACACTTTCAACAGCTTAAAATTTCGGGATGAAATTTATTTAACGGGTAGGTACTATAGTGACCCGAACTTTTCCATGTTTATATATATTAAATGAAATTTATATTTACATGATTAAGTGTTTCCAACATGTTAAGCAATCAAACTTATTAAGACTTGATTAATTGGAATAGGTTTCATATAGACAAATGACCACCCAAGTTGACCGGTGATTCATGAACATTAAAACTTGTAAAAACTATACGATGACATATATATGGTTATATATATAGTTAACATGATTTTATTATAAGTATGTATCTCATTAGGTATTTTAACAATGAGTTATATACATAAAAATGAGACTATTAAATTAAGAAACTCGAAAATGATATATATAACGATTATCGTTATAACGTCTTACTAGGTACATATGAATCATATTAAGATATTGATACACTTGGTTAATTATGTTAAATGATAATTAAATGTATCATTAAGTGTATTAACAATGAACTACATATGTAAAAATAAGACTACTAACTTAATGATTTCGAAACGAGACATATGTGTAACGATTATCGTTGTAACAACATTTAACTGTATATATATCATACTAAGATATATTATATATCATGATATCATGATAATATAACAATTTAACATCTCATTTGATATTATAAACAATGGGTTAACAACATTTTACAAGATCGTTAACCTAAAGGTTTCAAAACAACATTTACATGTAACGACTAACGATGACTTAACGACTCAGTTAAAATGTATATACATGTAGTGTTTTAATATGTATTCATACACTTTTGAAAGACTTCAAGACACTTATCAAAATACTTTTACTTAACAAAAATTCTTACAATTACATCCTCGTTCAGTTTCATCAACAAATCTACTCGTATGCACCCGTATTCGTACTCGTACAATACACAAATTTTAGATGTATGTACTATTAGTATATTGTAACGACCCGGAAATTTCCGACCAAATTTAAACCCTAATCTCTATATGTTTCCGAAACGATAAGCAAAATCTGTAATGTTGAGTCTAGAAAGTTTGAAATCTATATTCGGATAATCAGTTAACCTTTGACCATTACCCGACGATTCACGAATCATTGTGTGTAAATAATATATATATATATATATATATATATATATATATATATATATATATATATATATATATATATATATATATATATATATATATATATATAATATAAACATATGTGTATATATATAAAATGTGGAGTTAATAAATTACACTTTAAATTACTTAAATTATGATGTAAAATAATATACAGAATAATTAAGTATTATCATTAAAAGTAATATAATATTAATAATATTATTATTAACACTATTATTATCAATGTATTTATTATTATGATAGTTATTAATTGTATTATTGTTTTAAACATTAATATTAAAATTACAGCATTATTATTAATTAATGCATTTATAGTTATTAGTTAATAAAATTAATATTATTTATTATTTATATAATTATTATCATTAGTATTAATTATTAATAATAATATCGGGTATGAAATATGGTTTATGTTAAATATCACGATCGGAATCTTAATCTTGTCTATTCCAAACCACTACAAAACAACATCCAGCTAATTCTGTTAACCATTGTTATCTCATTTATATTATTTTTATTATCTTTCTGTACTCGATCGAATAGTCTTGTTGACTTTCGAATGTAATAAAAATTGATCATATTCAGGGTTAGGTAATTGAGTCAATCATACTTCATCCTCTTATCTTGAAAATAAATACATATATACGCATATATACACATTATACAACTATAACCGAGACCCCAAAAATCACCTCAAGAATTCAACACCTTCATCTCACCATAACCACCACTATCGATTATCACTACAACAATCAGCAACACCCATGATATTTTTCCGTCCTTCTGTTTCTAATCATTAAGTAACGAACCAAAACACTTGCGTTTTCTACCAAGAACCACCCCCACCGAAGCTATCACCTTCATCCAATTATCTTGAGAGTTGCTACTATTGTGGCTTCGTTCTCAGTCACCACCAAACACCAATCCATCATCTTCACTACCATAACTGACACCCTTACTATCACCTTCTTCCTCAAACAAAACCGCCATGTCTTTCTCTCTCTCCTAATTTCTTCGTGAACCACCTTCTCCACCAACTCGCCTGCAAGCACCGGCTACCAAAGTTTCACACAACCTCATCGTCAAATCACCATCACTGCTACTGTCAGTCCTCTCTTCTTTCTGTTCAGACGACACACAAACAATTCAGGTTGCTGCACCGATTGTTCTTATTATAATGATAAAGTAAAAGAGAATGTTTTCATGGAAGATCATTATGATAATTTATAATGAATAATACGTTTATATATATAGTTCTACCAACTCCAAGACAAGTTGCTTGTGGGACAAATACTTTAATCATGGCCGACAAAAGCAATTGATTAGTTGATATTATTTTATGATGAAGATAAAGGGGATGACCTGTACATGTTGTGTATCAAAATCTTTCGAAAACTCCAAAACAAGCTATCGGTTTGTTTTTTTTTAAAAACGTTTCCTAAAATTTGTAGAAAGCAAATCTCTCACTTTCTGTTTTTCCTTTGGGCCGTGACCCAACACAAACTTCTGTTGGACTGAACCCTGGCCCGTCTCCAATTTTAAGTTTGATTAGAAGTTAGATGACGATTAATGTTAATGATGAAGCTGTGAGGAAGACAATAGCTGTTCGCATGTATTTAATATTTAAACACGCGTATCAAAACAAGAACTCATTAGTGCTTTAATGGTTTGGAAGGATGGTTGTTAAACCAGAGGTCCTGGGATCGAACCCAGGCCATTTCGGTATTATTTTTATCAAGCGAATTTGTTGGGCCAAGACTAAAATCCCTGTTGGGCCAGGACGTGTGTTGGGTCGAAATTGTTTTAATAATTTATGAAGATAATAAGATCGTAAGAGTATGATGGTGGAGTTTTATTTTAAGAAGTCTATCTCAAGGGTTAGTAAAATAAAGTGTGGTAATACTTCGTAAAAGCTAAGACAGATAATTGGTTAAGGGAGTGGCCTTTGAACGAGAGGTCTTGAGTTCAAGTCCCATACAAGGGTGTTTATCTTTTTCTTTAAGAACTCATTACTTGAAGGTTCGTGAATCCGAGGCCAACCCTATACTTGTTCGATGATGTTATATGTATTTTTACTACAAAATACAGTACGGTGAGTATATAGATCCCTTTTAAACTCTAAATATTTTTGGGCTGAGAATACATGCACTGTTTTTATAAATGATTTACGTTATGGACACAAGTAACTGAAAAATATATTCTACGTTGAGTTGTACCACTGGCATACTTCCCTGTAGCTTGGTAACTATTATTTACAGCTGTATTGTAAACGCGAATCCTGTTGATAGATCTATCGGGCCTGACAACCCCAACCGGACTGGACGACCAGTATTCAACGGTTGCACAGTACTTCGTTTCGTGACTACACTTGGTACAGTGTAGTAAGATTTCATAATAAAGGGAATATGCGACGTGATTAAATGTTAAGTATGGTTACCAAGTGCTCAACCATTTAGAATATTTTTATTAAATGTTTATATATGAAATCTTGTGGTCCATGATTATTATATCGCTGCTAGTATCAAACCTATATATCTCACCAACTTTATGTTGACTTTTTAAAGCATGAAATTCTCAGGTACGAATTAAGACTTCCGCTGTGCATTAGCTTATATAAAGGATACTAGTTGGGACCATTTAAGCCATGATACAAGAACGTTGCATTCGAGTCATTGAAGATCATTAAAGACATTTATTAAGTAAATGACAGAATAGGTTATTCGGATATCGAGAAATGTTAGACGAGTTTATTAATGTCTGATGTAAAGATAGATTGCCTTTTAAGAATAAATGCAATGTTTGTAAAATGTATCATATAGAGGTCAAGTACCTCGCGATGTTATCAATTGTTGTAATTCATTTGTAATCAATATGGACATCGTCCGGATGATTAGTTTCGGATCCTTTCAGTTGGTATCAGAGCGTTGGTCTTAGCGAACCAGGCCTTGCATTAGTGTGTCTAACTGATAGTTGTTAGTATACATTAGTGAGTCTGGACTTTGACCGAGTCTACGTGTCAAAAGGTTTTGCTTATCATTTCTAGTCGGAAACCATCTGTTTATCATCCTTAGGGAATTGCCTGCTTATCATTCTTAAGTCTAGACACACTCTACTGCATTTAGTGCATCGATAGTGTATAGACAAAATTCGTATCCTAGCGTATCTGTTGCTATAGACATTGCCTGACGAATTTCAAAGATTCTCCGCAAATCACGGGACTTTGAGTATTTTAAATACATATGTAAGTTATGTATTGAAGAATATCAAACCCAACTCCTATAATTTATCCCAAAACAAAAATTCATTTCCCGACTATACAAGATGAACTCCGCGTCCAGTTCAAATTCCTCCGACTCCGACAGCTACGCTGATATGGATTTTCATTCGGGCTCCGAAGGCAGCGTCACTGGAATGGATCAACCAATTTCCCATCATCTATTCTGGATGAATTGGGGATGGGTTCGTAGTGTGCTAAATTATTGGAGACAAGAAGAAGGTGATCCCTTTCACCCACCGAATTGCCCTATTGACGACGAACCTGAAGCACTTACCGGCGAACCTGTTCGATAAACCATTTTCTCTCTCATTTCTCGAGTATCTCGTCACGATTATATCCTATCCCATATTTCGGATCTTGTTCATTCGCTCACCCCAACCGCCAATCATCCTGGTGTACTAGCAGAAATTAACGAACTTCGCGCTCGTGTGACGACTTTGGAGAACACGGTGCGAAGGTTACAAACATCAGCAGCAGCACCAGCAGCATAATCTGTATCATCATCATCAACGCCGACAATACTCTTAACACCCAACCACAATCACGTTGTAAATCTCAACATCACGATCTGTATCTTGGATATCAACATCACGCGCCTCAATATCATCATCTGTACTTCAAATATAATCCTCGTTCTATATATCGTTTTACATCGATTACCTTCGCTTTATGTAACGTTCTACCTCATATATTTTCGTTCGACATGGTGATTATGAAATCTCTAATATTTTAGAGATCATGTAATCCAGTATTAACTATAAATCAAATGAGTTTAATATCTTATCGACTCATTAAATCCATGATTATATTCGATGAAAATATATATGCAAGTATATTTTCATAAAGATTGTAATTAAAAATTCTTTCGTACAAACTGTGAATGATGAAAATATTTTAACGGGTGGGTAGTACCCGAGAAATATTCAGATTTCACATTAATAAGTTACACTGTACATTCTTCGAATCTGATTCAACGATCATTTTCTATCCTACTTACAACTACCGATATACGTATCCGTTCACCACAGAATAACCATTTTCATCCAAATTTCATATTCGGATTTTGATCTATCAGAATCCAACAAGTGGCATAAAGAAGAAAACATTGGACAAAATAAAATTTGTTAGAAACACACGAATTAATTAATTGAAAACCTATTAAGGATTCCACGCTAACTGTTCTGGCTAACTGTTCCCAGCTAATTGATTAACATTTAATATATTGCAATTTACATTCTCGCAATTTTATTTATCGTCATTTAATTTCTGTTATTTACTTTTATGCATTTTTAAGTCGGGACACATGTACGCAATACGTCGGATTAATTCTGAGACAACACGGTGCATGGGTCATGATATATATTTACTTATTTTACGCACTTTAAATAACGGGACACGTATGCAAGGTTTCGACTTATCATATCGACCCATCTATATATATATTTCGGAACAACCGTAGACACTCTATATGTGAAGGTGGGAGTTGGCTATACAGGGTTGGAGTTGATTCCAAAATATATATGTACTTTGAGTTGTGATTGACACCGAGACCGGTACACGGGTCACGATACGTATTAAGTAATTCGAATATTATATATATCTAATTTATATATGAATCTATTGAACCATTGGACAATTAGACTATAGGACTGCTAACTTTGAACAATTAAAATGAGTTAAAATGCTGATTATAACATATGAAACTAAACAATTCTTCAAGTTTGCCACTTGATTCTATCTCAAACCTCATTTGTATTTTGACGATTCCGAACCGCATTCAAATCTTATCATGATTCTTGAAAATATCTTGATCGAGAAATTAACCCAGCCGCACCTCGTCTACGGAAGAAGATTTATGCGTACAGTTATGCACATGAAACTTCCGAAACCAAAATTATAGTTAAAACGTATCCGCATCGAATTCCTTATCAATTATTAGCAAAAAAAACAACCTCACAATTTCTTTTTCAAGAAGTTGATTTTGTCATAGCTCCACTTCAACTTCTCAGTAAGACCACTTTTATTATAATCTCAATATATACGTATTCTTTCGCCGTCGTTATTGGAGAATTTTTTTTTTCCACCATACCACCATCAGCATTTAAATATCTAAAAACACAAAACTCTTAAAATCATCTCGGTTTGAAAACCAATGACCCAGATCCGTTAACTGTGAGAATGCTGACAAAGCAGCATGTTGTAGATGGTCTTAATGGCCAAAAGTAGATGATAAAGAGAAGAGGGTTAGGAACGCTCGATAGAAAATTTAGAACCGAAAAGCGGATTATGCGAAACTATGAAGGAAGCCGTAGACAAATCACAAAGAATAAGTTTGACTTCAAAGGATCCAAACGATTCAGTATCTGCTAAAATCGTTAGTAAGAACCCTACTCCTTTATTCTAAACCTTTTCGGATGATATTCTTCATCAACATTTTATCTTAGAGATTATAAGATATTTTCATATCTTCCGTTATGCATATTCTCCATATTTCTGGAGATATTTTCACAACTATTCTTATCTGGGATCATTTATCTCTCCGTAACACCTGTGTTACAATATAAAAGAAACTGTGTTAGTTTCTAGGTTCTAAAACCTTCGAGTTTAAAATAGGAATGTTCTGAAACAGTGTTGGGAACTGATGCATGAATTAGTATAATATAATGAAACTTGATCAACTTCATTATATTACAGTAAGTCATGTTAAGTTTCTAATGGAATGTGATGATTTACAGTACCATCATCATGTGCCATGTTATACGGCTCTTACATTCCATCCAATTCCCAAACATATTAGGAACATATCATCTTGATAGTTATATCTTTCTGGATATTCTGGTAATTTGACAAATCAAAATCGTGCCATTACCATTTATATCTTAGAGCATTAGCTATACCCATTCCGAATTTCATATCTACAAATTCTGGACCATTGCTCGCTTGATTCGAAGCCGGGAAGAGAAAACGAAAGCATGAAGCTCCGAAAAATAATGAAGGATATAAAACCCGACAACCACTCAGAAAATTACAAACCGTGTGTATCAATACGTATTGCAACGTAAAGACACGGGAGAATTAAAAACATTATAATTCAAGGAAATAATAGAAGTGAATAGATTCTTCGGGCGGCAGATAAAAGAGAAGAATAAAAGATATGAAAGTTAGAAGTATAACAAGAATCGGAACGGGATGGAGCATTTTAAAGAATACTTTAAGGTATGAATTGAGGGAGAAAGGATAGAAGATGTGACGTATGGAAGTAAGGAAGGGAAGGAGATGGATTTATAGTGAAATATCTGACAGAGAAATCGAAACAGATTGCCACACTAAATCAAAGAAGATCCTGATCGCCGAAGAACCAAATCTTATTACGCAAGATTTTCTTTAAATCTCTTAAATTCTGGAAATCCATCCTAATCATGTCATCGGTTAAAACAATTCCATATTCACTTATTTCATTCTTTTGTGATAGCTTCACTCGTGCGCTTCACATGATCGAATCGTTGTATCCATATCTTCCAAAAATGATAAAACTCTATCATTACCTCATATTCGTCATGAAAACATTCCTATTGTTATTTATGACAACCCTTATCAAATTTCGGGGACGAAATTTTTTTTTAACGGGTGGGTACTGTAACGACCCGGAAATTTCCGACCAAATTTAAACCCTAATCTCTATATGTTTCCGAAACGATAAGCAAAATCTGTAATGTTGAGTCTAGAAAGTTTGAAATCTATATTCGGATAATCAGTTAACCTTTGACCATTACCCGACGATTCACGAATCATTGTGTGTAAATAATATATATATATATATATATATATATATATATATATATATATATATATATATATATATATATATATATATATATATATATATATATATATATATATATATATATATATATATATAAATATAAACATATGTGTATATATATAAAATGTGGAGTTAATAAATTACACTTTAAATTACTTAAATTATGATGTAAAATAATATACAGAATAATTAAGTATTATCATTAAAAGTAATATAATATTAATAATATTATTATTAACACTATTATTATCAATGTATTTATTATTATGATAGTTATTAATTGTATTATTGTTTTAAACATTAATATTAAAATTACAGCATTATTATTAATTAATGCATTTATAGTTATTAGTTAATAAAATTAATATTATTTATTATTTATATAATTATTATCATTAGTATTAATTATTAATAATAATATCGGGTATGAAATATGGTTTATGTTAAATATCACGATCGGAATCTTAATCTTGTCTATTCCAAACCACTACAAAACAACATCCAGCTAATTCTGTTAACCATTGTTATCTCATTTATATTATTTTTATTATCTTTCTGTACTCGATCGAATAGTCTTGTTGACTTTCGAATGTAATAAAAATTGATCATATTCAGGGTTAGGTAATTGAGTCAATCATACTTCATCCTCTTATCTTGAAAATAAATACATATATACGCATATATACACATTATACAACTATAACCGAGACCCCAAAAATCACCTCAAGAATTCAACACCTTCATCTCACCATAACCACCACTATCGATTATCACTACAACAATCAGCAACACCCATGATATTTTTCCGTCCTTCTGTTTCTAATCATTAAGTAACGAACCAAAACACTTGCGTTTTCTACCAAGAACCACCCCCACCGAAGCTATCACCTTCATCCAATTATCTTGAGAGTTGCTACTATTGTGGCTTCGTTCTCAGTCACCACCAAACACCAATCCATCATCTTCACTACCATAACTGACACCCTTACTATCACCTTCTTCCTCAAACAAAACCGCCATGTCTTTCTCTCTCTCCTAATTTCTTCGTGAACCACCTTCTCCACCAACTCGCCTGCAAGCACCGGCTACCAAAGTTTCACACAACCTCATCGTCAAATCACCATCACTGCTACTGTCAGTCCTCTCTTCTTTCTGTTCAGACGACACACAAACAATTCAGGTTGCTGCACCGATTGTTCTTATTATAATGATAAAGTAAAAGAGAACGTTTTCATGGAAGATCATTATGATAATTTATAATGAATAATACGTTTATATATATAGTTCTACCAACTCCAAGACAAGTTGCTTGTGGGACAAATACTTTAATCATGGCCGACAAAAGCAATTGATTAGTTTATATTATTTTATGATGAAGATAAAGGGGGATGACCTGTACATGTTGTGTATCAAAATCTTTCGAAAACTCCAAAACAAGCTATCGGTTTGTTTTTTTTTTAAAACGTTTCCTAAAATTTGTAGAAAGCAAATCTCTCACTTTCTGTTTTTCCTTTGGGCCGTGACCCAACACAAACTTCTGTTGGACTGAACCCTGGCCCGTCTCCAATTTTAAGTTTGATTAGAAGTTAGATGACGATTAATGTTAATGATGAAGCTGTGAGGAAGACAATAGCTGTTCGCATGTATTTAATATTTAAACACGCGTATCAAAACAAGAACTCATTAGTGCTTTAATGGTTTGGAAGGATGGTTGTTAAACCAGAGGTCCTGGGATCGAACCCAGGCCATTTCGGTATTATTTTTATCAAGCGAATTTGTTGGGCCAAGACTAAAATCCCTGTTGGGCCAGGACGTGTGTTGGGTCGAAATTGTTTTAATAATTTATGAAGATAATAAGATCGTAAGAGTATGATGGTGGAGTTTTATTTTAAGAAGTCTATCTCAAGGGTTAGTAAAATAAAGTGTGGTAATACTTCGTAAAAGCTAAGACAGATAATTGGTTAAGGGAGTGGCCTTTGAACGAGAGGTCTTGAGTTCAAGTCCCATACAAGGGTGTTTATCTTTTTCTTTAAGAACTCATTACTTGAAGGTTCGTGAATCCGAGGCCAACCCTATACTTGTTCGATGATGTTATATGTATTTTTACTACAAAATACAGTACGGTGAGTATATAGATCCCTTTTAAACTCTAAATATTTTTGGGCTGAGAATACATGCACTGTTTTTATAAATGATTTACGTTATGGACACAAGTAACTGAAAAATATATTCTACGTTGAGTTGTACCACTGGCATACTTCCCTGTAGCTTGGTAACTATTATTTACAGCTGTATTGTAAACGCGAATCCTGTTGATAGATCTATCGGGCCTGACAACCCCAACCGGACTGGACGACCAGTATTCAACGGTTGCACAGTACTTCGTTTCGTGACTACACTTGGTACAGTGTAGTAAGATTTCATAATAAAGGGAATATGCGACGTGATTAAATGTTAAGTATGGTTACCAAGTGCTCAACCATTTAGAATATTTTTATTAAATGTTTATATATGAAATCTTGTGGTCCATGATTATTATATCGCTGCTAGTATCAAACCTATATATCTCACCAACTTTATGTTGACTTTTTAAAGCATGAAATTCTCAGGTACGAATTAAGACTTCCGCTGTGCATTAGCTTATATAAAGGATACTAGTTGGGACCATTTAAGCCATGATACAAGAACGTTGCATTCGAGTCATTGAAGATCATTAAAGACATTTATTAAGTAAATGACAGAATAGGTTATTCGGATATCGAGAAACGTTAGACGAGTTTATTAATGTCTGATGTAAAGATAGATTGCCTTTTAAGAATAAATGCAACGTTTGTAAAATGTATCATATAGAGGTCAAGTACCTCGCGATGTTATCAATTGTTGTAATTCGTTTGTAATCAATATGGACATCGTCCGGATGATTAGTTTCGGATCCTTTCATATATACACTCCAATGATCAGCTCTTAGCAGCCTATGTGAGTCACCTAACACATGTGGGAACCATCATTTGGCAACTAGCATGAAATATCTCATAAAATTACAAAAGTATGAGTAATCATTCATGACTTATTTACATGAAAACAAAATTACATATCCTTTATATCTAATCCATACACCAACGACCAAAAACACCGACAAACACTTTCATTCTTCAATTTTCTTCATATAATTGATCTCTCTCAAGTTCTATCTTCAAGTTCTAAGTGTTCTTCATAAATTCCAAAAGGTCTAGTTTCATAAAATCAAGAATACTTCCAAGATTGCAAGTTTACTTCCAAGTTTTCTAAATCCATTCCAAGTAATCATCCAAGATCAAGAAACCTTTGTTACTTATAGTAGGTTATATTTCTAATACAATGTAATAATCATATTCAAACTTTAATTCAATTTCTATAACTATAACAATCTTATTTCGAGTGGAAATCTTACTTGAAATTGTTTTCGTGTCATGATTCTGCTTCAAGAACTTTCAAGCCATCCAAGGATCCTTTGAAGCTAGATCCATTTTTCTCATTTCCATTAGGTTTATCCAAGGAAATTGAGGTAGTAATGATGTTCATAACATCATTCGATTCATACATAAAAAGCTGTCTTATTCAACGTTATAAACTTGTAATCACTAGAACATAGTTTAGTTAATTCTAAACTTGTTCGCAAATAAAGTTAATCCTTCTAACTAGACTTTTAAAATCAACTAAACACATGTTATATATCTATATGATATGCTAACTTAATGATTTAAAACCCGAAAACACGATAAACACCATAAAACTGGATATACGCCGTCGTAGTAAAACCGGGGGCTGTTTTAATTGGGATAATTAAAAGCTAAGAAGAACTTTGATTTAAAAGCTATACTTCTGGAAAAATGATTTTTCTTATGAACATGAAACTATATCCAAAAAATCATGGTTAAACTCAAAGTGAAAGTATGTTTTTCAAAATGGTCATCAAGATGTCGTTCTTTCGACGGAAATGACTACCTCTTTCAAAAATAACTTGTAACTTGTATTTTTGACTATAAACTTATACTTTTTCTATTTAGATTCAAAAAGTTAAGTTCAATACAAAACCGTGGCCACTGGAATCACTCAAAACGGATTAGAAACGAAGAAATGGCGAGTAAAACAAGATTGACACGTATACACTGGGTCGTGGATCTATATATATATTGCGGAACAACCATAGACACTCTATATGTGAATGTTGGAGTTAGCTACACAGAGTTGAGGTTGATTCCAAAATATATATATAGTTTGAGTTGTGATCAATACTGAGATACGTATACACTGGGTCGTGGATTGATTCAAGATAATATTTATCGATTTATTTCTGTACATCTAACTGTGGACAACTAGTTGTAGGTTACTAACGAGGACAGCTGAATTAATAAACTTAAAACATCAAAATGTATTAAAAGTATTGTAAATATATTTTGAACATACTTTGATATATATGTATATATTGTTATAGGTTCGTGAATCAACCAGTGGCCAAGTCTTACTTCCCGACGAAGTAAAAATCTGTGAAAGTGAGTTATAGTCCCACTTTTAAAATCTAATATTTTTGGGATGAGAATACATGCAGGTTTTATAAATGATTTACAAAATAGACACAAGTACGTGAAACTACATTCTATGGTTGAGTTATCGAAATCGAATATGCCCCTTTTTATTAAGTCTGGTAATCTAAGAATTAGGGAACAGACACCCTAATTGACGCGAATCCTAAAGATAGATCTATTGGGCCTAACAAACCCCATCCAAAGTGCCGGATGCTTTAGTACTTCAAAATTTATATCATATCGAAGGGTGTCCCGGAATGATGGGGATATTCTTATATATGCATCTTGTTAATGTCGGTTACCAGGTGTTCACCATATGAATGATTTTTATCTCTATGTATGGGATGTGTATTGAAATATGAAATCTTGTGGTCTATTGTTACGATTTGATATATATAGGTTAAACCTATAACTCACCAACATTTTTGTTGACGTTTAAAGCATGTTTATTCTCAGGTGAATACTAAGAGCTTCCGCTATTGCATACTAAAATAAGGACAAGATTTGGAGTCCATGTTTGTATGATATTGTGTAAAAACTGCATTCAAGAAACGGATTTCGAAGTAACATATTTGTATTGTAAACCATTATGTAATGGTGGTGTGTAAACAGGATATTTTAGATTAACATTATTTAATAATCTACGTAAAGCTTTTTAAACCTTTATTGATGAAATAAAGGTTATGGTTTGTTTTAAAATAAATGCAGTCTTTGAAAAACGTCTCATATAGAGGTCAAAACCTCGCAATGAAATCAATTAATATGGAACATTTTTAATCAATAAGAATGGGACATTTCATCTTTAGCAAAACATTTCTTCAAATTCGAGACGTGGAAAGTGTTATGTACAGCTGCGAGTTGTTGAGGTAGCTCCAGTTGGTTAGCTACTGGTCCGACACGATCTATAATCTTGAATGGTCCAATGTACCTTGGATTTAGTTTCCCCCATTTACCAAATCGAACAACGCCTTTCCCAGGTGAAACCTTAAGCATGACCATTTTTCCAATTTCAAACTCTATATCTTTTCTTTTACTGTCCGCGTAGCTCTTTTATCGACTCTGCGCGGTTTTCAATCGTTGTTGAATTTGGAAGATTTTCTCGGTAGTTTCTTGTATTATCTCCGGACCCGTAATCTTTCTATCCCCCACTTCATTCTAACAAATCGGAAACCTGCACTTTCTACCATAAAGTGCCTCAAATGGCGCCATCTCAATACTAGAATGATAACTGTTGTTGTAGGAAAATTCTGCTAACGAAGGTGTTGATCCCAACTGTTTCCTAAATCAATAACACATGCTCGTAGCATGTCTTCAAGCGTTTGTATCGTCCTTTCGCTCTGCCCATCAGTTTGTGGATGATAGGCAGTACTCATGTCTAGACGAGTCCCCAATGCTTGTTGCAACGTCTGCCAGAACCTTGAAACAAATCTATCATCCCTATCAGAGATAATAGAGACGGGTATTCCATGTCTGGAGACAACCTCCTTCAAATACAATCGCGCCAACTTCTCCATTTTGTCATCTTCTCTCATTGGCAGGAAGTGTGCTGACTTGGTGAGACAATCAACTATTACCCAAATATTATCATAACCACTTGCAGTCCTTGGCAATTTAGTAATGAAATCCATGGTAATGTTTTCCCATTTCCATTCCGGGATTTCAGGTTGTTGTAGTAGACTTGATGGTTTTTGATGTTCAGCTTTGACCTTAGAACACGTCAAACATTCTCCTACATATTTAGTAAAATCGGCTTTCATACCCGGCCACCAAAAGTGTTTCTTGAGATCTTTATACATCTTCCCCGCTCCGGGATGTATTGAATATCTGGTTTTAAGTGCTTCCTTAAGTACCATTTCTCTCACATCTCCAAACCTTGGTACCCAAATTCTATCAGCCCTATATCTGGTTCCGTCTTCCCGAATATTAAGATGTTTCCCTGATCCTTTGGGTATCTCATTCTTCAACTTTCCTTCTTTTACAACCGCCTGTTGCGCCTCCTTTATTTGAGTAGTAAGGTTAGTATGAATAATTATATTCATAGCTTTTACCCGTATAGGTTCTCTGTCCTTTCTACTCAAAGCGTCAGCTACCACATTCGTCTTCCCCGGGTGGTATCGAATCTCAAAATCATAATCATTCAACAGTTTAATCCACCTGCGTTGTCTCATATTCAGTTGCTTCTGATTAAATACATGTTGGAGACTTTTGTGATCGGTATATATAATACTTTTGACCCCATATAAATAATGCCTCCAAGTCTTTAATGCAAAAACAACAGCACCCAATTCCAAATCATGAGTCGTATAATTTTGCTTGTGAATCTTCAATTGTCTAGACGCATAATCAATCACCTTCATTCGTTGCATTAATACACAACCGAGACCTTGCTTTGATGCGTCACAATAAATCACAAAATCATCATTCCCTTCAGGCAATGACAATATAGGTGCCGTAGTTAGCTTTTTCTTCAATAACTGAAACGCCTTCTTTTGTTCATCCTTCCATTCAAATTTCTTCCCTTTATGCGTTAATGCAGTCAAGGGTTTTGCTATTTTGGAGAAATCTTGGATGAATCTTCTGTAATAACCAGCCAATCCTAAAAATTGACGTATATGCTTCGGAGTTTTTGCGGTTTCCCACTTTTCAACGGTTTCGATCTTTGTTGGGTCCACCTGGATACCTTCTTTGTTCACTATGTGATCGAGGAATTGAACTTCTTCCAACCAAAATGCACACTTTGAAAACTTAGCGTACAGTTTTTCTTTCCTCAATACTTCTAGCACTTTTCTCAAATGTTCTTCGTGCTCTTGATCATTCTTTGAGTAAATAAGTATGTCATCAATGAAAACAATGACAAACTTGTCAAGATATGGCCCACACACTCGGTTCATAAGGTCCATGAACACAGCTGGTGCGTTAGTCAATCCAAACGGCATAACCATAAACTCGTAATGACCATAACGCGTCCTAAAAGCAGTTTTTGGAATATCATCCTCCTTTACTCGCATTTGATGATATCCAGAAAGTAAATCGATTTTCAAATAAACTGACGAGCCTTGTAGTTGATCAAATAAGTCATCAATTCTCGGCAGTGGATAACGGTTTTTGATGGTAAGTTTATTCAACTCTCTGTTGTCAATACACAACCTAAACGTACCATCATTATTTTTGACAAACAAAACAGGAGCTCCCCATGGTGATGTGCTTGGTCGAATGAAACCACGTTCTAATAGTTCTTGCAGTTGGCTTTGCAGTTCTTTCATCTCGCTGGGTGCGAGTCTGTAAGGAGCACGAGCTATTGGTGCAGCTCCTGGTACAAGATCTATTTGAAATTAAACAGATTGATGTGGAGGTAGTCCCGGTAATTCTTTCGGAAATACATCGGAAAATTCTTTTGCGACGCGAACATCATTGATGCTCTTTTCTTCAGTTTGTACTTTCTCGACGTGTGCTAGAACAACATAGCAATCTTTTCTTATTAGTTTTTGTGCCTTCAAATTACTAATAAGATGTAGCTTCATGTTGCCCTTTTCTCCGTACACCATTAAGGGTTCTCCTTCTTCTCGTACAATGCGAATTGCATTTTTGTAACATACGATCTCTGCTTTCATCTCCTTCAGCCAGTCCATGCCAACTATTACATCAAAACTCCCTAACTCTACTGGTATCAAATCAATCTTAAATATTTTGCTACCCAGTTTAATTTCTCGATTCCGGCATATATAATCTGCTGAAATTAATTTACCATTTGCTAATTCGAGTAAAAATTTACTATCCAACGGCGTCAATGGACAACTTAATTTAGCACAAAAATCTCTACTCATATAGCTTCTATCCGCACCCGAATAAAATAAAACGTAAGCAGATTTATTGTCAATAAGAAACGTACCCGTAACAAGCTCCGGGTCGTCCTGTGCCTCTGCCGCACTAATATTGAAAACTCTTTCGCGGCCTTGTTCATTCGTGTTCTCCTGGTACGGGCAATTTCTAATAATGTGGCCCGGTTTTCCACATTTATAACAAACTACATTGGCATAACTTGCTCCGACACTACTTGCTCCGCCATTACTCGTTCCGACACCATTTGTTCCTTTCATTCTGTTAACCTCTGGTCCGTAGACCTCACACTTCACCGCGCTATGACCATTTCTTTTACACTTGTTGCAAAATTTTGTGCAGAACCCCGAGTGATACTTTTCACACCTTTGGCATAGCTGCTTCTGATTGTTGTTGTTGTTGCGGTTGTTATTGTTGTTAGGATGATTGTTGTAGTTGTTGTTGTTATTATGCTGTTTGTTGTAGTTGCGATTGATGTTCTGATTGTTGGGATAGTTGTTATTGTTTTGGTGACTCTTATCACCGTTTTCCTCCCACTTTCTTTTGACTAGCTTCACGTTGGCCTCTTCGGCCGCCTGTTTTTTAATTCTTCCCTCAATCTAGTTCACTAGTTTGTGAGCCATTCTACATGCCTATTGTATGGAGGCAAGCTCGTGTGAACTTATATCTTCTTGGATTCTCTCCCGTAGCCCTTTTACAAACGCGTCGATCTTCTCTTCCTCATCTTAGAACGCTCTCGGACACAATAGGCACAATTCTGTGAATCGTATTTCATACAAAGTAATATCGAATCCCTGTGTTCGTAACCCTTTAAGTTCTGACTTGAGCTTATTGACCTCAATTCTGGGACAGTACTTCTCGTTCATCAATTGCTTGAATGCTGACCACGGTAGCGCGTAAGCAGCATCTTGTCCCACTTGCTCTAGATAGGTATTCCACCATGTTAACGCAATACCTGTGAAGGTATGCGTAGCGTACTTCACTTTGTCTCCTTCAGTACACTTACTTATGGCAAACACCGATTCAACTTTCTCGGTCCACCGTTTCAATCCGATTGGTCCTTCAGTCCCATCAAATTCTGAAGGTTTGCAGGCAGTGAGTTCCTTGTAGGGGCATCCTACACGATTTCTTGCGCCGTTAGCTGTATTGCTAGATTCAGAGTTATTGTTGGTATGTAGCGCGGCCTGTACTGCGGCTATGTTTGAAGCAAGAAAGGCACAAAATTCCTCTTCGCTCATATTCAAGGTGTATCGAGTAGTCGGTGCCATTTCCTTCAAAATAGTCAAATGAAACAAGTTAATCATACAGAATATTAAGAGTAGTCAATAGTATCTCGTAGCATAATATGAACTCATTTATAAAAGCTTTTTCTTCATATTAACATTTTATAAGTTTAAATTCGGGTACTACCTACCCGTTAAGTTCATACTTAGTAGCTAATATACAATTCAACTACTACAATTCCATATAAAAACTGATTATAATAATATATCGCATACAAATATTCTTCAAACTTACAACTTCGCTATATTACATATAACATGAAATATAGTACACTATGATACAGGACAGTTTTGAAGATAAATCTAGTTAATACACAAGTTGTTCAGCAAAGGAAATAAAGACACGTAATTCATAAGTCCAGAAACAAGTCATGCATTATGGTTTTACTAAGACGACTTTCCATCCTTGGTCTTGTGGAAAATAACCGTTATGACCATTGGCTAGGCAGCATGTTGTAATGTCATCAAAAGGATGAGGGTTTCGTAATGTCCAACAGCCCCGTAATAATCTAAAAACCTTGTTTCTCACCCCAACTACTGAATCCGTCACTTGTGGGAAAGTTTTATTTAAAAGCTACAATCCGATGTTCTTTTTCTCACTTTGGTAAGAAGCGAACATCACTAACCCGTAAGCATAACATGCTTCTTTATGTTGCATGTTAGAAGCTCTTTCTAATTCACGAAATCCTATGTTGGGATATGTTGAGTCAAAATAGGTTCTTAAGCCGTAGCGTAAAATTGCATTTGGGTTCCCCGCATTTAACGCTTTAAAGAAAACACGGCGTAACTTAAAGTCTCCCCAATGTGATATACCCCACCTATCAAAGGAAAGCCTTTTATAAACTAAGGCATTTTTGGAAAGTCTTTCAAATGTTTGACAAGTTAATTTCGCCATAACTAAATGTGTTGATGAATTCTGACTGACTCTAGACAAGATTTCCTCAATCATATCCTCTGGTAGGTCTTCTAAAATATTCGGTTGTCTACCCTTAACGTCCATTTTATTTTTATACTATAAAATAGACAAGAATTAGATTCGTAATAACAAACAATACAAGCAATTTTTCATAGAACATAAAAGTACAAGCACACTACAATACATTTATTACACAACATGCTCACACCCCTCTAATCTGAATCACTGGTTTCTTCTTCTTCGGACTTGGTTCTTTTTCCTTATCTTCTAGAGATATATGATGTTCCTCTAATACGATTCGTCGTTTTCCACATTGGTTTAGAAAAACCTGGTGGTTTAGATGTTCCCGGGTTATAGTCACGATATAGAAAATATGGGTGTTGACGGTACCTATAAAGTTCATCGGGGTCGGAATCAGATTTCTCTATTTTGATGCCTTTTCCCTTATTATTTTCTTTTGCCTCATTAAATTGGGTCGGGGTAATTTTTATAACATCATCGGAATCCTCATCAGGATCCGATTCATCAGAAAATTGGTAATTTTCCCAATATTTTGCTTCCTTAGCCGAAACACCATTGACCATTATTAACTTTGGTTCATTGGTTGAAGATTTTCTTTTATTTGACCGGTTTTCTGTGGTTCCTACTATTCCCCCCTCCGGAACCACTTCTTCTGGTTCCTCTTCTTCCGGTTCCTCTTCTTCCGGTTCCGTTTCCTCTTCTTCCGGTTCTTCGGGAACTTGTGAATCTTGCCAATATATATTTGTGCTAGAGGTAGACATCTATCACACAATATCAAACATGTTAAGAGATTAATATATCACATAATATTTACATGTTAATAATATATAGTTTCCGACAAAAATGTTAAGCAATCATTTTTTTAAAGAAAACACGGTCGAAATCCAGACTCACTAATACATCCTAACAAACTCGATAAGACACACTAATGCAAATGTTCTGGTTCTCTAAGACCAACGCTCGGATACCAACTGAAATGTTCCATTCATATTGATTATAAACGTTCCATATTAATTGATTTCGTTGCGAGGTTTTGACCTCTATATGAGACGTTTTTCAAAGACTGCATTCATTTTTAAAACAACCATAACCTTTATTTTATCAATAAAGGTTTTAAAAGCATTACGTAGATTATCAAATAATGATAATCTAAAATATACTATTTATACATGACCATTACATAAATGTTTACAATAGAAATATATTACATCGACATATGTTTCTTGAATGCAGTTTTTACACAATATCATACAAACATGGTGAGTTATAGGTTTAACCTATATATATCAAATAGTAACAATAGACCACAAGATTTCATATTTCAATACACATCCCATACATAGAGATAAAAATCATTCATATGGTGAACACCTGGTAACCGACATTAACAAGATGCATATATAAGAATATCTCCATCATTCTGGGACACCCTTCGGATATGATATAAATTTCGAAGTACTAAAGCATCCGGTACTTTGGATGGGGTTTGTTAGGCCCAATAGATCTATCTTTAGGATTCGCGTCATTTAGGGTGTCTGTTCCCTAATTCTTAGATTACCATACTTAATAAAAAGGGGCATATTCAATTTCGATAATTCAACCATAGAATGTAGTTTCACGTACTTGTGTCTATTTTGTAAATCATTTATAAAACCTGCATGTATTCTCATCCCAAAAATATTAGATTTTAAAAGTGGGACTATAACTCACTTTCACAGATATTTCCTTCCTCGAAAATAAGACTTAGCCACGGATCGATTCACAAACCTATACAAATATGTACATATATATATAAGTATGATCAAAATATAATTACAACCATTTTTATTATGTTTTAAAGATTTGAGTGTATTAAGTCAGATGTCCTTGTTAGTAACCTACAACTAGTTGTCCACAGTCAGATGTACAGAAATAAATCGATATATATTATCTTGAATCAATCCACGACCCAGTGTATACACGTCTCAGGCTAAATCTGTAACAACCCTGATTTTTTCGTTACTTTCGTTAACCTTTCGTTAGTTTATTTAACGGCGATTATTTAACTTTCATGTGGTTACGTGTATTAAATGCGTACTTGACCTTTGGAGGGTTTCAATAATTGATATGGGTTGATATTAATTCAAATAAATATTTCGGATAATGAAATACGATAAAAACGATACGATTTTGATAATAGCTTTTTGAGCAACGAAACGCTCGGGTTTATTTTAATAATTAATTTTATTAATTATTAACTTTTTAAAATATTTAATTTATTGGGTTTTTAATAAATTAAGCGATTGGTTGCGTTTAACGATCGTCTTAGCTTTCCGGGCCTTCGGTACGACAAAACGACACTTAAAACGGGCCACAAATACACGGGATTACAAAACGAGAGCCCGGGAACCCATAGTGTGCCCCATTCGGCCGACCACCCCCCACCCCTATTTTGTTAATTTTGATTACTTGGGGGACCTTATGTGCAAATTGATTATGTTAGGGCTAGATATATATAGTATGTGTTAACCTAATAAAATCACAAATCCCCTACACCAAAATTGTGCAGTCGACACCTCCCTGGCTCCTCCCCATCGTCGCCCAACATCACCATCATCATCACCTTCAATTTTTGATCTTTTGATAAAACCTTGAACACGAAAGTTGTAATTCTCGATCTCCTCTACGCGTTGGTGTATTTAATTTAGCGATCAAAGGTATAATTGCATGAACCCTAATTCTTAAAAATCTGATTTTCATGTGAGTTTCATAGTTATGTTGTCAATTGCTCAAGTCTATACGCGTACGTGTTAATTGTAATCGTTATTTTGATTGTTTGATGCGCTAGGGTTTAAAAACGAATTTGTATTTGTTTGATCAGAAAAATTAAGTTTTTCAAATGTTAATTATTATCTTATAATCAGATTCCTTGCGAAAAACTATTGAGTTTAGGCTTTGGATTCGCTTGATTTCGTTTCCGTATGATTAAGTTATGTCGATTTGAATTATCGTTGTGTTTTTGTTGCTTGATCAGAAATCTGGTATTGATAGAAAACGAATTGGCATGTGAGACTTATACCACTGGAAAGATAATTTAAAAACACTCAAGTTAGACTACGATATCATGTCGTTTACTTATGTATAGCCCGAGATATGCTAGAATTAATGTAAATGTAGTTTTATACAGCACTTGCATGAAAATAACGTTGTATGATAAAATATTTTAACTTCTGTGATTGAAGTTTGCATATTTGAAAAGTAGACAAAAATTACTTCATCTTTCATGTAGATATTATAGGCTAATTGTATCTAGATCTTCGGATAATCGTATGTGAATGTGACTAACGAAATGGGAATCGAATCTGTAAATTGAACACGATTTTGTACTTTGTGAATTTTGTATATTGATTGAGAATGTATGCTTTTGGAAAATGAAACTTAACATTATATGTGACTTATTTTTAGTTTATGTAAATCTCTGAAACCTTATGCATTGGGCACAATAGAGCCATACTTTATGTGAATTCTGGTTTGAGCTGAAAACTGAATGATCAACTTGCACGAATAAACTGTACAAATTGGCTAAATAAAAGTGGCTTGATTTTTTATATGTGTTACTTTGATTTGTCCTTGAACAATGACCACTGGTCTTGTATCAATTGCATGTTTCTAACTCCGGTTATAGCCGAAATGAAATCAGTACGCGGTCAGAAACTGACTTGTCAAACCCCAAATGTATCCCTTCTGATTCCTGACTTTTAATTGTCGTATGAGTCCCTGGCCAGACTTTTTGGAATTGATTTTGAGTCTAATTATGATCTGGAGTTTTTCATATTTACTTGAATTTTGTACTATGAGATAATATGCTAAGTATGCTACGTGTTCATAAATTTTGTGCATAACATAAACTGAAATTGTGAAAATGATTATTCATGACCTAAAACATATTGTTTGACTTAGGTTTGACTTATTGACCAATATTTGACATGAACCTACTGATGTTGACTTTAGTTGACCACATTGACCAAGTTTGACTTTCGGTTTGACTTCGGTTGACTTTGTTTGACTTGCATGATATAGTTGACTTTTACTTAGAAACGCGTCGAGTCGAGCAATAAGAAAACGTACACTATGAAACTACACTTATTTAAGATACATATATTGACCAACCTACATACGTATACTTAGGTTACATTACTCGGGTCTAAACCGTACAAGTCAGTTGTCTTTCATTCCGAGCTTATTCAAAGGTGAGTCTACAGTCCCGCTTTTTACATGTTTTCAGGGATGAGAATACACGCTGTTATATTTACATTTTCAAATACTTTTGTATTGACATGAGTACTACACATATGCATAATGAGTTTGTTCAAAAAGCCTCTAGCTTGAATACTTTTAATACCATTTGGTAGGCACAATTTAGATGGACAGATCCGTTAGGTTGACAACCTCACCCACTATAAAAGCAGTGGTGCATTTACTTTGAACATTTAATACATCTGAACAGTGTATAACATTTTACGAGGTAAGGTGGGTATAGTGGTTTCTATACTCGGGTCTTTGCTAGTATTCAGGTGCTCGGTTTATGCTTGCGATAGAATCTTGTGGTCAATGAAACTAAACTATTTTTCTGATAACTGTTTTTCAGATACTGTACAATGATATTTAAACTGTGGTTTACGATCAAATGAGATAAAACTTGACAGGGTGTTGTCTACAAATGATTGAAATTTGACATGGTAGTGTCAACAAACTTTTGAAACGAGAAACGGTGTTGTCTAAAAACTTTAACATTAAACTTTGGTGGTCTTTCACTAGTAAACATTTTCGAAATGTTATTTCTTAAACATACTGCATTGTTTACCTAAAACCTGTAGATTTACTCAACATTATTGTTGACCCGTTTTGCGTGTTTTATTCTCAGGTATTAATTGCTTTCGCTGTAGAATACTGTTGTTACGTAGAAGTCAATCCAAGCACTGGGACCAGAGTTAACATTCCGTTGAAGGGATTTGACGGGGTGTTACAAAATCACAACTCAAAGTATATATATTTTTGGAATCAACCTCAACCATGTATAGCTAACTCCAACATTACTGCATATAGAGTGTCTATGGTTGTTCCAAATAATATATATACATGGTTCGATATGATATGTCAAAACATTTCCATACGTGTCTATGGTATCCCAAGATTACATAATATATTAGAGTACATGTATAATACAATATAAGTTAGCTAGGATATGATTTGTATAGATTTGTTAAACATTTCCCGTAGCTAAAAAGATCAAAAATATCCAATCTTGTTTTACCCATAACTTCTTCATTTTAAATCTGTTTTGAGTGAATCAAATTGCTATGGTTTCATATTGAACTCTAATTTAAGAATCTAAACAGAAAAAGTATAGGTTTATAGTCATAAATTTAGGTTACATGTGTAGTGACCCGAACTTTTCCATGTTTATATATATTAATTGAGATTGATATTTACATGATTAAATTTTTCCAACATGTTAAGCAATCAAACTTGTTAAGACTTGATTAATTGAAATATGTTTCATATAGACAATTGACCACCCAAGTTGACCGGTGATTCACGAACGTTAAAACTTGTAAAAACTATATGATGACATATATATGGATATATATATAGTTAACATGATACTATGATAATTAAACATATCATTAAGTATATTAACAATGAACTACATATGTAAAAACAAGACTACTAACTTAATGATTTTTAAACGAGACATATATGTAACGATTATCGTTGTAAAGACATTTAATGTATATATATCATATTAAGAGATATTCATACATGATAATATCATGATAATATAATAATTTAAAATCTCATGTGATATTATAAACATTGGGTTAACAACATTTAACAAGATCGTTAACCTAAAGGTTTCAAAACAACACTTACATGTAACGACTAACGATGACTTAACGACTCAGTTAAAATGTATATACATGTAGTGTTTTAATATGTATTTATACACTTTTGAAAGACTTCAATACACTTATCAAAATACTTCTGCTTAACAAAAATGCTTACAATTACATCCTCGTTCAGTTTCATCAACAATTCTATTCGTATGCACCCGTATTCGAACTCGTACAATACACAGCTTTTAGATGTATGTACTATTGGTATATACACTCCAATGATCAGCTCTTAGCAGCCCATGTGAGTCACCTAACACATGTGGGAACCATCATTTGGCAACTAGCATGAAATATCTCATAAAATTACAAAAATATGAGTAATCATTCATGACTAATTTACATGAAAACAAAATTACATATCCTTTATATCTAATCCATACACCAACGACCAAAAACACCTACAAACACTTTCATTCTTCAATTTTATTCATCTAATTGATCTCTCTCAAGTTCTATCTTCAAGTTCTAAGTGTTCTTCATAAATTCCAAAAGTTCTAGTTTCATAAAATCAAGAATACTTTCAAGTTTGCTAGCTCACTTCCAATCTTGTAAGGTGATCATCCAACCTCAAGAAATCTTTGTTTCTTACAGTAGGTTATCATTCTAATACAAGGTAATAATCATATTCAAACTTTGGTTCAATTTCTATAACTATAACAATCTTATTTCAAGTGATGATCTTACTTGAACTTGTTTTCGTGTCATGATTCTGCTTCAAGAACTTCGAGCCATCCAAGGATCCATTGAAGCTAGATCCATTTTTCTATTTTTCAGTAGGTTTATCCAAGGAACTTAAGGTAGTAATGATGTTCATAACATCATTCGAATCATACATATAAAGCTATCTTATTCGAAGGTTTAAACTTGTAATCACTAGAACATAGTTTAGTTAATTCTAAACTTGTTCGCAAACAAAAGTTAATCCTTCTAACTTGACTTTTAAAATCAACTAAACACATGTTCTATATCTATATGATATGCTAACTTAATTACTTAAAACCTGGAAACACGAAAAACACCGTAAAACCGAATTTACGCCGTCGTAGTAACACCGCGGGCTGTTTTGGGTTAGTTAATTAAAAACTATGATAAACTTTGATTTAAAAGTTGTTATTCTGAGAAAATGATTTTTATTATGAACATGAAACTATATCCAAAAATTATGGTTAAACTCAAAGTGGAAGTATGTTTTCTAAAATGGTCATCTAGACGTCGTTCTTTCGACTGAAATGACTACCTTTACAAAAACGACTTGTAACTTATTTTTCCGACTATAAACCTATACTTTTTCTATTTAGATTCATAAAATAGAGTTCAATATGAAACCATAGCAATTTGATTCACTCAAAACGGATTTAAAATGAAGAAGTTATGGGTAAAACAAGATTGGATAATTTTTCTCATTTTAGCTACGTGAAAATTGGTAACAAATCTATTCCAACCATAACTTAATCAACTTGTATTGTATATTATGTAATCTTGAGATACCATAGACACGTATACAATGTTTCGACCTATCATGTCGACACATCTATATATATTTCGGAACAACCATAGACACTCTATATGTGAATGTTGGAGTTAGCTATACAGGGTTGAGGTAGATTCCAAAATATATATAGTTTGAGTTGTGATCAATACTGAGATACGTATACACTGGGTCGTGGATTGATTCAAGATAATATTTATCGATTTATTTCTGTACATCTAACTGTGGACAACTAGTTGTAGGTTACTAACGAGGACAGCTGACTTAATAAATTTAAAACATCAAAATATATTAAAAGTGTTGTAAATATATTTTGAACATACTTTGATATATATGTATATATTGTTATAGGTTCGTGAATCAACCAGTGGCCAAGTCTTACTTCCCGACGAAGTAAAAATCTGTGAAAGTGAGTTATAGTCCCACTTTTAAAATCTAATATTTTTGGGATGAGAATACATGCAGGTTTTATAAATGATTTACAAAATAGACACAAGTACGTGAAATTACATTCTATGGTTGAATTATCGAAATCGAATATGCCCCTTTTTATTAAGTCTGGTAATCTAAGAATTAGGGAACAGACACCCTAATTGACGCGAATCCTAAAGATAGATCTATCGGGCCGAACAAGCCCCATCCAAAGTACCGGATGCTTTAGTACTTCGAAATTTATATCATATCCGAAGGGTGTCCCGGAATGATGGGGATATTCTTATATATGCATCTTGTTAATGTCGGTTACCAGGTGTTCACCATATGAATGATTTTTTTATCTCTATGTATGGGATGTGTATTGAAATATGAAATCTTGTGGTCTATTACTATGATTTGATATATATAGGTTAAACCTATAACTCACCAACATTTTTGTTGACGTTTTAAGCATGTTTATTCTCAGGTGATTATTAAGAGCTTCCGCTGTCGCATACTTAAATAAGGACGAGATTTGGAGTCCATGCTTGTATGATATTGTGTAAAAACTGCATTCAAGAAACTTATTTTGTTGTAACATATTTGTATTGTAAACCATTATGTAATGGTCGTGTGTAAACAGGATATTTTAGATTATCATTATTTGATAATCTACGTAAAGCTTTTTAAAACCTTTATCTATGAAATAAAGGTTATGGTTTGTTTTAAAAATGAATGCAGTCTTTGAAAAACGTCTCATATAGAGGTCAAAACCTCGCAACGAAATCAATTAATATGGAACGTTTTTAATCAATAAGAACGGGACATTTCAGTTGGTATCCGAGCGTTGGTCTTAGAGAACCAGAATTTTGCATTAGTGTGTCTTATCGAGTTTGTTAGGATGCATTAGTGAGTCTGGACTTCGACCGTGTTTACTTAAAAAATGATTGCTTAACAAATTTTGTTGGAAACTATATATTTTTAACATGTGAATATTATGTGATATATTAATCTCTTAACGTGTTTGATATTATGTGATAGATGTCTATGAAAGGATCCGAAACTAATCATCCGGACGTTGTCCATATTGATTACAAACGAATTACAATAGTTGATAACATTGCGAGGTACTTGTCCTCTATATGATACATATTTCAAACGTTGCATTTATTCTTATAAGGCAATCTATAGTTACATCCAGAATTGACATATTCGCCTGACATTTCATAATATTCAAATGACCTAAACCGCCATTTACTTAATAATAGTCTCTATGAACTTCAATGACTCGAATGCAACGCCTTATGATAAAAGTCCTTAATGGCCTCAAGTAGTATCCTTAGTACGAGCTAATGCACAGCGGAAGACTTAATTCATACCTGAGAATAACATGCTTTAAAATGTCAACATAAAGTTGGTGAGATATAGGTTTAATGCCGGCAGCAATATATATATATATAGACCACAAGATTTCGTATGTAAACATTTCAATAAAAATATTCTAAGTGGTTGAGCACTTGGTAACCATACTTAACATTTTCACGTCGCATATTCCCTTTAATATGAAATCTTACTACACCGTACCAAGTGTAGTCACAAAACGAAGTACTGTGCAACCGTTGAATACTGGTCGTCCAGTCCGGTTGGGGTTGTCAGGCCCGATAGATCTATCAACAGGATTCGCGTTTACAATACCGCTGTAAATATTAGTTACCAAGCTACAGGGAAGTATGCCAGTGGTACAACTCAACGTAGAATATATTTTTCAGTTACTTGTGTCCATATCGTAAAACATAAAATACATGTATTCTCATCCCGAAATATTTAGAGTTTAAAAGTGGGACTATATACTCACTTTCGTCTTGAAGATATATATAATTTGACTTGGTCTCCGGTTGATATCACGAACCTATCCATATATAATATATCAATACCTTTTCTTTTTAAACAAACGTCACATATATATACTTGTTATACTTTTAATACTTTGAATAATTCCTTAGTCCGTAGTTAGCAGTTCGTTGTTAGTAATTCAATTTTAATGGTTCATTTTTAGATGTTTAATATACCCGCAATGAAATAAATAAAACCCCCAATGAAATAAATAAAACCCCATCGTATATGTATTGGTCGAGATTAATCTTGACCCACGGTACCGGTGTTGTCAAATGACGTGTTGCGTACATAAAGTACCGGTGTTGTCAAATGACGTGTTGCGTACAATCATGGGATCTTATGATTAATCTTCTCGTGTTGTTTACGGGTGATCCTGAACCATATAAAATTGAATTATAAGTACATATATATAAAATATCATGTTATCTTAGAAAGATGTGATTTTATTTAATTTTTCCCAATTAATCCCGAAGTTAAACAAGTCTTGGATAACCAATTTTGTTTCGGTCATAGTTTCTTCGTTACAAATCCGTTTTCGTTGATTCAACTTGCCATCTCCTTGGATCGAGTCCCTCTTTAAGACTATGAACTGAAAATACCTTGGTTTGTATTCAAAATCACACGGCATAGGTGAAACTTTAGTGAAACTTATGAAGTTAAACATTTTCCTTTATTTAAACAACCTTAAATGATTATTTTTCTAAAAATACTTATACTTTGAATTAAATCATGAAATTTTTATGTGTTATCATATTCATAGTAAAAATCATTTTTCCAGAAGATAAACCTCCAATTCAAAGTTTAAGATAGTTTTTAATTATCCAACCCAAAACAGTCCCCGGTTGCACTCCGACGTCGTAAAAACAGTTTTTAAGATATTCTTTGAAAAACCAAGTTATACCTTGTTAAATTAACATATAATTAAGTTATATTACAGGTCTTGAAGTATTTTAAAAGTTAATTTAGAAGGATCTATTTAGTTTGCAAACAAGTTTGAAAACTTTCAAACTATGTTCTTGTTGTTAAATTTTTATACCACAAAATAAGATAGCTATATATATATGAATCGAATAAGGTTATGAACATAGTTACTACCTCAAGTTCCTTGGACAAGGTTGCTGTAAAAGAGGAGTAAAAAGTTAGAACCAAAAGGGTGATGGAAGTGGATGAAAGATTGGAAGTAAGTTTGTGTTCTTGGAAGGATTTCTTGAAGTGTTTTTGTATGGTTTTCTTATGGTGATTAAGTAAGGTTTTTGAAGCTAGATCTTCATAGATATGAGCTGAGATGATTAAGGGGTTTAAGGGTTATGGAAGTGTGTGTTTTTAACTTAGAAATGATGATAAAAATTGAACCAAAATGATGATACATGGAAGCTCTTAAAAACGTGGTATAAAGGGAACAAGGACAAAATTTCAACTTGTATTCTTGTATAATTATTGAAGGTAAATGTCAAAAAGGAATTCCCTCTTGATGAGGGCAGATATAGGATTGATTTAAAGTTGATTTGATGTGTATATACCAATAGTAAATACGTATAGAAGCTAGGTATGATACGAGTACTTATACTCTATATATACGTATAGAAATTTTGTGAAAAATGGAATGAGGATTCAAATATAGCTATCTTTTGTGAATACACTTATATTGTTTTATGTATTTAAGTCTTTAAAAGTGATTAAATACATTACTTATACGATATATGTATAAACATTATAGGTTATAAGTATTTATGTCAAATAACTTTACGTATAGTTATCGTTTTGAAAACTTAAGTTAGTAGTTTCAAAATATACTTATAACTTATTGTTATTAATACAAAATGAGATATTAAAACATTCTTAAATCATGTTAAATATGTATATATACATATATATATACAAACGTATAATTATCATATATTGTATAGTTCGTGATATCATCGGTCAAACTAGACGGTCAAACGTTGTGTAAAACTCTTTTCGGAAACATAAATCTCAACAATTTGGGATTGCTTATCATGTTGGTAAGGTTTAATTTATGTAAATATTAATCTTATAAGTATAGAATGATCGAAAAAGTGTGGGTCAACTTTAGGGTTTTTGCTTATCGTGTCGGAACCATATAGAGATTAGAGTTTAAATTTGGTCGGAAATTTCCGGGTCATTACAGTACCCATCCGTTAAAGAAATTTCGTCCTCGAAATTTGGTAGAGGTTGTCATAAACAACAATAGGAATGTTTTCATGACGAATATGAGGTAATAATGAAATTTTATCATTATTGAAAGATTTAGATAAAACGATTTGGTTATCTGAGACGCACGAGCGAAGCTATCACAAAAGAGTGAAATGAGTAAATATAGATTTGTTGTAACCGATGACGTGATTATGATCGATTTCCGGGATTTAAGGGTTTTAAAGAAAATCTTATGTAATAAGATTTAGTTTTGCGGCGATCAGGATCTTCTTTGATTTAACGCGGCAATCTGTTTTGATTTCTTTGTCGAATATTTCACTATAAATTTACCTCCTTCCCTTTCTTTCTTCCCACATCTTCTATTCTTTCTCTTTAGTTCCTACTTTAAGACATTCGCTAATATGCTCCATCCCATTCTAACCCTTGTTATATTTCTAACTTTCATATCTTTCATTCTTCTTTTTCATCTATCACCAGAAGAATCTATTCTCTTTTATCCTTTCCTTGGAATTATAATGTTTTTAATTCTCCCGTGCCTTTACGTTGCAATACGTATTGATATGCACGGTTTGTAGTTTCGGGGTTGTTGTTAGGTTTTATACCTTCCCTTATATTTCGATGTTCCTACTCCCGTCCCTTAAAATCATTGTCATCCACAGTTAATGCTCTCTCTTATTTGCTGTGGTTTATGTTCCTATTTCTATTCTGAGGTTTTGTCCCTTTATTTCTTCTTCCCGTCCTCGAGCCAAGCGAACAATGGTCCGAAATTCGTAGGTAGGAAATTTTGAATGAACCTTGCTATTGGTTTTAGAATGAAATTGTAATGGCACGATCTTTATTCGTTAAATTACTCGAATATTCCGAAAAAAATAGAACTATCAAGGTGATACGTTCTAATATGTTTGGAGACTTGATAGAATGTAAGAGTCGTGTAACATGGCACATGATGACGGTACTGTGAATCATCACATTCCATTAGAAACTTAACATGACTTACTGTAATATAATGAAGTTGATCAAGTTTCATTATATTATACTAATTCATGTATCAGTTCCCAACACTACTTCAAAACATTCATATTTTTAAACTTAGAGATTTCAGAATTTAGAAACTAACACAGTTTCTTTTATATTGTAGCGCAGATGTTACGGAGAGTTAAATGATCGCAGATAGGAATAGTTGTAAAAATATCTCCAGAAATATGAAAAAATATGTATAACGAATGAAGATATCTTATAATATCTAAGATAAAATGATGATGAAGAATATCATCTTAAAAAGTTTAGAATAAGGAGCAGTGTTCTTACTAACGGTTTCAGCAGGCACTGGATCATTTGGATCCTTTGAAGGCAGGTTCTGTTTTCATGATTTGTTCACGGCCTCCTTCATACTTTGCTCAATCCGTTTTCCAGTTCCAAACCTTCTCTTTTTCTCAGCTTTACCACCATACCATTCTTTATCATCAATCTTTTGATTGTTAAAGTCGTTTATAGTTTTTGCTGCTTCATCAGCATTTCAAGAGCTACTTCATAGTTCAGGGTGTTTTCAGAAACTTCACATTCGAAGTATGAAATTTCTTAGGAATAAATGTTATAGGTATAACTGGGGAAGTTCTGCAAAATTTTCAAAATGCTAATTGCGGATTTCGCCAAAGGGTGGACGATCTGCTGGTACATTTGTTGATGATGTCGTGAAATATAAAGGATTTTCTGGTAACGACGTCAAAAGGACAAGGTATAAATATCGAGGTTATAATAGGAGTAGTCTCATTGAGGAGTCAAAGTGGAGCTGTGACAAAATTAGCTAATTGAAAAGGAATCGTATGATTGTTTTTACCAAGGAATGATAAGGAATTCAACGCGGATAAGTTTATAACTTTGGTTTCGAAGGTTTCTCAAGTGCATAATTGTATGCAGGAATCTTTCTTCCATAGACGAGGTGCGGCTGGTTCAATTTCTCGGTCGAGGTGTTTTCAGGAATCATGAAAGGATTTGAATGCGAATTGTAATCGTCAAGTTACGAATGAGGTTTAAGATAAAATCAAGTGGCAAGCTTGAAGAATTGTTTAGTTTCATATGTTACAATCAACATTTTAATTCATTTTAATTGTCCAATGTTTTCTTCTTTATGCCACTTGTTGGATTTTGGTAGGTCAAAATCCGAATATGAAATTTGATTGAAAATGGTTATTCTGGGGTGAGCGGATACGAATATCGGTGGTTGTAAGTAAGATAATAGATAACTGTTGAATCAGATTCAAGAATGTACAATATAACTTATTAATGTGAATTCTAAATATTCCTCGGGTACTACCCACCCGTTAAAATATTTTCATCATTAATAGTTTGTACGAAGGAATTTTTAATTACTATCTTTATGAAAATATACTTGCATATATATTTTCTTCAGAGATAATCATAGATTTAATGAGTCAATAAGATATTAAACTCATTTGATTTATCGTTAATTCTAGATTACATAATCTCTAAGACTTTAGAAATTACATAATCGTCATACGATACGTAAAGCGAAGATAATCGATGTAGAACGATATATAGAATGAAGATCATACTCGAAGTACAGATATTGAGTCGTGTGATGTTGATATTCGAGATACAGATTGTGATGTTGAGATTTAAGGCGCGGTTGTGATTGGGGTGATAAAGGTACTGTCGGCGTTGACGATGGTAGTACGGATTATGCTGCTGGTGTTGCTGTTGGTGTTTGTAACCTTCGCACCATATTCTCCAAAACCACTACCCGAGCACGGAGTTCGTTGACTTCTTCTATTATACCGGGATGATTGACGGTTGGAACGAGCGAATGAACAAGATTTGAAATATGGGATAGTATGTAATCATGACGAGATACTCTAGAAATGAGCGAGAAAATGGTGTTTCGAATAGGTTCGCCGGTAAGTGCTTCAGGTTCATCGTTAAGAGGACAATTTGGTGGATGGAATGGATCACCTTCTTCTTGCCTCCAGAAATTTAGTATATTACGAACCCATCCCCAATTCATCCAGAATAGATGATGGGAAATTGGTTGATCCATTCCGGTAACGCTGTTCTCGGAGCTCGAATGGAAATCCATATCGGCGAAGCTATCGAAGTCGGAGGAATTTGAGCTGGATGAAGAATCCATCTTGTATGGTCGGAGAAATGAATTTTTGGTTTGGAATAGATTATAGGAGTTGGGTTTGGTACTCTTCAATACATAATTTACATATGTATATATATAATATCAAAATCCCATGAATTACGGAGAATCTTTGAAATACGTCAGGCAATGTCTAGAGTAACAGATACGCTAGGATATGAATTTTGTCTATACACTATCGATGCACTAAATGCAGTAAGACGTGTCTAGACTTAAGAATGATAAGCAGGCAGTTCCCTAAGGATGATAAGCAGATGATTTCCGACTAGGATTGATAAGCAAAACTTTTGACAGGCAGACACGGTCAAAGTCCAGACTCACTTAATGTATCCTAACAACTACTAGTTAGACACACTAATGCAAGGCCTGGTTCGCTAAGACCAACGCTCTGATACCAACTGAAAGGATCCGAAACTAATCATCCGGACGTTGTCCATATTGATTACAAACGAATTACAATAGTTGATAACATTGCGAGGTACTTGTCCTCTATATGATACATATTTCAAACGTTGCATTTATTCTTATAAGGCAATCTATAGTTACATCCAGAATTGACATATTCGCCTGACATTTCATAATATTCAAATGACCTAAACCGCCATTTACTTAATAATAGTCTCTATGAACTTCAATGACTCGAATGCAACGCCTTATGATAAAAGTCCTTAATGGCCTCAAGTAGTATCCTTAGTACGAGCTAATGCACAGCGGAAGACTTAATTCATACCTGAGAATAACATGCTTTAAAATGTCAACATAAAGTTGGTGAGATATAGGTTTAATGCCGGCAGCAATATATATATATAGACCACAAGATTTCGTATGTAAACATTTCAATAAAAATATTCTAAGTGGTTGAGCACTTGGTAACCATACTTAACATTTTCACGTCGCATATTCCCTTTAATATGAAATCTTACTACACCGTACCAAGTGTAGTCACAAAACGAAGTACTGTGCAACCGTTGAATACTGGTCGTCCAGTCCGGTTGGGGTTGTCAGGCCCGATAGATCTATCAACAGGATTCGCGTTTACAATACCGCTGTAAATATTAGTTACCAAGCTACAGGGAAGTATGCCAGTGGTACAACTCAACGTAGAATATATTTTTCAGTTACTTGTGTCCATATCGTAAAACATAAAATACATGTATTCTCATCCCGAAATATTTAGAGTTTAAAAGTGGGACTATATACTCACTTTCGTCTTGAAGATATATATAATTTGACTTGGTCTCCGGTTGATATCACGAACCTATCCATATATAATATATCAATACCTTTTCTTTTTAAACAAACGTCACATATATATACTTGTTATACTTTTAATACTTTGAATAATTCCTTAGTCCGTAGTTAGCAGTTCGTTGTTAGTAATTCAATTTTAATGGTTCATTTTTAGATGTTTAATATACCCGCAATGAAATAAATAAAACCCCCAATGAAATAAATAAAACCCCATCGTATATGTATTGGTCGAGATTAATCTTGACCCACGGTACCGGTGTTGTCAAATGACGTGTTGCGTACATAAAGTACCGGTGTTGTCAAATGACGTGTTGCGTACAATCATGGGATCTTATGATTAATCTTCTCGTGTTGTTTACGGGTGATCCTGAACCATATAAAATTGAATTATAAGTACATATATATAAAATATCATGTTATCTTAGAAATATGTGATTTTATTTAATTTTTCCCAATTAATCCCGAAGTTAAACAAGTCTTGGATAACCAATTTTGTTTCGGTCATAGTTTCTTCGTTACAAATCCGTTTTCGTTGATTCAACTTGCCATCTCCTTGGATCGAGTCCCTCTTTAAGACTATGAACTGAAAATACCTTGGTTTGTATTCAAAATCACACGGCATAGGTGAAACTTTAGTGAAACTTATGAAGTTAAACATTTTCCTTTATTTAAACAACCTTAAATGATTATTTTTCTAAAAATACTTATACTTTGAATTAAATCATGAAATTTTTATGTGTTATCATATTCATAGTAAAAATCATTTTTCCAGAAGATAAACCTCCAATTCAAAGTTTAAGATAGTTTTTAATTATCCAACCCAAAACAGTCCCCGGTTGCACTCCGACGTCGTAAAAACAGTTTTTAAGATATTCTTTGAAAAACCAAGTTATACCTTGTTAAATTAACATATAATTAAGTTATATTACAGGTCTTGAAGTATTTTAAAAGTTAAGTTAGAAGGATCTATTTAGTTTGCAAACAAGTTTGAAAACTTTCAAACTATGTTCTTGTTGTTAAATTTTTATACCACAAAATAAGATAGCTATATATATATGAATCGAATAAGGTTATGAACATAGTTACTACCTCAAGTTCCTTGGACAAGGTTGCTGTAAAAGAGGAGTAAAAAGTTAGAACCAAAAGGGTGATGGAAGTGGATGAAAGATTGGAAGTAAGTTTGTGTTCTTGGAAGGATTTCTTGAAGTGTTTTTGTATGGTTTTCTTATGGTGATTAAGTAAGGTTTTTGAAGCTAGATCTTCATAGATATGAGCTGAGATGATTAAGGGGTTTAAGGGTTATGGAAGTGTGTGTTTTTAACTTAGAAATGATGATAAAAATTGAACCAAAATGATGATACATGGAAGCTCTTAAAAACGTGGTATAAAGGGAACAAGGACAAAATTTCAACTTGTATTCTTGTATAATTATTGAAGGTAAATGTCAAAAAGGAATTCCCTCTTGATGAGGGCAGATATAGGATTGATTTAAAGTTGATTTGATGTGTATATACCAATAGTAAATACGTATAGAAGCTAGGTATGATACGAGTACTTATACTCTAGATATACGTATAGAAATTTTGTGAAAAATGGAATGAGGATTCAAATATAGCTATCTTTTGTGAATACACTTATATTGTTTTATGTATTTAAGTCTTTAAAAGTGATTAAATACATTACTTATACGATATATGTATAAACATTATAGGTTATAAGTATTTATGTCAAATAACTTTACGTATAGTTATCGTTTTGAAAACTTAAGTTAGTAGTTTCAAAATATACTTATAACTTATTGTTATTAATACAAAATGAGATATTAAAACATTCTTAAATCATGTTAAATATGTATATATACATATATATACAAACGTATAATTATCATATATTGTATAGTTCGTGATATCATCGGTCAAACTAGACGGTCAAACGTTGTGTAAAACTCTTTTCGGAAACATAAATCTCAACAATTTGGGATTGCTTATCATGTTGGTAAGGTTTAATTTATGTAAATATTAATCTTATAAGTATAGAATGATCGAAAAAGTGTGGGTCAACTTTAGGGTTTTTGCTTATCGTGTCGGAACCATATAGAGATTAGAGTTTAAATTTGGTCGGAAATTTCCGGGTCATTACAGTCTACCTCTAGAACAAGTCCCATTGACTCACCTAATAATAATGAAGAGTCAAATGTAAATTGGAATGATTCGTGGACTGATTCACAAGTTCCCGAAGAGGAACCGGAAGAAGAGTCAGAACCGGAAGAAGAGTCAGAACCGGAAGAAGAACCGGAAGAAGAGTCAGAACCGGAAGAAGAATCGGAACCGGAAGAAGAATCGGAACCGGATGAAGAAATAGAACCGGTGGGGGAAATAATAAAACGGTTAAGTAAAAGAAAATCCTCAACCAACCGACCAAGGTTAATTATGGTCAATGGTGTTTCCGCCAAGGAAGCAAAATATTGGGAGGATTACCAATTCTCTGATGAATCGGATTCCGACGAGAATTCCGATGATGTTATAGAACTTACCCCAACTGAATTTAAAAAGGCAAAAGAAAATAATAAGGGAAAGGGCATAAAAATAGAGAAATCTAATTCCAACCCCGATGAACTTTATATGTATCGTCAACCCCCGAAGTCCTTAAGTTGTAACAATGACCCGGGAACCTCTAAACCACCAGGTTTTTCTAAACCAATGTGGAAAACGACGGCTCGTATTAGGGGAACATCATATATCCCTAGAAACTTGGCAAAATGAACCAAAACCGAAGAAGAAGAAACAAGCGAGTCAGAATAAGATAGTTGTATTCGTGTGGTGTAATATATGTAATATAGTGTGCTTATGCTTTATGATATATGTAAAAATTGCTTGTATTAATAAGTATTTTTTTATGAATCTAACTCTTGTCTATTTTACAGTTTAAAAACACAAAATGGATAGACAACCCAATATTTTAAGAGACCTACCCGGAGACATGATTGATGAAATCTTGTCTAGAGTCGGCCAGAATTCCTCGGCACAACTATTTAAGGCGAGATCAGTTTGTAAGACATTCGAAGAACGTTCCAAGAATGTCTTGGTTTATAAGAGACTTTCGTTTGAAAGATAGGGGATATCACATTGGGAAACCCATAAGTTACGATGTGTTTACTTTGACGCATATATTGCGGGGAACCCAAATGCTATTTTACGCAACGGGTTAAGAAATTATTTTGACTCAATATATCCGAATATTGGACTTCGTGATTTAGAAAAAGCGGCTAACATGCAACATAAAGAAGCATATTATGCTTACGGATTAGTAATATTCGCTTCTCACCAAAGTGAGAACAAGAACATCGGGCCACAACTATTAAACAAAACGTTTCCACAAGTGACGGAGTCGGTAATTTGGGTAAGAAATGAGGTTTTTAGATTGTTACGGGACTGTTGGACATTACGTAAGCCTCGTCCCTTTGACGACGTTACAACACGCTGTCTTATCAACGGCCATAACGGTTATGTTCCACAAGACCAAGGATGGGAAGTAGTCCTAGTAAAACCAGAATGCATGACTTGTTTCTGGACGTATGAATTACGTGTCTTTATTGCCTTTGCTGAACGACTTGTGTACTAGCTAGAACTATCTTCACAACTATCTTGTATCAAAGTTAATGTGTGCTATATTTCATGCTTTATGTAAAATAAGCGGTATTGTAAGTTTGTAAAATATTGTATAAAAGTTTGAACGTGAAATATTATTATAATCAGTTTTTCATATAGAATTGTAGTAGTTGAATTGTATATTAGCTACTAAGTATGAACTTAACGGGTAGGTACTACCCGAATTTAAACTTATAAAACGCTAATATGAAGAAAAAGCTTTTATAAATGAGTTCATATTATGCTACGAAATACTATTAACTACTCTTAATATTCTGTATGATTAACTTGTTCCATTTGACTATTTTGAAGGAAATGGCACCGACTACTCGACACACCGTGAATATGAATGAAGAGGAATTCCGTACTTTTCTAGCTTCAAACATAGCCGCAGTACAGGCTGCGCTACATACCAACAATAACCTTGGATCTAGCAGTACAGGAAATCGTGTAGGATGCACCTACAAAGAATTCACTGCCTGCAAACCTTTGGAATTTGATGGAACCGAAGGACCGATCGGATTGAAACGGTGGACCGAGAAGGTTGAATCGGTGTTTGCCATAAGTAAGTGTACTGAAGAGGACAAAGTGAAGTACGCTACGCATACCTTCACAGGTTCTGCGTTAACATGGTGGAATACCTATCTAGAGCAAGTGGGACAAGATGATGCGTACGCACTACCGTGGTCAGCATTCAAGCACTTGATGAACGAGAAGTACCGTCCCAGAACTGAGGTCAATAAGCTCAAGACAGAGCTTAGAGGGTTACGAACCCAAGGATTTGATATTACCACGTATGAAAGACGATTCACAGAATTGTGCCTATTGTGTCCGGGAGCATTCGAAGATGAGGAAGAGAAGATCGACGCGTTTGTGAAAGGATTACCGGAAAGAATCCAAGAAGATATAAGTTCACACGAGCCCGCCTCCATACAACAGGCATGTAGAATGGCTCACAAACTAGTGAACCAGATTGAAGAAAGAATTAAAGAACAGACTGCTGAAGAGGCCAATGTGAAGCAAGTCAAACGAAAGTGGGAGGAAAATGGTGATAAGAATCACCAGTACAACAACAACAGCAATTATAACAATAATCGCAACAACTATTCTAACAATCGCAACATCAATCGCAACTACAACAAACGGCCCAACAACAACAACAACAACAACAACAACAACCACAACAATCATCTTAACAACAATAATAACCGCAACAACAACAACAATCAGAAGCAGCTATGCCAAAGGTGTGAAAAGTATCACTCGGGGTTCTGCACCAAATTTTGCAACAAGTGTAAAAGAAATGGTCATAGCGCGGCGAAGTGTGATGTCTACGGACCAGGGGTTAACAGAACGAAAGGAACAAATGGTGTCGGAACGAGTAATGGCGGAGCAAGTAGTGTCGGAGCAAGTTATGCCAATGTAGTTTGTTATAAATGTGGAAAACCGGGCCACATTATTAGAAATTGCCCGAACCAGGAGAACACGAATGGACAAGGCCGCGGAAGAGTTTTCAATATTAATGCGGCAGAGGCACAGGAAGACCCGGAGCTTGTTACGGGTACGTTTCTTATTGACAATAAATCTGCTTATGTTTTATTTGATTCGGGTGCGGATAGAAGCTATATGAGTAGAGATTTTTGTGCTAAATTAAGTTGTCCATTGACGCCTTTGGATAGTAAATTTTTACTCGAATTAGCAAATGTTAAATTAATTTCAGCAGATAATATATGTCGGAATCGAGAAATTAAACTGGTTAGCGAAACATTTAAGATTGATTTGATACCAGTAGAGTTAGGGAGTTTTGATGTGATAATCGGTATGGACTGGTTGAAAGAAGTGAAAGCCGAGATCGTTTGTTACAAAAATGCAATTCGCATTATACGAGAAAAAGGAAAACCCTTAATGGTGTACGGAGAAAAGGGCGACACGAAGCTACATCTTATTAGTAATTTGAAGGCACAAAAACTAATAAGAAAAGGTTGCTACGCTGTTCTAGCACACGTCGATAAAGTACAAACTGAAGAAAAGAGCATCAATGATGTTCCCGTTGCAAAAGAATTTCCCGATGTATTTCCGAAAGAATTACCAGGATTACCCCCACATCGATCCGTAGAATTTCAAATAGATCTTGTACCAGGAGCTGCACCAATAGCTCGTGCTCCTTACAGACTCGCACCCAGCGAGATGAAAGAACTGCAAAGCCAATTACAAGAACTTTTAGAGCGTGGTTTCATTCGACCAAGCACATCACCGTGGGGAGCTCCTGTTTTGTTTGTCAAGAAGAAAGATGGTACATTCAGGTTGTGTATCGACTACAGAGAGTTGAACAAACTTACCATCAAGAACCGCTACCCACTACCGAGAATTGACGACTTATTCGATCAACTACAAGGCTCGTCTGTTTATTCAAAGATTGACTTACGTTCCGAGTATCATCAAATGCGGGTGAAAGAAGATGATATTCCAAAGACTGCTTTCAGAACACGTTACGGTCATTACGAGTTTATGGTCATGCCGTTTGGTTTAACTAATGCACCAGCTGTGTTCATGGACCTTATGAACCGAGTGTGTGGACCATACCTTGACAATTTTGTCATTGTTTTCATTGATGACATACTTATTTACTCAAAGAATGACCAAGAACACGGTGAACATTTGAGAAAGGTGTTAGAAGTATTGAGGAAGGAAGAATTGTACGCTAAGTTTTCAAAGTGCGCATTTTGGTTGGAAGAAGTTCAATTCCTCGGTCACATAGTGAACAAAGAAGGTATTAAGGTGGATCCGGCAAAGATAGAAACTGTTGAAAAGTGGGAAACCCCGAAAACTCCGAAACACATACGCCAGTTTTTAGGACTAGCTGGTTACTACAGAAGGTTCATCCAAGACTTTTCTAGAATAGCAAAACCCTTGACTGCATTAACGCATAAAGGGAAGAAATTTGAATGGAATGATGAACAAGAGAAAGCGTTTCAGTTATTGAAGAAAAAGCTAACTACGGCACCTATATTGTCATTGCCTGAAGGGAATGATGATTTTGTGATTTATTGTGATGCATCAAAGCAAGGTCTCGGTTGTGTATTAATGCAACGAACAAAGGTGATTGCTTATGCGTCTAGATAATTGAAGATTCACGAACAAAATTATACGACGCATGATTTGGAATTAGGCGCGGTTGTTTTTGCATTAAAGACTTGGAGGCACTACTTATATGGGGTCAAAAGTATTATATATACCGACCACAAAAGTCTTCAACACATATTTAATCAGAAACAACTGAATATGAGGCAGCGTAGGTGGATTGAATTATTGAATGATTACGACTTTGAGATTCGTTACCACCCGGGGAAGGCAAATGTGGTAGCCGATGCCTTGAGCAGGAAGGACAGAGAACCCATTCGAGTAAAATCTATGAATATAATGATTCATAATAACCTTACTACTCAAATAAAGGAGGCGCAACAAGGAGTTTTAAAAGAGGGAAATTTAAAGGATGAAATACCCAAAGGATCGGAGAAGCATCTTAATATTCGGGAAGATGGAACCCGGTATAGGGCTGAAAGGATTTGGGTACCAAAATTTGGAGATATGAGAGAAATGGTACTTAGAAAAGCTCATAAAACCAGATACTCAATACATCCTGGAACGGGGAAGATGTACAAGGATCTCAAGAAACATTTTTGGTGGCCGGGTATGAAATCCGATGTTGCTAAATACGTAGGAGAATGTTTGACGTGTTCTAAGGTCAAATCTGAGCATCAGAAACCATCAGTTCTACTTCAACAACCCGAAATCCCGGAATGGAAATGGGAAAACATTACCATGGATTTCATCACTAAATTGCCAAGGACTGCAAGTGGTTTTGATACTATTTGGGTAATAGTTGATCGTCTCACCAAATCAGCACACTTCCTGCCAATAAGAGAAGATGACAAGATGGAGAAGTTAGCACGACTGTATTTGAAGGAAGTCGTCTCCAGACATGGAATACCAATCTCTATTATCTCTGATAGGGATGGCAGATTTATTTCAAGATTCTGGCAGACATTACAGCAAGCATTAGGAACTCGTCTAGATATGAGTACTGCCTATCATCCACAAACTGATGGGCAGAGTGAAAGGACGATACAAACGCTTGAAGACATGCTACGAGCATGTGTTATTGATTTCAGAAACAGTTGGGATCGACATCTACCGTTAGCAGAATTTTCCTACAACAACAGCTACCATTCAAGCATTGAGATGGCGCCGTTTAAAGCACTTTATGGTAGAAAGTGCAGGTCTCCGATTTGTTGGAGTGAAGTGGGGGATAGACAGATTACGGGTCCAGAGATTATACAAGAAACTACCGAGAAGATCATCCAAATTCAACAACGGTTGAAAACCGCCCAAAGTCGACAAAAGAGCTACGCTGACATTAAAAGAAAAGATATAGAATTTGAAATTGGAGAGATGGTCATGCTTAAAGTTGCACCTTGGAAAGGCGTTGTTCGATTTGGTAAACGAGGGAAATTAAATCCAAGGTATATTGGACCATTCAAGATTATTGATCGTGTCAGATCAGTAGCTTACCGACTTGAGTTACCTCAACAACTCGCGGCTGTACATAACACTTTCCACGTCTCGAATTTGAAGAAATGTTTTGCTAAAGAAGATCTCACTATTCCGTTAGATGAAATCCAAATCAACGAAAAACTTCAATTCATCGAAGAACCCGTCGAAATAATGGATCGTGAGGTTAAAAGACTTAAGCAAAACAAGATACCAATTGTTAAGGTTCGATGGAATGCTCGTAGAGGACCCGAGTTCACCTGGGAGCGTGAAGATCAGATGAAGAAGAAATACCCGCATCTATTTCCAGAAGATTCGTCAACACCTTCAACAGCTTAAAATTTCGGGACGAAATTTATTTAACGGGTAGGTACTGTAGTGACCCGAACTTTTCCATGTTTATATATATTAATTGAGATTGATATTTACATGATTAAATTTTTCCAACATGTTAAGCAATCAAACTTGTTAAGACTTGATTAATTGAAATATGTTTCATATAGACAATTGACCACCCAAGTTGACCGGTGATTCACGAACGTTAAAACTTGTAAAAACTATATGATGACATATATATGGATATATATATAGTTAACATGATACTATGATAATTAAACATATCATTAAGTATATTAACAATGAACTACATATGTAAAAACAAGACTACTAACTTAATGATTTTTAAACGAGACATATATGTAACGATTATCGTTGTAAAGACATTTAATGTATATATATCATATTAAGAGATATTCATACATGATAATATCATGATAATATAATAATTTAAAATCTCATGTGATATTATAAACATTGGGTTAACAACATTTAACAAGATCGTTAACCTAAAGGTTTCAAAACAACACTTACATGTAACGACTAACGATGACTTAACGACTCAGTTAAAATGTATATACATGTAGTGTTTTAATATGTATTTATACACTTTTGAAAGACTTCAATACACTTATCAAAATACTTCTACTTAACAAAAATTCTTACAATTACATCCTCGTTCAGTTTCATCAACAATTCTATTCGTATGCACCCGTATTCGAACTCGTACAATACACAGCTTTTAGATGTATGTACTATTGGTATATACACTCCAATTATCAGCTCTTAGCAGCCCATATGAGTCACCTAACACATGTGGGAACCATCATTTGGCAACTAGCATGAAATATCTCATAAAATTACAAAAATATGAGTAATCATTCATGACTTATTTACATGAAAACAAAATTACATATCCTTTATATCTAATCCATACACCAACGACCAAAAACACCTACAAACACTTTCATTCTTCAATTTTCTTCATCTAATTGATCTCTCTCAAGTTCTATCTTCAAGTTCTAAGTGTTCTTCATAAATTCCAAAAGTTCTAGTTTCATAAAATCAAGAATACTTTCAAGTTTGCTAGCTCACTTCCAATCTTGTAAGGTGATCATCCAACCTCAAGAAATCTTTGTTTCTTACAGTAGGTTATCATTCTAATACAAGGTAATAATCATATTCAAACTTTGGTTCAATTTCTATAAGTATAACAATCTTATTTCAAGTGATGATCTTACTTGAACTTGTTTTCGTGTCATGATTCTGCTTCAAGAACTTCGAGCCATCCAAGGATCCATTGAAGCTAGATCCATTTTTCTCTTTTTCAGTAGGTTTATCCAAGGAACTTAAGGTAGTAATGATGTTCATAACATCATTCGAATCATACATATAAAGCTATCTTATTCGAAGGTTTAAACTTGTAATCACTAGAACATAGTTTAGTTAATTCTAAACTTGTTCGCAAACAAAAGTTAATCCTTCTAACTTGACTTTTAAAATCAACTAAACACATGTTCTATATCTATATGATATGCTAACTTAATGACTTAAAACCTGGAAACACGAAAAACACCGTAAAACCGAATTTACGCCGTCGTAGTAACACCGCGGGCTGTTTTGGGTTAGTTAATTAAAAACTATGATAAACTTTGATTTAAAAGTTTTTATTCTGAGAAAATGATTTTTATTATGAACATGAAACTATATCCAAAAATTATGGTTAAACTCAAAGTGGAAGTATGTTTTCTAAAATGGTCATCTAGACGTCGTTCTTTCGACTGAAATGACTACCTTTACAAAAACGACTTGTAACTTATTTTTCCGACTATAAACCTATACTTTTTCTATTTAGATTCATAAAATAGAGTTCAATATGAAACCATAGCAATTTGATTCACTCAAAACGGATTTAAAATGAAGAAGTTATGGGTAAAACAAGATTGGATAATTTTTCTCATTTTAGCTACGTGAAAATTGGTAACAAATCTATTCCAACCATAACTTAATCAACTTGTATTGTATATTATGTAATCTTGAGATACCATAGACACGTATACAATGTTTCAACCTATCATGTCGACACATCTATATATATTTCGGAACAACCATAGACACTCTATATGTGAATGTTGGAGTTAGCTATACAGGGTTGAGGTTGATTCCAAAATATATATAGTTTGAGTTGTGATCAATACTGAGATACGTATACACTGGGTCGTGGATTGATTCAAGATAATATTTATCGATTTATTTCTGTACATCTAACTGTGGACAACTAGTTGTAGGTTACTAACGAGGACAGCTGACTTAATAAATTTAAAACATCAAAATATATTAAAAGTGTTGTAAATATATTTTGAACATACTTTGATATATATATGTATATATTGTTATAGGTTCGTGAATCAACCAGTGGCCAAGTCTTACTTCCCGACGAAGTAAAAATCTGTGAAAGTGAGTTATAGTCCCACTTTTAAAATCTAATATTTTTGGGATGAGAATACATGCAGGTTTTATAAATGATTTACAAAATAGACACAAGTACGTGAAATTACATTCTATGGTTGAATTATCGAAATCGAATATGCCCCTTTTTATTAAGTCTGGTAATCTAAGAATTAGGGAACAGACACCCTAATTGACGCGAATCCTAAAGATATATCTATCGGGCCCAACAAGCCCCATCCAAAGTACCGGATGCTTTAGTACTTCGAAATTTATATCATATCCGAAGGGTGTCTCGGAATGATGGGGATATTCTTATATATGCATCTTGTTAATGTCGGTTACCAGGTGTTCACCATATGAATGATTTTTTTATCTCTATGTATGGGATGTGTATGGAAATATGAAATCTTGTGGTCTATTACTATGATTTGATATATATAGGTTAAACCTATAACTCACCAACATTTTTGTTGACGTTTTAAGCATGTTTATTCTCAGGTGATTATTAAGAGCTTCCGCTGTCGCATACTTAAATAAGGACGAGATTTGGAGTCCATGCTTGTATGATATTGTGCAAAAACTGCATTCAAGAAACTTATTTTGTTGTAACATATTTGTATTGTAAACCATTATGTAATGGTCGTGTGTAAACATGATATTTTAGATTATCATTATTTGATAATCTGCGTAAAGCTTTTTAAAACCTTTATCTATGAAATAAAGGTTATGGTTCGTTTTAAAAATGAATGCAGTCTTTGAAAAACGTCTCATATAGAGGTCAAAACCTCGCAACGAAATCAATTAATATGGAACGTTTTTAATCAATAAGAACGGGACATTTCAACATGTTAATTACTAAAGAGGTAGTCATTTCCGTCGAAAGAACGACATCTTGATGACCATTTTGAAAAACATACTTTCACTTTGAGTTTAATCAAGATTTTTGGATATAGTTTCATGTTCATATGAAAAATCATTTTCCCAGAAGAACAACTTTTAAATCAAAGTTTATCATAGTTTTTAATTATCCAAACCAAAACAGCCCCCGGTTTCACTACGAGGGCGTATATCCAATTTTATGGTGTTCATCGTGTTTCCAGGTTTTAAATCATTAAGTTAGCATATCATATAGATATATAACATGTGTTTAGTTGATTTTAAAAGTCAAGTTAGAAGGATTAACTTTTGTTTGCGAACAAGTTTAGAATTAACTAAACTATGTTCTAGTGATTACAAATTTAAACCTTCGAATAAGATAGCTTTATATGTATGAATCGAATGATGTTATGAACATCATTACTACCTCAAGTTTTCTAGATAAAACTACTGGAAATGAGAAAAATGGATCTAGCTTCAAAGGATCCTTGGATGAATTGAAAGTTCTTGAAGCAGAATCATGACACGAAAACAGTTCAAGTAAGATTTTCACTCGAAATAATGTGACGACCCGGGAATTTGAGACCAAATTTAAACTTAATCTTTATATGATTTCAATACGATAAGCAAGGTTTGTAAAGTTGAGTCTTAAGAATTTTTGAGCTGTTTACATAGATTCAGTTGACCTTTGACTATTCCCGATGATTCACGAACAACTATTCGTAAATAGATAAATATATATTTATAAATATAAATATATACATAAATTCGAAATATAATTTGAAATATTATATTATTTAATTATTAGAATTAATTTTTTAAAATAAAATAATATAAGATATAATAAAATGAATCTATATATAGATATAAAAGTTTACTGAATATATATACTAATCGTAACACTCGTTTGACATTCGATTGTGATTAAACATACGTTAATACGAAATATCCTCCATAAAGAAAACTGTCAGTAACATATAGCCAAATGATATTCATGAAAGAAACAATTCAATGTGGCAACTAGATATTTTTGCTTCCACGATTGTGGATTATAAATATATATATTCATATTTGTCTTGGTCCAACATGAAAGTACACCCACAAGTAATATTTCTGTTCACTATTATTGTTTTCAATTTGAATCATAAGTATCATTCATGTTAAAGTAAAGTTATTGGATTATGTATTGAAATATTCTTACTAATTTGGTTCTTTCATAGCTTTATAACAAATAATATATACATATGTATTTATATAAATATAAAACAAGTATATAAATAAAAATGAATATATATACATGATACAGTTATATATATATAGATTCATATATAGATATAGATATATCTATATTTATATTTATAATTACAATTATAACAAATATATATAACAAATACATATAAATATATAACAAATAAAATTATAACAGATAAATATAAAAAAAAATTTAGTTATATAACATATACATAGGATACTGATTGTAGAAAATTTCATATTTATTTGTATCCCTATCTATCTGCTTATTTTCTTGTGGCTCGTGATATTATGTATATCCAATTTAGCTAAAATCCAATCTCAGTCAATTCTCGCTGCTGTATCAGTTAATCACATGTATGATATAATTTGTCCATTCTTGTTAATCTTTATAAAAAAGAAAGAAAAAAAAGAAAAACACACCCTGCTCGTCGATAGCTTTTCTCACAAAATTTCAATTTCGATTGAATTATAAAAATTGAGGAATACACAAGTGTTAGTAATCCTTTACTCCAGCTATCTACAAATTTTCAAATCTTCATTCATGAAATCAAGGTTTAATTTCGAAGTCAAAGTTTTCAAAACAAAAAGTCAAACCTGTGTTCAACAATCAAATTGAAGTTTTACAGATCGTTTATGTTGAAATTAATGATTTGGAAGGTTTCTATGGATGATTTCTAACATACTTCATGTTATAACATTTATCTAAAACGAGCTCGAATTCAAAAATCAATTTTTTTTAGTATGCAGCGTCGAGCAGCAATAAATGGAGTTTTCTTTTTATTTTTTTATTTTTTTTAAAGTTAGTAATCACAAGTGAGTGGGTATTTATTGGATATCAAATATTAAATTGATCATTGAACTGAAAAAGGAGACACAAATATTACGGGTTATAATGTTATGCAGTCTGTTTTAAATTAGAAAATATAGAACGGTGTAATGGTTAAATGTTGAAGCGGGTGAGCGAGAGGTCATGGGTTCGAACCCCGGCAGTGGCTTATTATTTTTTAGCAAGACTTCAAAGGTTGTATTTTATTTTTATTATTATTATTATTATTATTATTATTATTATTATTATTATTATTATTATTATTATTATTATTATTATTATTATTATTATTATTATTATTATTATTATTATTATGTTATAATTATTATCTACTAGAATTATTGTATTACTAATTATTATCATTATTATTAATAAAATGGTTATTAAAAGTATTATCATTTATATAGTTTATATTATTATCATTGTTAATATTATTAGTATTAACATTATTATTGTTAGTAGTATTATTATTGTTATTATCAATTATTATGATTTCGAACATGTTAATAACAAACATATTATGAAGTTAGTAATAAAAGTTGTTAAGATAAAATTTGGAAACTGATTATAAACTATATGAATACCTGTATAATTATGAATATAATTATGAATATTAAGTTATAGAAACTGTGGTTATAAGTCTAGATATTTAACACAAGGTTTGTAATAAAAACTTATTATTAACAAAATTACTATTATCAGAATTATTATTATTCTGAAACTAATATTAGACCAATCGTTTAAAAGTATTATTTTTACTAAAACTATCATTATTATCGTTATCAGTATTTTCTATATCATTATTATTAAAATAATTACGATTATAAAAATAAAAGTATTAATGATGTTATTAAGGTTGTAAGCATAAAAATAAAGATTATATATATATATAAATATATATTTAAGACACATAACTTAACTATATTAATATATCTATATATAAAATAAAAATACATATATATAATGAAACTTATTAATCTACTATATATGAATTACATCACTAATAATAATATTTTTGTTCGATTAAAATTATGTGTATTAATATATATACAAATGATATAGGTTCGTGAATCCGAGGCCAACCCTGCATTGTTCAATGTCGTCATATGTATTTTTACTACAAAATACAGTATTGTGAGTTTTAGTACTCCCTTTTTAAATGCTTTTGCAATATATATTTTTGGGACTGAGAATTCATGCGTTGCTTTTTTAAATGATTTACAAAATAGACACAAGTACGTGAAACTACATTCTATGGTTGAATTATCGAAATCGAATATGCCCTTTTTTATTAAGTGGTAATCTAAGAATTAGGGAACAGACACCCTAATTGACGCGAATTTTAAAGATAGATCTATCGGGCCCAACAAGCCCCATCCAAAGTACCGGATGCTTTAGTACTTCGAAATTTATATCATGTCCGAAGGAGGATCCCGGAATGATGGGGATATTCTTATATGCATATTGTGAATGTCGGTTACCAGGTGTTCAATCCATATGAATGATTATTTTTGTCTCTATGCATGGGACGTACGTTTATGGAAAATGGAAATCTTGTGGTCTATTAAAATGATGAAAACGATTATTTATGTTAACCTAATGAACTCACTAACCTTTTTGTTGACACTTTATAACATGTTTATTCTCAGGTATTAAAGGAATCTTCCGCTGTGCATTTGCTCACTTTAAAGACATTACTTGGAGTCATTCATGGCATATTTCAAAAGATGTTGCATTTGAGTCATTGAGTTCATCAAGATTATTATTAAGTTAATTATATATAGATATATTATGAAATGGTATGCATGACGTCAACTTTCGATGTAATGAAAGATTGTATTTTCAAAAACGAATGCAATATTTGTAAAATGTATCATATAGAGGTCAAGTACCTCGAAATGAAATCAACTGTTGTGAATCATTTATAATCAATATGGACTTCGTCCGGATGGATTAGGACGGGTAACCTTCAAATAAGATTGTTATAGTTGTAGAAATTGAATCAAAGTTTGAATATGAATATTACCTTGAATTACAAAGATAACCTACTGTTAATAACAAAGGTTCCTTGATCTTAGATGATTACTTGGAATGGATTAGAAAGCTTGGAAGTAGACTTGCAAACTTGGAAGTATTCTTAATTTTTATGAAACTATACTTATGGAATTTATGAAGAACACTTAGAAATTAAAGATGGAACTTGAGAGAGATCAATTACATGAAGAAAATTGAAGAATGAAAGTGTTTGTAGGTGTTTTTGGTCGTTGGTATATGGATTAGATATAAAGGATATGTAATTTTGTTTTCATGTAAATAAATCATGAATGATTACTAATATTTTTGTAATTTTATGAGATATTTCATGCTAGTTGCCAAATGATGGTTCCCACATGTGTTAGGTGACTCACATGGGCTACTAAGAGCTGATAATTAGAGTGTATATACCAATAGTTCATACATCTAAAAGCTGTGTATTGTACGAGTACGAATACGGGTGCCTACGAGTAGAATTGTTGATGAAACTAAACGAGGATGTAATTGTAAGCATTTTTGTTAAGTATAAGTACTTTTATATGTGTTTTGAAGTCTTTCAAAAGTGTAAGAATACATATCAAAACACAACATGTATATACATTCTAATGGAGTCATTAAGTCTTCGTTAGTCGTTACATGTAAGTGTGGTTTTGAAACCTTTAAGTTAACGATCTCAATTAATGTTGTTAATCCAATGTTTATTATATCAAATGAGATGATAAATTATTATGTTATCATGATATTATGATGTATGAATATCTCTTAATATGATATATACATTAAAATATCGTTACAACGATAATCGTTACATATAAGTCTCGTTTCGTAATTCTTGAGTTAGTAGTCTTGTTTTTACATATGTAGTTCATTGTTAACACACTTAATGATATATTTAAATATCATTTTATCATGTTAAATATAGTGTATCAATATCTTAAAATGATACATATGTATTTAGTAGACGTTATCATAACGATAATCGTTATATATATCATTTTGAGTTTCTTAACTTAGTAATCTCATTTCTTATGTATATCACACATTGTTAATATACTTAGTGAGATACTTACTCATCATAATCTGATGTCAACCATATATATATGTCTATATATACCACAACATGTAGTTTTTACAAATTTGTAACGTTCGTGAAATGCCGGTCAACTTGGGTGATCAATTGTCTATATGAAACTTATTTCATTTAATCAAGTCTTAACAAGTTTGATTGCTTAACACGTTGAAAACATTTAGTCATGTAAATATCAATCCCAATTAATATATATAAACATGGAAAAGTTCGGGTCACTACAATTGACGCCTTTGGATAGTAAATTTTTACTCGAATTAGCAAACGGTAAATTAATTTCAGCAGATAATATATGTCGGGAGAGAGAAATTAAACTGAGGGATAAAACGTTTAAAATTGATTTAATACCAGTCGAGTTAGGGAGTTTTGACGTAATAATTGGCATGGACTGGTTGAAAAAGGTGAGAGTAGAGGTCGTTTGTTACAAAAATGCGATTCGCATTATGCGTGAAAAAGGAAAACCTTTAATGGTGTACGGAGAAAAGAACAACACGAAATTAAATCTTATTAGTAGTTTGTAGGCGCAAAAACTAATAAGAAAAGGTTGTTACATCATTCTAGAACACATCGAGGAAGTTAAACCTGAAGAAAAGAACATCAGTGATGTTCCCGTCGCAAAAGAATTTCCCGATCTATTTCCGAAAGAATTACCGGGATTACCCCCACATCGATCCGTTGAATTTCAAATAGACCTTGTACTAGGAGCTGCACCAATAGCTCGTGGTCCATACAGACTCACACCCAGCAAAATGAAAGAATTACAAAGTCAGTTACAGGAACTTTTAGAGCGTGGTTTCATTCGACCAAGTACATCACCATGGGGAGCTCCTGTTCTGTTTGTCAAGAAGAAAGATGGTACATTCAGGTTGTGTATCGACTACCGAGAGTTGAACAAACTTACCATGAAGAACCGTTACCCATTACCGAGAATCGACGACTTATTTGATCAACTACAAGGCTCGTCGGTTTATTCGAAGATCGATTTACGTTCTGGATATCACCAAATGCGGGTGAAAGAGGATGACATTCCGAAGACTGCTTTTAAGACGCGTTACGGTCATTACGAGTTTATGGTTATGCTGTTTGGATTGACTAATGCACCAGATGTGTTCATGGACCTCATGAACCGAGTGTGTGGGCCATATCTTGACAATTTTGTCATTGTTTTCATCGATGACATACTTATTTACTCGAAGAATGATCAAGAGGACGAAGAACATTTGAGAAAAGTGCTAGAGTTGCTGAGAAAAGAAAAACTGTACGCTAAGTTTACAGTAAGTCATGCTGAGTTTCTAAATAGAACGTGATGATTCACAGATCATAACGTCATCATGTGCTATGTTACACGACTCTTACATTCTATCTAACATATAAACATTTCAAGAACATAATTTCTTGATATATCTAACTTTTCTCTTGAATTCTGGTTATTTAACCAATCAAGATTGTGCCATTACAACTTCTCTCTTAGAACATTAGCCATGTTCATTCGAAACTCCATACCTACAAATTCTGGACCATTACTTGATGTGCCTAATGGATAGAAGAGAAAACATAGCATAAAGCTTCGAAGTGTAAATGGGGGTATAAATCGCAACAAATAAGAGAGAGCATTAACTGTGGATGACAATGATTATAGAAGACAGAAGCAGGGACTTTGAAATATAAGGGAAGATATAAAGCCCAACAACAACCCAGAAATTACAAACCATGTATATCAATAAGTATTGCAACGTAAAGACATGGGAGAACTAAAAACACTATAAAACCAAGAGTATAGCAAAAGTGAATAGATTCCTCCGGCGGCAGATGAAAAAGAAGAATGATAGATATGAAAGTTAGGAGTATATCAAGAATCAGAACTGGATGAAGCATATTGACGAATGATTCAAAGTTTGAATTAAAGGAGGAAGAATAGAAGGTGTGAATTGTAAGGAAACGAAGGGGGTGGATTTATAGTAAAATATCCGACAGAGCAATCAAAACAGATGATCGCATTTAAAGCGGATCCTAATTTCCTTGATTACCGATGAATCAAATCTTATTACGAAGATTTTCTCTAAATCCCTTGAACTCCAGAAATAAATCCTATCTACGCCAAAAGATATGACGGATCTACATTTATTCATTTCACTCTTTTGTAATAACTTCAATCGTACTCTTCACAAAATCGAATTGTTTTATCTATATTACTCAATGATGATAAAACCCTAATTTTTAGCTCATATGCGTCATGAAAACATACTTATTGTCAGCCATGACCATCCTAAAGAAATTTCGGGACGAAATTTCTTTAACGGGTAGGTACCATGACAACCCAAAAATTTTCGACCAAATTTAAACTTTATCTTTATATGATTTAATATTTTTGACACGATAAGAAAAGTCTGTAATGTGGAAATCTCAAAAACTTTGAACTATGTTCATGTAATCAATTGCCCTTTAACTGCTCTTGACGATTCACGAACAATTATGTGTAAATAGATATGTATGAATATATACATATGTGTGATTATTGAATTGAGAAATATTAACAAAATATTAAACGGTTTGATTGACATGTAAATATATTAGGAAATCTATTTTATGACTTGTAAACGTTAGCAAAATAATAAACGTATAACGTTATACTTATTCGTTATAGATAAACGTCTACGTAATAAAAAGTGTTATGTGAAACGTTTATATATATATATATATATATATATATATATATATATATATATATATATATATATATATACAACAACAACAACAACAACAACAACAACAATACACAATCCCGCATATGCGAGGTATGGGGGAGGTTAGATGTAGACAATCCTTCCTCTATCCTAGAATAGAAGAGAAGTCATTTCTCTATCCACGAGTCGAGAAAAAATTCTCTACCCTCATGAAGAGAACGTCATCCCTCTCCCTACCCCAAAGTAGAGAGATTGCTTCCGTGCGGACCTCCGGCCTATATATTAAAAAAATAATAATAATGATAATAATAATAAAAGTAAAATAAATAAATAAATAAATAGATAAAGAAATAAAAAATAAATAAATAAATAAATAAATAAATATAAATAAATAAATAAATAAAAGTGAAAGTAAAAAATATAGGCCATGGAAATGGTAGGAATCAAATTTCCATGGGTATTTAAACCTGCCTGAAAATTAATTTAGGCTCTAATCGGCAGTCAAGACGCCACAAAATCGACGCTTGTTGTTGCCTCGAATAATAGAGCCAAAAGACCTTGTGAACATAACACGAGAGGCATGCCAGGTGGAAGTTGTTACACACGCAAAGAGCCAACCACCTAGGACAAACCAAACACCACTCATGCACCTTTATGGTAGACATCCCCGAAGCCATACAACTAAAAGAAAACCAACGAAGCTCAAAAGCAAAGAAGGTCGTCCTCCGTCCTAATGGCCCCAAGATGCACCGAACGATGCGATACGCACTCACATACACACACACACACCACACCCCCACCCCTACCCACCCTCCCACACCCACAAGTACACACCCACCATACACACACCCCCACACCCTCACATACACACCCACACCCACACCTACACCCACACAAACACCCCGAAAATACACACCACACAACATTCCCAAAACACCCACACGCATAAAAAACACACCTACATACATACCTATATACATCCGTACATAAGTAAAACTACATACATACATGAAACTTGTACGTACATACATACCTATATCCACACATACATGCAATCATACATACATATCTACATAAGCATACAAATGTACGTACGTACCATTTATATATACACTTAGATACATACATCCTTACCTACATACAAACGTACCTACATAAGCAAACATATAAGAAAAGCATACCTCCATAACATAACAATAAACAACCATAAACAAGAGTTCATACAAACAAACGTTTAAACATACATACAAACATACATGCATACTCAAAAAAAAAAAAAAAAAAGTCTACAAGTAATACTACAAGTACATAAAACGAATAGTAAAGATAGAAGTAATAATACAAATAATAGTAGCTATTAAAAGTTACTAGAAGAAATAATAATATTAATATTAATAAAACGAATAATAATAATTTTAATAATTTATATTTATATTAAAACTACAACAATTATGATAATAATAGTAAATAATAGTGGTGAAAGTAAAAAGAAATAATATATATATATATATATATATATATATATATATATATATATATATATATATATATATATATATATATATATATATATATATATATATATATATATATATATATATATATATATATATATATAGAGAGAGAGAGAGAGAAGTATATTGAGCTTATATATAGGTGGTTTCAAATACAATTAATAGATATAAAACGTACTACGATATGTTTCGAAAGATTTGTACATTTTACAATATGTCAAGAAGTAAATTATTAAAGTTATTATAATTATCTTTTACTGTTATAAATTTTAGAAATTATATTCAATGATTTGAGTGTCACGTCATCTTTAAAAAGGAATATAACTTTATAAATGTCTGGAACCACTTTTGAAAAATTGTTACCGAGCCATTTTAATAAGGATAAAGGTTTTAACGTTATCTTAAAAATTAGAATCTTTCTAGAAACCTTTTGATAAGTTATAAGTGATAACGGTCCGTGATTTAATTGAATATATATATATATATATATAAAACTTCTAACGTGCAATTAAAACGTGTTCATATATATTTTGAATTATTTAATAAATGATATTAGTATTCGATTAGAAATTAGAATGATTGACAAGTTAGAGTAAACGCTAGTACATAAATGATTCATACCAATTTATGTTATATTATGAAAACGATCCTAAATTATATAATAAACTTTGAAATATAATTAGTTTTGAAAAACTAATTATTATATAATTAAATAAATATTTCTAAAAATATATAAATTTATATTTCTAAATAAAGATATATATAGATTTTACAAATGATAAAATATAATAGTAACTTAGTCATAAAATGTTTTGATTAGAAATAATATTATTATATATATATATATATATATATATATATATATATATATATATATATATATATATATATATATATATGTAAATAACGAGACGACGATTTATTGAAGTAAATGACCATAACACTCAAACGTACAAGTTATATTTTGAGGGATATAGTTTATCGATGTTTTAAGTCTAATTATTTATAAAGGTACAAGTCGCGAAAGGTAAAGTGCTAGTTTTCTAAGCATACAAAAATGTGCTCGAGAAACTGGAACCGGGACATAAGTCGAGTGACAACGTTCGAGTCATTTGAACTAAATTTACAAATTAACTATGTACGTAAATTTAATATAATATATAATTAATTATGTAAATTAAATATAATTTATATATAATATTAATTAATGAAGTGTCAGCAGCATTATTGATCGAAGATGAGCTGGAATGGTGGCTCATGTGATTGCATGAGCTATACACTCAATTCTCAAGCGATCGCATGAGGAGTGTGGCCAGAATTTTTGTATAAAGCTCGATCAAAAACTGATTTGAGACACACACATGCTTTCGCATATTACTCCCTCTGTTAATTATACTTATATTATTATTAATAAGATTAATATTAATATTATTATTAATCTTATTATTATTATTATTATTATTATTATTATTATTATTATTATTATTATTATTATTATTATTATTATTATTATTATTATTATTAGTATTAGCATTATTATTATTACATAAAATACTACGATGGAGTGTTGTTTGAGTAATTTAAAAATGAGTTTTACGAGCGGGGCAGAGCTAAGAAAATTATGGGTTATAGCTATGGTGGTTATGGGTATGGTTCGGGGGTATGCTCGTGAGGTCAAACTGGTGTTTATCATTTCCATTGCGTCTATGTACTTTCCTGCAATATTGAATCACAATATTGATACGTAGGCATTCATATCTTATCTTTTATATAGTAATAGTATATTCCTGACTAGTGCTCGAGTATATAGGATTATGCATGCTTATAAGTTTAATATTATCGTTAGATAGTTTATTATAAATCATGAAATTAATACATATGCTACTGAGATAAGGTATATGATATGCATGTCGTTGGAGAGCTGGTGAAAAATTAATAAATTTTCATTTAGAAAGCGTATGGTTTCGATGAACGGATTAAAAGATTTGACCAACTGAATTATCATTAATTTTCGTATTATTATTAAAAATGATTATTATTATTATTACTATCGTCGTTATTATCGTCGTTATTATTATTATCTAATTATTATTATTATTTTTATTATTATTATTATTATTATTATTATTATTATTATTATTATTATTATTATTATTATTATCATTATTGTGATTAATATAAGTATTATCATTAAAAATTGTTATTGCTATTATTATTACTATCGTTATTATTATTAACGTTATTAGTAAAATTATCGTTATTATTATTATTATTATTATTATTATTATTATTATTATTATTATTATTATTATTATTATTATTATTATTATTAGTATTATCATTAATATTATTATAATATTTATTATTATCATTATCATTATCATTAAAATTAATATTAGTATTATCTAATTATTATAATTACTATAATTATTATCATTATTATGAATGTGATTTAAAAGAGGACTAAAGGTTATTAAACAAATCGATTAGAAAATAACGAGTATAAGTATCATGATGAAATTAAAATATTGTATGCTATTGATTTAGATAAAAAAATATTGTTTTCATTATTTTTATCATTATTATTATTATTAAAAGTATCATTAATATTAAAACTATCATTTTCATTAAAATTATCATTTTTATTATAAAATATCATTATTATTATCATTTTAGTATTATTGTTATTAAAAATTATCATTTTGAATAGAATTATTATTTTTATAAAATATTATTATTATTACTATTAATATTAAAAAGTATCGTTATTATTAAAACTATCATGATTAGAATTATCATTTTATCATAAATAATATCATCATTAGTAAATATAACTATTGTTATTATTATTATTAGTAGAATAATAATAATTATTATTATTATTTAATACAAATTTTACTTATTATTATTATTATCATCAATATTATTTTATCAAATGAATATGTGATACAAAGATATTTTACCACATTTAATATAATTACATTAATAATACATATCACTATATTTTTATGATATTAAGTGAACTTTATAAATTTTATTACCAAAGATATATAAAAGTATAATTTTTATTATATATAAATTTTAATATAAATTTTTATCTATTAATAAATGATTTATACTATTTACTCTAATAAAATCTATTAAATATATTTAAATATATAAAACAACTATATTTAGGTTATAATCATGTATAAATTTTGGAAATCATTTTGGGTCAAATTGACTTTTGTTGACTTTTGCATGTCGATCTCAAGCATTAGAATTGTGATACACTATGACCTGACCTAATTTGTTAGACAGATATTGACCAACATATAAATATATATACTTAATATAGGTTCGTGAATCCGAGGCCAACCTTGCACTTGTTCATTGCCGTCATATGCATAATTACTACAAAATACTGTATAGTGAGTTTCATTTGCTCCCTTTTTAATTGCTTTTGCAATATATATTTTTAAGACTGAGAATACATGCGCTGCTTTTATAAATGTTTTACGAAATAGACACAAGTAATTGAAACTACATTCTATGATTGAATTATCAAAATCGAATATGCCCCTTTTTAATCTGGTAATCTAAGAATTAGGGAACTGGCCCCTAATTGATGCGAATCCTAAAGATAGATCTATTGGGCCCAACAAGCCCCATCCAAAGTACCAGATGCTTTAGTACTTCGAATTTATCATGTCCGAAGGGAGTCCCGGAATGATGGGGATATTCTATATGCATCTTGTTAAGGTCGATTACCAGGTATTCACCATATGAATGATTTTTATCTCTATGTATGGGATGTATATTTATGAGAAATGGAAATGAAAATCTTGTGGTCTATTAAAATGATGAAAATGAATATTTATGATAAACTAATAAACTCACCAACTTTTTGGTTGACATTTGAAAGCATGTTTATTCTCAAGATTGAAAGAAATCTTCCGCTGTGCATTTACTCATTTTAAAGATATTACTTGGAGTCATTCATGGCATAATTCAAAATACGTTGCATTCAAGTCGTTGAGTTCATTAAAGTTTATGATTAAGCAAATGACCGATTAGGTCATTTATAGTTGGATATTCTGATGGAGGTTGGGCAACAACCGAAGTTGTCACCGGTGAAGATTCTTGCAAATCATCTGCCTCCATGACTTTAGACTCATGAGATTCTGACAGGGTAGCACAACTACCCGTCGGTTTAGCTTTCGCGGAAATATTAATATCTCCGACTCCTGAAGTCATCGATGTACCATGAGGTGGCACATCTCTTTCATTTAAAGACTCTTCCTCCATATCTTGAGATTTAGAATCTGAAAGAGAAGTGGTTTGAACCAATGGATCAATTTCTTGAACTAAAGGAACACTTTGCAGGAAGTCTGATATATATCCCGAAGAATTTTCATGTTGACTCATTTCCATGGGACGCGGCATATCTCCCTCATCGAGATAAATTGGACCTCCAGGCCCTGTTTGACGTTGAGGCAATACGACATCACTAGGATGAAGTATACCAAGAGTATTTCCAGCCGATACGTAGGGTGCCTTTTCAAGGTTTTTTGGCTCCCCTTCGGCCTTTCTGGACTTCTATGATTGAGTTTCCTCAATCGATTGAGTCAACGCAGACTTTACTGCAGAGGAAGACTTTACTTCCTTTTGAGATGCCGAAGCACCTTTGCCGGTCAGATTTATTGTTAAATCCTGTTTAGATTGGATGGGCTTATTGGCCTTTTTACCATCCTTGCGTTCAACTCTCTTGCCTACCGAAACTTGCGCTTCATTTAGTAGAGGGCTTACTGTTATTATTGGATGTGATATAGAGATGGGTGAGGGTGACCTAATAGGCTCTAAGTCTACCAATGGTTGGAGTAACTGTTTGGCGAACGATAGGAGTCGAAGTCCTATATCTAGTTACTCGTTAGGTTAGCGGAGTCTGAATCATCTCATCAGGCATATAACGTATCCTCTTCTGCGTTTGTTCAAGAGATGATTCAGTTGCTGATGAATCAGTGTCACTGCCCTCAGGTGTGGTGGATAGGGTAGGTTCAATCCTAAGCAGACTAGGTTCCCTGATCCTTATGGGTTGAGCTTGTTGAGCTACCCTAGGGCGTTTTAGGTTTATCCTAAGTGGAAGATTAGCTGGCCCGGGTGGTTGAACTACAGGTTCCTCTACAACCTCTGGGGCTAGAACCGCGGCTGGTTCAACTTGTTCTTATTGTACCCGGTTCGGAATAGGTATACCTACTGCCTCAAAATAAGAACGCATTCTAGCGTCTAGGGGTGAGGCTAGAATTCAGGATTGGCGCAGTGAATTGATTGTCAGAGATCACCGGGGTATTCATCTTTACCTCACCAAAACGAACCATCTGCATTCCCTGTGTACCTGGAACAAATATATTTTCATTTCTGCAAGCAGTTATAGCATCATGAATAAAGATACGGAAAAACCTTTCGCAAGGAACATAGGCATTGCTTGTCTTATCCACTTGAGCTTGTACCAGATCCCACACAAGTTCTGCATAGTCTGGGTTTTCTACTCTAGTGAATGAGTAGAAGAGCTTCAGCATTAGGACCGTTAAGCTGTCAGACCCATTCCTTGTCATCAGAAGACACCTGTTGATGATAGAGAAGATCACATACCACCGAAAGTGTAGATACTTCTTCTTTAACTTTGCCGGGGTAACATTTGTGTCTCCACTATATCCAAGTTGGAACACAGAATTCATCATCTATTGAGTAGATGGAAATGCAGGAGCATTGTTCACAATAGGAAGTCTAAATATCCTCTTAAAATCAGCCTTTGTTATTCTCCTCAATCCATTTACCCCTCTCAGCTCAAACTCCAATTTTGAAGTCCTTTGTATTTTTTAAGTTTTATGATTTATATGGATTTTCTAAGTTATAAAAATCATTTATTCAAATTATTTACAAGTATTTGATAATCATGATATTCAAATAAGCATTCAAACAATTATCATGAATAATCAAATATGAACAACCAAAAATCCAACCACACTTAGTCAATTTTCAAACCATGAGCAGTTTCGGTAACCATGAAATGTTACAGACTCGGTAACCAAATATGCCTTTCTTTTCATTTAAATGTACTAGATTTAGCATGCAAGTCTTATAAATTTAAATCATGAAAGTTTTAAAGTGCCAAAAGCCAGACTCAGTATCAAACCAAAAATCAGATTCGGTATCTTTAAAAATCACATATTATCACTTAAACACCCATATCTAGTCATATATCACCCAAGTTCATAACCAGAAACAACTTAAAGCACAAAAGATCATATAAACATGTCATCATGTTGAAGAGACTCGGTAACATACAGAATCCATTAAACATGAATTAATCATGCAATCTGAGTCGTTTCTTTGATAGATCAACTAATTTAACACTAAATAGACTTTATCTCATGTCAATAAACCAAATCAATCAGATTTAATCGAAGAATTAAAGTTTCAAACTCAGATTCGGTTTTTCAACAACTTTTCAAATTAAATGTCTTATTCCTGTTAGATTTGATCTTTTCTGGTTTATAATCTTTCACTTAACTCAGATCTATAACAATTATATCATAAACTCGATTAAAATTAGAAATTACCAAAGAATTGAAGTGATTAAAGAACAGACTTGGTAGATTAGAACAGACTCGGTAGGCTAATTAGATTCGGTATGAAATTAAGAAAGCGTGAGAGTCTTTGACTTTAACTCTCCTATTTATAGATAACGAAAGGGTGTAAAAATTGCGCCTTACCGAATGGGCCTAATATACTGAATGCAGTCTACTTTAAAATTTTAAACAAATACACTTCAAACTTTGACAACTCTATATCAACAAATTCACAAGTTTATAATTTTCTCATAAATAACATTTCTGAGTAAATTTTAAAGGTTTTGAGACTTATCGAATCTGCCCTGTTTGGAGGTCAGATTCGGTATGATGCTAAAAATATCATTTATTCATGAAAAAGTCAAATCTTTTTGGATTTTAACTTTTCAAATTTTTATGAATTTTCTAAAATAAAGATTTGTACTTAGAAAAGCTTTGAATTATGTACAAAGCACAAATCTTCAGTGATACCAATTGTTAAAACGGGTTGCATACTGAAATATACACAAGCCAAAGTGAATTGTAACAGATTAAAACAAAAGATTTATGAATTCACTTATGAAAAACAATTTTTTTTTTTCATTTTCTCCCTTTTCTCCCCCTCAAAATGTGATATACAATCAAGTAAATCACCATTTTGACTTTTCCCAATAAAATACAATAACTCCCCCTTGAAATATGATAACAATCAGTTACCTCTCCCTATCGTAACTATTGAAATATAAGCCCAGGAAGTTAACATTAAACAAAAGCTTCCCCTTGAAAGATAGTATCTAAACCATAAAAAATCAGTTGCTCCCCCCAGAAATTATCTACTCCCCCTAAACACAAAATCTCAGGTATAAGGCCCAATAGAACTAAGAAATGTTAAGCACTATACTCCACCATGCCAATTTCTTATATCAAGAACTTTAGCCTAACTTCTTATAAAAGTTTAGTGAACATGTCAGCTAATTGTACTTTGGTAGGCACGAAGTATAATTCTACATCTCCCTTTTCAACATGGTCCTTAACGAAATGATAATGAATATCTATGTGTTTGGTCTTGGAATGTTGAACCGGGTTGCTAGTAATTGCAGTTGCACTCTGTGAATCACAGTATATCAGGGTCTTAGTGATCTTAAAGCCATAGTCTAGTAGTTGAGTTTGCATCCACAAAACTTGTAAACAATAATGAGCTGCAGCAATGTACTCAGACTCAGCTGTTGACAAAGAAGCACAGTTTTGTTTCTTGGATGACCAACCAACTAACTTATTCCCCAACATCTAAATTGATCCAGATGTGCTTTTCCTATCAACATGGCAACCGCCATGATCCGCATCAGTATAAGCAGTGAGAGTGAAATCAGATCCATGTGGATACCAGATTCCAAGATTAGGAGTACCTTTTAGGTACTGAAAAATCCTAACCACCGCTTTTGTGAAAGGACCCGTCCTAATCCATCCGGACGAAGTCCATATCGATTACAAACGATTCACAACAGTTGATTACATCGCGAGATAATTGACCTCTATATGATACATTTTACAAACATTGCATTCATTTTTAAAAGACAAACTTTCGTTACATCGACAGTTGACAGGCATGCATAGCATTTCATAATATATCCAAATATAATTGACTTAATAATAATCTTGATGAACTCAATAATTCGAATACAACGTCTTGTGAAATATGACATGAATGACTCCAAGTTATATCTCTAATATGAACAAATGCACAGCGGAAGATTTCTTTAACACCTGAGAATAAACATGCTTTAAAGTGTCAACCAAAAGGTTGGTGAGTTCATTAGTTTAACATAAATAATCATTTCCATCATTTTAATAGACCACAAGATTTTCATTTCTCATAAATATACGTCCCATGCATAGAGACAAAATATCATTCATATGGATTGAACACCTGGTAACCGACATTCACAATATGCATATAAGAATATCCCCATCATTCCGGGATCCTCCTTCGGACATGATATAAATTTCGAAGTACTAAAGCATCCGGTACTTTGGATGGGGCTTGTTGGACCCGATAGATCTATCTTTAGAGTTCGCGTCAATTAGGGTGTCTGATCCCTAATTCATAGATTACCAGACTTAATAAAAAGGGGCATATTCGATTTCGATCATTCAACCATATAATGTAGTTTCAATTACTTGTGTCTATTTCATAAAACATTTATAAAAATTGCGCATGTATTCTCAGCCCAAAAATATAAAGGGTAAAAAGGCAAATGAAACTCACGTAATGTATTTTGTAGTAAAAATACATATTACTGTATTGAACAATGCAGGGTTGGCCTCGGATTCACGAACCTATAACATTTATTTATTTATTAATACACATAATCGTAATCGAACTTATATATTATTCTTAATGATGTGTTTTACATATATAGTAGATTAATAAGTTTCTTTATGTGTATTTTCATTTTATATATAGATATATCAATATAGTTAAGTTATGTATATTAAATATATATCTTTTATACGCAGATCATTTGTTTATGAAATTATTATTAATTCTGATAATACTAAAGTTAATAAAAATAGTGGTATTTTATAATAATATTGATAAAAGTGATAATAATAATAATAATAATAATGTTATTGGAAATAATGATATTAGCAAATATAATACTAAGTTATGCTATAATAATAATAATTATAATAATTTCATTAATTCTTATGAATCATAAATTAACTAAAATTCTAATTCAAATATTTTTCTACTAATCTTTATATCCAAGATTTCTATTTTCATAATTGTAATAATATTTTTAAAAATCTGTATATTCCTATTCATGAAAATCATAACCATCGTGTCAAGTTTCTATGATAACAATTATGGTTCCTTATGACATGAATTTGTATCAATAATCCTAACTTTTACATGTATTCGTATAATTATATCTAATTTCTATAATCTTTATCTTATTAGGTTTTATTATATTTTTATGTTATTAATATGATTAATATCCTTGAAATTATACTAATATTAATAATACAATAATATTACTAATCAATATAAATGGTTATATATTACTAATAACAAAAATCTTATTCATAATAATAATAATAATAATAATAATAATAATAATAATAATAATAATAATAATAATAATAATAATAATAATAATAATACTTATTATATTTATAGTTATAATAGTTTTAATCTTAATAATAACTAGGTTAATAATAATAATTAGAATAAGGATAATAATAACCTTGAATAATATTACTAATAAAAATACTGTCAACAACAATAATAATAATAAATGATAAGAATTATAGATAATGATAATAACAAGAATAATTATATTTATACCTTTAAGAAAACAGCAAGAAAAAAGAATACCCTTGCCCAGGCTCGAACTCGAGACCTCCCGCTCACCAACACATCACTCAAACCATTTAGCCCGTTTCGTTTTTCTGAATTAAACACAACCAGTTTACTTATAACCCATATTATTTTCGTGTTCTTCTTCTTCTTCTCAATAAAAATCGAACCAGGGATTCAAACCCAAATTACATCGATATTTAGGATTGATATTGAACACAGAACAAGTAATTAGGATTGATTGGTTTACCAAACAACAAAAACAAAAAAAACAAAAATTAAAGAAAACAAAAAAAACGCTGCTACTGTTGCTGCATTGTTAAAAAAAAATATGATTTCAATTTCTAAAACGTTTTGGACATTTGTTTAAAAATGAAATACTTGTTAAATACTTACTATAAACTTTCTAATCCAACAATTGTACTTAAAACCCAGCAGAAATTTCGAATTTGCTTAAAGAATGATTGTTGACTTTTAAGACCCAAATCTTTGACTCCGAAATTGGAACTCGATAACGAAAATTAGATTTTGAAAATTTGTAGATAGATTGCAAAAAGGATTCCTAACAACTCTGCAATTTTAGATTTTGATAAACGATTCGAAATCAATATTATCAAAAAAAATTACCGCGTACAGGGGAACAGAAAATTGGAGCTGTGATATTCAATAAATTTTGGGTTGTATTAATCCGATTTGCTGTGATAATTAGCATTGTATAAACAATACAAATGATGGAAGTCGATTGATTGAATGAGAGTTGTTTTCTAGTGGGGATTGGAGACACAAAGTCACGAGCAGCTAGGGAAAAAAAATATAGATGATATAGATATCAGATAACTAGCGTGCATATATATCTTATTTATACAGTATATTTACTTTAATATTAATAATTAATAATATATAATAATAATACTATTAATATTATTAATGACAACTAAAATAATACTGTTAATGATAATACTAATATAAATATCTTACTAATAATATTAATAATACTGTTATATAAAAATAATAATAATAATAATAATAAGGGTAATGATTATAATAAGTTACAATAATAACATTTTAATGAAATTGATAATAATATTATTTATTTCTATTTGATTGTTTGTGCTGAATCCATTACGAATTGCAATCAGTTTAGAGACAAGGATATCAATTTAAAACAATATGATGTTTATTTTCAACCACTCGTACGGTTTATAATTGTTTATTTATGCATATATCAGTAAATCTATATATATATATATATATATATATATATATATATATATATATATATATATATATATATATAACTGCATATATATTTATATATATAAAACTGTATTTATATATGTCTATCTGAACATAGTTCATAATTTTTGGTAATTAATAAATATAACTATGTTAATACAATTAATAATAATGATAGCAATGATATTAATATATCATATTATGTGTAACAAATTTTGTGTCTACATATTTAATAATCCTGATATTATTATTATTATTAATATTAACATAAATAATAATAATAATGAAAGTAATAATAATTAGTATATAAATTATATTTTTCTTTGAAATCAAGTTTAATATATTAAACTTACATCTTATTAATTATGTAATACTTATGTTATATTTGAATATTTAATATTTATATAACTTATATATATTACAATATATATACTGTTACTTATGCATAGTATTCATATATATATATATTTACACACAATTGTTCGTGAATCGTTGGGAATGGTCGAAGGTCCATTGAATATATGTACATAGTTCAAACCTTTTAAGACTCAATCTTACAGACTTTGCTTATCGTGCCGGAAAAATATAAAGATTAAGTTTAAATTTGGTCTGAAATCTTCGGGTCATCACATTTTGAGTGTGATTTCTTAGGGTTGGACTGAAAGCGGGCACAGACAGTTACAGCAAGTGTAATATTTGGTCTACTTGCAGTTAAATACATTAAAGAGACAACCATGCTTTGATAAAGCGTTGTATCAAAGGGTTCCCCATTTTCATCAGCGTTTAAAAAAGTCCTCATTGTGGTTAACATTGTTCTCAAATCAGTCATTTTAAAACGTTTCAGCATGTCGCTAATGTATTTTGTTTGACTGATAAAAATGCCATTTGGTAGTTGTTTAACTTATAACCCCAAGAAGAAATTGATCTGGTCAAGCATGCTCATTTTGAATTTGTTGGCCATAAGGTCACCAAATTCTTTACATAAGGTCGGGGACGTGGAACCAAAATAATATCATCAACGTAAATTTGAACCAACAGAATGTGACAGTGGTTTTTACGGATGAAGAGCGTTGTATCAATCGTTCCATGAGAGAAGCCATTTTCCAGCAAATACTTTGTCAAGGTCTCGTACCATGCACGCGGTGCTTGCTTTAGATCGTAAATACCTTTCTCCAAGTAGTAGACGTGGTTCGGATGAATAGGATCGACAAAGCCTTCTGGTTGATCAACATACACTTCCTCTTGAAGATGACCATTCAGAATAGCAGTTTTGACATCCATTTGAAACACTGTGAACTTCATATGAGAAGCAAATGCAAGAAATAGACGAATAGCTTCAATCCTTACAACCGGAGCAAATGTTTCATCATAGTCAATACCCTCTTGTTGTCGATATCCCTTGGCCAGAAGACGTGCCTTATTTCTAACAACAATCCCATCAGAATCCTTCTTGTTATTGGAAATCCACTTAACCCCTATTGGTCGTTGACCCGCTAGTCTTGGAAGTGATCGCTACACCTTCAAACGTTTAAATTGATTTATCGCTTCTTGCATTGCTATCACCCAGTTCGGATCAAGTAAGGCTTGATCAATCGAAGTTGGTTCAATCTTACCAAGAAAGGAAGTATATAAACACATATTTCGAGTAGCCCTTCGAGTTGAAACTGGAGCAAATGCATCACCAATGATAAGATCAATTGGATGACTTTTAGTCCATCAGTTGTTATGTGAAAGAGGTCCTACATCAGTGGTATCTAATGAAACATCAACCGTTGTTGACGTCGAGCTATAATCCTCTTTTTCTGATGTAACAGTGTCTAATGGGTTAGTTTGAGTTTCTGGAGAAACAACTGGAATTGTATCAATTGATGTATCTTGAATCGGTTTAAGATTATCATAAGGAGGTGGGAGGGAGGATGAAGAAGCAACAGGTGAATCAGTTGGTGTTGTATCTTCATCATAGACTTGGTTGTGTCTCCACAGTGGTTGATTGTGATGGTGTAACTGGTACGGCATGAGCATCTGAATTGCGTTGAGGAGCATAAATACTATCAAACAAGATATCGAGTTCCTCTATTGTGACCGTCGGAACACCCTTCTTCAAGAAAATTGAGTTTTACGCAGAAGAAGTAGTAGTCAGGTTAGGATCGGGTTTTGAACTGATTTGTTCAAAAGCCATTCCCGATAACTCATCAAACTTAACATTAATGCTTTCCTTGAGCATCTTTGTCCTTTTGTGATAGACACCATAATCAACCTTGTTTGACGAGTAACCAAGAAATATGGCCTGATCGCCATGAGGATCAAACTTTCCGAGGTTGTCAAAATCGTTAAGCACATAACATATACAACCAAAAACACGGAAATATTTTACATTCGGGCGTCTGCCATATAGTAACTCATAAGGTGTCTTATCAAAACGTTTGTTTAAGATACATCGATTTTGGGTATAACATGCAGTTGAAATGGTCTCCCCCCACATTTTTGCAGGTAGTTTGGAGTAGGCAAGCATTGTTCGAGCTGTCACGACCCTACTTTTTCCGTTATCTTTTACCGTTTATTATTTAACATCCGCTAATTGTTATTCATGCCACGTCATTTCTATGACCTATGTTATTATTTTTTTTAAAATATATTATTTTTTATGTGTTATGTGAATATTTGTATTCATATTTTAAATTGTACGTTTACACGAGTCGTGGATTTCTATCCGGCGAATCTTTTCGGTTTTCAAACCAACGGTCAAACTTTTGGGATTTTTAAATCCAAATTATTTTAAATATTATATTTTAATATCATATGTTTATATATAGTGTTTATATATATTTTTCGTCGTGTATTTGTTATCTCTTCGAATATTTAATCGCGTAGTCGTGTTTTCGCGTTTCGGGTTTTGTCCGAGCGTTAGGGCCACAAGGGATTTAACATTGTAACAAGTTGGGATAATTGGGGCCCACCCCACTCTTTTTCATCCGAACCATGGGGAGGGGGGATAACCTCCATTGTTTTTCATTTTGTGAAATCATTTTTCCCATTTCATCTTTTCTTTCTAAACCTAGCCTTACTATTTTCTCTCATCCCTTCTCCCTCTCCTCTCTTGGACACCGTTTACAACTATCACCATCATCAACATCCTTCATCAAATTAAAGCTTGGATCATCTAATCGTTTACACAATCGGATTCCTCTCTTCGATCTCTACACGTTCATACTAATCAATTCTTGATTTGGGTATAAACCCTAACCCTAGCTTTTTGATTTTTCATTTATTTTTCTGTATTTTTATGTTATTATGATAGTATGATGATAGTATGCTATTGTATTGTTGATTGTATGCGTAGAATCACTCGTTAATTCATGTTTTCGGTTTGATTAATTTGGGACAGCAGCTTGTTTGATCATTTCTGTAAAATTAACTAAAGTAAATGTTAATTTAAAGTGTCTAGATGTGTTCTTCTCATCAAGACATTAATTTTAGACTCCGGATTCATGTTATTTCGATTCCTAGAGCTTAAGATATGATTAAAATGGTGTTTTCATGGAATTAAAACATAAAAAACGAATGTGTTCAGGTTTGGTCCAACATTGTGACCACTTTTGGAGTCTTTAGGGTGTACTAGTGTGTAAAGATTGATTATTGGATGAACTTTCATGTTCGGATCTTCGAAATCCGAGCCACGGATCACCCGTTATGACTAAAACATGTTTTTGAATGGATTAAAGCTCCAAGTTGATTAATGGATGTTGGTCACGACTCGGTGGCTGTCCTTAGGGTGTTCTTGAGTACACTAATGTGTCGGGTGAGTTGGTTAGGAGAAGATATATATAAGACTCGCCGAAAATCGATTCTTGGGGCTCAAGTTATGACCTGATGAACTTTTAATTAAAACTTATGGTTATAAGTAAGACCTATGATATAAATAATGATTTTCATCATTAATAAATTACTTATGATATAAAAAGTACTTATTTTAATTTAAGACTTATGATATACATATTTATTATATCATTTATTAATTACTTTTTGATTAAATAAACATTTAATTAAACTTATGATTAATAATACTTTTATTATTAATGAAAAATACTTATGATAAGTATTAAACTTATTTTATGAGATTATTAAAATAAGACTTATAATAAAGATTAATTAATTATTTAATTATTATAAGGCTTAGTTATTATTTAATTATAATTTAATTATTAAATACTTATGGTTTAATAATTATAATTAAATACTTATGATATGATTAATAATTAATTATTAATTAATAATACTTATGATATGATTAAGAATTTATTATTAATTAATAATACTTATATTATGACTAATATTTAATTAATTAAGTAAATACTTATGTTATATTATTTATATCATTTAAACTTATGTTAACTTTAATAATTCATTTTAATTTAATTAAACTTATGATATGACATAACTTATATTATTAATATAATTTATACTTTAAAATTCAATGTTGACTATGTTTGACTAAGGTTGACTTTTGAGTTGACTTTCACTTGACATTGACTTTCAGTTGACTTTTGTTGACTTTCTAATTAAGGAAACTTTCCTAACTTAAAAACTTTCTAAAAATAGCAACTATCTAAATATGGAAACTTTTCTAAAATAGAAACTTTCCTAAAATAGAAACTTTCCTAAAATAGAATTTCCAAAAATGGAAACTTGCTAAAAATAGAAACTTTCTAAAAATACAAAGTACGTGTCCTTACGCTGTTCTGATCAAACCGAAGCATGTTGTGTGTTGTTCTATGTCTAATTGCAAAAAGTACTATAACTAACATACTAAGACTTGAACTAAGTTAGTTATTTATATCGACTTGCTTTATTTATAGGTCGACGTTGTGATCATTCTTGATCACTTTACTTCGTTTGCTGTTCGCTTTTTGTGTGGTTACTACTTTTCCTTTAAGGTGAGTTATAGTCCCGTTTTTCATACTATTTAAAGTATTTTGGGATGTGATTACATGCATTTTGTTTTACGTTTAGACACAAGTGTCGATTAAAGTTAAATTATTCATTATGAGTTGAACAAAAATATTCCCTAGTCTGGTAACTGTAATCACTGGTTCCTACTAGTGAACGCGAATCATATGGATAGATCTATCGGGCTTGACAGCCCCATTTCAAGCTAGTCGCGCTAGCAATTTATAATCGGAATGTATTAGTACTTCGTATTTATTTGAAGATACACCTGTTTAGTGTATATATATTGTGTTTGGCAAGGGTAAGTAAATGGTTAAGTGGTTACCAGGTGGCTCATAAATAATGGAATAATGTTTTATGTTTTCTAACATTTTAAATCTTGTGGTCTAAATTTTATTCGTTTATTTAAACCTATAATTCACTCAACATTTTTGTTGACAGTTTACTCGCATGTTTTCACATGTACTTGATTTGTTTGGTGCTTCCGCCGTGTTAGAAGTGTCTGCATGCATTTGGGCAGATTTTGTTAAATATTTTATGAAACATTGAACTTGCATTCTCTTGTGGATTATTAAATTGTGGGTATTTAGTTGACAGTGTTTTATGTCAACTTTGGTTATTTAATATGTTAGGTTTGTTTAAACTACATATTTTGAGTAAATTTCCTTTTTGAGAAACTTTTGAAATAAAGAATGCAATGTTATTTAATAAATTCATTTAAAGTCCGATCAAGCTGTGGGACCAAGTGATGGAGCTGTTAAGTGTACTTGACGGGGCCATCACAGTTGGTATCAGAGCCAGGTTGTAGGTGTAACAACCCGGATTTTTCCGCTAATATATAGAAGATTAATATTTACATAATTAATGTTTCCAACATGTTAAGCAATCAAACTCATTAAGATTTGGTTATTTGAAATGAATTTTATACAAATGTTTGGCAACCCAGTTTGTCTGACGATTCACGAACGTCATAACTCGAAATAATTATATAATGATGTATATATGGATATATATATATATATATATATATATATATATATATATATATATATATATATATATATATATATATACTTATGATTTGATAAAATGATATTTAAGTATCTCATTACATATAATAACAATTGGTTATATACATAAAATGAGATTACTAACTTAAAGACTTCAAGATTATATACATATATATATATATATATAACGATTAACGTTGTAATAACTTCTAAATTAAAATGTATGTATATGTATTGTATTAATATGTATTAATACACTTTTGAAGGACTTAAACATATATACTAATATACTTATACTCAACAAAGATAGCTATACTCATAATCTCATTCAATTCCATCAAGAATTCTGTTCGTATTCATTCGGTATTTATACCCGTATCATACCCAGCTTCCATACTTAAATACTATGAGTATATACCAATATGAAATACCAATTATAGCCTCCTTATAGCCCTATGAGTCACAAGACAAGGATAAACATGATGGAGACTTGTGGGAACCAACATTTAACTTCTAGTTTGCATTATTATGCTATATTCTAAATTTTTATAAAGTCTCTTAACCATATGCATGAACCACGACTTTTAACACTCTTTTTACTCATTCATATCAGCTATTTAACTTACCTTCACTCTCATAATACTCACACACAAGAACTCGAAGTATTCTCTCCATTTCTTACTCTTTAAACACACATACTTCAAGTACTAGAAAATCTTCATTCACTTTGATCATAAACTAGCTTCAAGAACACTTTGTTAACTCATCTACTCCTCTTTATCAAGGTAAGAATCATATATAAGCTTTGGTTCAATTCATATACTTATACCTATCTTAATTCAAGATAGAAATCTTATTCAAACTTTTGTTCATTCTATGATTCTACTCCAAGGATTACAAGCCATCAAGGATATCTTTGATCACAAGATTATCATCTTATTTTCTCAGTAACTTTGTTCATTTAATTTGAGGTAGTCACCTTATTCATAATCTTTTTTTGATTCATATCCATATAGCTATCTTATTATGAGTTTATAACTTACAACAACAAGAACATAGTTTAGATTAATTCTAAACTTGTTCACAAACAAATTTAATCCTTCTAACTTGACTTTTAAAATACTTCAACACATGTATTATGACAGTATGTCAAGCTAATATAAGGATATAAAACTTGTAAACACGAAGAACACCTTAAAACTGAACATACGTCGTCATAGATCATCGGGGGCTGTTTTGGGTTTAATTTTAAAAACCTATCTTAAACTTTGAATTAAAAGATTTCCTTTGGTGAAAAATATTATTTTATATGGATATGAAATATATCCAAAATCCATGGTTAAACTCTAAGTGGAAGTATGTTTTTCAAAAGGGTCATCAAGATGTCGTTCTTACGATGGATATGACTATCTTATCTTATTTGAAACCTAAGCTGTATTTTCGACTATAAACTTATACTTTTTCTGTTAAGATTAATAATGTTGAGTTCGATACGAAACCATGGCAACTTGAATCACTCAAAACGGATTTGTAACGAAGAAATTATAGGTAAAACAAAATTGGATATTTTTGCTTGTTTTTAACTACGGTTTTGATTAATAAAAATGGAAGCTAACCTTATCCTAGCTAACTTACCTTGTAGGTATTTATACATGTCTTGTTCCCGAACTTATGGAAATAAAATTTATAATAGTCGTGATTAAGTTCTACGATAATATATTATAGTCTTAATAAAGATCGTAAGACATCATATATACATATATGACTTGATCACCGTGGATCCGTATAAAGCGTTTTGACATATCATTTTGATTTCTTCTATATATATTATTGGAACGAACTATAAGACACCATTGGCAGTAATTTCGAGTTAGCTGTGGGTCGAAGTAGATTCCAAAATATTATATACTTTGAGTTGTGATCGAGCCTGAGACATGTATACAATGGGTCGCGGATTGATTCAGACAATATACATATTATGTGTCTTATTATATTAAGACAATATATTATAGTGTTAGTGAATTCTAACACAATATACGCATTTATATTTATATATATATATATATTTATACTGTTGGACTATTGGACTATTGGACTACGGACGTTGGACTACTAACAATGGACAATTAAAATTATCACAAGTATCATAAGTATGGAATATTAATTTTATATATATATATATATATATATATATATATATATATATATATATATATATATATATATATATATATATATATATATATATATATATATATATATATATATATATATATATATATATATATATATACTTGACACAAGAATATTATTATTAGGTTCATGAATTTGTCAAAAGGCCAAGTCTTATCACCATCTATTCGGAAATCATCACAAGTGAGTTATAGTCCCATTTTTACTATCTAAATTATTTTGGGATGAGAATACATGCAAATTTATAAATGTTTTACAAAATAAGCACACGTTCATGAAACTACATTCTACGACTGTTTTGTTATACCAGATATCTGTACTTATTATTATTATGCTTGGTAACCTAAGAATGAGTGAAAACCACTAATTGACGCGAATCCTAAAGGTAGATCTACGGGCACCAACCACCCCCATTTTCGAATAGTGGAAATGCTTTAGTACTTCGAAGGGTTCTTGTCATACATTTGAATAGTGGAATGTATGATGCCAGATATCTTAAGCGCTCTATGTTAAGGTCGGTTACCAGGCGACTCATCGTATGAATGATTTTTACAGTTGTAATGATCCTGCGCATTTAATTAAATGAAATCTTGTGGCTTATTAAATGTTATGATTATTATATAGAAATTAAACCTATGACTCACCAACATTTTTGTTGACGTTTCAAGCATTTTTATTCTCAGGTGAATATTAAAAATGCTTCCGCTGTCGTATGTCATCCCAAGGTCAAGATTTGGAGTCGGCATAATTGTTTATATTGTTTAAACTTGCATTCGGAGTATTTGTTGTAATATATTTGATCATATTGTAATGGGTTGTGTAAAAACTTATTTATTTGAGGAGATTGTCTTTGATAGACAATATAAATTATGTCATTAAGACCTTTATTCAATAATAAAGGTTATGGTTGTTTTTAAAAACGAATGCAAGATTTGAAAAACGTCACATATAGAGGTCAAAACCTCGCAAAGAAACCAATTAATATGAAAAGTTTATAATTAATATAAACGGGGCATTTTAGTAGGGAACTAGGCGGTCATAATGTGGTCAACCCGTGATTTTTAGGGTGCATTAGAGTCTAGTCTACAGCCCGACCCTTCTTGATATAGCATTATTATGAATTTCATTTCATATGAGAAATAATTATAAGTTATTTCTTATGTCATTCCTATTTTGTATGTGGTTTGTGGTTTTACTGTTTGCAGATGTCGGCTTCAAGCAACAATTCCATTCCTGCTCCCGTTTCCCCGTCTGTCGCTCGTCGTGCACGACAGCCTCGCCTGAGAGATCCTGTTAACTACTATGTGGTTACCATCACTCACATGACTAGAGCATACTCGAATGAGACACGTATTGATGCTCTTAGCGACTGTATGCGTGTCTTGCCGCATAATGAGGTGATGGATGAGATTAGATCTAGTATGGATTCGTTTATTAGTTTCAATAATGATGTTGAGTTTGAGACTCGAAAACGTAATCGAGAGGTGAACGCTAAGTTCGAGGCTCTTGAGAGAGAGGTTCGTGGTCTGAAGACGGAGTTAGAGGAGGTGAAAGGAAAGTTGAGGTAGTATGAGACTCCTGACGAGCCTCATACCAGCCCAGCTTATCACACCCGCTCTAAGCAGATGTGATGTGATGATATCATGAGTGATTATTTTATTTCATGGACTTATTATCCTTTTTATACATTCATTTTAGGTGATGTACGGCGTTTTGCTGAAGATTTTGTTATGGGATATTTTTCATTTATGTATGGATGGTTATTTCTTTTATAACATCTGGTTATCATTATCATTTTATTTCGGATGTTGTGACTCTTGGCATGTTATATTATGCGTAATATAGTTCATGTATGTTAGGTGCTATGTATGTTGTATGATTTCTATCATAAAGTAAGTATGCATGTAGTGGCTATTTCTATAACTATCATAACTGTCATGTTATTACTCATAGTGTTCATTGACTATTATTTTAATGGTTAATCTTTTTGTGTTAAATCAATTCCTTTATAACACTGGTATTATTCTTAGTACGAACGGTTGTGTTATTCTGTTTTGAAGATCATGCCTCCCCGCGAGTCCAATGAAGCTCGTATGCAACGCCTTATTTCAGAAGGGATAGCAGCTGCTATGGCAGCTAATGCTAATGCTAATGTCAATAACAACAATCAGGTGGGATGCTCCCACAAGACCTTCATGGCCAGTCGTCCACAGGAATTTAGTGGCACCGAAGGACCCATTGGACTTACTCGTTGGTTTGAGAAGATTGAGTCTATTTTTAAGGTTAGCCGAGTCCGAGAGGAGGATAAGGTTAGTTTTGCAAGCTGCACTCTTAAGGACAGTGCTTTAACTTGGTGGAATAATTTGGTTAATAGTTTGGGTAATGATGTTGCTTATGGTTTGACTTGGAATAATTTTAAAGAGAGAATGATCACCCGTTATCGTCCCTGAGGTGAACTTAAGAAGTTAGAGGCTGAGCTTAAGAACTTAAAGATGAAGGGCACCGATTTAGATGCCTATGAGCAAAGGTTCTTTGAATTGACATTGTTGTGTCCCAATACTTATGCTGATGAGAACCTTAAGATTGAAGCTTATATTGATGGGTTATCTGAGCGAATTGAGCATGGGGTTGAGTCTAGTGAGTCCCGGACTATTGAAGCTTCTATGTCTATGGCACATAAGCTTAATGACAAGATTTTGAGGAGAAGTAAGGCAGCTGTGACTGATGCCAGTGAGGAAGTTGTTAAAAAGGCTGATAATGGGAAAAGGAAGTGGGATAACAACCGCAACCAGAACCAAAGTCAGCAGAAGAAACAAGATACTTCTGGTTCTAATAACCATAATCAGCATGTTTGCCCTCGATGTTATAAGGCTCATGATGGTTATTGCACGGTTACTTGTAAGAGGTGTTCCAAGCAGGGACTCATTGCTAAAGATTGTACCGTGGTTATACCGGGTACTGCTGCTCCTGCTGCAGGTGGTGGTAATAATGCTGGTAATAATGGTGGTAATGGTAACGGGAAGCCAAGAAATGGTGGAAATCCGAGAGTTTGTTATGAATTGTCATACCCCGTCCTGAGAATACCTGAGAATAAACATGCTTTCAAGTGTCAACCAAAAGGTTGGTGAGTTCATAGGTTTATCTTAAAATAATAAAATTCATCATTTTGATAGACCACAAGATTTAAATGATGCATGGTACAAATGGGCCCGAATCCTATACCCACCTGTAATGTACATGCGATATCTTTTAAATACAGTACATCTTTCTCGTGTACGAAATCCTTTTTCAAAAATCTTAGTAACCGTACACATATCTCGTGCACAAAAATAACATACACATAACCTGTGTATAAAATCATTATCTCGATACATAACATTCACTTTTCATTGCTTTCATAGCTTGGCTTGGTAACCGACCTTAACATATAATGCGCATAAATAATATCCCCAAAACAGAACATCTCGTCTGTATAAATATATAAACTTCGAAGTACTAAACACCACGCCCACTAACCCTTCCGTCTTGTGAACATTTTGGGTGGGGGTGTTAACCCGGTAGCTACCTTTAGGATTCGCGTGAATTAGGGCCATACCCGATTCTAATTCTTAGGTTACCAAGCAATAATAATCAGGGGAAAAATATTCACATCAATTGGTGGCAATTATCATGTCCACATAATTCAATAATAATCCACAGAACTTCTATCTGCATAATAATTCATTCGAGGAATGTTTTCAAAAATATATTTCAAAAGCATTTAATAAAGCAGTTGTAAAAATAGCGCATGTATTCTCAGTCCCAAAAATGTAAAGAGTAAAAGGGAATCAAATGAACTCACAATACTGTATTCACGAAATGTAAAGGGAATCAAATGAACTCACAATACTGTATTCTCAGTCCCAAAAATGTAAAGAGTAAAAGCGCATGTATTCACGAACCTATATCATTTGTGTATATATTAATACATATCCTTGTAATCGAACACATATATATAATTTTATTAGTTATATCCTCGTTATATTAATAATATATATTTTCACATATAAAAATATTAATTTTGTTATATTATATATATTAAATTTATTTGTATGTATATATATATATATATATATATATATATATATATATATCATTGGTTTCTTAAAACTTTACTTTTAGTATTACTAATGATAATATCTGAAATAATGCTAATGATAATACTAATATCAATGAAATGCTAATATTATTTATAATTCTGTTAATAATGTTATTATTGATAGTTTTTAATAATAAATCTCATGATAATGATAGTATCAGTAGTTTTTAATAATTTAATAATAAAGACTATGAATATAATACAGTTTGATATAAATACTTAATAATAATAATTGTAACAATCTTATTACTAAAGGTAAACTTAATAATGATTCTTTTATTAATAATAATGATAAAATTTCTAAAATGATATTAACTAGTTGTGGAGCCCTCGCTTCGCGTCGGGGGCTCCGTTTTGAATGCGAGTTAAAAGAAAAAAAAGTATTTCCTTTTGTGGATCTATTTTGTAAAAAAGAATTTTTTTTCGACATCTAGCGTTGAAGGGTTGTTTCTTATGTGAAAGTTGTTTCTTTTAGGGTTAAAGTTAGTTGATCTATTTGTAAAAAAGAATGTTTTTCAACATCTTTTGGTAGCATTGAAGGGTTGTTCCTTTTAAGAAAGTTGCTTCTTTTATCGTTGGAGACAAAAACAGTAGTGACTTATGTGGGTCCTACTGTTTGAGCCTAGTGTACAAGTCGGTAAAACGTGGTGAGTGTTATTATTCAGTATTTTTGGTGTTAGTGATGGGAAAAATAATAATTTAGAATATAGGTATAAAGTGGGGGGTTTAATTTGTATTTTAATGAAAGTTAGGGGGTTAGGTTTGTAAAAGGTGGAAAATTGAATAGTACTATTCATAATGAATAAGACAGATTTTGTCTATTAGTTATAGTGATAATACGAATGGGGCATTTCAGTTGGTATCAGAGCGTTGGTCTTAGAGAATCAGAAAACTTTTCATTAGTGTGTCTAACTGATTTTTGATGCATTAGTGAGTCTGGACTTCGACCGTAATTATTTTAAAAATAATTGCTTAATATAATTGTTGGAAACTAAGATTATTAACATATAAATATTATAAGATATATCATTCTCTTAACGTGCCTGCTATTATGGGATAGATGACTTCATCCGATCATATAAGCATCTCTAGTGATTCAGATTTCATTTACTTATCAAGTGATTCGGAGGCTGAGTCAAAGCATACGACTTATGAACCAACGAAAAAGTTAACTTTTGGTGCTACCATTAAAGTGAAAAATTATTGGGAAAATTGGGAAGATTCACAATTGCCAGTAGAGGTTCCAGAAGAGGATCCAGAAGAAGATCCCGAAGAGGAAACCGAAGAAGAGGATCCTGAAGAAGTTGTGGAAATTACCGAACCACAACGTGATTTGGAAAAATCTTTGGCTGTTATACCCGATTCCAAACCCGATGAACCTATTATGACCCAAAATATTTATGATCATCCACCTGAACCACCTAAGAGACCAGTTTATAAAATGACCGCTCGTATAACGACTGTTGGTTTTGCTCCCAAACAATTAGCCGAAAGAACCAATTGGGAGGAATTGGAAAAAGAACTATCCAAATGAAAATCCAAACGTTTGGCCAAGAAAGAAACAACTTCAACATCTAAGAAATCTCGCCATTCTTGAACCATTGGCAGCTATCCTGTATTCCATGCATTGTATAATATGTATTATATTGTGTGTTTAAGTTTGTAAGAAAATCCGCAATGTAATTTTTCTTATGATTGTATAATAATAAGAATAAGCATGGAAGGTTTATTATTATTATTATTACAACATATTATTACGTAGTAACGTAATAACTTACCATAGTTTTTCATATTAGAATTTTAGTAGTTAATTTATGTGTTAGCTGCTAAGTATGAACATTATTATAGTTATAAAATGCTAATATGAAGAAAAGACTTTTATAATAATAAGTTCATATTAAGCTACAAAATACTTTTTGACTACTTCTAAAATTCTATATGATTAACTCAGTCGGCTATTTTTGAAGGAAATGGCTCGTCCAGCTACTAGACAACAACAATTGAACAGCAATAATCAATCGGGTTCCAGCAGTGGAGGAAACAATGGCAACCGGGTAGGATGTTCCTACAAAGCTTTTATGGCCTGCAAACCCAATGAGTTTGAAGGAACTGAAGGACCCGTTGGACTAAAGCGATGGACAGAGAAGGTTGAAGCCGTGTTCGTAATCAGCAACTGCGCAGAAGAGGATAAAGTTAAGTATGCCACACATACTTTCAGGGGTACTACTTTGACATGGTGGAATACCTACATGGATTACGTAGGACAGAATACCGCCTACGCACTTCCATGGTCCGCTTTCAAGCACATGATGACGGAAGAGTACCATCCCAGAACTAAAATCAACAAGCTCAAGGTAGAGCTTAACGCACTGACAACCCAAGGGTTAGATGTCACTACCTACGAGCGACGTTTCAATGAACTGGATTTAATGTGTCCTGGAGCATTTGAGGACGAAGAAGCAAAAATTGAAGCATTCATAAAAGGGTTGCCGGAACGAATCCAAGAGCAAGTAGGTGCTAACGACCCTGCAACACTGCAGAAAGCGATCAGTATAGCCCACAAATTGATAAGCTAAATTACAGGAAGGATAAAGAAAGAAGCGGCCGAGGAGGCCATAATGAAATAGGGAAAAAGAAAGTTGGAGGAAAGTAGTGATCAGGGTCACCAGTACAACAACAACAATCAAAACAACAACTACAACAACAATCGCAACCACCCCAACAACAACAATAATAGCAACAACAACCATAACAATAACCGCAACAACCATCCCAATAATAATAACAACAACAACAATCCCAATCACAACAATAACAACAACAAATGACTCAACAACAATAACCCTAACAACAACAACAACAACAACAACAACAACAACAACAACAACAACAACAACAACGACAACAAAAGGCAAAGAACTATATGCCCCAGGTGTGATACGTTTCATCCGGAATGGTTTTGTAGAGAATTATGTACCATGTGTAATAGGAATGGCTATATTGCGGCAAAGTGTGAAGTCTATGGACCAAATAGAAACAAAGGAGTGAATAATGTCGGAACAAATAATAACGACGTTGTTTGCTATGGATGTGGAAAACCGGGCCATACCATAAACCAGCGCAGGAATGGAAATAGGTAAGGCCGTGGGAGAGCCTTCAACATTAATGGGGAGAAAGCACAGGAAGACCCGGAGCTTGTTACGGGTTCGTTTCTTATCAACAATACACCTGCTTATGTTTTATTTGATTCGGGTGCCGATAGAAGTTATATGAATAGAGAATTTTGTGCCAAATTAAATTGCCCGTTAACACCTTTGGATAAAAAGTGTATAGTTGAAGTAGCAAACGGTAAACTAATTAAGGTTGATAAAATTTGCCGAAATCGGAAAATTAGTTTAGTTAGCGAAACATTTGCAATTGATTTAATACAGGTGGAATTGGGAAGCTTCGACGTAATTGTTGGAATGGATTGGATGTCCAAGGTGAAAGCCGAAGTTGTTTGTCATGAGAAGGCAATTCGCATTCCGAGAGAAAACGGGTTACCCTTAATGGTGTACGGAGAAAAGGGTAATGCCAAATTAAATCTTATTAGTAGTTTGAAGGCACGCAAACTAATAAGAAAAGGTTGCTATACCATACTAGCACACGTTGAGAAGGTTGAAAAAGAAGAAAAGAAAATCGATGACGTTCATGTTGCAAGAGAATTTCCGGAGGTGTTTCCGGACGAATTACCGGGACTACCTCCACACCGATCCGTTGAATTTCAAATAGATCTTGTACCAGGAGCCACACCAATAGCTCGTGCTCCATATAGACTTGCGCCCACCGAAATGAAAGAATTACAAAGTCAGCTACAAGAATTATTAGAATGTGGTTTTATCCGACCGAGTACGTCACCATAGGGAGCTCCAATTTTGTTCGTTAAAAATAAAGATGGGTCTTTTCGCATGTGTATCGATTAGCGTGAGCTAAACAAAGTAACCATAAAAAACCGATACCCTTTACCCCGAATCGACGACCTATTTGATCAACTCCAAGGTTCGAGCGTATACTCCAAAATCGACTTAAGATCGGGTTATCATCAACTGAGGGTTAAGGAAGCTGATATACCAAAAACAGCTTTCAGAACTCGTTATGGCCATTACGAATTCATGGTTATGCCATTCGGTCTAACCAATGCACCCGTAGTTTTCATGGATCTCATGCACCGAGTATGTAGTCCATATTTAGATAAGTTTGTTATTGTCTTTATTGATGACATTCTTATCTATTCGAAGAATAACCAAGAACATGAACAACACTTGAGACTTGTATTAGAGTTGTTAAGAAAAGAACAACTTTATGCAAAATTCTCTAAGTGCGCTTTTTGGTTAAATGAAGTACAATTTCTTGGCCACGTAGTCATTAGTAATGGAATCAAAGTTGATCCCGCCAAGATCGAAGCCATCAAAAATTGGGAAACCCCAAAAACTCCAACGCAAATATGTCAATTTTTGGGTTTAGCCGGTTATTATAGGAGATTTATTCAAGATTTCTCCCGAGTAGCCAAACCTTTAACTACCTTGACACACAAGGGAAAAAAGTATGAATGGACTTCCGAACAAGAGGGTGCCTTCCAATTGTTGAAAAAGAAGTTAACTACGGCACCTATTTTATCGTTACCTAACAGAATGGAAGATTTTGTTATCTACTGCGACGCATCATGAATGGGTTTTGGGTGTGTTCTTATGCAACGGAAGAAGTTGATTGCATATGCTTCTCGATAACTCAAAATTCATGAACAAAACTACACCACACATGATCTAGAATTGGGCGCCGTTGTTTTTGCATTAAAGATGTGGATACATTATCTATATGGGGTCAAGTTTATTGTATACACTGACCACAAAAGTCTCCAACATATTTTAAATCAAAAGCAACTAAATATGAGGTAGCGTAGGTGGGTTGAGCTGTTAAATGATTATGATTGTGAAATCCGTTACCACCCGAGGAAAGCGAATCTGGTAGTCGATACCTTGAGTCAAAAGGAAAGAGAACCTATTCGAGTAAAAGCTATGAACATGATTATTCATACTAATCTTACTACTCGAATAAAAGAGGCACTGATGTTTTAGCAGAGTAGTATATAAAATAGCTTATATTTTTACAGAAAATACTATTAAATACGATACAATTTTACACAAGATATTTATTTATTTATAGAATGGATATACTTAAACCTTGCTACAACACTTATAGGCAGTGTACCTAATCATACAGTAGTGTAGTTTTTAGTAAGTCCGGTTCGTTCCACAGGGAATCTTTTTAAACAAAGCTTAACGCTATATTAGTTTACTTTTATAAAAATACAAATATATATATATAAGTAATATTATTATTATAAATGGGGGGTTTTTACCGTTTAATGACCGGTTTATCGATTTTAAAACTTTAGTCGCAGTTAAAACCAAATGTAAAATATTAAAAATAAATACAAGACTTAAATTAAAGCATAAAGTAAATAACGATAATGAAATTGCAAATAATAAAAGTGCGATAAAATAAACTTGCGATAATTAAAAAGTACGATAATTAAAAGTGCAATTAAATACAATAACAATAAAAATGAGATAATTAGAAGTGCAATTAAATATAAAATAAAGGAAATTAAATATGAAATAAAAGAATTATGCTTATTTAAACTTCCGTAATCATGATGTTTGACGTGTTGATTTTAGTTTTATGCCCATGGGTTAATTGTCCTTTGTCCTGGATTATTTAATATGTCCGTCTGGTTTTTGTCCATTTAACAACCCGTCCTAATCCTCCTGGACGAAATCATCAATCTGGTCTCATTGCGATGATCGACCCCAAGTAATGTCCTTAACATGAGCAAATGCACAGCGGAAGACTTAATTCGTACCTGAGAATAACATGCTTTAAAACGTCAACATAAAGTTGGTGAGATATATAGGTTTGATGCTAGCAGCGTTATAACTATGAACCACAAGATTTCATATATATAATCATTTTAATAAAAATATTCTAAGTTGTTGAGCACTTGATAACCATACTTAACATTTAATCAACGTCGCATATTCCCTTTATTATGAAATCTTACTACACCGTACCAAGTGTAGTCACCGAAACGAAGTACTGTGCAACCATTGAATACTGGTCGTCCAGTCCGGTTGGGGTTGTCAGGCCCGATAGATCTATCAACAGGATTCGCGTTTACAATACCGCTTGTAAATAGTAGTTACCAAGTTGTAGGGAGATATACAGTGGTACAACTCAACGTAGAATGTAATTTTAGTCACTTGTGTCCATAACGTAAATCATAAAATGCATGTATTCTCATCCCAAAATTTTTAAAGTTAAAAAAAAGGGACTATATACTCACCTAATGTATTTTGTAGTAAAAATACATATAACATCATTGATCAAGTATAAGGTTGGCCTCGGATTCACGAACCTATATCATTTGTATGTTTATTAATATATATTATCGAAATAGAACAAATTCATATATTATAACTTATGCTATAGATTATATATATATGTTTAATTTGTTTAGACCAAAAATGATTAGTGTTTAGATAATTATATTAATATATTTAGTTAGTCTTATGTTAAAAATGCCTGATTGATCATATATGAATATTCATATAAAATTCGTTAATAAAATTAATATATATTTTATATACATAACATTTATTTAGAAATAATATTAGTTATGGTAAGTAAAAGTTGTATTTGATTATAATAATAATAAAATAACAATACTGTTAACAATAATAATTATGAAAATTTTACTGTTAATAATAGCTAGGATATTAGTTTTAATAATAATGATATCCATGATAATTATGATAATACTTATAATTATCTGATAATACTAATAATAATGATATTATTAATAATACCTAATAATAATACTTTTAGATTGATGTTAATGTTAATGTTTATGAAAATAATAATATTGGTAATAATACTTTGAGATATAATATTACTTTTACTATATTACAAATAATAATAAAATCATAAAATTAACAACAATAATAATAATAATCATATTAAGAATATTAATAATAATACTAGGGATAAATAACTACCTCATAAGGCCCTTAAAAAAATAGTTACTGTCTGCAGGGCTCGAACCCTAGACCACTTGGTTACACAAGGACACGCCTAACCAGCTACACCAGTTCCAATTTTCTGATTTAACTCGTATCATAAACGTATTTAACCCGTAAGGTTCGCTAGTCCGTTTAAGGCCCAACACAATTTCATAACCCTCGGCCCAACACAATTTTTATAACCCCCAACAAATATATCGATGTTTCCAGGAATCATTGACAAATAAATTGGCCGAAAAAACCAAAAAAATAGCGTGTGGGGTATACATGAGCTCGACATAAAGAAGCCCAAGCTGGATCCCTTATTTTCATCAACATCGATATGTACAGGGAAGAAAAATAAGTGGGTTTGTAAGTTGAGCAAGAACAGTAGATTGACAGTAGCAGCAACAATTAACAAGTGATGATGATGGTTTCGGCGGTTTTAAAACTGAGACAGGATCACAAAAACAAACGGCGACAGCAACTGCAACGAAGGTAGTATATGGGTGGTTTGATTCGATGCCGATTATGATTGGTGTTTGCTAGTCACGTAAACTGAAAGTGGTGGCGGTTTACCGGTGTTCAACGGTGGTAGTGCTGGAGGATTAGGTGGTTTTAGAAGATTCACGATGATGGTTATGGTTTTACAAGAGCTACTCCAAAAACAGAAGAAAAAAAAAAAATATATATATATATATATATATATATATATATATATATATATATATATATATATATATATATATATATATATATATATATATATATATATAGAAGTGAGAGAGGATGAGAGAGACTGAGATGGTTCGTGATGATGAAGGTGGAGACCGTTATGGTGATGGTAGTGTTCGATTGTGATTAAACAGAAAACATCCTAGGCAGCATAATAGCGTAACTTATGGTTTAAGTGATGATGATCAAGGTTGATGATAGTTCTTTGATGGATAAAAAAAATAGAAGAGAGAGGAAAAGAGATAGAGAGTGAAAGGGAAGATGATGATAGTTCAAGGTATTGACGAGGGTGGTTCATGATGTCGTGGTGATGGTGCTCGCTATTGAATTGTTGGTGTCGTTCTTGAAAAGCCAAAATAGAATATAAAGATGGGAAACTTTAATTATGGTGATCGGAGGTGATGGCCGAAGAAAGTGGCTCACGATGGAAGCAAGTTTGAGTTATATTAGTTTGTTTTTGGTATCAACAAGGTTTTTTGAGATAGTAGTATGTATATGGCTTTATATATAAAATATGCACACAGATATTTACTTTGATATATATTACCATATACCATTTATCATATATCATTGTCATATAGTAAATGGTACACACATATTCAAATTCACGGGTTCAAATTAGATATATGTATTATGTATATGTTAAAGTGATAGTGATATTAAATCAAAAAGAGATATATGCATGTGGTATGTTTGGTGTGTTAAGATTTTCCATAAGGGGAAAAATATATAGTGTAAAAAGAATGATTGACATAATGATATGTAGTGGATCTTAATATATTATAATATCTCATATAAATGTATTCAATAACTTTTATATCTATATGCAGATTTGTTTTACTAATAAATTTCATTATAACATAAATCATTTTATTTTACAAAATTAAATCTAAGAACTAAATAATATAGTATTCCAAATTATATTTTGAATATATATATATATATATTTATATTTTTAATTAGATATGTATCTATTTACAAATAGTTGTTCGTGAATCGTCAGGCATGTCAAAGGGTAACTGATTAACTAATTATAGATTTCAAACTTTCTAGACTCAACATTAGGGTTATTCCTTATCGTGTCGGAAACATATAGAGATTAGGGTTTAAATTTGGTCGGAAATTTCCGGGTCGTTACAGAACCCACCCGTTAAAGAAATTTCGTCCCCGAAATTTGGTAGAGTTGTCATAAATAACAATAGGAATGTTTTCATGACGAATATGAGGTAATAATAGAGTTTTATCATTATTGGAAGATACGGATAAAACGATTCGATCATGTGAAGCGTACGAGTGAAGCTATCACAAAAGAATGAAATGAGTGAATATGGAATTGTTTTAACCGATGACGTGGTTATGATTGATTTCCGGAATTCACGAGATTTAAAGAAAATCTTTCGTAATAAGATTTGGTTCTTCGGCGATTTAGGAAACAGGAACTCCTTTGATTTAATGCGGCAAATTTGTTGTGATTTCTTTGTCGGATATTTCACTTATAAAACTACCCCCTTCGTTCCCTTATTTCCATATCCCACATCTTCTACTCTTTTTCCTTAATTATTACTTAAAGATATTTGCCAATATGCTCCATCTTATTCTAATCCTTGATATATTCTTAATTTTCACATCTGTCATCCTTCTATTTTATCTACCACCGGAGGATCTTATTTACTTTTACTATTATCTTGAGGTTATAGTGTTTTTAATCTTCCCGTTCCTTTACGTGGCAATACGTATTGATATGCACAGTTTGTAGTTTCAGGGTTGTTATTGGGTTTTATATCTTCCCCTATACTTCGATGTCCTTGCTTTTGTTTTCTATAATCATTATCATCCACAGTTAATGTTCTCTCCTATTTGTTGCGATTTTTACTCCAATTTCTATTTCAGGGCTTTGTCCCTTCGTTTCTTCTTCCCGTCCTCAAGTCAAGTAAACAATGATCCGACATTTGTAGATATGAAATTTGGAATGAACATAGCTAATGTTCTAAGAAAGAAAGGGTATTGGCACGATTTTGATTTGTTAAATTACTAGAATACCCTGGAAAAGATAGAACTATCAAGATGATATGTTCCTAATACATTTGGGGATTGGATAGAATGTAAGAGCCGTGTAACATGGCACATGATGATGGTACTGTGAATCATCACCTTCCATTAGAAACTTAACATGACTTACTGTAATATAATGAAGTTGATCAAGTTTCATTATATTATACTAATTCATGCATCAGTTCCCAACACTACTTCAAAGCATTCATATTTTAATTTCGAAGGTTTCAGAATTTAGAAACTAACACAGTTTCTTTTATAACGCAGATATTACGGAGAGATACATGATCGCAGATAGGAATAGTTGTGAAAATATCTCCGGGAATATGGAGAATATATATAACGGAAGATATGAAGATATCTTATAATATCTAAAATAAGATAATGATGAAGAATATCATCCAGAAAGGTTTAGAATAAGGAGTAGGGTTCTTACTAACGGTTTCAGCAGGCACTGAATCGTTTGGATTCTTTGAAGTCAGGTTTAGTTTTCATGATTTGTCCACGGTCTCCTTCATACTTTGCTCAATCCATTTTCCAGTTTCAACCCTTTTCTTTTTCTGGGCTTTTCCAACATACTGTACTTCATCGTAAACTTTTAACTATTAAGGTCGTTTATGATTTTTTTTTTTTACTGCTTCATTAGCATTTCAAGAACTACTTCATAGTCCAGGGTGTTTTTCAGAAACTTCACATTCGAATTATTTAATTCTTAGGGATAGACGTTTTCGGTATAACTGGGAGAATTTCTACGAGATTTTAAAAATACTGATTGCGGATTTCGCCAAAGAGATAACTAGTTGCTGGTACATCTGCTGATGATGTTGTGAAATATAAAAGGTTCTCTGGTAACGACGGCGAAAGGACAAGGTATAATTATCGAGGTTATATTAGGAGTAGTCTCACTGAGAAGTCGAAGTGGAGCTGTGACAAAATTAACTTCTTGAAAAGGAACTCTAGGGTTGTTTTTGCTAATAAATGGCAAAAGATTCAACACGGTATGTGTTAAACTATAAATTTGGATTCGAGAGTTTTTCAGGTGCATAAATCTTTTCTTCCGTAGATGACGTGTGGCTGGTTCATCCTTCCGATCGAGGTGTTTTCAAATATTATGAAAGATTTGAACGCGGATTGTAATTGTCAAGGTACAAATAAGGTTTAAGATGAAATCAAGTGGCAAACTTGAAGAATTGTTTAGTTTCATATGTTATAATCAATATTTTAATTCATTTTAATTGTTCAAAGTTAGCAGTCCAAGAGTCCAATAGTCCAATAGTTCAATAATTCATATATAATTTAATATATAATATTCGAATTAATTAATACGTATCGTGACCCGTGTACCGGTCTCAGTATTGATCACAACTCAAACCATATATATATTTTGGAATCAACCTCAACCCTGTATAGCCAACTCCAATATTCACATATAGAGTGTCTATGGTTGTTCCGTAATATATATATAGATGGGTCGATATGATAGGTCGAAACATTGTATACGTGTCCCGTTGTTTAAAGTGCGTAAAATAAAGTGCATAAAAGTAAATAACAGAAATTAAATGACGATAAATAAAATTGCGAGAATGTAAATTGCAATAAATAAAATGTAATACGGAATTAACAGTTAGCTGGGAACAGTTAGCTAGGAACAGTTAGCGTGGAATCTTAACAATATTTCAATTAATTAATCCGTTTGTTTCTAACAAATTTTATTTTGTCCAATGTTTTCTTCATTATGCCACTTGTTGGATTCTGATAGATCAAAATCCAAATATGAAATTTGAATGGAAATGGTTATTCTGTGGTGAACGGATACGTATATTGGTGGTTGTAAGTAGGATAGTAAATGACCGTTGAATCAGATTCGAAGAATGTACAGTGTAACTTATTAATGTGAAATTTAATTATTCCTCAGGTACTACCTACCCGTTAAAATATTTTCATCATTAACAGTTTGTACGAAAGAATTTTTAATTACAATCTTTATGAAAATATACTTACATATATATTTTCTTCAGATGTAATCATGGATTTAATGAGTCAATAAGATATTAAACTCATTTGATTTATCATTATTACTAGATTACATGATCTCTAAAACATTAGAGATTACATAATCGTCATGTCGAACGAAGATAAATGAGGTAGAACGATACGTAAAAAAGAAGGTAATCGATGTAGAACAGTATGTAGAACAAAAATCATACTCGAAGTTCAGATGGTGATATTGAGGCACGTGGTGCGGATGTGATTGTTGGTGGTGGTAATGATACGGTTGGTGTTGATGATGATGATGCCGTTGATGTCGGTGATGCTACTGATACCGAAGCTTGCGATGTTGATGTTGCTGGCGGTACTGGTTATGCTGCCGGTGCTACTGCTGGTGTTTGTAATCTTTGTACCATGTTCTCCAAAGCCGTTACGCGAGCGCGAAGTTCGTTAACTTCTGTTAGTACATCAGGATGATTGGCGGTTGGAGTGAGTGAATGAACAAGATCCGAAATATGGGATAGTATATAATCGTGACGAGATACTCTAGAAATGAGAGAGAAAATGGTTTCTCGAACAGGTTCGCCGGTAAGTGCTTCAGGTTCATCGCCAAGAGGGCAATTTGGTGGATGGAATGGATCACCTTCTTCTTGTCTCCAGTGATTTAGTATATTACGAACCCATCCCCAATTCATCCAAAATAGATGATGGGAAATTGGTTGATCCATTCCAGTGACGCTGCCTTCGGAGCTCGAATGAAAATCCATATCGGCATAGCTATCGAAATCCGAGGAATTCGAACTAGATGCGGAATCCATCTTGTATAATCGGGGAAAATGAATTTTTGATTTGGAATAGATTATAGAAGTTAGATTTGATACCCTTCAATACATAATTTACATATGTATATATAATACCAAAATCCCGTAAATTACGGAGAATCTTTGAAATGCAACAGGCAATGTCTGCAGTAACAGATACACTAGGATATGAATTTTGTCTATACACTATCGATGCACTAAATGCAGTAAGACGTGTCTAGACTTAAGAATAATAAGCAGGCAATTCCCTAAGGATGATAAGTAGATGATTTCCGACTAGATAAGATAAGCAAAACTTTTGACATGTTGACGCGGTCAAAGTCCAGACTCATTAATGTATCTTAACAACTACTAGTCAGACACCGCTCTGATACCAACTTTAGCAACCCGTCCTAATCCTCCTGGACGAAATCATCAATCTGGTCTCATTGCGATGATCGACCCCAAGTAATGTCCTTAACATGAGCAAATGCACAGCGGAAGACTTAATTCGTACCTGAGAATAACATGCTTTAAAACGTCAACATAAAGTTGGTGAGATATATAGGTTTGATGCTAGCAGCGTTATAACTATGGACCACAAGATTTCATATATATAATCATTTTAATAAAAATATTCTAAGTTGTTGAGCACTTGATAACCATACTTAACATTTAATCAACGTCGCATATTCCCTTTATTATGAAATCTTACTACACCGTACCAAGTGTAGTCACCGAAACGAAGTACTGTGCAACCGTTGAATACTGGTCGTCCAGTCCGGTTGGGGTTATCAGGCCCGATAGTTACCAAGTTATAGGGAGATATGCAGTGGTACAACTCAACGTAGAATGTAATTTTAGTCACTTGTGTCCATAACGTAAATCATAAAATGCATGTATTCTCATCCCAAAATATTTAAAGTTAAAAAAAAGGGACTATATACTCACCTAATGTATTTTGTAGTAAAAATACATATAACATCATTGATCAAGTATAAGGTTGGCCTCGGATTCACGAACCTATATCATTTGTATGTTTATTAATATATATTATCGAAATAGAACAAATTCATATATTATAACTTATGCTATAGATTATATATATATGTTTAATTTGTTTAGACCAAAAATGATTAGTGTTTAGATAATTATATTAATATATTTAGTTAGTCTTATGTTAAAAATGCCTGATTGATCATATATGAATATTCATATAAAATTCGTTAATAAAATTAATATATATTTTATATACATAACATTTATTTAGAAATAATATTAGTTATGGTAAGTAAAAGTTGTATTTGATTATAATAATAATAAAATAACAATACTGTTAACAATAATAATTATGAAAATTTTACTGTTAATAATAGCTAGGATATTAGTTTTAATAATAATGATATCCATGATAATTATGATAATACTTATAATTATCTGATAATACTAATAATAATGATATTATTAATAATACCTAATAATAATACTTTTAGATTGATGTTAATGTTAATGTTTATGAAAATGATAATATTGGTAATAATACTTTGAGATATAATATTACTTTTACTATATTACAAATAATAATAAAATCATAAAATTAACAACAATAATAATAATAATCATATTAAGAATATTAATAATAATACTAGGGATAAATAACTACCTCATAAGGCCCTTAAAAAAAATAGTTACTGTCTGCAGGGCTCGAACCCTAGACCACTTGGTTACACAAGGACACGCCTAACCAGCTACACCAGTTCCAATTTTCTGATTTAACTCGTATCATAAACGTATTTAACCCGTAAGGTTCGCTAGTCCGTTTAAGGCCCAACACAATTTCATAACCCTCGGCCCAACACAATTTTTATAACCCCCAACAAATATATCGATGTTTCCAGGAATCATTGACAAATAAATTGGCCGACAAAACCAAAAAAAAATAGTGTGTGGGGTATACATGAGCTCGACATAAAGAAGCCCAAGCTGGATCCCTTATTTTCATCAACATCGATCTTTAATTATCATTCTTTATCATCATCGATATGTACAGGGAAGAAAAATAAGTGGGTTTGTAAGTTGAGCAAGAACAGTAGATTGACAGTAGCAGCAACAATTAACAAGTGATGATGATGGTCTCGGCGGTTTTAAAACTGAGACAGGATCACAAAAACAAACGGCGACAGCAACTGCAGTGAAGGTAGTATATGGGTGGTTTGATTCGATGCCGGTTATGATTGGTGTTTGCTAGTCACGTAAACCGAAAGTGGTGGCGGTTTACCGTTGTTCAACGGTGGTAGTGATGGAGGATTGGGTGGTTTTAGAAGATTCACGATGATGGTTATGGTTTTACCAGAGCTACTCCAAAAACAGAAGAAAAAAAAAAATATATATATATATATATATATATATATATATATATATATATATATATATATATATATATATATATATATATATATATATATATATATATATATATATATATATATATATATAGAAGTGAGAGAGGATGAGAGAGACTGAGATGGTTCGTGATGATGAAGGTGGAGACCGTTATGGTGATGGTAGTGTTCGATTGTGATTAAACAGAAAACATCCTAGGCAGCATAATAGCGTAACTTATGGTTTAAGTGATGATGATCAAGGTTGATGATAGTTCTTTGATGGATAAAAAAATAGAAGAGATAGGAAAAGAGATAGAGAGTGAAAGGGAAGATGATGATAGTTCAAGGTATTGACGAGGGTGGTTCATGATGTCGTGGTGATGGTGCTCGCTATTGAATTGTTGGTGTCATTCTTGAAAAGCCAAAATAGAATATAAAGATGGGAAGCTTTAATTATGGTGATCGGAGGTGATGGCCGAAGAAAGTGGCTCACGATGGAAGCAAGTTTGAGTTGTATTAGTTTGTTTTTGGTATCAACAAGGTTTTTTGAGATAGTAGTATGTATATGGCTTTATATATAAAATATGCACATAGATATTTACTTTGATATATATTACAATATACCATTTATCATATATCATTGTCATATAGTAAATGGTACACACATATTCAAATTCAAGGGTTCAAATTAGATATATGTATTATGTATATGTTAAAGTGATAGTGATATTAAAACAAAAAGAGATATATGCATGTGGTATGTTTGGTGTGTTAAGATTGTCCATAAGGGGAAAAATATATAGTGTAAAAAGAATGATTGACATAATGATATGTAGTGGATCTTAATATATTATAATATCTCATATAAATGTATTCAATAACTTTTATATCTATATGCAGATTTGTTTTACTAATAAATTTCATTATAACATAAATCATTTTATTTTACAAAATTAAATCTAAGAACTAAATAATATAGTATTCCAAATTATATTTTGAATATATATATATATATATATATATATATATATATATATATATATATATATATATATATATATATATATATATATATATATTTTAATTAGATATGTATCTATTTACAAATAGTTGTTCGTGAATCGTCAGGCATGTCAAAGGGTAACTGATTAACTAATTATAGATTTCAAACTTTCTAGACTCAACATTAGGGTTATTCCTTATCGTGTCGGAAACATATAGAGATTAGGGTTTAAATTTGGTCGGAAATTTCCGGGTCGTTCAGTCCATCAGTCATAAATATAAAGTGCGAGTGTCCTCGTCAAATTATTCTTATGCCCGAAGTTAAATATTCCAACTAATTGGGGACTTAAACTGTAACAAGATTTTAATACTTTGTTTAATAATTACACCAGGATGTCGACTGAGTGTAACCCAAGATTTTAATATTTTGTTATCAATTATACCAAGTGTCCTTGTACATAATTTCACCCCTGTTTTAATTATTCTAGTGGCTATTAATCCATTCTCGTGTCCGGTTAAATGAACGATTATTCGTACATATAAATACCCCGCCCATCGTGTCCGATTGAGTGTATATGGTAATTTATAGGGACGCCCAATTGTAAATCTTTATATTAATATTAACAAACTATCATTTAGTTAAACAAATATAAAGCCCATTAATAGCCCATAGTCTAATTTCCACAAGTGTCATTCTTTTGTCCAAACCCCAATTATGGTACAAAGCCCAATTACCCAATTTTAGTAATTAGCCCAACATCATGATTACTTCGGATTAAATAAGCATAATAATAACTTAGCTACGAGACATTAATGTAAAAAGGTTGAACATAACTTACAATGATTAAAAATAGCGTAGCGTTACACGGACAGAATTTCGACTTACACCCTTACAATATTCGCTAACATACCCTTATTATTAGAATTATAATTAAAATTAAAATTAAAATATAAATTATAAATATAAATATATCGTATGAATGGAGAAAAGAGAAAGATAGATGGATTTGTGGTGCACCAAAGCTCGATTTTTATAGGCATGTGGGCTGGAACTGGGGCTCATGCGATCGCATGGATTTATGCCTTCCAGGCCATGCGATCGCATGGCCAGCTGGGGAGGCTCATATTTGGTTGTTTTCTTCTGCCGACGGTTTTATAAATAATATAATATATTAAATAATTATAAGAATTATTTAAATATTATATTATATTTATGTACATAGTTGACTTGTAATTTTTAGTCCGTTGCGTCGAGCGTTGAGAGTTGACTCATGTCCCGGTTCCGGATTTTCGAACGTCCTTGCGTATAATTTAATATCTTGTACTTTGCGTTTTGAATCTTGTACTCTTGTAATTTCGAGACGTTTCTTATCAATAATTGGAACCTCTTTGATTGTATTTTGTACTTTTGAGCTTTTTGGTCTTTTGCGTCTTCAATTCGTTGAATCTGTCTTTTGTCTTCACCTTTTATTATTTAAACGAATATCACTTGTAAATAGAACAATTGCAACTAAAAGCTTGTCTTTCTTGAGGAATAATGCTATGAAATATATGTTCGTTTTTAGCATTATCAAATATTCCCACACTTGAGCGTTGCTTGTCCTCAAGCAATATCGTCTTGAAATACTAGAATCACTTCTTTATTCTTCACACTTTGTACATCAGTGATTTCTATACGGCGGTATAAACAATGGTAGTAACGATAAAGTTTACAGTCCCATATGACTATATAAAAATTTAGATCCATTAAGGAAATTGGATCTTTATGAAAACATTTGATCTTTTGAAAATTAAATCTAGTTTTTACCCTAGATAAGTTTTCCGGAATAACCCTTCACCGGTGTTTGCAAAATATTTTTGTGGGTTTGGTGGGTTTCAGATTTGAAAATTTTAGCTCAAAACTTGCGGTTTTGTGTCACCCACTTGCTAACCTTGTATTTGGAAAGCAACACGTCCAGTTTACTTGTCCCGTATATTACCTTTCGATAAACTACCGTCCGGTTGTAAAGGAAAGCGTTGAACAAGCAACTGTTAAGGCAATGTCCCCTGACATGCTTTAAATTATGGTCTATAACGTGTCGGATGCAATTACTATCCTTGGTAGGAGCAATAGTAAAGCTCACCCTTATGATTTTTCGGTCTGGCACAAGGTCCTGTCTTTGACCACTATGCAACCACCGTTCTTACGGTTGACACCCGATTTGGTTCAGGTGACCTAATGAATTCCAGGTGAATTCCTAGGATTTTACGTTCAATGGTAATGAACGCATTGAAAATGGGTTTTCAGAAAACAAATCGGTTTTAATTTGATCAAAATATTTTCTCGTTCAAGCTCGAGTTTAGATATCATCGAATTCCATGAGTTTGTAATTCTCAATCTTTAAAGTCAATCTTAAGGATTGAGTAATATCAGTCTTAAAAGCTGATTTTTGATCTTTTAAGGAGATTATCCTTTCTGGAGATCTGATTCATTAGTCTTATCAAGCTAATTTGCACGGTGCCCCCCCATTTTACGAGATAAATCCTTCTCATGGTTAGGATAAATCTGACCACTTGGCGACCCTGTTTAATGCTGAGGTCCGTGGATTTCCTGCTGATTTTAGAGATGACTTTTCTAGATTTTTCGTCAACCTACAGCTGGTCTGGACGACAACTTCTTGACCTAAATCAAGAAGCGCGTGTCTTTTTCGGAAGACTTTACTTCCTTTTAATGATGGAATTGATTCATCGTGTAGATCCATCTTTCTTACAGTAAATCAGGTAAAACAGTTTAGTTTAGTCCAAAGCAAAAGTATTTTCAGTTATTTGTTACAGATATATGTGACATATGTTTAAGATAACTTGATAAATTTTCCCACACTTGGCTTTTATTTTCCTTTTTATCGTCCTCTATTCCATTTTAAATGAATTTTAACATTTTGGTTTGTTTCTCAATTTATGTCCTTTCTGAGGTAACAATAATTTCGGTGTTAAAACCTAGTTTTATCGTTCATAAATATGTATAAACATGATTTTGAGTTCATTTAATTGAAAATTTTGAAAAATTTTACTAGAATTGGGTAGTCAGTATATAAGACTAGGGCTGTTCTTTATTATCAGAGAGCACTAGATTCTAATACAACTACTACGTTACTAGTATTTTTAATGGTAACCAAGTGTATAAATTAAAAATTTTAAAAATCCGAAAGAATTTAACCCCTTCCCACACTTAAAATCTTGCAATGCCCTCATTTGCAAGAAATCAGTACAATTTAAATTATTGAGGGTGATTAGCGTAGAAATGATTAAATTTTACCAAAGTTTCCAAACATATTGGCGTTTGTTTGCTGAATGATAAATGGTGCATATCATTTGTTCATTTCGTCTGTTGTTACATCACATTTATTTGTCATCTTGTCGTCAAAATTAGTAGATTTTGCTGAACTTAATGCCAGTCTTTGAAAATGCGCTGTTTTACCCTGTTTTGTACAATCGACAATATACATACATACAAATATAATCATGCATGGCAATTTGAAATGGGACTTAATATCCCACTTTCAAATTCTAAATATGAAATATTAGTACACAATAATAATAAAAATTACACAAATATATCCAATAACATAAGTTTAAACATGAAAAAGTCAAAAGATAAAAACATAAAAATCATAAAAAATAACCAAATGGAACTAAATCAGTCTGGATAGGGGTTCCAGTTCATCTCATCGGGTGGGTTCCATTGTTGGTTATAGGTGTTCTGATAGGCTTGGTTATAGTCATACCGGTTAAAGGGTGGTCGGATATCGGGGCTATGTGGTGGAAAATGAGCAGGTCGAGTAGGTACATAGTTATTTGGTACCTGATATGATAGCTGGCTCATGATTTGGTGCTGATGAACTAACCAGCTATCGTGTTGGCGTCGCCTATAATCCTCGTATACTCGCTCGGAGTTCCACTGCTCATACATACTATGTCTTGCCGCGTTCGTCATTGCTTCCTCATCTATACGAACGTGGACGTCAAGAATAGCATCTCGAAAGACATCCCTAATGTCTTCCGCCTCCTCCATTTCCTCGTCTGAGCCTCTCTCTACCTGAGGATGAGATCCCTCATAGGGTACTGCCTGGTTACGTCTACTTTTCAATACCTTAGCACCCACATAAACTTTCAATCCTAAGGGCTCAACCTGTTCTCTACAAATCTGTAATGGACCCCCTTGGTTCCTATCAACACCTAAATACTCTCCAATGAGAGTAACAAAAATACCTCCTCCTATTATACTCCCGTCCTGCATTCCCTCTACCATTTTAGATAAATAAAAAGCAACACAGTAAGGGATATTGACAAAGCTTCTAGGATCCCGAATACACTTTAGGTAGAATAAATCATATAAGGTAATTTTTTCTTTATTATGACCTCTTTGTGTAATCGAGTTAGCCAAAAATCTATGAATAATACGAAGCTCGGATCTGTCAATATGTGTATAGGAGTGTCCTCCTGCTCGTGTAAAAACATCAAAATGTGACATACGCCTCCAAATGGCGTCAGCGTCAAAGTTACTATCTACCCGTTCACCATAATGAATCAAGTTTGTACAATCGGGTAATAGCAACTCACCAGGAGTATATATCTGTAAGGCCCTGGCCATGTCCAGCATGGACATTCTGTACATCCTACCGCCAAGGATAAACCTAAGAAATCTTCTATCATCTATTCTAACTATATTTGTATCAAGTGATACAGTACTCATCAACTCAACACACCATTCCTTATATACAGGTCTACGAATGGTGAAAAGACGTTCCCAATCTGTAAAAGAAGAACTGCCATACCTTTGAACTAAAAGCTGTCTAACACGGTCAGCTAGATGGACCGTTTCCAAAGGGGCCCAATCAATTACCCTTGGCACCTCTACATTTTTTGTTACCAATTTGAATTTGTTCCTTTGATATGTCTCGTAATCTCTCCATCTTCTATCAAATCTCAGATTAGGATGTAGAGTGTGCTCAGGAATCGTTGGGAATTCTACTGGCGGCCTCATTGGAAATACTATGAATTCATCAACAAACTGTACTGGATCATAATAAGGTATGTGCTGATCAGGCTGTTGTTGTTCCTGTTGTGGTTCTTGTTCGTGTTGCATTTCTGGTTCTGGTTCTGGTGCTGGTGCTGGTCGTCTAGATGATGATGCTCCTGAACCTCCAGTATCGGCTCTCTGTAAAACACATTAAACACAAAAATTGTGCATCCAAATATGCATTAGTGTTAGCAAAATAACAACTTAAAACAATCACTATAACATGTTAAATCAAAATTAAACTTATACACATTTTCACAATTTTTCACAATTTTTCACAATTCTACACTTTTCAAATAAGCACATATGAAAATGTATACAAAATTCATAAGCATTTAACTCAAATAACATGTCAAAATATTCATTATTAATAATTAAACAAGTCTCAAATGGCAAATATATCAAATTAATCAAGTTCATGAATTTTGGACTTAAAAAGTCCACTTTAATCTCCAAAAATCATGTTTAGGATCATTGTTTGGATCATTTAACTATCTAAACATGTTACACTACTCAATTTAGCAATAATTCATGACAAAAATCGGCCATAACCTGTTTATATTAAAAAGCCCCAAATTGCTCAAGAACACAAACCCTAGATTTCTAAAAATTTTGAAGTTTTTGGCTTCAAATCATGTTAAATAGCATCAATCTAGGTTATACATGCATAAAATACTAACAATTTAACACTAATTACACTAGAAATTAACAAAATTGCATTAGGTAAAAAATTGGTAATTATCACAAAAACTAGGAATTTATAGAGTTTAGGGGTGTAATTTTTACCAATTTGCTGAAGAATGAGAATCTAGGCATGATTAGAGCAAGAAAAATGACGAATTACGGTGAATTTTGGCGAAATTTGGTGAAGATTTGAGAGTTTTTTCGGGTGTATGTGTGTGTTTTGTGTGAAGAATAGACCCGCTGCTGTTATTTGTTTCTGACCTGCATTTGGTCCCCATGCGATCGCATGGGTTCCAAGTGCAAACCCCATGCGATCGCATGGGGTGCCGGCTACAGTGTTTTTAGCTTATATTTTTTTTTTTATAAAACCTTATGCTTTATAAAACTTTTAATATTTTAAAATTTTTGTTTTCCTTTAGGAGCGAGGACGTTTCGGATCGTTGTCCTAGTCTGTCCCTCGACAAAATTTTAAAATTTGTCAAATCAAAGCGCGGTTTTTTTTAAAAGTAAAGATTTTTGGGTTTTTTAATGTTTTTGGCATACTTTAATTCAATAAGATTAAAAATAATGATAATAAAAGTTCTCGTCCCTTCCTCGGGTAAAGCAATTTCGGTTCAAAGACCAAGTCTTCAACTTACGAAGAATTTTAAAAATCCTATTTTTAACTTAATGAGATAAAGTAAATTTTTGTTTTTAAATTCACACAACTTAAATATAAAATTCAAAATTAATATTAAAAATTCACACCAAACTTAAAATTTGAAATGCATAAAATTAAAAATTCATATTTTAAAAATTAAAAATTCACACCAAACTTAATTTAAAAATTCATATTATAAATTCTCATCAAACTTATATTAATTTTTTCAAGTATTTACAATTTTAAATATATTGTTTTTACAAAGTTTACAATACTAATTTAAGATTTAAATATTAATTTTAAAAACATGGTAAAAATAAAATTAAAAATCTTTTTGGCTTTTTATCCCGCTTTAATCAATCAAATATTATCAAAAATATGCGCCCCTCTTTTCGGTAAAGTAATTTCGGTTCCAAGACCTAATTTAACTCATGACGAATTTTTAAAATATTTTGTGTTGATTGATTAAAGATATTTATACCTTAAGAATAAACGTTAAATTTTGCAGTGATGTAATAAATTTTTGAATGATATCAATAATTTTGGTCGCCAAACCTAATTTTATTCAATACCAATTTAATACTTTTTAGCGAACAAATTAGCGTTTATTATCAAAAGGTTAAAAATAAAATAAAAATAAAATAAAAACTGTACAGACATACCTGTGAAATAGATTTCTTAGTTATATGATCTATCCCATTCATAAGATAGTCGGTTTAATTGGTTTTCCATAGCTACATAGGCGTAACCTCGAGCATTCAGTGTCTTTTCTTCTAAACATATGAACGGTCCGTCTCTGCATAAAGTAACAAATTCGGTGTTTGAATAGGTTTGATTATTTGAACATTTACCTCCATGTGACCATTTTCCGCATTTGTGACATCTTTCTAGGTGTCGTGCTCTTCTTTTCGCTGCGGATTTTGATTTTCCTTTACCAAATTGTAACTTATTATCTTCGCATCTGGATTCTTTTCTAACTCCGTCCATTCTTTCTCTGATTACTGATACTAGTTCACTCGGTAGTATGTCATTATTACGTTTAGTGATCAAAGCGTGTAGCATTAGACCATGGTTTAGTTCACAGGCAGTCTTCATTTCGTAAAAACCTAAAAAAATTAAAAATTCAGAATGGGGGGAGAAGACTAGTTCTTTAGGGTCTGCTAGGGAAAGACCATTCGGGTTCCATTTTCGAGAACTACACGAAAACAGACAATCTAACTCTAACAGAAATACATATTATCCTTTAAAGACTTGATTCTCCCCACACTTAGTTAGCTGTGGTGTCGAAATTGTGATTAACTTCGTTGTCGACTTCCATCGGACCATGTATGTAATGTTTAACTCTGTGACCATTAACTTTAAATTCAATCCCATTTGAATTTATTAATTCTATCGTTCCGTATGGGAAAACTCTTTTGACAATGAATGGTCCAGACCATCTTGATTTCAATTTTCCAGGAAATAGCTTGAATCGTGAATTGAAAAGAAGAACTCTGTCTCCTTCTTTAAATTCTTTTGAACTTCTGATTCTTTTATCATGCCATTTCTTCGTTCTTTCTTTATAGATTAACGAATTTTCGTATGCTTCATGTCTTAATTATTCTAATTCGTTTAGTTGACTTAATCGTAGACGTCCGGCTTCATGTAAATCAAGATTACATGTCTTCAAAGCCCAAAACGCTTTGTGTTCAATTTCTACTGGAAGATGACATGCTTTTCCATAAACAAGTCTAAAAGGTGTGGTTCCAATTGGAGTTTTGTAGGCTGTTCTAAAAGCCCAGAGTGCATCCTCCAATTTAATGGACCATTCCTTTGGATTTGATCCTACGGTTTTCTCAAGAATACGTTTTAAAGCTCGGTTGGTATTTTCAACTTGTCCACTTGTTTGTGGATGATATGCGGTGGAGATTTTATGAGTTACTCCATATCTTTTAAGAACTTTCTCAAGTTGATTATTACAGAAATGAGTACCCTGATCACTTATTAAAGCTTTCGGTGTTCCAAACCTTGCAAAAAGATGTTTTAAAAAGTTGACTACAACTCGTGCATCGTTAGTTGGGAGAGCTTGTGCTTCCGCCCATTTAGATACATAATCAATGGCTACGAGTATATATAGATTATTATGAGATTTTGGAAATGGACCCATAAAGTCAATACCCCAAATGTCAAATACTTCACATACTTGGATGACATTTTGTGGCATTTCATCACGTTGACTTATTTTTCCGGCCCTTTGACAAGCATCACAGGATTTGCAAAGAAGGTGTGCGTCTTTGTAAATTGTAGGCCAATAGAATCCAGCATCATAAACTTTTCTTGCTGTTAGTTGAGGCCCATAATGCCCTCCTGTTGGTCCTGTGTGACAATGGTTTAATATTTTACTGGCTTCATTTCCAAATACACATCGGCGTATTATTCCATCGGGACAACTTTTAAACAAATGTGGATCTTCCCAGAAATAGTGTTTTATATCACTGAAGAATTTCTTTCGTTTTTGGTACGATAATCCTTTTTCAAGGAATCCACAAACTAAGTAGTTTGCATAGTCTGCAAACCATGGGATTTCTTTATAATCTATCTTCAATAGATATTCATCAGGAAAGTTGTTTTGTATGGCCGATTCATTTAGAACTTCTAACTCAGGATTTTCAAGACGAGAAAGATGATCAGCGGCGAGATTTTCTGCTCCTCTTTTATCTCGGATTTCAATATCAAACTCTTGTAAGAGTAAGATCCAACGGATTAATCTTGGTTTAGCATCTTGTTTTGAAAATAGGTATCTAAGCGCAGAATGGTCGGTATAGACCACCGTTTTTGCTAGAATGAGATATGATCGAAATTTGTCAAAAGCAAAGACAATAGCAAGGAGTTCTTTTCCAGTAGTTGTATAGTTCGTTTGTGCTCCTTGTAACGTCTTACTAGCATAATATATAGGTTGAAATCGTTTTTCAATCCTTTGTCCTAAAACGGCTCCCATTGCAAAATCACTTGCATCGCACATTAGTTCAAATGGTAGATTCCAATTTGGTGTTATCATGATCGGCGCAGTAGTGAGTTTTTCTTTAAGAATATTAAAAGATTTGATACACTCATCTGAAAAGATGAATGGAGCATCCTTTTCTAGGAGTTTATTCATAGGAGTGGCAATTTTAGAAAAATCTTTTATGAAACGTCGGTAAAAACCGGCATGCCCTAGAAAACTCCTAACTCCTCTAACATTGGTGGGATGTGGAAGTTTAGCAATTACATCTACTTTAGCTCTATCCACTTTAATTCCTTCTTTTGAAATTTTATGACCAAGAACGATGCCTTCTTTAACCATGAAATGGCATTTCTCCCAATTAAGAACTAGATTTGATTGTTCGCATCTAATTAGCATTCGTTCCAGATTAACTAGACATGATTCAAATGTATCACCGAAGACTGAAAAATCATCCATGAAAACTTCCATGCATTCTTCTATCATGTCGTGAAAAATCGCCATCATACACCTTTGAAAGGTTGCAGGGGCGTTGCAAAGTCCAAATGGCATGCGTTTGTAAGCAAAAGTACCATAAGAGCACGTGAATGTGGTTTTCTATTGATCTTCGGGTGCTATTGGAATTTGAAAATATCCAGAAAATCCATCTAGAAAACAATAGTAACTATTTCCGGCTAATCTTTCCAACATTTGATCTATGAAAGGTAAGGGAAAGTGATCTTTTCTGGTGGCGTCATTTAATTTTCTATAATCAATACATACACGCCATCCTGTTACAGTCCTAGTAGGAATAAGCTCATTTTTCTCATTTGTAATGACAGTCATGCCACCCTTCTTAGGTACGCATTGAACTGGGCTTACCCATGGACTATCAGAGATTGGATAAATTAGACCTGCATCTAGCAGTTTAATAATCTCTTTCTTAACTACATCTTGCATATTAGGATTTAGTCTTCGTTGGCGTTGCACATATGTTTTATGACCTTCTTCCATAAGGATTTTATGTGTGCAATACGAAGGACTTATTCCTTTAATATCATGAATCTTCCATGCAATGGCTGGTTTATGAGCTTTCAACACAGAAATGAGTTGTGATTTCTCATTTTCAGTAAGAGAAGATGATATTATTACAGGTAATTCAGATTCACCATGTAATTAAGCGTATTCCAAATGGTTTGGAAGTGGCTTTAACTCTAATTTCGGAGGTTCTTCTATCGATGATTTATATCGATATCTGTCTTCTTCTTTTAGCATTTGAATTTCTTCTGTTGTTGGTTCATATCCATTAGCTATTAGTGTAGCTAACATTTCAGCTTCATCAATTGGTTCATTACCTTCTCCTAAAGAGCATTCTCCTGTTCCTTGTAATTCTGGAAATTCTTCTAATAATTCTGCATGTGCATCTATAGTTTGAATATAATAACATGTATCATCTGCAGATTGCGGTTGTTGCATTGCTCTATCAACTGAAAAGGTAACACTCTCATCCTCTATACTTAGGGTCAATTTCTTACCGAACACGTCTATCATTGCTTTAGCCGTGTTTAAGAATGGTCTTCCTAATATGAGAGGAACTTGAGAATCTTCTTCCATGTCTAGAACAACAAAATCTACTGGAAATACTAAAGTACCAACTTTAACTAGCATGTTCTCCATTATCCCTCTAGGATATTTTATTGATCTATCGGCTAGTTGTATGCTTATTCTAGTTGGTTTCAATTCTCCAAGGTCTAGTTTAGCGTATAGTGAATACGACATTAAATTTATACTAGCACCTAAGCCTGCCAATGCTTCTATTGAACTAAGACTACCCAAAAAACATGGAATTGTGAAACTTCCTGGATCAGATAGTTTTTCTGGTATCTTATTCAACAGCACTGCTGAACAATTAGCATTCATAGTAACAGCCGAGAGTTCTTCCATTTTCTTTCTATTTGAGATTAGATCTTTCAAGAATTTAGCATATCTAGGCATTCCTGAAATCACATCAATGAAAGGAAGATTTACATTTATTTGTTTAAACATATCCAAGAATTTGGATTGCTCGGCTTCAAGTTTCTCTTTCTTCATTTTACTCGAGTAAGGAAGTGGTGGTTGGTATGGTTTAACATAAGGTTTAGCCTTAACTGTGTTATCTTCATTAACCTTCTCAACTACTGGTTCTTTTTCCTTATCTTAATTAGGTTGTGGTTCTTGTGGAGTAGGAATAGCTTCATCAGAAGTTACAGGTATTTCCGGTGGTTTAAGCGTTGTACCACTTCTTGTGGTAATAGCTTTAGCTGTTTCATTCCGGGGGTTAGCATTTGTATCACTAGGTAGACTTCCCGGTTTTCTTTCACCTATTAACCTTGCTAGGTTACTTACTTCTTGTTCCAGATTTTGAATAGAAGCTTGTTGATTTCTAAATGCTTGAGCATTTTGTTCATTAGTTTGTTTCTGAGATGTGAAAAACTGCGTTTGAGTTTCAACTAGCTTCGTCATCATATCTTCTAAATTCGGCTTTTTATCATCGGTTTGTTGTGGTGGTTTGTTTTGAAAATTCGGTCTTTGCTGATTGTAATTATTATTGGATACTTGTTGATTGCTAGGACCTTGTTGGTTGTTGTATGGAATATTTCGGTTATAATTCTGGTTTTGATTGTAAATCGGTCTTGGCGGTTGATAATTATTCTGATAATTATTTCCAGGCCTTTGGTTTATGTATGAAATACTCTCTCTTTGTTCCATTGTTAATTCAATACTGAGACAATCTTTTGTCAAATGTGGTCCTCCACACTGCTCACAACTAATTCGTATTGAGTGAATATCTTTAGTCATCTTTTCCATTCGTCTCTCCACAGCATCTATCTTTGCGGAAATGGAATCTAAGTCATGGCTAGAATCGGCTCTAGCTGCTTTAGATGATCTAATGATATCTTTTTCTTGGTGCCACTCATGTGAGTGGGAAGCAGTGTTATCAATAATTTTGTAAGCATCAGTTTCGGTTTTCTTCATAATAGAACCACCAGCTGCTATATCTATGTCTTTTCTTGTAGTGATGTCGCATCCTTGGTAGAATATTTGTACTATTTGACAGGTGTCTAAACCATGTTGCGGACATCCTCTTAACAACTTTCCATATCTTGTCCATGCCTCATATAGAGTTTCATTCGGCTTCTGTGTGAACGTAACAATTTCTGCTTGAAGTCTTACGGCTTTAGATGCAGGAAAGAATTGTTTAAGAAATATTTCAACTAAAACGTCCCATGTATCGATCGCCCCTTCAGGTAACGATTCCAACCAATCTTTGGCTTCTCCCTTTAAAGTCCAGGGAAATAACATGAGATATATCTGTTCATCCTCCACTTCTCGGATTTTAAATAGTGTGCAGATCCTATTAAAGGTACGTAAATGTTCATTTGGATCTTCCTTCGGCGCACCACTAAATTGGCATTGATTAGTCACCATGTGTAGAATTTGTCCTTTGATTTCATAATCTGGCGCATTAATGTCTGGATGAGTAATTGCGTGACCTTGGCCAGTGCGTTTAGCTCTCATTCAGTCTTCCATACTTAAAGGTTCCAGATTCTCCATAATTGAATTTGTTGAATCAGAATCACTAGAGGATTCTAATTTAATGGTTCGTTCCTCAACAATCTCTGTTTGAATGATTGGTGGTTCCGGGGGAAAGTTTAGTGGTTCAGGATCTACGAACCGTTCCTGAATATTCTCCGGATTCTCAATTGTGAGGTCGGGTTCAAAAAATGGATTATCGGAAATTTGAACTGAAGTACTTGGTCGACTGGATGACGATTCTAAAGAGAAATCAACGGCGGTTATATTTGCTAAATGTCTTGATCTAGTTACAGGTGGTGAACGTACAAAAGGTGGTGAACGTCTTGCTCGGTGCATTCACTGAATATCCTATTAGTTTTAAAAAGGAAAGAAAAATTATAATAAGTTATCCAATCAATAGACTTTTCTGATTTTGCCCACGTTTCGAATAGCCAAAAGATGCAGCAGAGGGGCAGGATTCGTTTGGTCTCAATATAATTGAGGACTGTTTGGCTCCAATAACCCGGTCCACGTACAAATCCAACTATTACTACGAGCAGAAAATTTTGATGTCTATCAATTTAACCACTTAAAATAAATTTTCGTAATTTTAAGAAATTTAGATAAGGAGTAGAACAAAAATCTATGTCCTAAAACTAGAATAACGAGAAATAAGAAAGAAAAAGAGTTCGTCGGAAAAATGTCGAAAAAGAAAAATGGTTGAAAAATAAAAGGTGACGGAAAAATTAAAGAAACTTATAAAACTTAAAAGTACTTGACTAACCTAACCTTATTACTACAACTAACTTAAAATTATAATTGCAAATTGAGATTACTAATTGGAATGATAATTGATACATAGTAAAAGGTGTCTAAAAATATTAAAGCTTACAGGAAAAACTAAATCCCAAATGGAATTAACTTAAAAAGAAACTAAAACTTAAAAAAGGCGTCGCAAAATTCTAAAGCACTTAAATCTTAGTCTACAGAAAAAGCACTTAAGGAATTCTACGGCAAAGCCTAAAAATCTAGAAGTAAAAATAATTATGGAAAAAACTATGAATTAAAACTAAATATGAGCGAAAAATACAAATATTACGCTAAAACGATTAAAAAGGGACAAAATATAAAAATATATAAAAAGTTGTAAAAAGTACAATTTTTATAAAAATATTATTTTTATATTATTTATTTTATAAAACTATTAATTTTATAATTTAATTAAACTAATTTAACTAAATAAAACAAATTAATAATAAAAACTAAATTAATATATATTATATATAACCCTAATTAGGGTTTAAATATAATAATTATTATTATTATCCGTAATTAATGCAGTTGCAGTCTGGCGTGTCAGATGGGCTCATGCGATCGCATGAGTCCTCAGTTACCCAGCCATGCGATCGCATGGGCTAGGGTTTCGGGCCAAGAGCTGGGCTGCTACAGTGTTCGGGCCGAATTAATTATTTTTTTTTTGCTGTAAAATATAAAATATATTTATTAATTAAATAAAACTTATATTTTTACAAACTAAAAAAAATAGAAATAAAGAAACTTTATAAAACTTAAATATTTACCAAACTCAAAAAAAAATATTTATATTTTTGTTTTTCTTTTTATATTTTCGAATATTTAAAACGTATTTTTATAAAAACGAATTTTAATAAAAGTAGACTAAAAATTCTTTTTTTTTATATTAGCGTTGCGCTTCCGGCTTTTAAGCTAGAATGATGTTCCCCGGCAGCGGCGCCAAAAATACTTGATGTTTTAGCAGAGTAGTATATAAAATAGCTTATATTTTTACAGAAAATACTATTAAATACGATACAATTTTACACAAGATATTTATTTATTTATAGAATGGATATACTTAAACCTTGCTACAACACTTATCGGCAGTGTACCTAATCGTACAGTAGTGTAGTTTTTAGTAAGTCCGGTTCGTTCCACAGGAAATCTTTTTAAACAAAGCTTAACGCTATATTAGTTTACTTTTATAAAAATACAAATATATATATATATATAAGTAATATTATTATTATAAATGGGGGGTTTTTACCGTTTAATGACCGGTTTGTCGATTTTAAAACTTTAGTCGCAGTTAAAACCAAATGTAAAATATTAAAAATAAATACAAGACTTAAATTAAAGCATAAAGTAAATAACGATAATGAAATTGCGAATAATAAAAGTGCGATAAAATAAACTTGCGATAATTAAAAAGTACGATAATTAAAAGTGCAATTAAATACAATAACAATAAAAATGCGATAATTAGAAGTGCAATTAAATATAAAATAAAGGAAATTAAATATGAAATAAAAGAATTATGCTTATTTAAACTTCCGTAATCATGATGTTTGACGTGTTGATTTTAGTTTTATGCCCATGGGTTAATTGTCCTTTGTAATGGATTATTTAATATGTCCGTCTGGTTTTTGTCCATAACAGTCCATCAGTCATAAATATATAGTGCGAGTGTCCTCGTCAAATTATTCTTATACCCGAAGTTAAATATTCCAACTAATTGGGGACTTAAACTGTAACAAGATTTTAATACTTTGTTTAATAATTACACCAGAATGTCGACTGAGTGTAACCCAAGATTTTAATATTTTGTTATCAATTATACCAAGTGTCCTTGTACATAATTTCACCCCTGTTTTAATTATTCTAGTGGCTATTAATCCATTCCCGTGTCCGGTTAAATGAACGATTATTCGTACATATAAATACCCCGCCCATCGTGTCCGATTGAGTGTATATGGTAATTTATAGGGACGCCCAATTGTAAATCTTTATATTAACATTAACAAACTATCATTTAGTTAAACAAATATAAAGCCCATTAATAGCCCATAGTCTAATTTCCACAAGTGTCATTCTTTTGTCCAAACCCCAATTATGGTACAAAGCCCAATTACCCAATTTTAGTAATTAGCCCAACATCATCATTACTTCGGATTAAATAAGCATAATAATAACTTAGCTACGAGACATTAATGTAAAAAGGTTGAACATAACTTACAATGATTAAAAATAGCGTAGCGTTACACGGACAGAATTTCGACTTACACCCTTACAATATTCGCTAACATACCCTTATTATTAGAATTATATTTAAAATTAAAATTAAAATATAAATTATAAATATAAATATATCGTATGAATGGAGAAAAGAGAAAGATAGATGGATTTGTGGTGCACCAAAGCTCGATTTTTATAGGCATGTGGGCTGGAACTGGGGCTCATGCGATCGCATGGATTTATGCCTTCCAGGCCATGCGATCGCATGGCCAGCTGGGGAGGCTCATATTTGGTTGTTTTCTTCTGCCGACGGTTTTATAAATAATATAATATATTAAATAATTATAAGAATTATTTAAATATTATATTATATTTATGTGCATAGTTGACTTGTAATTTTTAGTCCATTGCGTCGAGCGTTGAGAGTTGACTCATGTCCCGGTTCCGGATTTTCGAACGTCCTTGCGTATAATTTAATATCTTGTACTTTACGTTTTGAATCTTGTACTCTTGTAATTTCGAGACGTTTCTTATCAATAATTGGAAAACCTCTTTGATTGTATTTTGTACTTTTGAGCTTTTTGGTCGTTTGCGTCTTCAATTCGTCGAATCTGTCTTTTGTCTTCACCTTTTATTATTTAAACGAATATCACTTGTAAATAGAACAATTGCAACTAAAAGCTTGTCTTTCTTGAGGAATAATCCTATGAAATATATGTTCGTTTTTAGCATTATCAGGCACAACAGGAGGTTTTAAAGGAAGGAATTTTTGGAAAGGAAATACCCAAAGGATTAGAAAAACCGCTTAATATTCGAGAAGACGGAACCAGGTATTTAGCTAAAAGAATTTGGGTACCAAAGAATGGGGATTTGAGGAAAGTGATACTAGATGAAGCACATAAAACCATATATTCAATACATCCCGGAGCGGGGAAAATGTACCAAGACCTCAAGAGAAACTTTTGGTGGCCAGGAATGAAGGCCGATATAGCCACATATGTAGGAGCATGTTTGACTTGTTCTAAAGTCAAAGCTGAACATCAGAAATCATCGGGTCTACTCCAACAACCTGAAATCCCAGAATGGAAAATAGGAAAACATTACTATGGATTTCATTGCTAAGTTACCGAGAACCGCAGGTGGTTATGATATGATTTGGGTAATAGTCGATCGTCTTACTAAGTCAGCACACTTTTTACCAATAAAAGAAGTGGATGGTATAGAGAAATTAGCACGATTATACCTGAAAGAAGTTGTTTCTAGACATGGTATACCAATTTCTATTATCTCTGATCGTGATAGCAGATTTACTTCCAGATTCTGGCAGGCATTACACGAAGCGTTGGGAACTCGTCTAGATTTAAGTACTGCCTATCATCCATAAACTGATGGGTAGAGTGAAAGGACGATTCAGACACTCGAAGACATGCTACGCGCATGTGTTATTGATTTTGGAAGCAGTTGGGATCGACATCTACCGTTAGCTGAGTTTTCCTACAACAACAGCTACCATTCTAGTATTGAGGCGGCACCTGTCATAACCCGTCCTTAACCATAAGAACGAGTTAGATAACGTATGATTTCATTGCGAGGTATTGACCTCTATATGCGACATTTTTAAAAGAACAACTGCATTTATTTTACATTACAAACCATAACTCTTATGTTAATACAAGCTTTAGACAATATAAAGATGATTATCGTTTAGTGATAATTTTAGACTTACAAACTTTACATGTGATGATAACAATACGATTTCTAGCATATTTTACATTACAATTCCTCGGATATGCAGTTTTATTTTTGACACAAATATGCATACTCAAGATCTTGCTTAAATTCAACATGTTGCAGCGGAAGCTTTTAGTTATCACCTGAGAATAGACATGTTTAAAACGTCAACATAAAGTTGGTGAGATATAGGTTTAATGCCGGCAGCGATATAAATATAGACCACAAGATTTCATATGTAAACATTTTAATAAAAATATTCTAAGTGGTTGAGCACTTGGTAACCATACTTAACATTTAATCACGTCGCATATTCCCTTTATTATGAAATCTTACTACACCGTACCAAGTGTAGTCACGAAACGAAGTACTGTGCAACCGTTGAATACTGGTCGTCCAGTCCGGTTGGGGTTGTCAGGCCTGATAGATCTATCAACAGGATTCGCGTTTACAATACCGCTGTAAATAATAGTTACCAAGCTACAGGGAAGTATGCCAGTGGTACAACTCAACGTAGAATACATTTTTCAGTTACTTGTGTCCATAACGTAAAACATAAAATACATGTATTCTCATCCCGAAATATTTAGAGTTTAAAAGTGGGACTATATACTCACTTTTGCCTTGAAGATATATATATTTTGACTTGGTCTCCTGTTGATATCACAAACCTATCCATATATAATTTATCAATATATTTTCATTTTAAACAATCGTCACATATATATACTTATTATACTTTTAATACTTTTAATAATTTCTTAGTCCGTAGTTAGCAGTCCGATGTTAGTAATTCAATTTTAATGGTTCATATTTAGGTGTTTAATAAATAAATAAAACCCCCATCGAAATAAATAAAACCCCATCGTATTTGTATTGGTCGGGATTAATCTTGACCCACGGTACCGGTGTTGTCAAATGACGTGTTGCGTACATAAAGTACCGGTGTTGTCAAATGACGTGTTGCGTACAATCATGGGATCTTATGATTAATCTTCTCGTATTGTTTACGGGTGGTCCTGAAATATATAAAATTAAATTATGAGTACATATATATAAAATATCATGTTATTTTAGAAAGATGTGATTCATTTAATTTTTCTCCAATTATTTTCGTGGCTAAACTAGTTTTGGATATCCGATCTTGTTTTGGTCATAGTTTCTTCGTTACAACTCCGTTTTCGTTGGTTCAACTTGCCACTTCCTTGGATCGAGTTCTTATTTAAGACTATGAACTGTAAATACCTTAGTTTGTATTCTAAATCACAGGTCATAGGTCAAACTTTGGTGAAACTTATGAAGTTAATCATTTTCCCTTATGTAAACAACATTAAATGATTATTTTTCTAAAAATACTTATACTTTGAGTTAAATCATGAAATTTTTATGTGATATCATATTCATAGGAAATATAATTTTTCCAGAAAATAAACCTCCAATTCAAGGTTCAAAATAGTTTTTAATTATCCAACCCAAAACAGCCCCCGGTTGCACTCCGACGTCGTAAAAACAGTTTTTAAGGTGTTCTTTGAAAAACCAAGTTATACCTTGTTAAATTAGAATATATTTATGATATATTACAGGTCTTGAAGTATTTTAAAAGTTAAGTTAGAAGGATCTATTTAGTTTGCAAACAAGTTTGAAAACATTCAAACTATGTTCTTGTTGTTAAAATTTTATACCATAAAATAAGATAGCTATATATATATGAATCGAATAAGGTTATGAACAAAGTTACTACCTCAAGTTACTTGGACAAGATTGCTATAAAAGAGGAGTAAAAACCTAGAACTAAAAGAGTAATGGAGTTGGATCAAAAGGTTGGAAATAAACTTGTATTCTTGAAAGGATTATTGAAGTGTTCTTGGAAGGTTTTTCTTTTGATGATTAAGGGTTGTTTTGAGCTAGATCTTCATGGTAACTTGCTGAATTGTTGAAGGTGTTTAAGGGTTATGGAAGAGTGTGTGTTTAACTAAGAAATGATGTAGAAATTTGAATCAAAATGAAGTGCCCATGAAGCTTATAAAAAACGTGGAACTAAGGTGTTCATGACAAGATTTTAGTTTGTTATCTTATGTAATTAGTCAATAAGCTTCCAAATTCCAATTACCTTATACCTAGGGCATGAACAAGGGCTGGTTGGTGGTGATTTGATGTGTATATACCAATAGTAAATACGTATAGAAGCTAGGTATGATACGGGTACATATACTCCAGATATACGTATAGAAATCTTGTGAAAACGGAATGAGGATTCAAATATAGCTATCTTTTGTGAATATACTTATATGGTATTATGTATTTAAGTCCTTAAAAAGTGATTAAATACATTATATATACGATATATGTATAAACATTATAGGTCATAAGTATTTATGTCAAATGACGTTACGTATGGTTATCGTTTTGAAAACTTAAGTTAGTAGTTTCAAAATATACTTATAACTTATTGTTATTAATACAAAATGAGGTATTAAAACATCCTTGGATCATGTTAAATATGTATATATACATATATATACACAAACGTATAATTATCATATGTTATATAGTTCGTGATATCATCGGTCAAACTAGACGGTCAAACGTTGTGTAAAACTCTTTTTAAAAACATAAATCTCAACAATTTGGATTGCTTATCATGTTGGTAAGGTTTAATTTATGTAAATATTAATCTTATAAGTATAGATTGATCGAAAAAGTCCGGGTCATTACAGTACCTACCCGTTAAATAAATTTCGTCCCGAAATTTTAAAATTGTACCTATTTTGCGTCATCGAGAAACAAGTGTGGATACTTTCGTTTCATCTGATCCTCTCATTCCCAAGTAAACTCAGGACCTCTTTGAGCATTCCAACGAACCTTAACGATCGGTATGTTGCTCTGCTTGAGCCGTTTAATTTCACGATCCATGATTTCGATTGGTTCTTCGATGAATTGTAGTTTCTCGTCGACATGGATTTCTTCAAGAGGAATGGTGAGATCTTCCTTTGCAAGACACTTCTTAAGGTTTGAGACGTGAAATGTATTATGTACTCCAGCGAGTTGTTGTGGTAACTCGAGTCGGTAAGCTACCGGTCCAATGCGTTCAATAATCTTGAACGGGCCTACGTACCTTGGGTTCAGTTTACCCCTTTTTCCGAAACGTATTACACCTTTCCATGGTGACACCTTTAACATAACCATGTCACCGATCTGAAAATCTAATGGTTTCCTTCGAACATCGGCGTAGCTCTTTTGGCGACTACGGGCTGTTTTCAATCTCTCCTTAATTTGTACTATCTTTTCAGTAGTTTCATGTATGATCTCGGGACCAGTTAATTGTCGATCTCCTACTTCATTCCAACAGATAGGAGATCTACACTTCCTTCCATACAGTGCTTCGAATGGTGCAGCTTTAATGCTCGCATGATAACTATTATTATACGAGAATTCTGCTAACGGTAAATACTTATCCCATCCGTTTCCAAAATCGATCACACATGCCCTGAGCATGTCTTCAAGAGTTTGAATCGTTCTTTCACTCTGCCCGTCGGTTTGCGGATGATATGCGGTGCTCATATCCAAACGAGTTCCTAGGGCCTCTTGTAGCGATTGCCAGAACTTTGATGTAAATCTACTATCACGATCGGATATAATGGAAATAGGTATTCCATGCCTTGAAACAATTACCTTTATATACAATCGTAATAGTTTCTCCATTCTATCCGTTTCCTTTATAGGCAAGAAATGTGCAGATTTGGTGAGACGATCAACAATCACCCAAATGGTGTCGTATCCCCAGGCAGTCTTTGGTAATTTCGTGATGAAATCCATGGTAATACCATCCCATTTCCATTCTGGGATTTCTGGTTGTTGAAGTAACCCTGACGGCTTCTGGTGTTCTGCTTTGACCTTGGAACAAGTTAAACACTCCCCAACATATGTTGCAATGTCTGTCTTTAAATTAGGCCACCAATAATGTGTCTTAAGATCTTGATACATCTTTCCAACTCCAGGATGTATCGAGTATCTTGTCTTATGTGCCTCGTTCAATATCAACTTCCTTAATCCACCCAACTTCGGTACCCAAATACGATTTGCAAAATATCGAATTCCATCTTCCCGTATAACGAGTTGCTTCTCATACTTCTTCATTATTTCATTTCCTATGTTTTCTTTAGTAAGTGCTTCTCGTTGAACTTCTTTGATTTGTGAGTTGAGATTCATGCGAATTTTTATGTTCATCGCTCGTACTCGAATTGGTTCTCGTTCTTTTCTGCTTAGAGCATCGGCCACCACGTTCGCTTTTCCGGGATGATAGCGAATTTCACAATCATAGTCGTTTATCAGTTCGACCCACCTACGTTGCCTCATGTTCAATTGTTTCTGATCAAACATGTGTTGAAGGCTTTTATGATCAGTAAACACAGTGCATTTAACCCCATATAAGTAGTGTCTCCATATCTTCAATTCAAACACAACTGCTCCCAGTTCTAGATCATGCGTCGTATAATTCCGGTCGTGAATCTTCAATTGTCGGGATGCGTATGCAATAACTTTATTTCGTTGCATAAGAACACAACCAAAACCTTGTCGCGAAGCGTCACAATATATTTCAAAATCATCGTTCCCTTCAGGTAACGATAAAATAGGCGCCGTAGTTAACTTCTTCTTCAGTAATTGAAATGCGTTCTCCTGCTCCGAGGTCCATTCGTATTTCTTCCCTTTTTGCGTTAATGCTGTCAACGGCTTAGCTATTCGGGAAAAATCTTGAATAAACCTTCTATAATAACCGGCTAAACCAAAAAATTGGCGTATCTGCATTGGTGTTTTAGGAGTCTCCCATTTTTCAATGGCTTCAATTTTAGCTGGATCAACCTGAATTTCTTTGCTACTAACAACGTGACCAAGAAATTGCACTTCTTTCAACCAGAAAGCACACTTAGAAAATTTAGCGTATAGCTGTTCTTTTCTCAACAACTCTAATATTAACCTTAAATGCTGCTCATGCTCTTGCTCACTCTTGGAATAGAAAAGAATGTCATCAATGAAAACAATAACAAACTTATCTAAATATGGACTACAAACTCGATTCATGAGGTCCATGAATACAGCTGGCGCATTCGTCAATCCAAACGGCATGACCAAAAATTCGTAATGACCATAACGTGTCTGAAAAGCAGTTTTCGGTATATCTTCTTCTTTGACGCGTAATTGATGATAGCCCGATCTTAGGTCAATTTTCGAGTACACGCATGATCCTTGGAGTTGATCAAATAAGTCGTCAATTCTCGGTAGTGGATACCGATTCTTGATAGTTAACTTATTTAATTCACGATAATCTATACACATCCTAAAAGATCCATCTTTCTTTTTAACAAATAGAATCGGAGCTCCCCACGGTGAAGTACTTGGTCGTATGAATCCACGATCCAGTAATTCTTTTAACTGACTCTGAAGTTCTTTTAACTCGGACGGTGCAAGTCTATATGGAGCACGGGCAACTGGTGCAGCTCCTGGTACTAAATCTATTTGAAATTCTACAGATCTAAATGGAGGTAATCCCGGCAACTCTTCTGGAAAAACTTCAGGAAAATCTCTTGCCACAGGAACGTCGTTGATGCACTTCTCTTTTTCATTCTTTTCGACTTTATTAACATGTGCTAGAATAGCATAACATCCCTTTTCTAAACACTTCTTGGCTTTCAAACAGCTAATGAGTTTTAGCTTTGAGTTACCCTTCTCTCCATAAATCATCACCGGCATTTTATCCTTACAAGGAATGCGAATTGCCTTCTTGGCACACACAACTTCAGCTCCTACTTTGGACATCCAGTCCATGCCGACTATTACATCAAAACTTCCTAATTCTACGGGTATTAAGTCAATTTTAAATGTTTCTCCGGCTAAATTTATTTTACAATCACGGCAAATTTTATCGGCTTTAATTAGTTTACCATTAGCTAACTCAATCATGTACTTAGCATCTAGAGGTAATGATGAACAATTCAATTTAGCGTAAAAGCCTCTACTCACGTAACTTTTATCGGCACCAGTATCAAATATAATAGATGCGGATAAGTTATTAATGGTAAACGTACCCGTAACAAGCTCCGGGTCTTCACACGCCTCTCTAGCATTAATAACAAATGCTCTTCCACGTGCAGATCCATTATTCTTCTCTGGATTCGGACACTGGATCTTATAGTGACCTTGTTTTCCACACCCATAACAAGTAATGGTAGCCAAAGCAGTTCTATTTGCATTGGTGGCAGGAGTCTTGGTACCATTTGTATTTGTAACGAGAGCCCTACAATCTTCAGCAAGATGACCCTTTCGATTACATTTGTTGCATACCACATTACAGTAGCCAGAGTGATGTTTGTGGCATCGGTTACATAAAGGATTTTGTCCTTTGTAACCAAAGCTTAAACCACTACCCGCACCTTGCGTGATTTCTTGTTTCTTAAAAGATTGTTGTTGGTTACCTCGATCATAATTTCCATTCCACTTTCTTTTGTTACCTGATACCTTCACATCAGTATTGGATACTTTCTTATCCATGATGACCTGATCCATTAGCTCGTTTTCCATGGTTATAGCTTCATGAATTGTCTTAGGTTTCGATGCTGTAACATTTGCCTTGACCTTTTTGGGCAAACCATCTTTGTACATTTCAATCTTCCGTTCTTCGTTTGGAACCAATTCAGGACATAGCAAAACTAATTCCATGAATCGCTGATTGTAGTTGGTGATTTCAGTACCAACAACCTTCAGGCTTCGTAACTCATCTTCCAACTTCCTAACCTCGTTCCTTGGACAATACTCGTTGATTAACATTATTTTGAATTCTTCCCATGGAGTATCATAAGCTACATCTCCTCCTACAGCCTTCACATAATTTTTCCACCACGTGAGTGCACTATCTTGTAAAGTGCACGATGCATACTTGGTCATGTCCTTTTCAACACAACCACTGATTTTAAACACAGTCTCCATCTTTTCTATCCACCGGGTTAAACCGATCGGTCCTTCCGTTCCACTGAATGATGAGGGCTTGCAAGCTTGAAAAGTCTTGTAGGTGCATCCTACACGAGGATTTGGGTTAACTGCAGCAGCTCTTGTAGCTTCGACCCATAACATTCTGTCGTTCACTCGCTGGTTGATGAATTCTTCGACTTCTTGTTCCGTCATTCGATTCAATCCCGCCATTTCCTAATGAAAGAAAATAATTATTCACATGGAATATTATAGATGTAGTGTGTATTTATAGTACATTATAGCTTGTTAATAATATGAACCAGGTATTATTATAAAAGCCTTTTCTTCTTATTAGCATTTTATAATTATATCTAGGGTAGTACCTACCCGTTAATGTTCATACTTAATAGCTTAGTACAGAACCAATTACTACAATCTAAATAATACTTAACCATGGAAAATTATTGCATTTCATACTTCACTATTTTACATATGCTTATCTTACATCGAACATTAAGCAAACCACACTAATAATATTATACAAAACATTATATGATCCCATGATTTAATACGGCAGCGCATCGTTTGGTCTATTTTCTAGGACGTTTAGGTTCAATGAATCGCCTAACGCTTATCCTAGCTGTCTGCCTATATTTTGGCTGTGGGACTGAAGAACTGGATGCCGGGATAGAACGAATAGGAATAGCGGGAATAGGGGTGGTAGTGTCTAGTGGAGTTGGTGCCACATCATCCTTACTAAACTCAGGATTTGAATTTTCTAATTCATTAGCCTTTCGTTTCTTTCCTAGTTCGAACTTGTCTTTCGTAATTTCTTGTATTTCTTCCTCGGGTTCAATTTCCTCCTCGGGTTCACTTTCCTCCTCGGGTTCACTTTCCGGGTTCTTTATTGTTGGTTCATCCGGAATTTGTGAGTCTTCCCCAAAGATATTATTTTCGTCATCGGATAGGTTAATGACTGAAACACCATCTGAAGATTCTGATTCGGAGTCGCTGAATGTGATAATAAGTTTTGAGCCCGACATCTATCACACAACAACTAACCCATTAGTACTACATAATATTTACATATAAATTTTAACCAACAATGATAAGCAATGGTTGTTAAATCAGATCCGGTCAAAGTCCAGACTTACTAATGTATCCTAACGACTTATCAGTTAGACACACTAATGCAAACCTGGTTCGCTAAGACCACCGCTCTGATACCACATGTCATAACCCGTCCTTAACCATAAGAACGAGTTAGATAACGTATGATTTCATTGCGAGGTATTGACCTCTATATGCGACATTTTTAAAAGAACAACTGCATTTATTTTACATTACAAACCATAACTCTTATGTTAATACAAGCTTTAGACAATATAAAGATGATTATCGTTTAGCGATAATTTTAGACTTACAAACTTTACATGTGATGATAACAATACGATTTCTAGCATATTTTACATTACAATTCCTCGGATATGCAGTTTTATTTTTGACACAAATATGCATACTCAAGATCTTGCTTAAATTCAACATGTTGCAGCGGAAGCTTTTAGTTATCACCTGATAATAGACATGTTTAAAACGTCAACATAAAGTTGGTGAGATATAGGTTTAATGCCGGCAGCGATATAAATATAGACCACAAGATTTCATATGTAAACATTTTAATAAAAATATTCTAAGTGGTTGAGCACTTGGTAACCATACTTAACATTTAATCACGTCGCATATTCCCTTTATTATGAAATCTTACTACACCGTACCAAGTGTAGTCACGAAACGAAGTACTGTGCAACCGTTGAATACTGGTCGTCCAGTCCGGTTGGGGTTGTCAGGCCCGATAGATCTATCAACAGGATTCGCGTTTACAATACTGCTGTAAATAATAGTTACCAAGCTACAGGGACGTATGCCAGTGGTACAACTCAACGTAGAATATATTTTTCAGTTACTTGTGTCCATAACGTAAAACATAAAATACATGTATTCTCATCCCGAAATATTTAGAGTTTAAAAGTGGGACTATATACTCACTTTTGCCTTGAAGATATATATATTTTGACTTGGTCTCCTGTTGATATCACGAACCTATCCATATATAATTTATCAATATATTTTCATTTTAAACAATCGTCACATATATATACTTATTATACTTTTAATACTTTTAATAATTTCTTAGTCCGTAGTTAGCAGTCCGATGTTAGTAATTCAATTTTAATGGTTCATATTTAGGTGTTTAATAAATAAATAAAACCCCCATCGAAATAAATAAAACCCCATCATATTTGTATTGGTCGGGATTAATCTTGACCCACGGTACCGGTGTTGTCAAATGACGTGTTGCGTACATAAAGTACCGGTGTTGTCAAATGACGTGTTGCGTACAATCATGGGATCTTATGATTAATCTTCTCGTATTGTTTACGGGTGGTCCTGAAATATATAAAATTAAATTATGAGTACATATATATAAAATATCATGTTATTTTAGAAAGATGTGATTCATTTAATTTTTCTCCAATTATTTTCGTGGCTAAACTAGTTTTGGATATCCGATCTTGTTTTGGTCATAGTTTCTTCGTTACAACTCCGTTTTCGTTGGTTCAACTTGCCACTTCCTTGGATCGAGTTCTTCTTTAAGACTATGAACTGTAAATACCTTAGTTTGTATTCAAAATCACAGGTCATAGGTCAAACTTTGGTGAAACTTATGAAGTTAATCATTTTCCCTTATGTAAACAACATTAAATGATTATTTTTCTAAAAATACTTATACTTTGAGTTAAATCATGAAATTTTTATGTGTTATCATATTCATAGGAAATATCATTTTTCCAGAAAATAAACCTCCAATTCAAGGTTCAAAATAGTTTTTAATTATCCAACCCAAAACAGCCCCCGGTTGCACTCCGACGTCGTAAAAACAGTTTTTAAGGTGTTCTTTGAAAAACCAAGTTATATCTTGTTAAATTAGAATATATTTATGATATATTACAGGTCTTGAAGTATTTTAAAAGTTAAGTTAGAAGGATCTATTTAGTTTGCAAACAAGTTTGAAAACATTCAAACTATGTTCTTGTTGTTAAAATTTTATACCATAAAATAAGATAGCTATATATATATGAATCGAATAAGGTTATGAACAAAGTTACTACCTCAAGTTACTTGGACAAGATTGCTGTAAAAGAGGAGTAAAAACCTAGAACCAAAAGAGTAATGGAGTTGGATCAAAAGGTTGGAAATAAACTTGTATTCTTGAAAGGATTATTGAAGTGTTCTTGGAAGGTTTTTCTTTTGATGATTAAGGGTTGTTTTTGAGCTAGATCTTCATGGTAACTTGCTGAATTGTTGAAGGTGTTTAAGGGTTATGGAAGAGTGTGTGTTTAACTAAGAAATGATGTAGAAATTTGAATCAAAATGAAGTGCCCATGAAGCTTATAAAAAACGTGGAACTAAGGTGTTCATGACAAGATTTTAGTTTGTTATCTTATGTAATTAGTCAATAAGCTTCCAAATTCCAATTACCTTATACCTAGGGCATGAACAAGGGCTGGTTGGTGGTGATTTGATGTGTATATACCAATAGTAAATACGTATAGAAGCTAGGTATGATACGGGTACATATACTCCAGATATACGTATAGAAATCTTGTGAAAACGGAATGAGGATTCAAATATAGCTATCTTTTGTGAATATACTTATATGGTTTTATGTATTTAAGTCCTTAAAAAGTGATTAAATACATTATATATACGATATATGTATAAACATTATAGGTCATAAGTATTTATGTCAAATGACGTTACGTATGGTTATCGTTTTGAAAACTTAAGTTAGTAGTTTCAAAATATACTTATAACTTATTGTTATTAATACAAAATGAGGTATTAAAACATCCTTGGATCATGTTAAATATGTATATATACATATATATACACAAACGTATAATTATCATATGTTATATAGTTCGTGATATCATCGGTCAAACTAGACGGTCAAACGTTGTGTAAAACTCTTTTTAAAAACATAAATCTCAACAATTTGGATTACTTATCATGTTGGTAAGGTTTAATTTATGTAAATATTAATCTTATAAGTATAGATTGATCGAAAAAGTCCGGGTCATTACAGCACCATTCGAGGCACTTTATGGTAGGAAGTGCAGGTCTCCGATTTGTTGGAGTGATATGGGGGATAAATAGATTACAGGTCCAGAAATTATCCAAGAAACCACTGATAAAATCATTCAGATTCAACAACGATTGAAAACAGCCCGGAGTCGACAAAAGAGCTATGCAGATGTTAGGAGAAAACCTTTAGAGTTTGAGGAGGGTGATATAGTTATGCTTAAGGTATCACCTTGGAAAGGTGTTATTCGTTTTGAAAAGCGGGGGAAATTGAGCCCAAGATACATTGGAACATTCAAGATTAGAAAAACGCATTGGGCCGGTGGCCTATCGACTTGAGCTACCTCCACAATTAGAAAAGATTCACAACACCTTTCATGTTTCGAACCTGAAGAAATGCCTAGCTACCGAAGATCTCATTATCCCTTTAGACAAAATTAAGATTGACGAGAAACTAAATTTCGTCGAAGAACCCGTCGAAATTATGGATCGTGAGGTCAAACGACTCAAATAAAGTAAGATACCAATCATTAAGGTTCGATGGAATGCTCGTAGAGGACCTGAATTTACTTGGGAGTGAGAAGACCAAATGAAGCTGAAGTACCCACATTTGTTTCCCGATATCGCACGTTACTAGGTATAATTCTAAATTTCGGGACGAAATTTAATTTAACGGGTGTGAAATGTAATGACCCGGATTTTTCTGCTAATATATAGAAGATTAATATTTACATAATTAATGTTTCCAACATGTTAAGCAATCAAACTCATTAATATTTGGTTATTTGAAATGAATTTTATACAAATGTTTGGCCACCCAGTTTGTCTGACGATTCACGAACGTCATAACTCGAAATAATTATATAATGATGTATATATGGATATATATACTTATGATTTGATAAAATGATATTTAAGTATCTCATTACATATAATAACAATTGGTTATATACATAAAATGAGATTACTAACTTAAAGACTTCAAGATTATATACATATATATATATAACGATTAACGTTGTAATAACTTCTAAATTAAAATGTATGTATATGTATTGTATTAATATGTATTAATACACTTTTTAAGGACTTAAACATATATACTAACATACTTATACTCAACAAAGATAGCTATACTCATAATCTCATTCAATTCCATCAAGAATTCTATTCGTATTCATTAGGTATTTATATCCGTATCATACCCAGCTTCCATACTTAAATACTATGAGTATATACCAATATGAAATACCAATTATAGCCTCCTTAGAAGCCCTATGAGTCATAATACAAGGATAAACATGATGGAGACTTGTGGGAACCAACATTTAACTTCTAGTTTGCATTATTATGCTATATTCCAAATTTTGATAAAGTCTCTTAACCATATGCATGAACCACGACTTTTAACACTATTTTTACACATTCATATCAGCTATTTAACTTACCTTCACTCTCATAATACTCACACACAAGAACTTCAAGTATTCTCTCCATTTCTTACTCTTTAAACACTCTTTAAACACACATACTTCAAGTACTAGAAAATCTTCATTCACTTTGATCATAAACTAGCTTCAAGAACACTTTGTTAACTCATCTACTCCTCTTTATCAAGGTAAGAATCATATATAAGCTTTGGTTCAATTCATATACTTATAACTATCTTAATTCAAGATAGAAATCTTATTCGAACTTTTGTTCATTCTATGATTCTACTCCAAGGATTACAAGCCATCAAGGATATCTTTGATCACAAGATTATCATCTTATTTTCTCAGCAACTTTGTTCATTTAATTTGAGGTAGTCACCTTATTCATAATCTTTTTTGATTCATATCCATATAGCCATCTTATTATGAGTTTATAACTTACAACAACAAGAACATAGTTTAGATTAATTCTATACTTGTTCACAAACAAATTTAATCCTTCTAACTTGACTTTTAAAATACTTCAACACATTTATTATGATAGTATGTCAAGCTAACATAAGGATATAAAACTTGTAAACACGAAGAACACCTTAAAACTGAACATACGCCGTCATAGATCATCGGGGGCTGTTTTGGGTTTAATTTTAAAAACCTATCTTAAACTTTGAATTAAAAGATTTCCTTTGGCAAAAAATATTATTTTATATGGATATGAAATATATCCAAAATCCATGGTTAAACTCTAAGTGGAAGTATGTTTTTCAAAAGGGTCATCAAGATGTCGTTCTTACGACGGATATGACTATCTTCTCTTATTTGACACCTAAGCTGTATTTTCGACTATAAACATATACTTTTTCTGTTACGATTAATAATGTTGAGTTCTATACGAAACCATGGCAACTCGAATCACTCAAAACGGATTTGTAACGAAGAAATTATGGGTAAAACAAAATTGGATATTTTTGCTTGTTTTTAGCTACGGTTTTGATTAATAAAAATGGAAGCTAACCTTATCCTAGCTAACTTACCTTGTATCCTACATGTATTTATACATGTCTTGTTCCTGAACTTATGGAAATACAATTTATAATAGTCGTGATTAAGTTCTACGACAATATATTATAGTCTTAATAAAGATCGTAAGACACCATATATATATATATATATATGACTAGATCACCGTGGATCCGTATACAGCGTTTTGACATATCATTTTGATTTCATCTATATATATTATTGGAACGAACTATAAGACACCATTGGCAGTAATTTTGAGTTAGCTGTGGGTCGAAGTGGATTCCAAAATATTATATACTTTGAGTTGTGATCGAGCCTGAGACATGTATATAATGGGTCGCGAATTGCTTCAGACAATATACATATTATGTGTCTTATTATATTAAGACAATGTATTATAGTGTTAGTGAATTCTAACACAATATACGCATTTATATTTATATATATATTTATACTGTTGGACTATTGGACTATTGGACTATGGACGTTGGACTACTAACAATGGACAATTAAAATTATCACTAGTATCATAAGTATGGAATATTAATTATATATATATATATATATATATATATATATATATATATATATATATATCTTGACACAAGAATATTATTATTAGGTTCGTGAATTTGTCAAAAGGCCAAGTCTTATTACCATCTATTCGGAAATCATCACAAGTGAGTTATAGTCCCATTTTTACTATCTAAATTATTTTGGGATGAGAATACATGCAAATTTATAAATGTTTTACAAAATAAGCACAAGTTCATGAAACTACATTCTACGACTGTTTTGTTATACCGGATATTTGTACTTATTATTATTATGCTTGGTAACCTAAGAATTAGTGAAAAATACTAATTGACGCGAATCCTAAAGGTAGATCTACGGGCACCAACCACCCCCATTTTCGAATAGTGAAAATGCTTTAGTACTTCGAAGGGTTCTTGTCATACATTTGAATAGTGAAATGTATGATACCAGATATCTTAAGTGCTCTATGTTAAGGTCGGTTACCAGGCGACTCATCGTATGAATGATTTTTGCAGTTGTAATGATCCTGCGCATTTAATTAAATGAAATCTTGTGGCTTATTAAATGTTATGATTATTATATAGAAATTAAACCTATGACTCACCAATATTTTTGTTGACGTTTTAAGCATGTTTATTCTCAGGTGAATATTAAAAATGCTTCCGCTGTCGTATGTCAACCCAAGGTCAAGATTTGGAGTCGGCATAATTGTTTATATTGTTTAAACTTGTATTCGGAGTATTTGTTGTAATATATTTGATCATATTGTAATGGGTTGTGTAAAAACTTATTTATTTGAGGAGATTGTCTTTGATAGACAATATAAATTATGTCATTAAGACCTTTATTCAAGAATAAAGGTTATGGTTGTTTTTAAAAACGAATGCAAGATTTGAAAAACGTCTCATATAGAGGTCAAAACCTCGCAAAGAAACCAATTAATATGAAACGTTTATAATTAATATGAACGGGGCATTTTAGTAGGGAACTAGGCGGTCATAATGTGGTCAACCAATGGTTTTTAGGGTGCATTAGAGTCTAGTCTACAGCCCGGCCCTTCTTGATATAGCATTATTATGCATTTCATTTCATATGAGAAATAATTATAAGTTATTTCTTATGTCATTCCTATTTTGTATGTGGTTTGTGGTTTTACTGTTTGCAGATGTCGGCTTTAAGCAACAATTCCATTCCTGCTCTCATTTCCCCGTCTGCCGCTCGTCGTGCACGACAGCCTCGCCTGAGAGATCCTGTTAACTACTATGTGGTTACCATCACTCACATGACAAGAGCATACTCGAATGAGACACGTATTTATGCTCTTAGCGACTGTATGCGTGTCTTGCCGCATAATGAGGTAATGGATGAGATTAGAGCTAGTATGGATTCATTATTAGTTTCAAGAATGATGTTGAGTTCGAGACTTTGAAACGTAATCAAGAGGTGAACGCTAAGTTCGAGGCTCTTGAGAGAGCGGTTCATGGTCTGAAGATGGAGTTAGAGGAGAAGAAAGGAAAGTTGAGGAAGTATGAGACTCCTGACGAGCCTCATACCAGCCGAGCTTATCACACCCGCTCCAAGCAGATGTGATGTGATGATATCATGAGTGATTATTTTATTTCATGGACTTATTATCCTTTTTATACATTTATTTTTAGGTGATGTACGGCGTTTTGCTGAGGATTTTGTTATGGGATATTTTTCATTTATGTATGGATGGTTATTTCTTTTATAACATCTGGTTATCATTATCATTTTATTTCGGATGTTGTGACTCTTGGCATGTTATATATTGCGTAATATAGTTCATGTATGTTAGGTACTATGTATGTTGTATTATTTCTATCATAAAGTATGTATGCATGTAGTGGCTATTTCTATAACTATCATAACTGTCATGTTATTACTCATAGTGTTCATTGACTATTATTTTAATGGTTAATCTTTTTGTGTTAGATTTATTCCTTTATAACACTGGTATTATTCTTAGTACGAACGGTTGTGTTATTATGTTTTGAAGATCATGCCTCCCCGTGAGTCCAATGAAGCTCGTATGCAACACCTTATTTCAGAAGGGATATCAGCTGCTATGGCAGCTAATGCTAATGCTAATGTCAATAACAACAATCAGGTGGGATGCTCCCACAAGACCTTCATGGCCAGTCGTCCACAGGAATTTAGTGGCACCGAAGGACCCATTGGACTTACTAGTTGGTTTGAGAAGATTGAGTCTATTTTTAGGGTTAGCCGAGTCCGAGAGGAGTATAAGGCTTGTTTTGCAAGCTGCACTCTTAAGGACAGTGCTTTAACTTGGTGGAATAATTTGGTTAATAGTTTGGGTAATGATGTTGCTTATGGTTTGACTTGGAATAATTTTAAAGAGAGAATGATCACCCGTTATCGTCCCCGAGGTAAACTTAAGAAGTTAGAGGCTGAGCTTAAGAACTTAAAGATGAAGGGCACCGATTTAGATGCCTATGAGTAAAGGTTCTTTGAATTGACATTGTTGTCTCCCAATACTTATGCTGATGAGAACCTTAAGATTGAAGCTTATATTAATGGGTTATCTGAGCGAATTGAGCATGGGGTTGAGTCTAGTGAGCCCCGGACTATTGAAGCTTCTATGTCTATGGCACATAAGCTTATTGACAAGATTTTGAGGAGAAGTAAGGTAGCTGTGACTGATGCCAGTGAGGAAGTTGTTAAAAAGGCTGATAATGGGAAAAGGAAGTGGGATAACAACCGCAACCAGAACCAAAGTCAGCAGAAGAAACAAGATACTTCTGGTTCTAATAACCGTAATCAGCATGTTTGCCCTCGATGTTATAAGGCTCATGATGGTTATTGCACGGTTACTTGTAAGACGTGTTCCAAGCAGGGACTCATTGCTAAAGATTGTACGGTGGTTATACCGGGTACTGCTGCTCCTGCTACAGGTGGTGGTAATAATGCTGGTAATAATGGTGGTAATGGTAACAGGAAGCGAAGAAATGGTGGAAATCCGAGAGTTTGTTATGAATTATCATACCCCGTCCTGAGAATACCTGAGAATAAACATGCTTTCAAGTGTCACCCAAAAGGTTGGTGAGTTCATAGGTTTATCTTAAAATAATAAAATTCATCATTTTGATAGACCACAAGATTAAAATGCTGCATGGTACAAATGGGCCCGAATCCTATACCCACCTGTAATGTACATGCGATATCTTTTAAATACAGTACACCTTTCTCGTGTACGAAATCCTTTTTCATAAATATTAGTAACCGTACACATATCTCGTGCACAAAAATAACATACACATAACCTATCATTCTCTCGATACATAACATTCACTTTTCATTGCTTTCATAGCTTGGCTTGGTAACTGACCTTAACATATAATGCGCATAAATAATATCCCCAAAACAGAACATCTCGTCTGTATAAATATATAAACTTCGAAGTACTAAACACCACACCCACTAGCCCTTCCGTCTAGTGAACATTCTGGGTGGGGGTGTTAAACCCTGTAGCTACCTTTAAGATTCGCTTGAATTAGGGCCATACCCGATTCTAATTCTTAGGTTACCAAGCAATAATAATCAGGGGAAAAATATTCACATCAATTGGTGGCAATTATCATGTCCACATATTTCAATAATAATCCACAGAACTTCTGTCTGCATAATAATTCATTCGAGGAATGTTTTGCTTGTGTTTATCTCGTCAAACATTTATAAAAGCATTGCATGTATTCGCAGTTCAAAAATATATTTCAAAAGCATTTAATAAAGCAGTTGTAAAAACAGCGCATGTATTCTCAGTCCCAAAAATGTAAAGAGTAAAAGGGAATCAAATGAACTCACAATACTGTATTTTATAGTAAAAATACACATGACGATATTGAACAATGCAGGGTTGGCCTCGGATTCACAAACCTATATCATTTATGTATATATTAATACATATCCTTGTAATCGAACACATATATATAATTTTATTAGTTATATCCTCATTATATTAATAATATATATTTTCACATATAAAAATATTAATTTGTTATATTATATATATTAAATTTATTTGTATGTATATGTGTATATATATATATATATATATATATATATATATATATATATATATCTATCATTGGTTTGTTAAAACTTTTACTTTTAGTATTACTAATGATAATATTTGAAGTAATGCTAATGATAATACTAATATCAATGAAATGCTAATATTATTTATAATTCTGTTAATAATGTTATTATTGATAGTTTTTAATAATTAATCTCATGATAATGATAATATCATTAGTTTTTAATAATTTAATAATAAAGACTATGAATATAATACACTTTGATATTAATACTTAATAATAATAATTGTAACAATCTTATTACTAAAGGTAAACTTAATAATGATTCTTTTATTAATAATAATGATAAAATTTCTAAAATGATATTAATACGAACATTAATAAAAATAATAGTAACTTTTATTGTTTTCATCATATTACTAATCATAGTAATAATACTAAATAATAATACTTGATAATAGTAATAATAATCATAACATTCATAATAATTAACAATAATCATACTAACAATCAATAATAATATTAATACATAATAATAACATTAATAATAATAATAATAATAATAATAATAATAATAATAATAATAATAATAATAATAATAATAATAATAATAATAATAATAATAATAATAATAATAATAATAATAATAGTAATAACTACCTTTAAAGCTTTCCTAAAAATAAAATGCCTCAGACAGGGCTCGAACCCGCAACCTCCCGCTCACTCGTAAACACGCTTAACCATTGGATATGTGCTGTTTTTCTATGATTAAATGCCCCAATTATTTGTATATCCTGTATCTATCTGTTGGTATTGGGTTGTAGTTCACTTCAGCCCACCACAGCCCAATTCGACACTTTGATCAACCAGCCCAATTCTAATTTGCAGTTTAAAAACCCAACTTGTTTTAACACCAAAGGGTTCACGATTTAAACAGGAAACAAGTAACACTTTAATAACAATGTTATTCTGATCGAAAACAGGAATTAAAACAAGACAGAATGGAGAACGTGCTAGTAGCAGCCGAAGGAACATAGAAACATTATCATCATCGCTATCATGATCAGTCATCAACATCACCACATCATCAATATTATCTTCCTAATCGCATATTACTATGATCGTAATATTAACACTCATCACCAACTCGCCATCATGATAATCATTACCTTTAATCATTTATCTTTAATCATTCTCTTCCTCTGAAAAGGGAACGACAGCTGGATCACCTCCCAACACCATAAAATAACGTGGTTTAACAAAAAGCTCATGGCCCACTGTTTTTAAAAAATCCATGTTAAAGTCTACGTTATTCTAGCTCAAGGAAAATTAAAATGAGATTTCAATATAATGGAAGGGTACGTGTATGTATGGCTCCACCGAAATCAAAAACATTATTTATTCACCAAGTGGTTGTCACTCTTGGTACTTGTCAGCCAATAACTAAAAAAAATGAAGCATGCTAAAAGTAATTTAAATCTTTATTCTCATCCACTAACAAAAGGTTTTAGGAAAGGGAAGTATATATATATATATATATATATATATATATATATATATATATATATATATATATATATATATATATATATATATATATATATATATATATATGCGTATGTAATGGTTATACAAGTGAGTTCATGTATTATTCTAACAAGAAAGGTTCTTGAAAGAAAGAAAAAAAAATGTAAGATGCCGGTTTTGGCTTTAGGGTGTATAAATGAGTTTGTTGAAGATTTGATCAAAGAGAATGGTGATCGAATCGAAACGGAAAAACAAATGGTTATAGCGTTGATGTTTGCTTAGATTATAGTAAAAAAAATATATATAGCAAGTGGATGATGATAGGTTGTGATGGTGGTGATTTGATTGTTTTTAATCGTGTTTGAGCAGTAGCATGCCATCAACAACACAGTAGCTACTGTAGTGGGTTTGGGTGGTGTTTCACGATTTCAAGATTGCAGCAGTAGGTTGCAATAATGGTTGGTTCGTGGTGGGTTTCAAACATTGATGTTGTGTAGGTGGGTGTTGATTGTAAGTTCGAATCAGAAACAGAAACGAGGGAGAAATTGCACGATCTTAACTTCGATGGTGGTGGTATTGTGTTGGGTTTTCGATAACCACAAGTGGGTTTTTGAATCCGATGATTAACAACGCATAGTCGTGATGGTTTGTGGTGTTTATAGTTGGAAGAACAAGAACACGCATAGTAGTAAATATATGATGGTTTCGGTGGTAATGGTGATTGGAACAAAAGAATCAAGAAAAGGCTCTGGAATGAATGGGTGATAATATGTTGCTCGATGGTTGTTTGGAGCGTCCATGATGGAAGCTGAAAACAGTAACATGTATAGCTCACGATGGTTTTTAAATGGTGTTCATGGTGTTTGATAGCGGTTTAGTGGTGGTTGTAGGTGTTAACGATGGAGGATGGTTGAGAGGATAGTGGCTCTCGATGGTGAACAAGGGTGGTTGTAATTGATCGAGCAAATGATGCATATGTATATATGCATATCTCATATATGAGTAAAAAACTAACACAATAATAATAATATAAAATATTTATAGTAAATCACATGATTCCTAACTTAAACCGTTAGCAGCCGAAGGTTTTAACTCTTGTGCCGACAGTTTCCCACGGAATGCAATATCGTGTCCATTGCTAAACAGTTAACGTATAAAAGTGTTCCTAAAAATCCCAAATTTTTAGCTTAAATATATTTAATTATTTCACTCATTAACTATTTGAAACCCGATCAAAAATGTTAGATAAATATTTATTTTCTGTTCCAATTAATATATACGGAGTATAAATATTTAAACTTAAAAAGGTAAAAATATTTTTATCAAACCTAAAATCTTCGTAATCAATTTACAGTTCAATTTTTATTTTCAATCTTCTTAAACACGTATTAGAACTATATGAACGCTGGCAAAATGTCAATCGAGTTTTACTGACGTTTACTATTTAAGCTCGAAATCATATTTTCAATATACTATATGTATATATAAACACATTTTAGTAACATGTTTTATTACATAAATAAATATATTGAATATATATATATATATATATATATATATATATATATATATATATATAAATAATTTTAAAATATAATTTTATATATATACAAGTAATATTCATATATATATATATATATATATATATATATATATATATATATATATATATATATATATATATATATATACACACACACACATATAATAATATTCCTCATTACATCTTATATTATTTTACATATTTAATTCTAATAATTAAATCATATATTATTTCAAATTATATTTCAAATTAAAGTAAATATATATATGTATCTATTTACAAATAGTTGTTCGTGAATCGTCGGGAATGGTCGAAGGTTAAATGAATTCATGAAACAGTTAAAAAAATTTTAGACTCAACATTACAGACTTTGCTTATCGTGTAGAAATCATATAAGAATAAAGTTTAAATATGGTCGGAAATTTCCGGGTCGTCACAGTACCTACCCGTTAAAGAAATTTCGTCCCGAAATTTGATTAGGATGATCATGGCTGGCAATAAATATGTTTTCCTGATGAATAAGAGCTAATAAATAGAGTTTTATTACTGTTGAGTAATATGGATAAGATAACTCGATTACTCGAAGAGTACGAGTGAAGCTATCGTAAAATAGTGCAATGAGAAAATAAAGTTTCATCATATCTTTTGACGTAGTCACTGTTGATTTCCGGATTTCAAGGGGAAAAGATAGAACCATCAAGAAAATATGTTCTTGATAATTTAAAGATTTAGTAGAATGTGAGAGTCGTGTAACATGGCACCTGATGACGATATGGTATGTGAATCATCAAGTTCCATTAGAAACTCAGTATGACTTACTGTAATATAATCACGTTGATCAAGTGTCATTATATTATACTAACTTATGTTTCAGTTCTCAACACTACTTCAAAAACATTCATATTTTAAACTCGAAGGTTTCAGAATTTAGAAACTAAACTGTTTCCTTTATGATATATTACAGATAGTGCGGAGAGATAATGAATATCAGACAAGAATATTTATGAAAATATCTTCAAAAATATTGAGAATATTTATAATGAGAGGTATGATAATATCTTAGAATTTTAGAATCAAATTATGATGAAGAAATTCATTCACGATGATTTAAAGCGATTAAGGAGCATGGTATTCACTAAAGATTTCATCAGAACCAGAATCATTAGGATTCCTTATGTACAAGTTTAGTCCTTGTGATTTGTTCAGAGTCTCCTTCATGGTTTGCTCAATCCGTTTTCCACTACCACATTTTCTTTTGAGCTTTTCCAACATATCCTTCTTTATCATCAAACTTTTGACTGTTAAGGCAGTCTTCAGTTTTCACTACTTCATCAGCCTTTTCAACATTTTGAGTATTGATTCACAGACTGGGTGCTTTTTAGAATTCCAGAATGGAAGATCATAATTCTAAGAGATAAATTTTATATGTATACATATAACTGTTGATGTAGAAATGCTTGAAGATTTAATATACTGATTGCTAATTCTCAGTAATTGGTATGGCAATTCTCGTTACCAGATGCGGATGAGTATATGATAGGGTTTTAATGAACAAATATAATGGTTTTTCGGAGACACTTTAAGCCAATGAGTGATGAAGTTGCTGATACGTCTGCTATAATATGGTGGAATGTAAAAGGTTCTCCGGTAACGATAAAAGGGCAACTGTATTTATCAAGGTTATACTTAGGTTAATTCAAATGAAGAGTCGAAGTTGACTTGCTGGAGCTGTGACAAAATTGGCTACTTTGGAAGGGATTGCAAAGTTATTTTCGGTAATAACAACGCCAAAGGAGCTAACACAGATACGTGTTAAACGTTTACTCAGGTTCCGAGTGTTTTTCAGGTGCATAACTATTTGCATAAATCTTTCCTTCCGTAGATGAAATGAGGTTGGTTCATCGTCTCGATTGAGGTGTTTTTAAGAATCATGAAAGGTTTGAACGCAGATTGTAATTGTCAAGATACAATGAGATTTAAGATGAAATTAAGTGGCAAACTTGAACAAATGTTTAGTTTCATATGTTATAATCAATATTTTAATTCATTTTAATTATCCAATATTATTAGTCCACAGTCGATAGTCCACAGTTAACATTCTAATAATTCATATATAGTTTATAATATTCGAATTAATTAATACGTATCGTGACCCGTGTACATGTCTCAGACTCGATCACAACTCAAAGTATATATATTATTATAGAATCAACCTCAACCATGTATAGCGAACTCTAGCATTACAGCATATAGAGTGTCTATGGTGATTCCAAAAAATATATATAAATGCGTCGATATGATATGTCAAAACCTTGTATAAGTGTCCCGATATTTAAAGTGCGTAAAATACATAACAGAAATTAAATGACGATAAATTAAATGCGTAAAGTAAATAATAGAAATTAAATGACGATAAATAAAATTGCGATAATTAAATTTTGATAAATAAACTGCGATAAATAAAATGTAATCAGTTAGCTAGGAACAGTTAGCTGGAAACAGTTAGCGTGGATTCTTAATAAAAATTTTCATAGTTGATTTGTTTGTTTCTAACAAATTTTATTTTGTCCCATGTTTTTTTTGTTATGCCACTTGTTGGATTCTGATAGGTCAAAATCTAAATATAAAATTGAATGAAAATGGTTATTCTGCGGTGAACGGATTCGTATCTCTGTAGATGTAAGTAGGATAGTAAATGAATGTTGAATCAGATTTGAAGAATGTACAGTATAACTTATTAATGTGAAATCTAAATATTTCTCGAGTATTAGCTACCCGTTAAAATATTCTCATCATTAACATTTATACAATAGAGTTTTTAATTACAATCTTTATGAAAATATACTTTCATATATATTTTCTTCAGATATAATTATGGATTTAATGAGTTAATATGATAATTAACTCATCTGATTTACGGATAGAACTAGAGCACATAATCTCTAAAACATTAGAGATTACATAATCTCCATGAAGGACGAAGATAATTGATGTAAGACGATACGTAGAATGATGATTACACTCGAGGTACAGAATGAGGTGTTGAGGCATGGATTGTTGATGGTACTGCTGCTGTTACTGATGGTACTGTTGGTACCGGTGATGTTGCTGAAGCTGGTAAATTTTGTACCACATTATCCAAATTGATTACTCGAGCGCGAAGTTTGTTGACTTCTTCTATTATTCCGGGATGATTGTCGGTCGAAACGAGCGAATGAATAAGGTTTAGAATTTTAGCTAGAATATAATCGTGGCGAGATATTCGGGAAATGAGGGTGAAAATAGTGTTTCGTACTGGTTCACCAGTAAGTGCTTTGGTTTCTTCGTCAAGAGAGCAATTTGGTTGGTGGAAAGGATCGCCTTCTTCTCGTTTCCATTGGTTAAGTCGACTACAAACTCATCAAATGAATTGGGGATGGCTGATTGGTTGATTCATTCTGGTGACGCTGCTTCCGGAGCTTAGGTGAACATCCATGTCAGAATAGCTGTCGGAATAACTATCGGAATAGCTATCAAAATCTGAGGGACTCGAACTGATTGAGGGATTCATCTCGTACGATCAGATGAAGGATTTTTGATAAGAAATAGATTATAGGATGTAGATTAGTACCCTGCAATACATAATTTACATATGCATATATAATATTAAAATCCCATAAATTACAGAGGAATCTACGAAAACTGTCAGGCAAAGGTAACAATAACAGATATACTAAGATATGAATTTATCTATACACTGTCTATGCAATAGAGGTAGTAAGACGTGTCTAGACTTTAAGGATGATAAGCAAATAATTTTCAACACTAAATGATAAGAAAAACTTTTAACATGCAGACACGGTCGAAGTCCAGACTCACTAATGCATCTAAACAACTATCAGTTAGACACACTATCTGGACAAAGTCACCAACATCTTATCCCATTGCGATGATCGACTCCAAGTAATGTCTTTAAAATGATCAAATGCACAGCGGAAGGTTTCTTTCATACCTGAGAATAAACATGCTTTCAAGTGTCAACCAAAAGGTTGGTGAGTTCATAGGTTTATCTTAAAACAATAAAATTGATCATTTAGATAGACCACAAGATTTAAATACTGCATGGTACAAATGGGCCTGAATCCTATACCCACCTGTAATGTACATGCGATTTCTTTTAAATACAGTACACCTTTCTCGTGTACGAAATCCTTTTTCATAAATCTTAGTAACCGTAAACATATCTTGTGCAAAAAAATAACATACACATAACCTGTGTATAAAATCATTCTCTCGATACATAACATTCACTTTTCTTTGCTTTCATAGCTTGGCTTGGTAACCGACCTTAACATATAATGCGCATAAATAATATCCCCAAAACAGAACATCTCGTCTGTATAAATGTATAAACTTCGAAGTACTAAACACCACGCCCACTAGCCCTTCTGTCTAGTGAACATTCTGGGTGGGGGTGTTAAACCGGTAGCTACCTTTAGGATTCACGTGAATTAGGGCCATACTTGATTCTAATTCTTAGGTTACCAATCAATAATAATCAGGGGGAAAATATTCACATCAATTAGTGGCAATTATCATGTCCACATAATTCAATAATAATCTACAGAACTTCTGTCTGCATAATAATTCATTCGAGGAATGTTTTGCTTGTGTCTATCTCGTCAAACATTTATAAAAGCATTGCATGTATTCGCAGTTCAAAAATATATTTCAAAAGCATTTAATAAAGCAGTTGTGAAAATAGCGCATATATTCTCAGTCCCAAAAATGTAAAGAGTAAAAGGGAATCAAATGAACTCACAATACTGTATTTTGTAGTAAAAATACACATGACGATATTGAACAATGCAGGGTTGGCCTCGAATTCACGAACCTATATCATTTGTGTATATATTAATACATATCCTTGTAATCGAACACATATATATAATTTTATTAGTTATATCATTGTTATATTAATAATATATATTTTCACATATAAATATATTAATTTTGTTATATTATATATATTAAATTTATTTGTATATATATATATATATATATCTATCATTGGTTTGTTAAAACTTTACTTTTAGTATTACTAATGATAATATCTGAAATAATGCTAATGATAATACTAATATCAATGAAATGCTAATATTATTTATAATTCTGTTAATAATGTTATTAATGATAGTTTTTAATAATAATTCTCATGATAATGATAATGATAATATCAGTAGTTTTTAATAATTTAATAATAAAGACTATGAATATAATACAGTTTGATATTAATACTTAATAATAATAATTTTAACAATCTTATTACTAAAGGTAAACTTAATAATGATTCTTTTATTAATAATAATGATAAAATTTCTAAAATGATATTAATACGAACATTAATAAAAATAATAGTAACTTTTATTGTTTTCATCATAATACTAATAATAGTAACAATACTAAACAATAATACTTGATAATAGTAATAATAATCATAACATTCATAATAATTAACAATAATCATACTAACAATCAATAATAATAATAATAATAATAATAATAATAATAATAATAATAATAATAATAATAATAATAATAATAATAATAATAATAATAATAATAATAATAATAATAATAATAATAAAAACTACCTTTAAAGCTTTCCTAAAAATAAAATGCCTCAGATAGGGCTCGAACCCGCGATCTCCCGCTCACTCGTAAACACGCTTAACCATTGGATATGTGCTGTTTTTCTATAATTAAATGCCCCGAATTATTTATATAGCCTGTATCTATCTGTTGGTATTGGGCTGTAGTTCACTTCAGCCCACCACAGCCCAATTCGACACTTTGATCAACCAGCCCAATTCTAATTTGTAGTTTAAAAACCCAACTCATTTTAACACCAAAGGGTTCACGATTTAAACAGGAAACAAGTAACACTTTAATAACAATGTTATTCTGATCGAAAATAGGAATTGAAACAAAACAAAAAGGAGAATGTGCTAGTAGCGGCCGAAGGAACATAGAAACATTATCATCATCGCTATCACGATCAGTCATCAACATCACCACATCATCAATATTATCTTCCTAATCGCATATTACTATGATCGTAATATTAACACTCATCACCAACTCGCCATCATGATAATCATTACCTTTAATCATTTATCTTTAATCGTTCACTTCCTCTGAAAAGAGAACGACAGCTGGATCACCTCCCAACACCATAAAATAACGTGGTTTAACAAAAAGCTCATGACCCACTGTTTTTAAAAAATCCATGTTAAAGTCTACGTTATTCTAGCTCAAGGAAAATTAAAATGAGATTTCAATATAATGGAAGGGTACGTGTATGTATGGCTCCACTGAAATCAAAAACATTATTTATTCACCAAGTGGTTATCACTCTTGGTACTTGTCGGCCAATAACTAAAAAAAAAACGAAGCATGCCAAAAGTAATTTAAATCTTTATTCTCATCCACTAACAAAAGGTTTTAGGAAAGGGAAGTATATATATATATATATATATATATATATATATATATATATATATATATATATATATATATATATATATATATATGCGTATGTAATGGTTATACAAGTGAGTTCATGTATTATTCTAACAAGAAGGGTTCTTGAAAGAAAGAAATAAAAAAAATGTAAGATGGCGGTTTTGGATTTAGGGTGTATAAATGAGTTTGTTGAAGATGTGATCAAAGAGAGTGGTGATCTAATCGAAACGGAAAAATAAATGGTTATAGCGTTGATGTTTGCTTAGATTATAGTAAAAAAATATATATATCAAGTGGATGATGATAGGTTGTGATGGTGGTGATTTGATTGTTTTTAATCGTGTTTGAGCAGTAGCATGCCATCAACAACACAGTAGCTACTGTAGTGGGTTTGGGTGGTGTTTCACGATTTCAAGATCGCAGCAGTAGGTTGCAATAATGGTTGGTTCGTGGTGGGTTTCAAACATTGATGTCGTGTGTGATGACCCGGAGATTTCCGACCATATTTAAACTTAATCTTTATATGATTTCGACACGATAAGCAAAGTCTGTTAGGTCGAGTCTCAAAAATTTTGAACTGTTTCATATGTTCAATTAACCTTCGACCATTCCCGACGATTCACGAACAACTATTTTGTGAGTAGATATGTATATAAATATAAATAAATATATGTACATAATAAATGTTATTAATCGTTGTATGAAATTATTATTATAAATAAATATGTAAAATAATATACAAATTAATTTTTAGAAATAAGTATGAATAATGAGGTATGTAATAATACAATTTTTTGTTAAAATAAATTTACATACATAAGGTATATTGAACATATATATATATATATATATTTTTGAATTCATTTAGTAAATGATAGTAGCACTCTTTCACCATTCGATGGTTATTTTAGCAAGCTAAATTTCGAACTTATATTATTTTAAAAATAAACGGTGATCCGAAAATGAGTTCTATAAATTTTAGGCTTACTAAAAATGTATTTAGGACCTAGTTATTTAATTTTATCACTTTTTATATTTTACCCATAAATGAGAGGGACAGTTGATGTTATTTTTATTTATTAAATTAATGATTGAATTTTATACCATAATAGAGTTAATTTAAAAATATGGGATTTTTTTTCTGAACATTTTATTCCACCACTGATGAACAACGGACCACGAGATAATATCCGTTAAAAATTGTCGGTACAAAGGACAAACATGAGGCTGCTAAATCCCACGTTCAAATTAGAATCATATTATAATTATAATGTAATGATATATTATGCTGTATATATAAAGTGAAATATAATATATGATAAAATCAACCACTATCTCATTCTAGACATGTATACATGCATCTGCACTGAATGAAACTCAATCACAAACACACTATCTTTCTGTTTCTTATGTAACATACACAAACAACCCTTAAACTACAAATGATCAACGAGATTCTTGTTTTCTGATTCTATTTTATCGATCATCAACTAAACATCATTTAGCCACCTTCTTGATAACCCACCATCAACAACTTCGCAAGATCATCAACCATAATCATCGAACAAAACCATCACAACTCCACCATTTGATCACTGCTACTTCCCTTTTCGGTTTACTGTACACCACCCCAAAAACCACATACACTCTCTTACAATTCTACTGCTACTCATTGTCTTAGTTCGAACGACAACCACCATGATAACCACCATCGATCCCTCTTAATATCTCTTTCTATTTCGTTGTAGCACCAACAAGACATAAACCACCATTATTTTTTTTCTTTTTTTTCCATAACCATCGACACCATCAAACACACTACCCTCCTCCACAACCATCACCATCTCTTCTCTCTCTCTCCCTCTCCTCTTGTCAAATGATAAAACCCAGCGAAGGCTGCTTTTGCTACTCGACTGTGTTTCTGTTTTGGGCCGACGATTTGAAACAAAGACAACCGTAAACCGTAATAGCAACCACTAAACCACCGCAAAGTCCTCTTCATGAGCCCACCCAAGAAAATCTTTTATTTCCTACTTACTCGAATATCCACCATCGTTTTTCTGTTTCTATTTAGTTATTACTTCTGTTCGATGACCATAAGCCACCACTATCAAACACCTTTAAAATGCGTTTAAAACACCATCACCTCACCGAAACCATCATGAACAACAAACCACCTGCATAATTGCTTTTCTTTTCTATTTTCTGAATTCACTTCCGTTACCATCAAACACCACCACCATCGATCGAATATCTCTTGATTTACTGCTACTGTACGCTTAGTGATAAGATGATGAGAATGATAATAAATAACGAGGATGAAAATTTATAATAATTAAATTCGTATAAAATTCTGATTATGAAAAAGCAAAACCCTACTTGATGAGCTGTCAATCGAAACCAGCTGTATGCTTCTTACTTCTGTCGGTCACAGCCTCTTTGAAAAGGTTGTATACCGAAAATATTTTTTTATGTACAGTGGGCTATTGTCTTTCTACTTGGGCCATTCATGTTTACATGGGTTTCTATATTGTTGTTGGGTTGGTTGATAAATTTTGGAATGGGCCTGTTGGGCTGAAATCCAGATTACATTTTGTCGGGCCATAATCTATGTGACTGTTTACGAGTTGTGCTGAAACAAGGACAAAATAAATATTATGGGGGTTTGATTAATTCAGAAGGACTGAAACGGTTAAATGGTTAAAAGCGTTAACGGGTTAGCGAGAGGTCGCGGGTTCGAGTCCCGGCTTGGGCGGTTTGTTATTTTTTTTGAGACTTTAAAGGTAGTTCCATTATCAATTTATTATTATTATCATTATTATTAGTTTTATTATTATTATGATTGTAATTGTAATTATAATTATTATTTTTAATGTTAATGTATGTATTATTTTTTTTACATGATTAGGATTATTATTAGTATTATTTATTGGTTATTATGATTATTATTATTATTATTAATCTAAGTATCATTATCATTAATATTAGTATATTAGGAGTACCCTTTTACTTTAATTTTAGTATTATTAATTATGAACACTAATTTTTTTTTATTTATTTAAAACGATAATTATTATTAAACTTACCATTACTACTGAAAATGCTATTTTTGCTAAAATATTATTTTTACTTTATCATTACTAATAGAATTACCATTTTTACTAAAGTTACTATTATCAGTATTATTATTATTATTATTATTATCCTTAAACTAGTATTACTACAATTGATAAATTTTACAAAACAAACGATATATATATATATATATATATACAGATATATTTACTAAATAAAGTATACTAATACTACATAAAATTTCGTTTTAACTAGTAACATTAATTAAATGTCAAATAAGTAGCATAATGTAAAGTAAGTATTAATAAAATTATATATATAAGAACATTAATCTTAATACATAAAATAATAGATATACACTTGTTCGATTAAGATTATTTGTTTTAATATAAATACAAATGATATAGGTTCGTGAATCCGAGGCCAACCCTGCATTGTTCAATGTCATCATATGTATTTTTACTACAAAATACAGTATTGTGAGTTTCATTTGCTCCCTTTTTAAATGCTTTTGCAATATATATTTTTGGGCTGAGAATACATGCAGGTTTTATAAATGATTTACAAAATAGACACAAGTACGTGAAACTACATTCTATGGTTGAATTATCGAAATCGAATATGCCCCTTTTTATTAAGTCTGGTAATCTAAGAATTAGGGAACAGACACCCTAATTGACGCGAATCCTAAAGATAGATCTATCGGGCCCAACAAGCCCCATCCAAAGTACTGGATGCTTTAGTACTTCGAAATTTATATCATGTCCGATGGAGGATCCCGGAATGATGGGGATATTCTTATATACATATTGTGAATGTCGGTTACCAGGTGTTCAATCCATATGAATGATATTTTTGTCTCTATGCATGGGACGTATGTTTATGAGAAGTGGAAATATGAAATCTTGTGGTCTATTAAAATTATGAAATGACTATTTATGCTAAAATAATGAACTCACCAACCTTTTGGTTGACACTTGAAAGCATGTTTATTCTCAGGTACGAAAGAAATCTTCCGCTGTGCATTTGATCATTTTAAAGATATTACTTGGAGTCATTCATGACATATTTCAAAAGACATTGCATTCGAGTCATTGAGTTTATCAAGATCATTATTAAGTCAATTACAGTTGGATATATTATGAAATGGTATGCATGTCTGTCAACTTTAGATGTAAAGAAAGATTGTCTTTTCAAAACAAATGTAATGTTTGTAAAATGTATCATATAGAGGTCAAGTACCTCGCGATGTAATCAACTGTTGTGAATCGTTTATAATCGATATGGACATCGTTCGGATGGATTAGGAGTAGGGTTCTTACTAACGGTTTCAACAGGCACTGAATCATTTGGATTCTTTGAAGGCAGGTTCAGTCCTTGTATTTGTTCTTTGTTTCCTTCACAGTTAGCTCAATCCATTTTTAAGTACCAAATTTTCTATCGAGCGTTCCTAACATTCCCTTCTTTATCATCAAACTTTTGGCCTTTAAGACCATCTACAACATGCTGCTTCGTCAGCATTTTCAAAGTTAACGGATCTGGATCATCGGTTATCAAACTGAGGTGGTTTCAGGAGAATTGTGTTTTTAGATGATTAAACGCTGATGGTGATGTGGTGGAATATAAAAGGATCTCCGGTAACGACGACGAAAGAATAACGTATATATATATCGAGACTAACCTTTCTGAGAAGTCGAGGTTAACTTGCTGGAGCTGTGACAAAATTGGCTACTTTGGAAAAAGGATTGCAAAGTTATTTTGAGTAATAATAACACTAAAGAAATTAACACTGGTGCGTGTTAAACGTTGACTCAGTCTCCGAGAGTTTTTGAGTGCATAACTATATGTAAAAATCTTTTCTTCCAGGGATGAGGTGCGGTTGGTTCATTCTCTCGAGCGAAATGTTTTCAAGAATTATGAAAGGTTTGAACGCGAATTGTAATTGTCGAGGTACAAATGAGGTTTAGAATGAAATCAAGTGGCAAACTTGAAGAATTGTTTAGTTTCATATGTTATAATCGATATTTTAATTCATTTTAATTGTCCAAAGTTAGCAGTTCAATAGTCCAATATATTCATATATAAATTAATATATACTATTCGAATTAATTAATACGTATCGTGACCCGTGTACCGGTCTCGGTGTCGATCACAACTCAAAGTATATATATATTTTGGAATCAACTCCGACCCTGTATAGCCAACTCCCATCTTCACATATAGAGTGTCTACGGTTGTTCCGAAATATATATATAGATGGGTCGATATGATAAGTCGAAACCTTGCATACGTGTCCCGTTATTTAAAGTGCGTAAAAGTAAATAACAGAAATTAAATGACGATAAAAAAAATTGCGAGAATGTAAATTGCGATAAATTAAATGTAAATCAGTTAGCTGGGAACAGTTAGCCGGAACAGTTAGCGTGAAATCCTTAACAGATTTTTTTTTTTTTTTTTTTTTTTTTATTAGTTAATTCGTGTGTTTCTAACAATTTTTAATTTGTCCAATATTTCTTCTTTATGCCACTTGTTGGATTCGGGTAGGAAAAATCCAAATATGAAATTTAAATGGAAATGATTAATCTGGGATAAACGGATACGTATATCGGTGATTGTAAGTAGGATAGCAAATGATCGTTGAATCAGATTCGAAGAATGTACAGTGTAACTTATTAATGTGAATTCTAAATATTCCTCGGGTACTACCCACCCGTTAAAATATTTTCATCATTAACAGTTCGTACGAAAGAATTTTTAATTACGATCTTTATGAAAATATACTTGCATATATTTTTTTCTTCGGATGTAATTATGAATCTAATGAGTCAATAAGATATTAAACTCATTTGATTTATCGTTAGTACTTAATTACGTGATCTCTAAAACATTAAAGATTACATAATTGCAATGTCGAACGAAGATAAATGAGGTAGAACGATACGTAAAGCGAAGATAATCGATGTAGAACGATATGTAGAACGAAGATAGAATAGATAGAACGATACGTAAAACGATGATTAGGCTCGAGGTACAGAATGAGATGTTGAGGCAGGTGATGTTGAAACTTGGGTTGTTGGTGGTACTGGTGTTAATGTTGGTGCCAGTGATGTTGCTGAAGCTGTTAAGTTTTGCACCATATTCTCCAAAACTACTACTCGAGCGCGAAGTTCGTTGACTTCTTCTACTAACCCTGGCCGGTTATTAGTGTGAGATGGAGGTTGGATATCTTCTCTAGTTCCGTTAATGGTAGCCTCAAGACGAAAAATTCTTGCAACGAGGGTATAAACAGTATTGCGAACAGGTTCGCCGGTGAGCGGGTCGAGTACTCCGAAATTAGGCGGTAGATTCGGCTCATGATATGGAGTACCTTCTTCATTTCTCCATAGTGTAAGTATTTCGCGAACCCATCCCCACTTTCTAAAGAAATCTCGGTAGTTGATCGGTTGATGCGCTCCCGTCACACTATCTTCGGAGCCAGAGGAACTTTGTCGATTCGTGGAGGCCATCGTACGTGTTCACAGAAAGATTTTTGGTATGAAAAAGCTTAGTGAGAGCAATGAGAGTTGGATGGTATACTCAATGCATAATATGCATAAATATATATAGTACCAGGATTCCTTAAATTACGGAGAAATTTACGGAAAATATTAGGCAAAGTTTATCGTAATAGATACGCTAGGATATGAATTTGTCTATACATTAACAATGCAGTAAATGCAATAAGACGTGTCTAGACTTAAGCAGGTAATTCCTAAAGATGATAAGCAGATATTTTCCGACTAGAAATGATAAGCAAAACCTTTTGACAGGTAGACACGGTCAAAGTCCAGGCTCACTAATGTATCCTAACTACTACCAGTTAGACACACTATTGCAAGGCCTGGTTCGCTAAGACCAACGCTCTGATACCAACTGTAAGAATCCGAAACTAATCCTCCCGGACGACGTCTTCAACAGTTGGTCCCATCGCGATGATCGACTCCAAGTAAGGTCCTTATCATAAGCAAATGCACAGCGGAAGACTTAATTCGTACCTGAGAATAACATGCTTTAAAAGGTCAACATAAAGTTGGTGAGATATATAGGTTTGATGCTAACAGCGTTTTAACTATGGACCACAAGATTTCATATATAAAAATATAATACACTCGCAAGTGTATAAAAAGCATTCCAAGCAATGGGCACCCGGTAACTAGCCTTAACAATAGTGTGTACCCCTGAGTTATAATAATATGTACACCGAATCAAGTGCGTTCCGTTAACCTCGAAGTACTAAACACCCGTTCTTCTAGTTTACTAGAACAACATCTGGGTGGGGGTGTAAAACCCGATAGATCTATCTTTAGGATTCGCGCCTACCAGTTCATAAACCAATAGTTAAAGTTACCAAGCTAGGGGATTTTTGATTCAAACCCATGTAGAACGTAATTTTAGTCACTTGTGTCCATAACGTAAATCATTTATAAAAAAAATAGCGCATGTATTCTCAGCCCAAAAATATTTAAAGTTCAAAAAGGGACTATATACTCACCATATGTATTTTGTAGTAAAAATACATATAACATCATTGGACAAATGTAGGGTTGGCCTCGGATTCACGAACCTATATCATTTATATATATATTAACACATATAGTAGTAATCGAACAAATTCAGATATTATTATTAATTGTTATTTTATTAATTTGCACATTTTATTAATAACTAAATAAACTATATTTATTTTTATATTCATTAAATAGATAATTAATATAATATAGCTTTATTAATATATTTTTATATAACTAACTTTTATTCTAATAATAATAATGATACTAATAGTAAATAATAAAAATGATATCTTTAATGATAATGATAAAATAATAATTTTAATAAAAATGATACTAACAAATCCCAAATTTTATTGATGATAATAATAATATTAATAACCTTTGTAATAATAATGATATCGATAATATTAGTAATAACAATAAAACTAGTAATAATAATAATAATAAGATTGAAAATAATAATAATTATAATAATAATAATTTTCCTACTAATAATAATAATGATTAATATATCCATTAATACCTTTGGAAGGTTAAAAAGAATTAATCTGCCTGGAACGGGACTTGAACCCGCGACCTCCCACATATCCAACACCCTCCCTAACCACTCTTCTATTCGCCACTTTTCTGTTTTATTACACACAGCTAAAAACATAACCCGAATTCCAGTGTCATCTTCAATACGTTTTGATTAAAAACGTAAACTGGATCTTGGCCCAACAACACAGCCCAATATCGAAACTAGCTATTATCAGCCCAACTATCAATTGTATTAACCTGATTATAAGAATTCAAAGACCCATCAACAAGTTTTAATTAAATACCGATGGTGAGTGGATCCCGATCAGAAACAGATAAAAAAAATATAGCAGCCGACACTTTACAGCTTCACTTCCATTATAATTATAAAGGGTAACGGATGGTATCAGTTTGTGAGGGTTTTTGTTTTGTTTTGTTTTTAATTCAACAACGTATCATTATTATTCTAATCCCTATCCTATCGTTGTCTTTATCTGTTCACAGACTCGTTTAGCAACCGGTCATCATCAATTCTTCGTTGCTGTATCAGTAAAAGAAAATCGAAGAGATAGAGAGAAAGGAAACGAAAGGGCTGATGAGAGAGAGGAGATATGGAGGCTTACAAAGGTGCGAATGATGGTTGTAGTATGGTGATATGATGATGGTTCGGTTGATGGTGAAAGGTGGGTTTGATATGAGTGGTTTTGGGTTTATGGTTTCGATCAACAACTTAAAAACAGTTGCAGGTGTCGATATGTTTCTAGGCTGCCAAACAGCATCACATAAGTGATTTCAAAGATGAAGATAGTGATGGTTGAGGTGGGTGTTCAAGGTGGTCTGAGTTGTCTTTGGTGATTATTGTGTCGAACACAGAAATACGATAGTAGCAATTAAAGATCAAGGGTTTTAGTTTTCTCGTCGGTCAGTGAACACAAAGAAAGAGAACAGGCATGGTGAAAGTCGGATGTAGGTGGTGCTTGGGTGGTTAAATGGGTGCTAGTCCGTGGTTGGTTACAAGAGTGATTTTATGTAAGTTTTGTATGTGACGGTTTTAAGGATGGTTGTGGAGTGTTATTAGTCGAACACTGGTAGTTTATTCGAATTAACCAGAATGATAAGTGGGTTCATAGTGCTCCGGTGGATGAAAGTGGAAGGTTGTAGCAGGAGGTGGCGGTTCTATATAAAATTTCTGTTTTATTTCTCTTCTGTTTTCAATCGCATAATATTAATAGGCGGATATGTAGAGGGACAGCTGTTATTATATCTAAAGTGACAAAATTGTTAGGTAATGATTCAGTCGAATGAATTGAATCCAAAGAGAAGACTACAAACACAGAAACTAACAAAATTTAAAAAAAAAGAAAAGACTGCTACTGATTGTACTATGTGATCAATTAGCTACAGCAGAAGAAAACGATCCCAATCTTTTTTAAAACAGGCGTAAATATATATACATACATTATATTTTAATTATTGTTAATTGTCATTAATAATATATAGAAATACTAGTTAATAATAATAATTTTATTTATAACATAAATACTGGTTTTGAATATATATCTACATATATCTAGCTGTAGTAATATTTTTATTTGTATACCCTTTTATTTATTTATTTTTATAGATTAAGCTTATTAAATATAGTAGTAATAATAATATTATTACTATATAAAACGTGTAACAATAATATTATCAATGACAATAATACTGATAATACTAATAATAACAATAATATTTTGATAATAAAACTGTATCAATTTATATATCTAATTTATATCTATAAGTTGTATTTTTACATAATATTACTAACACTAGTACAGATATTGATATTGGAATAAATAACAATATTATTATAACAATTATATATATATATATTTATTATAACAATTATATATATATATATATTTATTTATTTACATTTCTATTTACACACAAATATTCGTGAATCGTCAGGCATGGTCAAAAGAGTAACTAATCATCCAAATATAGATTTCAAACTTCCTAGACTCAAAATTAAGGTTTTTGCTTATCGTGTCGGAAACATATAGAGATTAGAGTTTAAATTTGGTCGGAAATTTCCGGGTCGTTACATATATATGGATATATATATAGTTAACATGATATTATGATAAGTAAGTATCTCATTAGGTATTTTAACAATGAGTTATATACATAAAAATGAGACTATTGAATTAAGAAACTTGAAAACGATATATATATATATATATATATATATATATATATATATATATATATATATATATATATATATATATATATATATATGTATATGTATATATATATGTATATATATATATATATATATATATATATATATATATATATAACGATTATCGTTATAACAACGTTTTACTAATTACATATGAATCATTTTAAGATATTGTTACACTATATATAAACATGATAAATTATAAGTAAACATATCATTAAGTATATTAACAACGAACTACATTTGTAAAGACAAGACTACTAACTTAATGATTTCGAAACGAGACATATATGTAACAATTATCGTTGTAACAATATTTAACTGTATATATATCATTCTAAGATATACTAATATGTCATAATATCATGATAATGTAATAATTTAACATCTCTTTAGATATAATAAACAATGGGTTAACAACATTTAACAAGATCGTTAACCTAAAGGTTTCAAAACAACACTTACATGTAACGACTAACGATGACTTAACGACTCAGTTAAAATGCATATACATGTAGTGTTTTAATATGTATTCATACACTTTTGAAAGACTTCAAGACACTTATCAAAGTACTTCTACTTAACAAAAATGCTTACAATTACATCCTCATTCATTTTCATCAACAATTCTACTCGTATGCACTCGTATTCGTACTCGTACAATACCCAGCTTCTAAATGTATTTACTATTGGTATATACACTCCAATGATCAGCTCTTATCAGCCCTTGTGAGTCACCTAACACATGTGGGAACCATCATTTAACATCTAGCATGAAATATCTAACAAAACAACAAACTAATGGAGGCTATATGGAACCCCCATATTCACGTGAATGATCAACCTCACAAACACATTCTCATTCAATTTTTATGCATCAAATTACTCTCTCTCAAACTCTCTCTCTTCATGTTCTAAGTGTTCTTCATCACCTTCATCAAAATCTATATCGATCTAGTTCATAAATCTATACATAAACCAACTTACAAAACAACAACTTAAGAACACATCAAGAACACTTCCAAGTTTGCTAGCTTACTTCCAATCTTGCAAATCCACTTTGAGTGATCATCCAATCTCAAGAAATCTTTCTTATTTACAGTAAGATATCTTTCTAATACAAGGTAATACTCATATTCAAACTTTGATTCAATTTCTATAACTTTAACAATCTTCTTTCGAGTGGAAATCTTACTTGAACTTGTTTTCGTGTCATGATTCTACTTCAAGAACTTTCAAGCCATCCAAGGATCCTTTGAAGCTAGATCTATTTTTCTCATTTCTAGTAGGTTTATCCACAAAACCTGAGGTAGTAATGATGTTTATAACATCATTCTATTCATATATATGAAACTATCTTATTCGAAGGTTTAAACTTGTAATCACTAGAACATAGTTTAGTTAATTCTAAACTTGTTCACAAACAAAAGTTAATCCTTCTAACTTGACTTTTAAAATCAACTAAACACATGTTCTATATCTATATTATATGCTAACTTAATGATTTAAAACCTGAAAACACGAAAAAAACACCGTAAAACCGGATATACGCCGTCGTAGTAACACCGCGGGCTGTTTTGGGTTAGTTAATTAAAAACTATGATAAACTTTGATTTAAAAAGTTTATCTTCTGGGAAAATGATTTTTCTTATGAACATGAAACTATATCCAAAAATCATGGTTAAACTCAAAGTGGAAGTATGTTTTCCAAAATGGTCATCTAGACGTCGTTCTTTCGACTGAAATGACTACCTTTACAAAAATGACTTGTAATCTGTATTTCTGACTATAAACTTATACTTTTTATATTTAGATTCATAAACTTAAGTTCAATATGAAACCATAGCAACTTGAATCACTCAAAACGGATTTAAAACGAAGAAGTTATGGGTAAAACAAGATTGGATAATTTTTCTTGTTGTAGCTACATGAAAATTGGTAACAAATCTAACATTAATCATATCCTAGCTAACTCATATTTTATTATACATGTATTCTAATATATTATGTAATCTTGGGATACCATAGACACGAATACAATGTTTTGACATATCATATCGACCCATCTATATATATATTTCGGAACAACCATAGACACTCTATATGCTGTAATGTTGGAGTTAGCTATACAGGGTTGAGGTTGATTCCAAAATATTATATATATACTTTGAGTTGTGATCTAGCCTGCAGCTTGTATACACGAGGTCGTAGATTGATTCGAGATTATATATATTGCTTTATTTTCTGTACATCTAACTCTGGACAACTAGTTGTAGGTTACTAACGAGGACAGCTGACTTAATAAACTTAAAACAGCAAAACGTATTAAAAATGTTGTAAATATATTTTGAACATACTTTGATATATATATATATATATATATATATATATATATATATATATATATATATATATATATATATATACATATTTGTTATAGGTTCGTGAATCGACCAGTGGCCAAGTCTTACTTCCCGACGAAGTAAAAATCTGTGAATGTGAGTTATAGTCCCACTTTTAAAATCTCATATTTTGGGATGAGAATACATGCAGTTTTATAAATGTTTTACAAAATAGACACAAGTAAATGGAACTACATTCTATGGCTGAATTATTAAACCGAATATGCCCCTTTTTAGTCTGGTAATCTAAGAATTAGGGAACAGACACCCTAATTGACGCGAATCCTAAAGATAGAACTATTGGGCCCAACGAGCCCCATCCAAAGTACCGGATGCTTTAGTACTTCGAATTCATCATGTCCGATAGGGAGTCCCGAAATGATAGGGGATATTCTATATGCATCTTGTTAAGGTCGGTTACTAGGTGTTCACCATATGAATGATTTTTATCAATATGTATGAGATGTGTATTGAAATATGAAATCTTGTGGTCTATTATTACGATTTGATAAATATATAGGTTAAACCTATAACTCACCAACATTTTTATTGACGTTTAAAGCATGTTTAATCTCAGGTGATTATTAAGAGCTTCGTTGTTGCATGCTAAAATATGGACAAGATTTGGTGTCAGCATGCTTGTATAATATTGTTTAAAACTGCATTCGAGATTTAATTTGTTGTAACATATTAATATTGTAAACCAATATGTATTGGTAGTGTGTAAGTGTGATATTTTAGATTATCATTTCTGGATAATCTAGGTGGTGACTTTTAAACCTTATCGATAAAATAAAGGTTATGGTTTGTTTTAAAAATGAATACAGTCTTTGAAAAACGTCTCATATAGAGGCCAAAACCTCGCAACGAAATTAATTAATATGGAACGTTTATAATCAATATGAACGGTACATTTCAAGCTAATGGTAAGGTGCTTATTGCTAAGACTGTGTATCGTAAATATAACATTAATCTAGCTGGTAGAGATTTTGATGTAGATTTGATACCGATTGACCTAGGCAGTTTTGACGTTGTTATTGGTATGGATTGGTTGTCTGCGAATCGTGCTGAAATCATATGTTATGAGAAAGCTATCTGTATTACTAATGTGGTTGGAGAGCCGCTGATCTTTTTTGGGAATAAAAAATGCAGACAGTTAAATCTTATTAGCTGTTTGAAAGTTCATAAACATCTTCGCAAAGGCTGTCATGCTATTCTAGCCCGTGTTGTTGATTCTGATAGAGAAGAGAAGAGCATTGGTGATGTTCATATTGTTAGAGATTTTCCCGAGGTATTTCCCGAAGACTTACCTGGCCGCAACGCGCGGTAGAATTTCCAATCGATCTTGTTCCCGGTGCTGCTCCTGTAGCACGCGCTCCTTACCGACTTGCGCCTTCTGAACTTCAAGAATTGTCGAGTCAACTCCGTGAGTTGTTAGACAAGGGTTTTATTCATCACAGTTCATCCCCTTAGGGAGCTCTTATTCTGTTTGTAAAGAAGAAAGATGGTTCCTTCTGTTTGTGTATTGAATATCGTGAATTGAACAAGCTTAATGTTAAAAACCGTTACCCTCTTCCTAGAATTGATGATCTGTTCGATCAGCTTCAAGGTTCGTCTGTTTATTCTAAAATCGATCTTCGTTCCGGTTATCATTAAATGCGTGTTAAAGAATCTGATGTTCCGAAAATCGCTTTTCGCACCCGTTATGTGTAGTGACCCGAACTTTTCCATGTTTATATATATATATTAAATGAAATTGTTATTTACATGATTAAGTGTTTCCAACATGTTAAGCAATCAAACTTGATAAGACTCGAGTAATTGAAATAGGTTTCATATAGACAATTGACCACCCAAGTTGACCGGTGATTCACGAACGTTAAAACTTGTAAAAACTATATGATGACATATATATGGTTATAAGTATGTATCTCATTAGGTATTTTAACAATGAGTTATATACATAAAAATGAGACTATTAATTTAAGAAACTCGAAAACGATATATATAACGATTATCGTTATAACAACGTCTTACTAGGTACATATGAATCATATTAAGATATTGATACACTTGGTTAATTATGTTAAATGATAAGTAAATATATTATTTGAAGGTTTTTCGTATGCCCAAGAGACATATTCAAATTAATGTGGCTAATATGTTATGATCCAAGTCGGGTCATACCCAATAACAAGCTTACCAACACTTTAAACGTATTTAATCTTAATGAATGGATCATTAAATAAATACACGACACTTGGACTTTAGAAAATCGGTTTTCTAAAGTATTATTACTTGAGATCAATTACTTGGATAATTTAAATGATAAGGATTTGATTATTTACAAGTTTTAAATAATTAAGTTGTGTCATTTTATAAAATGATTTATAAAACAAAAGTAACTAAGCAAATTAACAAGTTTTATAAAAATAACACATATTTTATAAAACCCTTCAAGGGTGGCGGTTTTGAGGGGAACAAAAGGATGTCTCCCATGCTTAGTTGCAACTCCAAGATGACACAACTTCAAAGGTGCATGCTCTACATGTTTACCTAGGTTTGACTCAAGTAATAAGAAAGACTAACATGCATTCAAACATTAAGATACAAGGAAAAACACTCTCATTTTTTTTCTTGCTGCAGCCTGGCCGAAAGTTTGGGGGTGAAGGGAGTGTTCTTGAGCTTGTTTGAATGCTTATTTTCAAGTGTCAATAAATCCTAACCATTGTATTAGGTGTTGGGCAAAGTTTGGGGTATTATCCCTTGAGGTTCTATACTTTTAGAACTTGCATTCTCCATCCTTTTAAGACAGCAGCTGGTCGAATTTTCCAGCAGGTACAGGAGGGTTTCAAGCTTGTGTTTAAGGTGTTTAAGGGTCTTAAACATTAGCAAGCTCAAGGGTGTTGTTGGTGAATCAAAGGCTAGGGTTTTGCTTACTTGAAAGTTCAAGTTAGGAGCCTATTTCTTCATCTTCTTCATCCATTTTCTGCTCCATCCAAACAGCCCTCAAAATCCATTTTGAGGAGGTATAAACTCTCTCCTTCTCTTTAATTTGAGAGTATATTTAACAACTTGATCCTTGTGGGAATTAACTTTAAATTGGTTTAAAGATAACAAGTGAAATTTGATAATTACACGCTTCCGTTTATAATGATTCTTAAAAGGTATTAAGATATATGAACTTGTTAAAACCCAACAATGGTATCTAGAGCCGAAGTTGTTGAAATATGCTTCGAATTGCTGTCTAAAACCCACTATATTTGCAATCTACTAATATGCATGAATGTAGATTGCAAAAACAAATGGGTTTGGGTGGGTTTGTAAGCTTGGCCGAATTTGTAAGAGGTTCCAAGAGGGTTTGGAACTTGCAAATTGGTCATATTTTGTTGTATGTAAAGTTCACAATCCTAGCCTTGACCTTGTGTTGATTGCATGCTATATTTGGTTGATTTGTTATATTCATTTGGTATGTAATATTATTCATTCAATTGGCATGTAATAATTATTATTTTGGCTATGTAATTTGTTCTACATTTGGTATGTAAAATAGAATAGGTTGTATTTCATTTTCTAGATAAAATGTATTAGGATACATATTTTGTAAAATGAAGATACAAGATGATGAAGACTTGAAGAACACAAGGAGCATATGGATGCAAGATTAAGTGGGAGATTTGAAATCTCCTACTTTGTATGATTAACCCTTACCCGGTGACATTTGTTTTCGGCTAAACAAATGTCCACCAAAATGGCTAGATTGTGAACATACTAATTTTGCATGTGTGGTTGTTTGTATGATTATTATTTTGTAGGTTTGGTTGATACAATTAATCACAAGATTACAACAAACAAAACGACAATTTAATGGGTTAAATTAGACGTACTAAGCACATGCAAAACGACAATTTAATTGGTTAAATTGAAAGCAACTAAAAACCTTAATAAATGGTTATTAAGAACAAGAAAAGGATAACGTATATAAAATGGTTTATATCAAGTAATTGGCTAAATTACAAGACATGAAATTGGTTTTTCATAAGTACCATACACTAAATGCATGTTAGTGAATGGCATAAAAGTTTTCTCAAACTAGAATTATCGAAAACTTAAAATCCCTTTTACAAACAAGGTAAACAAGTTTAACGCCATCCTATTGTGTGACACTTAAAAGTATTAGGGAACTCATGATGGGATAAAGGTCACCTAACCGTTATGAGCAAACTAATATGATTAAGGTAAATTTCGCATGCTTGTGGGATAAAGGTCACCTAACCACTTGTATGTTAAATTTACAAGTCTATACAAATAGGACGACTTGATTTGGGAATCATGAACTTAGGGTCACCGAAGCATGATGAACAAATAGGCGTTGATGGGATAATATGCCATGCAAAAGGATTGCATGATCCCATAACTTAGAAGTTGCAAAGGATTGCAATTGTCATATAATGACTACCTAGCTAAATCAAATAACGGGATAAAGGTCACCTAACCGAAATTTGGTTTACCGTTGGATTCTAAAATTTAATAAATATCAATCAAATTAAAAGGGTATTGTTTATTAAATCTGAAATCGATACTTAAAATGAACTTTGTTGAATTTTGTAGATGACCGCTAATAACAACAACAACATGCAAAATGCACCACTTAACATGAACAACCTATCATTACGGTCTCTCCTCAAGAAAGACAAACTTAACCATACCAACTTTATGAATTGGTTCCGCAATCTTCGGATTGTCCTCAAACAAGAGGATAAAGCGTATGTACTTGAGGACCCCATTCCCGATCAACCGGATGAGAATGATGTGGAAGCAATGGCCTCTTATGATAAGTATTGCCACGACTCCCTTCAAGTCTCATGCTTAATGCTTGGGACTATGATACCCGAACTCCAAAAGGATTTTGAGCATCATAGTGCATACGACATGATAATGCAATTGAAGGAGATGTTCCTCCAACAAGCGCGTGTCGAGCGTTTCGAAACGGTTCGGGCGCTACATGCTTGTCGTATGGACGATACCCAATCGGTTTCATCTTATGTACTTAAGATGAAAAGCCTTATCGATCGTGCTAACCGTCTTAACCTAAACATATCAAATGAGTTAGCCACCGATCTTATCCTTAACTCCCTATCAAAAAGGTTTGATCAATTTGTAATTAATTACAATATGAATGGGATGGATAAGAGCATAGGTGAGCTTCACGGTATGCTTAGAACGGCGGAAACTAGCATGGGTAAAAGGGCTTTACCCGTGTTAGCAATCGATCAAGGTGGGTCAAAAGGTAACACCTCTAAGCCAAAGGTGGCCAAGAGAAAAGGACCCGCCCATCAAGGCAAAGGGAAAGGGAAGATGGTTACCCCAACCATCAACAAGGCTAAGAAGCAAAAGGTAGCCGAGAAGGCAAACCCCAAAGAAGACCCATGTTTCGGTTGCGGTGAGATGGGTCATTGGAAACGAAACTGTCCGGTCTATCTTAAGGAGTTGAAGGACAAGAGGGATGCAGGGCAAACCTCAGGTAATATGTATATGGTATATATAGAGCTTAGTATTACTTCTTCTAATACATGGGTATTAGACACGGGATGTGGAACTCATATTTGCAATTCTTTGCAGGGGTTCAAAAGAAGTGATCATAAGGCGGGAACATCAAGTCTCTATATGGGCAATGGTGCAAAGGTGCATGTTAAAGCTCAAGGAGATTTTATTTTGAAGCTTCCAAGCGGATTGGAACTTATTTTAGAAAATGTTTTGTATGCTCCGAATTTGTGTAGAAACATTATTTCTATTTCTCGCTTAAAACAATGTGGTTACGTTGTTAATTTTATTGATGATGATATTCATGTTTCTAAAGATAATGTATTCTATTTCAAGGCTTCGCTTTCAAATGGAATTTATGAATTGGTTCATGATGACACATCATCGAGCTCTATATACCATACTAGCACCAAGAAACTCAAAAGGGATTTGAGTGATTCCTACTTATGGCATTGTCGCCTTGGTCACATAAACAAGAACCGAATGCATACACTTCAAAAGAATGGACTCTTGAAATCAAATGAGATGGACTCGTTTGATGTGTGTGAATCTTGTTTACAAGGCAAAATGACTAAAGCACCTTTCAAAGGGACCTATGAAAGGGCTAAGGACTTATTGGGATTAATACATTCGGATGTATGTGGACCCTTTAAGCCCATAGCTAGGAATGGTGAAAGATACTTCGTTACTTTCATTGATGACTTCAGTCGTTTTGGGTATGTCTACTTGTTAAGACATAAGGACGAAACTCTTGAAGCATTCAAAGAATATCAAAGCGAAGTACAAAATCAACTCAATAAGACAATCAAGGTACTTCGTACCGATAGAGGAGGTGAATACCTAAGCGATGCTTTCCAAGATCATCTTAGGAGTTGTGGGATTATCTCACAACTTACTCCACCTGGAACACCCCAACTTAATGGAGTTTCTGAAAGGAGGAACCGAACCCTAATGGATATGGTTCGATCTATGATGGCTAGAAGCACGTTACCTCTATCATTTTGGGGTTATTGTCTATGCTCCGCGGCTCGTATTTTAAATATGGCCCCAACCAAGAAAGTGGAACGAACACCTCATGAGATGTGGTTTGGAAAACCTCCATCCCTATCATACTTAAAGGTATGGGGATGTGAAGCTTATCCTAAGCGTTACATCCCTAATAAGTTGAATGCTCGATCCACGAAGTGTATCTTCATAGGATATCCCAAGGATAATATGGGATATTATTTCTATGATCCATCCGAGCAGAATGTATTTGTTGCTCGGAAGGCGGAATTCCTTGAAACTAAGTTCCTAATGGAAGGAAGTAGTGAAAGGAAGATAGATCTTGAAGAGGTTCAAGATCAAATAGATGATACACAATTGGTTGACACTAGCACTCAACATGAAAATGTTGATAGTGATCAAATGGATGATCAAAATACACAAGACATTCGTAGATCTGGTAGGATTAGCAATCCTCCTGAGAGATATGGTTTTCTCATAGATGGTTGCTATACGGTTGATTTGGATGAACCAACAAACTACCAAGATGCTTTATCAAGGATTGATAAAGATAAATGGCAGGAAGCCATGAAATCTGAGATGCAATCCATGTATGACAACCAAGTTTGGGAACTTGTTACGCAACCTCCTGGTTCTAGGCTAGTTGATTGTAAATGGCTTTTCAAAATGAAAACCGACATACATGGAAACTTGGATACATACAAAGCTAGACTTGTAGCAAAAGGTTTCACTCAAACTCAAGGGATTGATTATGATGAAACTTTCTCGCCAGTGGCAATGCTAAAGTCTATTAGGATATTATTTGCCATTGCTGCTCACTATGACTATGAAATATGGCAAATGGATGTCAAAACCGCTTTCCTAAATGGATATCTTGAGGAAGATGTTTATATGGTACAGCCCGAAGGTTTTGTTGATCCGAAAAATCCTAAAAAGGTATGCAAGTTAAAGAAATCAATCTACGGATTGAAACAAGCATCTAGAATGTGGAATCATCGTTTTAATGAAGAGGCAAAGATATTTGGCTTCATTAAAAATGGTGATGAAGCTTGTGTATACAAAAAGGCTAGTGGGAGCTCTATAATGTTCCTTGTGCTATATGTGGATGATATATTATTGTTTGGGAATGATATAACCACAATGCAAGAGGTCAAAACTTGGCTAAAAGGTTGCTTCTCCATTAAGGATCTTGGAGAAGCACAATACATATTGGGGATTGGGATCTATAGGAATAGATCCAAGAGATTGATAGGTTTAAGTCAAAGTACATACATTGACAAAATCTTGAAAAGGTTCAAGATGGAAAACTCTAAGAAAGGTTTGGTACCTATTCAAAGAGGAACCGTTCTCAGTTCATCTCAGTGTCCTACCACGAAAGATGAACAAGAGAGAATGAAGAAAGTCCCATACGCATCTGCTATTGGGTCTATCATGTATGCAATGATATGTACTAGACCGGATGTGTCATGCGCTCTAAGCTTGACAAGTAGATACCAGAATAACCCAGGAAACAGTCATTGGATTGCTGTTAAAAGTATATTGAAATACCTTAGGAGGACTAAGGATATGTTTCTAATATATGGGTCTGGTGAGGAGGAACTCGCTGTAAAAGGTTACGTGGACGCGAGTTTCCAAACTGATCGAGATGACTCTCGATCACAATCCGGCTATGTCTTCACATTAAATGGAGGTGCGGTCTCTTGGAAGAGTTCAAAACAGGATGTTGTTGCTCTATCCACTACAGAGTCGGAGTACATCGCCGCATCATTGGCAGCTCAGGAAGCTGCATGGATGAAGAAATGCATCGACGACTTAGGAGTAGTCCCTTCCATTCAGGACCCTCTTGAGATCTTTTGTGACAACGAGGGTGCGATTGCTCAAATCAAGGAACCTCGTGCTCATCAAAAGACCCGTCACATTGAGCGGAGATTCAACTACATAAGGGATGAAGTTGAAAAGGGGAAGATATGTATTCGCAAAGTTCACACAGATCTTAATATGGCGGATCCTCTCACGAAGCTCTTACATGGACCAAAACATGCAGGACATGTTTGTGCATTAGGGCTTCGATATTCTAGTGATTGGTCATGATCTATTTTAAGTATTGTAACGGAACGAAATTGTTCAAACTCATTAATATAATTGTGGTATTAATTTATTTTGAGTTATGTTCCTATTTTGCATATTTTATCCAAGAATAAGTAATTATTCTGAATTCCGTAGTCGATCACATTTGTGGGAGCAAATGTGAGGTTTAGACTATTATGAACTTGGATTGGTATACATTCACGGGATGAATGTGGGGCAAGGTTGCAACCAAGGTTCATAGATATTTGTAGGATACAAATATTGGAAGACCCGCTCTCAAGATTTACTAAATGGAGCCTTTGTGGTTGATCACATGTAATCTTGAGTAAAGGAGAATATCATTGTATCCTCTGACCTGAGATACATATTGGGTTCAGATATTCACTGAATATCGTACCTTGATTCTTTCCTTCGCTATTCTGAAACATGGTAGCACATAAGGAAGAACTCAGATATATTACATAGTGTATATCTAGGACGTATGTAGTCAAGATGGAATTTGTCCCTCTTATTCGTTGAGAGTCAGATGTCTAAGGCCTGAAAATTTAAATCTATAAGAGAGTGATCACTCTGTATCTCTTGGATTTAACATGACATCTAGGACAAAAGGATATAATGAAAGATTCACCTACATATATCAGTTCGAGTAGGGAGCTCGAAAGGGATGATGTTATTGAATGGCACAAAATCATAACATATTAGGGGTGATGGACGGTGTGTTAGGCTGTATCCATCACTTGCATTAATTTCTTATGTTTCTCGTGCAAGTGGGAGATTGAAGGTTTTTCGTATGCCCAAGAGACATATTCAAATTAATGTGGCTAATATGTTATGATCCAAGTCGGGTCATACCCAATAACAAGCTTACCAACACTTTTAACGTATTTAATCTTAATGAATGGATCATTAAATAAATACACGACACTTGGACTTTAGAAAATCGGTTTTCTAAAGTATTATTACTTGAGATCAATTACTTGGATAATTTAAATGATAAGGATTTGATTATTTACAAGTTTTAAATAATTAAGTTGTGTCATTTTATAAAATGATTTATAAAACAAAAGTAACTAAGCAAATTAACAAGTTTTATAAAAATAACACATATTTTATAAAACCCTTCAAGGGTGGCGGTTTTGAGGGGAACAAAAGGATGTCTCCCATGCTTAGTTGCAACTCCAAGATGACACAACTTCAAAGGTGCATGCTCTACATGTTTACCTAGGTTTGACTCAAGTAATAAGAAAGACTAACATGCATTCAAACATTAAGATACAAGGAAAAACACTCTCATTTTTTTTCTTGCTGCAGCCTGGCCGAAAGTTTGGGGGTGAAGGGAGTGTTCTTGAGCTTGTTTGAATGCTTATTTTCAAGTGTCAATAAATCCTAACCATTGTATTAGGTGTTGGGCAAAGTTTGGGGTATTATCCCTTGAGGTTCTATACTTTTAGAACTTGCATTCTCCATCCTTTTAAGACAGCAGCTGGTCGAATTTTCCAGCAGGTACAGGAGGGTTTCAAGCTTGTGTTTAAGGTGTTTAAGGGTCTTAAACATTAGCAAGCTCAAGGGTGTTGTTGGTGAATCAAAGGCTAGGGTTTTGCTTACTTGAAAGTTCAAGTTAGGAGCCTATTTCTTCATCATCTTCATCCATTTTCTGCTCCATCCAAACAGCCCTCAAAATCCATTTTGAGGAGGTATAAACTCTCTCCTTCTCTTTAATTTGAGAGTATATTTAACAACTTGATCCTTGTGGGAATTAACTTTAAATTGGTTTAAAGATAACAAGTGAAATTTGATAATTACACGCTTCCGTTTATAATGATTCTTAAAAGGTATTAAGATATATGAACTTGTTAAAACCCAACATTATTAAGTGTATTAACAATGAAATACATATGTAAAAATAAGACTACTAACTTAATGATTTCGAAACGAGACATATATGTAACGATTATCGTTGTAACGACATTAACTGTATATATATCATACTAAGATATATTATATATCATAATATCATGATAATATAACAATTTAACATCTCATTTGTTATAATAAACAATGGGTTAACAACATTCAACAAGATCGTTAACCTAAAGGTTTTAAAACAACATTTACATGTAACGACTAACGATGACTTAACGACTCAGTTGAAATGTATATACATGTAGTGTTTTAATATGTATTCATACACTATTTAAAGACTTCAAGACACTTATCAAAATACTTCTACTTAACAAAAATGCTTACAATTACATCCTCTTTCAGTTTCATCAACAATTCTACTCGTATGCACCCGTATTCGTACTCGTACAATATACAGCTTTTAGATGTATGTACTATTGGTATATACACTCCAATGATCATCTCTTAGCAGCCCATATGAGTCACCTAACACATGTGGGAACCATCATTTGGCAACTAGCATGACATATCTCATAAAATTACAAAAATATGAGTAATCATTCATGACTTATTTACATGAAAACAAAATTACATATCCTTTATATCTAATCCATACACCAACGACCAATAACACCTACAAACACTTTCATTCTTCAATTTTCTTCATCTAATTAATCTCTCTCAAGTTCTATCTTCAAGTTCTAAGTATTCTTCATAAATTCCAAAAGTTCTAGTTTCATAAAAATCAAGAATACTTCCAAGATTGCAAGTTTACTTCCAAGTTTTCTAAATCCATTCCAAGTAATCATCCAAGATCAAGAAACCTTTGTTACTTATAGTAGGTTATATTTCTAATACAAGGTAATAATCATATTCAAACTTTAATTCAATTTCTATAACTATAACAATCTTATTTCGATTGAAAATCTTACTTGAAATTGTTTTCGTGTCATGATTCTGCTTCAAGAACTTTCAAGCCATCCAAGGATCCTTTGAAGCTAGATCTATTTTTCTCATTTCCAGTAGGTTTATCCAAGGAACTTGAGGTAGTAATGATGTTCATAACATCATTCAATTCATACATATAAAGCTATCTTATTCGAAGGTTTAAACTTGTAATCACTAGAACATAGTTTAGTTAATTCTTAACTTGTTCGCAAATAAAAGTTAATCCTTCTAACTTGAATTTTAAAATCAACTAAACACATGTTCTATATCTATATGATATGCTAACTTAATGATTTAAAACCTGGAAACACGAAAAACACCGTAAAACCGGATTTACGCCGTCGTAGTAACACCGCGGGCTGTTTTGGGTTAGTTAATTAAAAACTATGATAAAATTTGATTTAAAAGTTGTTATTCTGGGAAAATGATTTTTATTATGAACATGAAACTATATCCAAAAATTATGGTTAAACTCAAAGTGGAAGTATGTTTTCTAAAATGGTCATCTAGACGTCGTTCTTTCGACTGAAATGACTACCTTTACAAAAATGACTTGTAACTTATTTTTTCGACTATAAACCTATACTTTTTCTGTTTAGATTCATAAAATAGAGTTCAATATGAAACCATAGCAATTTGATTCACTCAAAACGGATTTAAAATGAAGAAGTTATGGGTAAAACAAGATTGGATAATTTTTCTCATTTTAGCTACGTGAAAATTGGTAACAAATCTATTCCAACCATAACTTAATCAACTTGTATTGTATATTATGTAATCTTGAGATACCATAGACACGTATACAATGTTTCGACCTATCATGTCGACACATCTATATATATTTCGAAACAACCATAGACACTCTATATGTGAATGTTGGAGTTAACTATACAGGGTTGAGGTTGATTCCAAAATATATATAGTTTGAGTTATGATCAATACTGAGATACGTATACACTGGGTCGTGGATTGATTCAAGATAATATTTATCGATTTATTTCTGTACATCTAACTGTGGACAACTAGTTGTAGGTTACTAACGAGGACAGCTGACTTAATTAACTTAAAACATCAAAATATATTAAAAATGTTGTAAATATATTTTGAACATACTTTGATATATATGTATATATTGTTATAGGTTCGTGAATCAACCAGTGGCCAAGTCTTACTTCCCAATGAAGTAAAAATCTGTGAAAGTGAGTTATAGTCCCACTTTTAAAATCTAATATTTTTGGGATGAGAATACATGCAGGTTTTATAAATGATTTACAAAATAGACACAAGTACGTGAAACTACATTCTATGGTTGAATTATCGAAATCTAATATGCCCCTTTTTATTAAGTCTGGTAATCTAAGAATTAGGGAACATACACCCTAATTGACGCGAATCCTAAAGATAGATCTATTGGGCCTAACAAACCCCATCCAAAGTACCGGATGCTTTAGTACTTCGAAATTTATATCATATCCGAATGGTGTCCCGGAATGATGGGGATATTCTTATATATGCATCTTGTTAATGTCGGTTACCAGGTGTTCACCATATGAATGATTATTATCTCTATGTATGGGATGTATATTGAAATATGAAATCTTGTGGTCTATTGTTACGATTTGATATATATAGGTTAAACCTATAACTCACCAACATTTTTGTTGACGTTTTAAGCATATTTATTCTCAGGTGATTATTAAGAGCTTCCGCTGTCGCATACTTAAATAAGGACGAGATTTGGAGTCCATGCTTGTATGATATTGTGTAAAAACTGCATTCAAGAAACTTATTTTGTTGTAACATATTTGTATTGTAAACCATTATGTAATGGTCGTGTGTAAACAGGATATTTTAGATTATCATTATTTGATAATCTACGTAAAACTTTTTAAACCTTTATTGATGAAATAAAGGTTATGGTTTGTTTTAAAATGAATGCAGTCTTTGAAAAACGTCTTATATAGAGGTCAAAACCTCGCAACGAAATCAATTAATATGGAACGTTTTTAATCAATAAGAACGGGAAATTTCAGTTGGTATCCGAGCGTTGGTCTTAGAGAACCAGAATTTTGCATTAGTGTGTCTTATCGAGTTTGTTAGGATGCATTAGTGAGTCTGGACTTCGACCATGTTTACTTGAAAAATGATTGCTTTACAAATTTTGTTGGAAACTATATATTTTTAACATGTGAATATTATGTGATATATTAATCTCTTAACGAGTTTGATATTATGTGATAGATGTCTAGCTCTAGAACAAGTCCCATTGACTCACCTAATAATAATGAAGAGTCAAATGTAAATTGGAATGATTCGTGGACTGATTCACAAGTTCCCAAAGAGGAACCGGAAGAAGAGTCGAAACCGGAAGAAGAATCGGAACCAGAAGAAGAATCGGAACCGGATGAAGAAATAGAACCGGTGGGGGAAATAATAAAACGATTAAGTAAAATAAAATCCTCAACCAACCGACCAAGGTTAATTATGGTCAATGGTGTTTCCGCCAAGGAAGCAAAATATTGGGAGGATTACCAATTCTCCGATGAATCGGATTCCGACGAGAATTCCGATGATGTTATAGAAATTACCCCAACTGAATTTAAAAAGGCAAAAGAAAATAATAAGGGAAAGGGCATAAAAATAGAGAAATCTAATTCCAACCCCGATGAACTTTATATGTATCGTCAACCCCCGAAGTCCTTAAGTTGTAACAATGACCCGGGAACCTCTAAACCACCAGGTTTTTCTAAACCAATGTGGAAAACGATGGCTCGTATTAGGGGAACATCATATATCCCTAGAAACTTGGCAAAACGAACCAAAATCGAAGAAGAAGAAACAAGCGAGTCGGAATAAGATAGTTGTATTCGTGTGGTGTAATATATGTAATATAGTGTGCTTATGCTTTATGATATATGTAAAAATTGCTTGTATTAATAAGTATTTTTTTTTATGAATCTAACTCTTGTCTATTTTACAGTATAAAAACACAAAATGGATAGACAACCCAATATTTTAAGAGACCTACCCGGAGACATGATTGATGAAATCTTGTCTAGAGTCGGTCAGAATTCTTCGGCACAACTATTTAAGGCGAGATCAGTTTGTAAGACATTCGAAGAACGTTCCAAGAATGCCTTGGTTTATAAAAGGCTTTCGTTCGAAAGATGGGGGATATCACATTGGGAAATCCATAAGTTACGATGTGTTTACTTTGACGCATATATTGCGGGGAACCCAAATGCTATTTTATGCAATGGGTTAAGAAATTATTTTGACTCAATATATCCGAATATTGGACTTCGTGATTTAGAAAAAGCGGCTAACATGCAACATAAAGAAGCATGTTATGCTTACGGATTAGTAATGTTCGCTTCTCACCAAAGTGAGAACAAGAACATCGGGCTACAACTATTAAACAAAACGTTCCTACAAGTGACAGAGTCGGTAATTGGGGTAAGAAATGAGGTTTTTAGATTGTTACTGGACTGTTGGACATTACGTAACCCTCGTCCCTTTGACGACGTTACAACACGATGTCTTATCAACGGCCATAACGGTTATGTTCCACAAGACCAAGGATGGGAAGTAATCCTAGTAAAACCAGAATGCATGACTTGTTTCTGGACGTATGAATTACGTGTCTTTATTGACTTTGCTGAACCATCTTGTATCAAATTTATTGTGTGCTATATTCCATGCTATATGTAAAATAAGCGGTATTGTAAGTTTGTAAAATATTGTGTAAAAGTTTGAACGCGAAATATTATTATAATCAGTTTTTCATATAGAATTGTAGTAGTTGAATTGTATATTAGCTACTAAGTATGAACTTAACGGGTAGGTACTACCCGAATTTAAACTTATAAAACGCTAATATGAAGAAAAAGCTTTTATAAATGAGTTCATATTATGCTACGAAATACTATTAACTACTCTTAATATTCTGTATGATTAACTTGTTCCATTTGACTATTTTGAAGGAAATGGCACCGACTACTCGACACACCGTGAATATGAATGAAGAGGAATTCCGTACTTTTCTAGCTTCAAACATAGCCGCAGTACAGGCTGCGCTACATACCAACAATAACCTTGGATCTAGCAGTACAGGAAATCGTGTAGGATGCACCTACAAAGAATTCACTGCCTGCAAACCTTTGGAATTTGATGGAACCGAAGGACCGATCGGATTGAAACGGTGGACCGAGAAGGTCGAATCGGTGTTTGCCATAAGTAAGTGTACTGAAGAGGACAAAGTGAAGTACGCTACGCATACCTTCACAGGTTCTGCGTTAACATGGTGGAATACCTATCTAGAGCAAGTGGGACAAGACGATGCTTACGCACTACCGTGGTCAGCATTCAAGCACTTGATGAACGAGAAATACCGTCCCAGAACCGAGGTCAATAAGCTCAAGACATAACTTAGAGGGTTACGAACCCAAGGATTTGATATTACCACGTACGAAAGACGATTCACAGAATTGTACCTATTGTGTCCGGGAGCATTCGAAGATGAGGAAGAGAAGATCGACGCATTTGTGAAAGGATTACTGGAAAGAATCAAGAAGATATAAGTTCACACGAGCCCACCTCCATACAACAGGCTTGTAGAATGGCTCACAAACTAGTGAACCAGATTGAAGAAAGAATTAAAGAACAGACTGCTGAAGAGGCCAATGTGAAGCAAGTCAAAAGAAAGTGGGAGGAAAACGGTGATAAGAATCACCAATACAACAACAACATCAATTACAACAATAATCGCAACAATTATCCCAACAATCGCAACATCAATCGCAACTACAACAAATGGCCCAACAACAACAACAACAACAACAACAACAACAGCAACTACAACAATCATCCCAACAACAATAATAACCGCAACAACAACAACAATCAGAAGCAGCTATGCCAAAGGTGTGAAAAGTATCACTCGGGGTTCTGCACCAAATTTTGCAACAAGTGTAAAAGAAATGGTCATAGCGCGGCAAAGTGTGAGGTCTACGGACCAGGGGTTAATAGAACGAAAGGAACAAATGGTGTCGGAATGAGTAATGGCGGATCAAGTAGTGTCGGAGCAAGTTATGCCAATGTAGTTTGTTATAAATGTGGAAAACCGGGCCACATTATTAGAAATTTCCCGAACCAGGAAGACACGAATGGACAAGGCCGCGGAAGAGTTTTCAATATTAATGCGGCAGAGGCACAGGAAGACCCGGAGCTTGTTACGGGTACGTTTCTTATTGACAATAAATCTGCTTACGTTTTATTTGATTCGGGTGCGGATAGAAGCTATATGAGTAGAGATTTTTGAGCTAAATTAAGTTGTCCATTGACGCCTTTGGATAGTAAATTTTTACTCGAATTAGCAAATGGTAAATTAATTTCAGCAGATAATATATGTCGGAATCGAGAAATTAAACTGGTTAGCAAAACATTTAAGATTGATTTGATACCAGTAGAGTTAGGGAGTTTCGATGTGATAATCGGTATGGACTGGTTGAAAGAAGTGAAATCAGAGATCGTTTGCTACAAAAATGCAATTCGCATTATACGAGAAAAAGGAAAACCCTTAATGGTGTACGGAGAAAAGGGCAACACGAAGCTACATCTTATTAGTAATTTGAAGGCACAAAAACTAATAAGAAAAGGTTGCTATGCTGTTCTAGCACACGTCAAGAAAGTACAAACTGAAGAAAAGAGCATCAATGATGTTCCCATTGCAAAAGAATTTCCCGATGTATTTCCGAAAGAAGTACCGGGATTACCCCCACATCGATCCGTTGAATTTCAAATAGATCTTGTACCAGGAGCTGCACCAATAGCTCGTGCTCCTTACAGACTCGCACCCAGCGAGATGAAAGAACTGCAAAGCCAATTACAAGAACTTTTAGAGCGTGGTTTCATTCGACCAAGCACATCACCGTGGGGAGCTCCTGTTTTGTTTGTCAAGAAGAAAGATGGTACATTCAGGTTGTGTATCGACTACCGAGAGTTGAACAAACTTACCATCAAGAACCGCTACCCACTACCGAGAATCGGCAACTTATTTGATCAACTACAAGGCTCGTCTGTTTATTCAAAGATTGACTTACGTTCCGGGTATCATCAAATGCGGGTGAAAGAAGATGATATTCCAAAGACTGCTTTCAGAACACGTTACGGTCATTACGAGTTTATGGTCATGCCGTTTGGTTTAACTAATGCACCAGCTGTGTTCATGGACCTTATGAACCGAGTGTGTAGACCATACCTTGACAAGTTTGTCATTGTTTTCATTGATGACATACTTATTTACTCAAAGAATGACCAAGAACACGGTGAACATTTGAGAAAGGTGTTAGAAGTATTGAGGAAGGAAGAATTGTACGCTAAGTTTTCAAAGTGTGCATTTTGGTTGGAAGAAGTTCAATTCCTCGGTCACATAGTGAACAAAGAAGGTATTAAGGTGGATCCGGCAAAGATAGAAACTGTTGAAAAGTGGGAAACCCCGAAAACTCCGAAACACATACGCCAGTTTTTAGGACTAGCTGGTTACTACAGAAGGTTCATCCAAGACTTTTCCAGAATAGAAAAACCCTTGACTGCATTAACGCATAAAGGGAAGAAATTTGAATGGAATGATGAACAAGAGAAAGCGTTTAAGTTATTGAAGAAAAAGCTAACTACGGCACCTATATTGTCATTGCCTGAAGGGAATGATGATTTTGTGATTTATTGTGACGCATCAAAGCAAGGTCTCGGTTGTGTATTAATGCAACGAACGAAGGTGATTGCTTATGCGTCTAGACAATTGAAGATTCACGAACAAAATTATACGACACATGATTTGGAATTAGGCGCGGTTGTTTTTGCATTAAAGACTTGGAGGCACTACTTATATGGGGTCAAAAGTATTATATATACCGACCACAAAAGTCTTCAACACATATTTAATCAGAAACAACTGAATATGAGGCAGCGTAGGTGGATTGAATTATTGAATGATTACGACTTTGAGATTCGTTACCACCCGGGAAAGGCAAATGTGGTAGCCGATGCCTTGAGCAGGAAGGACAGAGAACCCATTCGAGTAAAATCTATGAATATAATGATTCATAATAACCTTACTACTCAAATAAAGGAGGCACAACAAGGAGTTTTAAAAGAGGGAAATTTAAAGGATGAAATACCCAAAGGATCGGAGAAGCATCTTAATATTCGAGAAGACGGAACCCGGTATAGGGCTGAAAGGATTTGGGTACCAAAATTTGGAGATATGAGAGAAATGGTACTTAGAGAAGCTCATAAAACCAGAAACTCAATACATCCTGGAACGGGGAAGATGTACAAGGATCTCAAGAAACATTTTTGGTGGCCGAGTATGATAGCCGATGCTGCTAAATACGTAGGAGAATGTTTGACGTGTTCTAAGGTCAAAGCTGAGCATCAGAAACCATCAGGTCTACTTCAACAACCCGAAATCCCGGAATGGAAATGGGAAAACATTACCATGGATTTCATCACTAAATTGCCAAGGACTGCAAGTGGTTTTGATACTATTTGGGTAATAGTTGATCATCTCACCAAATCAACACACTTCCTGCCAATAAGAGAAGATGACAAGATGGAGAAGTTAGCACGACTGTATTTGAAGGAAGTCGTCTCCAGACATGGAGTACCAATCTCTATTATCTCTGATAGGGATGGTAGATTTATTTCAAGATTCTGGCAGACATTACAGAAAGCATTAGGAACTCGTCTAGACATGAGTACTGCCTATCATCCACAAACTGATGGGCAGAGCGAAAGGATGATACAAACGCTTGAAGACATGCTACGAGCATGTGTTATTGATTTCGGAAACAGTTGGGATCGACATCTACCGTTAGCAAAATTTTCCTACAACAACAGCTACCATTCAAGCAATGAGATGGCGCCGTTTGAAGCACTTTATGGTAGAAAGTGCAGGTCTCCGATTTGTTGGAGTGAAGTGGGGGATAGACAGATTACGGGTCCGGAGATTATACAAGAAACTACCGAGAAAATCATCCAAATTCAACAAAGATTGAAAACCGCCCAGAGTCGACAAAAGAGCTACGCGGACAGTAAAAGAAAAGATATAGAGTTTGAAATTGGAGAAATGGTCATGCTTAAGGTTTCACCTTGGAAAGGCGTTGTTCGATTTGGTAAACGGGGGAAACAAAATTCAAGGTACATTGGACCATTCAAGATTATAGATCGTGTCGGACCAGTAGCTTACCAACTGGAGCTACCTCAACAACTCACGGCTGTACATAACACTTACCACGTCTCAAATTTGAAGAAATGTTTTGCTAAAGAAGATCTCACTATTCCGTTGGACGAAATCCAAATCAATGAAAAACTTCAATTCATTGAAGAACCCGTCGAAATAATGGATCGTGAGGTTAAGAGACTTAAACAAAACAAGTTACCGATTGTTAAGGTTCGATGGAATGCTCGTAGAGGACCAGAGTTCACCTGGGAGCATGAAGATCAGATGAAGAAGAAATACCCGCATTTATTTCCAGAAGATACGTCAACACCTCCAACTGCTTAAAATTTCGGGACGAAATTTATTTAACGGGTAGGTACTGTAGTGACCCGAACTTTTCCATGTTTATATATATATTAAATGAAATTGTTATTTACATGATTAAGTGTTTCCAACATGTTAAGCAATCAAACTTGTTAAGACTTGATTAATTGAAATAGGTTTCATATAGACAATTGACCACCCAAGTTGACCGGTGATTCACGAACGTTAAAACTTGTAAAAACTATACGATGACATATATATGGTTATATATATATAGTTAACATAATTTTATTATAAGTATGTATCTCATTAGGTATTTTAACAATGAGTTATATACATAAAAATGAGACTATTAATTTAAGAAACTCGAAAATGATATATATAACGATTATCGTTATAACAACGTCTTACTAGGTACATATGAATCATATTAAGATATTGATACACTTGGTTAATTATGTTAAATGATAAGTAAATGTATCATTAAGTGTATTAACAATGAACTACATATGTAAAAATAAGACTACTAACTCAATGATTTCGAAACGAGACATATATGTAACGATTATCGTTGTAACGACATTTAACTGTATATATATCATACTAAGATATATTACATATCATAATATCATGATAATATAACAATTTAACATCTCATTTGATATAATAAACAATGGGTTAACAACATTTTACAAGATCATTAACCTAAAGGTTTCAAAACAACATTTACATGTAACGACTAACGATGACTTAACGACTCAGTTAAAATGTATATACATGTAGTGTTTTAATATGTATTCATACACTTTTGAAAGACTTCAAGACACTTATCAAAATACTTCTACTTAACAAAAATGCTTACAATTACATCCTCGTCCAGTTTCATCAACAAATCTACTCGTATGCACCCGTAGTCGTACTCGTACAATACACAGCTTTTAGATGTATGTACTATTGGTATATACACTCCAATGATCAGATCTTAGCAGCCTATGTGAGTCACCTAACACATGTGGGAACCATCATTTGGCAACTAGCATGAAATATCTCATAAACTTACAAAAGTATGAGTAATCATTCATGACTTATTTACATGAAAACAAAATTACATATCCTTTATATCTAATCCATACACCAACGACCAAAAACACCTACAAACACTTTCATTCTTCAATTTTCTTCATCTAATTGATCTCTCTCAAGTTCTATCTTCAAGTTCTAAGTTTTCCTCATAAATTCCAAAAGTTCTAGTTTCATAAAATCAAGAATACTTCCAAGATTGCAAGTTTACTTCCAAGTTTTCTAAATCCATTCCAAGTAATCATCCAAGATCAAGAAACCTTTGTTACTTACAGTAGGTTATCTTTCTAATACAAGGTAATAATCATATTCAAACTTTAATTCAATTTCTATAACTATAACAATCTTATTTCGAGTGGAAATCTTACTTGAAATTGTTTTCGTGTCATGATTTTGCTTCAAGAACATTCAAGCCATCCAAGGATCCTTTGAAGCTAGATCTATTTTTCTCATCTCCAGTAGGTTTATCCAAGGAACTTGAGGTAGTAATGATGTTTATAACATCATTCGATTCATACATATAAAGCTATCTTATTCGAAGGTTTAAACTTGTAATCACTAGAACATAGTTTAGTTAATTCTAAACTTGTTCGCAAATAAAAGTTAATCCTTCTAACTTGACTTTTAAAATCAACTAAACACATGTTCTATATCTATATGATATGCTAACTTAATGATTTAAAACCTAAAAACACGAAAAACACCGTAAAACCGGATTTACGCCGTCGTAGTAACACCGCGGGCTGTTTTGGGTTAGTTAATTAAAAACTATGATAAAATTTGATTTAAAAGTTGTTATTCTGAGAAAATGATTTTTATTATGAACATGAAACTATATCCAAAAATTATGGTTAAACTCAAAGTGGAAGTATGTTTTCTAAAATGGTCATCTAGACGTCGTTCTTTCGACTGAAATGACTACCTTTACAAAAATGACTTGTAACTTATTTTTCTGACTATAAACCTATACTTTTTCTGTTTAGATTCATAAAATAGAGTTTAATATGAAACCATAGCAATTTGATTCACTCAAAACGGATTTAAAATAAAGAAGTTATGGGTAAAACAAGATTGGATAATTTTTCTCATTTTAACTACGTGAAAATTGGTAACAAATCTATTCCAACCATAACTTAATCAACTTGTATTGTATATTATGTAATCTTGAGATACCATAGACACGTATACAATGTTTCGACCTATCATGTCGACACATCTATATATATTTCGGAACAACCATAAACACTCTATATGTGAATGTTGGAGTTAGCTATACAGGGTTGAGGTTGATTCCAAAATATATATAGTTTGAGTTATGATCAATACTGAGATACGTATACACTGGGTCGTGGATTGATTCAAGATAATATTTATCGATTTATTTCTGTACATCTAACTGTGGACAACTAGTTGTAGGTTACTAACGAGGACAGCTGACTTAATAAACTTAAAACATCAAAACATATTAAAAGTGTTGTAAATATATTTTGAACATACTTTGATATATATGTATATATTGTTATAGGTTCGTGAATCAACCAGTGGCCAAGTCTTACTTCCCGACGAAGTAAAAATCTGTGAAAGTGAGTTATAGTCCCACTTTTAAAATCTAATATTTTTGGGATGAGAATACATGCATGTTTTATAAATGATTTACAAAATAGACACAAGTACGTGAAACTACATTCTATGGTTGAATTATCGAAATCTAATATGCCCCTTTTTATTAAGTCTGGTAATCTAAGAATTAGGGAACAGACACCCTAATTGACGCGAATCCTAAAGATAGATCTATTGGGCCTAACAAACCCCATCCAAAGTACCGGATGCTTTAATACTTCGAAATTTATATCATATCCGAAGGGTGTCCCGGAATGATGGGGATATTCTTATATATGCATCTTGTTATTGTCGGTTACCAGGTGTTCACCATATGAATGATTTTTATCTCTATGTATGGGATGTGTATTGAAATATGAAATCTTGTGGTCTATTATTATGATTTGATATATATAGGTTAAACCTATAACTCACCAAAATTTTTGTTGACGTTTTAAGCATGTTTATTCTCAGGTGATTATTAAGAGCTTCCGCTGTCGCATACTTAAATAAGGACGAGACTTGGAGTCCATGCTTGTATGATATTGTGTAAAAACTGCATTCAAGAAACTTATTTTGTTGTAACATATTTGTATTGTAAACCATTATGTAATGGTCATGTGTAAACAGGATATTTTAGATTATCATTATTTGATAATCTACGTAAAGCTTTTTAAACCTTTATTGATGAAATAAAGGTTATGGTTTGTTTTAAAATGAATGCAGTCTTTGAAAAAGGTCTCATATAGAGGTCAAAACCTCGCAACGAAATCAATTAATATGGAACGTTTTTAATCAATAAGAACGGGACATTTCATTATGGTCACTACGAATTCCTTGTTATGCCATTCGAATTAACGAATGCACCTGTTGTGTTCATGGACTTCATGAACCGTGTGTGTAGACCCTATCTGGACAAATTTGTTATTGTTTTCATCGACGATATCCTTATTTATTCCAAGAGTGATGAAGAGCATGAAGAACATTTGAAGTTGGTGTTTGATTTATTGAGGAAAGAAGAGTTGTACGCTAAGTTCTCTAAGTGTACTTTTTGGTTAAGAGAAGTTCAATTCCTTGGACATATTGTTAGTAAACAGGGAATACAAGTTGATCCTGCCGAGATTGAGGCAATTGAGAAGTGGGAAATTCCGAAGACTCCTACTCAGATTCGTCAGTTTCTAGGGTTGGCAGGTAACTATAGAAGGTTCATTCAAGATTTCGCTCGTATAGCGAAACCTATGACTGCTTTAACGCACAAGGGGAAGAAGTATGAGTGGAAGGATGAACTAGAGACTGCTTTTCAAACCCTGAAGAAGAAGTTGACTACCGCTCTGATACTGTCACTACCTGAGGGTAATGATGATTTTGTTGTTTATTGTGATGCTTCACGCCAGGGCTTTGGGTGTGTTTTAATGCAACGGAAGAAAGTTATTGCGTACGTGTCACGTCAGTTGAAGATTCATGAGCAGAATTATACAACCCATGATTTAGAGTTGGGAGCTGTTGTGTTTGCGCTTAAGATTTGGAGACATTATCTTTATGGGGTCAAAAGTATAGTGTACACTGATCACAAGAGTCTTCAACGTATTCTTGACCAGAAACAGCTGAATATGAGGCAACGAAGATGGGTTGAGACGTTGAACGATTATGATTGCGAACTTTTATATCACCCGGGAGAGGCCAATGTTGTGGCCGATGCGTTAAGTCGTAAAGAGAGGGATGAACCTCGCAGGTTTAGAGCCTTGAATATGACAATTCGAACAAACCTCGCAAGGCAGATTCTTGAGGCATAACAAGAAGCCTTGAAGGAGGAGAATTTTATGAACGAGAAAGTCAGAGGCATGGATAAGAAGTTTGAGGTATGAACCGATGGTACTAGGTACTTTGCGGGACGTCTTTGGGTTCCGAAATTTGGTGATCTGCGAAAACTGGTGTTAGATGAAGCTCATAAGTCTAGGTACTCTATTCATCCTGGTTCAGGAAAAATGTATCATGATCTTAAGGAGCTGTATTGGTGGCCTAATTTGAAAACTAGTGTGGCTACTTATGTGGATAAGTGTTTGACATCTGCTAAGGTTAAAGTTGAGCATCAGAAACCGTCTGGACTTTTGGTACAACCTGAAATTCCCGAGTGTAGTGGGTAAAATGTCCCGTTCTTTTTGATTAAAAACGTTCCATATTAATTGATTTTGTTGCGAGGTTTTGACCTCTATATGAGACGTTTTTCAAAGACTACATTCATTTTAAAACAAACCATAACCTTTATTTCATCAATAAAGGTTTAAAAAGTTTTACGTAGATTATCAAATAATGATAATCTAAAATATCCTGTTTACACACGACTATTACATAATGATTTACAATACAAATATGTTACAACGAAATAAGTTTCTTGAATGCAGTTTTTACACAATATCATACAAGCATCGACTCCAAATCTTGTCCTTATTTAAGTATGCGACAGCGGAAGCTCTTAATAATCACCTGAGAATAAACATGCTTAAAACATCAACAAAAATGATGGTGAGTTATAGGTTTAACCTATATATATCAAATCGTAACAATAGACCACAAGATTTCATATTTCATACATAGAGATAATAATCATTCATATGGTGAACACCTGGTAACCGACATTAACAAGATGCATATATAAGAATATCCCCATCATTCCGGGACACCCTTCGGATATGATATAAATTTCGAAGTACTAAAGCATCCGGTACTTTGGATGGGGTTTGTTAGGCCCAATAGATCTATCTTTAGGATTCGCGTCAATTAGGGTGTCTGTTCCCTTATTCTTAGATTACCAGACTTAATAAAAAGGGGCATATTCGATTTCGATAATTCAACCATAGAATGTAGTTTCACGTACTTGTGTCTATTTTGTAAATCATTTATAAAACCTGCATGTATTCTCATCCCAAAAATATTAGATTTTAAAAGTGGGACTATAACTCACTTTCACAGATTTTTACTTCGTCGGGAAGTAAGACTTGGCCACTGGTCGATTCACGAACCTATAACAAATATGTACATATATATCAAAGTATATTCAAAATATATTTACAACACTTTTAATACATTTGATGTTTTAAGTTTATTAAGTCAGCTGTCCTCGTTACCTACAACTAGTTGTCCAACGTTAGATGTACAGAAAAAAATTGATATATATTATCTTGAATCAATCCACGACCCAGTGTATACGTATCTCAATATTGATCACAACTCAAACTATATATATTTTGGAATCAACCTCAACCCTGTATAGCTAACTCCAACATTCACATATAGAGTGTCTATGGTTGTTCCGAAATATATATAGATGTGTCGACATGATAGGTCAAAACATTGTATACGTGTCTATGGTATCTCAAGATTACATAATATACAATACAAGTTGATTAAGTTATGGTTGGAATAGATTTGTTACCAATTTTCACGTAGCTAAAATGAGTAGTTTTTACCAATTTTGTTTTGCTCGCCATTTCTTCGTTTCTAATCCGTTTTGAGTGATTTAAGCGGCCACGGTTTCGTATTGAACTTGACTTTATGAAACTAAACAGAAATAGTTTATAGTCAGAAATACAAGTTACAAGTCATTTTTGAAAGAGGTAGTCATTTCCGTCGAAAGAACGACATCTTGATGACCATTTTGAAAAACATACTTTCACTTTGAGTTTAACCATGATTTTTGGATATAGTTTCATGTTCATAAGAAAAATCATTTTCCCAGAATAACAACTTTTAAATCAAAGTTTATCATAGTTTTTAATTAACTAACCCAAAACAGCCCGCGGTGCTACTACGACGACGTAAATCCGGTTTTACGATGTTTTTCGTGTTTTCAGGTTTTAAATCATTAAGTTAGCATATCATATAGATATAGAACATGTGTTTAGTTGATTTTAAAAGTCAATTTAGAAGGATTAACTTTTATTTGTGAACAAGTTTAGAATTAACTAAACTATGTTCTAGTGATTACAAGTTTATAACGTTGAATAAGACAGCTTTTTATGTATGAATCGAATGATGTTATGAACATCATTACTACCTAAATTTCCTTGGATAAACCTACTGGAAATGAGAAAAAATAGATCTAGCTTCAAAGGATCCTTGGATGGCTTGAAAGTTCTTGAAGCAGAATCATGACACGAAAACAATTTCAAGTAAGATTTCCACTCGAAATAAGATTGTTATAGTTATAGAAATTGAATTAAAGTTTGAATATGATTATTACCTTGTATTAGAAAGATAACCTACTGTAAGTAACAAAGGTTTCTTGATCTTGGATGATTACTTGGAATGGATTTAGAAAACTTGGAAGTAAACTTGCAATCATGAAACTAGAACTTTTGGAATTTATGAAGAACACTTAGAACTTGAAGATAGAACTTGAGAGAGATCAATTAGATGAAGAAAGTTGAAGAATGAAAGTGTTTTTAGGTGTTTTTGGTCGTTGGTGTATGGATTAGATATAAAGGATATGTAATTTTGTTTTCATGTAAATAAGTCATGAATGATTACTCATATTTTTGTAATTTTATGAGATATTTCATGCTAGTTGCCAAATGATGGTTCCCACATGTGTTAGGTGACTCACATGGGCTGCTAAGAGCTGATAATTAGAGTGTATATACCAATAGTACATACATCTAAAAGCTGTGTATTGTACGAGTACGAATACGGGTGCATACGAGTAGAATTGTTGATGAAACTGAACGAGGATGTAATTGTAATCATTTTTGTTAAGTAGAAGTATTTTGATAAGTGTCTTTAAGTCTTTCAAAAGTGTATGAATACATATTAAAACACTACATGTATATACATTTTAACTGAGTCGTTAAGTCATCGTTAGTCATTACATGTAAGTGTTGTTTTGAAACCTTTAGGTTAACGATCTTGTTAAATGTTGTTAACCCAATGTTTATAATATCAAATGAGATTTTAAATTATTATATTATCATGATAATATGATGTATTAATATCTCTTAATATGATATATATACATTAAATGTCGTTACAACGATAATCGTTACATATATGTCTCGTTTCAAAATCATTAAGTTAGTAGTCTTGCTTTTACATATGTAGTTCATTATTAATATACTTAATGATATGTTTACTTATCATAATATATATCCTTATATATGTCATCATATAGTTTTTACAAGTTTTAACGTTCGTGAATCACCGGTCAACTTGGGTGGTCAATTGTCTATATGAAACCTATTTCAATTAATCAAGTCTTATCAAATTTGATTGTTTAACATGTTGGAAATACTTAATCATGTAAATAACAATTTCATTTAATATATATAAACATGGAAAAGTTCGGGTCACTACAGTAACTACCCGTTAAATAAATTTTGTCCCGAAATTTTAAGCAGTTGGAGGTGTGGACGTATCTTCTGGAAATAAGTGCGAGTATTTCTTCTTCATCTGATTTTCTTGTTCCCAGGTGAACTCGGGTCCTCTACGAGCATTCCATCGAACCTTAACAATTGGTATCTTGTTTTGTTTAAGTCTTTTAACCTCACGATCCATTATTTCGACGGGTTCTTCGATGAATTGAAGTTTTTCGTTGATTTGGATTTCGTCTAATGGAATAGTGAGATCTTCTTTAGCAAAACATTTCTTCAAATTCGAGACGTGGAAAGTGTTATGTACAGCCGCGAGTTGTTGAGGTAACTCAAGTCGGTAAGCTACTGGTCCGACACGATCGATAATCTTGAATGGTCCAATATACCTTGAATTTAATTTCCCCCGTTTACCAAATCGAACAACACCTTTCCAAGGTGCAACCTTAAGCATGATCATTTCTCCAATTTCAAATTCTATGTCTTTTCTTTTAATGTCGGCGTAGCTCTTTTGTCGACTTTGGGCGGTTTTCAACCGTTGTTGAATTTGGATGATCTTCTCGGTAGTTTCTTGTATTATCTCCGGACCCGTAATCTGTCTATCCCCCACTTCACTCCAACAAATCGGAGACCTGCACTTTCTACCATAAAGTGCTTCAAACGGCGCCATCTCAATGCTTGAATGATAGCTGTTGTTGTAGAAAAATTCTGCTAACGGTAGATGTCGATCCCAACTGTTTTCGAAATCAATAACACATGCTCGTAGCATGTCTTCAAGCATTTGTATCGTCCTTTCACTCTGCCCATCTGCTTGTGGATGATAGGCAGTACTCATGTCTAGACGAGTTCCTAATGCTTGCTATAATGTCTGCCAGAATCTTAAAATAAATCGGCCATCCCTATCAGAGATAATAGAGATTGGTATTCCATGTCTGGAGACGACTTCCTTCAAATACAGTAGTGCTAACTTCTCCATCTTGTCATCTTCTCTTATTGGCAGAAAGTGTGCTGACTTGGTGACACGATCAACTATTACCCAAATAGTATCATAACCACTTGCAGTCCAATGTAATGTTTTCCCATTTCCATTCCGGGATTTCGGATTGTTGAAGTAGACCTGATGGTTTCTGATGCTCAGCTTTGACCTTAGAACACGTCAAACATTTTCCTACGTATTTAGCAACATCAGCTTTCATACCCGGCCACCAAAAATGTTTCTTGAGATCCTTGTACATCTTCCCCGTTCCAGGATGTATTGAGTATCTGGTTTTATGAGCTTCTATAAGTACCATTTCTCTCATATCTCCAAATTTTGGTACCCAAATCCTTTCAGCCCTATACCGGGTTCCGTCTTCTCGAATATTAAGATGCTTCTCCGATCCTTTGGGTATTTCATCCTTTAAATTTCCCTCTTTTAAAACTCCTTGTTGCGCCTCCTTTATTTGAGTAGTAAGGTTATTGTGAATCATTATATTCATAGATTTTACTCGAATGGATTCTCTGTCCTTCCTGCTCAAGGCGTCGGCTACCACATTTGCCTTCCCCGGGTGGTAACGAATCTCAAAGTCGTAATCATTCAACAATTCAATCCACCTACGCTGCCTCATATTCAGTTGTTTCTGATTAAATATGTGTTGAAGACTTTTGTGGTCGGTATATATAATACTTTTGACCCCATATAAGTAGTGCCTCCAAGTCTTTAATGCAAAAACAACCGCGCCTAATTCCAAATCATGCGTCGTATAATTTTGTTCATGAATCTTCAATTGTCTAGACGCATAAGCAATCACCTTTGTTAGTTGCATTAATACACAACCGAGACCTTGCTTTGATGCATCACAATAAATCACAAAATCATCATTCCCTTCAGGCAATGACAATATAGGTGTCGTAGTTAGCTTTTTCTTCAATAACTGAAACGCTTTCTCTTGTTCATCCTTCCATTCAAATTTCTTCCTTTATGCGTTAATGCAGTCAAGGGTTTTGCTATTCTGGAAAAGTCTTGGATGAACCTTCTGTAGTAACCAGCTAGTCCTAAAAACTGGCGTATGTGTTTCGGAGTTTTCGGGGTTTCCCACTTTTCAACAGTTTCTATCTTTGCCGGATCCACCTTAATACCTTCTTTGTTCACTATGTGACCGAGGAATTGAACTTCTTCCAACCAAAATGCACACTTTGAAAATTTAGCATACAATTCTTCCTTCCTCAATACTTCTAACACCTTTCTCAAATGTTCACCGTGTTCTTGGTCATTCTTTGAGTAAATAAGTATGTCATCAATGAAAACAATGACAAACTTGTCAAGGTATGGTCCACACACTCGGTTCATAAGGTCCATGAATACAGCTGGTGCATTAGTTAAATCAAACGGCATGACCATAAACTCGTAATGACCGTAACGTGTTCTGAAAGCAGTCTTTGGAATATCATCTTCTTTCACCCGCATTTGATGATACCCGGAACGTAAGTCAATCTTTGAATAAACAGACGAGCCTTGTAGTTGATCAAATAAGTCGTCGATTCTCGGTAGTGGGTAGCGGTTCTTGATGGTAAGTTTGTTTAACTCTCGGTAGTCGATACACAACCTAAATGTACCATCTTTCTTCTTGACAAACAAAACAGGAGCTCCCCACGGTGATGTGCTTGGTCGAATGAAACCATGCTCTAAAAGTTCTTGTAATTGGCTTTGCAGTTCTTTCATCTCGCTGGGTGCGAGTCTGTAAGGAGCACGAGCTATTGGTGCAGCTCCTGGTACAAGATCTATTTGAAATTTAACGGATCGATGTGGGGGTAATCCCGGTAATTCTTTCAGAAATACATCGGGAAATTCTTTTGCGACGGGAACATCATTGATGCTCTTTTCTTCAGTTTGTACTTTCTTGACGTGTGCTAGAATAGCATAGCAACCTTTTCTTATTAGTTTTTGTGCCTTCAAATTACTAATAAGATGTAGCTTCGTGTTTCCTTTTTCTCCGTACACCATTAAGGGTTTCCCTTTTTCTCGTATAATGCGAATTGCATTTTTGTAACAAATGATCTCTGCTTTCACTTCTTTCAACCAGTCCATACCGATTATCACATCAAAACTCCCTAACTCTACTGGTATCAAGTCAATCTTAAATGTTTCGCTAACCAGTTTAATTTCTCGTTTCCGACATATATATATATATATATATATATATATATATATATATATATATATATATATATATATATATATATATATATATATAATTTTTTTTTTTTTTTTTGAAAGGCAAGGTTAGTTGTTAGACTCGAACTTGGGTCACTCTCGAATCCATGAAACATGGATACCAATGAAGCAAGGCCTCATTGGCAATTCCGACATATATTATCTGCTGAAATTAATTTACCATTTGCTAATTCGAGTAAAAATTTACTATCCAAAGGTGTCAATGGACAACTTAATTTAGCACAAAAATCTCTACTCATATAGCTTCTATCAGCACCCGAATCAAATAAAACGTAAGCATATTTATTGTCAATAAGAAACGTACCCGTAACAAGCTCCGGGTCTTCCTGTGCCTCTGACGCATTAATATTGAAAACTCTTTCACGGCCTTGTCCATCCGTGTTCTCCTGGTTCGGGCAATTTCTAATAATGTGGCCCAGTTTCCCACATTTATAACAAACTACATTGGCATAACTTGCTCCGACACTACTTGCTCCACCATTACTCGTTCCGACACCATTTGTTCCTTTCGTTCTATTAACCCCTGGTCCGTAGACATCACACTTCACCGCGCTATGACCATTTCTTTTACACTTGTTGCAAAATTTGGTGCAGAACCCCGAGTGAAACTTTTCACACCTTTGGCATAGCTGCTTCTGATTGTTGTTGTTGTTGCGGTTATTATTGTTGTTAAGATGATTGTTGTGGTTGCTGTTGTTGTTGTTGATGTTGTTGTTGTTGTTGTTGTTGTTGTTGTTGTTGTTGTTGTTGTTGTTGTTGTTGTTGTTGTTGTTGTTGTTGTTGTTGGGCCGTTTGTTGTAGTTGCGATTGTTAGGATAGTTGTTGCGATTATTGTTGTAATTGCTGTTGTTGTTGTATTGGTGATTCTTATCACCATTTTCCTCCCACTTTCTTTTGACTTGCTTCACATTGGCCTCTTCAGCAGTCTGTTCTTTAATTCTTTCTTCAATCTGGTTCACTAGTTTGTGAGCCATTCTACATGCCTGTTGTATGGAGGCGGGCTCGTGTGAACTTATATCTTCTTGGATTCTTTCCGGTAATCCTTTCACAAATGCGTCGATCTTCTCTTCCTCATCTTCGAACGCTCCCGGACACAATAGGCATAATTCTGTGAATCGTCTTTCGCACGTGGTAATATCAAATCCTTGGGTTCGTAACCCTCTAAGTTCTGTCTTGGGCTTATTGACCTCGGTTCTGGGACGGTACTTCTCGTTCATTAAGTGCTTGAATACTGACCACGGTAGTGCGTACGCATCATCTTGTCCCACTTGCTCTAGATAGGTATTCCACCATGTTAACGCAGAACCTATGACAGTAAGCGTAGCGTACTTCACTTTGTCCTCTTCAGTACACTTACTTATGGCAAACACCGATTCGACCTTCTCGGTCCACCGTTTCAATCCGATCGGTCCTTCGGTTCCATCAAATTCCAAAGGTTTGGAGGCAGTGAATTCTTTGTAGGTGCATCCTACACGATTTCTTGTGTCGTTAGCTGTATTGCTAGATTCGGAGTTATTGTTGGTATGTAGCACAGCCTGTGCTGCGGCTATGTTTGAAGCAAGAAAGGCACGAAATTCCTCTTCGCTCATATTCAAGGTGTGTCGAGTAGTCGGTGCCATTTCCTTCAAAATAGTCAAATGAAACGAGTTAATTATATAGAATATCAAGAGTAGTCAATAGTATTTCGTAGCGTAATATGAACTTATTTATAAAAGCTCTTTCTTCATATTAGCATTTTATACTCTTTAATTCGGGTAGTACCTACCCGTTAAGTTCATACTTAGTAGCTAACATACCATTTCAACTACTACAATTCTATATGAAAAACTAATCACAAAAAAAAAATATCATATTCAAACCTTTATACAATAACTTGCAAACTTACAATACCGCTTTTTTTTACATATAGCATGAAATATAGCACATAAAACTTTGATACAAAGAAGTTGCGAAGATAATTCTAGTTAATAAATAAGGCGTTCAGCAAAGGCAATAAAGACACGTAATTCATACGTCCAGAAACAAGTCATGCATTCTGGTTTTACTAATACCACTTCCCATCCTTGGTTTTGTGGAACATAACCGTTGTGACCGATAGTAAGACAATGTGTTGTAACTTCGTCAAAAGGATGAAGGTTACGTAATGACCAACAGTCTCGTAATAACCTAAAAACCTCATTTCTTACCCCAATTACCGACTCCGTCACTTGTGGGAACGTGTTGTTTAATAGTTGTAGCCCGATGTTCTTGTTCTCACTTTGGTGAGAAGCGAACATTACTAACCCGTAAGCATAACATGCTTCTTTATGTTTCATGTTAGCCGCTTTTTCTAAATCACGAAGTCCTATATTCGGATATATTGAGTCAAAATAATTTCTTAACCCGTTGCGTAAAATAGCATTTGGGTTCCCCGCAATATATGCGTCAAAGTAAACACATCGTAACTTATGGATTTCCCAATGTGATATCCCCCATCTTTCGAACGGAAGCCTTTTATAAATCAAGGCATTCTTGGAACGTTCTTCGAATGTCTTACAAACTGATCTCACCTTAAATAGTTGTGCCGAGGAATTCTGACCGACTCTAGACAAGATTTCATCAATCATGTCTCCGGGTAGGTCTCTTAAAATATTGGGTTGTCTATCCATTTTGTGTTTTTATACTGTAAAATAGACAAGAGTTAGATTCATAAAAAAAAATACTTATTAATACAAGCAATTTTTACATATATCATAAAGCATAAGCACACTATATTACACATATTACATCACACGAATACAACTATCTTATTCCGACTCGCTCGTTTCTTCTTCTTCGGTTTTGGTTCGTTTTGCCAAGTTTTTAGGGATATATGATGTTCCCCTAATACGAGCCGTTGTTTTCCACATTGGTTTAGAAAAACCTGGTGGTTTAGAGGTTCCCGGGTTATTGTCACAACTTAAGAAATACGGGTGTTGACGATACATATAAAGTTCATCGGGTTTGAAATCAAATTTCTCTATTTTTATGCCCTATCCCTTTCTCTTTTGCCTTATTAAATTGTGTTGGGGTAATTTCTATAACATCATCGGAATCCTTGTCGGGATCCGATTCATCGGAGAATTGGTAATCCTCCCAATACTTTGCTTCCTTGGCAGAAACACCATTGACCATAATTAACTTTGGTCGGTTGGTTTGTGATGACCCGGAAATTTCTGATCAAATTTAAACTTTAATATTTATATGTTTCCGACACGATAAGCAAAGTTTGTTAAGTTAAAATCTCAAGAATTTTAAACTGTGTTCATACATTAATTTAACCCCGACCAAATTTAATCTTTATATGTTTCCGACACGATAAGCAAAGTTTGTTAAGTTAAAATCTCAAGAATTTTAAACTGTGTTCATACATTAATTTAACCCCGACCAAATTCCGACGATTCACGAATAGCTATTTGTAAATGGATACATATATATTTAAATATGTGTGTGTATATATATATATATATATATATATATATATATATATATATATATATATATATATATATATGAATTTGAAATATAATTTAAAACATTATATGGGTTAATTAATTATGTAAATAAAATAATATATAATAAAAATAAATCTATATAAATATAATTATATTGAATATACATATATGAATTCGAATTTATTTAGTAAATGATAATAACACACATCCTGTATTTCGATTGAAATTAAACCAGTAATATGTGAGCTTGTGAGTGTATTAAAATAAATACTAGACGAGCCTATTCGATCACGTTTCTTTGATTTTTCCTTCTGATTAATATATTATTATTAATAACGATATTATTATTATCAATATATTTATTAATTAATAAATTATTAAATATAATATAGATAAAAACAAATAAATATATGTAGATTGTTATACACTGTCACATGATTCCATTTCCAGCCTACTTTTAATTTATATCCGTGATTAATGATTGAAAAGTGTTTACTGTGCTTGATTGATTGAAAAATTTAAATTACTGTATCAATTCATTTGATTCGATTGATAGTATATTACTATATTTATACCACTGTTTCTGTTTGATTAACTACCTATCTATTCTCTATTATACATAGATATTGATGCTTCACATTCATAGAGGACATATATACACTTGAACACCCACAACCCACCGTCTTCATGCTTGTCATAACCCGTCCTTAACCATAAGAACGTGTTAAATAACGTATGATTTCATTGCGAGGTATTGACCTCTATATGCGACATTTAAAAGAAAAACTGCATATATTATACATTACAAACCATGATTCTTATTTTTGTTACAAGCTTTGGACAACATAAAAATGATTATCGTTTAGCGATAATCTTCGACTTACAAACTTTACATATAATGATAACAACACGGTTTCTAGCATATTTTACAACACAGATCCTCGGGTATGCAGTTTTATTTTTGACACAAATATGCGTACGCAAGATCCTGCTCAAATTCAACATTTTGCAGCGGAAGCTTTAGTAATCTCCTGAGAATAGACATGTTTTAAAAGGTCAACATAAAGTTGGTGAGATATAGGTTTAGTGCCGGCAACAATATATATATATAGACCACAAGATTTCGTATATAAACAGTTTAATAAAAATATTCTAAGTGGTTGAGCACTTGGTAACCATACTTAACATTTAATCACGTCGCATATTCCCTTTAATATGAAATCTTACTACACCGTACCAAGTGTAGTCACAAAACGAAGTACTGTGCAACCGTTGAATACTGGTCGTCCAGTCCGGTTGGGGTTGTCAGGCCCGATAGATCTATCAACAGGATTCGCGTTTACAATACCGCTGTAAATATTAGTTACCAAGCTACAGGGAAGTATGCTAGTGGTACAACTCAACGTAGAATATATTTTTCAGTTACTTGTGTCCATAACGTAAAACATAAAATACATGTATTCTCATCCCGAAATATTTAGAGTTTAAAAGTGGGACTATATACTCACTTTCGTCTTGAAGATATATATATATAATTTGACTTGGTCTCCGGTTGATATCACGAACCTATCCATATATAATATATCAATACCTTTTCTTTTTAAACAAACGTCACATATATATACTTGTTATACTTTTAATACTTTGAATAATTCCTTAGTCCGTAGTTAGCAGTTCGTTGTTAGTAATTCAATTTTAATGGTTCATTTGTAGATGTTTAATATACCCGCAATGAAATAAATAAAACCCCCAACGAAATAAATAAAACCCCATCGTATATGTATTGGTCGAGATTAATCTTGACCCACGGTACCGGTGTTGTCAAATGACGTGTTGCGTACATAAAGTACCGGTGTTGTCAAATGACGTGTTGCGTACAAACATGGGATCTTATGATTAATCTTCTCGTATTGTTTACGGGTGATCCTGAACCATATAAAATTGAATTATAAGTACATATATATAAAATATCATGTTATCTTAGAAAGATGTGATTTTATTTAATTTTTCCCAATTAATCCCGAAGTTAAACAAGTCTTGGATAACCAATTTTGTTTCGGTCATAGTTTCTTCGTTACAAATCCGTTTTCGTTGATTCAACTTGCCATCTCCTTGGATCGAGTCCCTCTTTAAGACTATGAACTGTAAATACCTTAGTTTGTATTCAAAATCACACGGCATAGGTCAAACTTTAGTGAAACTTATGAAGTTAATCATTTTCCATCATGTAAACAACCTCAAATGATTATTTTTCTAAAAATACTTATACTTTGAGTTAAATCATGAAATTTTTATGTGTTATCATATTCATAGTAAAAATCATTTTTCCAGAAAATAAACCTCCAATTCAAAGTTTAAGATGGTTTTTAATTATCCAACCCAAAACAGTCCCCGGTTGCACTCCGACGTCGTAAAAACAGTTTTTAAGGTGTTCTTTGAAAAACCAAGTTATACCTTGTTAAATTAGCATGTAATTAAGTTATATTACAGGTCTTGAAGTATTTTAAAAGTTAAGTTAGAAGGATCTATTTAGTTTGCAAACAAGTTTGAAAACTTTCAAACTATGTTCTTGTTGTTAAAATTTTATACCACAAAATAAGATAGCTATATATATATGAATCGAATAAGGTTATGAACATAGTTACTACCTCAAGTTCCTTGGACAAGGTTGCTGTAAAAGAGGAGTAAGAACCTAGAACTAAAAGGGTGATGGAATTGGATGAAAGATTGAAAGTAAGTTTGTGTTCTTGGAAGGATTCTTGAAGTGTTTTTGTAAGGGTTTTCTTATGGTGATTAAGTGATGTTTTTGAAGCTAAATGATGGGGAAAATGCTTGGAGATGATCAAGTATGAAGTTAAGAGTATTTTGAGAGAGAAATGGAAGTGTAAGTATGAGAAAATGGGGTGAAGAAATGGTGTGCATGCATAAAAACGTTTTTAGGTTATAAAGGAAAAAAAAAATACCTAACTTTGTTTTCTTGCTAAATAATTCATGCTACTTGACAAATGGTTGGTTCCACATGTTTCTTAATCATTTAAGGCTGCTAAGGAGCAGATTTTTATTGGTATATACCAATAGTAAATACATCTAGAAGCTGCGTATGATACGGGTACATATACCCTAGGTATACGTATAGAAATCTTTGAGAAAACGGAACGAGGATTCAAATATAGCTATCTTTTGTAAATATACTTATATTGTTTTATGTATTTAAGTCTTTAAAAGTGATTAAATACATTACTTATACGATATATGTATAAACATTATAGGTCATAAGTATTTAAGTCAAATAACGTTACGTATGGTTATCGTTTTGAAAACTTAAGTTAGTAGTTTCAAAATATACTTATAACTTATTGTTATTAATACAAAATGAGATATTAAAACATTCTTAGGTCATGTTAAATATGTATATATACATATATATACACAAACATATAATTATCATATATTGTATAGTTCGTGATATCATCGGTCAAACTAGACGGTCAAACGTTGTGTAAAACTCTTTTCGAAAAACATAAGTCTCGACAATTTGGATTGCTTATCATGTTGGTAAGGTTTAATTTATGTAAATATTAATCTTATAAGTATAGAACGATCGAAAAAGTGCGGGTCGTTACATTACCTCCCCGTTAAATAAATTTCGTCCCGAAATTTTAAAATTGTACCTATTTTGCGTCATCGAGAAACAAGTGTGGATACTTTTGTTTCATCTGATCCTCCCGTTCCCATGTAAATTCGGGACCTCTTCGAGCATTCCAACGAACCTTAACGATCGGTATGTTGCTCTGCTTGAGCTGTTTAACTTCACGGTCCATGATTTCGATTGGTTCTTCGACGAATTGTAGTTTCTCGTCGACATGGATTTATTCAAGAGGAATGGTGAGGTCTTCCTTTGCAAGACACTTCTTAAGGTTCGAGACGTGAAAGGTATTATGTACTCCGGCGAGTTGTTGCGGTAACTCGAGTCGATAAGCTACCGGTCCAATGCGTTCGATGATCTTGAACGGGCCTACATATCTTGGGTTCAGTTTACCCCTTTTTCCAAAACGTATCACACCTTTCCAAAGTGACACCTTTAGCATAACCATGTCACCGGTCTGAAACTCTAATGGTTTCCTTCGGACATCGGCGTAGCTCTTTTGGCGACTACGGGCTGTTTTCAATCTCTCCTTGATTTGTACTATCTTCTCAGTCGTTTCGTGTATAATCTCGGGACCAGTTAAATGTCGATCTCCTACTTCATTCCAACAGATAGGAGATCTACACTTCCTTCCATACAATGCTTCGAATGGTGCAGCTTTAATGCTTGCATGATAACTATTATTATACGAAAATTCTGCTAACGGTAGATACTTATCCCATCCATTTCCAAAATCGATCACACATGCCCTGAGCATGTCTTCAAGTGTAGTGACCCGAACTTTTCCATGTTTATATATATTAATTGAGATTGATGTTTACATGATTAAATGTTTCCAACATGTTAAGCAATCAAACTTGTTAAGACTTGATTAATTGAAATAGGTTTCATATAGACAATTGACCACCCAAGTTGACCGGTGATTCACGAACGTTTAAACTTGTAAAAAAAAACTATATGATGACATATATATGGTTATATATATAGTTAACATGATATTATGATAAGTAAACATATCATTAATTATATTAACAATGAACTACATATGTAAAAACAAGACTACTAACTTAATGATTTTGAAACGAGACATATAAGTAACGTTTATCGTTGTAACGACATTTAATGTATATATATCATATTAAGAGATATTCGTACATCATAATATCATGATAATATAATAATTTAAAATCTTTTTTATTATTATAAACATTGGGTTAACAACATTTAACAAGATCGTTAACCTAAAGGTTTCAAAACAACACTTACATGTAACGACTAACGATGACTTAACGACTCAGTTAAAATGTATATACATGTAGTGTTTTAATATGTATTTATACACTTTTGAAAGACTTCAATACACTTATCAAAATACTTCTACTTAACAAAAATGCTTACAATTACATTCTCGTTCAGTTTCATCAACAATTCTACTCGTATGCACCCGTATTCGTACTCGTACAATACACAGCTTTTAGATGTATGTACTATTGGTATATACACTCCAATGATCAGCTCTTAGCAGCCCATGTGAGTCACCTAACACATGTGGGAACCATCATTTGGCAACTAGCATGAAATATCTCATAAGATTACAAAAATATGAGTAATCATTCATGACTTATTTACATGAAAACAAAATTACATATCCTTTATATCTAATCCATACACCAACGACCAAAAACACCTACAAACACTTTCATTCTTCAATTTTCTTCATCTAATTGAACTCTCTCAAGTTCTATCTTCAAGTTCTAAGTGTTCTTCATAAATTCCAAAAGTTCTAGTTTCATAAAATCAAGAATACTTTCAAGTTTGCTAGCTCACTTCCAATCTTGTAAGGTGATCATCCAACCTCAAGAAATCTTTGTTTCTTACAGTAGGTTATCATTTTAATACAAGGTAATAATCATATTCAAACTTTGGTTCAATTTCTATAACTATAACAATCTTATTTCAAGTGATGATCTTACTTGAACTTGTTTTCGTGTCATGATTTTGCTTCAAGAACTTTGAGCCATCCAAGGATCCATTGAAGCTAGATTCATTTTTCTCTTTTCCAGTAGGTTCATCCAAGGAACTTAAGGTAGTAATGATGTTCATAACATCATTCGATTCATACATATAAAGCTATCTTATTCGAAGGTTTAAACTTGTAATCACTAGAACATAGTTTAGTTAATTCTAAACTTGTTCGCAAACAAAAGTTAATCCTTCTAACTTGACTTTTAAAATCAACTAAACACATGTTCTATATCTATATGATATGCTAACTTAATGATTTAAAACCTGGAAACACGAAAAACACTGTAAAACCGGATTTACGCCGTCGTAGTAACACCGCGGGCTGTTTTGGGTTAGTTAATTAAAAACTATGATAAACTTTGATTTAAAAGTTGTTATTCTGAGAAAATGATTTTTATTATGAACATGAAACTATATCCAAAAATTATGGTTAAACTCAAAGTGGAAGTATGTTTTCTAAAATGGTCATCTAGACGTCGTTCTTTCGACTGAAATGACTACCTTTACAAAAACGACTTGTAACTTATTTTTCCGACTAGAAACCTATACTTTTTTTGTTTAGATTCATAAAATAGAGTTCAATATGAAACCATAGCAATTTGATTCACTCAAAACGGATTTAAAATGAAGAAGTTATGGGTAAAACAAGATTGGATAATTTTTCTCATTTTAGCTACGTGAAAATTGGTAACAAATCTATTCCAACCATAACTTAATCAACTTGTATTATATATTATGTAATCTTGAGATACCATAGACACGTATACAATGTTTCGACCTATCATGTCGACACATCTATATATATTTCGGAACAACCATAGACACTCTATATGTGAATGTTGGAGTTAGCTATACAGGGTTGAGGTTGATTCCAAAATATATATAGTTTGAGTTGTGATCAATACTGAGATACGTATACACTGGGTCGTGGATTGATTCAAGATAATATTTATCGATTTATTTCTGTACATCTAACTGTGGACAACTAGTTGTAGGTTACTAACGAGGACAGCTGACTTAATAAACTTAAAACATCAAAATATATTAAAAGTGTTGTAAATATATTTTTAACATACTTTGATATATATGTATATATTGTTATAGGTTCGTGAATCAACCAGTGGCCAAGTCTTACTTCCCGACGAAGTAAAAATCTGTGAAAGTGAGTTATAGTCCCACTTTTAAAAATCTAATATTTTTGGGATGAGAATACATGCAGGTTTTATAAATGATTTACAAAATAGACACAAGTACGTGAAACTACATTCTATGGTTGAATTATCGAAATCGAATATGCCCCTTTTTATTAAGTCTGGTAATCTAAGAATTAGGGAACAGACACCCTAATTGACGCGAATCCTAAAGATAGATCTATTGGGCCTAACAAACCCCATCCAAAGTACCGGATGCTTTAGTACTTCGAAATTTATATCATATCCGAAGGGTGTCCCGGAATGATGGGGATATTCTTATATATGCATCTTGTTATTGTCGGTTACCAGGTGTTCACCATATGAATGATTTTTATCTCTATGTATGGGATGTGTATTGAAATATGAAATCTTGTGGTCTATTGTTACGATTTGATATATATAGGTTAAACCTATAACTCACCAACATTTTTGTTGACGTTTTAAGCATGTTTATTCTCAGGTGATTATTAAGAGCTTCCGCTGTCGCATACTTAAATAAGGACAAGATTTGGAGTCCATGCTTGTATGATATTGTGTAAAAACTGCATTCAAGAAACTTATTTTGTTGTAACATATTTGTATTGTAAACCATTATGTAATGGTCGTGTGTAAACAGGATATTTTAGATTATCATTATTTGATAATCTACGTAAAGCTTTTTAAACCTTTATTGATGAAATAAAGGTTATGGTTTGTTTAAAAATGAATGCAGTCTTTGAAAAACGTCTCATATAGAGGTCAAAACCTCGCAACGAAATCAATTAATATGGAACGTTTTTAATCAATAAGAACGGGACATTTCAGTTGGTATCCGAGCGTTGGTCTTAGAGAACCAGAAAATTTGCATTAGTGTGTCTTATCGAGTTTGTTAGGATGCATTAGTGAGTCTGGACTTCGACCGTGTTTTCTTTAAAAATGATTGCTTAACATTTTTGTTGGAAACTATATATTTTTAACATATGAATATTATGTGATATATTAATCTCTTAACGTGTTTGATATTATGTGATAGATGTCTACCTCTAGAACAAGTCCCATTGACTCACCTAATAATAATGAAGAGTCAAATGTAAATTGGAATGATTTGTGGACTGATTCACAAGTTCCCGAAGAGGAACCGGAAGAAGAGTCGGAACCGGAAGAAGAATCGGAACCGGATGAAGAATCGGAACCGGATGAAGAAATAGAACCGGTGGGGGAAATAATAAAACGGTTAAGTAAAAGAAAATCCTCAACCAACCGACCAAAGTTAATTATGGTCAATGGTGTTTCCGCCAAGGAAGCAAAATATTGGGAGGATTACCAATTCTCCGATGAATCGGATTCCGACGAGAATTCCGATGATGTTATAGAAATTACCCCAACTGAATTTAAAAAGGCAAAAGAAAATAATAAGGGAAAGGGCATAAAAATAGAGAAATCTAATTCCAACCCCGATGAACTTTATATGTATCGTCAACCCCCGAAGTCCTTAAGTTGTAACAATGACCCGGGAACCTCTAAACCACCAGGTTTTTCTAAACCAATGTGGACAACGACGGCTCGTATTAGGGGAACATCATATATCCCTAGAAACTTGGCAAAACGAACCAAAACCGAAGAAGAAGAAACGAGCGAGTCGGAATAATATAGTTGTATTCGTGTGGTGTAATATATGGAATATAGTGTTCTTATGCTTTATGATATATGTAAAAAATTGCTTGTATTAATAAGTATTTTTTTTTATGAATCTAACTCTTGTCTATTTTACAGTTTAAAAACACAAAATGGATAGACAACCCAATATTTTAAGAGACCTACCCGGAGACATGATTGATGAAATCTTGTCTAGAGTCGGCCAGAATTCTTCGGCACAACTATTTAAGGCGAGATCAGTTTGTAAGACATTCGAAGAACGTTCCAAGAATGTCTTGGTTTATAAGAGACTTTCGTTTGAAAGATGGGGGATATCACATTGGGAAACCCATAAGTTACGATGTGTTTACTTTGACGCATATATTGCGGGGAACCCAAATGCTATTTTACGCAACGGGTTAAGAAATTATTTTGACTCAATATATCCGAATATTGGACTTCGTGATTTAGAAAAAGCGGCTAACATGCAACATAAAGAAGCATGTTATGCTTACGGATTAGTAATGTTCGCTTCTCACCAAAGTGAGAACAAGAACATCGGGCTACAACTATTAAACAAAACGTTTCCACAAGTGACGGAGTCGGTAATTGGGGTAAGAAATGAGGTTTTTAGATTATTACGGGACTGTTGGACATTACGTAACCCTCGTCCCTTTGATGACGTTACAACACGCTGTCTTATCAACGGCCATAACGGTTATGTTGCACAAGACCAAGGATGGGAAGTAGTCCTAGTAAAACCAGAATGCATGACTTGTTTCTGGACGTATGAATTACGTGTCTTTATTGCCTTTGCTGAACGACTTGTGTACTAGCTAGAATTGTCTTCACAACTATCTTGTATCAAAGTTATTGTGTGCTATATTTCATGCTTTATGTAAAATAAGCGGTATTGTAAGTTTGTAAAATATTGTATAAAAGTTTGAACGCGAAATATTATTATAATCAGTTTTTCATATAGAATTGTAGTAGTTGAATTGTATATTAGCTACTAAGTATGAACTTAACGGGTAGGTACTACCCGAATTTAAACTTATAAAACGCTAATATGAAGAAAAAGCTTTTATAAATGAGTTCATATTATGCTACAAAATACTATTAACTACTCTTAATATTCTGTATGATTAACTTGTTCCATTTAACTATTTTGAAGGAAATGGCACCGACTACTCGACACACCGTGAATATGAATGAAGAGGAATTCCGTACTTTTCTAGCTTCAAACATAGCCGCAGTACAGGCTGCGCTACATACCAACAATAACCTTGGATCTAGCAGTACAGGAAATCGTGTAGGATGCACCTACAAAGAATTCACTGCCTGCAAACCTTTGGAATTTGATGGAACCGAAGGACCGATCGGATTGAAACGGTGGACCGAGAAGGTTGAATCGGTGTTTGCCATAAGTAAGTGTACTGAAGAGGACAAAGTGAAGTACGCTACGCATACCTTCACAGGTTCTGCGTTAACATGGTGGAATACCTATCTAGAGCAAGTGGGACAAGATGATGCGTACGCACTACCGTGGTCAGCATTCAAGCACTTGATGAACGAGAAGTACCGTCCCAGAACCGAGGTCAATAAGCTCAAGACAGAACTTAGAGGGTTACGAACCCAAGGATTTGATATTACCACGTACGAAAGACGATTCACAGAATTGTGCCTATTGTGTCCGGGAGCATTCGAAGATGAGGAAGAGAAGATCGACGCGTTTGTGAAAGGATTACCGGAAAGAATCCAAGAAGATATAAGTTCACACGAGCCCGCCTCCATACAACAGGCATGTAGAATGGCTCACAAACTAGTGAACCAGATTGAAGAAAGAATTAAAGAACAGACTGCTGAAGAGGCCAATGTGAAGCAAGTCAAAAGAAAGTGGGAGGAAAACGGTGATAAGAATCACCAATACAACAACAACAGCAATTACAACAATAATCGCAACAATTATCCCAACAATCGCAACATCAATCGCAACTACAACAAACGGCCCAACAACAACAACAACAACAACAACAACAGCAACTACAACAATCATCCTAACAACAATAATAACCGCAACAACAACAACAATCAGAAGCAACTATGCCAAAGGTGTGAAAAGAATCACTCGGGGTTCTGCACCAAATTTTGCAACAAGTGTAAAAGAAATGGTCATAGCGCGGCGAAGTGTGAGGTCTACGGACCAGGGGTTAATAGAACGAAAGGAACAAATGGTGTCGGAACGAGTAATGGCGGAGCAAGTAGTGTCGGAGCAAGTTATGCCAATGTAGTTTGTTATAAATGTGGAAAACCAGGCCACATTATTAGAAATTGCCCGAACCAGGAGAACACGAATGGACAAGGCCGTGGAAGAGTTTTCAATATTAATGCGGTAGAGGCACAGGAAGACCCGGAGCTTGTTACGGGTACGTTTCTTATTGACAATAAATCTGCTTACGTTTTATTTGATTCGGGTGCGGATAGAAGCTATATGAGTAGAGATTTTTGTGCTAAATTAAGTTGTCCATTGACGCCTTTGGATAGTAAATTTTTACTCGAATTAGCAAATGGTAAATTAATTTCAGCAGATAATATATGTCGGAATCGAGAAATTAAACTGGTTAGCGAAACATTTAAGATTGATTTGATACCAGTAGAGTTAGGGAGTTTTGATGTGATAATCGGTATGGACTGGTTGAAAGAAGTGAAAGCGGAGATCGTTTGTTACAAAAATGCAATTCGCATTATACGAGAAAAAGGAAAACCCTTAATGGTGTACGGAGAAAAGGGCAACACGAAGCTACATCTTATTAGTAATTTGAAGGCACAAAAACTAATAAGAAAAGGTTGCTATGCTGTTCTAGCACACGTCGAGAAAGTACAAACTGAAGAAAAGAGCATCAATGATGTTCCCATTGCAAAAGAATTTCTCGATGTATTTCCGAAAGAATTACCGGGATTACCCCCACATCGATCCGTTGAATTTCAAATAGATCTTGTACCAGGAGCTGCACCAATAGCTCGTGCTCCTTACAGACTCGCACCCAGCGAGATGAAAGAACTGCAAAGTCAATTACAAGAACTTTTAGAGCGTGGTTTCATTCGACCAAGCACATCACCGTGGGGAGCTCCTGTTTTGTTTGTCAAGAAGAAAGATGGTACATTCAGGTTGTGTATCGACTACCGAGAGTTGAACAAACTTACCATCAAGAACCGCTACCCACTACCGAGAATCGACGACTTATTTGATCAACTACAAGGCTCGTCTGTTTATTCAAAGATTGACTTACGTTCCGGGTATCATCAAATGCGGGTGAAAGAAGATGATATTCCAAAGACTGCTTTCAGAACACGTTACGGTCATTACGAGTTTATGGTCATGCCGTTTGGTTTAACTAATGCACCAGCTGTGTTCATGGACCTTATGAACCGAGTGTGTGGACCATACCTTGACAAGTTTGTCATTGTTTTCATTGATGACATACTTATTTATTCAAAGAATGACCAAGAACACGGTGAACATTTGAGAAAGGTGTTAGAAGTATTGAGGAAGGAAGAATTGTACGCTAAGTTTTCAAAGTGTGCATTTTGGTTGGAAGAAGTTCAATTCCTCGGTCACATAGTGAACAAAGAAGGTATTAAGGTGGATCCGGCAAAGATAGAAACTGTTGAAAAGTGGGAAACCCCGAAAACTCCGAAACACATACGCCAGTTTTTAGGACTAGCTGGTTACTACAGAAGGTTCATCCAAGACTTTTCCAGAATAGCAAAACCCTTGACTGCATTAACGCATAAAGGGAAGAAATTTGAATGGAATGATGAACAAGAGAAAGCATTTCAGTTATTGAAGAAAAAGCTAACTACGGCACCTATATTGTCATTGCCTGAAGAGAATGATGATTTTGTGATTTATTGTGACGCATCAAAGCAAGGTCTCGGTTGTGTATTAATGCAACGAACGAAGGTGATTGCTTATGCGTCTAGACAATTGAAGATTCACGAACAAAATTATACGACGCATGATTTGGAATTAGGCGCGGTTGTTTTTGCATTAAAGACTTGGAGGCACTACTTATATGGGGTCAAAAGTATTATATATACCGACCACAAAAGTCTTCAACACATATTTAATCAGAAACAACTGAATATGAGGCAGCGTAGGTGGATTGAATTATTGAATGATTACGATTTTGAGATTCGTTACCACCCGGGGAAGGCAAATGTGGTAGCCGATGCCTTGAGCAGGAAGGATAGAGAACCCATTCGAGTAAAATCTATGAATATAATGATTCATAATAACATTACTACTCAAATAAAGGAGGCGCAACAAGGAGTTTTAAAAGAGGGAAATTTAAAGGATGAAATACCCAAAGGATCGGAGAAGCATCTTAATATTCGGGAAGACGGAACCCGGTATAGGGCTGAAAGGATTTGGGTACCAAAATTTGGAGATATGAGAGAAATGGTACTTAGAGAAGCTCATAAAACCAGATACTCAATACATCCTGGAACGGGGAAGATGTACAAGGATCTCAAGAAACATTTTTGGTGGCCGGGTATGAAAGCCGATGTTGCTAAATACGTAGGAGAATGTTTGACGTGTTCTAAGGTCAAAGCTGAGCATCAGAAACCATCAGGTCTACTTCAACAACCCGAAATCCCGGAATGGAAATGGGAAAACATTACCATGGATTTCATCACTAAATTGCCAAGGACTGCAAGTGGTTTTGATACTATTTGGGTAATAGTTGATCGTCTCACCAAATCAGCACACTTCCTACCAATAAGAGAAGATGACAAGATGGAGAAGTTAGCACGACTGTATTTGAAGGAAGTCGTCTCCAGACATGGAATACCAATCTCTATTATCTCTGATAGGGATGGCAGATTTATTTCAAGATTCTGGCAGACATTACAGCAAGCATTAGGAACTCGTCTAGACATGAGTACTGCCTATCATCCACAAACTGATGGGCAGAGCGAAAGGACGATACAAACGCTTGAAGACATGCTACGAGCATGTGTTATTGATTTCGGAAACAGTTGGGATCGACATCTACCGTTAGCAGAATTTTCCTACAACAACAGCTACCATTCAAGCATTGAGATGGCGCCGTTTGAAGCACTTTATGGTAGAAAGTGCAGGTCTCCGATTTGTTGGAGTGAAGTGGGGGATAGACAGATTACGGGTCCGGAGGTTATACAAGAAACTACCGAGAAGATCATCCAAATTCAACAACGGTTGAAAACCGCCCAAAGTCGACAAAAGAGCTACGCTGACATTAAAAGAAAAGATATAGAATTTGAAATTGGAGAGATGGTCATGCTTAAAGTTGCACCTTGGAAAGGCGTCGTTCGATTTGGTAAACGAGGGAAATTAAATCCAAGGTATATTGGACCATTCAAGATTATTGATCGTGTCGGACCAGTAGCTTACCGACTTGAGTTACCTCAACAACTCGCGGCTGTACATAACACTTTCCACGTCTCGAATTTGAAGAAATGTTTTGCTAAAGAAGATCTCACTATTCCATTAGATGAAATCCAAATCAACGAAAAACTCCAATTCATCGAAGAACCCGTCGAAATAATGGATCGTGAGGTTAAAAGACTTAAGCAAAACAAGATACCAATTGTTAAGGTTCGATGGAATGCTCGTAGAGGACCCGAGTTCACCTGGGAGCGTGAAGATCAGATGAAGAAGAAATACCCGCATCTATTTCCAGAAGATTCGTCAACACCTTCAACAGCTTAAAATTTCGGGACGAAATTTATTTAACGGGTAGGTACTGTAGTGACCCGAACTTTTCCATGTTTATATATATTAATTGAGATTGATGTTTACATGATTAAATGTTTCCAACATGTTAAGCAATCAAACTTGTTAAGACTTGATTAATTGAAATAGGTTTCATATAGACAATTGACCACCCAAGTTGACCGGTGATTCACGAACGTTTAAACTTGTAAAAAAAAACTATATGATGACATATATATGGTTATATATATAGTTAACATGATATTATGATAAGTAAACATATCATTAATTATATTAACAATGAACTACATATGTAAAAACAAGACTACTAACTTAATGATTTTGAAACGAGACATATAAGTAACGTTTATCGTTGTAACGACATTTAATGTATATATATCATATTAAGAGATATTCGTACATCATAATATCATGATAATATAATAATTTAAAATCTCTTTTATTATTATAAACATTGGGTTAACAACATTTAACAAGATCGTTAACCTAAAGGTTTCAAAACAACACTTACATGTAACGACTAACGATGACTTAACGACTCAGTTAAAATGTATATACATGTAGTGTTTTAATATGTATTTATACACTTTTGAAAGACTTCAATACACTTATCAAAATACTTCTACTTAACAAAAATGCTTACAATTACATTCTCGTTCAGTTTCATCAACAATTCTACTCGTATGCACCCGTATTCGTACTCGTACAATACACAGCTTTTAGATGTATGTACTATTGGTATATACACTCCAATGATCAGCTCTTAGCAGCCCATGTGAGTCACCTAACACATGTGGGAACCATCATTTGGCAACTAGCATGAAATATCTCATAAGATTACAAAAATATGAGTAATCATTCATGACTTATTTACATGAAAACAAAATTACATATCCTTTATATCTAATCCATACACCAACGACCAAAAACACCTACAAACACTTTCATTCTTCAATTTTCTTCATCTAATTGAACTCTCTCAAGTTCTATCTTCAAGTTCTAAGTGTTCTTCATAAATTCCAAAAGTTCTAGTTTCATAAAATCAAGAATACTTTCAAGTTTGCTAGCTCACTTCCAATCTTGTAAGGTGATCATCCAACCTCAAGAAATCTTTGTTTCTTACAGTAGGTTATCATTCTAATACAAGGTAATAATCATATTCAAACTTTGGTTCAATTTCTATAACTATAACAATCTTATTTCAAGTGATGATCTTACTTGAACTTGTTTTCGTGTCATGATTTTGCTTCAAGAACTTTGAGCCATCCAAGGATCCATTGAAGCTAGATTCATTTTTCTCTTTTCCAGTAGGTTCATCCAAGGAACTTAAGGTAGTAATGATGTTCATAACATCATTCGATTCATACATATAAAGCTATCTTATTCGAAGGTTTAAACTTGTAATCACTAGAACATAGTTTAGTTAATTCTAAACTTGTTCGCAAACAAAAGTTAATCCTTCTAACTTGACTTTTAAAATCAACTAAACACATGTTCTATATCTATATGATATGCTAACTTAATGATTTAAAACCTGGAAACACGAAAAACACTGTAAAACCGGATTTACGCCGTCGTAGTAACACCGCGGGCTGTTTTGGGTTAGTTAATTAAAAACTATGATAAACTTTGATTTAAAAGTTGTTATTCTGAGAAAATGATTTTTATTATGAACATGAAACTATATCCAAAAATTATGGTTAAACTCAAAGTGGAAGTATGTTTTCTAAAATGGTCATCTAGACGTCGTTCTTTCGACTGAAATGACTACCTTTACAAAAACGACTTGTAACTTATTTTTCCGACTAGAAACCTATACTTTTTTTGTTTAGATTCATAAAATAGAGTTCAATATGAAACCATAGCAATTTGATTCACTCAAAACGGATTTAAAATGAAGAAGTTATGGATAAAACAAGATTGGATAATTTTTCTCATTTTAGCTACGTGAAAATTGGTAACAAATCTATTCCAACCATAACTTAATCAACTTGTATTATATATTATGTAATCTTGAGATACCATAGACACGTATACAATGTTTCGACCTATCATGTCGACACATCTATATATATTTCGGAACAACCATAGACACTCTATATGTGAATGTTGGAGTTAGCTATACAGGGTTGAGGTTGATTCCAAAATATATATAGTTTGAGTTGTGATCAATACTGAGATACGTATACACTGGGTCGTGGATTGATTCAAGATAATATTTATCGATTTATTTCTGTACATCTAACTGTGGACAACTAGTTGTAGGTTACTAACGAGGACAGCTGACTTAATAAACTTAAAACATCAAAATATATTAAAAGTGTTGTAAATATATTTTTAACATACTTTGATATATATGTATATATTGTTATAGGTTCTTGAATCAACCAGTGGCCAAGTCTTACTTCCCGACGAAGTAAAAATCTGTGAAAGTGAGTTATAGTCCCACTTTTAAAAATCTAATATTTTTGGGATGAGAATACATGCAGGTTTTATAAATGATTTACAAAATAGACACAAGTACGTGAAACTACATTCTATGGTTGAATTATCGAAATCGAATATGCCCCTTTTTATTAAGTCTGGTAATCTAAGAATTAGGGAACAGACACCCTAATTGACGCGAATCCTAAAGATAGATCAATTGGGCCTAACAAACCCCATCCAAAGTACCGGATGCTTTAGTACTTCGAAATTTATATCATATCCGAAGGGTGTCCCGGAATGATGGGGATATTCTTATATATGCATCTTGTTATTGTCGGTTACCAGGTGTTCACCATATGAATGATTTTTATCTCTATGTATGGGATGTGTATTGAAATATGAAATCTTGTGGTCTATTGTTACGATTTGATATATATAGGTTAAACCTATAACTCACCAACATTTTTGTTGACGTTTTAAGCATGTTTATTCTCAGGTGATTATTAAGAGCTTCCGCTGTCGCATACTTAAATAAGGACAAGATTTGGAGTCCATGCTTGTATGATATTGTGTAAAAACTGCATTCAAGAAACTTATTTTGTTGTAACATATTTGTATTGTAAACCATTATGTAATGGTCGTGTGTAAACAGGATATTTTAGATTATCATTATTTGATAATCTACGTAAAGCTTTTTAAACCTTTATTGATGAAATAAAGGTTATGGTTTGTTTAAAAATGAATGCAGTCTTTGAAAAACGTCTCATATAGAGGTCAAAACCTCGCAACGAAATCAATTAATATGGAACGTTTTTAATCAATAAGAACGGGACATTTCATCAAGAGTCTGAATCGTTCTTTCACTCTGCCCGTCGGTTTGCGGATGATATGCGGTACTCATATCTAAACGAGTTCCTAGTGCCTCCTGCAGTGATTGCCAGAACTTTGAGGTAAATCTACTATCACGATCAGATATAATGGAAATAGGTATTCCATGCCTTGAAACAATTTCCTTTATATACAATCGTAATAGTTTCTCCATTCTATCCGTTTTCTTTATAGGCAAGAAATGTGCAGATTTGGTAAGACGATCAACAATTACCCAAATGGTGTCGTATCCCCAGGCAGTCTTTGGTAACTTCGTGATGAAATCCATGGTAATACCGTCCCATTTCCATTCTGGAATTTCTGGTTGTTGAAGTAACCATGACGGCTTCTGGTGTTCTGCTTTGACTTTGGAACAAGTTAAACATTCCCCAACATATGTTGCAACGTCTGTCTTCAAATTAGGCCACCAATAATGCGTCTTAAGATCTTGGTACATCTTTCCAACTCCAGTATGTATCGAATATCTTGTCTTATGTGCCTCGTTCAATATCAACTTCCTTAATCCACCCAACTTCGGTACCCAAATACGATTTGCAAAATATCGAATTCCATCTTCCCGCATAACGAGTTGCTTCTCATACTTCTTCATTATTTCATTTCTTATGTTTTCTTTATTGAGTGCTTCTTGTTGAACCTCTTTGATTTGTGAGTTGAGATTCATGCGAATTTTTATGTTCATTGCTCGAACTCGGATTGGTTCTCGTTCCTTTCTGCTTAGAGCATCGGCTACTACGTTCGCTTTCCCGGGATGATATCGAATTTCACAATCATAGTCGTTTATTAACTCGACCCACCTACGTTGCCTCATGTTCAATTGTTTCTGATCAAAAATATGTTGAAGGCTTTTATGATCAGTAAACACAGTGAATTTAACCCCATACAAGTAGTGTCTCCACATCTTCAATGCATACACAACTGCTCCCAATTCGAGATCATGCGTCGTATAATTCCGCTCGTGAATCTTCAATTGTCGGGATGCGTATGCAATAACTCTCTTCCGTTGCATAAGAACGCAACCAAAACCTTGTCGTGAAGCGTCACAATATATTTCAAAATCATCGTTCCCTTCTGGTAACGATAAAATAGGCGCCGTAGTTAACTCCTTCTTTAGTATTTGAAATGCGTTCTCCTGCTCAGAGGTCCATTCATATTTCTTCCCTTTTTGCGTTAACGCTGTCAACGGTTTAGCTATTCGGGAAAAATCTTGAATAAACCTTCTATAATAACCGGCTAAACCCAAAAATTGGCGTATCTGCGTTGGTGTCTTAGGAGTCTCCCATTTTTCAATGGCTTCAATTTTTGCTGGATCAACCTGAATTCCTTTGCTACTAACAACGTGGCCAAGAAATTGCACTTCTTTCAACCAGAAAGCACATTTAGAAAATTTAGCATATAGCTGTTCTTTTCTTAACAACTCTAATATCAACCTTAAATGCTGCTCATGCTCTTGCTCACTCTTGGAATAGATAGGAATATCATCAATGAAAACGATAACAAACTTATCTAAATATGGACTACAAACTCGATTCATGAGGTCCATGAATACAGCTGGCGCATTTGTCAACCCAAACGGCATGACCAAAAATTCGTAATGACCATAACGTGTCCGAAAAGCAGTTTTCGGTATATCTTCTTCTTTGACACGTAATTGATGAAAGCCCGATCTTAGGTCAATTTTCGAGTACACACATGATCCTTGGAGTTGATCAAATAAGTCGTCAATTCTCGGTAGTGGATACCGATTCTTTATAGTTAACTTATTTAATTCACGATAATCTATACACATTCGGAAAGATCCGTCTTTCTTCTTGACGAATAAAATTGGAGCTCCCCACGGTGAAGTACTTGGTCGTATGAATCCACGATCCAGTAATTCTTTTAACTGACTCTGAAGTTCTTTTAACTCGGACGGTGCAAGTCTATATGGAGCACGGGCAACCGGTGTAGCTCCTGGTACAAGATCTATTTGAAATTCTACAGATCTAAATGGAGGTAATCCCGGCAACTCTTCCGGAAATACTTCAGGAAAATCTCTTGCCACAGGCACGTCATTGATGCACTTCTCTTTTTCTTTCTTTTCGACTTTATTAACATGTGCTAAGATAGCATAGCACCCTTTCTTCAAGCACTTTTGAGCTTTCAAATAACTAATGAGTTTTAGCTTTGAGTTACCCTTCTCTCCATAAATCATTACTGGCATTTTATCCTTACAAGGAATGCGAATTGCCTTCTTGGCACACACAACTTCAGCTCCTACTTTGGACATCCAGTCCATGCCGACTATTACATCAAAACTTCCTAATTCTACGGGTATTAAGTCAATTTTAAATGTTTCTCCGGCTAAATTTATTTTACAATCACGGCAAATTTTATCGGCTTTAATTAGTTTACCATTAGCTAACTCAATCATGTACTTAGCATCTAGAGGTAATGATGAACAATTCAATTTAGCGTGAAAGTCTCTACACACGTAACTTCTATCAGCACCAGTATCAAATATAATAGATGCGGATAAGTTATTAATGGTAAACGTACCCGTAACAAGCTCCGGGTCTTCACATGCCTCTCTAGCATTAATAACAAATGCTCTCCCACGTGCAGGTCCGATATTCTTCTCTGGATTCGGGCACTGGCTCTTATAGTGACCTTGTTTTCCACACCCAAAACAAGTAATGGTAGCCAAAGCAGTTCTATTTGCATTGGTGGCAAGAGTCTTGGTACCATTTGTATTTGTAACGAGAGCCCTACAATCTTCAGCAAGATGACCCTTTCGATTACATTTGTTGCATACCACATTACAGTAACCAGAGTGATGTTTGTGGCATCGGTTGCATAAAGGATTTTGTCCTTTATAACCAAAGCTTAAACCACTACCCGCACCTTGCGTGTTTTCTTGTTTCTTAAAAGATTGTTGTTGGTTACCTCGATCATAATTTCCATTCCACTTTCTTTTGTTACCTGATACCTTCACATCAGTATTGGATACTTTCTTATCCATGATGACCTGATCCATTAGCTCGTTTGCCATGGTTATAGCTTCATGAATTGTCTTAGGTTTCGATGCTGTAACGTTTGCCTTGACCTTTTTGGGCAAACCATCTTTGTACATTTCAATCTTCCGTTCTTCGGTTGGAACCAACTCAGGACATAGCAAAACTAATTCCATGAATCGCTGATTGTAGTTGGTGATTTCAGTACCAACAACCTTCAGACTTCGTAATTCATCTTCCAACTTCCTAACCTCGTTCCTTGGACAATATTCGTTGATTAACATTGTTTTGAATTCTTCCCATGGAGTATCATAAGCTACATCTCCTCCTACAGCCTTCACATAATTTTTCCACCACGTGAGTGCACTATCTTGTAAAGTGCATGATGCATACTTGGTCATGTCCTTTTCAACACAACCACTGATTTTAAACACAGTCTCCATCTTTTCTATCCATCGGGTTAAACTGATCGGTCCTTCTGTTCCACTGAATGATGAGGGCTTGCAAGCTTGAAAAGTTTTGTAAGTGCACCCCACACGAGGATTTGGGTTAACTGCAGCACCTCTTGCAGCCTCGACCCATAACATTCTGTCGTTCACTCGTTGATTGATGAGTTCCTGGATTTCTTGTTCCGTCATTCGGTTCAATCGCGCCATATTCTTCTATAAGAATGAAAAGAAAATAATTATTCACATGGAATATTATAGATGTAGTGTATATTTACAGTACATTATAGCTTATTAATAATATGAACCAGGTATTATTATAAAAGCATTTTCTTCTTATTAGCGTTTTATAATTATATCTAGGGTAGTACCTACCCGTTAATGTCCATACTTAATAGCTTAGTACAGAATCAATTACTACCATCTAAATAATACTTAACCATGGAAAATTATTGCATTTCACACTTCACTATTTTACATATGCTTATCTTACATCGAACATTAAGCAAACCACACTAATAATATTATACAAAACATTATATGATCCCATGGTTTAATACGGCAGCGCATCGTTTGGTCTATTTTCTAGGACGTTTAGGTTCAAAGAATCGCTTAACGCTTATCCTGGCTGTCTGCCTATATTTTGGCTGTGGGACTGAAGAACTGGATGCCGGGATAGAACGAATAGGAATAGCGGGAATAGGGGTGGTAGTGTCTAGTGGAGTTGGTGCCACATCATCCTTACTAAACTCGAGATTTGAATTTTCTAATTCATTAGCCTTTCGTTTCTTTTCTAGTTCGAACTCGTCTTTTGTAATTTCCTGTATTTCTTCCTCGGGTTCACTTTCCTCCTCGGGTTCACTTTCCTCCTCGGGTTCACTTTCCTCCTCGGGTTCACTTTCCTCCTCGGGTTCACTTTCCGGGTTCTCTATAGTCGGTTCATCCGGAATTTGTGAGTCTTCCCCAAAGATATTATTTTCGGCATCGGATAGGTTAATGACTGGAACACCATCTGAAGATTCTGGTTCGGAGTCGCTGAACGTGATGACAAGTTTTGAGCCCGACATCTATCACACAACAACTAACCCATTAGTACTACATAATATTTACATATAAATTTTAACCAACAATGATAAGCAATGGTTTTTAAATCAGACCCGGTCAAAGTCCAGACTTACTAATGTATCCTAACGACTTATCAGTTAGACACACTAATGCAAACCTGGTTCGCTAAGACCACCGCTCTGATACCACATGTCATAACCCGTCCTTAACCATAAGAACGTGTTAAATAACGTATGATTTCATTGCGAGGTATTGACCTCTATATGCGACATTTAAAAGAAAAACTGCATATATTATACATTACAAACCATGATTCTTATTTTTGTTACAAGCTTTGGACAACATAAAAATGATTATCGTTTAGCGATAATCTTCGACTTACAAACTTTACATATAATGATAACAACACGGTTTCTAGCATATTTTACAACACAGATCCTCGGGTATGCAGTTTTATTTTTGACACAAATATGCGTACGCAAGATCCTGCTCAAATTCAACATTTTGCAGCGGAAGCTTTAGTAATCTCCTGAGAATAGACATGTTTTAAAAGGTCAACATAAAGTTGGTGAGATATAGGTTTAGTGCCGGCAACAATATATATATATAGACCACAAGATTTCGTATATAAACAGTTTAATAAAAATATTCTAAGTGGTTGAGCACTTGGTAACCATACTTAACATTTAATCACGTCGCATATTCCCTTTAATATGAAATCTTACTACACCGTACCAAGTGTAGTCACAAAACGAAGTACTGTGCAACCGTTGAATACTGGTCGTCCAGTCCGGTTGGGGTTGTCAGGCCCGATAGATCTATCAACAGGATTCGCGTTTACAATACCGCTGTAAATATTAGTTACCAAGCTACAGGGAAGTATGCTAGTGGTACAACTCAACGTAGAATATATTTTTCAGTTACTTGTGTCCATAACGTAAAACATAAAATACATGTATTCTCATCCCGAAATATTTAGAGTTTAAAAGTGGGACTATATACTCACTTTCGTCTTGAAGATATATATATATAATTTGACTTGGTCTCCGGTTGATATCACGAACCTATCCATATATAATATATCAATACCTTTTCTTTTTAAACAAACGTCACATATATATACTTGTTATACTTTTAATACTTTGAATAATTCCTTAGTCCGTAGTTAGCAGTTCGTTGTTAGTAATTCAATTTTAATGGTTCATTTGTAGATGTTTAATATACCCGCAATGAAATAAATAAAACCCCCAACGAAATAAATAAAACCCCATCGTATATGTATTGGTCGAGATTAATCTTGACCCACGGTACCGGTGTTGTCAAATGACGTGTTGCGTACATAAAGTACCGGTGTTGTCAAATGACGTGTTGCGTACAACATGGGATCTTATGATTAATCTTCTCGTATTGTTTACGGGTGATCCTGAACCATATAAAATTGAATTATAAGTACATATATATAAAATATCATGTTATCTTAGAAAGATGTGATTTTATTTAATTTTTCCCAATTAATCCCGAAGTTAAACAAGTCTTGGATAACCAATTTTGTTTCGGTCATAGTTTCTTCGTTACAAATCCGTTTTCGTTGATTCAACTTGCCATCTCCTTGGATCGAGTCCCTCTTTAAGACTATGAACTGTAAATACCTTAGTTTGTATTCAAAATCACACGGCATAGGTCAAACTTTAGTGAAACTTATGAAGTTAATCATTTTCCATCATGTAAACAACCTCAAATGATTATTTTTCTAAAAATACTTATACTTTGAGTTAAATCATGAAATTTTTATGTGTTATCATATTCATAGTAAAAATCATTTTTCCAGAAAATAAACCTCCAATTCAAAGTTTAAGATGGTTTTTAATTATCCAACCCAAAACAGTCCCCGGTTGCACTCCGACGTCGTAAAAACAGTTTTTAAGGTGTTCTTTGAAAAACCAAGTTATACCTTGTTAAATTAGCATGTAATTAAGTTATATTACAGGTCTTGAAGTATTTTAAAAGTTAAGTTAGAAGGATCTATTTAGTTTGCAAACAAGTTTGAAAACTTTCAAACTATGTTCTTGTTGTTAAAATTTTATACCACAAAATAAGATAGCTATATATATATATGAATCGAATAAGGTTATGAACATAGTTACTACCTCAAGTTCCTTGGACAAGGTTGCTGTAAAAGAGGAGTAAGAACCTAGAACTAAAAGGGTGATGGAATTGGATGAAAGATTGAAAGTAAGTTTGTGTTCTTGGAAGGATTCTTGAAGTGTTTTTGTAAGGGTTTTCTTATGGTGATTAAGTGATGTTTTTGAAGCTAAATGATGGGGAAAATGCTTGGAGATGATCAAGTATGAAGTTAAGAGTATTTTGAGAGAGAAATGGAAGTGTAAGTATGAGAAAATGGAGTGAAGAAATGGTGTGCATGCATAAAAACGTTTTTAGGTTATAAAGGAAAAAAAAAATACCTAACTTTGTTTTCTTGCTAAATAATTCATGCTACTTGACAAATGGTTGGTTCCACATGTTTCTTAATCATTTAAGGCTGCTAAGGAGCAGATTTTTATTGGTATATACCAATAGTAAATACATCTAGAAGCTGCGTATGATACGGGTACATATACCCTAGGTATACGTATAGAAATCTTTGAGAAAACGGAACGAGGATTCAAATATAGCTATCTTTTGTAAATATACTTATATTGTTTTATGTATTTAAGTCTTTAAAAGTGATTAAATACATTACTTATACGATATATGTATAAACATTATAGGTCATAAGTATTTAAGTCAAATAACGTTACGTATGGTTATCGTTTTGAAAACTTAAGTTAGTAGTTTCAAAATATACTTATAACTTATTGTTATTAATACAAAATGAGATATTAAAACATTCTTAGGTCATGTTAAATATGTATATATACATATATATACACAAACGTATAATTATCATATATTGTATAGTTCGTGATATCATCGGTCAAACTAGACGGTCAAACGTTGTGTAAAACTCTTTTCGAAAAACATAAGTCTCGACAATTTGGATTGCTTATCATGTTGGTAAGGTTTAATTTATGTAAATATTAATCTTATAAGTATAGAACGATCGAAAAAGTGCGGGTCGTTACAATGCTACTTGTTTTCCTTCTGCCCGATAACCAAACCCAACGCGCCCGATTTCATTTCATTTGAAGAACTCGATATACGGAACACCAAAACAGATTATTGTTCACGGAATTGTGCCACATACACCATAATTCGAAACAAAACTATGAACCACCTTCGGTTGTTGTTGACAACCTTGAAATCACCCATCCAATTTGTTTCTTGCTCGATCAACTGTTACCACACCATCATGTATTTTCATTTATGTTTGTTGCTTCTATTCGCCAGTGCAGATACTAAAAAGACTGCATATATGCAGCTGCAAACCACCGCAAACCATTTAAATAATCGCCATCAACCAAAACCGTCACTCGATATTTTTATTACTAATATAAAACAAAGTTGTAGCGGCTACCTTTGTTCCTATCTTCTGTTTACAACCCATAACTACCACCCATATTATCATTGGCGTTTCTATTTCTATCAAACAAGATCAAACCAAACCCTCTTCGTTGACCACCTCTATTTCCTTCAACAAATCGAACCACCACCATGAACAAACCAATTCGAACCACCACCTGCAAACTACTGTCTGTTGTAACGACCCGTCCTTATCCTCCTGGACGAAGTCATCAACATTTGGTCCCATTGCGATGATCGACTCCTAGTAATGTCCTTAAAATGAGCAAATGCACAGCGGAAAACTTAATTCGTACCTGAGAATAAACATGCTTTAAAGTGTCAACCAAAAGGTTGGTGAGTTCATAGGTTTATCATAGCAATCATTTCAATATATATTAATAGACCACAAGATTTCATAATCATAAACATAATACACTCGCAAGTGTATGTAAAGCATTCTAAGTGGTTGAGCACTTGGTAACCATACTTAACTATTAATCAACGTCGCATATTCCCTTTATTATGAAATCTCACTACACCGTACCAAGTGTAGCCTACAAAACGAAGTACTGTGCAACCGTTGAATACTGGTCGTCCAGTCCGGTTGGGGTTGTCAGGCCCGATAGATCTATCAACAGGATTCGCGTTTACAATACCCATGTAAATAGTAGTTACCAAGCTACAGGGAAGTATGCCAGTAGTACAACTCAACGTAGAATATATTTTAAGTACTTGTGTCTATTTCGTAAACATTTATAAAAGCAGCGCATGTATTCTCAGCCCAAAAATATATATTGCAAAAGCAATTAAAAAGGGAGCAAATGAAACTCACCATACTGTATTTTGTAGTAAAAATACATATGACTATATTGAACAATGCAGGGTTGGCCTCGGATTCACGAACCTATATCATTTGTATATTTATTAATATACATAATTGTGATCGAACAAATATATATATATAATTTTATTTGTTATATTCTTTATATTAATAGTATATATATATATATATATATATATATATATATATATATATATATATATATATATATACATATATGTTTCATATATTCATTTTGTATATGAACATATTAATTTTTGTTATGTTATATGTATTACATATATCCTTATATATACATATATATATTTATATCTTAATTGTTTGTTGTTAAAAATAGTGATAATAATAATACTATCATAATTTTAAAATGACAAAAATAATAACAATGTTAATACTTAATATTACTAATAAAGGTAATAATGTTAATAATAACTCTATTAATGATAATAATAATGATTTTAATAATAATACTTGTGAAAGTATTAATTTTATTATTAATGATAGTTATGATAATGATTTTAGTAATTTACATAATAATACTCGTGATAATACAAAAAAAAAAAATTTAATACTTATGTTAATACTATCAGTTCAATTATTTATAAAAAGATGCTAATGCTAATATTTACCAAAATGATAATAATTCGTATTATAAACCTATCAATGATAATAATATTGTAGTTTTGAATTTGATAATAATATCATAATTAATACTTATATAATAATAATAATAATAATAGATATCATACTTATAATTTTAATGTTAACAACAATTGTGGTACTTATAATAATTAGTATAATACTAATTATAATACCAATTCTAACAATAATAATAATAATAATCATAATGATAACAATTTTTATAATAATAATAACAACAATAATAATTTCTAATAATAATAATAATAATAATAATAATCATAGTAATAAATATAAATATAATAAATAAAGGAAATTGTGTATACCCTTAAAAGCTCCTTTAAAAAGAAAATGTCCCTAACCGGACTCGAACCCGCGACCTACCGAAACCCGATAACATCACTAAACCAATGCACTGCCAATAACTTTTCTGATTTTTACTCCAGCATAATATTTATAACCCGTAATAATTTCTGTTATTTTTCCTTCTAGCTTAATCAGTCGAAAACCAGTAATATTTCATCATCAAATCAGTTTACTCGTTTAAATTAGGACTTGAAATCGATCACAAGTATTTCCACTGGCAGGGATGTAGGTTATATGCTCGATTTTATGAATAGAAACATCAAATTTATTAATTGTTGAAGAGCAGCTTCGGTACAAGGATGAAGAGAAGATTTTCGAAAACAAAAATCAAACATTCTCAGGACATGAATCCTTCATGAAATGTATTCCATAGTATCCAACAAACACTCATTGATCAACATTTGATTCTGAAATTCACAGAATTTCTTCAATTGATTCGTTGACCGAATAACATAAATGGTTTGACTCGGATAATTGAGGTCATATGTTGAATCTCAATCGAATTAAAATACTATGTTAGCATAAACGAGATATAAGAAACCCGATTCTACCATTAATTCGAGCCGTAATATTCTAAATCGAATTATGGACCACCACAGATGAGTGTTGGGTATCGAGAACAGGAGAAAAAAAATAAAAACAAACTTCTCTTTTTTTATTTGATTAATTTTTCAGATGTGGATAGATACATTTTATAGTAAATCGAATGAATGTTTAACAATATAAATGAATCGATTTGTAGGGTCAAGCTGCTTGAATAAATCAAGGGCGTACAGTTTTAAAGAAGAAAAGGTAGGGTTGAAACAGATGTATAACAGATTACACTTACCCATTTGTTTTTATATAGCATTTTTAATATTAATAATAAGTAATTATAAATATAAATATAAATATATTAATAATGGTACAATTAATAATATTACAAATAATCAAAATACTAATAATAATAATAATAATAATAATAATAATAATAATAATAATAATAATAATAATAATAATAATAATAATATTGATAATCAAAATTATAGTTATAATAATAAATAATAATAATGAATTTAATTATTATATAAAAAAATTATAATATTATTAATGATAACAATTAATAATTTGTATTATTTTGTAATAATAATAATATCAACTAAAAAAATTATAATTTTACTACTATCTCTAATATCAATGACATTAATAACAGTAGTAATAATAATAAAGATAATATAACAATTTAAATGTAATAGATTCCTTTCTATATATTATATATTAAATTAATAATATTAATAATATTGGTATCTATATTAATAATAAAAGAAATAATAATATTAAAATTAACTAAATTTTATCTTGTAGTATTAATTATGTAATATCATATAATACATTATATCATAATTTTCTTTTATTATATCTTATATTATTTTATTTTACAAAATTAATTCTAATAACTAAACAATATAATATTTCAAATTATATTTCGAATTAATATATATATATATATATATATATATATATATATATATATATATATATATATATATATATATATATATATATGTATATATATATATATATATATTTATTTATAAATATATATGTATATATTTACAAATAGTTGTTCGTGAATCGTCAGAAATAGTCTGAGGTTAAATAAATTTATGTAAACAGTTCGAAAATTTTGTGACTCATCATTACAGACTTTGCTTATCGTGTCGAAATCATAATAAGAGTATGGTTTAAATTTTGTCGGAAATTTCTATCTCGTCATATCTGTTTACTCTTTCTGTTTGAATGGGACACCCAAACACCTCCACCATTTAAAAACATCATGTAACCCACCATCAAACCATTCTCTCACTTCTCTCTCTCCTCTTCTCATGCGAATATCATTATAACTCGCACCATCGAATCATTCTCCTTCTGTTTGCAACTGAGACACCACGTAACCCATTACCAACCGCTGCTATTATTGATGTTCTATTTTAATAACAAATGAAGAGGAGATGAAAGAAAGTTATTGAAAATAGTATATGTGGGAAAGAGGAAAACAAAACGACTGGTACATGTTCTCTATTAGCTTCTGGCCGACAAAATGGATTAGTTAAGTTCCATTTCAATAATCCTAACATGTGCCACTTGTGATCTTATTTAACTATCGGCTTTATTAATCACACGTCTCCTTTTATATTTTTTTTGGGCCGACACAATTAAGATGGATGTATACCCCACTCATCACTTATTTCGGTTAGTGGGAGATAAAAGGGAATAAAAATCATTAAGCCAAATTTGGATGAGGAAGCTAGATACCTTTTTCTTGGCCGATATTTTTATTTAGTTAGTGGGATACATGATTAAGATTAGGGTCCTCTGATTGAGCTGAAAGTTGTATTGTAAGCCAAGTAAATTGAATCCTTAAACTGTGATAATGGGGCCGTGATAATATTCTGTGAGCTAGACAGAAAGATCGAAAATGTTGTTTTGATGATTGGGCCATCGCAATATATATTTCTTTAGTTAGTCTTGTAGTTTGTTGGACTGTGAAATAGTTTCCATGATGGGCCATGATTGCAAACTTTATTGGACTGTATTATATAGTGGGCCGAGTTCCTGCATGGGATTTAACTTCGGGGTCATGAGGTCTGTAAATGAAATGGATTCAAAAACGAAATGAATGATTATGATCATGATGTGGTGATTATGATGAGGATGGTACATATATAGGTGTTACATAATATTAGTTTAATGTTAGGATGATAATAAATTGATAGGATAGAATTATGATGATGTTTAATGACATGATGATATTAGTTTATGATGATGATGAGAATTTGAGTTAAAAATGATAGAAATGGTGTTGTGATGATCATGAAATGGAATGAGTTGATCAAAATGTTCGAATAATAAAAATGATGATACGGATGTATAAATGATGAAGATGGTAACAGAATTATGAGATAAGAAAAATTTATAACTGAAACAAAATAGAAAGTAAAGAGCAGAGGAATGATTTAGGTCGTTATCGGGTTAGCGGGACGTCGCAGGTTCGAACCTGGACTTGGGCATATTTGTTTTTAAGGAATACTTCTTTGAGGTAGTTTTTTTATCATCATCATCATCATTATTATTATTATTATTATTATTATTATTATTATTATTATTATTATTATTATTATTATTATTATTATTATTATTATTAAAAATTATTTTCATTATTATTATTATTATTATTATTATTATTATTATTATTATTACTAGTATTATCATTATTATTATTTTTACAACAAATAAATATTATTTATATAGAATTATACTTATAAATAATATTACATATTATACATATATTTTTTTATAAATATTCATATATAACAAATGATGTAATTTTAATATAATATTAATCATATATAAATATTAATATAATTATATAAATATTAGTCATTTTTAAAGATACATACAAATTAAATATATATAATATATAATGAAAGATATAGTAAATTTGTTCGATTACTAATATATGTGTTAATATATATAAATGATATAGGTTCGTGAATTCGAGGTCAACCTTACACTTTTTCAATGATGTTATATGTATTTTTACTACAAAATACAGTAGGGTGAGTTTCATCTGCTCCCCTTTTACTCTTTACATTTTTGGGGCAGAGAATACATGCGCAACTTTTATAAATGTTTGACACAATAGACACAAGTACCTTAACTGCATTCTATGATAGAATTATCTGGGATTGGGGTTGATTATTATGACATGCATTAGCCCCCGGTTTCCGTTAGAGCGTATGAGCTCCTGAGCTGGGTGGATGGTTTATTATTTATGACATTTTGGCACCGGTTGTCCTATATTTTATAAACATGTGTTCAGCCGTGGGGTGTAAAGACCGGCACAGAGGTTCTATATTTTGAAGTCACATGTATTAAGCCGTGGGGTGGAAGACCGGCACAGATGGTTACTATTATATTTTGAATACTCACCAGGTGTTCTTCATATGAAAGATATTTTTTTTGTGCAGTTGGAATGGGACTTCTGCACGTTTTATAATATTTAAAATCTTGTGGTCTATTAAAATGATGAAAATGAAATGATTACTATAAACTGATGAACTCACCAACCTTTTGGTTGACACTTGAAAGCATGTTTATTCTCAGGTATGAAAGAAATCTTCCACTGTGCATTAACTCATTTTAAGGATATTACTTGGAGTCATTCATGACATATTTCAAAAGACGTTGCATTTGAGTCATTGAAGTTCATTAGAGATTATTAAGTAAATGACGGATTAGGTCATTTATAGTTGGATATTATGAAGTGGTATGCATACCTGTCAACTTTCGATGAAATGAAAGTTTGTATTTTAAAAACGAATGCAATGTTTGTAAAATGTATCATTTAGAGTTCAAGTACCTCGCGATGTAATCAACTATTATGAATCGTTTATAATCAATATGGACTTCGTCTGGATGGTTTAGGACGGGGCGTTTCAGTTGGTATCAGAGCGGTGGTCTTAACGAACCAGGTCTGCATTAGTGTGTCTAATAGCTAGTTGAGAGGATGCATTAATGAGTCTGCATTAGTGTGTCTAACAGGTAGTTGTTAGGATGCATTAGTAAAGTCTGGACTTCGACATAGTAGTTGTTAGGTTATATTATTAAGTCTGGACTTGAACCTGGTCTGCATGTTAAAAGTTTTTGCTTACCACTATTTGTCAAAAAATATCTACTTATCATTTTCAGTCTCAAAACGTCTTATGGCATTTATTGCATAGATGGTGTACAGACAAAATTCATATCTTAGCGTATCTGCTAATTCATATCTTAGCGTATCTGCTAATCCATATCTTAGCGTATCTGTTACCATAAACTATGCCTTATATATTTCGTAAATTCCTCCGTAATCTACGAAATATTTTGTTCTATATACATAGATATTCTATGTAATTAAAATATCATCCGATATCAGAAAATCATTTCATATCGAAAAATCCTCTATTTAATCGTACGCAATGGAACTCACCACTAGTTCAAGTCCCTCGGATTCCGATATGGAGTCCCACTCCAGCTCCGAAAGCAGCGTCACCAGAATGAATCAATCAATCAGCCATCCCCAATTCATCTAATGGGTTCATAATATACTAAATCATTGGAGACAAGAAGAAGGTGATCCTTTCCATCAACCAAATTTACCTCTTGGCGAAGAACCTGAATCACTTACCGGCGAACCAATCCGAAACACCATTTTCACCCTCATTACCCGAATATCTCGCCATGATTATATACTATCTCAATTTCCAAACCTTATACATCTGCTCGTTCCTACCGACAATCATCCCGGAGTAGTAAGTCAACGAGCTTCGCACCCGAGTTATAGCCTTGAAGAATATGGTACAAAATATACCAGCTTCAGCAACATCAACAGTACCACCAACAACAACATCCGCATCTCAATCCTCAATTTCACAATCTGTCCCACGAACATCAACATCATACACACCATAGATACCAAGGAGTACCAACAGCAATGAACGATGAAGTATTAATCCATAACTTCATTAATATTCTGCGAAGAATATGTGGTTCCTAATAGTTTAGAGATTACTTATTCTAGCTCAAACCGAAAATCAAATGAGTCTAATATCATATTAACTCATTAAATACATGATTACATCCGAAGAAAATATATATGTATATATGTTTTCATAAAGATCGTAATTAAAAATTCTTTTGTACAAACTGTTAATGGTGAAAATATTTTAACGGGTAGGTAATACCCGATGAATATTTAAATTTTACATTAATAAGTTACACTGTACACTCTTCAATTCAGATTCCGCAGTCATTAACAACACTGCTCAAATTCACACACATATGTATCCGTTCACCAGAGAACAACTATTTTCATTTAAGTTCAAATTTCATATTTGGATTTTGACCTATCAGAATCCAACAAGTGGTATAATGAAGAAAACATTTGACAGAATAAAATTTGTTAGAAATAAACAAATTAACTATGAGAAATTTTATTAAGAATCCACGCTAACAAAATCCTAGCTAATTGTTCCTAGCAAACTGTGGACTAATCAACTGAGGACTACCAACAGTGGACAATTAAAATGAATTAAAATATTGATTATAACATATGAAACTAAACAATTCTTCAAGTTTGCCACTTGATTTTCATCTTAAACCTCATCTGTATCTTGACGATTACAATCTGCGTTCAAACCTTTCGTGATCCTTGAAAACACCTCAATCGGGAAGATGAATCAACCGCACATTATCTACGGAAGAAAAGATTTACGCATATAGTTATGCATCTGAAAAGTTCTCAGAACCTGTATAAATGTTTAACACGTATCTGTGCTAGCTTCTTTGGCATTGTTATTTCCGAAAAAAAAAAAAAATAAATTCAACGCAATTTCTTTTCAAATTAGCCAATTTTGTCACAGCTCCAGCCAGTCAACTTCGACTTTGCATTCGAAATAACCTTAATATAACCTTGATATATATGCGTACTCTTTTATTGTTACCGGGAAACCTTTTATATTCCACCATATCACCAGCAGACGTACCAGCAACTTCGTTACTCATTGACTTAAGTTTCTCTGAAGAAACATTATATTTGTTCATTAAAATCTTATACTCATCCACATCTTATAACGAGAATTGCCATACCAATTACCAAAAATTCGCAATCAATATTTCGAATCTCGCCACGTTTCTACATCAACAGTTACATGCACACATATAACCTTTAGAATTATGATCTTCCATTCTGAAATTTTGAAAAGCACTCTAGCCTACGAATCAGTTCTATGAGTTTGAAAAAGTTGAATGAAGCAGCAGAAACTGTAGACAACCGTAAACGACCTTAACTGTCGGAAGTTTGATGAGAAAGAATAGTATGTTGGCAAAGCTTAGAAAAGTTGGAACTGATAAACGGATTGAGAAAATCATGAAGCAGGTTGTGGACAAATCACAAATACTAAACCTTCCTTCAAAGAATCCAAATGATTCTGTTTCTGATGAAATCTTTAGTGAATACCTTACTCCTTAACCACTCAAAACCATCGTGTATGAATTTCTTCATCACAATTTGGTTCTAACATTCCAAGATATTATCGTATCTTTCATTGTAAATATCCTCAATATTTCTGAAGATATCTTCATAAATATTCTCGTCCGATATTAATTATCTCTCCACGCTATCTGTGTTATCTCATATAAGGAAACTGTTTTAGTTTCTATATTCTATAAATCTTTGAATTAAAATTATGAATGTTTTTGAAGTAATGTTGGGAACTGATGCATGAGCTAGTATAATATAATGACACTTGATCAACGTGATTATATTACAGTAATTCATGCTGAGTTTCTAATGGAACGTGATGATTCACAAAACATACCATCATCATGTGCCATTTACACGACTCTTGCATTCTACTCAATCTCTAAACATATTAAGAATATATCTTCTTGATAGTTCTATCTTTCTGGATATTCTGGTAATTTGACAAATCAGGATCGTGTCGTTACAATTTCCTTCTTAGAACATTAACTGTGTTCATCCAAAACTTCATACCTATGAATTCTGGACCATTATTCGCTTGACTTGAAGTCGGGAAGAGGAGACAAAAGTATGGAACTGTTGAATATAAAAGAAAATATAAAGATCGACAACAACACATAAATTACAAACCATGCATATCAATACGTATTGCCACGTAAAGGCACGGGAAAATTAATAACACTATAACCCCAAGATAATAGTAGGAGTAAATAAAATCCTCCGGTGGTAAATAAAAGAGAAGAATGACAGATATGAAGGTTAGAAGTATATCAAGGATCAAAACAGGATGGAGCATATTGATGAATACTTTAAAGTAGGAGTTGAGGGAGAAAGAATAGAAAGTGTGAGTTGTAAGGAAAAGAAGAAGGTGAATTTATAGTAAAAATATCCGACAGAGCAATCAAAACAGATGATCGCATTTAAAGCGGATCCTAATTCCCTGGATTACTGAAGAATCAAATCTTATTATGAAAATTTTCTTTAAATCCCATGAATTCCGGAAATCAATCATAACTACATCATCAGTTAAAATGATTCTACATTTACTCATTTCGCTCTTTTACGACAGCTTCACTCATACGCTTCGAGAAATCGAATTATTTTATCTGTATTTCTTAATCATGATAAAACTCTATGGATCAGCGTATATTCGTCATAATAACATTCTTACTGTTAGCCATGACGACCTCTATCAAATTTCGGGACGAAATTTCTTTAACGGGTAGGTACTGTGATGACCCGGAAATTTCTGATCAAATTTAAACTTTAATCTTTATATGTTTCCGACACGATAAGCAAAGTTTGTTAAGTTAAAATCTCAAGAATTTTAAACTGTGTTCATACATTAATTTAACCCCGACCAAATTTAATCTTTATATGTTTCCGACACGATAAGCAAAGTTTGTTAAGTTAAAATCTCAAGAATTTTAAACTGTGTTCGTACATTAATTTAACCCCGACCAAATTCCGACGATTCACGAATAGCTATTTGTAAATGGATACATATATATTTAAATATGTATGTATGTATATATATATATATATATATATATATATATATATATATATATATGAATTTGAAATATAATTTAAAACATTATATGGGTTAATTAATTATGTAAATAAAATAATTTATAATAAAAATAAATCTATATAAATATAATTATATTGAATATACATATATGAATTCGAATTTATTTAGTAAACGATAATAACACACGTCCTGTATTTCGATTGAAATTAAACCAGTAATATGTGAGCTTGTGAGTGTATTAAAATAAATACTAGACGAGCCTATTCGATCACGTTTCTTTGATTTTTCCTTCTGATTAATATATTATTATTAATAACGATATTATTATTATCAATATATTTATTAATTAATAAATTATTAAATATAATATAGATAAAAACAAATAAATATATGTAGATTGTTATACACTGTCACATGATTCCATTTCCTGCCTACTTTTAATTTATATCCGTGATTAATGATTGAAAAGTGTTTACTGTGCTTGATTGATTGAAAAATTTAAATTACTGTATCAATTCATTTGATTCGATTGATTGTATATTACTATATTTATACCACTATTTCTGTTTGATTAACTACCTATCTATTCTCTATTATACATAGATATTGATGCTTCACATTCATAGAGGACATATATACACTTGAACACCCACAACCCATCGTCTTCATGCTACTTGTTTTCCTTCTGCCCGATAACCAAACCCAACGCGCCCGATTTCATTTCATTTGAAGAACTCGATATACGGAACACCAAAACAGATTATTGTTCACGGAATTGTGCCACATACACCATAATTCGAAACAAAACTATGAACCACCTTCGGTTGTTGTTGACAACCTTGAAATCACCCATCCAATTTGTTTCTTGCTCGATCAACTGTTACCACACCATCATGTATTTTCATTTATGTTTGTTGCTTCTATTCACCAGTGCAGATACCAAAAAGACTGCATATATGCAGCTGCAAACCACCGCAAACCATTTAAATAATCGCCATCAACCAAAACCGTCACTCGATATTTTTATTAGGAATATAAAACAAAGTTGTAGCGGCTACCTTTGTTCCTATCTTCTGTTTACAGCCCATAACTACCACCCATAATATCATTGGTGTTTCTATTTCTATCAAACAAGATCAAACCAAACCCTCTTCGTTGACCACCTCTATTTCCTTCAATAAATCGAACCACCACCATGAACAAACCAATCCGAACCACCACCTGCAACCTACTGTCTGTTTACTCTTTCTGTTTGAATGGGACACCCAAACACCTCCACCATTTAAAAACATCATGTAACCCACCATCAAACCATTCTCTCACTTCTCTCTTTCCTCTTCTCATGCGAATATCATTATAACTCGCACCATCGAATCATTCTCCTTCTGTTTGCAACTGAGACACCACGTAACCCATTACCAACCGCTGCTATTATTGATGTTCTATTTTAATAACAAATGAAGAGGAGATGAAAGAAAGTTATAGAAAATAGTTTATGAGGGAAAGAGGAAAACAAAACGACTGGTACGTGTTCTCTATTAGCTCCTGGCCGACAAAATGGATTAGTTAATTTCCATTTCAATAATCCTAACATGTGCCACTTGTGATCTTATTTAACTATTGGCTTTATTAATCACACGTCTCCTTTTATATTTTTTTTGGGCCGACACAATTAAGATGGATGTATACCCCACTCATCACTTATTTCGGTTAGTGGGAGATAAAAGGGAATAAAAATCATTAAGCCAAATTTGGATGAGGAAGCTAGATACCTTTTTCTTGGCCGATATTTTTATTTAGTTAGTGGGATACATGATTAAGATTAGGGTCCTCTGATTGAGCTGAAAGTTGTATTGTAAGCCAAGTAAATTGAATCCTTAAACTGTGATAATGGGGCCGTGATAATATTCTGTGAGCTAGACAGAAAGATCGAAAATGTTGTTTTGATGATTGGGCCATCGTAATATATATTTCTTTAGTTAGTCTTGTAGTTTGTTGGACCGTGAAATAGTTTCCATGATGGGCCATGATTGCAAACTTTATTGGACTGTATTATATAGTGGGCCGAGTTCCTGCATGGGATTTAACTTCGGGGTCATGAGGTCTGTAAATGAAATGGATTCAAAAACAAAATGAACGATTATGATCATGATGTGGTGATTATGATGAGGATGGTACATATATAGGTGTTACATAATATTAGTTTAATGTTAGGATGATAATAAATTGATAGGATAGAATTATGATGATGTTTAATGACATGATGATATTAGTTTATGATGATGATGAGAATTTGAGTTAAAAATGATAGAAATGGTGTTGTGATGATCATGAAATGGAATGAGTTGATCAAAATATTCGAATAATAAAAATGATGATACGGATGTATAAATGATGAAGATGGTAACAGAATTATGAGATAAGAAAAATTTATAACTGAAATAAAATAGAAAGTAAAGAGCAGAGGAATGATTTAGGTCGTTATCGGGTTAGCGGGACGTCGCGGGTTCGAACCTGGACTTGGGCATATTTGTTTTTAAGGAATACTTCTTTGAGGTAGTTTTTTTATCATTATTATTATTATTATTATTATTATTATTATTATTATTATTATTATTATTATTATTATTATTATTATTATTATTATTATTATTATTATTATTATTATTATTATTATTATTATTATTATTATTATGATTATTATTATTATTATTATTATTATTATTATTATTATTATTATTATTATTAAAAATTATTATCATTATTATTATTATTATTATTATTATTACTAGTATTATCATTATTATTATTTTTACAACAAATAAATATTATTTATATAGAATTATACTTATAAATAATATTACATATTATACATATATTTTTTTATAAATATTCATATATAACAAATGATGTATTTTTAATATAATATTAATCATATATAAATATTAATATAATTATATAAATATTAGTCATTTTTAAAGATACATACAAATTAAATATATATAATATATAATGAAAGATATAGTAAATTTGTTCGATTACTAATATACGTGTTAATATATATAAATGATATAGGTTCGTGAATTCGAGGTCAACCTTACACTTTTTCAATGATGTTATATGTATTTTTACTACAAAATACAGTAGGGTGAGTTTCATCTGCTCCCCTTTTACTCTTTACATTTTTGGGGCTGAGAATACATGTGCAACTTTTATAAATGTTTGACACAATAGACACAAGTACCTTAACTGCATTCTATGATAGAATTATCTGGGATTGGGGTTGATTATTATGACATGCATTAGCCCCCGGTTTCCGTTAGAGCGTATGAGCTCCCGAGCTGGGTGGATGGTTTATTATTTATGACATTTTGGCACCGGTTGTCCTATATTTTTATAAACATGTGTTCAGCCGTGGGGTGTAAAGACCGGCACAGAGGTTCTATATTTTGAAGGCACATGTATTCAGCCGTGGGGTGGAAGACCTGCACAGATGGTTACTATTATATTTTGAATCCTCACCAAGTGTTCTTCATATGAAAGATATTTTTTTTGTGCAGTTGGAATGGGACTTCTGCACGTTTTATAATATTTAAAATCTTGTGGTCTATTAAAATGATGAAAATGAAATGATTACTATAAACTGATGAACTCACCAACCTTTTGGTTGACACTTGAAAGCATGTTTATTCTCAGGTATGAAAGAAATCTTCCGCTGTGCATTAACTCATTTTAAGGATATTACTTGGAAGTCATTCATGACATATTTCAAAAGACGTTGCATTCGAGTCATTGAAGTTCATTAGAGATTATTAAGTAAATGACGGATTAGGTCATTTATAGTTGGATATTATGAAGTGGTATGCATACCTGTCAACTTTCGATGAAATGAAAGTTTGTATTATAAAAACGAATGCAATGTTTATAAAATGTATCATTTAGAGTTCAAGTACCTCGCGATGTAATCAACTATTATGAATCGTTTATAATCAATATGGACTTCGTCCGGATGGATTAGGACGGGGCGTTTCATGGTTGAGGATTTTCTTCTACTTAACCGTTTTATTATTTCCCCCACTGGTTCTATTTCTTCTTCCGGTTCCGATTCTTCTTCCGGTTCCGATTCTTTTTCCGGTTCTGACTCTTCTTCCGGTTCCTCTTCAGGAACTTGTGAATCAGTCCACGAATCATTCTAATTTACATTTGACTCTTCATTATTATTAGGTGAGTCAATGGGACTTGTTCTAGAGGTAGACATCTATCACATAATATCAAACACGTTAAGAGATTAATATATCACATAATATTCACATGTTAAAAATATATAGTTTCCAACAAAATTTGATAAGCAATCATTTTTCAAGTAAACACGGTCGAAGTCCAGACTCACTAATGCATCCTAACAAACTCAATAAGACACACTAATGCAAAATTCTGGTTCTCTAAGACCAACGCTCGGATACCAACTGAAATGTCCCGTTCTTATTGATTAAAAACGTTCCATATTAATTGATTTCGTTGCGAGGTTTTGACCTCTATATGAGACGTTTTTCAAAGACTGCATTCATTTTAAAACAAACCATAACCTATATTTCATCAATAAAGGTTTAAAAAGCTATACGTAGATTATCAAATAATGATAATCTAAAATATCCTGTTTACACACGACTATTACATAATGGTTTACAATACAAATATGTTACAACGAAATAAGTTTCTAGAATGCAGTTTTTACACAATATCATACAAGCATGGACTCTAAATCTTGTCCTTATTTAAGTATGCGACAGCGAAAGCTCTTAATAATCACCTGAGAATAAACATGCTTAAAACGTCAACAAAAATGATGGTGAGTTATAGGTTTAACCTATATATATCAAATCGTAACAATAGACCACAAGATTTCATATTTCAATATACATCCCATACATAGAGATAAAAAATCATTCATATGGTGAACACCTGGTAACCGACATTAACAAGATGCATATATAAGAATATCCCCATCATTCCGGGACACCCTTCAGATATGATATAAATTTTGAAGTACTAAAGCATCCGGTACTTTGGATGGGGTTTGTTAGGCCCAATAGATCTATCTTTAGGATTCGCGTCAATTAGGGTGTCTGTTCCCTAATTCTTAGATTACCAGACTTAATAAAAAGGGGCATATTCGATTTCGATAATTCAACCATAGAATGTAGTTTCACGTACTTGTGTCTATTTTGTAAATCATTTATAAAACCTGCATGTATTCTCATCCCAAAAATATTAGATTTTAAAAGTGGGACTATAACTCACTTTCACAGATTTTTACTTCGTCGGGAAGTAAGACTTGGCCACTGGTCGATTCACGAACCTATAACAAATATGTACATATATATCAAAGTATATTCAAAATATATTTACAACACTTTCAATACATTTTGATGTTTTAAGTTTATTAAGTCAGCTGTCCTCGTTAGTAACCTACAACTAGTTGTCCAACGTTAGATGTACAGAAAAAAAAATTGATATATATTATCTTGAATCAATCCACGACCCAGTGTATACGTATCTCAGTATTGATCACAACTCAAACTATATATATTTTGGAATCAACCTCAACCCTGTATAGCTAACTCCAACATTCACAAATAGAGTGTCTATGGTTGTTCCGAAATATATATAGATGTGTCGATATGATAGGTCGAAACATTGTATACGTGTCTATGGTATCTCAAGATTACATAATATACAATACAAGTTGATTAAGTTATGGTTGGAATAGATTTGTTACCAATTTTCACGTAGCTAAAATGAGTAGTTTTTACCAATTTTGTTTTGCTCGTCATTTCTTCGTTTCTAATCCGTTTTGAGTGATTTAAGCGGCCAAAGTTTCGTATTGAACTTGACTTTATGAAACTAAACAGAAAAGGTATAGGTTTATAGTCGGAAATACAAGTTACAAGTCATTTTTGAAAGAGGTAGTCATTTCCGTCGAAAGAACGACATCTTGATGACCATTTTGAAAAACATACTTTCACTTTGAGTTTAACCATGATTTTTGGATATAGTTTTATGTTCATAAGAAAAATAATTTTCCCAGAATAACAACTTTTAAATCAAAGTTTATCATAGTTTTTAATTAACTAACCCAAAACAGCCTGCGGTGTTACTACGATGGCGTAAATCCGGTTTTACGGTGTTTTTCGTATTTCCAGGTTTTAAATCATTAAGTTAGCATATCATATAGATATAGAACATGTGTTTAGTTGATTTTAAAAGTCAAGTTAGAAGGATTAACTTTTATTTGCGAACAATTTTAGAATTAACTAAACTATGTTCTAGTGATTACAAGTTTATAACGTTGAATAAGACAGCTTTTTATGTATGAATCGAATGATGTTATGAACATCATTACTACCTCAAGTTCCTTGGATAAACCTACTGGAAATGAGAAAAAATAGATCTAGCTTCAAAGGATCCTTGGATGGCTTGAAAGTTCTTGAAGCAGAATCATGACACGAAAACAATTTCAAGTAAGATTTCCACTCGAAATAAGATTGTTATAGTTATAGAAATTGAATTAAAGTTTGAATATGATTATTACCTTGTATTAGAAAGATAACCTACTGTAAGTAACAAAGGTTTCTTAATCTTGGATGATTACATGGAATGGATTTAGAAAACTTGGTAGTAAACTTGCAATCTTGGAAGTATTCTTGATTTTATGAAACTAGAACTTTTGGAATTTATGAAGAACACTTAGAACTTGAAGATAGAACTTGAGAGAGATCAATTAGATGAAGAAAATTGAAGAATGAAAATTTTTGTAGGTGTTTTTGGTCGTTGGTGTATGGATTAGATATAAAGGATATGTAATTTTGTTTTCATATAAATAAGTCATGAATGATTACTCATATTTTTGTAATTTTATGAGATATTTCATGCTAGTTGCCAAATGATGGTTCCCACATGTGTTAGGTGACTCACATGGGCTACTAAGAGCTGATCATTGGAGTGTATATACCAATAGTACATACATCTAAAAGCTGTGTATTGTACGAGTACGAATACGGGTGCATACGAGTAGAATTGTTGATGAAACTGAACGAGGATGTAATTGTAAGAATTTTTGTTAAGTAGAAGTATTTTGATAAGTGTCTTAAAGTCTTTAAAAAGTGTATGAATACATATTAAAACACTACATGTATATACATTTTAACTGAGTCGTTAAGTCATCGTTAGTCGTTACATGTAAGTGTTGTTTTGAAACCTTTAGGTTAACGATCTTGTTAAATGTTGTTAACCCAATGTTTATAATATCAAATGAGATTTTAAATTATTATATTATCATGATAATATGATGTATTCATATCTCTTAATATGATATATATACATTAAATGTCGTTACAACGATAATCGTTACATATATGTCTCGTTTCAAAATCATTAAGTTAGTAGTCTTGCTTTTACATATGTAGTTCATTGTTAATATACTTAATGATATGTTTACTTATCATAATATCATGTTAACTATATATATATATATATATATATATATATATATATATATATATCCATATATATGTCATCATATAGTTTTTACAAGTTTTAACGTTCGTGAATCACCGGTCAACTTGGTTGGTCAATTGTCTATATGAAACCTATTTCAATTAATCAAGTCTTAACAAATTTGATTGTTTAACATGTTGGAAACACTTAATCAGGTAAATAACAATTTCATTTAATATATATAAACATGAAAAAGTTCGGGTCACTACAGTGGGAAGGTATTACGATGGATTTTATTACGAATTTACCGAGAACTGTGAGTGGTTATGACACCATTTGGGTGATTGTTGACTGACTCACACAGTCAGCTCATTTCTTGCCAATTAAGGAAATAGATTCGATGGAGAAGCTTACTCGTTTGTATTTGAAGAAAATTGTTTCAAGACATGGTGTTCCTGTATCTATTATTTCCAACCGAGACAGTCGATTTATATCAAGGTTTTGGCAATCCTTACAGGAAGTCTTGGGAACTAAGTTGGATATGAGCACCGCTTATCATCTCCAGACTGATGGTCAGAGTGAAAGGACCATTCAAATGTTAAAATATATGTTGCGAGCGTATGTTATTGATTTTGGTAATGGGTGGGATAGATATTTTCCGTTAGCTGAATTTTCTTATAATAACAGTTATCATGCAAGTATTAAAGCTGCACCGTTTGAAGCATTGTATGATAGAAAGTGTACGTCTCCTATCTTTTGGAATGAGGTTGGGGATGCTCAACTCACAGGCCCAGAGATTATTCATGAGACTACAAAGAAGATCGTACAGATTAAAAAAAGATTGAGAACTGCCAGAAGTCGGCTAAAGAGTTATGCCGATAAGAGAAGGAAAGATATAGAATTTCAAATTGGTGACCGTGTTATGTTAAAGGTACACCTTGGAAAGGTGTGGTACGTTTTGGTAAAAGGGGAAAGTTGAATCCTCATTTTGTTGGACCATTTGAGATTACCGAGAGAGCTGGACCCGTGGCTTATCGTTTGAAATTGCCACAAGAACTCAGTGCTGTTCATGACGTTTTTCATATATCGAATTTGAGGAAGTGTTTGGCCGAGGCCGATGAAACCATTCCTCTTGAGGAGCTTTATGTTGATAAACAACTCCATTTTATTGAGGAACCTGTTGAAATTATGGATCGAGAGGTTAAGACTCTCAAGCAGAGTAGAATTCCTATCGTCCGAGTGAGATGGAACACCAGACGTGGTCCTGAGTTCACTTGGGAGCGTGAAGATCAGATGAGGCAGAAGTACCCGCATTTGTTCCCAGATTCCGAGTCAACCCCTGCACCTACTTAAATTTCGGGACGAAATTTCCGTAACGGGAAGGTACTGTCACGACCCTACTTTTTCCATTATCTTTTACCGTTTATTGTTTACTGTCCGTTAATTGTTATTTTTTCCACATCATTTCTATGACCTATATTATTATTTTTGTAAAAATATATTATTTGTTATGTGTTAGGTGAATATTTGTATTCATATTTTAAATTGTACGTTTACACGAGTGGTGGATATCTATCTGGCGAATCATTTCGGTTTTCAAACCAACGGTCAAACTTTTGGGATTTTTAAATCCAAATTATTTTAAATATAATATTTTAATGTCATATGTTTATATATAGTTTTTATATATATTTTTCGTCGCGTATTTGTTATCTCTCCGAATATTTAATCGCGTAGTCGTGTTTTCGCGTTTCGGGTTTCGTCCGAGCGTCCGGGCCACAAGGGATTTAAAATTTTAACAAGTTGGGCTAAGTGGGGCCCACCCCACTCTTTTTCGGCCGAACCATGGGGAGGTGGGATAACCTCCCTTGTTTTTCATTTTGTGAAATCATTTTTCCCATTTCATCTTTTCTTTCTAAACCTAGCCTTATTATTTTCTCTCATCCCTTCTCCCTCTCCTCTCTTGGCCGCCGTTTACAACCATCACCATCATCAACATCCTTCATCAAATTAAAGCTTGGATCCTCTAATCGTTTACACAATCGGATTCCTCTCTTCGATCTCTACACGTTCATACTAATCAATTCTTGATTATGGTATAGACCCTAACCCTAGCTTTTTGATTTTTCATTTATTTTTCTGTATTTTTATGTTATTATGATAGTATGATGATAGTATGTTGTTGTATTGTTGATTGTATGCGTAGAATCACTCGTTAATTCATGTTTTCGATTTGATTGATTTGGGACAGCAGATTATTTGATCATTTCTGTAAAATTAACTAATGTAAATGTTAAGTTAAAGTGTCTAGATGTGTTCTTCTCATCAAGACATTAATTTTAGACTCCGGATTCATGTTATTTCGATTCCCGGAGCTTAAGATATGATTAAAATGGCGTTTTCATGGAATTAAAACATAAAAACGAATGTGTTCAGGTTTGGTCTGACATTGTGACCACTTTTAGAGTCTTTAGGGTGTACTAGTTTGTTAGGATTGATGATTGGATGAACTTTCATGTTCGGGTCATCGAAATCCGAGCCACGAATCACCCGTTATGACTAAAACAAGTTTTTAAACGGATTAAAGCTCCAAGTTGATTAATGGCTGTTGGTCATGACTTGGTGGCTGTTATTGGGGTGTTCTTGAGTACACTAATTTTTTAAGTGGGTTGGTTAGGCGAAGATATATATAAGACTCGCCGAAAACCGATTACCGGGGCTCAAGTTATGACCCGGTGAACTTTTATTTAAAACTTTTGGTTATAAGTCAGACTTATGATATAAATAATGATTTTCATTATTAATAAATTACTTATGATATAAAAATGAATTATTTTAATTTAATACTTATGATATACATATTTATTATATCATTTATTAATTACCTTTTGATTAAATAAATATTTAATTAAACTTATGATTAATAATACTTTTATTATTAATGAAAAATACTTATGTTAAGTATTAAACTTATGTTATGAGATTATTATAATAAGACTTATAATAAAGATTAATTAATTATTTAATTATTATAAGGCTTTGTTATTATTTAATTATAATTTAATTATTAAATACTTATGGTTTAATAATTATAATTAAATACTTATGATATGATTAATAATTCATTATTAATTAATAATACTTATGATATGATTAAGAATTTATTATTAATTAAAAATACTTATATTATGACTAATATTTAATTAATTAATTAAATAGTTATGTTATATTAATTATATCATTTAAACTTATGTTAACTTTAATAATTCATTTTAATTTAATTAAACTTATGATATGACATAATTATACATATATGACTTTAAATAACATTATAACTTATATTATTAATATAATTTACACTTTAAAATTCAATGTTGACTATGTTTGACCAAGGTTGACTTTTGAGTTGACTTTCACTTGACTTTGACTTTCAGTAGACTTTTGTTGACTTTTTAATTAAGAAAACTTTCCTAGCTTAAAAACTTTCCAAAAATAGCAACTATCTAAATATGGAAACTTTCCTAAAATAGAAACTTTCCTAAAATAGAAACTTTCTTAAAATAGAAACTTTCCTAAAATAGAATTTCCAAAAAATGGAAAACTGCTAAAAAAAGAAAGTACGTGTCCTTACGCTGTTCTGATCAACCGGAAGCATGTTATGTGTTGTTCTATGTCTACTTGCAACAAGTACTATAGCTATCATACTAAGACTTAACCTAAGTTAGTTATTTATATCGACCTGCCTTATTTATAGGTCGGCGTTGTGATCATTCTTGATCACTTTACTTCGTTTGCTGTTCGCTTTTTGTGTGGTTACTACTTTTGTATTAAGGTGAGTTATAGTCCCGTTTTCATACTATTTAAAGTATTTTGGGATGTGATTACATGCATTTTGTTTTACGTTTAGACACAAGTGGCGATTAAAGTTAAATTATTCATTATGAGTTGAAAAAAATATTCCCTAGTCTGGTAACTGTAATCACTGGTTCCTACTGGTGAACGCGAATCCTATGGATAGATCTATCGGGCTTGACAGCCCCATTTCGAGCTAGTCACGCTAGCAATTTATAATCGGAATGTATTAGTACTTCGTATTTATTTGAAGATACACCTGTTCAGTGTATATATATTGTGTTTGGCAAGGGTAAGTAAATGGTTAAGTGCTTACCAGGTGGCTCATAATTAATGGAATAATGTTTTATGTTTTCTAACATTTTAAATCTTGTGGTCTAAAGTTTATTCGTTTATTTAAACCTATAATTCACTCAACATTTTTGTTGACAGTTTACTTGCATGTTTTCACGGGTGCTTGATTTGTTTGGTTCTTCTGCTGTGTTAGAAGTGTCTGCATGCATTTGGGCAGATTTTGTTTAATATTTTATGAAACATTGAACTTGCATTCTCTTTTGGATTATCAAATTGTAGGTATTTGGTTGACAGTGTATTATATCAACTTTGGTTATTTAATATGTTGGGTTTGTTTAAACAACATATTTTGAGTAAATTTCCTTTTTCCGAAACTTTTGAAATAAAGAATGCAACGTTATTTAATAAATTCATTTAAAGTTCGATCAAGCTGTGGGACCAAGTGATGGAGCCGTTAAGTGTACTTGATGGGGCCATCACACGAGCTGCCACGCACAACGTATGATTACATCGTTCGACTACTCCATTCTGTTGGGGGGTTTTGCAGCATAGAACTAATGTTCAATGCATTGGTCTTTCAAATAACTATCAAGCAGGTCATTCTTAAATTCCGTCCAATTATCAGTTCGGATGCTCTTAACATGTTTGTTAAAAGAGCGTTGAGTCTTTTTGATGAACTCAATGATAATGGCGGGGGTTTTTGTAACACCAGCCATTTTTTTATAACACATCGGAAGTCTTATTTAATAAAATCACAACCTAATTACATTAGTACAAAAAACACTTAATTAAGTTTACTTTATCAAACAGTGTTACGTTATTACAAACACGGTTACAAAAGTCTACATCAGAGTTGCAAGTCAAACATGTCTTCTACATCATAGCCCGATTCCATCAGCAGTAGCTAAACCTGCAGGGGGAGGAATGTGGGGGATTAGCGCACCGCTAAGTGAATGGAATCTATCTACAGATTAAGCTTCAGCAATCCATCATACAATAGTCAACTAACATGCTTACAACCATCAAGCATACAAACAAATACAATATGAGGATCGGCGGCTTATACGGGCACACGACCTAGCTGATCAGGCTAGCATCTACCGATAGTCCTTTCTACTGTATTAATCACCCATCAGCAGATTGAGACCCAACCTCCCTTGGAATGGTTGACCTCACAAGGACTGCAACCTCCCTGGGAACAGTTGCGAATCTCCAACATCCCTAGGAATGGCTGGTGTCAAGTAAAATGCACATTTACAACATGTTAATCACATAGCATGCAACTAACCAACTAGCATGGCAATCACTACACTACACAAGGTAATCAGAGTAATCCTCAGTAGCATGATTTGCTACTTAAACTCTATCCGAAGATAGACCCACTCACCGATTACCAGCAACTGAAGGTTCTCAGAGGTCTAATATTTCTGAGCCTTCTCTTTATCTTTTCCACCTGAGAATTAGACATAATAAAGTCAGTAATCATGTCTTGATATCATCCCAACAACAAGACAATAGCATCAATAAACAAGCACTTGAACACTCAATCAATCTGACCTGTCAATTGTACGAGTGACACTCATCCGTACGTCTGAGAAACCTCAACCGTGCGGTTGACACCTCACTCGTACATTTGGTCCTTGGCCAAATATCCAATTAGAAAACAGTAGATCCGTAGGGTTGACCACACGAGTGACGTATGACTCGTACGAGTCACATCTCAACCGTACGATCCAACTAGCAAATTTAACAGTTTAAGTAACCACTCACTCGTGCGGTTCACCATGCGGTTGACCGCCTCAATCGTACGTGTGAAGGTTCACTTGTGCGGGTGGAGAAGAACAGCAACAACAGCTGTTATGATGGGTTTTTAACCCAAAACCACCCAAAGTCATAATATCAAGTTCTAAACCACATCATACAATTATATTATCATTAATTGATAAGTCTATATCATAATCTCCATAAATAGTGACATATAAATGCATGCTATGCAAGACATACTCACTAAAACCTCTTTTTTGACCCAGATAATAGTAGATATATCTTCTAAAAAGTTTATCATTGAATTGGATTATTCATTATAATTCCTACGGTATTTGATTCATCAAAAACGGAGTTACGGTGCGAAAGTTATGACCAAAACAACTTTCACCAAAAAAGCTGAACTGCTCAACCGCACGACTGAGACCTCATCCATACTAGTGAGCCCCTCAACCGTGTGGTTGATCCTTCAAATGCGTGCTTAACTACATGGTTGAGCTGTCAAAAGTGTGGGAGCTGATGAACAGCTCCAGCTCGCTGTTTTTCGCATTTTTGACTCCAAATCTTGATTTTTGCTTGTCCTTGTCACAAAACTCACTTACAAACTTCATATAACAGCTATATAACATATATCTAACATCAATTAAGCATAACTAACACAAATCATGAAGATTTAAGCTCAAAATCACACTTTTTATTCAAGAACACAAAACCCATTTAATCAAGAATTCAAGCAACAATTCAAGCAAGCTAACCTGGTTTAATGATCACAAAGATGATATGAATCAATCCTTAAAACCTCTTGATTCAAAATTGTAATGATGATCAAAACTCTTTCTAATACACCTAATAAACCTTCGATGAACTTATCACAAGAATCTGAACGTCAGATTATCAAATTCGATGATACCGAATGTGATTCAATCTAACCGAGAGTGTACAGATTCTGTAATCTTCAAACTCTGAATCGATTTAGAGATGTAATATCACTCCCCGGACACTCTGATACCAAATGATAGGTTAGATTATAGTGAGAATCAAAGATGTAATAAGATTGAGTGAGACTCGATAAGTGTAGCGACCCGACAAAATCGTCATTGACGGTGCCGTCTACTTTGGTTCCGTTACGTGGTCATAAGTCTTTAAAACAACGATTGACCAAAATATGTCGCATTCATTTCAAATGTAAAGATGTTTCAAAGTTTATAAAGTAGTTCAACAACTAAACGTGTTACAATGTTTTAAGTACAAATAAAAACCTATGCGACACAATTTAAAATGAAGTCAAAAGACACTCCATGTATGCATATATACTCGACATCCAAGCAAGTATCAAAATAGAGTGTGGAAGCATGTATCACTTGGCATTCAAGGACCTGAAAAAACATATAGAAAACTGTCAACAAAAAAAGTTGGTGAAATCATAGGTGTATTAGTAAACGTTGTTTTTGAACCACAAGATTTTGTATTTCCATAACGTTGATTATCTAAATCGTTTACATTCCAAAGTTGTTATTCGTTTGTGGAGCACCCAATTATTAAAACTTAACTGTTCACGTACCCCGTTATCATAGTGTTAGAACCTACACTATATACTTGAAAATATATTTCATCCGCTAACGGTAGCGAACCGTCCGAATGAGGGCTTGTCAAGCCCGTATGGATCCACACAACATAAGTTCACGTTTACACCCTGCAAGTGCAACTAATGATAATTGAATTGAGGCCTTTTTGATCTAACTCGCACGTGGAATGTTTGTTTTCCTACTTGTGTTCAAAGCATAAAAGTATGATACATATATGTTTCTCATCCCATAATTTAAAGAGTAAAAGTTGTTGAAAAGGTGGGACTATGATCTCACCTTGAGTGCATGAATATAAATGTACTTCACAAGTAAACGTTTGCAAGAACAAATGCTAGTCTCGACCTAAACAAATAGGTTGTATCAATATCGGTAAACACGGTTAGTCAAAGTTGTTCAATTAGTCCTATGGCTCGTTACGACTCGATTAATATAGCATGTGAGTCAAATTGTCAAGTTTCATGCAAGATACAAGTATAAAATCATGTTAGAACGATTGCATAAGTATTCGGTTTAAGTTTGAATAAAAGTCAACTTTGGTCATGTCAAAGTCAACGAAAAAGTCAACACGTTCGGGTCGGATCTCGGACAATTTTTCTGAGTTATATAATCATATATGAGCATGTTAGTACAATTTACATGTTAATCGGAGATGCGTAGCATAGTTAGAATTAAATGGTAAACGACCTAGCAAAGCAGAAATCTGTAGTTCATTTGGACGGCATCCAAAATCACTGGACGGTGTCCAGCAATGAAAGCCAGGACAGCGTCCAAGGATTAGGATGGCGTCCAAACATCTGTGCAGTTGCAATTGCTGAAATTTCACAAGTGCACGAACCAAACTTCAATTAAACACAAATTGTGAACCGAAAACACTTAAAACATTTATCTTATATCGTTGGAAAGGTATTTTAATGAGGAAAACAACTAAGCACATTTCATCAATCAATCCATCTTTCACAACAACCAAATTCGCATTAAATGTTCATCATTAATTACATTCAAGATCATAAATGCAATTTGATAATTCGAGAACTTACTACCTACATATAATACGCCGTTTCGTAGGTAATTATGCATTCAATACAACTAAACACTTACCAATAACCGTTCATAGAATTCAATGCATCAAATGTTCATATTTAAGTCTATCCAACCCTAACCAAAATCGCAAAAATTAATAATCATGTTAGTGAAGTTTTCTTAGTCAACCTACATATCAAAATGGAGCTAATGATGCTAGTAACACTTTAATACATGAACTTTTAACATCGAACAACATTTAAACAACCAAATCTCAAGATCAAACAAGTCATTTTTCAAGTTTAAGCTAGTTACACCAAAATAACAAGAACAAGCAAATAAATCACATATTCATGTTAGACTTGAGCCATAGACACTAATTAACACTTTTATAAGTTAAAAACACTAAGAACATGAAATCTAGAGTTTTTAGAAAGTTACCCAAAAGAGATGAAGTTGGTAAGGAATTGAAGAGGAAGATGCAAGGATTCCAAATATGTAATTTGTTTTGAAGAACGCTTGCTAGATCGAAAATGGATGATGAATCTTTGTTTGAGTGTTTGAGAGTAAAAAAAAGTGGAAGTATCAAAAAGAAGGGAGGTGATGAATGAGTGGAGGAGGAGGTGGTTTGACCATTTGACCTAGTCAAATCTTTGGTCTCTTAGCAATTTTAGTCCCTCGAGTTTAGAAGCGGGTTCGTGAATTACCTAAACGAAATATTTTGAAACGCAAATTAACGGGTGATGTTATAATTTAATAACGGACTTTAAAATAGTTTGATGGAAAGTAAATGGAAAAAGGCAGGTCATTACATTACCTACTCCTTAAAAGAAATTTCGTCCCGAAATTTAAGTAGATGTAGTGGTCGTTGTTTCTTCCTCAGGATCTTGCGTTGCCAACTCTGCGAATAAGTGAGGATACTTTCTTTTCATTTGATCTTGTCTTTCCCAAGTAAACTCGGATCACCTTTTGGCATTCCAACGAACTTTGACAGTCGGGATTTTGCTTTGTTTTAGTGTTTTGACAGAGTGGTCCACAATTTCAACCGGTTCTTCCACGAAATGTAGTTTATCATCGATAGTAAGCTCCTCGAGAGGGATGACAAGTTCGGGTTTGGCGAGGCACTTCTTCAAGTTTGATACATGGAAGGTAGGATGAACGGAGCTCAATTGGGTCAAAAGATCTAAACGGTAACCAACGGGTCCAATACGCTCCAAGATTTCAAAAGGACCAATATATCACGGATTTAGCTTTCCACATTTCCCGAAACGGATTACACCTTTCCAAGGTGCGACTTTTAACATTACATGATCACCCACTTGGAACTCGAGATCCTTACGTCCAATGTCGATATAGCTCTTTTGATAACTACGGGCCATCCTGAGCCTATCTAGGATTTGAATGATCTTCTCGATTGTTTCATGAATGAGTTCGGGTCTGGTGACTTTCTTGTCACCTACTTCGGCCCAACAAATAGGAGAACGACATTTTCGGCCATATAACGCTTCGAAAGGTGCGGCGTTAATACTCGCGTGGTAACTATTGTTGTAAGAAAATTATGCGAGAGGCAAATGCTTTTCCCAATCATTTACGAAATCGATAACGAAAGCTCGTAACATATCCTCCAAAGTTTGAATTGTGCGTTCTCTTTGTCCGTCGGTTTGTGGATGGTATGCGGTGCTCATTTCCAAACGTGTCCCCAAAGCTTCTTGTAAAGCACACCAAAATCTAGAAGCGAAACGGGCATCTCGGTCGGAAATAATTGATAGTGGTACTCCGTGACGGGATACAATCTCTTTAATGTAAAGTTGTGCAAGTTTGTCCATTTTGTCGGTTTCTTTCATAGCTAGGAAGTGATCGGATTTGGTGAGTCGGTCAACAATAACCCAAATGGTATCATAACCGCCTATTGTCTTTGGTAGTTTCGTGATAAAATCCATCGTTATTCTTTCCCACTTCCATTGCGGGATTTCGGGTTGTTGAAGTAACCCATATGGTCTTTGGTGTTCGGCTTTGACTTTGGAGCAAGTTAGACACTTTCCAACATAAGTAGCAACATCCCTTTTAATGTTCGGCCACCAATATTGTTCCTTGAGATTGTGGTACATCTTACCGGCACCGGGATGAATCGAGTACCTTAACTTATGGGCTTCGTCTAGAATAAGGCTTTGTAAGTCCCCATAACTAGGCATCAAAATTCTTCCGGTGAAATATCAGAGTCCGATCTCCTTAACTTCGAATCGAGAGACGAGAAGGTTTAGGCGTTCGAGAGAAATATTTTCATCCTTGAGATCTTCATCTTGGGCTACATGAATTTGATTATTGAGATTGGTGTGGATGGTGATGTCTAAAGCTCGGACACGAAGAGGCACCACTTTTTCCTTTCGACTTAAGGCATCGGCTACAACATTTGCCTTCCAGGGATGGTAACGAAGCTCACAATCGTAATCATTCAAAGTTTCAATCCACCGCCGTTGTCTCATGTTTAGTTGTTTTTGATCGAAGATGTGTTGGAGGCTTTTATGATCGGTGAAGATAGTAATTTTGGTTCCATAAAGATAGTGTCTCCACATTTTGAGTGCAAAGACAACGCCTCGAAGTTCGAGACATTCTTGGATTTTCAAATGTCAGGAGGCATAAGCAATAACTTTCTTTCGTTGCATTAATACACACCCAAAACCATGTTTCAAGGCATCGCAATATATAACAAAATTATCATTGCCTTCGGAGAGAGAAAAGATAGGAGCGGTGGTTAACTTTTTCTTCAAGATTTGAAATGCGGACTCTTGTTCGGTTGGCCAAATGAATTTCCTTCCCTTGTGAGTTAACGCAGTTAGAGGACGTGTAACCAATGAGAAGTTTTCAATGAACCTACGATAATACCCGGCGAGGCCTAAGAATTGACGAATATAAGTAGGAGTAGTAGGGGTTTCCCATTTACTAATGGCTTCTATTTTTGCGAGATCGACTTTAATACCTTAATCACTTACAACATGACCAAGAAATTGAACTTCCTTTAAACAAAATTCACACTTGGGGAATTTGGCATAGAGTCGTTCTTGTCTCAAGAGTTCAAGCACGAGTCGGAGGTGTTGTTTGTGTTCCTCTTCGGTTTTTGAGTAGATTAAAATGTCATCTATGAACACGATGACGAATTTGTCGAGATACAGTTTGCACACGCGGTTCATAAGGTCTATGAACACTTCCGGTGCATTAGTTAATCCGAATGACATTACAAGAAGCTCATAAATACCATAACGAGTCCAAAAAGCGGTTTTGGAGACATCTTCCCCCTTGACCCTTAGTTGATGATAACCCGACCAGAGATCGATTTTTGAATATACACAAGACCCTTGTAGTTGATCAAAGAGGTCATCGATGCGTGAAAGAGGATATCGGTTCTTCCGTCAATTAAATTTGTTCACGATAATCGATGCACATTCGTAGGTATCCATCTTTCTTCTTAACGAATAAAATCGAAGCACCCTATGGTGAATGACTAGGTCGGATAAAACCACGGTCAAGTAGTTCTTGAATTTGACTTTGTAATTCTTGCATTTCGGATGGAGCAAGTCTATACGGTGCACGTGCTACAGGTGCGGCTCCCGGAATAAGATCGATTTGGAATTTAACCGGTCGATGAGGTGGAAGATCCGGCAATTCTTCGAAAAATACATCGGAAAAGTCACTAACAATTGGCACATCATCGATATGCTTCTCATCGGTCTCGACTTTATTAACGTGAGCTAGGATCGCAAAACAACCTTTATGAAGATACTTTTCAACTTTAAGGCACGAGACGAGGTTGAGTCTGGTGCAACTCTTATCGCCATAGACAATCAATGGTTCACCATTCTCGATAGGAATTTGAATTGCTTTAAGATCACAAAGGATGTGAGATTTTGTTTTGGCTAAGCAATCCATACCAATTATTATATCAAAGCTCCCTAGTTCTATAGGTATCAAGTCAATTTCAAACTCTTTACCCATTAAGTTTAGCGTACACCCCCGATAAAATTTGTTGGCACTCAATAGTTTCTGTTGGCCACTTCAATGGTGTAAGTAGTATCTAATGGGAGTGGTGGAGTGCAAAAAGAATGAGTCAAAGTCTTGGATACAAAGCTTTTATCGGTACCCGAATCGAATAAGCAAGAAACATAAGAGTTGTTGAGGAGAAATGCACCCGTGACTAGTTCATTGTCATCTCAGGCATCCTTGGTATTGATATTGAAAGCTCGGCCGCGTGCATTGGGGTTAGCTTTCTTCTTTGGGCATGCATTTCTAAAATGACCCGGTTGGTCACATTGTAGGTTAGCGGGTTTAGATGACATTACCCCGTGTTTAATGCTCTTAGGGAGGCCATACATATAAAGTTTAACCCTTAGGAATTTGGGAGTCATGAGGGCCGGACACATTAGGGCTAGCTCAGCAAACTATTGATTATAAGCCTTGAGGTCATTTCCGAACGCTTTCAAACTTCTTAGCTCGTTCTTGAGCCTTCGAGTCTCTTCACGTGGGAAATATTCGGTGATCATCTTTTCCCTTAAATCGGCCCAAGAGTGTGCATGGGCTTCATCAGTACCTACCGATTGTACATAGATATTCCACCATTTGAGAGCGATACCAGTGAATGTGTGAGTAGAGTACTTGACCTTGTCTTGATCCCGACAACCGCTAATGCTAAAAATGGCTTCCGTTTGTTCGAACCATCGGGTGAGAGCAACCGGTCCCCTGGTTTCATCAAAAGTGTGAGGCTTGAACCCCATGAAGTTCTTGTAGGAGCACCCCTCGTTTGAATTACCGGCTCCATGGTTGTTGTTGTTGTTGTTGTTGTTGTGGTTGTTGTTATTGTTATTGTTGTTGGAGGAGTGAACGGCCATGGCCGCATCTACGGCGGTGGCTATCATTCGTTGAAGAGCTTGTTCGGGAGTTTCATTGTGTGGACCTCGACGAGGAGGCATTGTTCCTTCAAGACACAAGAATATCGTTGATTAGTATTCTCAATAATACTAATCGTAATACGGAATAAAGATAGATAGAAAATTTTCCTTGACCTGCCCTAAATTCTTTATGATATAATGTCGGAATGTCCATATGAGTCACCGTAATATAATCCCGGCAATTATATTACCCTAATTCATATGTGCATTCGACATTACCTCATAAGGTCAAGATGGCGTGTCAATCAAATTAAACAACGTGATATTAAGATGAAATAGGAGTTAGATACGAATAGAAGAGTTCAAGTATAAATGCACAAGTAGTCAAGCAAGTCTTACTTCAAGTCTATATGCCGGTTGTAGTCTAGACTCACTAATGTACCCTATGACTCGGGGTTGACACCAATAAACTCTAAATCCCTAAAACCAACACTCTGATACCATCTGTAGCAACCCGAAAAAATCATTATTGACGGCGCCGTCTACTTAGGTCCCGTTACGTGGTCATAAGTCTTTAAAACAACGTTTGACCAAAATATGTTGCATTCATTTCAAATGTAAAGATGTTTCAAAGTTTACAAAGTAGTTCAATGAATAAACGTGTTACAACGTTTTAAGTACAAATGAAACCTATGCGACACAATTTAAAGTGAAGTCAAAAGACGCTCCATGTATGCATGTATAGTTGACATCTAAGCAAGTATCAAAATAGAGTCCGGAAGCATGTATCACTTAGCGTTCAAGGACCTGAGAAAACATATAGAAAATTGTCAACGAAAAACGCTGGTGAAATCATAGGTGTATTAGTAAACGTTGGTTTTGAACCACAAGATTTTGTATTTTCATAACGTTGATTATCTTAATCGTTTACATTCCAAAGTTGTTATTCATTTGGGGAGCACCCGATTATCAAGACTTAACTGTTCACGTACCCCGTTATCATAATGTTAGAACCTATACTTTATATTCGAAAATATATTTCATCCACTATTGGTAGCGAACCGTCCGAATGAGGGCTTGTCAAGCCCGTATGGATCCACACAACATAAGTTCACGTTTACACGCTGCAAGTGTAACTAATGATAATTGAATTGAGGCCTTTTTTGTTCTAACTCACACGTGGAATGTTTGTTTTCGTACTTGTGTTCAAAGCATAAAAGTATGATACGTATATGTTTCTCATCCCATAATTTAAAGAGCAAAACTTGTTCAAAAGGTGAGACTATGATCTCACCTTGAGTGCACGAATATAAATGTACTTCATAAGTAAACGTGTGCAAGAACGAATGCTAGTCTCGACCTAAACAAATAGGTTCTATCAATATCGGTAAACACGATCGGTCAAAGTTGTTCAATTAATCCTATGGCTCATTACGACTCGAATAATATAGCATGTGAGTCAAATTGTCAAGTTTCATGCAAGATACAAGTATAAAAGCACGTTAGAACGATTGCATAAATATTCGGTTAAGTTTGAATAACATTCAACTTTGGTCAAGTCAAAGTCAACGAAAAAGTCAACACGTTCGGGTCGGGTCTCGGACAAGTTTCTGAGTTATATAATCATATATGAGCATGTTAGAACAAGTTACATGTTAATCGGAAGTGCGTAGCATAGTTAGAATTAAACGGTAAACGACCAAGCAAAGCAGAAATCTGTAGTTCATTTGGACGGCGTCCAAAATCACTGGACTGCGTCCAACAATGAAAGCCATGATGGCGTTCAACAATTGGGACAGCGTCCAAACATCTGTGCAGTTGCAATTGCTGAAATTTCACAAGTGCATGAACCAAACTTCAATTAAACATAAATTGTGAACCTAAAACACTTAAAACATGTATCTTATATCGTTGGAAAGGTATTTTGACGAGAAAAACAACTAAGCACATTTCATCAATCAATCCATCTTTTACAACAACCAAATTCGCACTAAATGTTCATCATTAATTACATTCAAGATCATAAATGCAATTTGATAATTCGGGAACTTACTACCTACATATAATACTCCATTTCGTAGGTAATTACGCATTCAATACAACTAAACACTTACCAACAACTGTTCATAGCATTCAGTGCATCAAATGTTCATATTTAAGTCTATCAAACCCTAACCAAAATAACAAAAATCAATAATCATGTTAGTGAAGTTTTCTTAATCAACCTACACATCAAAATGGAGCTAGTGATGCTAGTAACACATTTAATACATGAACTTTTAACATCTAACAACATTTAAACAACCAAATCTCAAGATCAAATAAGTCATTTTTCAAGTTTAAGCTAGTTACGCCAAAATAACAAGAACAAGCAAATAAATCACATATTCATGTTAGACTTGAGCCATAGACACTAACTAACGCTTTTATAAGTTAAAAAATACTAAGAACATGAAATCTAGAGTTTTTAGAAAGTTACCCAAAAGAGATGAAGTTGGTATGGAATTGAAGAGGAAGATGCAAGGATTCCAAATATGTAATTTGGTTTGAAGAACACTTGCTAGATCGAAAATGGATGATGAATCTTTGTTTAAGAGTTTGAGAGGAAAAAAAAAGTGGAAGTATCAAAAAGAAGGGAGGTGATGAATGAGTGGAGGAGGAGGTGGTTTGACCATTTGACCTAGTCAAATCTTTGGTCTCTTGGCAATTTTAGTCCCTCGAGTTTAGAAGCGGGTGTGTGAATTACCTAAACGAAATATTTTGAAACGCAAATTAACGGGTGATGTTATAATTTAATAACAGACTTTAAAATAGTTTGATGAAAAGTAAATGGAAAAAGGCGGGTCATTACAGTATGGTAAGAACCGATTCGGTATTAGAGAGAATCAGTATATTTACATTCCACATCTTCTTAAACTAGTTTACAATGCAATGGCTATCTAATTAGCATTACTTAGGTTCCTTATATAGCCCTCTTCTAAGGAACCATCTAATAAGCTTGTTTCACATTAACACTATACATACTTCGGGGTCCTAACACCGTCAAATGTTACTCCATTTGGCGACACATCTTAATGAGTTAAAATTTATATTTAGTGAAGTGATATTACTTTGAAATATATATACGTCATACACAATTACAATATGAGTGATATAATAGGCCTTAAAACTATTTATACCACACCGAGTGATGCTTAAACAAATATAATAATTTGATAGAAATTTTAAACGTTTAAAAATAACATTAAAATGACTAAAATACCATTTTCATCATTTAGACGACCTCGAATGGCAAGACACCTTCAAGGATTCTTGTTCCTTGTTCCCTTTTAGGGTAATTTTAGGAATTTCTGCATAATCTGAAACTGAAAATTATAAGCCGCCAAATGTTACTCAATTTGGCGGCACATATTAATGAGTTAAATTTCTATTTAGTGATGTGATATGAGTTTCAAAATTATGTGTTATACATAATTACAATGTGAGTGAAATAATAGGCCTTAAAACTATCTATTCCATGCTAAGTCTTACATAAACAAAAATAATAATATGATAGAAATTTAAAACGTTTAAAAGAATATTAAAATGAGTAAAGTAATATTTTCGTCACCTAACGACCTCGAATGGCAAGACACCTTTAGGGATTCTTGCTCCTTGTACCCTTTTAAGGTGATTTTAGGAATTTCTACATAATTTGAAACTGAAAGTTATGGGCCACCATATTTTACTACATTTGACGGTGCATATTAATGAGTTAAACTTGTATTTAGTGAAGTGATATGATGTAACACCCCGTTTTCCCGTACGTATCGAAAGGTACATACTTAATCATTTATACGTTTGTAACTCGCTAAATTATGCGTAATTGTATAGATATATGTGTGTGTATATATATATATATATATATATATATATACTTGATGATGTGTGCGCCTACAAGTTTATACATGGGCTTTGATAGCGTTAAGTCTTATGAGACTATTGTTGAAGTTTAGGCGAATGTAGGAAGCAGGATTTAAGTGAACAAATTAAATAAAATCGAAAAGTGTTTAAGTTGGTCGAGCTGTCCAGTTCTAGCCTTAGGCCGCGCCGCGACATTTGGGTCCGCGCCGCGGCATAACAAGCAAATTTAGATCAGAAGTTGGTTTAAGAAGGGTCTAATTTCCCTTTATGTGTCGCACCGTGACAAGTAAGGTCGCGCCGCGACAGGTCTGCTGAACTGGTGTCGGATTTAGCTCATTTTAAAGGTTTTTAAGGGGCAAAATGGTAAATTGACATGTAGATCTGATGGGAGCTTTAACTCTCCACCACATACTCATTTATTTCATTTCCTTTTCCTTTTTCTTTCCTATTTCTCTCCCAAAACACAAAACCTACTTAGTTTAATCTTGAGATTTGGAGTTGGAGAATTGTGAATCAAACCTATGAGCGAGATTTAAAGTTGTTCCTTGTGTCTCTAGCTACGCGTGGATAGTCTTGGTAAGTTCTAACTCTAAGTTTTGAGTTTTAATTGGTTAATGACTAGGGTTTTGGGTACTAGAGATTTGTAAGACCCATTTTGGTAGTAAAATGGGTGAGTTTGGGTTATGTTGTTGTAATGAAACCCTAATAGCCACAATCTAGGGTTTTGACCTTGTGACTTGAGGTTGTAAGTGTCAATTGGTGTTGTTAGTCACTAATGCACTTTAATATTTATGAAAGAAGGGTTAATGGGTAAGTTTGACTTGATTGTGAGTTTAAGTGAGATAAAATGGGTTAAAATGTACTAGTTGACCTAATGGGATGAAATGGGTATGGATTACCCTAAGTTTTGTGTTAATTGAAGTTAATAGACCTTAATTCACTAGTCTTAGTGATTTAAGTCGAGTCTTGGCCATGTATGGGCGGTTGTGAGTAGTTGAGTCATTTAATGCAATTTGGGTCATTAAATGCTCAAGTGGGAGTATTGTGGTTAATCCCACTAGTTGTGAAATTTAATGTGCACTTAATGATTTAGGTACATTGCGTTGAAGCTCGGAAGTGCTAAATCATCATCCTTGTGACAAGGTGAGTGGAATAATAATGCGTTCATGTATATGGCGTGTTTATTTGTGAATGTTATGGTATGAACCACGTGCCGGTAGTGCCATAACATGTGTGGGATGGTAGTGTGAACCACGAGCTGGTAGCACTATAAACTAATATGTGAACCACGAGCCAGTAGCATCGAGTGTGAACCACGAGCCGGTAGCACTATAAACTAAGATGTGAACCACGAGCCGGTAGCATCGAGTGTGAACCACGAGCCGGTAACACTATAAACTAAGATGTGAACCACGAGCCGGTAGCATCGAGTGTGAACCACGAGCCGGTAGCACTATAAAAGAGTATGACTCGAGCGTATGGTGTGAACCACGAGCCGGTAGCACCATAGCGTTATTGGTTAACCATATCGAGATTGTTGATTTGTTTAGCATATTATATATACATGTTGAGTTGAGTATATGCTAACGAAGTGGCATGATAATGTACGACTTGTTGGTGTTATGTTTATGTTGACATGCTATTTGAGTTACAAGTTCTTATGAGGTATTTGGTATTGTGAATGCAAATGGATAGGTTATATATGTGTATGTATAATTGTTGCACTCACTAAGCATTGCTTACCCTCTCGTTGTTTACCATTTTATAGGTTCCGGCTTGGACAAGGGTAAGGGCATACGGTTAGATTAGTTGTCTCTTGTTTGTGTTGATAGGGGTGCTTTTGGGATAGCTTTTGAAGTTGGCCTGACGTTTTGGGTAGTTTAGTCCCAAACCATGCTCGAGTGTCGTTTGGATTATAAACTATCATTGTAGGGGGTCAAACTTGTATTGAACTTAATTAATGGCTTTCGTGCCTTTTGTAAACATTTAAATCGTTGTACGTTTAAATGGAACTCGTGGAATGGTTTACATATTTAATTGGCACATAAATGTGTATTATAAAAAAAAAGTTATCGTATGGAATACGGGTTGGGTTGTTTCAAGTGGTATCAGAGCATGGTCTAAGGGATTTAGGCAACTTGAGATAGGTGCCTAGACTTGGGCTTTATTGTGTGAGCGCTTTATGCGGGAATTGTAGGACTTTGGGTCTAATCGGGAATTGTTAGTGCCTTGGTTTATGTGAACTAACCTTGTGCTAATTGTTTTGTATTGTGTTTAGCAATCATCAAGCAAGACGGACGTTGTACTAGCGAGTTAATGCGACGTGCTCGCGTAGCAACGATGAGCTACCATTGTTACGGGTGCAAATCGTGTCAAACGAGTAATGTACGACGATTGTTGAGCAAGATGGGGTAGCGTGGTGTACATGTACATACTTACGTGTTATGTCTTTTCGTTACATGGTTTAACCTATTCCGTTTTATAGAATGAAGACGAGAAACTGTCCCGATCATGATAACGGAAGTACGAGCGGGGACGCCGAATTTTCGGCTAAGGTTGAGGCCCTCTTTAAAAAGTTAAAAGCGGATTTTCTTACGGACGTCCGAAAGGTCTTCCAAGATTCGGTCGATGGGCAAGTGACCGATTTGATAAATGAACGAATGAAGGCCACTATCGAAGAGGCCCTTGATGCTAGAAACATTTATCCTCGCGGTGAAGGAGGTGAAGGGAGACGGGACTTCCACTACAAGAATTTCAAGGATACTCAACATCCGATGTTTAATGGGGTGAGGGATCCATTGAAAAGCACTTGTTGGATTTCTGATATCGAGGGAGCGTTTCGTACCGCGGAGTGTCCTCCCGAGAAGAAGACGAGATATGGGTCTAGCATGTTACGTGAAGAAGGCAAGTTGTGGTGGGACGACAAAATCAATTTATATGGTGAAGAGCAATGCATGAGCTTGACATGAGAGGAGTTTAAGAAAGAATTCTTCCAAGAATACCGAACTTCTTCCGACCTTGATAGAATCCGGGACGAGTTGCATCATTTGCAACAAGGTTCGATGGACTTGGTTACTCTCAAGTCTACCTTTTTGGCAAAGACTCGCTTTTGCCCGGAATATGTTGGTGACGACCACAAACTAATGAAAGATTTCTACCGTACCTTGAACGATGAGTTAAAGGGTAAGATTAGTTGGGGAATGGCTAAGACTTTTTAAGAGCTATTCAAGTTGGCTCGGGGTTTTGAGCCGGAGGTTCCAAGGAAGAGTGATTTCACTTTTTCTAAAAGAAAGTTTGAAGGTTCGAGTCAATCGAACTTTTCCAATAAAAAGAACAAGAAAGGCTTCGAAAGCGTTAATAGTGTGAAGAAGGGTGCTTCTGGGGGTTTCGGGCCCACGTGTTATAATTGTAATCAAAGAGGACACATGGCCCGTGATTGCACCAAGGCGTCGACCAAAGTTACTTGCTTTAATTGTGGTAAAGAGGGGCACAAGAGGCAGGAATGCCCCGATTTGAATAATGATAACGTTAAGCAGTTAGAGAAAGCGGCGGCTACGACTAGGGGTCGAAACTATTTAATGACTAACGACGAAGCCAAGTAATCCAACGAAGTTGTCTCAGGTACTTTCTTGGTTAATTCTAATCCGGCAAGGATTCTTTTTGATAGCGGTGCAAATTTGTCGTTTGTGTCTCCAAAATTTGTGCCTAAACTTGATAGACCGTTAGCTAAGTTAAGTCATCCGGTAGAAGTCGAAATAGCGGACGGCAAGACGGTGCTAGTGGTTGATGTGTGTAAGAATTGTGACGTTGTTTTTGGTGCCGAAAACTTTAAAATTGATCTCATCCCTATGACTTTGGGCGATTTTGATATTGTTGTTGGTATGGATTGGCTCGATCGAAATAGAGCCGATATTGCATGCGATGAAAAGTTTATACGTGTGAAGACCCCAAGTGGGGGAGAGTTGATTATTCATGGTGATAGACGAAGAAGACTTGTGCCGATATGTTCTTTTGCACGGGCACGTCGTTTTCTTGTTAGTGGTGGCTTGGTTTTTCTTGCCCATGTTGTTGATGCTCTCGAGGAGTCACCACCTATTCGTGAAATTCCAGTGGTTAGTGAATTCGAAGACGTTATTCCGGACGAGTTACCGGGTGTTCCGGCGGAAAGACAAGTTGAATTTCGCATTGAGTTGGTTCCGGGAGCTACTCCCATTGCTAAAACTCCTTATCATTTAGAACCAACAGAAATACATGAGTTGTTAAATCAAACCCAAGAGTTGCTTGAGAAGGGTTTTATTCGACCGAGTGCTTCACCATGGGGCACTCCGGTTTTATTCGTGAAAAAGAAGGATGGTAGTATGCGGATGTTCATCGATTACCGGGAGTTGAATAAAGTGACGATCAAGAATCGTTATCCATTGCCTCGGATTGACAATTTGTTTGATCAACTCCAAGGTGCGACGTACTTCTCAAATATTGACCTACGGTCCGGCTATCACCAAATGCAGGTCCGTGAGGAAGATATTGAGAAAACGGCTTTTCGAATGCGTTATGGGCATTTTGAGTTCGTAGTTATGCCTTTTGGTCTTACGAATGCACCGACGGCATTCATGGATCTTATGAACCGAGTGTGCCAACCAATGTTAGACAAGTCGGTGATTGTGTTCATTGACGACATACTAGTTTACTCAAAAAGTATGAATGAGCATGAACGTCATTTGCGTGAAGTATTGAAGACGTTACGAAAGGAGAAGTTGTATGCCAAGTTCACCAAATGTGAATTTTGGCTAAGAGAGGTTGAATTCCTTGGCCACATTGTGAACAAAGACGGTATTCAAGTGGATCCGGGGAAGATAGAGATGGTGAAGAGTTGGAGACAACCGACTACGCCTACGGAGGTCCGAAGTTTTCTCGGATTGGCCGGTTATTATCGTCGGTTTATCCAAGACTTTTCTAAGATCGCTTCTTCATTGACGAAATTGACGAGGAAGAACGTGAGGTTTGTTTGGGAGAACGAGCGAGAAATTGCTTTTCAAGTGTTAAAAGAGAAGTTGTGTCAAGCTCTGGTGTTAGTGTTACCGGAAGGAGTGGAAGACATGACGGTTTATTGTGATGCTTCGTTAAATGGACTCGGGTGTGTTCTAATGCAAGGAGGTAAAGTCATAGCTTATGCCTCTCGACAATTAAAGGAACACGAGACGAGATATCCGACTCATGATCTTGAGTTGGCGGCGGTTGTGCATGCGTTGAAAATTTGGCACCATTACTTCTATGGTGTCAAGTGTACGATTTATTCGGATCATAAGAGTTTGAAACACCTCTTTAATCAACGAGATTTGAATTATCGTCAATGTAGGTGGATGGATGTGGTGAAAGATTATGATTGTGAAATACTTTATCATCCGAGCAAAGCAAATGTGGTCGCGGATGCGTTAAGTTGAAAGAGTCATCACCCGGCGTTACGATTGGGATTGTTACGTATGATTATTACTAACGATTTTCTTGAAAAACTCGGAGTGATTCAAATAGAGGCTTACGTTCACAACAAGCATGCGGAGCGAATTGTGGGACAATCAGAGTTCATTACTATGGGCTCGCGGGGTTTGTTGTCTTTTCAAGGAAGAGTGTGGGTGCCTAAGATGGGTGAGTACCAACAAGTGCTACTAGATGAAGCACATAAGTCAAAGTATTCCATTCATCCGGGCGCAACGAAAATGTATCTTGACTTAAAGAAAGATTATTGGTGGCCGGGCATGAAACGTGATGTTGTGAAGTATGTTGAGCAATGCATCACGTGTTTGCAAGTTAAGGCCAAGCACCAAAAGCCGTATGGTAAGTTACAACCGTTAGAAATCCCAAATGGAAATGGGAGCACATTACCATGGATTTCATTACAAAGTTACCTAAAACGGCGAGAACCCAGTTTGATTCGATTTGGGTTATAGTTGATCGACTGACGAAAAGTGCTTTGTTTCTTCCCATTAAGGAAGAATATCGTCGGAGACCTTGGCTAAGTTGTTTATCAAGGAAGTCATCTCTCGACACGGTGTTCCTATATCGATTGTTTCGGATCGAGATACTCGTTTTACATCTCGATTTTGGGAAAAGTTTCATGAGGATATGGGTACACAATGGAAATTGAGCATGGCGTATCATCCTCAAACGGACGATCAAACCAAACGTACGAATCAAACTTTGGAAGATATGTTACGTGCGTGCATTATCGATTTTGGTGGTAGTTGGGACGAGCACTTACCTTTGGTGGAATTCTTGTACAATAATAGTTATCATACTAGTATTGGGATGCCACCTTATGAGATGCTTTATGGGCGTAGGTGTCGAACCCCGATTTGTTGGGGTGAAGTAGGACAAAAGGAAATCGGGAGTACCGATTTGGGTTTAGAGACGAATAGAAAGATTGATGTGATTCGAGAGCATTTGAAAAAGGCTCAAGATAGGCAAAAATCTTATGCCGATAAATGTAGATGAACGATCGAATTTCAAGAAGGTGACATGGTGATGCTCAAAGTTTCGCCATGGAAGGGTATTATTCGGTTTCGAAAACGAGGAAAGTTAGCTCCTCGATTTATTGGGCCGTTTAAGGTTTTAGCTCGTGTTGGTGAGGTCGCGTATCGTTTGGAATTACCCGAAAGAGCTTGCGGGGATCCATAATACATTTCATGTTTCCCACCTACGTAAGTGTCTTGCGGATGATTCATCTTGGGTGCCATTAGACGAGATTGAGCTAAATAATAAGTTAGAGTATATCGAGGAACCGATTGCCATACTTGATGAGAAGGTCAAAAGATTGAGACATAAAGAGGTTAGGACTTTTAAAGTCCAATGGCGTCGTAGTAATGGTTCCGAGTTTACTTGAGAGCCCGAAGAATTCGTGTTGGTTTATCTTCCTTCTTGTCATGCGGCTTGGATCGCGAGGACGCGCTCCGATTCAAGTGGGGGAGAGTTGTAACACCCCGTTTTCCCGTACGTATCGAAAGGTACATACTTAATCATTTATACATTTGTAACTCGCGAGATTATGCATATATATATATATATATATATATATATATATATATATATATATATATATATATATATATATATATATATATATATATATATATATATATACATGGGCTTTGATAGCGTTAAGTCTTATGAGACTATTGTTGAAGTTTAGGCGAATGTAGGAAGCGGGATTTAAGTGAACAAATTAAATAAAATCGAAAAGTGTTTAAGTTGGTCGAGCTGTCCATTTCTAGGCTTAGGCCGCGCCGCAACATTTGGGTCCGCGCCGCGGCATAAAAATCAAATTTAGATCATAAGTTGGTTTAAGAAGGGTCTAATTTCCCTTTATGTGTCGCGTCGCGACGAGTAAGGTCGCGCCGCGACGAGTAAGGTCGCGCCGCGATAGGGCTGCTGAACTGGTGTCGGATTTAGCTCATTTTAAGGGTTTTTAAGGGGCAAAATGGTAAATTGACATGTGGATCTGATGGGAGCTTTAACTCTCCACCACATACTCATTTATTTCATTTCCTTTTCCTGTTTCTTTCCTATTTCTCTCCCAAAACACAAAACCTACTTAGTTTAATCTTGAGATTTGGAGTTGGAGAATTGTGAATCAAACCTAGGAGCGAGATTTAAAGTTGTTCCTTGTGTCTCTGGCTAGGCGTGGATAGTCTTGGTAAGTTCTAACTCTAAGTTTTGAGTTTTAATTGGTTAATGACTAGGGTTTTGGGTACTAGAGATTTGTAAGACCCATTTGATGGTAAAATGGGTGAGTTTGGGTTATGTTGTTGTAATGGAACCCTAATAGCCACAATCTAGGGTTTTGGCCTTGTGATTTGAGGTTGTAAGTGTCAATTGGTGTTGTTAGTCACTAATGCACTTTAATATTTTTAAAAGAAGGGTTAATGGGTAAGTTTGACTTGATTGTGAGTTTAAGTGAGATAAAATGGGTCAAAATGTACTAGTTGACCTAATGGGATGAAATGGGTATGGATTACCCTAAGTTTTATGTTAATTGAAGTTAATAGACCTTAATTCACTAGTCTTAGTAATTAAAGTCGAGTCTTGGCCATGTATGGGCGGTTGTGAGTAGTTGAGTCATTTAATGCAATTTGGGTCATTAAATGCTCAAGTGGGAGTATTGTGGTTAATCCCACTAGTTGTGAAATTTAATGTGCACTTAATGATTTAGGTACATTGCGTTGAAGCTCGGAAGTGCTAAATCATCATCCTTGTGACAAGGTGAGTGGAATAATTATGCTTTCATGTATATGGCGTATTTATTTGTGAATGTTATGGTATGAACCACGTGCTGGTAGTGCCATAACATGTGTGGGATGGGAGTGTGAACCACGAGCCGGTAGCACTATAAACTAAGATGTGAACCACGACCCGGTAGCATCGAGTGTGAACCACGAGCCGGTAGCACTATAAACTAAGATGTGAACCACGAGCCGGTAGCATCGAGTGTGAACCACGAGCCGGTAGCACTATAAACTAAGATGTGAACCACGAGCCGGTAGCATCGAGTGTGAACCACGAGCCGGTAGCACTATAAAAGAGTATGACTCGAGCGTATGGTGTGAACCACGAGCCGGTAGCACCATAGCGTTATTGGTTAACCATATCGAGATTGTTGATTTGTTTAGCATATTATATATACATGTTGAGTTGAGTATATGCTAACGAAGTGGCGTGATAATGTACGACTTGTTGGTGTTATATTTATGTTGACATGCTATTTGAGTTACAAGTTCGTATGAGGTATTTGGTATTGTGAATGCAAATGGATAGGTTATATATGTGTATGTATAATTGTTGCACTCACTAAGCATTGCTTACCCTCTCGTTGTTTACCATTTTATAGGTTCCGGCTTGGACAAGGGTAAGGGCATACGGTTGGATTAGTTGTCTCTCGTTTGTGTTGACAGGGGTGCTTTTGGGATAGCTTTTAAAGTTGGCCTGACGTTTTGGGTAGTTTAGTCCCAAACCATGCTCGAGTGTCGTTTGGATTATAAACTATCATTGTAGGGGGTCAAACTTGTATTGAACTTAATTAATGGCTTTCGTGCCTTTTGTAAACATTTAAATCATTGTACGTTTAAATGGAACTCGTGGAATGGTTTACATATTTAATTGGCACATAAATGTGTATTATAAAAAAAAAAATTTATCGTATGGAATACGGGTTGGGTTGTTTCATATGAGTTTCAAAATTATATGCGTTATACATAATTACAATGTGAGTGATATAATAGGCCTTAAACTATTTATACCATGCTAAGTCATGCTTAAAAAAATAAAAATGATAGAAATTCAAAACGTTTAAAAACAACATTAAAATGAGTAAAATATTATTTTCGGCATCTAGACGACCTCGAATGGTAAGACACCTTCAAGGAGTCTTGCTACTTGTTCTCTTTATGGTGATTTTAGGAATTTCAACACAATATGAAACCGAAAATTATATGCCGCCAAATATTAATCCATTTGGTGTCACATATTAATGAGTTAAAATTTGTATTTATTGAAGTGCTATTAATTTCAAAATTATATGCTTTATACATTATTACAATGTGAGTGAAGTAATAGGCCATAAAACTATTTATATCATGCTGAGTCTTGCTTAAAAAATAATAATAATATGATAGAAATATATAACGTTTAAAAATAACATTAAAATGAGTAAAATAACATTTTTGTTACCTAGACGAACTCGAATGACAAGACACCTTTAGGGTGTCTTGCTCCCTGTTCTCTTTTAGGCTATTCTTGGCGACACAATCTAAAAATGAAATTAATGCGCCGCGAAATGTTAGTCCATTTGGCGACTCATATTAATGAGTTAAAATTTGTATTTAGTAAAGTGATATTAGTTTCAAAATTATATGCGTTATACATAATTACAATGTGAGTGAAATAATAGACCTTAAATATATTTATACCATATTAAGTCATGCTTAAACAAAAAGGAACTATATAAAAGAAATTCAAAACGTTTAAAAAGAACATTAAAATGAATAAAATACCATTTTCGTCATCTAGATGACCTCGTATGGAAAGACACCTTCAGAGAGTCTCTCTCCTTGTTCCTTTTTAGGGTGATTTTAGGAATTTCTGCATAATCTGAAACCGAAAATTATGCATCGCCAAATATTAGTCCATTTGGCGGCGCATATTAATGAGTTAAAATTTGTATTTAGTGACTTGATATGAGTTTCAAAATTATATGCGTTATACATAATTACAATGTGAGTAAAATAATAAGCGTTAAAACTATTTTTAACCTGCTAAGTCTTGCTTATACAAAAATAATAATATGATAGTAATTGAAATTGTTTAAAAAGCACATTAAAATGAGTAAAATAACATTTTCGTCACCTAAACGAACTCGAATGGCAAGACATCTTTAGGGAGTCTTGCTCCTTGTTCCCTTTTAGGATGATTTTAGGAATTTCTGCATAATTTGAAACTGAAAGTTATGCGCCACCAAATTTTACTCCATTTGGCGGCGCATATTAATGAGTTAAATTTGTATTTAGTGAAGTGATGTGAGTTTCAAAATTATATATGTTATACATAATTACAATGTGAGTGATGTAATAGGCCTTAAAAGTATTTATACCATGCTAAGTCATGCTTAAAACAATAAATACGATAGAAATACAAAACGTTTAAAAAGAACATTAAAATGAGTAAATTATTATTTTCGTCATCTAGACGACCTCGAATGGCAAGACGCCTTCAGGGAGTCTTGCTCCTTGGTCTCTTTATGGTGATTTTAGGAATTTCAGCATAATCTGAAACAGAAAATTATGCGCCGCCTAATATTAATCCATTTGGCGTCGCATAATAATGAGTAAAAAATTGTATTTATTGAAGTGCTATTAATTTCAAAATTATATGTGTTATACATAATTACAATATGAGTGAAGTAATAGGCCATAAAACTATCTATATCATGCTAAGTCTTGCTTAAACAAAAATAATAATATGATACAAATTTATAACGTTTAAAAAGAACATTAAAATGAGTAAATTAACATTTTCATTACCTAGACGACCTTGATTGACAAGACACATTTAGGGAGTTTTGCTCCATGTTCTCTTTTAGGCTCTTCTTAGAAGTTACGACACAAACTGAAACTGAAAATTATGCGCCACGAAATGTTAGTCCATTTGGCGACGCATATTAATGAGTTAAAATTTGTATTTAGTAAAGTGATATTAGTTTCAAAATTATATGCATTATACATAATTACAATGTGAGTAAAATAATAGACCTTAAAACTATTTATACCATGTTAAGTCATGCTTAAACAAAAAAATAATATAAAAGAAAATCAAAACATTTAAAAAGAACATTAAACTGAATAAAATACCATTTTCGTCATCTAGACGACCTCGTATGGTAAGACACCTTCAGGGAGTCTTGTTCCTTATTATCTTTAAGGGTGATCTTTGGTATTCCTACACAATCTAAAACCGAAAATTATGCACGGCCAAATGTTACATCATTTGGCGGCGCATTAATGAAGTGATATTAGTTTCAAAATTATATGTGTTATACATAATTACAATATGAGTGAAATAATAGGCTTTAAACTATTTATACCATGCTAAGTCATGCATAAACAAATATAATAACATGATAGAAACTCAAAATGTTTAAAAAGAATATTAAAATGACTAAAATACCATTTTTGTCATCTAGACGACCTCGAATGGCAAGACACCTTCAGAGAGTCTTTCTCCTTGTTCCCTTTTAAGGTAATTTTAGGAATATCTGCATAATCTGAAACCGAAAATTATGCGTCGCCAAAAATAATAATATGATAGTAATAGAAAAGGTTTAAAAAGAACATTAAAATGAGTAAAATAACATTTTCGTCACCTAAACGACCTCGAATGGCAAGACATCTTCAGGCTCCTAGTTCCCTTTTAGGGTGATTTTAGGAATTTCTGCACAATCTAAAACTAAAAAGTATGCACCGTCAAATGTTACTCCATTTGGCGGCGCACATTAATGAGTTAAATTAGTATTTAATGAAGTTATATGAGTTTTTAAATTATATGCGTTATACATAAGTATAATGTGAGTGAAATAATAGGCTTTAAAACTATTTATACCATGCTAAGTCATGCTTAAACAAAAATTATAATATAAAAGAAATTCAAAACATTTAAAAAGAACGTTAAACTGAGTAAAATACCATTTTCGTCATCTAGACGACCTCGAATGGCAAGACACCTTCAAGAGTTTTCCTCCCTGTTCTCTTTTAGGGTGTTCTTAGGAATCTGAACTGTGACGACCCGGAAATTTCTGACCAAATTTAAACTTAACCTTTATATGTTTCCGACACGATAAGCAGAATTTGTAATGCTGAATCTCAAAAAGTTTGGAACTACATTCATGTAATCAATTACCCGTTGACCGTGTTCGACGATTCACGAACAATTATGAGTATATAGATATGTATATATAATATATAATATTAACTGAAAACATTAACAAAGTATTAGATGTATGATACTTTACATGATCGTATTTGTTTCGATATATTTATCGACAGAATTAAGAGATAATATCAAATGATTGAATTATCAGATACATTATGATATGATTACGGGACTATGTTATGAGGTCCACTGTGATTTAAGAAATCTATTCTTTTTGACAACATTCGGAAAATGGTAAAGTGATTTATAAGTAAAAACAAATGTGTCAATTAACGGGAACTAGACAAGGGTTAGTGGAAATTCCTGTTTAATTTCCAAGGCATGTTTTATAATATTTTCCTCGTGACCTTGATAAGATAACTATGTTAACTTTCATGTTATTTAATATGAAAATAAGAACGTGCAGTGTAAATAACTTAGATGTTGGATATCGACAAGTTAAGTAACTCGACATTTTTCATTAAGATGATTTCATACGTTTATTTAATCTTTGGACTTTATCCCATGCTTCACCAACAGACTATAATTTAAAAACTTGAAACCTATTATGAATATATATAATTCTACGTTTCTAAAATGTTTTATGATATAACGATTTCCATTATTTTAACCTTTTAACAAAATGATTCTTAAATATATTTAGTTTCGGAAAATAAAATTATCATATTTATTTGATTTAGTTTCAAAAGTACAAAAAACGTTTTCAGTTTAAAAAGAACTTTATTATTAAAATGTATATATCTTTTATAAATATCTAGAACCACTTTTGACAACTCATTACTTAACCAGTATGATAAAGATAACGATATTTATATTTTATTTTATTAAATATATATAACCATTTAAATTAATATTATATATATTTATACGCGTATTATACATACATAGTTTTATACTTTTACTATACTTTAACTTTACCTTTACTTTACTTTTACTTTACTTTAACTTTAATAATTCATACTTTAATAATTCACTTTATTAATTCACTTTAATAATTCATACTTTAGTAATTCACTTTAATACTTCATACTTTAATAATTCACTTTAATAATTCATACTTTAATAATTCACTTTAATAATTCAAAAATCTATTATAAATAGAATTCAATAGGTTTCATTATTTCATAGAAACTTGAAAATATATTTCTCTAAACTCTCTCAATCGAATTACATATATATATTTTCTTTGTACTATTTCAAGATATTATTAGTATACATAAAATACTACGACGGAGTTATATTCAGACGATTTCAAAATAAGTTTTCAAACGGGATAGAGCTAAGGAAATTATGAGTTATAGCTATGGAGGTTATAGGTATTGATCGAGGGTATTGCTCATGAGGTCAACCTAACGTTTATCATTTTCATTGCGTCTACGTACTTTCCTGCAATACTGAATCACAATATTGATACGTTCGTGAATCCGAGACAAACCCTGCACTTGTTAAGTGTCGTCATATACATAATTGCTACGAAATACAGTATTGTCAGTTTCATTACTCCCTTTTTATATATATTTTTGGGCTGAGAATACATGCACTGTTTTATAACTGTTTTACGAAATGGACACAAGTAATAAAAACATATTCTACGTTGAGTTGTACCACTTTGCATATTTTTCCCTAATAGCTTGGTAACTAATATTTACATGTTGTAAGAGCATGTAAGCGCGAATCCTATTGATAGATCTATCAGGTTTGACAACCCCAACCGGGCTAGTAGCTCTAGTATCGTAAACGGTTGCATAGTACTTTGTTTTTACTACACTTGGTACAGTGAAGGGAGATTTCATAATAAAGGGAATATGCCACATTAATTGTTAAGTATGGTTACCGAAGCGCTCAACAACTTATAGAATACTTTTATACACTTGCGAGTGTACGAATATTTATGGAAACTGAAATCTTGTGGTCTAATACTATTACGGAAATGATTGATTATGATAAACTAATGAACTCACCAACCTTTTGGTTGACACTTTAAAGCATATTTATTCTCAGGTATTAAAGAAATCTTCCGCTGTGTATTAGCTCATTTTAAGGATATTACCTGGAGTCATTCATGACATACTTTGAAAGACGTTGCATTCGAGTCAATTATATGTAATGGTATGCATGCCGTCAATTTTTGATGTAAAGAAAGTTTGTCTTTTAAAAACGAATGCAATGTTTGTAAAACATATCATATAGAGGTCAAATACCTCGCGATGTAATCAACTATTGTGAATCGTTTATAATGTATATGAACGGGTCCTTAAAGTTGGTATCAGAGCGGTGGTCTTAGCGAACCAGATCTTGCATTAGTGTGTCTAACTGATAGTTGTTAAGATGCATTAGTGAGCCTGGACTTCGACCGTGTCTGCATGTCAAAAGTTTTGCTTATCATTTTTAGTCGAAAATCATCTACTTACCATCCTTAGGAAATTACCTGCTTATCATTCTTAAGTCTTGACGCGTTTTCCTACATTTATTGCATAATAGTGTATAGACGAATTCTTAGCTTAGCATATCTGTTACTGTGAACTTTGACTGACATCTTTCAAAGATTCCTCCATAATTTATGGGATTTTAGTATTATATATACATATGTAAATTATGTATTGAAGAATACCAAATCTAAATTCTACAATCTATTTCATACAAAAAATTCTTTCCCTGATCATACAAGATGGATCCCTCAACCAGTTCGAGTTCCTCGGATTCCGACAGCTATGCCGATATGGATTTTGTAGTGACCCGAAATTTTCCATGTTTATATATATATATTAAATGAAATTGTTATTTACATGATTAAGTATTTCCAACATATTAAGTAATCAAACTTTTTAAGACTTGATTAATTGAAATAGGTTTCATATAGACAATTGACCACCCAAGTTAACCGGTGATTCACGAACGTTAAAACTTGTAAAAACTATACGATGACATATATATGGTTATATATATAGTTAAAATGATTTTATTATAAGTATGTATCTCATTAGGTATTTTAACAATGAGATATATACATAAAATGAGACTATTAATTTAAGAAGCTCGAAAACGATATATATAACGATTATCGTTATAACAACGTCTTACTAGGTACATATGAACCATATTAAGATATTGATACACTTGGTTAATTATGTTAAATGATAATTAAATATATTATTAAGTGTATTAACAATAAAATACATATGTAAAAAGAAGACTACTAACTTAATGATTTCGAAACGAGACATATATGTAACGATTATCGTTGTAACGACATTTAACTGTATATATATCATACTAAGATATATTATATATCATAATATCATGATAATATAACAATTTAACATCTCATTTGTTATAATAAACAATGGGTTAACAACATTCAACAAGATCGTTAACCTAAAGGTTTCAAAACAACATTTACATGTAACGACTAACGATGACTTAACGACTCAGTTAAAATGTATATACATGTAGTGTTTTAATATGTATTCATACACTTTTGAAAGACTTCAAGACACTTATCAAAATACTTCTACTTAACAAAAATGCTTACAATTACATCCTCGTTCAGTTTCATCAACAATTCTACTCGTATGCACCCGTATTCGTACTCGTACAATACACAGCTTTTAGATGTATGTACTATTGGTATATACACTCCAATGATCAGCTCTTAGCAGCCCATGTGAGTCACCTAACACATGTGGGAACCATCATTTGGCAACTAGCATGAAATATCTCATAAAATTACAAAAATATGAGTAATCATTCATGACTTATTTACATGAAAACAAAATTACATATCCTTTATATCTAATCCATACACCAACGACCAAAAACACCTACAAACACTTTAATTCTTCAATTTTCCTCATCTAATTGATCTCTCTCAAGTTCTATCTTCAAGTTCTAAGTGTTCTTCGTAAATTCCAAAAGTTCTAGTTTCATAAAATCAAGAATACTTCCAAGATTGCAAGTTTACTTCCAAGTTTTCTAAATCCATTCCAAGTAATCATCCAAGATCAAGAAACCTTTGTTACTTACAGTAGGTTATCTTTCTAATACAAGGTAATAATCATATTCAAACTTTAATTCAATTTCTATAACTATAACAATCTTATTTCGAGTGGAAATCTTACTTGAAATTGTTTTCGTGTCATGATTCTGCTTCAAGAACTTTCAAGCCATCCAAGGATCCTTTGAAGCTAGATCTATTTTTCTCATTTCCATAGGTTTATCCAAGGAACTTGAGGTAGTAATGATGTTCATAACATCATTTGATTCATACATATAAAGCTATCTTATTCGAAGGTTTAAACTTGTAATCACTAGAACGTAGTTTAGTTAATTCTAAACTCGTTCGCAAATAAAAGTTAATCCTTCTAACTTGACTTTTAAAATCAACTAAACACATGTTCTATATCTATATTATATGCTAACTTAATGATTTAAAACCTGGAAACACGAAAAACACCGTAAAACCGGATTTACGACATCGTAGTAACACCGCGGGCTGTTTTAGGTTAGTTAATTAAAAACTATGATAAACTTGGATTTAAAAGTTGTTATTCTGGGAAAATAATTTTTATTATGAACATGAAACAATATCCAAAAATTATGGTTAAACTCAAAGTGAAAGTATGTTTTCTAAAATGGTCATCGAGACGTCGTTCTTTCGACTAAAATGACTACCTTTACAAAAACGACTTGTAACTTATTTTTCCGACAATAAACCAATACATTTTATGTTTAGATTCATAAAATAGAGTTCAATATGAAACCATAGCAATTTTATTCACTCAAAACGGATTTAAAATGAAGAAGTTATGGGTAAAACAAGATTGGATAATTTTTCTCATTTTAGCTACGTGAAAATTGGTAACAAATCTATTCCAACCATAACTTAATCAACTTGTATTGTATATTATGTAATCTTGAGATACCATATACACGTATACAATGTTTCGACCTATCATGTCGACACATCTATATATATTTCGGAACAACCATAGACACTCTATATGTGAATGTTGGAGTTAGCTATACAGGGTTGAGGTTGATTCCAAAATATATATATAGTTTGAGTTGTGATCAATACTGAGATACGTATACACTGGGTCATGGATTGATTCAAGATAATATTTATCGATTTATTTTTGTACATCTAACTGTGGACAACTAGTTGTAGGTTACTAATGAGGACAGCTGACTTAATAAACTTAAAACATCAAAATGTATTAAAAGTATTATAAATATATTTTGAACATACTTTGATATATATGTATATATTGTTATAGGTTCGTGAATCAGCCAGTGGCCAAGTCTTACTTCCCGACGAAGTAAAAATCTGTGAAAGTGAGTTATAGTCCCACTTTTAAAATCTAATATTTTTGGGATGAGAATACATGCAGGTTTTATAAATGATTTACAAAATAGACACAAGTACGTGAAACTACATTCTATGGTTGAATTATCGAAATCGAATATGCCCCTTTTTATTAAGTCTGGTAATCTAAGAATTAGGGAACAGACACCCTAATTGACGCGAATCCTAAAGATAGATCTATTGGGCCTAACAAACCTCATCCAAAGTACCGGATGCTTTAGTACTTCAAAATTTATATCATATCCGAAGGGTGTTCCGGAATGATGGGGATATTCTTATATATGCATCTTGTTAATGTCGGTTACCAGGTGTTCACCATATGAATGATTTTTATCTCTATGTATGGGATGTGTATTGAAATATGAAATATTGTGGTCTATTGTTACGATTTGATATATATAGGTTAAACCTATAACTCACCAACATTTTTGTTGACGTTTAAAGCATGTTTATTCTCAGGTGAATACTAAGAGCTTCCGTTGTTGCATACTAAAATAAGGACAAGATTTGGAGTCCATGTGTGACGATCCGGAAATTTCTGACCAAATTTAAACTTTATCTTTATATTATTCCGACACGATAAGCAAAGTTTGTTAAGTTAAATCTCAAGAATTTTAAATTGTGTTCATACATTCATTATAACCTCGACCAAATTCCGAAGATTCACGAACTGTTATATATAAATAAATATGTATATATATGTATATATATATATTATAAATTAAAAATATTAATAAAGTATTAAACGTATAATACTTTACATGAACGTATTTGTTTCAATATGTTTATCGATGGAATTAGAAGATAATATCAAATGATTGATTTATCAGATACATTGTGATATGATTATGGGTCTATGTTATAAGGTCCACTGTGATTTAAGAAATCTATTCTTTTTGACGACATTCGGAAAATGGTAAAGTGCTTTATAAGTAAGAACGTGGAGTGTAAATAACTTAGATGTTGGATATCGACAAGTTAAGTAACTCGACATTTTTCATTAAGATTATTTCATACGTTTATTTAACCTTTGAACTTTATCGCATGCTTCACCAACAGACTGTAATTTAAAAACTTGAAACCTATTATGAAAATATATGATTTTACTTTTCTAAAATGTTTTATGATATAACGATTTCCATTATTTTAACCTTTAAACAAAATGCTTCTTAAATATATTTAGTTTTGGAATACTAAATTATCATATTTATTTGATTTAGTTTCAAACGTACAAAAACGTTTTCACTTTAAAAAGAACATTATTATTAAAATGTATATAACTTTTATAAATATCTAGAACCACTTTTAACAACTCATTACTTAACTAGTATGATAAAGATAACGATATTTATATTTTATTTTATTAAATATATATAACGATTTAAATTAATATTATGTATATTTATACGCGTATTATACGTACATAGTTTTATACTTTTACTATACTTAAACTTTACCTTTACTTTATTTTTACTTTACCTTAACTTTAATAATTCACTTTAATAATTCATACTTTAATAATTTACTTTAATAATTCACTTTAATAATTCATACTTTAATAATTCACTTTAATAATTCATACTTTAATAATTCACTTTAATAATTCATACTTTAATAATTCACTTTAATAATTCATACTTTAATAATTCACTTTAATAATTTAAAAATCTATTATAAATAGAATTTAATAGGTTTCATTATTTGATAGAAACTTGAAAATATTTTCTCTAAACTCTCTCAATCGATTTACATATATATATTTACTCCGTATTATTTCAATATATTATCAGTATACATAAAATATTACGACGGAGTGCTGTCCGAGTGATTTCGAAATTGTTTTTCGAGCGGGATAGAGCTAAGGAAATTATGGGTTAAAGCTATGGAGGTTATGGGTATGGTTCGGGAGTATTGCTCGTGAGTCAAACTAGTGTTTATCATCTTCGTTGCGTCTACGTACTTTTCCTGCAATATTGAATCTCAATATTGATACGTTCGTGAATCCAAGGCCAACATTGCACTTGTTCAATGACCTCATATGTATTTTTACTACAAAATACAGTATTGTGAGTTTCATTTGCTCCCTCTTATATATATTTTTGGGACTGAGAATACATGCGCTGTTTTTTTAAATGTTTTACGAAATAGGCACAAGTACTAAAACTAATTCTACATGGGTTTAAACCAGAAATATACCCTTAGCTTGGTAACATTAAACTACTTGTCTATGTACGGTAGGCGCGAATCCTAAAGATAGATCTATTGGGCCTGACAAACCCCATCCTGACTATGGGATGCTTTAGTACTTTGAGGTTACTTTAAACACACCTGATCTGGTGTACTTCAGAGGGTAAAACATGAACGTTAAGGCTTGTTACCGGGTGCCTACAACTTATAGAATACTTTTATACACTTGCGAGTGTACATATATTTATAAACGAAAATCTTGTGGTCTATTAATATATTAAAATGATTGTTATGATAAACCTATGAACTCACCAACCTTTTGGTTGACACTTTAAAGCATGTTTATTCTCAGGTACTAAAGAAATCTTCCGCTGTGCATTATCTCTTTTTAAGGATATTACTTGGAGTCATTCATGGCATATTTTGAAAGACGTTGCATTCGAGTCATTGAGTTCATCAAGATTATTATTAAGTCAATTATAGTTGGATGTATTATGAAATGGTATGCATGCCGTCAACTTTCGTTGTAAAGAAAGTTTGTCTTTTAAAAATGAATGCAATGTTTGTAAAATGTATCATATATAGAGGTCAAATACCTCGCGATGTAATCAACTATTTTGAATCGTTTATAATGTAAATGAACGGGTCCTTTCAGTTGGTATCAGAGCGGTGGTCTTAGCGAACCAGGTCTGCATTAGTGTGTCTAACTGATAGTTGTTAGGATGCATTAGTGAGTCTGGACTTCGACCGTGTCTGCATGTCAAAACTTTCGCTTATCATTTTTGTCGGAAATCATCTGCTTATCATCTTTAGGAAATTACCTGCTCATTATTATTAGTCTAGATACCTTTTACTTCATTGATTGCATGAATAAGTGTATAGAAAAAATTCATATCTTAGCGTATCTGTTACTGTAGACCTTGCCTGATATCTCTCGTAAATTTCTCCGTAATTTAAGGGATCCTGGTACTATATATATCTATGCACATTATGCATTGAGAATACCATCCAACTATCAATTTCTGTCACTAAACTCTTCATACCAAAAATCTTTTCTGTGATCGCTTAAGATGGCCTCTACGAATCGACCAAGTTCCTCTGACTCCGAAGACAGCGTGACAGGAGCACACCAACCAATCAACTACCGTGATTACTGGAGAAAATGGGAGTGGATTCACGACATACTCACCCTATGGAGAAGGGAAGAAGGTACTCCATATCATGAACCAAATCTACCACCTAACCTTGGAGTACTTGACCCGCTAACCGGCGAACCCGTTCGCAACATCGTTTATACCCTTTTTGCAAGAATTTTTCGTCTTGAGACTACCATTAACGGAACTAGAGAAAATATCCGACCTTTACCTTACACCGATAACCAACCAGGGTTAGTAGAAGAAGTTAAAGAACTCGGAGCTCGAGTGTTAACTTTAGAGAGCACAGTACATAATTTGCAAGCACCTGCAGTATCACCAACACCAGTAACATCACCAGCCTCAGCACCAACAGCACTAGTACCACCAACAACAACATCCGCGTCACCAGCTTCGACATCTCATTCTATACCTCGAGTATAATCATCGTTCTACATGACGTTCTACATCATTTATTTTCATTCGACATAGCGATTATGTAATCTCTAATGTTTTAAAGATTATATATTCTTGTTCTAACGGTAAATCAAATGAGTTTAATATCATATTGACTCATTAAATCCATGATTACATCCGAAGAAAATATATAGGTATATATTTTTTTTCATAAAGATTGTAATTAAAAATTCTTTCGTACAAACTGTTAATGGTGAAAATATTTTAACGGGTAGGTAATACCTGAGGAATATTTAGATTTCACATTAATAAGTTACATTGTACATTCTTCGAATCTGATTCAACAGTCATTTACTATCCTACTTACAACCACCGATATACGTATCCGTTCACCGCAGAATAATCATTTTCATCCAATTTTATATTTGGATTTTGACCTATCCGAATCCAACAAGTGGCATAATGAAGAAAACATTGGACAAAATAAAATTTGTTAGAAATAAACAAATTAACTATGAGAAATTTTATTAAGAATCCACGCTAACTGTTCCTAGCTAAATGTTCCTAGCTAACTGATTACATTTTATTTATCGCAATTTATTTATCGCAATTTATATTCTTGCAATTTTATTTATCGTCATTTAATTTCTGTTATTTATTTTTACGCACTTTAAATATCGAGTCACGTATACAAGGTTTTGACATATCATATCGACGCATATATATATATATATATATATATATATATATATATATATATATATATATATATATATATATTATTTGGAATAACAATAGACACTCTATATGCAGTAATGCTGGAGTTAGCTATACATGGTTGAGGTTGATTCTACAATAATATATATACTTTGAGTTGTTACCGAGTCTGAGACATGTATACGGGTCACGATATGTATTAATTAATTCGAATATTATATATTAAACTATATATGAATTATTGGACTGTTAATTGTGGACTATCGACTGTGGACTAATAACATTGGACAATTAAAATGAATTAAAATATTGATTATAACATATGAAACTAAACAATTCTTCAAGTTTTCCACTTGATTTCATCCTAAACTTCATTTGTATCTTGACGATTACAATCTGCATTCAAATCTTTCATGATTCTTGAAAACACCTCAATCGAGAGGATAAACCAACCACACTTCATCTACGGAAGAAAAGATCGATGCATATAGTTATGCATCTGAAAACACTCGGAACCTGAGTAAACGTTTAACACGTATCTGTGCTAGCTCCCTGGGCGTTGTTATTACAGAAAATCACTTTGCAATTCCTTTTCAAAGTAGCAAATTTTGTCACAGCTCCAGCAAATCAACTTCGACTTTTCGTTCAAAACAACCATATCATAATTTTGATATATATGCGTGCTCTTTATTGTTACCGGGGAACCTTTTATATTCCACCATATTACCATCAATGTTTAATCATCTAAAAACACAATTCTCTTGAAACCACCTCGGATTGATAACCGATGACCCAGATATGGTAGCATTAAATACAGAGGAAACAGCTAAATCATAGATGGTCTAAACGGCCAAAAGTTTGATAATAAAGAATGGAATGTTGGGAACGCTCGATAGAAAATATGGTACTGAAAAACAGATTGAGCTAACCATGAAGGAGACCAAGGACAAATACAAGGACCAAACCCTATATTCAAAGAATCCAGGTAATTCTGGATCCGATGAAATCTTTAGAGAATATTCTGCTTCGAAGTCATGTTAAAATCTTGCGGAAAATCTTTCTTCATCAACCTTCGATCTTAGAAATTCCAAAAATATCATCATAAATATCTTCGATATTTCTGAGGATATTTTCATAAGTATTCTTGTCCGAAATCATTTATCTCTTCGCGATATCAGTGTTATATCATAAAGGAAACTGTTTAGTTTTCAAAATCTGAAATTTTCGAGTTTGAAGTATGAATGTTTTCGAAGTAGTGTTGGGAACTGAAGCATGAGTTAGTATAATATAATGACACTTGATCAACGTGATTATATTACAGTAAGTCATGCTGAGTTTCTAATGAAACATGATGATTCACAGACCATAACGTCATCATGTGCCATGTTACGCGACTCTTACATTCTATCTAATCTCTAAACATATCAAGAACATAATTTCTTGATAATTCTTTCTTTTCTCTTGAATTCTGGTAATTTAACCAATCAAGATCGTGCTATTACAATTTCTTCCTTAGAACATTAGTCATGTTCATTCGAAACTCCATACTTACGAATTCTGAACCATTATTCACTGACTTAAAGTTGAGAAGAGAAAACCAAAGGATGGAACTCCAAAATATAAAGGAAATAAAGAGGGTGGATTTATAATGAAATATCCGACAGAGCAATCAAAACAGATTATCGCATTTAACCAAAGAAGATCCTATTCCTTAATCTTCGAAGATTTAAATTTTATTTAGATTTTAAAGATTTCTTTAAATCCCTTGAATTCCAGAAATCCACCGTGACTACGTCAAAAGTTAAATTTCTATCCCAAACTATTGTGACAGCTACCCTCGTACGCTTCACATAATCAAATCGTTTTATCTACATTACTCAGTAATGATGAAACTCTATTTATCAACTCATATTCGTCATGAAAACAGTTTTATGGTTAACCATGACGACCTTACTCAAATTTCGGGACGAAATTTCTTTAACGGGTAGGTACTGTGACGATCCGGAAATTTCTGACCAAATTTAAACTTTATCTTTATATTATTCCGACACGATAAGCAAAGTTTGTTAAGTTAAATCTCAAGAATTTTAAATTGTGTTCATACATTCATTATAACCTCGACCAAATTCTGAAGATTCACGAACCGTTATATATAAATAAATATGTATATATATGTGTATATATATATTATAACTTAAAAATATTAATAAAGTATTAAACGTATAATACTTTACATGAACGTATTTGTTTCAATATGTTTATCGATGGAATTAGAAGATAATATCAAATGATTGATTTATCAGATACATTGTGATATGATTACGGGTCTATGTTATAAGGTCCACTGTGATTTAAGAAATCTATTCTTTTTGACGACATTCGGAAAATGGTAAAGTGCTTTATAAGTAAGAACGTGGAGTGTAAATAACTTAGATGTTGGATATCGGCAAGTTAAGTAACTCGACATTTTTCATTAAGATTATTTCATACGTTTATTTAACCTTTGAACTTTATCGCATGCTTCACCAACAGACTGTAATTTAAAAACTTGAAACCTATTATGAAAATATATGATTTTACTTTTCTAAAATGTTTTATGATATAATGATTTCCATTATTTTAACCTTTAAACAAAATGCTTCTTAAATATATTTAGTTTTGGAAAACAAAATTATCATATTTATTTGATTTAGTTTCAAACGTACAAAAACGTTTTCAGTTTAAAAAGAACTTTATCTAGAACCACTTTTAACAACTCATTACTTAACTAGTATGATAAAGATAACGATATTTATATTTTATTTTATTAAATATATATAACGATTTAAATTAATATTATATATATTTATACGCGTATTATACGTACATAGTTTTATACTTTTACTATACTTAAAGTTTACCTTTACTTTATTTTTACTTTACCTTAACTTTAATAATTCACTTTAATAATTCATACTTTAATAATTCACTTTAATAATTCATAATTTAATAATTCACTTTAATAATTCATACTTTAATAATTCACTTTAATAATTCATACTTTAATAATTCACTTTAATAATTCATACTTTAATAATTCACTTTAATAATTCATACTTTAATAATTCACTTTAATAATTCAAAAATCTATTATAAATAGAATTCAATAGGTTTCATTATTTGATAGAAACTTGAAAATATTTTCTCTAAACTCTCTCAATCGATTTACATATATATATTTACTCCGTATTATTTCAATATATTATCAGTATACATAAAATATTACGACGGAGTGCTGTCCGAGTGATTTCGAAATTGTTTTTCGAGCGGGATAGAGCTAAGGAAATTATGGGTTAAAGCTATGGAGGTTATGGGTATGGTTCGGGAGTATTGCTCGTGAGTCAAACTAGTGTTTATCATCTCCGTTGCGTCTACATACTTTTCCTGCAATATTGAATCTCAATATTGATACGTTCATGAATCCAAGGCCAACATTGCACTTGTTCAATGATGTCATATGTATTTTTACTACAAAATACAGTATTGTGAGTTTCATTTGCTCCCTTTTATATATATTTTTGGGACTGAGAATACATGCGCTGTTTTTTTAAATGTTTTACGAAATAGGCACAAGTACTAAAACTAATTCTACGTGGGTTTAAACCAGAAATATACCCTTAGCTTGGTAACATTAACCTACTTGTCTATGTACGGTAGGCGCGAATCCTAAAGATAGATCTATTGAGCCTGACAAACCCCATCCTGACTATGGGATGCTTTAGTACTTCGAGGTTACTTTAAACACACCTGATCTGGTGTACTTCAGAGGGTAAAACATGAACATTAAGGCTTGTTACCGGGTGCCTACAACTTATTGAATACTTTTATACACTTGCGAGTGTACATATATTTATAAACGAAAATCTTGTGGTCTATTAATATATTAAAATGATTGTTATGATAAACCTATGAACTCACCAAACTTTTGGTTGACACTTTAAAGCATGTTTATAGTCAGGTATTAAAGAAATCTTCCGCTGTGCATTATCTCATTTTAAGGATATTACTTGGAGTCATTCATGGCATATTTTGAAAGACGTTGCATTCGAGTCATTGAGTTCATCAAGATTATTATTAAGTCAATTATAGTTAGATGTATTATGAAATGGTATGCATGCCGTCAACTTTCGTTGTAAAGAAAGTTTGTCTTTTAAAAATGAATGCAATGTTTGTAAAATGTATCATATAGAGGTCAAATACCTCGCAATGTAATCAATTATTGTGAATCGTTTATAATGTATATGAACGGGTCCTTTCACCATGTTTGTATGATATTGTGTAAAAACTGCATTCAAGAAACTGATTTCGATGTAACATATTTGTATTGTAAACCATTATGTAATGGTCGTGTGTAAACAGGATATTTTAGATTATCATTATTTGATAATCTACGTAAAGCTTTTTAAACCTTTATTTATGAAATAAAGGTTATGGTTTGTTTTAAAAATGAATGCAGTCTTTGAAAAACGTCTCATATAGAGGTCAAAACCTCGCAACGAAATCAATTAATATGAAACGTTTCTAATCAATAAGAACGAGACATTTCAGTTGGTATCCGAGCGTTGGTCTTAGAGAACCAGAATTTTGCATTAGTGTGTCTTATCGAGTTTGTTAGGATGCATTAGTGAGTCTGGACTTCGACCGTGTTTACTTGAAAAATGATTGCTTAACAAATTTTGTTGGAAACTATATATTTTTAACATGTGAATATTATGTGATATATTAATCTCTTAACGCGTTTGATATTATGTGATAGATGTCTACCTCTAGAACAAGTCCCATTGACTCACCTAATAATAATGAAGAGTCAAATGTAAATTGGAATGATTCGTGGACTGATTCACAAGTTCCCGAAGAGGAACCGGAAGAAGAGTCGGAACCGAAAGAAGAATCAGAACCGGAAGAGGAGGAACCGGAGGAGGAAATAGAACCGGTGGGGGAAATAATAAAACGGTTAAGTAAAAGAAAATCCTCAACTAACCGACCAAGGTTAATTATGGTCAATGGTGTTTCCGCCAAGGAAGCAAAATATTGGGAGATTACCAATTCTCCGATGAATCGGATTCCGACGAGAATTCCGATGATGTTATAGAAATTACCCCAACTGAATTTAAAAAGGCAAAAGAAAATAATAAGGGAAAGGGCATAAAAATAGAGAAATCTAATTCCAACCCCGATGAACTTTATATGTATCGTCAACCCCCGAAGCCCTTAAGTTGTAACAATGACCCGGGAACCTCTAAACCACCAGGTTTTTCTAAACCAATGTGGAAAACGACGGCTCGTATTAGGGGAACATCATATATCCCTAGAAACTTGGAAAAACGAACCAAAACCGAAGAAGAAGAAATGAGCGAGTCGGAATAAGATAGTTGTATTCGTGTGGTGTAATATATGTAATATAGTGTGCTTATGCTTTATGATATATGTAAAAATTGCTTGTATTAATAAGTATTTTTTTTTATGAATCTAACTCTTGTCAATTTTATAGTATAAAAACACAAAATGGATAGACAACCCAATATTTTAAGAGGCCTACCCGGAGACATGATTGATGAAATATTGTCTAGAGTCGGTCAGAATTCTTCGGCACAACTATTTACGGCGAAATCAGTTTGTAAGACAATCGAAGAACGTTCTAAGAATGTCTTGGTTTATAAGAGACTTTCGTTTGAAAGATGGGGGATATCACATTGGGAAACCCATAAGTTACGATGTGTTTACTTTGACGCATATATTGCGGGGAACCCAAATGCTATTTTACGCAACGGGTTAAGAAATTATTTTGACTCAATGTATCCAAATATACGACTTCATGATTTTGAAAAAGCGGCTAACATGCAACATAAAGAAGCATGCTATGCTTACGGGTTAGTAATGTTCGCTTCTCACCAAAGTGAGAAAAAGAACATCGGGCTACAACTATTAAACAAAACGTTCTCACAAGTGACGGAGTCGGTAATTGGGGTAAGAAATGAGGTTTTTAGGTTATTACGAGACTGTTGGTCATTACGTAACCCTCGTCCCTTTGACGACGTTACAACACGCAGTCTTATCAACGGCCATAACGGTTATGTTCCACAAGACCAAGGATGGGAAGTAGTCCTAGTAAAACCAGAATGCATGACTTGTTTCTGGACGTATGAATTACGTGTCTTTATTGCCTTTGCTGAACGACTTGTGTATTAGCTAGAATTATCTTCACAACTATCTTGTATCAAAGTTATTGTGTGCTATATTTCATGCTTTATGTAAAATAAGCGGTATTGTAAGTTTGTAAAATATTGTATAAAAGTTCGAACGCGAAATATTATTATAATCAGTTTTTCATATAGAATTGTAGTAGTTGAATTGTATATTAGCTACTAAGTATGAACTTAACGGGTAGGTACTACCCGAATTTAAACTTATAAAACGCTAATATGAAGAAAAAGCTTTTATAAATGAGTTCATATTATGCTACGAAATACTATTAACTACTCTTAATATTCTGTATGATTAACTTGTTCCATTTGACTATTTTAAAGGAAATGGCACCGACTACTCGACACACCGTGAATATGAATGAAGAGGAATTCCGTACTTTTCTAGCTTCAAACATAGCCGCAGTACAGGCTGCGCTACATACCAACAATAACCTTGGATCTAGCAGTACAGGAAATCTTGTAGGATGCACCTACAAAGAATTCACTGCCTGCAAACCTTTGGAATTTGATGGAACCAAAGGACAAATCGGATTGAAATGGTGGACCGAGAAGGTCGAATCGGTGTTTGCCATAGGTAAGTGTACTGAAGAGGACAAAGTGAAGTACGCTACACATACCTTCACAGGTTCTGCGTTAACATGGTGGAATACCTATCTAGAGCAAGTGGGACAAGATGATGCGTACGCACTACCGTGGTCAGCATTCAAGCACTTGATGAACGAGAAGTACCGTCCCAGAACCGAGGTCAATAAGCTCAAGACAGAACTTAGAGGGTTACGAACCCAAGGATTTGATATTACCACTTATGAAAGACGATTCACAGAATTGTGCCTATTGTGTCCAGGAGCGTTCGAAGATGAGGAAGAGAAGATCGACGCGTTTGTGAAAGGATTACCGGAAATAATCCAAGAAGATATAAGTTCACACGAGCCCGCCTCCATACAACAGGCATGTAGAATGGCTCACAAACTAGTGAACCAGATTGAGGAAAGAATTAAAGAACAGACGGCTGAAGAGGCCAATGTGAAGCAAGTCAAAAGAAAGTGGGAGGAAAACGGTGATAAGAATCACCAATACAACAACAACAGCAATTACAATAATAATCGCAACAATTATCCCAACAATCGCAACATCAATTGCAACTACAACAAACGGCCCAACAACAACAACAACAACAACAACAACAATAACAACAACAACAACAACAACAACAGCAACTACAACAATCATCCCAACAACAACAATCAGAAGCAGCTATGCCAAAGGTGTGAAAAGTATCACTCGGGGTTCTGCACCAAATTTTGCAACAAGTGTAAAAGAAATGGTCATAGCGCGGCGAAGTGTGAGGTCTACGGACCAGGGGTTAACAGAACGAAAGGAACAAATGGTGTCGGAACGAGTAATGGCGGAGCAAGTAGTTTCGGAGCAAGTTATGCCAATGTAGTTTGTTATAAACGTGGAAAACTGGGCTACATTATTAGAAATTGCCCGAACCAGGAGAACACGAATGGACAAGGCCGCGGAAGAGTTTTCAATATTAATGCGGCAGAGGCACAGGAAGACCCGGAGCTTGTTACGGGTACGTTTCTTATTGACAATAAATCTGCTTACGTTTTATTTGATTCGGTTGCTGATAGAAGCTATATGAGTAGAGATTTTGTGCTAAATTAAGTTGTCCATTGACGCCGTTGGATAGTAAATTTTTACTCGAATTAGCAAACGATAAATTAATTTCAGCAGATAATATATGCCGGAATTGAGAAATTAAACTGGGTAGCGAAATATTTAAGATTGATTTGATACCAGTAGAGTTAGGGAGTTTTGATGTAATAGTTGGCATGGACTGGCTGAAGAAGGTGAAAGCAGAGATCGTATGTTATAAAAATGCAATTCGCATTGTACGAGAAGAAGGAGAACCCTTAATGGTGTACGGAGAAAAGGGCAACATGAAGCTACATCTTATTAGTAATTTGATGGCACAAAAACTAATAAGAAAAGGTTGCTATGTTGTTCTAGAACACGTCGAGAAAGTACAAACTGAAGAAAAGAGCATCAATGATGTTCCTGTCGCAAAAGAATTTCCCGATGTATTTCCGAAAGAATTACCAGGACTACCTCCACATCGATCTTTTGAATTTCAAATAGATCTTGTACCAGGAGCTGCACCAATAGCTCGTGCTCCTTATAGACTCGCACCCAGCGAGATGAAAGAACTACAAAGCCAACTGCAAGAACTATTAGAACGTGGTTTCATTCGACCAAGCATATCACCATGGGGAGCTCCTGTTTTGTTTGTCAAGAAGAAGGATGGTACATTTAGGTTGTGTATTGACTACAGAGTGTTGAACAAACTTACCATCAAAAACCGTTATCCACTGCCGAGAATTGACGACTTATTTGATCAACTACAAGGCTCGTTGGTTTATTCGAAGATCGATTTACGTTCTGGATATCATCAAATGCGAGTAAAGGAGGATGATATTCCAAAAACTGCTTTTAGGACGCGTTATGGTCATTATGAGTTTATGGTTATGCCGTTTGGATTGAATAACGCACCAGCTGTGTTCATGGACCTTATGAACCGAGTGTGTGGGCCATATCTTGACAAGTTTGTCATTGTTTTCATCGATGACATACTTATTTACTCAAAGAATGATCAAGAGCACGAAGAACATTTGAGAAAAGTGCTAGAAGTATTGAGGAAAGAAAAACTGTACGCTAAGTTTTCAAAGTGTGCATTTTGGTTGGAAGAAGTTCAATTCCTCGGTCACATAGTGAACAAAGAAGGTATCCAGGTGGACCCGGCAAAGATCGAAACCGTTGAAAAGTGGGAAACCCCAAAAACTCTGAAGCATATATGTCAATTTTTAGGATTGGCTGGTTACTACAGAAGATTCATCCAAGATTTCTCCAAAATAGCAAAACCCTTGACTGCATTAACGCATAAAGGGAAGAAATTTGAATGGAAGGATGAACAAGAGAAGGCGTTTCAATTATTGAAGAAAAACCTAACTACGGCACCTATATTATCATTGCCTGAAGGGAATGATGATTTTGTGATTTATTGTGACGCATTAAAGCAAGGTCTCGGTTGTGTATTAATGCAACAGACGAAGGTGATTGCTTATGCGTCTAGACAATTGAAGATTCACGAGCAAAATTATACGACGCATGATTTGGAATTAGGCGCGGTTGTTTTTGCATTAAATACTTGGAGGCACTACTTATATGGGGTCAAAAGTATTATATATACCGACCACAAAAGTCTTCAACACATATTTAATCAGAAACAACTGAATATGAGGCAGCGTAGGTGGATTGAATTGTTGAATGATTACGACTTTGAGATTCGTTACCACCCGGGGAAGGCAAATGTGGTAGCCGACGCCTTGACTAGAAAGGACAGAGAACTCATTCGAGTAAAATCTATGAATATAATGATTCACACTAACCTTACTACTCAAATAAAGGAGGCGCAACAAGGAGTTTTAAAAGAGGGAAATTTAAAGGATGAAATACCCAAAGGATCGGAGAAGCATCTTAATATTTGGGAAGACGGAACCCGGTATAGGGCTGAAAGAATTTGGGTACCAAAATTTGGAGATATGAGAGAAATGGTACTTAGAGAAGCTCATAAAACCAGATACTCAATACATCCTGGAACGGAGAAGATGTACAAGGATCTTAAGAAACATTTTTGGTGGCCAGGTATGAAAGCCGATATTGCTAAATATGTAGGAGAATGTTTGACGTGTTCTAAGGTCAAAGCTGAACATCAGAAACCATCAGGTCTACTACAACAACCTGAAATCCCGAAATGGAAATGGGAAAACATTACCATGGATTTCATTACTAAATTGCCTAGGACTGCAAGTGGTTATGATACTATTTGGGTAATAGTTGATCGTCTCACCAAGTCAGCACACTTCCTGCCAATAAGAGAAGATGACAAGATGGAGAAGTTAGCACGACTATATTTGAAGGAAGTCGTCTCCAGACATGGAATACCAATCTCTATTATCTCTGATAGGGATGGAAGATTTATTTCAAGATTCTGGCAGACATTACAGCAAGCATTGGGAACTCGTCTAGACATGAGTACTGCCTCTCATCCACAAACTGATGGGCAGAGCGAAAGGACGATACAAACGCTTGAAGACATGCTACGAGCTTGTGTTATTGATTTCGGAAACAGTTGGGATCGACATCTACCGTTAGCAGAATTTTCCTACAACAACAGCTACCATTCAAGCATTGAGATGGCACCGTTTGAAGCACTTTATGGTAGAAAGTGCAGGTCTCCGATTTGTTGGAGTGAAGTAGGGGATAGACAGATTACGGGTCCAGAGATAATACAAGAAACTACCGAGAAAATCATCCAAATTCAACAAAGATTGAAAACCGCCCAGAGTCGACAAAAGAGCTACGCGGACAGTAAAAGAAAAGATATAGAGTTTGAAATTGGAGAAATGGTCATGCTTAAGGTTTCACCTTGGAAAGGCGGTGTTCGATTTGGTAAACGGGGAAACTAAATCCAAGGTACATTGGACCATTCAAGATTATAGATCGTGTCGGACCAGTAGCTTACCAACTGGAGCTACCTCAACAACTCGCGGCTGTACATAACATTTTTCACGTCTCAAATTTGAAGAAATGTTTTGCTAAAGAAGATCTCACTATTCCGTTGGACGAAATCCAAATCAATGAAAAACTTCAATTCATTGAAGAACCCGTCAAAATAATGGATCGTGAGGTTAAGAGACTTAAACAAAACAAGATACCGATTGTTAAGGTTTGATAGAATGCTCGTAGAGGACCCGAGTTCACCTGGGAGCTTGAAGATCAGATGAAGAAGAAATACCCGCATTTATTTCCAGAAGATACGTCAACACCTCCAACTGCTTAAAATTTCGGGACGAAATTTATTTAACGGGTAGGTACTGTAATGACCCGAACTTTTCCATGTTTATATATATATTAAATGAAATTGTTATTTACATGATTAAGTGTTTCCAAAATTTTAAGCAATCAAACTTGTTAAGACTTGATTAATTGAAATAGGTTTCATATAGACAATTGACCACCCAAGTTAACCGGTGATTCACGAACGTTAAAACTTGTAAAAACTATACGATGACATATATATGGTTATATATATAGTTAACATGATTTTATTATATGTATGTATCTCATTAGGTATTTTAACAATGAGTTATATACATAAAAATGAGACTATTAATTTAAGAAGCTCGAAAACGATATGTATAACGATTATCGTTATAAGAACGTCTTACTAGGTACATATGAACCATATTAAGATATTGATACACTTGGTTAATTATGTTAAATGATAAGTAAATATATTATTAAGTGTATTAACAATATAATACATATGTAAAAATAAGACTACTAACTTAATGATTTCGAAACGAGACATATATGTAACGATTATCGTTGTAACGACATTTAACTGTATATATATCATACTAAGATATATTATATATCATAATATCATGATAATATAACAATTTAACATCTCATTTGTTATAATAAACAATGGGTTAACAACATTCAACAAGATCGTTAACCTAAAGGTTTCAAAACAACATTTACATGTAACGACTAACGATGACTTAACGACTCAGTTAAAATGTATATACATGTAGTGTTTTAATATGTATTCATACACTTTTGAAAGACTTCAAGACACTTATCAAAATACTTCTACTTAACAAAAATGCTTACAATTACATCCTTGTTCAGTTTCATCAACAATTCTACTCGTATGCACCCGTATTCGTACTCGTACAATACACAGCTTTTAGATGTATGTACTATTAGTATATACACTCCAATGATCAGCTCTTAGCAGCCCATGTGAGTCACCTAACACATGTGGGAACCATCATTTGGCAACTAGCATGAAATATCTCATAAAATTACAAAAATATGAGTAATCATTCATGACTTATTTACATGAAAACAAAATTACATATCCTTTATATCTAATCCATACACCAACGACCAAAAACGCCTACAAATACTTTCATTCTTCAATTTTACTCATCTAATTGATCTCTCTCAAGTTCTATCTTCAAGTTCTAAGTGTTTTTCATAAATTCCAAAAGTTCTAGTTTCATAAAATCACGAATACTTCCAAGATTGCAAGTTTACTTCCAAGTTTTCTAAATCCATTCCAAGTAATCATCCAAGATCAAGAAATCTTTGTTACCTACAGTAGGTTATCTTTCTAATACAAGGTAATAATCATATTCAAACTTTAATTCAATTTCTATAACTATAAAAATCTTATTTCGAGTGGAAATCTTACTTGAAATTGTTTTCGTGTCATGATTCTGCTTCAAGAACTTTCAAGCCATCCAAGGATCCTTTGAAGCTAGATCTATTTTTCTCATTTCCAGTAGGTTTATCCAAGGAACTTGAGGTAGTAATGATGTTCATAACATCATTCGATTCATACATATAAAGTTATCTTATTCGAAGGTTTAAACTTGTAATCACCAGAACGTAGTTTAGTTAATTCTAAACTTGTTCGCAAATAAAAGTTAATCCTTCTAACTTGACTTTTAAAATCAACTAAACACATGTTCTATATCTATATGATATGCTAACTTAATGATTTAAAACCTGGAAACACGAAAAACACCGTAAAACCGGATTTACGCCGTCGTAGTAACACCTCGGGCTGTTTTGGGTTAGTTAATTAAAAACTATGATAAACTTTGATTTAAAATTTGTTATTCTAGAAAAATGATTTGTAATATGAACATGAAACTATATCCAAAAATTATGGTTAAACTCAAAGTGAAAGTATGTTTTCTAAAATGGTCATCAAGACGTCGTTCTTTCGACTGAAATGACTACCTTAACAAAAACGACTTGTAACTTATTTTTCCGACAATAAACCTATACTTTTTCTGTTTAGATTCATAAAATAGAGTTCAATATGAAACCATAGCAATTTGATTCACTCAAAACGGATTTAAAATGAAGAAGTTATGGGTAAAACAAGATTGGATAATTTTTCTCATTTTAGCTACGTGAAAATTGGTAACAAATCTATTCCAACCATAACTTAATCAACTTGTATTGTATATTATGTAATCTTGAGATACCATAGACACGTATACAATGTTTCGACCTATCATGTCGACACATCTATATATATTTCGTAACAACCATAGACACTCTATATGTGAATGTTGGAGTTAGCTATACAGGGTTGAGGTTGATTCCAAAATATATATAGTTTGAGTTGTGATCAATACTGAGATACGTATACACTGGGTCGTGGATTGATTCAAGATAATATTTATTGATTTATTTCTGTACATCTAACTGTGGACAACTAGTTGTAGGCTACTAATGAGGACAGCTGACTTAATAAACTTAAAACATCAAAATGTATTAAAAGTATTGTAAATATATTTTGAACATACTTTGATATATATGTATATATTGTTATAGGTTCGTGAATCAACCAGTGGCCAAGTCTTACTTCCCGACGAAGTAAAAATCTGTGAAAGTGAGTTATAGTCCCACTTTTAAAATCTAATATTTTTGGGATGAGAATACATGCAGGTTTTATAAATGATTTACAAAATAGACACAAGTACGTGAAACTACATTGTATGGTTGAATTATCGAAATCGAATATGCCCCTTTTTATTAAGTCTGGTAATCTAAGAATTAGGGAACAGACACCCTAATTGATGTGAATCCTAAAGATAGATCTATTGGGCCTAACAAACCCCATCCAAAGTACCGGATGCTTTAGTACTTCGAAATTTATATCATATCCGAAGGGTGTCCCGGAATGATGGGGATATTCTTATATATGCATCTTGTTAATGTCGGTTACCAGGTGTTCACCATATGAATGATTTTTATCTCTATGTATGGGATGTGTATTGAAATATGAAATCTTGTGGTCTATTGTTACGATTTGATATATATAGGTTAAACCTATAACTCACCAACATTTTTGTTGACGTTTAAAGCATGTTTATTCTCAGGTGAATACTAAGAGCTTCCACTGTTGCATACTAAAATAAGGACAAGATTTGGAGTCCATGTTTGTATGATATTGTGTAAAAACTGCATTCAAGAAACTGATTTCGATGTAACATATTTGTATTGTAAACCATTATGTAATGGTCGTGTGTAAACAGGATATTTTAGATTATCATTATTTGATAATCTACGTAAAGCTTTTTAAACCTTTATTTATGAAATAAAGGTTATGGTTTGTTTTAAAAATGAATGCAGTCTTTGAAAAACGTCTCATATAGAGGTCAAAACCTCGCAACGAAATCAATTAATATGGAACGTTTTTAATCAATAAGAACGGGACATTTCAGACTTCCACATGAGCTCCAAAAGCAGCGTGACCGGAATGGATCAACCAATTAGCCATCATCTATTCTGGATGAATTGGGGATAGGTTCGTAATCTACTTAACCATTGGAGACAAGAAGAAGGTGATCCCTTTCATCTACCACATTTCCCTCTTGGCAATGAACCTGAAGCACTTACCGGTGAACCTGTCCGAAACACCATTTTCTCTCTCATTTCCAGAGTATCTCGTCATGATTATATACTACACCAAATTCTAGATCTTATTTATCCGCTCGTTCGAACCGACAATCATCCCTGTGTAATAGAAGAAGTCAACGAGCTTCGCGCTCGGGTAGTGGCTTTGGAGAATATGGTGCAAAGGTTACAAACACCAGTAGCAGCACCAGCAGCATAACCAGTACCACCATCAACAACATCAACAGTACCATTACCACCACCAACAACAACCGCATCGCAAACCTCAACTTCATAATCTGTCCCACGAGCATCGACGTCATACGCCATGTAGATACTAAGGAATACCACAACGATGAAGTATTGATTCATAACTTCATTGGGGAAACATTCTACGGCGATTATGTAATTTCTAAAGTTTAGAAATTATCTATCCTAGCCATAACCATAAATCAAATGAGTTTAATTTAATATTAACTCATTAAATCTATATTACGTCTGAAGAAGTATACACATATATATTTCCATAAAGACTGTAATAAAAAGTTTTTGTACAAAATATTAATTGTGAAATATTTTTTAACGGGTAGGTAATACCCGAGAGATATATAAATTCACAATTAATATATTACATTCTTCGAATCTGATTCAGCAAGTCATCCATTATACTCCCTACTTTCACAACAATATACATTCTTTTAGAGAAATCAAAACAACCATACACATTAAAAATCTAACTACATATTCTGATTTTGAAATCTCAGAATTCGATTCAAGATATAACCGAAATCATCACTCTTAGATTCCTACATCTTTCAAAACTATACTTTGACTTCAAAACTGTCCTAGAACCTCATTTCTATTCATGGAACTCACAAAAATATTTTTATCATTCAGAATCATAGAACATCATATGTATATTAACAATTACAATATGTGTTCAAACACTTCAAAATTCCTAAAGACATGCGAGATGATGATCCAACCACACATTACCCACTGTCATGCACCTGAAAAGCTCTCGAAACCAAAGTTATAGTTTAACACGTATCCGTGTTAGATCCTTTGATATTTATTACCAAATATAATTTTTCAATCTCTTTCCAAAATAGACAGTTTTGTCACAGCTCCAGCAAATCACCTTCATTTGTTTATACGAATAAACCCTTCATCATGGTTACCGGGAAACCTTTCATATCTCGCCACATTAGCAGTAAACTTATCAACAACTTCATTAACCTTCGACTTAAGCCTCTCCGAAAAGCCACTATACTTATTCATTAAAACCCCATCATGTACTCACCTACGTCCTGTAACAATAGTTGTCACACCAACTACTGAGAATTAGCAATCAGTATTTTGAATTTCGCGACAATTTTACGTCAAAAGTTATATGTATACATATAACGTCTATCTCCTAGACTTACATACTTCGAATGTGAATTTTCTGAAAAACATCCCAAACTATGAACTAGTTCTCCGAAATAGGAAAAATGCTGATGAAGCAGCAAAAACTGTAAACGACTTTAACAGTCAAAAGTTTGATGATAAAGAATAGTATGGTGGTAAAACTGAGAAAAATAGAAGGTTTGAAACTGGAAAACGGATTGAGCAAACCATGAAGGAGGCTATGGACAAATCACAAAGACTAAACCTACCTTCAAATGATCCAAATGATTCAGTGTCTACTGAAATCGTTAGCAAACACCTTACTTCTTATTCTAAACCTTCACAAACAAATCTTCTTCATCATCCATCTATGTTAAGAATTCTAAGATATTATCGTATCTTTTATTATAAATATCTTCGATATTCCTGAAGATATTTTCACAACTATTCTTATCCGAAATCTTTTATCTCTTCGCAATATCTGCGTTACAACATAAAAAGAAACTGTGTTAGTTTCTAAATTCTGAGAGAAAAAAAATTCGAATTTAAAATAGGAATGTTTTTAAAGTAGTGTTGGGAACTAAAGCATGAGTTAGTATAATATAATGACACTTGATCAACGTGATTATATTACAGTAAGTCATGCTGAGTTTCTAATGGAACGTGATGATTCACAGAACATACCGTCATCATGTACTATTTACACGACTCTTACATTCTACCCAATTTCCAAACATATTATGAACATATCATCTTTATAGCTCTATATTTTCGGATATTCTAGTAATTTGCCAAATCAAGATCGTGCCATTAAGATTTTCTTCTTGGAACATTAACTATGTTCATCCAAAAATTCATATCTACGAATTCTGGACCATTATCCGCTTGACTTAAGACCGGGAAGAGAAAACGAAAGCATGAAGCTCCGAAATATAATGGAGAATATAAAGCCCGATAACAACCCCGAAATTATAAACCGTGTATATCAATGCGTATAGCAATATAAAGACACGTGAGAATGAAAAACACAATAACCCCAAGGTAATGGTAGAAGAAAATAACTTCCTCCGATGGTAGATGAAAAAGAAGAATGACAGATATGAAAGTTAAGAGTATATCAAGAATCAATACTGGATGAAGTATATTAACGAATGCTTTAAAGTATGAATTGGGGAGAAAGACTAGAAGGTGTGAGCTGTGGAAATAAAGAAACGAATGGGGTGGATTTATAGTAAAATATCAGACAGAGAAATCGAGACAGATTATCACATTTAATCAAAGAAGATCATGATTTCCTTAATTGATGAAGAACCAAATCTTATTGCAAAGATTTTCTTTAAATCCCATGAATTCCGGAAATCAATCATAACTACGTCATCGGTTAAAACAAATATACGTTTACTCATTTAACTCTCTTGCGATAGCTTCACTTATACTCTTCGCGTAATCAAATTATTTTATCTATATTACTCAATGATGATAAAACTCTATTTATCAACTCATATTCGTCATGAAAACATTTTTATAGTTAGCCATGACGACCTCAATCAAATTTTGGGACGAAATTTCTTTAACGGGTAGGTACTGTGACGACCCGGAAATTTTCGACCAAATTTAAACCTAACATTTATATGTTTCCGACACGATAAGCAGAATTTGTAATGTTGAATCTCAAAAAGTTTGGAACTACATTCATGTAATCAATTACCCTTTGACCGTTTTCGACGATTCACGAACAATTATGAGTATATAGATATGTATATATAATATATAATATTAACTAAAAACATTAACAAAGTATTAGATATATGATACTTTACATGAACGTATTTGTTTCGATATATTTATCGACAGAATTAAGAGATAATATCAAATGATTGAATTATCAGATACATTATGATATGATTACGGGCCTATGTTATGAGGTCCACTGTGATTTAAGAAATCTATTCTTTTTGAAAATATTCGGAAAATGGTAAAGTGATTTATAAGTAAGAACAAATGTGTCAATTAACGGGAACTAGACAAGGGTTAGTGGAAATTCCTGTTTAATTTCCAAGGCATGTTTTATAATATTTTTCTCGTGACCTTGATAAGATAACTATGTTAACTTTCATTTTATTTAATATGAAAATAAGAACGTGGAGTGTAAATAACTTAGATGTTAGATATCGACAAGTTAAGTAACTCGACATTTTTCATTAAGATGATTTCATACGTTTATTTAGCCTTTGGACTTTATCCCATGCTTCACCAACAGACTGTAATTTAAAAACTTGAAACCTATTATGAATATATATAATTCTACTTTTCTAAAATGTTTTATGATATAACGATTTTCATTATTTTAAACTTTTAACAAAATGATTCTTAAATATATTTAGTTTTGGAAAACAAAATTATCATATTTATTTGATTTAGTTTCAAAAGTACAAAAAACGTTTTCAGTTTAAAAAGAACTTTATTATTAAAACGTATATATCTTTTATAAATATCTAGAACCACTTTTGACAACTCATTACTTAACCAGTATGATAAAGATAACGATATTTATATTTTATTTTATTAAATATATATAACGATTTAAATTAATATTATATATATTTATACGCGTATTATACGTACATAGTTTTATACTTTTGCTATACTTTAACTTTACCTTTACTTTACTTTTACTCTACTTTAAATTTAATAATTCATACTTTAATAATTCACTTTAATAATTCATACTTTAATAATTCACTTTAATAATTCATACTTTAATAATTCACTTTAATAATTCACTTTAATAATTCATACTTTAATAATTCACTTTAATAATTCTTACTTTAATAATTCACTTTAATAATTTATACTTTAATAATTCACTTTAATAATTCAAAAATCTATTATAAATAGAATTCAATAGGTTTCATTATTTCATAGAAACTTGAAAATATATTTCTCTAAACTCTCTCAATTTAATTACATATATATATTTTCTTTGTATTATTTCAAGATATTATTAGTATACATAAAATACTACGACGGAGTTATATTCAGACGATTTCAAAATAAGTTTTCAAACAGGATATAGCTAAGGAAATTATAGGTTATTGCTATGGAGGTTATGGGGATTGATCGAGGGTATTGCTCGTGAGGTCAACCTAACGTTTATCATTTTCGTTGTGTCTACGTACTTTCCTGTAATATTGAATCACAATATTGATACGTTCGTGAATCCGAGATAAACCCTGCACTTGTTCAGTGCCGTCATATACATAATTGCTACGAAATATAGTATTGTGAGTTTCATTACTCCCTTTTTATATATATTTTTGGGCTGAGAATACATGCACTGTTTTATAACTGTTTTACGAAATGGACACAAGTACTAAAAACATATTCTATATTGAGTTGTACCACTTTGCATATTTTTCCCTAATAGCTTGGTAACTAATATTTACATGTTGTAAGAGCATGTAAGCGCGAATCCTATTGATAGATCTATCGGGTTTGACAACCCCAACCGGGCTAGTCGCTCTATTATCGTAAACGGTTGCATAGTACTTCAATTTTACTACACTTGGTACAGTGTAGGGAGATTTCATAATAAAGGAAATATGCCACATTAATTGTTAAGTATGGTTACCGAAGCACTCAACAACTTATAGAATACTTTTATACACTTGCGAGTGTACGGATATTTATGGAAACTGAAATCTTGTGGTCTATTAATATTACGGAAATGATTGATTATGATAAACTAATGAACTCACCAACCTTTTGGTTGACATTTTAAAGCATGTTTATTCTCAGGTATTAAAGAAATCTTTCGCTGTGCATTAGCTCATTTTAAGGATATTACCTGGAGTCATTCATGACATATTTGAAAGACATTGCATTCGAGTCGTTGAGTTCATCAAGATTAATTTTAAGTTAATTATAGTTGGATGTAATATGAAATGGTATGCATGCTGTCAATTTTTTATGTAAAGAAAGTTTGTCTTTTAAAAACGAATGCAATGTTTATAAAACGTATCATATAGAGGTCAAATACCTCGCGATGTAATCAACTATTGTGAATCGTTTATAATGTATATGAACGGGTCCTTTCATCAACACAATCTAAAACCGAAAATTATGTGCCGCTAAATGTTAGTCCATTTGGCAAGGCATATTAATGAGTTAATATTTGTGTTTAGTGAAGTGATATTAGTTTCAAAATTATATGCGTTATACATAATTACAATGTGAGTGAAATAATATACCTTAAAATTATTTATACCATGTTAAGTCATGCTTAAACAAAAAAACATAATATAAAAGAAATTCAAAACGTTTAAAAAGAACATTAAACTGAGTAAAATACCATTTTCGTCAATTGGATGACCTCGAATAGTATGACACCATCAAAGAGTCTTGCTTCTTGTTCTCTTTAAGAGTGATCTTATGAATTTCAGTACAATCTAAACCCAAAAATTATGCGCAGCCAAATATTACTCTATTTGGCGACGCATATTTATGAGTAAAATTTTGTATTTAGTGAAGTGATATTAGTTTCAAAATTATATGTTTTATACATAATTACAATGTGAGTGAAATAATATGCCTTAAAACTATTTATACCATGTTAAGTCATGCTTAAACAAAAATAATAATATAAAGGAGATTCAAAACGTTTAAAAAGAACATTAAACTGAGTAAAATAACATTTTCTTCACCTAACCAACCTTGAATGGCACGACATCTTCAGGGAGTTTTGCTCCTGGTTCCCTTTTAGGGTGATTTTAGGAATTGCAGCACAATATTAAACCGAAAATTATGAGCCGCCAAATGTTACTCCATTTGGCGCCACATATTAATGAGTTAAAATTTGAATTAGTGAAGTGATATTAGTTTCAAAATTATATGCGTTATGCATAATTACAATATGAGTGAAATAATAGGCTTTAAAACTATTTTTACCATTCTAAGTCATGCTTAAACAAATATAATAATATGATACAAATTTAAAATGAAATTAAAATGACTAAAATACCTTTTTCGTCATCTAGGCTACCTCGAATGGAAAGACACCGTCAGGGAGTCTCTCTCCTTGTAAAAGGTAATTTTAGGAATTTTCGCACAATCTTAAACCGAAAATTATGCGCCGACAAATGTTACTCTATTTAGTGACGCATATTAATGAGTTAAAATTTGTATCTAGTGAACTGATATGAGTTTCAAAATTATATGCGTTATACATAATTACAATGTCAGTGAAGTAATAGGCCATAAAACTATTTATAACATGCTAAGTCTTGCTTAAACAAAAATAATAATATGATAAAATTTAAAACGTTGAAAAAGAGCATTAAAATGAGTATAATAACATTTTCGTCACCTAGACGACCTCGAATGGCTATACACCTTTAGGGATTCTTTCTTTCTGTTCTCTTTTAGGGTGATCTTAGGAAGTTCACCACAATCTGAACCCGAAAATTATGCGCTGTCAAATGTTAATCCATTTGGCGGCGCATACTGATGAGTTAAAATTTGTGTTTAGTGAAGTGATATATATTTCAAAATTATATGCGTTACACATAATTACAATGTGAGTGAATTAATAGGCGTTAAAACTATTTATACCATGCTAATTCATGCTTAAACAAAAATAATAATATGATAGAAATTCAAAATGTTTAAAAATAACAATAAAATGAGTAAAATACAATTTTCGTCATCTACACGACCTCGACTGGCAAGATACCAACACAGAGTCTTACTCCTTGTTCTCCTTTAGTCTGATTTTAGGAATTTCAGCACAATCTGAAATCGAAAATTATGCGCCGCCAAATGTTATTCCATTTGGTGGTGCATATTAATAAGTTAAAATTTGTAATTAGTGAAGTGATATTAGTTTCAAAGTTATAGGAGTATTACATAATTACAATGTGACTAAAATACTATGTCTTTAAACTATTTATACCATGCTAACTCATGCTTAAACAAAAATAATAATACGATACAAATTCAAAACGTTTAAAAAGAATATTAATATAAGTAAAATACCATTTTCGTCATCTAGACGACCTAGAATGACAAGACACCTTCGGGAGTCTTGCTACTTGTTCTCTTTTAGAGTGATTTTGGAGATTTCAGCACAATCCGAAATAAAAAATTTAGTGTCGCCCAATTTATTCCATTTGGTGGCAAATATTATTGAGTTAAAATTATGAAGTGATATTAGTTTCAAAATTAAATGCATTATACATGATTACAATGTGTGTGAAATAATAGGCTTTAAAACTATTTATACCATGCTAAGTCATGTATAAACAAAAATAATAATATGATAGAAAATCAAAATGTTTAAAAAGAACATTAAAATAAGTAAAATACCATTTTTGTCAGCTAGACGACCTCAAAGGGCAAGACACCTTCCCGAAGTCTTGCTCCTTATTCTCTTCTAGGGCGATCTTAGGAAATTTAGCACAATCTGAAACCAAAAATTATGCGCCACCAAATGTTACTCAATTTGGCGGTACATATTAATGAGTTAAAATTTGTATTTAGTGAAGCTATATTTGTTTCAAAGTTATATGCGTTATACATAGTTACAATGTGAGAGAAATAATATCTCTTAAAACTATTTACCATGGTAACTCATGCTTAAACAAAAATAATAATATGATAGAAATTCAAAACGTTTAAAAAGAACATTAAAATGAGTAAAATACCATTTTATTCAGCTAGACGGCCTCGAATGGCAAGATACCTTCTCGAAGTCTTGCTCCTTATTCTCTTTTAGGGTGATCTTAGGAAATTCGGCACAATATGAAAGTGAAAATTATGCGCCTCCAAATGTTACTCCAATTGGCGGCGCATATTAATGAGGTAAAATTTGTATTTTGTGAAGCGCTATTAGTTTCAAAATTATATGCGTTGTACATAGTTATAATGTGAGAGAAATAATATGTCGTAAAACTATTTATACCATGCTAAGTCATACTTAAAAAAATATTAATAAAATGATAGAAATTCAAAACGTTTAAAAAGAACATTTAAATTAGTAAAATATCATTTTTGACATTTAAAAGACCTCGAATGGCATGACACCTTCAGGGAATCTTGCTCCTTGTTCGCTTTTAGGGTGATTTTTGGAATTTTAGCAAAATCTGAAACCGAAAATTATGCGCCGCCAAATGTTACTCAATTTGGCAGCGTATATTAATGCGTTAAAATTTGTGTTTAGTGAAACGATATTAGTCTCAGAATTATATGCGTTACACGTAATTACAATGTGAGTGAAATAATAGGCCTTAAAATTATTTATACCATGCTAAGTCATGCTTAAACAATAATAATATGGTAGAAATTCAAATTGTTTAAAAAGAACATTAAAATGAGTAAAATACCATTTTCGACATATAGACGACCTCGAGTGGCTAGACACCTTCACGGAGTCTTGCTCCATATTCTCTTTTAGGGTGATTTTAGCAATTTTAGTATAATTTGAAATCAAAAATTATGTGCCTCCAAATGTTACTCCATTTGGTGGCGCATATTAATGAGTTAAAATTTGTATTTTGTAAAATGCTATTAGTTTCAAAATTATATGCATTATACATAATTTAAATTTGAATGAAATAATAGGCCTAAAAACAATTTATACGATGCTAAGTAATAATTAAACAAAAATAATAATATGATAGAAATTCAAAACCTATAAAAATAACATTAAGATGAGTAAAATACCATTATCGTCAAGATCTCGAATGACAAGACACCTTCGGGAGTCTTGCTCCTTGTTCTCTTTAAGGGTAATCTTAGGATTTTCAGCATAATCTGAAACTAAAATTTATGCGCCGCCAAATGTTAGTCCATTTGGCGGCGCTTATTAATGAGTTAAAATTTGTATTATGTGAAGTGATACTAGTTTCAAAATTATATGTGTTATACATAATGATAATCCGAGTGAAATAATAGGCCTTAGTACTATATATATCATGCTAGATCATGCTTAAATAAAAATAATAGTAAGAAAGAAATTCAAACATTTAAAAAGAACATTCAAATGAGTAAAATACCATTTTCGTCATCTGGACAACCTCGAATGGCAAGACACCTTCAGGGAGTCTTGCTCATTATTCTCATTTAGGGTGATCTTAAGAAATTCAACACAATTTGAACCCGAAATGTTACACCATCTGGTGGCGCATATTAATGAGTAAAACTTTGTATTCAATGAAGTGATATTAGTATCAAAATTATATGTATTATACATAATTACAATGTGAGTAAAATAATATGCGTTAAAACTATTAATACCATGCTAAGTCTTGCTTAAACAAAAAAATAATATGATAGAAATTCAAAACGTTAAAAAGAACATTGAAATGAGAAAAATATCACTTTCGTCATTTAGACAACCTCAAAAGGCAAGTCACCTTCAGGAAGTCTTGCTCATAGTTCTATTTTAAGGTGATTTTAGGAATTTTAGTACAATCTGAAACCAAAAATAGTGCACCGCCAAATGTTACACCATGTGGTGGCGCATATTAATGAGTTAAAATTTGTATTTGGTGAAATTATATTAGTTTCAAAAGTATATGCGTTATACATAATTATAACGTGAGTGAAATAATAGGCCTTAAAATTATTTATACCATGCTAAGTTATGCTTAAAAAAAAATAATAATATGATAGAAATTCAAAACGTTTAAAAAGAACATTAAAACGAGTAAAATTTCATTTTCGTCATCTAGACAACCTCGAATGGTGATTTCAGTAATTTCAGCATAATCTGAAACAGAAAAAACTATATGCCGCCCACGTTAATCCATTTGGAGGCTCATATTAATGAGTATAATTTGTATTTAGTAAAATGATTTTATTTTCAAAATTATATGCAATGTGAGTGAAATAATAAGAATTAAAACTAATTATACGATGCAAAGTCATGCTTAAACAAAAATAATAATATGATAGAAATTCAAAACGTCTAAAAAGAACATTAAAATGAGTAAAATACTATTTTCTTCATCTAGACGAGCTCTAATGACAAGACATCTTCAGGAAGTCTTGTTCCTTTTTCTCTTTAACGATGACCTTAGGAATTTCAGCATATATTCTGATACTGAAAATTATGCACAACCAAATGTTACTCCATTTGGCAGTGCATACTAATGAGTTAAAATTTGTGTTTAGTGAAGTGATATTAGTTTCAAAATTGTATGCGTTACACATAATTACAATGTGAGTGAAATAATAGGCCTTAAAACTATTTATACCATGCTAAGTCATGCTTAAACAAAAATAATAATATGATTGAAATTCAAAATGTTTAAAAAGAACATTAAAATGAGTAAAATATCATTTTCGTCATCTAGATGACCTCGACTGGCAAGATACCTTCACGGAGTCTTACTCCTTGTTCTCTTTTAGGGTGATTTTAGCAATTTCAGTATAATTTGAAATCGAAAATTATGCGCCTCCAAATGTTATTCCATTTGGAGGCAAATATTAATGAGTTAAAATATGTATTATGTAAAATGATATTAGTTGCTAAGTAATATCATTTTTCCAAAAATAATTTGTATGGATATGTTCACCCCTGTTAGTGAGCCGTTTGGTTTGGTTGGTCTAGTTGGATTAAGACTCGTTGCTGGATTCTTTTTGTATCGGTTGTACTGATTGATCTTCGAATCTATTCTAATGCTATCGTTATTTTGCCAAAAAAATGATATTAGTTTCAAAATTATATGCACTATACATAATTTAAATTTTAGTGAAATAATAAGCCTTAAAACTATTTATACGATGCTAAGTAATGTTTAAAAAAAAATATTATAGAAATTCAAACGTATAAAAATAACATTAAGATGAGTAAAATACCATTTTTGTGTAGACCTCGATTGACAAGACACCTTCAGGGAGTCTTGCTCCTTGTTCTCTTTAAGGGTGATCTTAGGATTTTCAGCATAATCTGAAACTAAAATTTATGCGCCGCCAAATGTTACTCGATTTAGCGGCGCATACTAATGAGTTTAAATTTGTGTTTAGTGAAGTAATATTAGTTTCAAAATTATATGCGTTATACATAATTACAATGTGAGTGAATTAGTAGGCTTTAAAACTATTTATACCATGCTAAGTCATGCTTAAACAAAAATAATAATATGATAGAAATTCAAAATGTTTAAAAAGAACATTAAAATGAGTAAAATATCATTTTCGTCATCTACACGACCTCGACTGGCAAGACACTTTCACGGAGTCTTGCTCCTTGTTCTCATTTAGGGTGATTTTATCAATTTTAGTGTAATTTAAAATCGAAAATTATACGTCTCCAAATGTTACACCATTTAGCGGTGCATATTAATGAGTTAAAATTTGTATTTTATAAAATGATATTGGTTTGAAAATTATATGTGTTATACATAATTTTAAATTGAGTTAAATAATGACAAAATCGCACGGTTGGTCCTTCATCTTTGTCTAAAAATACATAGGTAACCTTAATCAATTTTTTTGACCTAGGTGACCTTTAACTTTCAACTAATTGACAAGGATGACCTTGTGGGTAACTGTCGTGATCTTTCAGTCGTTAAGTTCAGTCTTGTTATTAGCATGTGAGGGAAAATTAGTCCACTCCTATTTTAATTATACTTTTGAAAATCTACGTAACTCTTCAAAGCAAAAAATGAAATCGGACATTCATTCCCAATTGCAAAACCCTAATTTCAATTGAACACCAACAATTGATTTCCAAGATGGTTCGATGTTTGTGTGGTTGTATTGTTGTTCTTACGACATCGTGGACATACAAAAATACAGGTAGTAGGTTTTATGGATGTCCAATTGAGGTATAGTAATCCCTAGATTCGTTTTTGTTCAATTTTATCAAGATAATTATATCGTGCAACTGTTTGATGTTTCAGGAATCTAGGTATAGATTTGTTGGTTGGTATGATATACCAATTTTAGTTCGTGCAAGGACTGTTAAAATCAAGAAATAAGAAGTAATGCAATAGCAAAAAATTCACAAAGACACAATCTTGAAGATTATGTCGTTTTTGAGTTGGTTAGGGTTAGCTATGTATGTGAAATGTTTTTAAGCTGATTAATGACTTGAAGTTCATGTAACAGTTCTAAGTACTCTGGTTTGTAATATAAATTGAATCTTACGTAAGTGTTTCATAATGAATGAATATTTTGGTTTTGATTAATTGTGAATCAGATTATAGGAATTGTTATGTGATACAAGACGTAAACTTTCTTTTATTTCTTTTGTTGAATCAGATTACATGATGTTAACAGTAAGTGATACATGTTGATTGTATATATACAAGACTTCAACTTTCTTTTGTTGAATCAGGTTACTAGATTTTACTTGGAACTGGCACATGTTGACCCATGTTGACACATATTCCTACCATTGAATAAACAAAAGAAAGCTTAAGTCTTATATAATGGTTAAATTAGTTAGGTTTTTTGTAAGGTGTCAAAATGAGTAACAAAAGAAAGTTTAAGTCTTGTATGACCCATGTTGACACCTTATAAAAACCTAACTAATTTTATAATTAATTTTAAAGAATAGTGGTAAATATAGTTTGGTTTTACACGATTTGCATCAAAAGTCAAAACATAAAACTTGGTTTAACAAAATGTTAAATGCATTTTTGACAAACTTTAAAGTGACTTGACATAATGTACCACAATTTAGTACCACAATTTAGTGCCATTTGAATGACAAATTATTACTTGTATTGACAAAATGTCAAAGGATACACATAGTGATACACAAAATGACCCATTATGACACAGTGCCATTTTAATACGGACCCAATTTCCCATTAGACACAGACCTATATTGACACCTCAGTTGACTAGTTTTGAATACTTTGACAAAATGTCAAATGATACACAACTGATACACAAATGATACACAAAATGACACAAACCCATTTGACTTGTTTTCCAATAGTATATCAGTTGACCTATTTAAACCTTGTTTTTTTTTTCGTTTGGACCTGTTATAACCTCTTGTTTAGCAGTAAACATGTTGACCTGTTAAGACCTAAAAAAAAAAATTCGTTTGGACCTGTTATAACCTCTTGTTTAGCAGTAAACCTGTTGACCTGTTAAGACAAATAAAAAATAAAAAATTTTGTTTGGACCTGTTATAACCTCTTGTTTAGCAGTAAACCTGTTGACCTGTTTAGACCTTAAAAAAAAAAAAAAATGAGCTGTTGTCTAACATTATATCTGTGGAACTGTTTTTACCAAAGTCTAATCCAACTGTTTTGACCTAATGACCAAATACAGTTTTCATCAATACAATATTTATTCAGCAAATTAAACAATATTCAAGAATAGACATGATGATGGAACAATAATCAAAAATAGTCAACAAAAGTCAATATAATGAAATAAAAGTCATTACACAATCTTCATAGCAGATGCAAATAACATGTTCAAAGGACATGTTCTACTAAAACAAAATACTTACCCAAAAAAAAACTTAAAAAACATAAGGAACAAACTACTTGGCCATTGATTTCCTCTTTGATCCACTCGCTTGATCTACTTTGACACCACCATTTGTGCAACCCCTCCGATTATGTCCAAAACCCTTACAAATTCCACACTGAATAACTTGACCCTTCTTTGACAACTTTCCAGCAGACACTATCTCATCATTCTCATGCAGTCCCTTTCTTCTACTCTTCTTCGGTCTCCCAGCAGTGGCAATTTTTAAAGGTGGAAGTATTGGTATTTTCACAGTTGACTTAGGCCACAAGTTCCTTCCATTTACTGGTTTAATAGTGTACTCGTAAGTGTCACACCATCTTTTTAGGTGATGAACTTGGTGAACCCAGCCTCTAGTCTTGGAAGTTTAGGATCATTTGCCCTCATATTCCAAATACAAGCAATGGCATGTTTACAAGGCATACCCGTTAGTTCCCACTTTCTGCAAGCACATGTCTCTTGACTCATGTCAACCACAACTTGATCATTATGTGGGCCATTAACCTGGAACATCCCACTACCATTATATACCGCAGTATACTTGTTTTCTTCTTTTTTGATGCCTTCAAACACTTTAGTTGCTTTAGGAGTTAAAAGTCCCTCAGATTTCATTATCTTTTTATTCACTATATCAATTCTTTTCATTAAGTACTCCCTAATGAACTCCAAACAAGTAATAATAGGCTTATCTCTCCCATCAACTATCCACCTATTAAAATATTCACACATGTTGCTCAGTAGCACATCAGAAACTGCCTTGCCTGTAAAACCATAATTAAAAACAAATATTTCATGTTGTTTATAATTAAAATTGTGATAAAAAACAGAATGACAGTTGTGTATACCTGTGAAATGACTTCTGGACCATTGTTGGGGTGGAATATCTGCTAAATACTTCCAAGCAGATGGATCAAAAGCTTTAAGATCCAACATATTCTTTTCAAATTGAGGTACTGTTGTAGAAGCAGCACACTTCCAAAGGTGTTGCTTGTATGCAAGTCCCCTCCATGACTTAGATTTCATGTTTTCATGCATATGTCTCAAACAAAACCTATGTTCTGCACAAGGGAACATCCTCTCCACAGCTTGCAAAAGTCCCTAACAAATTACATTAGACACAATTAATAACAAAAAATACATTCAAACCAAATGACAACAACAATAAAAATACCTTTTGTCTATCACTTATAAAAGTGAAATTGGACATTCTGGTAAGATTCAAATCATCACCCAAACACTCTAAAAACCAACTCCACGAGTTATAGTTTTCTGCTTCTATCATAGCATATGCCAAAGGGTAAATACCATTGTTTGAATCCACTCCAACAGCACTTAAAATCTGTCCTCTTGCTGGTTCTTTCATAAATGCCCCATCCAAACCTAGTAAATCCCTAGATAATGTTTTAAATCCATCTTTTAATGGACCTAAACACACATAACATCTCATAAAAATCCTAGTGGGTGCATCTTCATGACATGGCTCATTTAACACCTTCACAGTACTACCAGGATTGCTTCTTATAAGTTCTTCAAAGTAATCCCTTAACTCACCATATTGTCTTGCATAGTCACCTTCAACAGCTTTCTTAGCTGCTTTTTTTGCCCTATATGCCTTTGTTTTTGAGATATCCAACTCATATTCTTGCTCATACTGCACTTTAATTGCTGATGGTGGAATTTTAGGATTTGATGGAATCTGGTGAACCACTTTAGAAGCAAGGAATTGGTAAGTACATTGTTTGATCTTTCTTGAAGTATGACACTGATGTGCAAGATGAAATGTCTTAACTTTCCAAGTCTCATTGTTACCAGGTTTTGATACATATAGTTTACATTCACAATCAAGTTTCAAATTCCTTTTTTCCATGTCTTCTTTTTGTCATCAGTATCAACAACCCTTTTACCTTTGTTGTTGTCATCATTTTTAACAACCATTTTACCCTTCTTTTTTTCTTTAAGTTTTGCTACCACATCTTCATCACATTCTCCTACACAACCAACTTGTAATCTGTTTCCCTCATTTTTGATAAACACAAGTTGCCTCTTAGTTTCAACTGCATGCCTACTCACTAATGCTTTAATCTCATCTCTTGTACCAAACTCTTGGCCAACATAAAAGTAAGTATTGCTAACATTTTCATCACCTTTTTCTTGTAGTTGAGCTTCCTTAATTTTTTTTTCTTTCTAAATCTCTCATCATCTCCTCCATCATCTTGATCACTCTCAAACTCATCATTGTTCAACTCATCAACTTCAATGGATTTATCATTTGAGTGAATTTCTTGAACCTTTTGCCTACCATTACCCATGAACTCAACATCCTTATCTATTGAAAAATGAAATTCATACATGTCTATTTCATCATCTTCAAATCTATTATCTTCATCCACTAGGTAGTCCTCATCATCATTATCAGATCCTTCATTAGTGACAAGACTTGGATCCCGTGTGGTTTTTTGCAGCCTTTCATTATCATTTCCTTTAAGTACACTTGTAATTTGTGTTGCTATATCATCCAAACAACTTACCTGACTTGATCTAACTACATCTTTCGAATATTCAATAAACATGCTAATCTCCTTATGAGTAACAACATAACTCCTTAATACATTCACGTCTTCATCTTTGCCAAAACTATGTAATCCATTATCCATATTGTTTTCAGGCAATAGAAAATAACAGAACATCCTCTTAGACAAATCATATCCTAAATTCTCTAATTCTTCTTCAAAGCTTCTTACATTAAAGTTAAAACTATCAACACCATCAAATAATGTTACCTTACCATTCAAATATTCAATTCCTGGTGGTTTACTCAGCACACCACCATGATGTAATTTCAAAGTAAACATTGATGGATAATTAACTGAATAAAAAGAAAAAATCAATAAAACTATGACAAACGTGACTTTTAGTTTTAATTGATCATATCATACTTAATGATTAATAGATGAAAAAAAATAAAGACATACCATATAACACCATTAGTTTTTCAATCCCATACTCGCTTCTGATCCCATAAAAAGATTCAATCGACATTTTTTTTTTTGGTATCTGATCGTATTTTCTTAATTGATTTTCATGAAGCAGTTTTACGTGAGCAATATGGAGGTAGGGTTCGGTTTATTATTTTGATGAAACAGTTAGTACGTGGAGATATGGAGGTAGGGGTTAAACCATGATAAGGGAAAATTGATAGGACAAAAATGCCCTCACACTTTTAGCATGTGACATATTTAACGGCTGAAAGATTACGACATTTACCAAGAAGGTCATCCATGTCGTCTAATTGAAAGTTAAAGGTTATCTAGGTCGAAAAAATTGATTAAGGTTACCTATGTCTTTTTAGACAAAGATGAGGGACCAACTGCGTGATTTTGTCTTAAATAATAGGCCTTAAAACTATTTATACGATGCTAAGTAATGCTTAAACAAAAATAATAATATGATAGAAATTTAACACGTATAAAAAATAACATTAAGATGAGTAAAATATCATTTTCGTCTAGACCTTGAATGACAAGACACCTTCAGGGAGTCTTGCTCCTTGTTCTCTTTAGGGGTGATTTTAGGATTTCAACATAATCTGAAACTAAAAATTATGCGCCGCCAAATGTTACTCCATTTGGCGGCGCATATTAATAAGTTAAAATTTGTATTATATGAAGTGATACTTGTTTCAAAATTATATGCGTTATACATAATGACAATATTAGTAAAATAATAGTCCTTAAATCTATTTATATTATGCTTAGTCATGCTTAAATAAAAATAATAATAAGAAAGAAATTCAAACGTTTAAAAACAACATTCAAATGAGTAAAATACCATTTTTGTCATCTGGACGACCTCGAATGGCAACACATATTAAGGGAGTCTTACTCATTATTCTCATTTGGGGTGATCTTAAGAAATTCAACACAATCTGAACCCGAAATGTTACACCATTTGGTGGCGCATATTAATGAGTAAAATTTGTATTCAATGAAGTGATATTAGTTTTAAAATTATATGCGTTTTACTTGATTACAATGTGAGTGAAATAATATTCCTTAAAACTATTAATATCATCCTAAGTGTTGCTTAAACAAAAATAATAATATGATAGATATTCAAAACGTTTAAAAAAGAACATTAAAATGAAAAAAAAATATCATTTCTGTCATCTAGACGACCTCGAAAGGCAAGTCACCTTTCAGTGAGTCTTGCTCATTGTTCTTTTTTAAGGTGATTTTAGAAATTTCAGCACAATCTAAAACCGAAAATAATGCGCTGCCAAGTGTTACACCATGTAGTGGCGCATATTAATGAGTTAAAATTTGAATTTGGTGTTAAAGGATGCGGTAAACTGGGTTGATGAAACGCGAGGCCTTTTTTCGGACCTCCAAGTTACTGGATCAGTAGTATATGTTCGCTAAAAAGCATGGTGGTCAACGGATGTATCTGGAGAAGTGTACCCTTGTTTGAATATTGTGTGTTCCAAGTGACTACTTTTGTATAGTTCTAGATGACGGGCAAACCGCACAAGAGTAAGGTAGTGAGTGATGTTCTGATGTCGAAAGTGGATGCATTAGGAGTGTTATACTCGTCAGGATCGACATTTGCTTCAAACTCCCATGTAGCCATAAACTCTATGTATGGCTCTTGGTACACATACTCGTTAATCTCAAAAAGTTTCAACCAGGCCTTGTGTTCTTTCCCTTTTTCGGAAAACATAACAAATTCCTCAACTCATCTGCCCAACCACACTGATCCATTATTTCCCATTTAATATACTTGTTGTGCCATTTTCTCCGATTTATCCAGTTTTGCATGAATGGTTCATATATCGTGGCGCTGTCGTGCCGCGAATAGAATGGGCAACTCGTATTCTTCCAGAATTTGATGTTTACATGCCATCTGGAATAATCAATCAATGTATGTTATTTTCCAAAAATAATAAGACTTCGTATAACATAAGATACGAAAAAGTTCATATAATTTTCGGAAAAATTTTTGAAATGAGGGCTTTAAAGATGGCACTTTCCATATCCCTGCTATTGACAATTATAGCTAAAATTACCGCAACCAATATCTAAACAAACTATAAACATACTTCAAGCAAAATTCAAAGCACACTCGTGATTGCAACAAATAATGCTTAAAAATAATAATTATAGCGAGTTAGTCGTAATAAGAAATTCAATTCAAACTATGACAATTTTTAAGCATACAACAATCATAATGTTTGTTTTTAATTACCTTAAATATTTTTAAACTTCAAACTTTTCCTATAATGCCTTTGAGTCATGATTTAAAACTATTTTTATCAATAATATTCATTTTAGCAAAAACGTACATAATAAAGAAAATCAAAGGCTAGGTTCCAAATTTGTTTTAAGTCAATGATATCTTAATTTTGACTAGTTTTCAAGTCATCCTAAGTTTTAAAAACATTTTAACATTAGGAAAAACCGAAAGCCTAATTTTTTACATTTTTCTAAAAATTGTAGTTTTGAACAAAATGATCCTAAATTGTTCCAAAGTGTTTTAGGTGAATCACTAAGCCTAAGTAAGCTAGCAAAACATCAAAATTCCCAAAATTTCATCAATTTCGAGCCTAGAACACAAATTGACGAATCGTAGGCTAAAAGTGAACCTAAAAGCCTCAATCGAACCTAAAAACTGGCATACAACATCCACATTATCTAACTAATCATGCAAGGAATCATAATCAACCATAAAACACAAATTTTTCAAAAGTTAAAAATTAAACCCTAAGCAAAAATTCGATTTTTAATCGTGAAAATGTACCTTAAACACGAAGTTGTCAGCGGAAACGTGCTTAGGAGGAACGAGAGAATAGGTTTTGAGCTTTGAATCGTAAAAATTGATCAAGAATTGATGATGGTGGTGGTGGTTGCTCTCCTCGGCCGAAAGGAGAAAGAAGAGGGGGAAGAAGAAAAAAAGAAGAAGAAAGGAGAAAAAAAGAGAAGAAGAAAGGAAGAAAAGGAAGAAAATGGGCCCGTGTGGCGCACGGACTTATTTCCGGGTCCGACTCGTGATTTTTTCGTGTTTTATATTTTCAATTTTATCATTAGGTCTATAAAAGATTTATAAAATTTAGCCTCAGATTTTAATCCGGTTATTTTATATATTTGATTTAAAATTTTAAGAGAATGAAAAATGGACAGAGTGAAGAAAAATAGAAAAATTCTTATTTTATTAAAACATAGATTGATTACACTGGTTCCACAACTAAGTTCCAGAAATGACGCGAAAAGAAAGATAAGTTTAAAGCTTCTTTAACCATCCAGAGTAAATCAGCGGAGTTTACTGAAAATATTTTAAAATCACTTAGCATTTTGCGCTCACGCTTTTGTAAACCCCCGATGTCATCCATTAATTTAATCAAAACCCTACTAACCTTTTTGGTGTTTGAAATTTCATCCCTTGATAATTAAGTTCGAAAAGAAGTTTTGACACTATGTCATGAAATAAAAGATCTTCCTTGAATTTAGGATCCCCGATAGTAAATTTTAAATTTTCAGATATTTCTCGGATAACCATTCTTTGAGGAGTTGTAAATGGAAATTTTGACGTAGTGAGAATTTGTACGAGTTCAGAGTATATTTCCTTTCTTTTTGCGAAGAAATTCTTATCTATTCTTTCCTCGGTTGAATCAGGTGAAACTCGATTAATATTTTAATGAGAAATGATGTTGGATCAAAGTAAAAGAAATCTCGATCTCCATATTTTGAAATAGGGTTAGGTTTTTTACTTTCAGTCCAAAATTCTAACTCAAAAATCATTGCTGCAACATAACGGTTGATATGAATCTGGGAAAACTCTTTATCATCGATATGAGGTAGAAAACTAACTAATGATTCTAAATCAGATTTTAGGTCAATTTCTTCATCCAGATACTTGACAAAAATATCTTCCACACATTCCTTTGACAGTTTGTGAAGAGAACGAACTTGATTACGTAGCTCTTTTAGTAAATTAAATTAAAATTTTGAAAACAGGAAATCTGAGGAATAGAGGTGCCTAATGAATTATCTATTGATGTCTAACATTCTGTTAGGATTTAACAGATTTCCAGTAAATGGAGCATCTGGGTTATCGACGTATTGTTTCTCTTTTGGAACATATTCAAACTGTAAAGACCCGTCCTAATCCATAAGAACGAATACAATAACATGTGATTACATTGCGAGGTATTTGACCTCTATATAATACATTTTACAAACATTGCATTCGTTTTTAAAAGACAAACTCTCTTTACAACGAAAGTTGACGGCATGCATACCATTTCATAATACATCCAACTATAATTGACTTAATAATAATCTTGATAAACTCAATGACTCGAATGCAACTTCTTTCGAAATATGCCATGAATGACTACAATTAACATCCTTAAAATGAGCTAATGCACAGCGGAAGATTTCTTTAATACCTGAGAATAAACATGCTTTAAAATGTCAACCAAAAGGTTGGTGAGTTCATAGGTTTATCGTAATCAATCATTTCCATAATTTTAATAGACCACAAGATTTTCATTTTCATTTCTCATAAACATACATCTCATATCAGGCATTTCGCAAATTGCATAGAGATAAAAATCATTCATATGGTGAACACCTGGTAACCGACCTTAACAAGATGCATATAGAATATCCCCATCATTCCGGGACACCCATCGGACATGATAAACTCGAAGTACTAAAGCATTCCAAATTCCAGAATGGGGCTTGTTGGGCCCGATAGATATATCTTTAGGATTCGCGTCAATTAGGGGTGTACTAATTCTCAAAATTAGTGATGTTCCCTAATTCTTAGGCTACCAAGCTAAAAAGGGGCATATTCGATTCGATAATCCAACCATAGAATGTAGTTTCGATTACTTGTGTCTATTTCGTAAAACATTTATAAAAGCAGCGCATGTATTGTCAGTCCCAAAAATATATATATTGCAAAAGTATTTAAAAAGGGAGCAAATGAAACTCACAATACGATATTTTGTAGTAAAAATATGCATACGACGATACTGAACAATGCAGGGTTGGCCTCAGATTCACGAACCTATATCATTTGTATATATATTAACACACCTAATTGTAATCGAATAACTTTATATGTTATTAGTGATATAGTTGTTATTTTAATAAATTATATGTTTCATTAATAATTTAATTAGATATATTTATTTTTATATAGAAAAATCTTTATTTGATAAATTAATAATATTAATAATAATATTGATAAAAATAATACTTTTACTAATAATAATAATAATAATAATAATAATAATAATAATAATAATGATATTAATAATAATAATAATACTTAATAATAATAATTCTACTACCAATTATAGTAATGATGATAATAATATTATGAATAAGGATAATACTAATAATAATATTGTTAATAATCATAATGTTTAGTGATAATACTAATAATAACAATAATGATAACAATATAAATCATGATATTTTAATAATACTAATAATAATAATAATAATAATAATAATAATAATAATAATAATAATAATAATAATAATAATAATAATAATAATAATAATAATAATAATAATTATAGAGTACTACCTTTGAAGTAACAAGCTTTAAAAATAAAATGCCACTGCCCAGACTCAAACCCGAGACCTCTCGTTAAACAAACACTCGCCCAAACCATTGCTCCATTACTTATTTTCTGTTTTAACTCCTTTCTAAAATTCCTTTATCCTATATTTTTCTGCTTTCTCTTCGTCATTTAACATCATCATTATCGACATCATCATACATCATAATACACCTTTAATTCAAGTGGGTTATTGTTTAATAATTGTCATCCTTTATATCATAGCATTTATATCATAATCATTGTCACCCGTATCATTATTGTTTAAGTATCATCATCATCTATTAATTCTTTTTGTTTTATAATTATCATCATAAACTTCATCATCTCCTCTTCATCCTTATAATCGTAACCCACCATCATCAACTCTAATCATCATCCTTCTTTAACGTCATTATTCATCATCAATCAGGTGTTTGTTTGTGAAGAACAACAGTTGAAATGAATAAGATCGTAAAGCGAGAAAAGCAGATAAATAAGGAAGGCTACCAACAAAATGAAAACGCAATTGACGTTGCATCTTTGAATTATATTATCTAGTTGTTTACCAACCCAGAAAGACACTTAGCTAACTAGAATAAAAGTACCAGCTATTTTTCACAGTTCCAGACATATAGAGGGTTGTTGAAAGGGGTGGGTTGTAACAGAAATATTAAAAGAAAAAAAAATAAAGGTATCGAGGGTGGTTTGGGTCTTCGGCCAAAATAGAAAAGAGTAGAAGCAGTGCAGCAGTTACGGTGGTTGTTGGGGTTTCTTTGGGAGGTTTAGGGTGGCGAAATGGTGATAAGGTGGTGAGGTTCGTGAGATTCGATGGTATTATGTAAACGGAAAACGGTTTCGATCAACTTGAGTAAATCGTAAAAAATGCGGTTGTGGTTCTTCCTAGTGACACATCATTTTCATAATTATGTTAACCAAAAAAGGATAAAAGATGGCGGAGGTGTTTGGTTTAGGTTCATGAGGTCTTGTGTGTCGATCATAGGGCAGTAGACGGTAGCGGATATGGTGATGGTTTTGGTGCACATGATGGTTATTCAAGGTGAGTTGAGTGATGGCAAGTGAGGTGATGATCAAGATGGGTGGGTTTCAATGGTAACAAAAACATAAACACAAGCGAGTGATGGTGCGTGTGGTTGTCAATGGTGGTCGTATGGTTTGTGTTCAACAGAGAACCAAAAAGAAGGGAGGTTGAAGGTGTTGCAAGGTGGTGACGGTTAATGGTGAAATGGATTCGTGATTCCAACATAAAGAAAGAAAATTACGTGGTATGTTCTTGAAAATGGAAGGTGCCAATGTGAGTGGTGGTGTTTTGGTTAGTTATCTCTCTTGTAATGTATATGTATGTTATATGTGATTTAGATAGTGGAAAAGGTGATGGATTTTGTGTATATGCCTTAATGCATATATATATATATATATATATATATATATATATATATATATATATATATATATATATATATATATATATATATATATATATATATATATATATTATTTGTGGCAACAAAGATAGATAAGAAAACGAATTACATGAATCATAAAATAACAAGAGCTAAAAGTTGTAGTAGTAGTTTAATAATGCTCCAAGTGGGTCTTGAAGTTGAAATTGTGCAGAGATAAGAAAGTCACTAGTATTAAAGTAAACAAAATATCAAATGGTGAAAGCAATTGAAAATCGAAACACAATATCTTGTCTTAATTGATTCCATCAATTTCAATTGGGAACCATAATAGATTAATAATATAATACTAATAATTATATTATAATAATATAAATAAAAAGAAACGTGTTCCAACAAGGTCTCAGTTTGTTAATATATGCCGACAGTTTTCACAGACTACTATTTCGTATCTCGTTGATAATTAGTGGCGGATAAAAGTCTTTCAGAAAAATCCCAAATTTTTAAATTAAATTCATTTATTTATTTCAGTCATTATGGTATAAAATTCGATCATTAATTTATTAAATAAAACTTACCTCAACTGTCCCTCTCAATTATGGGTAAAATGTGAAAAGTGTTGAAATTAATTTATTAACTTCTAAATGTATTTTTAATAAACCTAAAATTTATATAGCTCATTTTCAGATCACCGTTTATTTTAAAATCACATAAGTTCATTTATAACTTGTTTATTATCAATCGAATGATAATTGAGTGCTACCATCATTTTCCAAATAAATTCGAAACTATATATATATATATATATATATATATATATATATATATATATATATATATATATATATATATATATATATATATATATATATATATATATATATATATATATATATATATATATATATATATATATATATATATATATATATATATATATATATATATATTCAATACACATTATATAGATACTTTTTAAATAATAATCATTATAATATCCCATTTTTATTTTACTTTACATAAATAAATTTTAGTAACAACAATATACAATATTTAAAATTATATTTCCAATTATTATTTATATATATATATATATACACATAACAAATTACAATTAATTATTCGTGAATCGTCGGAACTGATCGAAGGTCAAATGATTTCATAAAATAGTTCAAAAATTTTGAAATTCAATTTACTAGACTTTGCTTATCATGTCGAAAACATATAAAGATCAAGTTTAAATTTGGTCAGAAATTTCCGGGTCGTCACAGTACCTACCCGTTAAAGAAATTTCGTCCCGAAATTTGATCGAGGTCGTCATGACTAACAATAAGAATGTTTTCATGATGAATATGAGCTGATAAATAGATTTTATCACCATTGAGTAATATGAATAAGACAATTCGATTACTTGAATAGTACAAATGAAGCTATCACTAAATAGTGAAATGAGAAAGACAAGTTTCATCATAACTTTTGATTAGTCATGGTTGAATTCCAGATTTCAAGGGATTTCAAAGAAAATATTCGAAATCTAAAAGATTTGATTATTCGACGAATTAAGATCTCTATAATTAAATACAGCGATCTGCCTTGATTTTTCTGTGTGATATTTCCCTTATAAATTAAACTTTTTTCGTTCTATTATTTTCCACCATTCCTATACTCAATTCTCAAATTCAAAAGATTGTGAAAATGCTTAATCCAGTTCTGATTCTTGTCCTCATCCTGACTATCGCAACAATCATTCCCCTTTTCCAACTTCCACCGGAGGAATCTGTTTACTTCTACTTTACCCTTGGGGTTTTAGTGTTTTTAATTCTCCCGTGTCTTTATGTTGCGATAAATATTAATATACACGGTTTGTAATTTATGTGTTGTTATCGGGCTTTATATTCTCCCTTATATCTCGAAGTTTCATACTTTTGTCTCCTCTTCCCATCTTCAAGTCAAGCGAATAATGGTCCAGAATTTGTAGGTATGGATTTTGAAATGAACATAGTTAATGTTCTAAGAAGGAAATTGTAATGGCACGATATTGATTTGTCAAATTACCATAATATCCTGGAAAAGACCGAATTATCAAGAAAAATATTTTCTTGTTATGTCTAGAGGTTAAGTAGAATACAAGAGTCGTGTAACATGGCATATGATGACGTTATGATCTGTGAATCATCACATTCCATTTAGAAACTCATCATGACTTACTGTAATATAATCACGTTGATCAAGTGTCATTATATTATACTAACTCATGCATCAATTTCCAACACTACTTCAAAACATTCATAATTCAAACTCGAATTTTTCAAAGATTCAAAAACTCAAACAGTTTTCTTTTATGTTATACACAGATAGCGCGGAGAGATAATTAATATCGGACGAGAATATTTATGAAGATATCTTCAGAAATATTGAGGATATTTATAATGAAAGATACGATGATATCTTAGAATTTCTAATATCGATAGATGATGATGAAGGTTTGTCCGTAAAAATGTAGAGTCAGGAGCAAGGTATTCGTTAATGACTTCAGCAGATACTGAATCATTTGGATTTTTGGAAGGCAGGTTTAGACTTTGTGATTTGTTCACAGCCTCCTTCATGGTTTGCTCAATCTGTTTACAGTTTTTGCTGCTCCATTAGCATTTTCAAACTTTGGAGTGTTGATTCGTAGATTGTGTGCTTTTCAGATTTTCAGAATGGAAGATCATGATTCTAAGAGATAAATGTTATATATATATACATATAACTGTTAATGTAGAAACGTTGCGAGGTTCAAAATACTGATTGCTGATTTCTGGTAATTGTTATGGCAATTCTCGTTACAAGATGCGGATGAGTATATGATATGGTTTTAATGAACAAATATAATTATTCTTCGGAGAAACTAAAGTCAATGAGTAATGAAGTTGTTGGTATGTTTATTGCTAATGTGGTGGAATATAAACGGTTTTCCGGTAACGATGACAAAAAGTAAACTTATATATCAAAGTTATAATAAGGCTAATTCGAATGAAAAGTCGAAGTTGACTTGCTGGAGCTGTGACAAAATTGGCTACTTTGGAAAAGAATTTCAAAGTTATTTTCGGTAATAATAACGCCAAAGGAGTTAGCACAGACATGTTTGAAACGTTTACTCAGGTTCTGAGTGTTTTCAGGTGTATAACTATATGCACCAATCTTTTCTTCCTTAGATGAAGTGCAGTTGGTTCATCCTCTCGATTGAGGTGTTTTCAAGTATCATGAAAGGTTTGAACGCAGATTGGAATCGTCAAGATACAAATGAGGTTTAAGTTGAGATCAAGTGGCAAACTTGAAGAGATGTTTAGTTTCATATGTTATAATTAATATTTTAATTCATTTTAATTGTCCAATGTCATTAGTCCACAGTTCGTAGTCCACAATTAGTAATTCAATAATTCATATATAGTTTAATATATAATATTCGAATTAATTAATACGTATTCGTGACCCATTGTATACATGTCTCAGACTCGATCACAACTCAAAGTATATATATTATTATAGAATCAACCTCAACCCTGTATAGCTAACTCGATCATTACTGCATATAGAGTGTCTATGGTTATTCCAAATAATATATATATAGATGCGTCGATATGATATGTCAAAACCTTGTATACGTGTCCCGATATTTAAAGTGCGTAAAATAAATAACAGAAATTAAATGACGATAAATAAAATTGCGAGAATATAAATTTCTATAAATAAATTGTGATAAATAAAATGTAATCAGTTAGCTAGGAACAGTTAGCGTGAATTCTTAACAAAATTTTTCTCATAGTTAATTTGTTTATTTCTAACAAATTTTATTTTGTCCAATGTTTTCTTCATTATGCCACTTGTTGGATTCTTATAGGTCAAAATCCAAATATGAAATTGAATAAAAATGGTTATTCTGTGGTGAACGGATACGTATATCTGTGGATGTAAGTAGGATAGTAAATGAATGTTGAATCAGATTCGAAGAATGTACAGTGTAACTTATTAATGTGAAATCTAAATATTCCTCGGGTATTACCTACCCGTTAAAATATTTTCACCATTAACAGTTTGTACAAAAGAATTTTTAATTACAATCTTTATGAAAACATATATACATATATATTTTCTTCAGATGTAATCATGGATTTAATGAGTTAACATGATATTAATCTCATTTGCTTTTCGGTTTGAGCTAGAATAAATAATCTCTAAAACTTTAGAGATTACATAATCGCCATGAAGAATGAAGATGATTGCTGTAAAACGATACGTAGAACGATGATTATACTCGAGGTACAGAATGAGATGTTGAGGCATGGATTATTGATGGTACTGGTGCTGTTACTGATGATATTGTTGGTGCCGGTGATGTTGTTGGAGCTGGTAAATTCTGCACCATATTCTCCAAATTGATTACTCGAGCGCGAAGTTCGTTGACTTCTTCTATTATTCCAGGATGATTGTTGGCCGGAACGAGCGAATGAATAAGATCTAGGATTTGAGATAGTATATAGTCGTGACGAGATACTCTGGAAATGAGGCTGAAAGTGGTGTTTCAGATGGGTTCGCCGGTAAGTGCTTCAGGTTCTTCGCCAAGATTGCAGGTTGGTGGGTGTAAAGGATCGCCTTCCTCACGTCTCCATCGGTTAAGTCGACTACGAACCCATCAGATGAATTGGGGAAGGTTTATTGGTTGATTCATTCTGGTGACGCTGCCTCCGGAGCTTAGGTGAACATCCATTTCGGAATAGATGTCGGAATAACTATCGGAATAGCTATCGAAATTTGAGGGACTCGAACTGGTTGAGGGATTTATCTCGTACAATCAGATGAAGGATTTTTGATAAGAAACAGATTATATGATGTAGATTAGTACCCTGCAATACATAATTTACATATGCATATATAATACTAAAATCCCATAAGTTACGGAGGAATCTACGGAAGCTGTCAGGCAAAGGTAACAATAATAGATACGCTAAGATATGAATTTATCTATACATTGTCTATGTAATAGAGGCAGTAAGACGTGTTTAGACTTAAGATGATAAGCATGGTTTCCGACAAGATATGATAAGCAAAACTTTTTGACATGCAACTAAGGTCGAAGTCCAGACTCACTAATGCATCCTAACGACTATCAGTTAGACACACTAATGCAGACCTGGTTCGCTAAGACCACCGCTCTGATACCACATGTAAAGACCCGTCCTAATCCATAAGAATGAATACAATAACATATGATTACATTGCGAGGTATTTGACCTCTATATGATACATTTTACAAACTTTGCATTCGTTTTTAAAAGACAAACTTTCTTTACAACGAAAGTTGACGGCATGCATACCATTTCATAATACATCCAACTATAATTGACTTAATAATAATCTTGATGAACTCAATGACTCGAATGCAATGTCTTTCGAAATATGCCATGAATGACTCCAATTAACATCCTTAAAATGAGCTAATGCACAGCAGAAGGTTTCTTTAATACCTGAGAATAAACATGCTTTAAAGTGTCAACCAAAATGTTGGTGAGTTCATAGATTTATCGTAATCAATCATTTCCATAATTTTAATAGACCACAAGATTTTCATTTCCATTTCTCATAAACATACATCTCGTATCAGGCATTTCACAAACTGCATAGAGATAAAAATCATTCATATGGTGAACACCTGGTAATCGACCTTAACAAGATGTATATAGAATATCCCCATCATTCCGGGACACCCATCGGACATGATAAACTCGAAGTACTAAAGCATTCCAAATTCCAGAATGGAGCTTGTTGGGCCTGATAGATCTATCTTTAGGATTCACGTCAATTAGGGGTGCACTAATTCTCAAAATTAGTGATGTTCCCTAATTCTTAAGCTACCAAGCTAAAAAGGGGCATATTTGATTCGATAATCCAACCATAGAATGTAGTTTCGATTACTTCTGTCTATTTCGTAAGACATTTATAAATACATCGCATGTATTCTCAGTCCCAAAAATATATATATTGCAAAAGTATTTAAAAATGGAGCAAATGAAACTCACAGTACGATATTTTGTAGTAAAAATATGCATACAACGATACTGAACAATGCAGGGTTGGCCTCGGATTCACGAACCTATATAATTTGTATATATATTAACACATATAATTGTAATCGAATAACTTTATATGTTATTAGTGATATAGTTGTTATTTTAATAAATTATATGTTTCATTAATAACTTAATTAGATATATTTATTTTTATATAGAAAAATCTTTATTTGATAAATTAATAATACTAATAATAATATTGATAAAAATAATACTTTTACTAATAATAATAATAATGATGATATTAATAATAATAATAATAATAATAATAATAATAATAATAATAATAATAATAATAATACTTAATAATAATAATTCTACTACCAATTATAGTAATGATGATAATAATATTATGAATAAGGATAATACTAATAATAATATTGTTAATAATGATAATGTTTAGTGATAATACTAATAATAACAATAATGATAACAATATAAATCATGATATTTTAATAATACTAATACTAATACTAATAATAATAATAATAATAATAATAATAATAATAATAATAATAATAATAATAATAATAATAATAATAATAATAATAATAATAATAATAATAATAGAGTACTACCTTTGAAGTAACAAGCTTTAAAAATAAAACGCCACTGCCCGGACTCGAACCCGAGACCTCTCGTTAAACAAACACTCGCCCAAACCATTGCTCCATTACTTATTTTTCTGTTTTAACTCCTTTCTAAAATTCCTTTATCCTATATTTTTCTGCTTTCTCTTCTTCATTTAACATCATCATTATCGACATCATCATACATCATAATACACCTTTAATTCAAGTGGGTTATTATTTAATAATTGTCATCCTTTATATCATAGAATTTATATCATAATCACTGTCACCCTTATCATTATTGTTTAAGTATCATCATCATCTATTAATTCTTTTTGTTTTATAATTATCATCATAAACTTCATCATCTCATCTTCATCCTTATAATCGTAACCCACCATCATCAACTCTAATCATCATCATTCTTTAACGTCATTATTCATCATCAATCAGGTGTTTGTTTGTGAAGAATAACAGTTGAAATGAATAAGATCGTAAAGCGAGAAAAGCAGATAAATAAGGAAGGCTACCAACAAAATGAAAACGCAATTGACGTTGCATCTTTGAATTATATTATCCAGTTGTTTACCAACCCAGAAAGACACCTAGCTCGACTAGAATAAAAGTACCAGCTGTTTTTCATAGTTCCAGACATATAGAGGGTTGTTGAAAGGGGTGGGTTGTAACAGAAACGTTAAAAGAAAAAAAAATAAAGGTATCGAGGGTGGTTTGGGTCTTCAGCCAAAACAGAAAAGAGTAGAAGCAGTGTAGCAGTTACGATGGTTGTTGGGGTTTCTTTGGGAGGTTTAGGGTGGTGAAATGGTGATAAGGTGGTGAGGTACGTGAGATTCGATGGTATTATGTAACGGAAAACGGTTTCGATCAACTTGAGTAAATCGTAAAAAATGCGGTTGTGGTTCTTCCTAGTGACATCATCATTTTCATTGTTATGTTAACCGAAAAAGGATAAAAGATGGCAGAGGTGTTTGGTTTAGGTTCACGATCTCAACCGAGAAAGAAAAAGAAAAAAAAAATACACGCGGGGCTTGTTTGGTTTATGAGGTCTTGTGTGTCGATCATAGGGCAGTGGAGGGTAGCGGATATGGTGATGGTTTTGGTGCACATGATGGTTATTCAAGGTGAGTTGAGTGATGGCAAGCGAGGTGATGATCAAGATGGGTGGGTTTCAATGGTAACAAAAATAGAAACACAAGCGAGTGATGGTGTGTGTGGTTGTCAATGGTGGTCGTATGGTTTGTGTTCAACAGAGAACCAAAAAGAAGGGAGATTGAAGGTGTTGGAAGGTGGTGACGGTTAATGGTGAAATGGATTCGTGATTCCAACATAAAGAAAGAAAAAAAAAACGTGGTGTGTTCTTGAAAATGGAAGGTGCCGATGTGAGTGGTGGTGTTTTGGTTAGCTATCTCTCTTGTAATGTATATGTATGTTATATGTGATTTAGATAGTGGAAAAGGTGATGGATTTTGTGTATCTGCCTTAATATATATATATATATATATATATATATATATATATATATATATATATATATATATATATATATATATATATATATATAGGGGTAGGATCAAGAGGGAAGTAACCAATCGGGGGGAAGCGGGGGGAAGCAAAAACTTTTTTTTTTTTGTTTTTTGAAAAAACTTTGTTCACGAACATTATAGATGGGATGAAAATATGAACATTTAGTAGAGACACTTTGTGATAAATGTTTTTATTTTGGCTGGAAAACGCTCGAAGAAGCAATATATAACAATTATCGTGTTTTTCGAGCGTATGTTGAGGTTTTAGCTATTGGGGTTTAGATATTAGGGTTTATAGGGTTTAGATATTAGGGTTTATAGGATTTAGATATTAGGGTTTAGAAATTTAGGGTTTAGGGTTTAGATTTAGGGTTTAGATTTAGGATTTAGATTGAGTTTTTAACACGAACGGTTTAGAGTTTAGGGTCTAGGGTTTAGGGTTTGGTGTTTTGGGTTTATGGAATAAACCCAAAACACCAAACCCTAAACCCTAAACTCTAAATCGTGCTAAATTTTACTTCACAAAACATGAAAAAAACGTTCATATTCTTCACGAACAATATTATCTTGAATGTTATTTTTGTCGATCGTTTTCCCGCCTAAATAATAACATTCATCACGAAGTGTCTCTTCTAAATGTTCATATTTTCGTGTGATCTTGATGCCGGAAAAAAAAATTCCAAAAAAAACGAAAAAAAAAAATTTAATTTTGCTTCCCCCCGATTGGTTACTTCCCCATTGATCCTGCCCCTATATATATATATATATATATATATATATATATATATATATATATATATATATATATATATATATATATATATATATATATATATTAGTTGCAACAAAGATAGATAAGAAAACGAATTGCATGAATCATAAAATAACAAAAGCTAAAAGTTGTAGTAGTAGTTTAATAATGCTGCAAGTGGGTCTTGAAGTTGAAATTGTGCAGAGACAGGAAAGTCATTAGTATTAAAGTAAACAAAATATCAAATGGTGAAAGCAATTGAAAATCGAAATACAGTATCTTATCTTAATTGATTCCATCAATCTCAATTGGGAACAATAATAGATTAATAATATAATATAATACTAATAATTATATTATAATAATATAAATAAAAAGAAACGTGTTCCAACAGGGTCTCAGTTTGTTAATATATGCCGACAGTTTTCACAGACTACTATTTCGTATCTCGTTGATAATTAGAAGCGGATAAAAGTCTTTCAGAAAAATTCCAAAATTTTAAATTAAATTCCTTTATTTATTTCAGTCATTATGTTATAAAATTCGATCATTAATTTATTAAATAAAACTTACCTCAACTGTCCCTCTCAATTATGGGTAAAATGTGAAAAGTGTTGAAATTAATTTATTAGCTTCTAAATGTATTTTTAATAAGCCTAAAATTTATATAGCTCATTTTCGGATCACCGTTTATTTTAAAATTACATAAGTTCGTTTATAACTTGTTTATTATCAATCGAATGATAATTGAGTGCTACCATCATTTTCCAAATAAATTCAAAACTATATATATATATATATATATTCAATACACATTATATAGATACTTTTTAAATAATAATCATTATAATATCCCATTTTTATTTTACTTTACATAAATATATTTTAGTAACAATAGTATACAATATTAAAAATTATATTTCCAATTATTATTTATATATATATATATATATATATATATATACACACACATCAAATTAAACTGATCGAAGGTCAAATGATTTCATAAAATAGTTCAAAAATTTTGAAATTCAATTTACTAGACTTTGCTTATCATGTCAAAAACATATAAAGATCAAGTTTAAATTTGGTCAGAAATTTCTGGATCGTCACACAAACAAGTCTGGATATTTGAAAATAGTTGGGTATTTTTCCTGTATTTCATCCTGCATAATAAGGAGTTCATTAAGATTGAGTCTCCCTTTTTGACTGTCATGACCCGAAAATTTCGGTCAAATTTAAACTCTGATAACTCCGACAAGATAAGCAAATTGATGTGTTGCATTAAAATATTTTTTTTGATACATTTAATTAACCATTGGACTTTACCCTACTGATAATGCTCAAAACGAACATATATTTCATAGCATTATCCCTCAAGAAAGACAAGCTTTTAGTTGCAATTGTTCTATTTACAAGTAATATTCGTTTAAATAATAAAAGGTGAAGACAAAAGACAGATTCGACGAATTGAAGACGCAAATGACCAAAAAGCTCAAAAGTACAAAGTACAATAAAAGTGGTTCAAATTTTTGATGAGAAACGTCTCAAAATTACAAGAGTACAAGTCGCAAAACGCAAAATACAAGATATTAAATTGTACGCAAGGACGTTCGAAAATCCGGAATCGGGACCAGAGTCAACTCTCAACGCTCGACGCAACGGACTAAAAATTACAAGTCAACTATGCACATAAATATAATATAATATTTAAATAATTCTTAAAATTATTTATATATTATATATATATATTTATAAACCGTCGGCAGAATGCAAACAAAGACATGTGACCTGGAAAATCAGGCCATGCGATCGCATGGCCTGGATGAGAGAAATCCATGCGATCGCATGGCAGTAGGTACCAGGCCACATGCCTATAAATTTCGCAGTTTTGAGCAACATTACACCACCTTTTTCTTCTTCATCTATCAACGTATATATATATATATATATATATATATATATATATATATATATATATATATATATATATATATATATATATATATATATATATATATATTATAATTTTAATTTTAATTTTAAATTCTAATAATAAGGGTATGTTAGCGAATGTTGTAAGGGTGTAAGTCGAAATTCTGTCCGTGTAATGCTACGCTATTTTTAATCATTGTAAGTTATGTTCAACCTTTTTAATTTAATGTCTTGTAGCTAAGTTATTATTATGCTTATTTAATGCCGAAGTAATTATGATGTTGGGCTAAATATTAAAATTGGGTAATTAGGCTTTGTACCATAATTGGGGTTTGGATAAAAGAACGACACTTGTGGAAATTAGACTATGGGCTATTAATGGGCTTTATATTAACTAAATGATACCTCGTTAATTTAATATATAGACTTATAATTTGACGTATTTATATATAGCCACATACGCTTGACTGGGTACGGTGGGCGGGATATCTATAAATACCAATAATTGTTCATTTTACCGGGCACGAAACTGGATTAATAGTTAATAGACTTGTTGAAACAGGGCTGAATTACATTCAAGGGTAATTGGTGTAATTGTTAACAAAGTAGTAAAACCTTGGACAACACGCAGTCGATAACCTGGTGTATTCATTAAACAAAGTATTAAGACCTTGTTACAATTCGAATCCCCAATTAGTTGGAATATTTGACTTCGGGAATAATAATAATTTGACGAAGACTTTCGCATTTTATGATTATGACTGATGGACTATTATGGACAAAACCGTATGGACATATCAAATAATCCAGGACAAAAGACAATTAACCCATGGGAATAAACTAAAAACAACACGTCGAACATCATGATTACGGAAGTCTAAATAAGCATAATTCCTTTATTTCATATTTAATTTCCTTTATTTCGTATTTAATTGCACTTTTAATTATCGTACTTTTTATTTATCGCATTTTTATTTATCGCAATTTCATTATCGTTATTTACTTTACGCTTTAAATTAAGTTATTTTTATTTTTAATATTTTACATTAGGTTTTAACTGCGACTAAAGTTTTAAAAATCGACAAACCGGTCATTAAACGGTAAAACCCCCTTTTATAATAATAATACTACTTATATATATATTTGTATTTTTACAATTATAAGTTAAAAATATAGCGTTAAACTTGGAGAGTTCCCTGTGGACGAACCGGACTTACTAAAACTACACTACTGTACGATTAGGTACACTGCCTATAAGTGTTGTAGCAAGGTTTAGGTATATCCACTCTATAAATAAATAAATCACTTGCGTAAAATTGTATCGTATGTAATAGTATTTTGTAGCAAAAATATAACTATTTTCTAGTACGCCTCGCACACATCAAGTATTTTTGGCGCCGCTGCCGGGGAACAGTTAAACGCCGGAAGCGAAACGCTATATATAAAAAAAAAAATTTAGTAAGTTTTAGTTAATTTGTTGTAAAAATATACGTTTTTAATTTTAAAAAAAAAAAATAAAAAAATTATATATTTCTATTTTTAAGAGTTGTTCAAAATATAAAAAATTAAAAAGTTTGTATTTTCTTTTAGCTACAAAAACTAATAGGTAGATATTTTTGTAAAAATATAAGTTGTATTAAATTTTTATTTATATTTTTGTATAAATATAACACAGAAAACAGAAAAAAAAGAAAGTACAATTATTCGGGCCTGGTACTGTAGCAGCCCAGCATTTGGCCCGGATCCGCAGGTCATGCGATGTAAATGAAAATATAACATACACTCCATGCGATCGCATGGAGTGATTTGACTCATCTGAAACATAAGCTGTACGAAATTAGGGTTTACAATTATAATTATTATTAATTAAAAACCCTAATTAGGTTATACTTATTTTATTATTTAGTTTGTATTTTTAGTTTAATTAGTTTTATTAATATATAAAATTAATAGTTTTATAAAATAAATAATATAAAAATAATATTTTTAAAAAAATTGTACTTTTTACAACTTTAAGTATATTTTTATATTTTGTATCTTTTTGTTTGTTTTAGCGTAATATTTGTATTTTTCGCTCGTATTTACTTTTAAGTGTAGTATTTTGCCATAGTTATTTTTATTTCTAGATTTTTAGGCTTTGCCGTAAAATCCTTTAAGTGCTTTTTCTTTAGACTAAGATTTAGGTGCTTTAGAATTTTGCGACGCCGTTTTAATATTTTAGTACCTTTTTAAGTAATTACCGTTTTGGATATAGTATTTCTTTTTAAGCTTTAATACCTTTAGACGCAACTTTTAATTCTTAGTTTTTATACTTTTAAGTTTCGACGCGCTACGTTCTTTTTATTATTTTTCGACCTTTTATTTTTCGACGTTTTTCGACGCGCTCTTTTTCTTTCTTATTTTTCGCCATTCTAGTTTTTAGGACATAGAATTTTCTATTTCTTCTCTAAAATTTCTTTAAATTTCAACTAAAAATTATTTTAAGTGGTTAAATTGATAGACATCCAAATTTTCTGCTTCGTAGTAATAGTTGGATTTGTTAGTGGCTGAGTTGTGAGCTTCCGATTTAAAGAGTTCTGGCTCCCTGCTACATCTTTTGGCTATTCGAAACGTGGGCAAAAGCAGAAAAGTCTATTATTTTGATAACTTATATAATTTTTAACTTTATAACTAATAGGATATTCAGTGAATGCACCGAGCAAAACGTTCACCACCTTTTGTACGTTCACCACCTGTAACTCGATCAAGACATCTAGCCAATATTGTCACCGTTGATTTTTCTTTAGAATCGTCATCAAGTCGACCAAGTACTTCAATTCAAATTTCCGATAACCCATTTTTTGAACCCGACCTCACAATTGAGAATCCGGAGAATATTCAGGGACAATTCAGAGATCCTGAACCATTAATCTTTCCTCCGGAACCACCAATCATTCAAACAGAGATTGTTGAGGAACAACCCATTAAATCAGAATCCTCTAGTGATTCAGATTCAACAAATTCAATCATGGAAAATCTGGAACCTCTAAGTATGGAAGACCGAATGAGAGCTAAACGCACTGGCCAAGGTCACGCAATTACTCAACCTGACATAAATGCGCCAGATTATGAAATCAAAGGACAAATTCTACACATGGTAACTAATCAATGCCAATTTAGTGGTGCGCCGAAGGAAGATCCAAACGAACATCTTCGTACCTTTAATAGGATCTGTACTTTATTTAAAATCCGAGAAGTTGAGGATGAACAGATATATCTCATGTTATTTCCCTGGACTTTAAAGGGAGAAGCCAAAGATTGGTTAGAATCGTTACCTGAAGGGGCGATTGATACATGGGACGTTTTAGTTGAAAATTTACTTAAACAATTCTTTCCGGCATCTAAAGCCGTAAGACTTCAAGGAGAAATTGTTACGTTCACACAAAAGCCAAATGAAACTTTATATGAAGCATGGACAAGATTTGGAAAGTTATTGAGAGGGTGTCTGCAACATGGTTTAGACACTTGTCAAATAGTACAAATATTCTACCAAGGATGCGACATTACTACAAGAAAAGACATCGATATAGCAGCTGGTGGTTCCATTATGAAGAAAACCGCAACTGACGCTTACAAAATTATTGATAACACTGCTTCCCACTCACATGAGTGGCATAAAGAAAAAGATATCGTTAGATCATCTAAAGAAGCTAGAGTTCTAGCCATGACTTCGATTCCATTTCTGCAAAGATAGATGCTGTCGAGAGACGAATGGAAAAGATGACTAAAGATATTCACTCAATACGAATTAGTTGTGAGCAGTGTGGAGGACCACATTTGACAAAAGATTGTCTCAGTATTGAACTAACAATGGAACAAAGAGAGAATGTTTCATACATAAACCAAAGGCCTGGAAATAATTATTAGAATAATTATCAACCGCCAAGACCAATCTACAATCAAAATCAGAACTATAACCGAAATGTTCCATACAACAACCAACAAGGCCCTAGCAATCAACAAGTATCCAATAATACTTACAATCAGCAAAGACCTATTTTTCAAAACAAACCACCACAAAGCGATGATAAAAAGCCAAATTTAGAAGATATGATGTCGAAGCTAGTTGAATCTCAAACGCAGTTTTTCACATCTCAGAAACAAACTAATGAACAAAATGCTCAAGCATTTAGAAATCAACAAGCTTCTATTCAAAATCTGGAATAAGAAGTAAGCAACCTAGCAAGGTTAATAGGTGAAAGGAAATTGGGAAGCCTGCCTAGTGATACGAATGCTAACCCCCGGAATGAAACAGCTAAAGCCATTACCACAAGAAGTGGTATTACACTTAAACCACCTGAAATGCCTGTAATTTCTGATGACTCTATTCCTACTCCACAAGAACCACAGTCTGAGCAAGATAAAGAAATAGAACCGGTAGTTGAAAAGGTTAATGAAGATAACACAATTAAGGCTAAACCTTATGTTAAACCATGCCAACCACCACTTCCTTACCCAAGTAAAATGAGAAAAGAGAGACCTGAAGCCGAGCAATCCAAATTCTTGGATATGTTTAAACAGATAAATGTTAATCTTCCTTTCATTGATGTAATTTCAGGAATGCCTAGATATGCTAAATTCTTGAAAGATCTAATCACAAATAGAAAGAAAATGGAAGAACTCTCGGCTGTTACAATGAATGCTAATTGTTCTGCAGTACTGTTGAATAAGATACCTGATGTGGTAGCGAGGGGGTACGTGATAGTACTATATTTTACTACGAAATACGTTACAAATTACATAAGTTTTAATTATTTATTTACAAAATGGATATACCTAAACCTTGCTACAACACTATAGGCAGTGTACCTAATCGTAGAGTAGTATAGTTTTTAGTAAGTCCGGTTCGTTCCACAGGGAGCGGGCTTATTGCACACTATATTTTTAAACAACTATATTTGTACAAAATATATAAATATATATATATAATAATATATAAAAGGGGGGTTTACCGTTTAATGACCGGTTTGTCGATTTTATATTTTAAGCGAAGCGTATAGTAAATGACGATATTTAAATAACGATAAAATAAATAACAATAATTAAAATGACAATAAATAAAAGTACGAGGAAATATGAAATAAAATATATTATGCTTATTTAAACTTCCGTAACCATGATGGTTGACGTGTTGATTTTAGTTTTATGCCCATGGGTTAATTGTCCTTTGTCCTGGATTATTTAATATGTCCGTCTGGTTTTTGTCCATAACAGTCCATCGGTCATAAATTTAAAGTGCGAGTGTCCTCGTCAATTTATTCTTATACCCGAAGTCAAATATTCCAACTAATTGGGGACTTAAACTGTAACAAGGTTTTAATACTTTGTTTAATAATTACACTAGGATATCGACTGCGTGTAACCCAAGGTTTTAATACTTTGTTATCAATTTGGCCAAGTGTCCTTGTACATAATTTCACCCCTGTTTTAATAATTCCATAGACTATTAATCCATTCCCGTGTCTGGTTAAATTAACGATTATTCGTACATATAAATACCCCGCCCATCGTGTCCAATCGAGTGTATATGGTTATTTATAGGTACATCCAATTGTAAATCTTTATATTAAAATTAACAAACTATCATTTAGTTAAACAAATATAAAGCCCATTAATAGCTCATAGTCTAATTTCCACAAGTGTCGTTCTTTTGTCCAAACCCCAATTATGGTACAAAACCGAATTACCCCGTCTTTAATATTTAGTCCAACATCATGATTACTTTGGCTCAAATAAGCATAATAATAACTTAAGTTAAAGACATTAATTTAAAAAGGAGAATATAACTTACATTGAGTATTTATCGCGTAGTGTTACACGGACAGAATTTCGACTTCAAAAACCCGTAAAATAACCTTTACATAACCCGAACTAATCTAATATAAAACTACCCTATACTATATATATATATATATATATATATATATATATATATATTATATTTATTTATTTATTACAGAGTATTATTATTATTTATTATTTTTTTTTACTCGCAGAATTCGTGACCTTTTATAGGAGTTTTGATTTCTGACAGCTCCGCGAGTCATGGAGTTTTTAGCCTTCAAACTCCGCGAGTCGTGGAGTTTGAAAATCCAGCTCAGGATCATTTGTCTCATAGCTTGTCGACATAATTTTTAAATATATATAATATATAAATAATTTATATAATTATTTAAATATTATATTATATTCTTGTGCATAGTTGACTTGTAATTTTTGGTCCGTTGCGTCGGGCGTTGATAGTTGACTCATGTCCCGGTTCTGGATTTTCGAACGTCCTTGCGTACAATTTAATATCTTGTACTTTGCGTTTTGTAACTTGTACTCTTGTCATTTTTAGACGTTTCTTATCAATAAATTGAACCTTTTGGATTGTATCTTGTACATTTGAGCTTTTTGGTCATTTGCGTCTTCAAATCTTCGTTTTCGCCTTTTGTCTTCGCACTTATTTAATATAAACGATTACAACTTAAAAATAGAACAATTACAACTAAAAACTTTACATATTGGAAGGATATTAATACTAAATATATGTTCATTTGGAGCACTATCAATACCAGAAAAATTATCTAATCCAGGAAATTTCACAATTCTATTATTTCAATATTATTATATTATTATATTTATTATTTATTATATTATTATATTAAAATTAATATTATATTATATATCTTTGTCCAGTCAAAAACTAGGGAAACACATATTACGCTTATAAACTTTATAAACAAACCTTTTTACAACTAATTTTATAAAGTTTAAGACCAAAATAGATATATATGTATTCAAATATAAAAAGTGGAATTTTACTCATACTTTTACCCGTCAATTATTAGCAACAAGAGTACGAAATTCCGGTCCGTGAAAACTGTCGGCAGATATTATTGAATTCTAATTCACACGTTTTTAATTTTTAATTTTATTATTATTATTATTATTGAATTATTGATTATTATTATATTATTATATTTTATTTCAATATTATTATATTAATATATTTATTATATTATATTATTATATTATTCTATATATATAAATGATTCAATCGAGAGATTTAAAAATCTCACACACACATAAACATATTCATATACATATACTCCGTAGTAATATTATTATTAAGATTATATTTCTTAATATTATTATTAATCTTATTATTATTATTATTATTATTATTATTATTATTATTATTATTATTATTATTATTATTATTATTATTATTATTATTATTATTATTATTATTATTATTATTATTATTATTAGATTATTATTTTTATGATACAAAGATAATAATATACATAAAATACTACGACGGGGTTACGTTCGGGTGATTTCAAAACAAGTTTTTCAAATGGTTTAAAGCTAAGGAATTCATGGGTATTAAATAAGGAGGTTATGGGTATTGATCGGGGGTATTGTTCGTGAATCAAAGGCCAACCTTGCATTTGTTCAATGCCGTCATATGTATTTTTACTACGAAATACAGCATTGTGAGTTTTCATAGCTCCCTTTTTAAATTTTGCATTATATATTTTTGGGCTGAGAATACATGCGTATTTTATAACTGTTTTACGAAATAGGCACAAGTACTAAAACTAATTCTACGTGGGTTTAAACCAGAAATATCCCCTTAGCTTGGTAACTATAACTACTGGTGTATGACTGGTTGGCGCGAATCCTAAAGATAGATCTATTGGGTCTGACAAACCCCATCCTGACTATGGGATGCTTTAGTACTTCGAGGTTATTTAAACGCACCTGATCCGGTGTACTTCAGAGGATAAAATATGAACGTTAATGCTTGTTACCAGGTGCCTACAACTTATAGAATGCTTTTTATACACTTGCAAGTGTATGGTTATTTATGAAACTAAAATCTCGTGGTCTATTAAAACTATTGAAACTCATCGTTTTTGATAAAACTATGAACTCACCAACCTTTTCGGTTGACACTTTTAAGCATGTTTATTCTCAGGTATTAAAGAAGTTTCCGCTGTTTAACTGCTATGTGCATGGAGTCTTATGTGGCATATTTTTAAGGAAACTTTGCATTCAAACATTAATATGTATTATATTTTGACTGTTTAGTCAACTGATGTATTATTATGAACTATCATTTAATGGGATTGTCTATATGTACAAATCACCACAGGTCAAAAACATTTATGTGCATGCTTTAAAAATGTATACAGATTTTAAAAATTTCTTATATAAAAAGCGCGTCTTTTGAAATGAATGCAATGTTTGTAAAACGTATCATATAGAGGGCAAAATGTAGTGACCCAAACTTTTCCGAACCTTTCTTTGATTATATGTTTAATGAAAACTATATTTACATGATTAAATGTTTCCAACATGTTAAGCAATCAAACTTGTTAAGACTTGGTTAATTGAAACAAAAATTTTGTAAACGTCTGATTACCCAGTTTGACCAATGATTCACGAACGCTATAAGTTGTATATGACATGAAGATACATAAATGAATAAATATAAATGTTTAACATGATATAATGATCATCAACTATCTCATTAAAAATAGTAACAATAAGTTATATACTTAAAAAGAGACTATTGACGTATGAAACTCGAAACGATACATATAACGATTATCGTTATAACCACGTCTTACTAAATATATATGAAGCATATTAATACATTGTTATATTATATATAACATGATAATATGATAATTAAATATATCATTAAATGTATTAACAATGAACTACATAAGTAAAAACAAGACTACTAACTTAAGGATTTCGAAACGAGACATATATGTAACGATTATCGTTGTAACGACATCTAAATGTATATATCATATTAAGATATATTAATATATCATAATATCATGATAATATAATAATTTAAAATCTCATTTAATATTATAAACTTTGGGTTAACAACATTTAACAAGATCGTTAACCTAAAGGTCTCAAAACAACACTTACATGTAACGACTAACGATGACTTAACGACTCAGTTAAAATGTATATACATGTAGTGTTTTAATATGTATTCATACACTTTTGAAAGACTTCAAGACACTTATAAAAATACTTCTACTTAATAAAAATGCTTACAATTACATCCTCATTCATTTTCATCAACAATTCTACTCGTATGCACCCGTATTCGTACTCGTACAATACACAGCTTTTAGATGTATGTACTATTGGTATATACACTCCAATGATCAGCTCTTAGCAGCCCATGTGAGTCACCTAACACATGTGGGAACCATCATTTGGCAACTAGCATGAAATATCTCATAAAATTACAAAAATATGAGTAATCATTCATGACTTATTTACATGAAAACAAAATTACATATCCTTTATATCTAATCCATACACCAACGACCAAAAACACCTACAAACACTTTCATTCTTCAATTTTCTTCATCTAATTGATCTCTTTCAAGTTCTAACTTCAAGTTCTAAGTGTTCTTCATAAATTCTACAAGTTCTAGTTACATAAAATCAAGAATACTTTCAAGTTTGCTAGCTCACTTCCAATCTTGTAAGGTGATCATCCAACCTCAAGAAATCTTTGTTTCTTACAGTAGGTTATCATTCTAATACAAGGTAATAAATCATATTCAAACTTTGGTTCAATTTCTATAACTATAACAATCTTATTTTAAGTGATGATCTTACTTGAACTTGTTTTCGTGTCATGATTCTGCTTCAAGAACTTCGAGCCATTCAAGGATCCGTTGAAGCTAGATCCATTTTTTTCTTTTCCAGTAGGTTTATCCAAGGAACTTAAGGTAGTAATGATGTTCATAACATCATTTGATTCATACATAAAAAGCTATCATATTCGAAGTGGTAAACTAGTAATCACTAGAACATAGTTTAGTTAATTCTAAACTTGTTCGCAAATAAAGTTAATCCTTCTAACTACACTTTTAAAATCAACTATACACATGATATATATCTATATGATATGCTAACTTAATGATTTAAAACCCGGAAACACGATAAACACCATAAAACCGAATTTACGCCGTCGTAGTTACAACCGGGGGCTGTTTTGGTTTGGATAATTAAAAACTATGAAAAACTTTGATTTAAAAGCTATACTTCTGGAAAAATGATTTTTCTTATGAACATGAAACCATATCCAAAAATCATGGTTAAACTCAAAGTGAAAGTATGTTTTTCAAAACAGTCATCAAGATGTCGTTCTTTCAACGGAAATGACTACCTCTTTCAAAAATGACTTGTAACTTGTATTTCCGGCTATAAACCTATACCTTTTATGTTTATTTTCATAAATTCAAGTTCAATACGAAACCGTGGCCGCTTAAATCACTCAAAACGGATTAGAAACGAAGAAATGGCGAACAAAACAAAATTGGTAAAAACTACTCATTTTAGCTACGTGAAAATTGGTAACAAATCTATTCCATAACTTAATCAACTTTTATTGTATATTATTTAATCTTGAGATACCATAGACACGTATACAATGTTTCGACCTATCATGTCGACACATCTATATATATTTCGGAACAACCATAGACACTCTATATGTGAATGTTAGAGTTAGCTATACAGGGTTGAGGTTGATTCCAAAATATATATAGTTTGAGTTGTGATCAATGCTGAGATATGTATACACTGGGTCGTGGATTGATTCAAGATAATATATATCAATTTATTTCTGTACATCTAACTGTAGACAACTAGTTGTAGGTTACTAACGAGGACAGCTGACTTAATAAACTTAAAACATCAAAATGTATTAAAAGTGTTGTAAATATATTTTGAACATACTTTGATATATATGTACATATTTGTTATAGGTTCGTGAATCGACCAGTGGCCAAGTGTTACTTCCCGACGAAGTAAAAAATCTGTGAAAGTGAGTTATAGTCCTACTTTTAAAATCTAATATTTTTGGGATGAGAATACATGCAGGTTTTATAAATGATTTACAAAATAGACACAAGTACGTGAAACTACATTCTATGGTTGAATTATTGAAATCGAATATGCCCCTTTTTATTAAGTCTGGTAATCTAAGAATTAGGGAACAGACACCCTAATTGACGCGAATCCTAAAGATAGATCTATTGGGCCTAACAAACCCCATCTAAAGTACCAGATGCTTTAGTACTTCGAAATTTATATCATATCCGAAGGGTGTCCCGGAATGATGGGGATATTCTTAAATATGCATCTTGTTAATGTCGGTTACCAGGTGTTCACCATATGAATGATTTTTATCTCTATGTATGGGATGTATATTGAAATATGAAATCTTGTGGTCTATTGTTACGATTTGATATATATAGGTTAAACCTATAACTCACCAACAATTTTTTTTTGTTGACGTTTTAAGCATGTTTATTCTCAAGTGATTATTAAGAGCTTCCGCTGTCGCATACTTAAATAAGGACAATATTTGGAGTCCATGCTTGTATGATATTGTGTAAAAACTGCATTCAAGAAACTTATTTCATTGTAACATATTTGTATTGTAAACCATTATGTAATAGTCGTATGTAAACAGGATATTTTAGATTATCATTATTTGATAATCTACGTAAAGCTTTTTAAACCTTTATTGATGAAATAAAGGTTATGGTTTGTTTTAAAATGAATGCAGTCTTTGAAAAACGTCTCATATAGAGGTCAAAACCTCGCAACGAAATCAATTAATATGGAACGTTTTTAATCAATAAGAACGGGACATTTCAGTTGGTATCCGAGCGTTGGTCTTAGAGAACCAGAATTTTGCATTATTGTGTCTTATCGAGTTTGTTAGGATGCATTAGTGAGTCTGGACTTCGACCGTGTTTACTTGAAAAATGATTACTTAACAAATTTTGTTGGAAACTATATATTTTTAACATGTGAATATTATGTGATATATTAATCTCTTAACGTGTTTGATATTATGTGATAGATGTCTACCTCTAGAACATGTCCTATTGACTCACCTAATAATAATGAAGAGTCAAATGTAAATTGGAATGATTCGTGGACTGATTCACAAGTTCCCGAAGAGGAACCGGAAGAAGAGTCGGAACCGGAAGAAGAATCGGAACCGGAAGAAGAATCGGAACCGGAAGAAGAAATAGAACCAGTGGGGGAAATAATAAAACGGTTAAGTAGAAGAAAATCCTCAACCAACCGACCAAAGTTAATAACCCGGGAACCTCTAAACCACCAGGTTTTTCTAAACCTATGTGGAAAACGACGGCTCGTATTAGGGGAACATCATATATCCGTAGAAACTTGGCAAAACGAACCAAAACTGAAGAAGAAGAAACGAGCGAGTCGGAATAAGATAGTTGTATTCGTGTGGTGTAATATATGTAATATAGTGTGCTTATACTTTATGATATATGTAAAAATTGCTTGTATTAATAAGTATTTTTTTTTATGAATCTAACTCTTGTCTATTTTACAGTATAAAAACACAAAATGGATAGACAACCAAATATTTTAAGAGACCTACCCGGAGACATGATTGATGAAATCTTGTCTAGAGTCGGTTAGAATTCCTCGACACAACTATTTAAGGCGAGATCAGTTTGTAAGACATTCGAAGAACGTTCCAAGAATGCCTTGGTTTATAAAAGGCTTTCGTTCGAAAGATGGGGGATATCACATTAGGAAATCCATAAGTTACGATGTGTTTACTTTGACGCATATATTGCGGGGAACCCAAATGCTATTTTATGCAACGGGTTAAGAAATTATTTTGACTCAATATATCCAAATATAGGACTTCGTGATTTAGAAAAAGCAGCTAACATGCAACATAAAGAAGCATGTTATGCTTACGGGTTAGTAATGTTCGCCTCTCACCAAAGTGAGAACAAGAACATCGGGCTACAACTATTAAACAAAACATTCTCACAAGTGACGGAGTCGGTAATTGGGGTAAGAAATGACGTTTTTAGATTGTTACAGGACTCGATGTGGTAGCGTGGGGGTACGTGATAGTACTATATTTTACTACGAAATACGTTACAAATTACACAAGTTTTAATTATTTATTTACAAATGGGATATACCTAAACCTTGCTACAACACTATAGGCAGTGTACCTAATCGTAGAGTAGTATAGTTTTTAGTAAGTCCGGTTCGTTCCACAGGGAGCTGGCTTATTTCACACTATATTTTAAACAATTATATTCGTACAAAATATATTATATTAATAATATATAAAATGGGGTTTTACCGTTTAATGACCGGTTTGTCGATTTTATATTTTAAGCGAAGCGTAAAGTAAATGACGATATTTAACTAACAATATAAAATAAATAACAATAATTAAAATGACAATAAATAAAAGTACGAGGAAAAATGAAATAAAATATATTATGCTTATTTAAACTTCCGTAATCATGATGTTTGACGTGTTGATTTTAGTTTTATGCCCATGGGTTAATTGTCCTGGATTATTTAATATGTCCGTCTGGTTTTTGTCCAAAACAGTCCATCGGTCATAAATTTAAAGTGCGAGTGTCCTCGTCAAATTATCCTTATACCCGAAGTCAAATATTCCAACTAATTGGGGACTTAAACTGTAACAAGGTTTTAATACTTTGTTTAATAATTACACCAGGTTATCGACTGCGTGTAACCCAAGGTTTTAATACTTTGTTATCAATTATGCCAAGTGTCCTTGTACATAATTTCACCCCTGTTTTAATAATTCCATAGACTATTAATCCATTCCCGTATCCGATTAAATGAACGATTATTCGTACATATAAATATCCCGCCCATCGTGTCCGATCGAATGTATGTGGTTATTTATAGGTACGTCCAATTATAAATCTTTATATTAAAATTAACAAACTATCATTTAGTTAAACAAATATAAAGCCCATTAATAGCCCATAGTCTAATTTCCACAAGTGTAGTTCTTTTGTCCAAACCCCAATTATGGTACAAAGCCCAATTACCCCTTCTTTAATATTTAGTCCAACATCATGATTACTTTGGCTCAAATAAGCATAATAATTACTTAAGTACGAGACATTAATTTAAAAAGGAGAACATAACTTACATTGAGTATTTATCGCGCAGTGTTACACGGACAGAATTTCGACTTCAAAAACCCGTAAAAATAACTTTTACATAACCCGGACTAATCTAATATAAAACTACCCTATACTATATATTATATATATATATATATATATATATATATATATATATATATATATTTATATATTTATTACAGAGTATTATTATTATTATTTATTATATTTTTTGAACGAATGCAAGGCCTTTTATAGGCGTTTTGATTTCTGACAGCTCCGCGCGTCGTGGAGTTTTTGGCCTTCAAACTTCGCGAGTCGTGGAGTTTGAAAATCCAGCTCAGGATCCTTTGTCTCATAGCTTATCGACATGGTTATATATATATTTATAATATATAAATAATTTATATAATTATTTATATATTATATTTTATTTTTGTGCATAGTTGACTCATAATTTTTGGTCCATTGCGTCGGGCGTTGATAGTTGACTCATGTCCCGGTTCCGGATTTTCGAACGTCCTTGCGTACAATTTAATATCTTGTACTTTACGTTTTGTAACTTGTACTCTTGTCATTTTTAGACGTTTTTCATCAATAAATTGAACCACTTGGATTGTATCTTGTACATTTGAGCTTTTTGGACGTTTTTGTCTTCAAATCTTCGTTTTCGCCTTTTGTCTTCGCACTTATTTATTTAAACAATTACAATGAAAATATATTACAATTACATATGAAAACCTATTATTTAGGAGGGACATTGCTATGATATATATGTTCCTTTTTAGCCTTATCAAATATCCCCACACTTGAGCGTTGCTTGTCCTCAAGCAATACAGAACTTGAAATAAAAACATACATGAATCACTTTTTTATTCATCACACTTTGTACATTAGTGATTTTGATATGGTGGTATAAACAATGATAGTAACGATAGAACCATGGTTAAAGGTGGGTGTGTCATCCACAGTAGCCTCGGGTTTAGGTCAACGACACTTGCAATCAAATAGCCGATTTACTTTCGGTTTCCAAAGCAAAGTGCACATTTGAAAGGCGGTTTACAGTCCCACATGACTATGAAAATGTAGATCCTTAAGGAAATTGGATCTTTATGAAAACATTTGATCTTTTGAAAATTCAATCTAGCTTTTACCCTAGATAAGTTTTCCGGAATAACCCTTCACCGGTGTTTGCAAAATATTTTTGTGGGTTGTGTGGGTTTCAGATTTGAAAGTTTTATCTCAACACTTATGGTTTTGTGTTACCCACTTGCTAACCTTGTATTAGGAAAGCAACACGTCCAGTTTACTTGTCCCTTATATTACCTTTCGGTAAACTACCATCCGGTTGTAAAGGAAAGCGATGAACAAGCAACTGTTAAGGAAATGTCCCGTGACTTGCTTTTGATTATGGTCTATAAACGTGTCGGATGCTAGTACTATCCTTTGTAGGAGCAATAGTAAAGATCATCCTATGATTTTTCGGTCTGGCACAAGGTCCTGTCTCCGACCATGCTATGCAACCACCGTTCTTACGGTTGACACCCGATTTGTTTCAGGTGACCTAATGAATTCTAGGTGAATTCCTAGGATTTTACGTTCAATGGTAATGAACGCATTGAAAATGGGTTTTCAGAAAACAAATCGGTTTGTAATTTTGATCAAAATATTTTCTCGTTCAAGCTCGAGTTTAGATATCATCGAATTCCATGAGTTTGTAATTCTCAATCTTTAAAGTCAATCTCAAGGATTGAGTAATATCAGGCTTAAAAGCTGATTTTTAATCTTTAAGGAGATTATCCTTTCTGGGGATCTGATTCATTAGTCTTATCAAGCTAATTTGCACGGTGCCCCCCATTGTACGAGATAAATCCTTCTCATGGTTAGGATAAATCTGACCACTTGGCGACCCTGTTTGATGCTGAGGTCCGTGGATTTCCTGCTGATTTTAGTGATGACTTTTCTAGATTTTTTGTCAACCTATAGCTGGTCTGGACGACAACTTCTTGACCTAAGTCAAAAAGCGTGTGTCTTTTTCCGGAAGACTTTACTTCCTCTTAATGATGGAATTGATTCATCGTGTAGATCCATCTTTTCTTTTCTTTCATCGGGTAAAATAGTTAATTTAGTCCAACACAAAAGCACCTGTAATAACTTTATGGAAACATGTGATAGATAGTTTTTAATTGAATAACTAGGTACATTTTCCCCACACTTAGTTTCTTTCTTTGCCTTTTTATTCTCTTTTATTCCATTTTAAATGAATTCAAGCGTTTTAGGATATTTCTCAATTTATGTCCTTTCCGAGGTAACGATAATTTCGGTATTAACACCTAGTTTTCACCGTTCATAAATATATATAAACATGATTTTAAATTCATTTAGTTGAAAATTTTTCAAATTTTCATAAAATTTGGCAAATAAACCAAGTATAAACCCGAGAGAATTTATAATTTTCCCCACACTTGAGATCATGCAATGCCCTCATTTGCATGAAATCAGACTCTAATTATAAATTCATGAGGGTGATTAGTGTAGAAAAATGATTGAAAATACCCAGTTTGTAATTACAAAGCTCGTCGAATGATAGATGGCGCGCCTCATCGTCATTCCTTCTTGTTTTATCACACATGTTTTTCTTCAAAAACGGTTGCTTTTCTGGACTGTTTGCTAATTTTTGAAAATGCGTCTTTTACCCTAATCTATTATGCATGTTTATTAACGAGTTATGCACTAACCCGAACCCCTAATTTAACGTTAAGTGGGGTTAGACTTCCCCATACTTAGCTGATGACATGAGAAGTCGGTGGAATAAGTTCCACGAATTAAAATAGTGAGCCAGTTATTTACATCTCGGGTGGTGTATAATATATCAATGGGTTTAAATTTTAGACTCACCCGATCATCACTACTTAATTTTTTTTAAGTGTAGCTTTTAGTAAATGGATATGTCTCTTTTCTGGTTCTTGGTCAAATGGATCGATATACATCGACATACATATTATAGGGGACAATTCCTAACATTTCCTTCCGTTCATTCTCGGGATCAAAGGTTTCACCTCTATTACCCAATTGGGTGAAATTCGAGGTGTCATTATCTATTACAGCTCGTAGATCATTTCCGGTGGATGACTCGTCTATTGAGAATATTGGGTTGGAAGGTTGTGGAATGGTGAATTTCGGGATCGAAGCAAATTCTTTTTCATTAATGGTACTTATTGGTCTCACCATTTTGGTCTCGGGGGTAAAATTTTCAACGTTATCATTTTCCCAAGAGTACCAATTTGTCACCCTTACTTTTTCTTCTTCATCCATTGATGGATCGTTGATTTCGTCGGTAGAGGCTAATGTGTCGATATGTTGTGAAATTGGTAAAGCTGAATAAAAAGTATCATCGGAATAGTTGGTGATTTCGGAGCTCTCGAATTCATCAAAATTCGATGATATGAGATTTTCTTGCACAATACTCCTCAGATCAACAGGTGTGTAGTCTGATAGAGTTTCAGCTTGCCGGTTTACAAACTCTCTCATTTGTTCATTTTGAGCATTGAGTTCTTCGAGTTTGATTTTCATATTGTCTAATAAATTTTCAGACACGTAATTTTCCTCGTCTACTGGTTGTTGAGTTTGGAAATATTCTTGGGAATAATCCCAATTTGAATTGTATTCTTCATAATCATTCCATTCAGGTTCCGTGGGTGCGTAATTTTCCATAGGAACGTAATAATAACATTCCCATGTTGAGTGATAATCTCCACAGATTTCACAACCAGTTATTGTTTCATCATTCGTGATCCAAGATTAACCGAACGAATTTTCATCAACACCCGTTTGAGAGTATTGATTTAATTGATTTTGGATATCAAAAAGAGTTTCCATAGCCTTGTATTCAAAATTTTCCATTTTATTGCGATGGCCAAATTTTAGCTACAATGTGGTGCATTTACTAATTATCCTATCAGTTATAAAAATAGAAAAACTTATATAAGTTGTCCAATTAATAGACTTTTCTGCTTTTGCTCACATTTCGAATAGCCAAAAGATGCAGCAGGGAGTCACAACCCTTTAAATTGGAAGCTCACAACTCAGCCACTAACAAATCCAACTATTACTACGAAGCAGAAAATTGTCAACGTCCATTAATTTAACAACTTAAATAATTTTTCTTTCCGTTTGAGATATTAGATAAGAAATAGAGAAAATTTCTAAGTCCTAAAAACTAAAGCGTCGAGAAATAAGAAAGAAAAAGAGTGCGCGTCGAAAAACGTCAAAAAATAAAAATAAGAAAGAAAAACGTCGAAACTTAAAAGTCTAAAAATTATATCTAAAAAGTTGCGCCTAAAGGTTTAAAGGTAAATGCAATTTTATTCAGAAAACGGCAATTACTTAAAGGCACTAAAATCTATTTAAAACTAAAGCGAAAAACGGCGTCGCAAAATTCCAAAGCACCTAAATCTTAATCTAAAGAAAAAGCACTTAAGGGATTTTACGGCAAAGCCTAAAAATCTAATAATAAAAATAAGCTACGGCAAAATACTAGAACTTAAAACTAGCTACGAACAATAAAGATACAAATATTACACTAAAAAAAATACAAAATATAAAAATAAACTTAAAGTTGTAAAAAGTACAATTTTTATAAAAATATTATTTTTATATTTTTATTTTATAAAAGTATTAATTTTTATATATAATAAAACCAATTAAAAGTAATTATTACAAATTTAATTAAAATTAAAAATTAAATATTAAATTAATTAAACCTAATTAGGGTTTTAAAACTCCGCGAGTCGTGGAGTTTGAAAAACGTTTTTTTTTAATTTTATATTGTTTTTCTAAAATGATATATAAATATATTTATACAAAAATAAATTAAAAATATAGCGTTTCGCCGAGTCCCCGGCAGCGGCGCCAAAAACTTGATGTGGTAGCGTGGGGGTACGTGATAGTACTATATTTTACTACGAAATACGTTACAAATTACACAAGTTTTAATTATTTATTTACAAATGGGATATACCTAAACCTTGCTACAACACTATAAGCAGTGTACCTAATCGTAGAGTAGTATAGTTTTTAGTAAGTCCGGTTCCTTCCACAGGGAGCTGGCTTATTTCACACTATATTTTAAACAATTATATTCGTACAAAATATATTATATTAATAATATATAAAAGGGGGTTTTACCGTTTAATGACCGGTTTGTCGATTTTATATTTTAAGCCAAGCGTAAAGTAAATGATGATATTTAACTAACAATATAAAATAAATAACAATAATTGAAATGACAATAAATAAAAGTACGAGGAAAAATGAAATAAAATATATTATGCTTATTTAAACTTCCGTAATCATGATGTTTAACGTGTTGATTTTAGTTTTATGCCCATGGGTTAATTGTCCTTTGTCCTGGATTATTTAATATGTCCGTCTGGTTTTTGTCCAAAACAGTCCATCGGTCATAAATTTAAAGTGCGAGTGTCCTCGTCAAATTATCCTTATACCTGAAGTCAAATATTCCAACTAATTGGGGACTTAAACTGTAACAAGGTTTTAATACTTTGTTTAATAATTACACCAGGTTATCGACTGCGTGTAACCCAAGGTTTTAATACTTTATTATCAATTATGCCAAGTGTCCTTATACATAATTTCACCCCTGTTTTAATAATTCCATAGACTATTAATCCATTCCCGTATCCGGTTAAATGAACGATTATTCGTACATATAAATATCCCGCCCATCGTGTCCGATCGAGTGTATGTGGTTATTTATAGGTACGTCCAATTGTAAATCTTTATATTAAAATTAACAAACTATCGTTTAGTTAAACAAATATAAAGCCCATTAATAGCCCATAGTCTAATTTCCACAAGTGTCGTTCTTTTGTCCAAACCCCAATTATGGTACAAAGCCCAATTACCCCGTCTTTAATATTTAGTCCAACATCATGATTACTTTGGCTCAAATAAGCATAATAATAACTTAAGTACGAGACATTAATTTAAAAAGGAGAACATAACTTACATTGAGTATTTATCGCGTAGTGTTACACGGACATAATTTCGACTTCAAAAATCCGTAAAAATAACTTTTACATAACCCGAACTAATCTAATATAAAACTACCCTATACTATATATATTATATATATATATATTTATTTATTTATATATTACAGAGTATTATTATTATTATTTATTATATTTTTCGAACGAATGCATGGCGTTTTATAGGCGTTTTGATTTCTGACAGCTCCGCGAGTCGTGGAGTTTTTGGCCTTCAAACTCCGCGAGTCATGGAGTTTAAAAATCCAGCTCAGGATCCTTTGTCTCATAGCTTGTCGACATGATTATATATATATTTATAATATATAAATAATTTATATAATTATTTATATATTATATTTTATTTTTGTGCATAGTTGACTCATAATTTTTGGTCCATTGCGTCGGGCGTTGATAGTTGACTCATGTCCCGGTTCCGGATTTTCGAACGTCCTTGCGTACAATTTAATATCTTGTACTTTGCGTTTTGTAACTTGTACTCTTGTCATTTTTAGACGTTTTTCATCCATAAATTGAACCACTTGGATTGTATCTTGTACATTTGAGCTTTTTGGACGTTTTTGTCTTCAAATCTTCGTTTTCACCTTTTGTCTTCGCACTTATTTATTTAAACAAGTACAATGAAAATATATTACAATTACATATGAAAACCTATTATTTAGGAGGGACATTGCTATGATATATATGTTCCTTTTTAGCCTTATCAGGACTGTTGGACATTACGTAACCCTCGTCCCTTTGACGACGTTACAACACGCTGTCTTATCAACGGCCATAACGGTTATGTTCCACAAGACCAAGGATGGGAAGTAGTCCTAGTAAAACCAGAATGCATGACTTGTTTCTGGACGTATGAATTACGTGTCTTTATTGCCCTTGCTGAACGACTTGTGTATTAGCTAGAATTATCTTCACAACCATCTTGTATCAAATTTATTGTGTGCTATATTTCATACTATATGTAAAATAAGCGGTATTGTAAGTTTGTAAAATATTGTGTAAAAGTTTGAACGCGAAATATTATTATAATCAGTTTTTCATATAAAATTGTAGTAGTTGAATTGTATATTAGCTACTAAGTATGAACTTAACGGGTAGGTATTACCCGAATTTAAACTTATAAAACGCTAATATGAAGAAAAAGCTTTTATAAATGAGTTCATATTATGCTATGAGATACTATTGACTACTCTTAATATTCTGTATAATTAACTTGTTTCATTTGACTATTTTGAAGGAAATGGCACCAACTACTCGCCACACCTTGAATATGAGCGAAGAGGAATTTCGTGCCTTTCTTGCTTCAAACATAGCCGCAGTACAGGCTGCGCTACATACCAACAATAACCTTGGATCTAGCAGTACAGGAAATCGTGTAGGATGCACCTACAAAGAATTCACTGCCTACAAACCTTTGGAATTTGATGGAACCGAAGGACCGATCGGATTGAAACGGTGGACCGAGAAGGTCGAATCGGTGTTTGCCATAAGTAAGTGTACTGAATAGGACAAAGTGAAGTACGCTACGCATACCTTCACAGGTTCTGCGTTAACATGGTGGAATACCTATCTAGAGCAAGTGGGACAAGATGATGCTTACGCACTACCATGGTCAGCATTCAAGCACTTGATGAACGAGAAGTACCGTCCCAGAACTGAGGTCAATAAGCTCAAGACAGAACTTAGAGGGTTACAAACCCAAGGATTTGATATTACCACGTACGAAAGACGACTCACAGAATTATGCCTATTGTGTCCAGGAGCGTTCGAAGATGAGGAAGAGAAGATCGACGCGTTTGTGAAAGGATTACCGAAAAGAATCCAAGAAGATATAAGTTCACACGAGCCTGCCTCCATACAACAGGCATGTAGAATGGCTCACAAACTAGTGAACCAGATTGAAGAAAGAATTAAAGAACAGACTGCTGAAGAGGCCAAGGTGAAGCAAGTCAAAAGAAAGTGGGAGGAAAACGGTGATAAGAATCACCAATACAACACCAACAGCAATTACAACAATAATCGCAACAACTATCCCAACAATCGCAACATCAATCGCAACTACAACAAATGGCCCAACAACAACAACAGCAACTACAACAATCATCCCAATAACAATAATAACCGCAACAACAACAACAATCAGAAGCAGCTATGCCAAAGGTGTGAAAAGTATCACTCGGGGTTCTGCAAAAAATTTTGCAACAAGTGTAAAAGAAATGGTCATAGCGCGGCGAAGTGTGAGGTCTACGGACCAGAGGTTAACAGAACGAAAGGAACAAATGGTGTCGGAACGAGTAATGGCGGAGCAAGTAGTGTCGGAGCAAGTTATGCCAATGTAGTTTGTTATAAATGTGGAAAACCGGGCCACATTATTAGAAATTGCCCGAACCAGGAGAACACGAATGGACAAGGCCGCGGAAGAGTTTTCAATATTAATGCGGCAGAGGCACAGGAAGACCCGGAGCTTGTTACGGGTACGTTTCTTATTGACAATAAATCTGCTTACGTTTTATTTCATTCGGGTACGGATAGAAGCTATATGTGTAGAGATTTTTGTGCTAAATTAAGTTGTCCATTGATGCCGTTGGATAGTAAATTTTTACTCGAATTAGCAAACGGTAAATTAATTTCAGCAGATTATATATGCCGGAATCGAGAAATTAAACTGGGTAGCGAAATATTTAAGATTGATTTGATACCAGTAGAGTTAGGGAGTTTTGATGTAATAGTTGGCATGGACTGGCTGAAGAAGGTGAAAGCAGAGATTGTATGTTATAAAAATGCAATTCGCATTGTACGAGAAGAAGGAGAACCCTTAATGGTGTACGGAGAAAAGGGAAACACGAAGCTACATCTTATTAGTAATTTGAAGGCACAAAAACTAATAAGAAAAGGTTGCTATGATGTTCTAGCACATGTCGAGAAAGTACAAACTGAAGAAAAGAGCATCAATGATGTTTTTGTCGCAAAAGAATTTCCCGATGTATTTCCGAAAGAATTACCGGGACTACCTCCACATCGATCTGTTGAATTTCAAATAGATCTTGTACTAGGAGCTGCACCAATAGCTCGTGCTCCTTACAGACTCGTACCCAGCGAGATGAAAGAAATGCAAAGCCAATTACAAGAACTTTTAGAGCATGGTTTCATTCGACCAAGCACATCAGCGTGGGGAGCTCCTGTTTTGTTTGTCAAGAAGAAAGATGGTACATTCAGGTTGTGTATCGACTACCGAGAGTTGAAAAAACTTACCATCAAGAACCGCTACCCACTACCGAGAATCGATGACTTATTTGATCAACTACAAGGCTCGTCTGTTTATTCAAAGATTGACTTACGTTCCGGGTATCATCAAATGCGGGTGAAAGAAGATGATATTCCAAAGACTGCTTTCAGAACACGTTACGGTCATTACGAGTTTATGGTCATGCCGTTTGGTTTAACTAATGCACCAGCTGTGTTCATGGACCTTATGAACCGAGTGTGTGGACCATACCTTGACAAGTTTGTCATTGTTTTCATTGATGACATACTTATTTACTCAAAGAATGACCAAGAACACGGTGAACATTTGAGAAAGGTGTTAGAAGTATTGAGGAAGGAAGAATTGTACGCTAAGTTTTCAAAGTGTGCATTTTGGTTGGAAGAAGTTCAATTCCTCGGTCACATAGTGAACAAATAAGGTATTAAGGTGGATCCGGCAAAGATAGAAACTGTTGAAAAGTGGGAAACCCCGAAAACTCCGAAACACATACGCCAGTTTTTAGGACTAGCTGGTTACTACAGAAGGTTCATCCAAGACTTTTCCAGAATAGCAAAACCCTTGACTGCATTAACGCATAAAGGGAAGAAATTTGAATGGAAGGATGAACAAGAGAAAGCGTTTCAGTTATTGAAGAAAAAGCTAACTACGGCACCTATATTGTCATTGCCTGAAGGGAATGATGATTTTGTGATTTATTGTGACGCATCAAAGCAAGGTCTCGGTTGTGTATTAATGCAACGAACAAAGGTGATTGCTTATGCGTCTAGACAATTGAAGATTCACGAACAAAATTATACGACGCATGATTTGGAATTAGGCGCGGTTGTTTTTGCATTAAAGACTTGGAGGCACTACTTATATGGGGTCAAAAGTATTATATATACCAACCATAAAAGTCTTCAACACATATTTAATCAGAAACAACTGAATATGAGGTAGCGTAGGTGGATTGAATTGTTGAATGATTACGACTTTGAGATTCGTTACCTCCCGGTGAAGGCAAATGTGGTAGCCGATGCCTTGAGCAGGAAGGACAGAGAACCCATTCGAGTAAAATCTATGAATATAATGATTCACAATAACCTTACTACTCAAATAAAGGAGGCGCAACAAGGAGTTTTAAAAGAGGGAAATTTAAAGGATGAAATACCCAAAGGATCGGAGAAGCATCTTAATATTCGGGAAGATGGAACCCGGTATAGGGTTGAAAGGATTTGGGTACCAAAATTTGGAGATATGAGAGAAATGGTACTTAGAGAAGCTCATAAAACCAGATACTCAATACATCCTGGAAAGGGGAAGATGTACAAGGATCTCAAGAAACATTTTTGGTGGCCGGGTATGAAAGCTGATGTTGCTAAATACGTAGGAGAATGTTTGATGTGTTCTAAGGTCAAAGCTGAGCATCAGAAACCATCAGTTCTACTTCAACAACCCGAAATCCCGGAATGGAAATGGGAAACATTACCATGGATTTCATCACTAAATTGCCAAGGACTGCAAGTGGTTTTGATACTATTTGGGTAATAGTTGATGATCTCACCAAATCAGCACAATTCCTGCCAATAAGAGAAGATGACAAGATGAAGAAGTTAGCACGACTGTATTTGAAGGAAGTCGTCTCCAGACATGGAATACCAATCTCTATTATCTCTGATAGGGATGGCAGATTTATTTCAAGATTCTGGCAGACATTACAGCAAGCATTAGGAACTCATCTAGACATGAGTACTGCCTATCATTCACAAAATGATGGGCAGAGTGAAAGGACGATATAAACGCTTGAAGACATGCTACGAGCATGTGTTATTTATTTCGGAAACAGTTGGGATCGACATCTACCATTAGCAGAATTTTCCTACAACAATAGTTACCATTCAAGCATTGAGATGGCTCCGTTTGAAGCACTTTATGGTAGAAAGTGCAGGTCTCCGATTTGTTGGAGTGAAGTGGGGGATAGACAGATTACGGGTCCGGAGATAATACAAGAAACTACTGAGAAGATCATCCAAATTCAACAACGGTTGAAAACCGCCCAAAGTCGACAAAAGAGCTACATCGACATTAAAAGAAAAGATATAGAATTTGAAATTGGAGAGATGGTCATGCTTAAGATTGCACCTTGGAAAGGTGTTGTTCGATTTGGTAAACGAGGGAAATTAAATCCAAGTTATATTGGACCATTCAATATTATTGATCGTGTCGGACCAGTAGCTTACCGACTTGAGTTACCTCAACAACTCGCGGCTGTACATAACACTTTCCACGTCTCGAATTTGAAGAAATGTTTTGCTAAAGAAGATCTCACTATTCCGTTGGACGAAATCCAAATCAATGAAAAACTTCAATTCATTGAAGAACCCGTTGAAATAATGGATCGTGAGGTTAAGAGACTTAAACAAAACAAGATACCGATTGTTAAGGTTCGATGGAATGCTCGTAGAGGACCTGAGTTCACCTGGGAACGAGAAGATCAGATGAACGAGAAGTACCCGATTGTTAAGGTTCGAACCTTTCTATGATTATATGTTTAATGAAAACTATATTTACATGATTAAATGTTTCCAACATGTTAAGCAATCAAACTTGTTAAGACTTGGTTAATTGAAACGGAAATTTTGTAAACGTCTGATTACCCAGTTTGACCAATGATTCACGAACGCTATAAGTTGTATATGACATGATGATACATAAATGAATAAATATATATGTTTAACATGATATAATGATCATCAAGTATCTCATTAAAAATAGTAACAATAAGTTATATACTTAAAAAGAGACTATTGACGTATGAAACTCGAAACGATACATATAACGATTATCGTTATAACCACGTCTTACTAAATATATATGAAGCATATTAATACATTGTTATATTATATATAACATGATAATATGATAATTAAATATATCATTAAATGTATTAACAATGAACTACATAAGTAAAAACAAGACTACTAACTTAAGGATTTCGAAACGAGACATATATGTAACGATTATCGTTGTAACGACATTTAAATGTATATATCATATTAAGATATATTAATATATCATAATATAATGATAATATAATAATTTAAAATCTCATTTGATATTATAAACTTTGGGTTAACAACATTTAACAAGATCGTTAACCTAAAGGTCTCAAAACAACACTTACATGTAACGACTAACGATGACTTAACGACTCAGTTAAAATGTATATACATGTAGTGTTTTAATATGTATTCATACACTTTTGAAAGACTTCAAGACACTTATCAAAATACTTCTATTTAACAAAAATGCTTACAATTACATCCTCGTTCAGTTTCATCAACAATTCTACTCGTATGCACCCGTATTCGTACTCGTACAATACACAGCTTTTAGATGTATGTACTATTGGTATATACACTCCAATGATCAGCTCTTAGCAGCCCATGTGAGTCACCTAACACATGTGGGAACCATAATTTGGCAACTAGCATGAAATATCTCATAAAATTACAAAAATATGAGTAATCATTCATGACTTATTTACATGAAAACAAAATTACATATCCTTTATATCTAATCCATACACCAACGACCAAAAACACCTACAAACACTTTCATTCTTCAATTTTCTTCATCTAATTGATCTCTCTCAAGTTCTAACTTCAAGTTCTAAGTGTTCTTCATAAATTCTACAAGTTCTAGTTACATAAAATCAAGAATACTTTCAAGTTTGCTAGCTCACTTCCAATCTTGTAAGGTGATCATCAAACCTCAAGAAATCTTTGTTTCTTACAGTAGGTTATCATTCTAATACAAGGTAATAATCATATTCAAACTTTGGTTCAATTTCTATAACTATAACAATCTTATTTTAAGTGATGATCTTACTTGAACTTGTTTTCGTGTCATGATTCTGTTTCAAGAACTTCGAGCCATCCAAGGATCCGTTGAAGCTAGATCCATTTTTCTCTTTTCCAGTAGGTTTATCCAAGGAACTTAAGGTAGTAATGATGTTCATAACATCATTTGATTCATACATAAAAAGCTATCATATTCGAAGTGGTAAACTAGTAATCACTAGAACATAGTTTAGTTAATTCTAAACTTGTTCGTAAATAAAGTTAATCCTTCTAACTACACTTTTAAAATCAACTATACACATGATATATATCTATATGATATTCTAACTTAATGATTTAAAACCCGAAAACACGATAAACACCATAAAACCGGATTTACGCCGTCGTAGTTACAACCGGGGGCTGTTTTGGTTTGGATAATTAAAAACTATGAAAAACTTTGATTTAAAAGCTATACTTTTGGGAAAATGATTATTCTTATGAACATGAAACCATATCCAAAAATCATGGTTAAACTCAAAGTGAAAGTATGTTTTTCAAAACAGTCATCAAGACGTCGTTCTTTCGACGGAAATGACTACCTCTTTCAAAAATGACTTGTAACTTGTATTTCTGACTATAAAATTATACCTTTTATGTTTAGTTTCATAAAGTCAAGTTCAATACAAAATCGTGGCCGCTTAAATCACTCAAAACGGATTAGAAACGAAGAAATGGCGAGCAAAACAAAATTGGTAAAAACTATTCATTTTAGCTACGTGAAAATTGGTAATAAATCTATTCCAACCATAACTTAATCAACTTGTATTGTATATTATGTAATCTTGAGATACCATAGACACGTATACAATGTTTCAACCTATCATGTCGACACATCTATATATATTTCGGAACAACCATAGACACTCTATACGTGAATGTTGGAGTTAGCTGTACAGGGTTGAGGTTGATTCCAAAATATATATAGTTTGAGTTGTGATCAATGCTGAGATATGTATACACTGGGTTGCGGATTGATTCGAGATAATATATATCGATTTATTTCTATACATCTAACTGTGGACAACTAGTTGTAGGTTACTAACGAGGACAGCTGACTTAATAAACTTAAAACATCAAAATGTATTAAAAGTGTTGTAAATATATTTTGAACATACTTTGATATATATGTACATATTTGTTATATGTTTGTGAATCGACCAGTGGCCAAGTCTTACTTCCCGACGAAGTAAAAAATCTGTGAAAGTGAGTTATAGTCCCACTTTTAAAATCTAATATTTTTGGGATGAGAATACATGCAGGTTTTATAAATGATTTACAAAATAGACACAAGTACGTGAAACTACATTCTATGGTTGAATTATTGAAATCGAATATGCCCCTTTTTATTAAGTCTGGTAATCTAAGAATTAGGGAACAGACACCCTAATTGACGCGAATCCTAAAGATAGATCTATTGGGCCTAACAAACCCCATCTAAAGTACCGGATGCTTTAGTACTTCGAAATTTATATCATATCCGAAGGGTATCCCGGAATGATGGGGATATTCTTAAATATGCATCTTGTTAATGTCGGTTACCAGGTGTTAACCATATGAATGATTTTTATCTCTATGTATGGGATGTATATTGAAATATGAAATCTTGTGGTCTATTGTTACGATTTGATATATATTGGTTAAACCTATAACTCACCAACAATTTTTTTTGTTGACGTTTTAATCATGTTTATTCTCAGGTGATTATTAAGAGCTTCCGCTGTCGCATACTTAAATAAGGACAAGATTTGGAGTCCATGCTTGTATGATATTGTGTAAAAACTGCATTCAAGAAACTTATTTCATTGTAACATATTTGTATTGTAAACCATTATGTAATAGTCGTGTGTAATCAGGATATTTTAGATTATCATTATTTGATAATCTACGTAAAGCTTTTTAAACCTTTATTGATGAAATAAAGGTTATGGTTTATTTTAAAATGAATGCAGTCTTTGAAAAACGTCTCATATATGTAACATCCCGCCTTTTTCCATTTACTTTTCCGTTATACTAATTTAAACTCCGTTATATGTTTATAACATCTCCCGTTGATACGCGTTTTAAATTATCTCGTTTAGGTAATTCACGCACCCGATTCAAATTAGAGGGACTAAACTTGCCAAGAGGCCAAAGATTTGACTAGGTCAACTAGTCAAACCTTCAACCTCCTCCTCTCATTTCAACATCTCCATCTTTCTTCTACTCCCTTTTTCTCTCAAGAACACCAACAAGAATTCATCATCTAAATTCGGATTAGGAAGCTAGCAACAAAACAAATTACAAATTCGTGATCCTTGCATCTTCCTCTTCGATTCCATACCGATTTCATTACATTTGGGTAACTTTCTAAAATCACTAGATTTTGTGTTCTTTATGTTTTTAACTTATAAAAGTGTTAATTAGTGTCTATGGCTCAAGTCTAACATGATTATATGATTTATATGCTCGATCTCGTTGTTTTAGTGTAACTAGCATGAACTTGAATTTTGGTGTGTTGTTCTTGAATTTTGGATGATCATATGTTGTTAGATGTTAAAAGTTCATGTTCTAATTGTGTTCCTAGTATCACTAGCTTCAATTTGATGTGTAGGTTGCTTTAGAAAAGTTCATGAACTTGATTTATGATTTTGGTGAATTTGAGTTAGGGTTTGATGAAGTTAAAATGGACTTTTGATGCATTGAGTGCCATGGATTATTGTTGGTAAGTGTTTAGTTGGATTGTATGCTTGATTACCTTCGAAACGGCATATCATTCATGTAAATTGGTTGCCCGAATCATTGAATTGCATTTATGAACTTGTATGCGATTAATGTTGAGCATTAGATGCGGTTTTGGTTGTTATAATAGGTAGATTGATTGATGAAATGTGTTTAGTTGTCTTCCTCGTCAAATTACCTTCCCAACGGTATAAAATACTTGACTTGATTGTTTGCGGATCATAAATTGTGTTTATTTGGTTTTTGGTTCGTGTACTTAGAAGCTTACTGCATCAGACTGGAATACCAATCTGGACGCCGTCCAGACCCTTGGATGCCGTCCCAGATTTCAAAGCTGGACGCCGTCCAGATATTTGGACGCCGTCCCAGCCTTCAAAGCTGGACGCCGTCCAGACAATCTGGACGCCGTCCAGATACACTGACAGACTCTGTCTTCGTTGGTCATTTTACGAAAAATGTTTGCCATGCTATGGACCTCCGATTCACATGTAACTTGTTCTAACATGCTCATATATGATTGAAAACCTCAGAAAAATTGTTCGGGACCCGACCCGAACGTGTTGACTTTTTCGTTGACTTTGACCCGACCAAGTTGACTTTTAATCAAACTTAACCAAATGTTTGTGCAATCGTTCTAACATGCTTTTATACTTGTACCTTGAATGAAACATGACAATTTGATTCACATGCTATTATGATCGAGTCTTAACGAGCCATATGACTAATTGAACATCTTTGACCAATCGTGACTATCGTTATTGATACAACCTATTTGTTTAGGTCAAGACTAGCATTGTTCTTTGCACACGTTACTTGTCGAAGTACTTATTTACTCTTCCGCTCAAGGTGAGATCATAGTCCCACTTTTACTCTTTTTGAACTTACATTTGGGATGAGAAAACATAAACGTTCTTTTTACTAAGTGAACACAAGTACAGGAAAACAAACATTCTACATACGAGTTTAGAACAAAATCCTCAATTCGATTATCATTAGTTACACTTGCCGGGTGTAAGCGAGAACTTATGTTGTATGGATCCATATGGGTTTGACAAACCCTCATTCAAACGGTTCGCTACCGTTTACGAATGAAATATATTTTCGTGAAACAGTGTATGTTCTAACACTATTGTGATGGGGTTCTATGGAAGGAAAGTTAAGCATTGATAATTGGGTGCTCGTGAAACAAACTTTTGGAATGTATTACTATTATCTCATTGTTGCAAATCTTGTGGTTCACTTGTACTTACTTACTTAAACCTATGATTTCACCAACTTTTCGTTAACAGATTTCTATGTTTTTCTCAGGTCCTTGAACGATACATGATACATACTTCCGCTCATTATTTTGATACTTGCATTGGATGTCGAGTATATATGCATACATGGAGCGTCTTTTGGCTACTTTTAAATTGTGTCGCATAAGTTTCATTTGTACTTATAACTTTGTAACGTAACTTGTGGTGAAACTATTCTCGTAAACTTTGAACAATCTTTACATTTGAAATGAATGCGACATATCTTTTGGTCAAACGCTGTTTTAAAGACTTATGACCACGTAACGGGACCTAAGTAGACGGCGCCGTCAATGACGATTTTGTCGGGTCGCTACAGATGGTATCAGAGCGTTGGTTGTAGGGATTTAGAGTTCATTGGTGTCAACCTCGAGTCATAGGGTACATTGGTGAGTCTAGACTACAACTGGCATATAGACTTGAAGTAGGAATTACTTGACTACTTGTGCATTTATACTCGAACGCTTCTACTCATATCTACTCTTAGTTCATCTTAATCTCACGTTGTTTAATTTGATTGACACGCCACCTTGACTATATGAAATGATGTCGAATGCACATATGAATCTGGGTAATATAATTTCCGGGATTATATTACGGTGACTCATATGAACGTTCCGACATTATGGCATAAAGAATTTAAGGCGAGTCAAGGAAAATTTTCTCTCTATCTTTATTCCATATCACGGTTAGTGTTATTTAGAATACTAACCAACGGTATTCTTGTGTCTTGAAGGAACAATGGCTCCTCGTCGAGTACACCGCAATGAAACTCCCGAACAAGCTCTCGAACGGATGATAGCTACCGCCGTAGATGCGGCCATGGCCGGTCACTCATCCAACAACAACAACAATAATAACAACAACCACAACAACAACAACAACAACAACAATGGAGCCGGTAACTCAAACGAAGGGTGCTCCTACAAATCCTTCATGGGGTGCAAACCTCACACTTTTGATGGAACCGGGGGACCGGTCGTGCTCACCCGATGGTTTGAGCAAACGGAAGCCGTCTTTAGCATAAGCGGTTGTCGGGACCAAGACAAGGTCAAATACTCCACTCACACCTTCGCCGGTGTCGCTCTTACATGGTGGAATACTTATGTACAATCGGTGAGTACCGATGAAGCTCACGCCCTCTCTTGGGCCGACTTGAGGGAAAAGATGATTGTCGAGTATTTCCCTCGTGAAGAAACCCGAAGGCTCGAACAAGAGCTAAGAACTTTAAAGGTGATCGGAAATGATCTCAAGGCTTATAATCAACGATTTTCCGAACTAGCCTTGATGTGCCCAAATCTTGTGAACCCCGAAGCTTTAAGGGTTTATCTTTACATGGATGGTCTTCCAAAGTGTATCAAACACGGAGTAATGTCATCCAAACCCACTAATCATCAAGAAGCTTTGAACATGGCCCGCAAATTGATAGAAACGGTTGACGAAATCGTAGTTCCGGCACCTAAGGCCGAGGATAAATCGGGCAGCAACAAAAGAAAGTGGGAACCCTCCCAATCAAGCAACAACAATTTTGCTAAGAAGCCTTACACCTCCGACGGCAAGAAGGGTTATGTCGAGAACCTACCTCTTTGCAACAAATGTAACAAACATCACTTTGGTGAATGTGGCAAGTTAATTTGCCACCGGTGCCAAGGAGTTGGTCATAAGGCCAATGAGTGTAAAAGTGTTGCCCCCTTCGCTCGAAAGGGGCCCAATGCACCAAAAACGGGAACTTGTTACGAATGTGGCCAAACGGGCCATTATAGAAATGCATGCCCGAAGAGGAAAGATAACCCCAATACGCGCGGTCGAGCTTTCAACATCAACACCGAGGAAGCCCGAGATGATAATGAATTGGTCACGGGTACGTTTCTTCTCAACAACACTTATGTTACTTGTTTATTCGATTCGGGTGCCGATAAGAGTTTTGTATCCAAGACTTTGACTCATTCTTTTAATACTCCACCACGTCCACTAGATACCACTTATACCATTGAAGTGGCCAACGGAAAACTATTGAGTGCCGACACATATTACCGGGGGTGTACGTTAAACATTTTGGGTAATGAGTTTGAAATCGACTTGATACCCATGGAACTAGGTAGCTTCGATGTAATAATCGGTATGAATTGGCTAGCCAAAATGAAATCTCACATCCTTTGTGATCTTAACGCAATCCGAATCCCTATCGAGAATGGTGAACCTTTAATCGTCTATGGCGATAAGAGTTGCACCGGACTCAACCTCGTTTCGTGCATTAAAGTTAGAAAACTACTCCGTAAGGGTTGTTTTGCGATCCTTGCTCACGTTAAGAAATTCGAGTCCGATGAGAAGCACATCGATGATGTGCCAATTGTTAGTGACTATTCCAATGTATTTCCCGACGAATTACCGGGTCTTCCACCTCATCGACCGGTTGAATTCCAAATCGATCTTATTCCAGGAGCCGCACCCGTAGCACGTGCACCATATAGACTTGCTCCATCCGAAATGCAAGAATTGCAAAGTCAAATCCAAGAACTACTTGATCGTGGTTTTATCCAACCTAGCCATTCACCTTGGGGCGTTCCGATTTTGTTTGTTAAAAAGAAAGACGAATCCCTACGAATGTGCATTGACTATCGTGAACTAAACAAATTGACGGTTAAGAACCGATATCCTCTTCCTCGCATCGATGACCTCTTTGATCAATTACAAGGGTCTTGTGTATATTCAAAAATCGATCTCCGCTCGGGTTATCATCAATTGAGGGTTAAGGGTGAAGATGTCTCCAAGACCTCTTTCCGAACTCGTTATGGTAGTTATGAATTCCTTGTAATGCCATTTGGTCTCACTAACGCACCGGTGGTGTTCATGGATCTTATGAACCGCGTGTGCAAACCATATCTTGACAAATTCGTTATCGTGTACATCGATGATATTTTAGTCTATTCAAAAAGCGAAGAAGAACACGAGGAACACCTCCGACTGGTGCTTGAACTTTTAAGACAAGAACAACTCTATGCCAAATTCTCCAAGTGTGAATTTTGGTTAAAGGAAGTTCAATTTCTTGGTCATGTTGTAAGTGACCAAGGTATTAAAGTCGATCCAACGAAAATCGAAGCCATTAGTAAATGGGAGACTCCTACTACTCCTACTCATATCCGTCAATTCTTGGGTCTCGCCGGATACTACCGTAGATTCATCAAGGATTTTTCTTTGGTTGCTCTTCCTTTAACCACGTTAACTCATAAGGAAAGAAAATTCGTTTGGGCAACCGAACATGAATCCGCATTCCAAATCTTGAAAACGAAGCTAACCACCGCTCCTATCTTGTCACTTCCCGAATGCAATGATGACTTTGTTGTATATTGCGAAGCCTCGAAACATGGTTTTGGGTGTGTATTGATGCAACGAACGAAAGTCATTGCTTATGCTTCTCGACAACTCAAAATTCATGAACGAAACTACACGACGCATGATCTCGAACTCGGAGCCGTTGTCTTTGCACTTAAAATGTGGAGACACTATCTTTATGGAACCAAGAGTACTATCTTTACCGACCACAAAAGTCTCCAACACATTTTCGATCAAAATCAACTAAACATGAGACAACGAAGGTGGATTGAAACCTTAAACGATTACGATTGCGAGCTTCGTTACCATCCCGGGAAGGCAAATGTAGTAGCCGATGCCTTAAGTCAAAAAGAAAGAGCGGTGCCTCTTCGTGTCCGAGCCTTAAACATCACCATCCACACAAACCTTAATAGCCAAATTCGGGTAGCCCAAGATGAGGCTCTCAAGGATGAAAACCTTTCACACGAGCTCTTGAACATTCTCGTCTCTCGATTCGAAATTAGGGAGACCGGACTCCGATATTACGCCGTAAGGATTTGGGTGCCTAGTTATGGGGACCTACGAAGCCTTATTTTAGATGAAGCCCATAAGTCATGATACTCGATTCACCCCGGTGCCAATAAGATGTACCACGACCTTAAACAACTATACTGGTGGCCGAACATCAAAAGGGACGTAGCTACTTATGTTTCCAAGTGTTTGACATGTTCCAAAGTCAAAGCCGAACACCAAAGACCGTCCGAACTACTTCAACAACCCGAGATCCCGCAATAGAAGTGGGAAAGAATAACGATGGATTTTATCACCAAGCTACCAAAAACGACGGGCGGTTATGATACCATTTGGGTTATTGTTGACCGTCTCACCAAATCCGCACACTTCCTTGCCATGAAGGAAATGGACAAAATGGAGAAACTTGCACAACTTTACATTAAGGAGATTGTAGCCCGACACGGTGTACCTTTATCGATTATCTCCGACTGAGATGGCCGTTTTGTTTCTAGATTTTGGCGTACATTGCAAGAAGCATTGGGAACGCGTTTAGACATGAGCACCGCATATCATCCACAAACCGACGGACAAAGCGAACGCATAATTTAAACCTTGGAAGACATGTTACGAGCTTGCGTGGTTGATTTCGGAAAAGCTTGGGACAAGCACTTGCCTCTCGCCGAGTTCTCTTACAACAATAGTTATCACGCGAGTATTAAAGTCGCACCTTTTGAAGTGCTATATGGCCAAAAATGTCGTTCACCTCTTTGTTGGGCCGAAGTAGGCGACGTACAAATCACCGGACCCGAACTCATTCACGAAACCACCGAGAAGATCGTTCAAATCCGAGATAGGCTCCGGACGGCCCGGAGTCGTCAAAAGTGCTATACCGACAAAAGACGCAACGACCTTGAATTTCAAGTCGGTGACCGCGTCATGTTAAAAGTCGCACCTTGGAAGGGTGTAATCCGTTTTGGGAAACGCGGGAAGCTAAATCCGCGGTATATTGGTCCTTTCGAAATCTTGGAGCGTATTGGAACCGTTGCTTATCGTTTAGATCTTCCGCCTCAATTGAACTCCGTTCATTATACCTTCCATGTATCTAACTTGAAAAAGTGTCTTGCCGAACCCGATATCGTCATCCCTCTCGAGGAACTTACTATTGATGACAAACTTCATTTTGTGGAGGAACCGGTTGAAATTGTGGACACCTCCGTCAAGACATTGAAACAAAGCCGAATTCCGATTGTTAAAGTCCGTTGGAACGCCAAAAGGGGACCCAAGTTTACTTGGGAAAGACAAGATCAAATGCAAAGGAAGTATCCTCATCTATTCGTGAATTCGGAAACGCAAGATCTCGAGGAAGAAACAACGACTACTACGCCTACTTAAATTTCAGGACGAAATTTCTTTTAAGGAGTAGGTAATGTAACATCCCGCCTTTTTCCATTTACTTTTCCGTTATACTAATTTAAACTCCGTAATATGTTTATAACATCTCCCGTTGATACGCGTTTTAAATTATCTCGTTTAGGTAATTCACGCACCCGATTCAAATTAGAGGGACTAAACTTGCCAAGAGGCCAAAGATTTGACTAGGTCAACTAGTCAAACCTTCAACCTCCTCCTCTCATTTCAACATCTCCATCTTTCTTCTACTCCCTTTTTCTCTCAAGAACACCAACAAGAATTCATCATCTAAATTCGGATTAGGAAGCTAGCAACAAAACAAATTACAAATTCGTGATCCTTGCATCTTCCTCTTCGATTCCATACCGATTTCATTACATTTGGGTAACTTTCTAAAATCACTAGATTTTGTGTTCTTTATGTTTTTAACTTATAAAAGTGTTAATTAGTGTCTATGGCTCAAGTCTAACATGATTATATGATTTATATGCTCGATCTCGTTGTTTTAGTGTAACTAGCATGAACTTGAATTTTGGTGTGTTGTTCTTGAATTTTGGATGATCATATGTTGTTAGATGTTAAAAGTTCATGTTCTAATTGTGTTCCTAGTATCACTAGCTTCAATTTGATGTGTAGGTTGCTTTAGAAAAGTTCATGAACTTGATTTATGATTTTGGTGAATTTGAGTTAGGGTTTGATGAACTTGAAATGGACTTTTGATGCATTGAGTGCCATGGATTATTGTTGGTAAGTGTTTAGTTGGATTGTATGCTTGATTACCTTCGAAACGGCATATCATTCATGTAAATTGGTTGCCCGAATCATTGAATTGCATTTATGAACTTGTATGCGATTAATGTTGAGCATTAGATGCGGTTTTGGTTGTTATAATAGGTAGATTGATTGACGAAATATGTTTAGTTGTCTTCCTCGTCAAATTACCTTCCCAACGGTATAAAATACTTGACTTGATTGTTTGCGGATCATAAATTGTGTTTATTTGGTTTTTGGTTCGTGTACTTAGAAGCTTACTGCATCAGACTGGAATACCAATCTGGACGCCGTCCAGACCCTTGGACGCCGTCCCAGATTTCAAAGCCGTCCCAGCCTTCAAAGCTGGACGCCGTCCAGACAATCTGGACGCCGTCCAGCACACTGACAGACTCTGTCTTCGTTGGTCATTTTACGAAAAATGTTTGCCATGCTATGGACCTCCGATTCACATGTAACTTGTTCTAACATGCTCATATATGATTAAAAACCTCAGAAAAATAGTTCGGGACCCGACCCGAACGTGTTGACTTTTTCGTTGACTTTGACCCGACCAAGTTGACTTTTAATCAAACTTAACCAAATGTTTGTGCAATCGTTCTAACATGCTTTTATACTTGTACCTTGCATGAAACCTGAAAATTTGATTCACATGCTATTATGATCGAGTCTTAACGAGCCATATGACTAATTGAACATCTTTGACCAATCGTGACTATCGTTATTGATACAACCTATTTGTTTAGGTCAAGACTAGCATTGTTCTTTGCACACGTTACTTGTCGAAGTACTTATTTACTCTTCTGCTCAAGGTGAGATCATAGTCCCACTTTTACTCTTTTTGAACTTACATTTGGGATGAGAAAACATAAACGTTCTTTTTACTAAGTGAACACAAGTACAGGAAAACAAACATTCTACATACGAGTTTAGAACAAAATCCTCAATTCGATTATCATTAGTTACACTTGCCGGGTGTAAGCGAGAACTTATGTTGTATGGATCCATATGGGTTTGACAAACCCTCATTCAAACGGTTCGCTACCGTTTACGAATGAAATATATTTTCGTGAAACAGTGTATGTTCTAACACTATTGTGATGGGGTTCTATGGAAGAAAAGTTAAGCATTGATAATTGGGTGCTCGTGAAACAAACTTTTGGAATGTATTACTATTATCTCATTGTTGAAAATCTTGTGGTTCACTTGTACTTACTTACTTAAACCTATGATTTCACCAACGTTTTCGTTGACAGATTTCTATGTTTTTCTCAGGTCCTTGAACGATACATGATACATACTTCCGCTCATTATTTTGATACTTGCATTGGATGTCGAGTATATATGCATACATGGAGCGTCTTTTGGCTACTTTTAAATTGTGTCGCATAAGTTTCATTTGTACTTATAACTTTGTAACGTAACTTGTGGTGAAACTATTCTCGTAAACTTTGAACAATCTTTACATTTGAAATGAATGCGACATATCTTTTGGTCAAACGCTGTTTTAAAGACTTATGACCACGTAACGGGACCTAAGTAGACGGCGCCGTCAATGACGATTTTGTCGGGTCGCTACAATATAGAGGTCAAAACCTCGCAACGAAATCAATTAATATGGAACGTGTTTAATCAATAAGAACGGGACATTTCACAAACCTCGCAATGGGACCGATGAACGATGTGCTGCATCAATAGGGATTTTGGCGGGCCATCACAGTTGGTATCAGAGCGTTGGTCTTAGTGAACTAGAATTTGCATTAGTGTGTCTAACCAGTAGTTGTTAGGATGCATTAGTGAGTCTGGACTTCGACCGTATCTGCATATTATAAATTTTGCTTATCATTTCTTGTCGGAAATTACCTGCTTATCGTTCTTAAGTCTAGACGCATTTTCCTGCATTTATTGCATAAATATTGTATAGAAGAATTCCTATCTCAGCATATCTATTACTGTGAACTTTGCCTGACATTTTCCAAAGATTCCTCCGTAATTTATGGGATTTTGGTATTATATATGCATATGTAAATTATGTATTGAAGAATACCAAATCTAAGTCCTATAATCTATTTCATACCAAAAATTCTTTCCCTGATTATACAAGATGGATCCCGCATCTAGTTCAAATTCCTCGGATTCTGACTGCTATTCCGATATGGAATTCGACCTGAGCTCTGAAAGCAGCGTAACCGGAATGGATCAACCAATTAGCCATCATCTATTCTTGATGAATTTGGGATGGGTTCGTAATCTACTTAACCATTGGAGACAAGAAGAAGGTGATCCCTTTCATCCACCACATTCACCTCTTGGCTAAGAACCTGAAGCACTTACCGGCGAACCTGTTCGAAACACCCTTTTCTCTCTCATTTCCAGAGTATCTCATCACGATTATATACTAAACCAAATTCTGAATCTTATTCATCCGCTTGTCCGAACCGACAATCATCCCGGTGTAGTAGAAGAAGTCAACGAGCTTCCCGCTCGCGTGACGGCTTTGGAGAATATGGTGCAAGGATTACAAGCACTATCAACAACACCAGTACCGCTAACAACATCCACATCGGAAGCCTCAATACCACAAACACCAGCAGCATCACCGACATCAACAGTACCATCATCAACATCAACAGTATCATTACCACCACCAACAACCACATCCGCATCCCACACCTCAATATCACATCTAAAATATGTACTTCGAGCATCAACATCATACGCACCATAGGTACCAAGGAGTAACAACAACAACAAACGATAAAGTATCGATTCATCACTTCATTGAAGAAATATTCTACAGAGAATATGTAATTTCTAAAAATTTTTTTTAGAGATTACTTATTCTAGTTCTAACCATAAACCAGAAGAGTAGATGGATAGAGATGATAGAGGAAACCCTGACAAGAATGGTGTGTGATCTACAAGCTAGACTGGTTATACAAGCGCCACCAGAAGTACCACCAGCATCACCATTAGTATCACCAACACCAGTAACACCTGTAGCACCACAAGCTCCACCAACTCCATAACCACCGACGATATCGACACCACAATCACTGAGGAGTATATTGGAATAACGAGTTATGAAGTATTAACTCATTATTTCTAAATAATTTATATATTATATATATATGAATTTTGGAAACCATAATATATTTTTCGTACTAAGCTATTAAGTATGAATTGAAAAAGGGTAGATACTACTCGGTTATTTCATATTACTAATATGCTATGATGTACATCCTTCGTTAACTACAATCTCTGTTTCAAACCAATGAATTCCATTTCATAATAAACCAAGTGTATTATTCAACTACATGTTTGATTTTACACTCCCATTTTTGATATACTCGAAACTTTCCAGAAAACATCATTCGTACTTTGCGGAATTCACAAGTATTTCATGAGAATCAACATCCTTCACCAAAGAATATCAATAAGAATAAATAATGATGTATTATACTCCGCAAAGATTATGTAATCTCTAAAGTTTTAGGGATTATTCATTTCTAGTTCCAACCATAAACCAAATGAGATTAATATAATATTAACTCATTAAATCCATATTACATCTGAAGAAAATATACATACATATATTTTCATAAAGACTGTAATAAAAATTCTTTTGTACAAAATATTGCTTATGAAATTTTATTTTAATGGGTAGGTAATACCCGAGAAATACTTAAGTTCACATTAATATGCTACACTGTACATTTTAATGATGTTTCAGCAATCGTTAATTATACTCTCTCCTTTCATAGCAATATACATCATTTCACAAAAATCAAGACAATCATTTTCCATGTCAATTCAATTACATATTCTGATTTTGACAAATCAAAATCCAAGTCAAGATTTAAAAAATGTCATCAATCTTAAATTCCTACATCCTTCGAAACCATACTTTGAATTCAAAATGTTATTCATAAAACCCAGGAGAATATTATTCGTATCTTTCATAATTCGCGATGATTTCACCTCCATCATCATATACTAACAGATACAACCTGCGTTCAAACACTCCAAATCAAAATTCTTGAAAGCACCTCAGATTGAAAATCAACGAATCGGACTCGTTATATATGAGAATGCGGATGAAACAGCCAAAGTTGTTGATGATCTTAATAGTCAAAAGTTGATAATAAAGAAAAGTATGTTAGAAAAGAAATTTGGAACTGAAAAATGGATTGAGCAAACTATGAAGGAGGTAGTTGACAAATCACAAGTACTAAACCCGTACCTAAAGAATTTAGATAATTCAGTTTCTGATGGAAATCTCAGAAGATTTGCAATCTCTTTACGTATTCTAAATCCTTGCGGAAGAATTTTCTTCATCATCCTTTGATTTTAATATTTTTTTAAATTCTAAGATATCATCGTATCTTCCATTATAAATATCCTCAATATTCTGAAAAATACCTCCATAACTATTCTTGTCTGAAATTAATTATCTCATCGCGTTATCTGTATTACATCATAACGGAAACTGTTTTAGTTTCAAAATTTTTGTAACATTCGAATTTAAGTTCACTGATATTATAGAGTAGTGTTGGAATGAAAGCATGAGTTAGTGTAATATAATGACGCCCGATCAACGTGATTATATTATAGTAAGTCATGCAGAAGTTCTAATGGCACATGATGAAGGTAGTACTTGATCAACATTACCCTCACCATGTACCATGTTACGCGACTCTTTTATTTTACTTAACATCTGAACATGACAAGAATGTATTTTCTTGATAGTTCTATACTTTCTGTGATTCCAATAGTTTTCTAATATAATCGTGCCATTACATTTTTCTTTTTGCTTATCACACTAGTTATGCTCATTTGAAATCCTATCTATCGTATTTCCGGAGAAATCTTTATCATTTCATTTTTATTTCTCAATAGTGAGAAATTATCTATTTATTGAACTTGTGCTTATCATAAAACGGAACCCGACCCATTTAGGGTACTCGAAATACTTCATTCATCGATCTTATCATTTTCTTTGATAATGATTATACTAACAATCGAATTCATTTAAAGAATTCAAGTTATATCATATTTCGTGATACGAAAATATCCTCGTTTTCGTTATCAACTTTCCTTAGCCAAATTTCGGGACGAAATTTCTTTTAACGGGTAGGTACTGTCATGACCCGAAAATTTCAGTCAAATTTAAACTCTGATAACTCCGACAAGATAAGCAAATTGATGTGTTGCATTAAAATATTTTTTTCATACATTTAATTAACCATTGGACTTTACCCTACGATTCACGAACAACCTCTAATTTAAAACTTGAACCCGTGATGATTTATATATGATTTTACTTTCTTAAACGAAGACGTTTTATGATATAATAATTTCTATTATTATAACCTCTTAATAAAATGATTTTGAATATAATTAGTTCTAGAAAACAAAATTTTATAATATTTATATATGAAATGATAAAAAATTACTATTAAGCGATGCTATTTCAAATTAAAAATTTTACGTATTAAGTCGTTTTATTTTTTCGATATAGTTTTTGTATTTTTTTTAAGAAACAAAGTTAAATTAAAAATGTACAATTTGTAAAGCACAACGTACAACAACGTGTAGCTTAAATAGTTGAATCGAAATTAATTCATTTACTATTTATATGAATAGTACATGAAACGAAATTAATTAATTTACTATTCACATGAAAGCGACATGATAGAAATTATTAATTATAAGTTACATAATATACCCCTGAAGTATTTAATAAATACGACTTTTTAAAAATTTACGATTCAAATTTGATTCTAAATTTATTATTATATTATTATATTTTATTTCAATATTATTATATTATTATATTTATTATATTATTATATTTATTATATTATTATATTATTATATTAAAATTAATATTAAATTATATATCTTTGTCCAGTCAAAAACTAGGAAAACACATATTACGCTTATAAACTTTATAAACGAACCTTTTTACAACTAATTTTATAAAGCTTAAGACCAAAACAGATATATATGTATTCAAATATAAAAAGTGGAATTTTACTCATACTTTTACCCGTCAATTATTAGCAACAAGAGTACGAAATTTTGGTCCGTGAAAACTGTGGGCAGATATTATTGAATTATAATTCACACGTTTTTAATATTTAATTTTTTTATTATTATTATTGAATTATTGATTATTATTATATTATTATATTTTATTTCAATATTATTATATTAATATATTTATTATATTATATTATTATATTATTCTATATATATGAATGATTCAATCGAGAGATTTAAAAATCTCACACACACATAAACATATTCATATACATATACTCTGTAGTAATATTATTATTAAGATTATATTTCTTAATATTGTTATTAATCTTATTATTATTATTATTATTATTAGATTATTATTTTTATGATACAAAGATAATAATATACATAAAATACTACGACGGGGTTACGTTCGGGTGATTTCAAAACAAGTTTTTCAAATGGTTTAAAGCTAAGGAATTCATGGGTATTAAATAAGGCGGTTATGGGTATTGATCGGGGGTATTGTTCGTGAATCAAAGGCCAACCTTGCATTTATTCAATGCCGTCATATGTATTTTTACTACGAAATACAGTATTGTGAGTTTTCATAGCTCCATTTTTAAATACTTTTGCATTATATATTTTTGGGCTGAGAATGCATGCGTATTTTATAACTGTTTTACGAAATAGGCACAAGTACTAAAACTAATTCTACGTGGGTTTAAACCAGAAATATCCCCTTAGCTTGGTAACAATAACTACTGGTGTATGACTGGTAGGCGCGGATCTTAAAGATAGATCTATTGGGTTTGACAAACCCCATCCTGACTATGGGATGCTTTAGTACTTCGAGGTTATTTAAACGCACCTGATCCGGTGTAATTCAGAGGGTAAAACATGAACGTTAAGGCTTGTTACTGGGTGCCTACAACTTATAGAATGCTTTTTATACACTTGTGAGTGTATGGTTATTTATGAAACTGAAATCTTGTGGTCTATTAAAACTATTGAAACTCATCGTTTATGATAAAACTATGAACTCACCAACCTTTTTGGTTGACACTTTTAAGCATGTTTATTCTCAGGTATTAAAGAAGTTTCGCTGTTTAACTGCTATATGCATGGAGTCTTACGTGGCATATTTTTCAAGGAAACTTTGCATTCAAACATTAATATGTATTATATTTTGACTGTTTAGTCAACTGATGTATTATTATGAACTATCATTTATTAGGATTGTGTATATGTACAAGTCACCACAGGTCGAAAACATTTATGTACATGCTTTAAAAATGTATACAGATTTTAAAACTTTCTTATATAGAAAGCGCGTCTTTTGAAATGAATGCAATGTTTGTAAAACGTATCATATAGAGGGTAAACCTCGCAATGGGACCGATGAACGATGTGATGCGTCAATAGGGATTTTGGCGGGCCATCACATTGACCGTGAAGAGGGTCGAATCCTGGTTCATTTGAGTAAAACTTATCTAAAAGCAATGAAATCTCTAAGTCGGATGAAGTTATCCGGATTCTTGGCAAGGATAAAGAATGAATTCTTGATGAGATTCATCAAGATTTAGATTCTTTTCGTTTTTGTTTTTATAGAGGAAAACTTCTCCAATTTTCGAAGTTGTGGGAGAGCAACTGCCTTTCGCACTTTCGTCGTAATCGGTTAAGTTTGAACTGGAATCTACAAAAAATAATACCATAATTTATTTTTTGTGTTTTATAAGAAGGTTTAATATTATAATGGCGACTTTAAATCCTATACTGATAAACTCTCTGTTTATTAAGCATATGTGTTTCTTATCAATTTATCTTTCAAAACAAGTGGCCAAATCGATGATGGAGAGGCAGGATCCTTTTGGTTCCAATATAATTGGAGACTATTCGAAAAATCCAACAACCAAGTCCGTGTATTTTGTCTTTCTTAGAAACCACTCAAGAATATCAGATATCTTGACAGAATCAACGGTTACCTTAACAAACAGAAAATTCGATCCCCAGCAGCGGTGCCAAAAACTTACACCTCTCTTGATATGACCAAAACGGGCGGTTTTATTTATGTGGTGTCTTTAGGTTACAAAACGTCAGAATTAGTTATCAGAAGGGAGCAATGGTTTTATTATTTATATTTAGCTGGGTTTTCCTAGCTATATTTCACCTACTTGTCTTCCTTTAAACGAGTAAGTGGTAAGTATAACTTAGGTTTGTATTTGTGTATGTTTGCTCAGTAATGTGGGATAAAAGTGCCTATAAAGTCAACCCTAATGACAAGTGGTGATAAAATAAACTTAAATAAGCTAGGTATGGAGAATATGATACTAATGGAGAGCAGTTAAAAGAGTTTATCTTCCTAGAATGAGCACTAAACCTCAATTAATCGGGTTAAGAACCTAATCAATTTATCACTAAGAGTTAAAACGGATATCCCTACTCCTAATGAAGGGTTTAAACGACCTTGAGGATGGAATCTTAGGTACATGAATAAAGTTGTATATCCTTAAAGGAAAATCTCATCTTTTCTTAATCATAGTTGGTTTAACTACATCAACCTCCTCCACTTAACACTAAGCTATGCCTTAACATTAACAAATGTGCAATCCTAGATATCTTAAGGTACTGCTAATTGGGTTAGGGGTCTCTCCTTTGTGATCACTTACTCAGCTCCGGATCATCTTACAATATCTCTAGAACATTGTTTCTAACACGAATCATGCTTTTGAGTAAGCCAGTGTTCACCGAACTTTATATTTCCTACTCTAATCTCAACCTAAATGGGTAGCTCTTCTTTTACGGTTAAGTGATTAACCGTACGTAGGTACTATTTCCCTATTGTGACATTAAGCACATATAACTACTTAACTTATATCCTAGGATTGATCAGGTCCTAATACTAGGTTATAGCTACGTGAGTAAATGGAAAGGGTGGTCCTTAAATTAGACTTCTAAACCTGACAAGGTTTCAGCATAAGAATAGTATGAGTTTCAGATAAGATATTCAACATATAATAAACATTTGTAACAGATAGTCAAGCATGCAAGTTGAAAGCAACTCAAAGTAACAAAGTAACTTTATTAAATTAAGGAAGGCGTTCACCGTTTACAGACGAGATCTGGACCATTACAAGTACTGACATCCTCTAGACCGCTCCTAGTACAATCTTCAGCTCGCCTCCGGGTACTTAATTTCCCGCTCGGAGGTGAGAAGGCCTTGAAAGCTTCTAGTGAGAGAAAGTGTATTGTAGTGAGAGAGTGTGAAAATGTGTGTGAAAATGGGATGCCAAGTGGTCTTTAAATAGTGAATTTTGGCTGGGAAATGGCTGGCAGGCCGGCCTGGCAAGCCAGCGCCATAGGCCGGCATGGGTGGCCGGTGCCACGCAAGCCGGTTGTCATGCCCATTTCATGTGGCCGGTGTCTGAGTCATATGGAAAGCCAGTGCCACACTGGCAAGCCGGTATGGCAGGCCAGTTTTGGCTCTTGGTCTGCTATTTGCTTGGATCGTCTTGCTCGTTCCCGGGATCGTAACTTGGTTTCTGGGGTCCTAACTTGTTTTTCACCGTTTTCGCCCTAAATCTTCGGTTTAGCTCCGTTTCACTTGATTCTTTTTGCATTGCCTTTGTAATTACTAAATCTATAAAGTTAACTGACAAAATAATTATTTTGGCAATAAAGCTTGGAACTTTATTATTTTTGGACCTTAATATCGAGGTAAAAACTTGACTTTTTAGCCGATATCACGTTTAAAAAGAACATTAAAACGAATAAAATATTATTTTCGTCATCTAGACAAACTCGAATGGCAAGAGACCTGCAAGGAGTCTTGCTCTTTGTTTTAGTTTAGGACGATCTTAGAAATTTCAGCAAAATCTGAAACCGAGAATTATGCATCGCCATATGTTACTCCATTTGGCGGCGTATATTAATGAGTTAAAATTTGTATTTTTTGAAGTGATATTATTTTCAAAATTATATGCGTTATACATAATTAAAACGTGAGTGAAATAATAGGCCTTAAACTATTTATACAATGCTAAGTCATTCTTAAACAAAAATAATAAAATGATAAGAATTCAAAACGTTTAAAAACAAAATTAAGTTGAGTAAAATATCATTTTTGTCATCTCGACGACCTCGAATGGAAAAACACGTTAAGGGAGTGTTACTCCTTGTTCTCTTTTAAGGTGATTTTAGCAATTTCAGCATAATCTGAAATAGAAAATAATGTGCCACCAAATGTTACTTCATTTGGCGCCGAATATTAATGAGTTAGAACTTGTATTTAGTGAAGTGATATTAGTTTCAAAATTATATGCGTTTTACATAATTACAATGTGAGTGAAATATTATTTATACTATTCTAAGTCATGCTTAAATAAAAATAATAATATGATAGAAATTCAAAACGCTTAAACAGAACATTAAAATGAGTAAAATACCTTTTTCGTCATCTAGACGACTTCAAATGGAAAGACACCTTCAGAGAGTCTTGCCCATATTTTCTTTAAGAGTGATCTTAGGAATTTTAGCACAATCTGAAACAATAAAAATTATGCGCCGCCAAATGTTACTCCATTTTACGGCGCATATTAATGAGTTAAAATTGTATTTAGTGAAGTGATATTAGTTATGAAAATTATATATGTTATACATAATTACAATGTGAATGAAATGATAGGCCTTAAAACTATTTATACTATGCTAAATCATGCTTAAACAAAAATAATATTATGATTTAAATTTAAAACGTTTAAAAACAACATTAAAATGAACTAAAATACCAATTTAGTCATCCAAACGACCTTGAATGTAAAGACAACTTCAGAGAGTCTTGCTTATTGTTCTCGTTTAGAGTGATCTTGATAATTTCAGCACAATCTGAAACCGAGAATTATATCCCGCCAAATGTTATTTCATTTGGCGGCGCATATTAATGATTTTAAACTTGTATATAGTGAAGCGATATTAGTTTCAATATTATACGCGCTATGCATAATTACAATAAGAGTGAAATAATATGCCTTAGAACTATTTATACCATGCTAAATCATGATTAAATAAAATAATAATATGATAGAAATTCAAAATGTTTAAAAAGAACATAAAAATGAGTAAAATACCAATTTCGTCATCTAGACGACCTCGAATGTCAAGGCACCTACAGGGAGTCTAGCTCCTTGTTCTTTTTAAGGTAATTTTAGGAATTTCATAACAATCTGAAACAAAAATAATGCGCGGTCAAATGTCACTCCATTTGGCGGCACATATTAATGAGTTAAAATTTGTATTTAGTGCAGTGATATTAGTATCAAAATTATATGCGTTATACATAATTACAATGTGAGTGAAATAATAGGTTTTAAAGCTATTTTTTACCATGCTAAGTCATGCTTAAACAAAAATAATTATATGATATAAATTCAACACGTTTAAAAAGAACATTAAAATGAGTAAAATGCCATTTTCGTCATCTAGAGGACCTCGAATGGCAAGACACCTTCAGGGAGTTTTACTCCTTATTCTCTTTAAAGGTGATCTTAGGATTTTCAGCACAATCTGAAATTGAAAATTATGCACCAACAAATATTACTCCATTTAGCGGCGCATATTAGTGAGTTAAAATTTGTATTTAGTGAAGTGATATTAGTTTCAAAGTTATATGCGTTATACATAATTACAATGTGAGTGAAATAATAGGCCTTAAAACTATTTATACCTTGTTAAGTGATGTTTAAACAAAAATAAATATATGATTGAAATTAAAATTGTGACGATCGCTCCAAATCCATATGGACGAACACGTCATTCATTGATTTCATTGCGAGGTATTTGACCTCTATGTGATACGTTTTGTAACATTGCATTCGTTTGAAAAGGTATTTCATAAATGAATATATAAATTCCAGGTTTTTTTACATCTGATGATTCCTACGTATAGACAATCACCATTTAAATGGTTTACAATAATACATCTGTTGACAATACAGTCAAAATAAGATACATGGTAATGGTTTGATGAATGCAAGTTTCTTGTATATAGCATGTATGACTCCAAGCACATAACTTGTATCACGTATGAGCAAACAACGGAAGACTTCTAGAAACCTGAGAATAAACATGCTTCAAGTGTCAACACAAAGGTTGGTGAGTTCATAGTTTTAATATTACACATAATCCGTAAATCAATGTGGATTACAAAAGTTCAGTTGTTTTATTCAAAACGTTTATCATTATGTTTTAAATAAAAGGTGGATCACAAGATTTCAGTTGTTTCATCCGAAACGTTTATCAATCGGTTCTACAAAATTGAGCACCCTGGTAACTAAACTTTAATGCTTATATAATTTGTACCCTTTGTATAATCATCTTAATAATACATGCAAACCAACGTGTACGCTTCTCAAATAGCATACGTCCGTTAAAAGGCTAGCGCTCTAGCTCGGACGGGGATATCAAGCCCTATGGATCCATATACTACTACTCGCGCCCACCAGTTCTTATAACTGGCAGTTAACAATTACCAAAGCTAAGGGATTTTCGGTTCAAACTCAGTGTAGAATTTAGTATGTACTTGTATCCATTGCGTTTAAAATAAAGTGCATGTATTCTCAGCCCAAAAATATATATTGCAAAAGCAATTAAAAAGGGATCAATGAAAGTCACACATATAAATATTGTATATCGGTTAATAAAGCATTTGCATGTATTCTCAGCCCAAAAATGTAGAGAGTAAAAGGGATCATATGAAACTCACTGTTTAATATTGATATACATTATTGCAGGAAAGCACGTAGACGCATCGGAGATGATAAACACGAGGTTTGATTCACAAAAATACCCCCGAACATTACCCATAACCTCCATGGCAATAACCCATAATTTCCTTAACTCTATCCCGCTTGAAAACATATTTTGAAAGTGACACGCTCATGACCTCGTCGTAGTATTTTAGGTATATTACTAATAATAATAGATTAATATTAATCTTAATAATAATAATAATAATAATAATAATAATAATAATAATAATAATAAATAATAAATAATATTACGGAGTATATATATATTTGTGTATGTGTGTGATTTAAATCGAGCGAAAACACTGGAATTTATAGATGTGGCCTGAAATCTGGAGTCATGCGACTCGCATGGAAATGGCCTTTTGGCCATGCGACTCGCATGAGGACCAGGGACAGCTCACATTGTTTTGGCTCCTAGCTTGTCGACATAATATAAAATAAATATAAATATATAAATAATTAATATAATTATTTATATATTATATTTTATTCTTGTGCATAGTAGACTAGATATTTTTGGTCCGTTGCGTCGGGCGTTTCTTCTTGACTCGGGTCCCGGTTCCGGATTTTCAGACGTCCTTGCGTACTATTTTATATCGTGTACTTTGCGTTCCGCAACTTGTACTCTTGTCATTTTTAGACGTTCTTCATCAATAATTTGAACCTTTTTAATTGTATCTTGTACATTTGAGCATTTTGGACCTTTCCGTCTTCAATTCTTCGTTTTCGCCTTTTGTCTTCGCACTTATTAAATATAAACGAATATTACTTGAATATGGAACAATTACAACTAAAATCCTGTCTTTATTGGGGGATAATGCTATGAAATATATGTTCCTTTTTAGCCTTATCAATAGCCTTAAATTATCCCTTAATTATATCACTCAAAGTGTATCTTAAACTTTCGAGTGTTTTGGTCATTTACTTCTATAAATCATCGTCTCGCTATTTGTTAAAATACATTTTTATAATAGCGTTTTACTGTAGCAAAGTCAAATTTTATTGTAGCAATTCACTGTAGCAAAGTCCATTTTACTGTAGCAAATAGTGATTTTCGAAAACACTGTAGCATTTTGAGTAATGTGGCAATTTGAAAACACTGTAACAAATTAGTGTTTAACTGGTTCATCTTAAACGCTTTAGTTAACTTATCTAAATATCAATCGAATCAATAAACGAATGTTACTATCGTTTACTAAATAACTTGAAATCATATATATTCAAATAGATATATAAACCAATAAGTTTAATGTATGGTATCATGCAATTAAAACTTTGTTACGTTTTCAAGTTATAGTATATATACGTATCTATTTACATATAATGGTTCGCGAATCGTTGAGAACAACCGAAGGGTAATTGAATAGTTCAAAATTTTGAGATTCAACTTCATAGGCTTTGCTTATCGTGTCGAAATCATTAATCATTTAAGATTAAGTTTAAATTTAGTCGAAATTTCTGGGTCATCACAAAAATGAATAAAAAGAACATTAAAACGAGTAGAATACCACTTTCGTCATCTAGATGATCTCGAATGGAAAGACACCTTTATGGAGTCTTGCTCATTGTTCTCGTTTAGGGTGATCTTAGAAATTTTAGCAAAATCTAAAACTGATAATTATGTGCCGCCAAATGTTACTCTATTTTACGGCGCATATTAATGAAATTAAATTTATTTTTAGTGAAGATATATTAGTTTTAAAATTATACGTGTTATATAAAATTACAATTTGAGTGATATAATTGGCCTTAAAACTATTTATACCATTCTAAGTAATTCTTAAACAAAAATAATACTATGATAGAAATTCAAAACGTTTAAAAAGAACATTAAAATGAGTAAAATATCATTTTCGCCATCCAGACAACCTCGAATGGCAAGACACCTTCAGGGTGTCTTGCTCTTTGTTCTCTTTTATGGTGATCATAGAAATTTCAGCACAATCTGAAACCGGAAATTATACGATGACAAATGGTTGTGGCGCATATTAATGAGTTAAAAGTTCTATTTAGTGAAGTGATATATATTTCAAAATTGTATATGTTATACATAATTACAATGTGAGTGAAATAAAAGGCCTTAAATTATTTATACCATGTTAAGTCATTCTTAAACAAAAAAATAATATGATAGAAATAGAAAACGTTTAAAAAGAACATTAAAACGAGTGAAATACCATTTTTGTCATCTAGACGACCTCGAATGGCAAGACACCTTTACGGAGTCTTGCTCCTTATTATCGTTTAGGGTGATCTTCGAAGGTTAAGCACAATCTGAAACCAAAAATTATGCGCCGCCATATGTTACTCCATTTGGCGGTGCATATTAATGAGTTTAAATTTGTATTTAGTGAAGTGATATTAGTTTCAAACTTGTATGCATTATACATATTTAACGCCATTTAAACGAAAGAAATTTTTATTTTTTTATTTTTATTTTTTAAAAAGGTGTCTGCCCAGGTCAAGGCATTTGCCGCTGCGCGGCTCCTACTGTCGCGGCGCGACATATAAAAGGATTTTATCTCATGCTTATTAGCCTTTCTGTTACCAAAACACGCTTTATGCCGCGGCGTGACATAACACTCGAACTGGTACAAACCTGCAACTTAAAACTAAAACCACATTTTACCAATTCATTGACCCAAAATACATCAAATCGTCATAAAGCGTATATAATCTTGATGAAACCAGTTTCTAACATCATTTGACACTACGAACATCCTTTAAGTCAAGAAAACGCGTTTACACATTTCAACTACATCGTTTGGTCCCAAAACTTGACGGAAGCATAAACATCAAATACATAAAACTTGGCATTGATAAGCGGTACCAATAGAGCTTGATTCAAAAAGAGACTTGCATTACCACTTACTCTAATGCCAATGCTCCGCTACCCTCAAATGGGTTCTTTACCTTCTCGATGACCTTTTGTTCCTAAAAACATAAAACAACACGGGGGTAAGCTTTTACACTTAGTGAGTTATAGGAGAATAATATAGCATAATACATTGGGCAAAATCATCACATTACTTGTCTTTCAACCTAACGGTTGCTTACTTACTTTCGGATCCGACTCTCACTTACCATAGACATAACTTACTAGGCCGACCCTAGTAATCATGTCTAAGCTAACAATAGGCATACTCTTATGCCTAAGCTACTTAATCACATTTCAATCATACATATGCACATAGACACTCAAAGTGTCTAAGCTAAACCATACCATAGACAAGATTACTATTAATGTAATAATCTTGCCTAAGCTAAACATCAACCATAGATACAATTATTAGGCGAACCTAATAATTCTATCTAAGCTACTCAACTAGTGCACTTAGTCGTTACTCTCTTGCACGGATGCAATCCGAGAACACTAAGCCACTCTTGACCCGCCCATTTTACCTCCTATAAACTCACCTTGATTAAACGTAATTCCTTGGTTACTTGAAGCTCCTTCGCCTTGATTAGCACCTATACATGAGCTAATCTCATCAATATCATAATTCAACAAAATTACAACTTTCACAAGCTTTCTACACATTCATATACTTACACATTGACTTAACCCCCTAATTACTCCAAATTTCATTACTTATAACAATAACAACAATTCATGTATAAACTTTCTTCTTCATAAATTTCAACTAAAACACATAAACATTTCATTGAGACATTTCATCAAACACCTAGTGTGCATAACTTGATTCTAGGCTAAAACATCATCAAATTCACCATATTCATACCATACATTCACAATGCAAGTTCATACATGAACTTACTTCCAAAATCACTAACAAATTTATTTTCAATCATACAAGTGTGCACAATTTCAACAAACAACAACCTTTAAGCTAGAAATTCATCACAAACACCCAATATTAGTGACACTTAGACATAGAAGTTCATACCTTGTTTCTAAGGATTCAAGAACCCTAATTGTGCACAAAGAAGAGAAATTTGAAGAATTAAAGCTTGCTAGAGTGATTAGAATGCCTTAGATTTCACAAATTTTTAATTGAATGAACACAATTCTTCAATTGATGAATCCTTCTTCCTCTCCTTGCTTGTATCGATACACACACACAACACACACTAGTTTCTGTATTTTTTTTTATTTTTTTTTGCAATCTCAAATAAAAATTCTGCATTTTTTTCTTCTTTTATTAAATCAACTTTGCTAAAATTGCACTTTCTACCCTCCCCACCAAAACTATAATGAGGAAGGTCCTTAATTCTAACTTTTCATCTCTAGTCCCTTCCAACTTAACTAACAAACATTAACTATTAACCATTTATTTAAATTAAATCATACCATCCAAATACTTAATAATTAAATTATATAAAATAATACCTTAATTAATTTGGGATGTTACAACTCTCCCCCCTTTGGATTGTTCGCGTCCTCGCGAACCATTCTTGATGCAATGATGGATAATACTTCATAAGCCATTCTTCGGGTTCCCACATACATTCGGAGCCCTTTCTAAATTGCCATAACACTTTCAATAACATAACCGACTTATTTCTTAATTGCTTCACCTCATGATACAAAATCTTTTTTGGTTTTTCCGCATATCTTAACTTATCATCAACTTCAATCTCGTCCAATGGAACATAAGTTGATTCATCCGCCAAACACTTTCTCAATTGTGACACATGAAACGTGTCATGTATATTACTCAATTCATTGGGCAAGGCCAAACGATAGGCTACCTTCCCAACCTTTGCTACTATCTCAAATGGTCCCACAAACCTTGGACCCAATTTTTCCCTTTTTCTAAAACGAATAATACCCTTCCATGGGGAAACTTTAAGCATTACTTTATCACCCACTTGAAATTCTATCAGCTTCCTTCTTTTATCCACGTAAGACTTTTGTCGATCTTATGCCGCCTTCATCCTTTCACGAATTTGATCTATCATTTAGGTGGTTTGTTGTACTACTTCCGTGCTTCCTAATTCTCTTTGACCCACTTCACCCCAACATATTGGGGTTCTACACCTCCTTCCATACAACATCTCATAAGGCACCATTCCAATAGTAGAATGATAACTATTATTGTACGAAAATTCAACTAATGGTAGGTGAGCATCCCAACTACCACCAAAATCAATGATGCACGCCCTTAACATGTCCTCAAGAGTTTGTATAGTTCGCTCACTTTGACCATCCGTTTGTGGGTGAAACGCGGTACTCACATGCAACTTAGTACCCATTTCTTCTTGAAACTTTCTCCAATATCGTGATGTAAATCGGGTGTCTCGGTCCGAAACAATGGAAACCGGCACTCCATGCCGTTCAACAACCTCTTTCATATATAACTTAGACATTGCTTCCGATGATGAAGCTTCTTTTATTGCCAAAAATAGCGCGCTCTTAGTCAATCTATCAACAATAACACAAATGGCGTCGTGTTTTCTAGGGGTCTTAGGCAACTTAGTCACTAAATCCATTGTAATGTGTTCCCATTTCCAAACCGGTACTTCTAATGGTTGCATCTTACCGCAAGGCATTTGATGATCGGCTTTCACTTGAAGACAAGTAAGACATTTATGAACATACTTCACTATATCTCTTTTCATTCCCGGCCACCAATAGTATTTCCTTAGATCTCTATACATTTTCGTAGCACCGGGGTGAATCGAATACTTAGATTTGTGAGCTAGGTCAAGGAGCTCGCTTCTAACACCACTTTGTAAAGGTACCCAAATTCTCCCAAATCTAAGCCTTAGACCACGAGAATCTACCACAAAATCACCAACTTGCCCCTTGATCCTTTCTTTTCTCACTTTTTCGGGTGATAATGCTTCATCCTGTGCTACTTGGATACTATCAAATATTTGTGGTGATATTACCATAGCCAAACTCGTTACCTTAATCGGTTGGTGACTCGACTTCCTACTAAGAGCATCTGCCACTACGTTAGCCTTCCCAGGGTGATACAAAATTTCACAATCATAATCTTTCACCAAGTCGAGCCCTCTCCTTTGCCTATCATTTAAATCTCTTTGGTCGAATAAATACTTCAAGTTCTGATGATCGGTATAAATAGAAAACTTAACACCATAAAGATAATGATGCTAAATTTTCAAAGCAAAAACCACGGCCGTTAATTCTAAATCATGGGTGGGATAACCTTTTTCATGTTCCTTCAATTGTCGGGATGCATAAGCTATGACTTTCCCATTTTGCATTAACACACACCCGAAACCTTTCTTAGAAGCATCGCAATAAACCGTCATATTCTCATTCCCTTCCGGTAAAACTAGTATAGGAGCTTGAACAAGCTTCTCCTTAAGGAGTTGAAACGCTTGTTCTTGCCTTTCTTCCCATCTCCATGGCACATTTTTACGAGTCAACTTTGTGAGTGGGGTGGCTATTCTAGAAAAATCTTGTATAAACCGTCGATAATACCCCGCTAAACCTAGAAAACTCCTAACTTCGGTGGGATTCGTAGGTGGTTCCCATCTCATTATCGCCTCAATCTTTACCGGATCGACACAAATACCCTTCTTATTAATGACATGTCCCAAAAATTGGACTTCACGAAGTCAAAACTCGCATTTAGAGAATTTAGCGAACAATTTTTCTCTCCTTAAGGTTTCTAACACTTGTCGTAAATGCACCGCATGCTCCTCTTCCCCCTTGAAATATACTAAAATATCGCCAATGAATACAATCACAAACCTATCGACGTCGGTCGACAAACCCTATTCATCAAATCCATAAACGCGGCCGGAGTATTAGTTAACCCAAAAGGCATAACCACGAATTCATAATGACCATACCTCGTACGAAAAGCCGTTTTGGGGATATCTTCTTCCCTCACCTTTAATTGATGATAACCCGACCTTAGATCTATCTTTGAAAAGAAACATGCACCTTGTAGTTGATCAAACAAATCATCTATCCTCGGCAATGGATATTTATTCTTAATAGTGACCTTATTCAATTCACGATAATCTATGCACATTCTCATTGTCCCATCCTTCTTTTTCACAAACAAGACCGGAGCTCCCCAAGGTGAACTACTAGGACGTATAAAACCTTTATCTATCAAATCTTATAGTTGAGTCATCATTTCTCTCATTTCCGACGGGGCTAATCGATAAGGTGCTTTGGCAATTGGCGTGGCTCCGGGAATCAAATCTATTCTAAACTCTACCTCTCATTCGAGAGGTACACCGGGCAACTCATTCGGAAACACATCCGGAAACTCATTGACTATCGGTACATCAATCAATTCCACAACCTTCTTCAAATCATCTACAGCATGTGCTAAAAACGCAAAACACCCATGAGACAACAATCTTTTAGCTCTAGCATACGTGCATATAGGAATAGCACGCCTAGCCCGTTCCCCATAAATCTATATAACTTTCCCACTTGGTGATTGAACTAATACAATCTTCTTACGACACAAAATTATCCCTTCATTGTCATTTAGCCAATCCATACCTACGATTACTTGAAATTCTCCCATATGCATGGGTATTAAATCTATAACAAAATTTTCATCATCCAAAACTATTTCACATCCTTTAATGATACTATACACCATAACGGTTTTATTATCCGCTATCTCAACCTCTAAAGGATGCTTTAACATACTTGGGGTCATGTCAAAATGTTTACAAAAAGAATAAGAAACAAACGACCGCGTAGCACCGGAATCAAACAAAACATGTGCAGGTAAAGAATTTACAATAAAGGTACCTGACACCACATTTTGGGACTCTTTCGCTTCAAGTGCGGTAATCTGATGAGCTCGGGCTCTTGGTCGGCTATCACTAGTCTTTGGTTCCGTTTTAACCTCTTTCTTAACACTACCACTTGCCAAATCTTTCTTATACTCCAGACACTCAGCTTGAAAATGACCCTTTTCAAAACAATAGTAACATTGTTTTCCCTTCTTAGGACACTCGGCGGCTCTATGACCCGGCTTCTCACATGAATAACAATCGGTAGTACCCGCTTTACACTCACCCGCATGATTCTTACCACACCTATTACATGACTTCACTTCTTTACCACCACCTTTTCCCGACATGAAACCCCCTTTTGATTTGTGAGGAGATTCGGAATTAAACTTACCCTTCTTCAGGCTCATACTTTGCATTGATTTTGAATCTTGATCTAGCTTTCATTTAAAGGTGGCTTTCTTCTTAAGTTCATGTTCTCTCACAAGAGCCCTATTCATCATTTCGGCTAAAGTCTTATACGTGCCCTTATCTATAAACTCACTTATCTCGGGGTTTAGCTTCTCATGATAGTGATCCATCATCAACTTAGGACTTGACACAAAGTCCGGGCAAAAACGAGACTTATCATTAAACTCGGCATTAAACTCGGTCACTGATTTACTTCCATGCTCGATATTCATGAATTCTGACTTCAACCTACTAACTTCGGCTGGTGGAGCAAATTGATCCATAAACATTCCTCTAAACTTCTCCCATGAAAAACTCGTTGCTACATCCCACCCATGAGACTTAACTATAAAAATTCCACCATTCATAACCGCTTCCCTTCATTTGGTAGGCCGCGTAGATTACTTTTAAGTGCTCGGGACATTCACACATCATAAATGTTTCTTCTAACTCATCAATCCACCTTTGACTAATAATCGGATCAACCTTACCATGAAACTCCGGTGGATGACAATTAGCAAAATTCTTGTACTCAAAGCGCTCATCTTTCTTTCTCGGTGCTTCTACTTCTTCTTGTCTTACCCCACTTCCCCCTTTCTCCTCTTAAAGTAGGATTATTAGTCATAAGATTCTTTAACTTTTCGTCCAATTGATCCTTAATCAATGTCTTAATCTTCTCTAAAAGGGTTGGGGTGTATCGTATCAAAGCTTGTCCTATTTGTCCCGATATATCGTTTGCTATAGTAACCTCATCGAATTCGGAGTGTGAGCCTTCTATAGACTCCATTGACGGGGTGTGGACGTACTCATTGTCCTCATTATTATTTCTGTTTGGGGATACGATAGCCATTCTGAAACAAAACATCCAACTCATTAGTTCAAATACCTGCATCATTACTTACCATAACCAAGAAAACCGAAGGAATTCCTAACTCATTTCACCATGACCATAGTAGACGTTCATGCGTACTAAAATGAAGTAATGACAATGGCCGGTTGTCATTACACCATCTTATTACGCACTTAATCCATTATGACCCATGGTTAATGAGTATTAAACTCCTTACTTAAATCAACCATGATCTTAGCATTACACTACAAGTCTCGTCAACGACTCTATCCTATGGAGCATGGCACAATCATTCAACCTTAACTATCATGCAAGTCCTAAATCGCTTATCCTTCAACAACAATGGTTTAAGCCTAGATAATCCCTATAGTGGGTTATCCAAGTCCCTTAAACCACAGCTCTGATACCAACTTTTAACGCCATTTAAACGAAAGAATTTTTTTTTTTAAAAAAAAAGGTGTCTGCCCAGGTCAAGGCATTTGCCGCGGCGTGGCTCCTACTGTCGCGGCGCGACATATAAAAGGATTTTATCTCATGCTTATCAGCCTTTCTGTTACCAAAACACGCTTTATGCCGCGGCGGGACATAACACTCGAACTGGTACAAACCTGCAACTTAAAACTAAAACCACATTTTACCAATTCATTGACCCAAAATACATCAAATCATCATAAAGCGTATGTAATCTTGATGAAACCAGTTTCTAACATCATTTGACACTACGAAAATCCTTTAAGTCAAGAAAACGCGTTTACACATTTCAACTACATCGTTTGGTCCCAAAACTTGACGGAAACATAAACATCAAATACATAAAACTTGGCATTGATAAGCAGTACCAATAGAGCTTGATTCAAAAGGAGACTTGCATTACCACTTACTCTAATGCCAATGCTCCGCTACCCTCAAATGGGTTCTTTACCTTCTCGATGACCTTTCGTTCCTAAAAACATAAAACAACACGGGGGTAAGCTTTTACACTTAGTGAGTTATAGGTGAATAATATAGCATAATACATTGAGCAAAATCATCACATTACTTGTCTTTCAACCTAACGGTTGCTTACTTACTTTCGGATCCGACTCTCACTTACCATAGACATAACTTACTAGGACGACCCTAGTAATCATGTCTAAGCTAACCATAGGCATACTCATATGCCTAAGCTACTTAATCACATTTCAATCATACATATGCACATAGACACCCAAAGTGTCTAAGCTAAACCATGCCATAGACAAGATTACTATCAATGAATTAATCTTGCCTAAGCTAAACATCAACCATAGATACAATTATTAGGCGAACCTAATAATTCTATCTAAGCTACTCAACTAGTACACTTAGTCGTTACTCTCTTGCACGGATGCAATCCGAGAACACTAAGCCACTCTTGACCCGCCCATTTTACCCCCTATAAACTCACCTTGATTAAACGCAATTTCTTGGTTACTTGAAGCTCCTTGGCCTTGAGTAGCACCTATACATGAGCTAATCTCATCAATATCATAATTCAACAAAATTACAACTTTCACAAGCTTTATACACATTCATATACTTACACATTGACTTAACCCCCTAATTACTCCAAATTTCATTACTTATAACAATAACAACAATTCATGTATAAACTTTCTTCTTCATAAATTTCAACTAAAACACATAAACATTTCATTGAGACATTTCATCAAACACCTAGTGTGCATAACTTGATTCTAGGCTAAAACATCATCAAATTCACCATATTCATACCATACATTCACAATGCAAGTTCATACATGAACTTACTTCCAAAATCACTAACAAATTCGTTTTCAATCATACAAGTGTGCACAATTTCAACAAACAACAACCTTTAAGCTAGAAAGTCATCACAAACACCCAATATTAGTGATACTTAGACATAGAAGTTCATACCTTGTTTCTAAGGATTCAAGTGAAATGTCCCGTTCTTTTTGATTAAAAACGTTCCATATTAATTGATTTCGTTGCGAGGTTTTGACCTCTATATGAGACGTTTTTCCAAGAGTGCATTCATTTTTAAAACAAACCATAACCTTTATTTCATAAATAAAGGTTTTAAAAGCTTTACGTAGATTATCAAATAATGATAATCTAAAATATCCTGTTTACACACGACCATTACATAATGGTTTACAATACAAATATGTTACATCGAAATCAGTTTCTTGAATGCAGTTTTTACACAATATCATACAAACATGGACTCCAAATCTTGTCCTTATTTTAGTATGCAACAGCGGAAGCTCTTAGTATTCACCTGAGGATAAACATGCTTTAAACGTCAACAAAAATGTTGGTGAGTTATAGGTTTAACCTATATATATCAAATCGTAACAATAGACCACAAGATTTCATATTTCAATACACATCCCATACATAGAGATAAAAATCATTCATATGGTGAACACCTGGTAACCGACATTAACAAGATGCATATATAAGAATATCCCCATCATTCCGGGACACCCTTCGGATATGATATAAATTTCGAAGTACTAAAGCATCCGGTACTTTGGATGGGGTTTGTTAGGCCCAATAGATCTATCTTTAGGATTCGCGTCAATTAGGGTGTCTGTTCCCTAATTCTTAGATTACCAGACTTAATAAAAAGGGGCATATTCGATTTCGATAATTCAACCATAGAATGTAGTTTCACGTACTTGTGTCTATTTTGTAAATCATTTATAAAACCTGCATGTATTCTCATCCCAAAAATATTAGATTTTAAAAGTGGGACTATAACTCACTTTCACAGATTTTTACTTCGTCGGGAAGTAAGAATTGGCCACTGGTTGATTCACGAACCTATAACAATATATACATATATATCAAAGTATGTTCAAAATATATTTACAATACTTTTAATACATTTTGATGTTTTAAGTTTATTAAGTCAGCTGTCCTCGTTAGTAACCTACAACTAGTTGTCCAGAGTTAGATGTACAGAAATAAATCGATAAATATTATCTTGAATCAATCCACGACCCAGTGTATACGTATCTCAGTATTGATCACAACTCAAACTATATATATTTTGGAATCAACCTCAACCCTGTATAGCTAACTCCAACATTCACATATAGAGTGTCTATGGTTGTTCCGAAATATATATAGATGTGTCGACATGATAGGTCGAAACATTGTATACGTGTCTATGGTATCTCAAGATTACATAATATACAATACAAGTTGATTAAGTTATGGTTGGAATAGATTTGTTACCAATTTTCACGTAGCTAAAATGAGAAAAATTATCCAATCTTGTTTTACCCATAACTTCTTCATTTTAAATCCGTTTTGAGTGAATCAAATTGCTATGGTTTCATATTGAACTCTATTTTATGAATCTAAACAGAAAAAGTATAGGTTTATAGTCAGAAAAATAAGTTACAAGTTGTTTTTGTAAAGGTAGTCATTTCAGTCGAAAGAACGACGTCTAGATGACCATTTTAGAAAACATACTTCCACTTTGAGTTTAACCATAATTTTTGGATATAGTTTCATGTTCATAATAAAAATCATTTTCCCAGAATAAAAACTTTTAAATCAAAGTTTATCATAGTTTTTAATTAACTAACCCAAAACAGCCCGCGGTGTTACTACGACGGCGTAAATCCGGTTTTACGGTGTTTTTTCGTGTTTCCAAGTTTTAAATCATTAAGTTATCATATCATATAGATATAGAACATGTGTTTAGTTGATTTTAAAAGTCAAGTTAGAAGGATTAACTTTTATTTGCGAACAAGTTTAGAATTAACTAAACTATGTTCTAGTGATTACAAGTTTAAACCTTCGAATAAGATAGCTTTATATGTATGAATCGAATGATGTTATGAACATCATTACTACCTCAAGTTCCTTGGATAAACCTACTGGAAATAAAAAAAATATATCTAGCTTCAAAGGATCCTTGGATGGCTTGAAAGTTCTTGAAGCAGAATCATGACACGAAAACAATTTCAAGTAAGATTTTCACTCGAAATAAGATTGTTATAGTTATAGAAATTGAATTAAAGTTTGAATATGATTATTACCTTGTATTAGAAAGATAACCTACAGTAAGTAAAAAAGGTTTTTTTGATCGTGGATGATTACTTGGAATGGATTTAGAAAACTTGGAAGTAAACTTGCAATCTTGGAAGTATTCTTGATTTTATGAAACTAGAACTTTTGGAATTTATGAAGAACACTTAGAACTTGAAGATAGAACTTGAGAGAGATCAATTAGATGAATAAAATTGAAGAATGAAAGTGTTTGTAGGTGTTTTTGGTCGTTGGTGTATGGATTAGATATAAAGGATATGTAATTTTGTTTTCATGTAAATAAGTCATGAATGATTACTCATATTTTTGTAATTTTATGAGATATTTCATGCTAGTTGCCAAATGATGGTTCTCACATGTGTTAGGTGACTCACATGGGCTGCTAAGAGCTGATCATTGGAGTGTATATACCAATAGTACATACATCTAAAAGCTGTGTATTCTACGAGTACGAATACGGGTGCATACGAGTAGAATTGTTGATGAAACTGAACGAGGATGTAATTGTAAGCATTTTTGTTAAGTAGAAGTATTTTGATAAGTGTCTTGAAGTCTTTCAAAAATTTATGAATACATATTAAAAAACTACATGTATATACATTTTAACTGAGTCGTTAAGTCATCGTTAGTCGTTACATGTAAATGTTGTTTTGAAACCTTTAGGTTAATGATCTTGTTAAATGTTGTTAACCCATTGTTTATTATATCAAATGAGATGTTAAATTGTTATATTATCATGATATTATGATATATAATATATCTTAGTATGATATATATACAGTTAAATGTCGTAACAACGATAATCGTTACATATATGTCTCGTTTCGAAATCATTAAGTTAGTAGTCTTATTTTTTACATATGTAGTTCATTGTTAATACACTTAATGATATATTTACTTATCATTTAACATAATTAACCAAGTGTATCAATATCTTAATATGATTCATATGTACCTAGTAAGACGTTATAATGATAATCGTTATATATATCGTTTTCGAGTTTCTTAATTTAATAGTCTCATTTTTATGTATATAACTCATTGTTAAAATACCTAATGAGATACATAGTTATAATAAAATCATGTTAACTATATATATAACCATATATATGTCATCGTATAGTTTTTACAAGTTTTAACGTTCGTGAATCACCGGTCAACTTGGGTGGTCATTTGTCTATATGAAACCTATTTCAATTAATCAAGTCTTAACAAGTTTGATTGCTTAACATGTTGGAAACACTTAATCATGTAAATATCAATTTCATTTAATATATATAAACATGCAAAAGTTCGGGTCACTACAGTACCTACCCGTTAAATAAATTTCGTCCCGAAATTTTAAGCTGTTGAAAGTGTTGACGAATCTTTTGGAAATAGATGCGGGTATTTCTTCTTCATCTGATCTTCACGCTCCTAGGTGAACTCGGGTCCTCTACGAGCATTCCATCGAACCTTAACAATCGGTATCTTGTTTTGTTTAAGTCTCTTAACCTCACGATCCATTATTTCGACGGGTTCTTCAATGAATTGAAGTTTTTCATTGATTTGGATTTCGTCCAACGGAATAGTGAGATCTTTTTTAGCAAAACATTTCCTCAAATTTGAGACGTGGAAAGTGTTATGTACAGCCGCGAGTTGTTGAGGTAGCTCCAGTTGGTAAGCTACTGGTCCGAAACGATCTATAATCTTGAATGGTCCAATGTACCTTGGATTTAGTTTCCCCCGTTTACCAAATCGAACAACGCCTTTCCAAGGTGAAACCTTAAGCATGACCATTTCTCCAATTTCAAAATCTATATCTTTTCTTTTACTGTCCGCGTAGCTCTTTTGTCGACTCTGGGCGGTTTTCAATCTTTGTTGAATTTGGATGATTTCCTCGGTAGTTTCTTGTATTATCTCCGGACCCGTAATCTGTCTATCCCTCACTTCACTCCAACAAATCAGAGACCTGCACTTTCTACCATAAAGTGCTTCAAACGGCGCCATCTCAATGCTTGAATGGTAGCTGTTGTTGTAAGAAAATTCTGCTAACGGTAGATGTCGATCCCAACTGTTTCCGAAATCAATAACACAAGCTCGTAGCATGTCTTCAAGCGTTTGTATCGTACTTTCGCTCTACCCATCAGTTTGTGGATGATAGGCAGTACTCATGTCTAGACGAGTTCCTAATGCTTGCTGTAATGTCTGCCAGAATCTTGAAATAAATCTGCCATCCCTATCAGAGATAATAGATATTGGTATTCCATGTCTGGAGACGACTTCCTTCAAATACAGTCGTGCTAACTTCTCCATCTTGTCATCTTCTCTTATTGGTAGAAAGTGTGCTGACTTGGTGAGACGATCAACTATCACCCAAATAGTATCATAACCACTTGCAGTCCTTGGCAATTTAGTAATGAAATCCATGGTAATGTTTTCCCATTTCCATTCCGAGATTTCAGGTTGTTGTAGTAGACCTGATGGTTTCTGATGCTCAGCTTTGACCTTAGAACACGTCAAACATTCTCCTATGTATTTAGCAACATCGGCTTTCATACCCGGCAACCAAAAATGTTTCTTGAGATCCTTGTACATCTTCCCCGTTTCAGGATGTATTGAGTATCTGGTTTTATGAGCTTTTCTAAGTACCAAAATTTCTCTCATATCTCCAAATTTTGGTACCCAAATCCTTTCAGCCCTATACCGGGTTCCGTCTTCCCGAATATTAAGATGCTTCTCCGATCCTTTGGGTATTTCATCCTTTAAATTTTCCTCTTTTAAAACTCCTTGTTGCGCCTCCTTTATTTGAGTAGTAAGGTTAGTGTGAATCATTATATTCATAGATTTTACTCGAATGGGTTCTCTGTCCTTTCTGCTCAAGGCGTCGGCTACCACATTTGCCTTCCCCGGGTGGTAACGAATCTCAAAGTCGTAATTATTCAACAATTCAATCCACCTACGCTGCCTCATATTCAGTTGTTTCTGATTAAATATGTGTTGAAGACTTTTGTGGTCGGTATATATAATACTTTTGACCCCATATAAGTAGTGCCTCCAAGTCTTTAATGCAAAAACAACCGCACCTAATTCCAAATCATGCGTCGTATAATTTTGTTCGTGAATCTTCAATTGTCTAGACGCATAAGCAATCACCTTTGTTCGTTGCATTAATACACAACCGAGACCTTGCTTTGATGCGTCACAATAAATCACAAAATCATCATTCCCTTCAGGCAATGACAATATAGGTGCTGTAGTTAGCTTTTTCTTTAATAACTGAAACACCTTCTCTTGTTCATCCTTCCATTCAAATTTCTTCCCTTTATGCGTTAATGCAGTCAAGGGTTTTGCTATTTTGGATAAATCTTGGATGAATCTTCTGTAGTAACCAGCCAATCCTAAAAATTGACGTATATGCTTCGGAGTTTTTGGGGTTTCCCACTTTTCAACGATTTCGATCTTTGCCGGGTCCACCTGGATACCTTCTTTGTTCACTATGTGACCGAGGAATTGAACTTCTTCCAACCAAAATGCACACTTTGAAAACTTAGCGTACAGTTTTTCTTTTCTCAATACTTCTAGCACTTTTCTCAAATGTTCTTCGTGCTCTTGATCATTCTTTGAGTAAATAAGTATGTCATCGATGAAAACAATGACAAACTTGTCAAGATATGGCCCACACACTCGGTTCATGAGGTCCATGAACACAGCTGGTGCGTTAGTCAATCCAAACAGCATAACCATAAACTCGTAATGACCATAACGCGTCCTAAAAGCAGTTTTTGGAATATCATCCTCCTTTACTCGCATTTGATGATATCCAGAACGTAAATCGATCTTCGAATAAATCGACGAGCCTAGTAGTTGATCAAAAAATTCGTCAATTCTCGGCAGTGGATAACGGTTTTTGATGGTAAGTTTGTTCAACTCTCTGTAGTCAATACATAACCTAAATGTACCATCCTTCTTCTTGACAAACAAAACAGGAGCTCCCCATGGTGATGTGCTTGGTCGAATGAAACCACGTTCTAATAGTTCTTGCAGTTGGCTTTGCAGTTCTTCAATCTCGCTGGGTGCGAGTCTATAACGAGCACTAGCTATTGATGCAGCTCCTGGTACAAGATCTATTTGAAATTCAACAGATCGATGTGGAGGTAGTCCCGGTAATTCTTTCGGAAATACATCGGGAAATTCTTTTGCGACGGGAACATCATTGATGCTCTTTTCTTCAGTTTGTACTTTCTCGACGTGTGCTAGAACAGCATAGCAACCTTTTCTTATTAGTTTTTGTGCCTTAAAATTACTAATAAGATGTAGCTTCATGTTGCCCTTTTCTTCGTACACCATTAAGGGTTCTCCTTCTTCTCGTACAATACGAATTGCATTTTTATAACATACGATCTCTGCTTTCACCTTCTTCAGCCAGTCCATGCCAACTATTACATCAAAACTCCCTAACTCTACTGGTATCAAATCAATCTTAAATATTTCGCTACCCAGTTTAATTTCTCGATTCCGGCATATATTATCTGCTGAAATTAATTTACCGTTTGCTAATTCGAGTAAAAATTTACTATCCAACGGCGTCAATGGACAACTTAATTTAGCATAAAAATCTCTACTCATATAGCTTCTATCGGCACCCGAATCAAATAAAACGTAAGCAGATTTATTGTCAATAAGAAACGTACCTGTAACAAGCTCCGGGTCTTCCTGTGCCTCTGCCGCATTAATATTGAAAACTCTTCCGCGGCCTTGTCCATTCGTGTTCTCCTGGTTCGGGCAATTTCTAATAATGTGGCCCGATTTTCCACATTTATAATAAACTACATTGGCATAACTTGCTCCGACACTACTTGCTCCACCATTACTCGTTCCGACACCATTTGTTCTTTTCGTTCTGTTAACCCCTGGTCCGTAGACCTCACACTTCGTCGCGCTATGACCATTTCTTTTACACTTGTTGCAAAATTTGGTGTAGAACCCCGAGTGATACTTTTCACACCTTTGGCATAGCTGCTTCAGATTGTTGTTGTTGTTGTGGTTGTTATTGTTATTGGGATGATTGTTGTAGTTGCTGTTGTTGTTGTTGTTGTTGTTGTTGTTGGGCCGTTTGTTGTAGTTACGATTGATGTTGCGATTGTTGGGATAGTTGTTTTGATTATTGTTGTAATTGATGTTGTTGTTGTATTGGTGATTCTTATCACCGTATTCCTCTAACTTTCTTTTGACTTACTTCACATTGGCCTCTTCAGCCGTCTGTTCTTTAATTCTTTCCTCAATCTGGTTCACTAGTTTATGAGCCATTCTACATGCCTGTTGTATGGAGGCGGTCTCGTGTGAACTTATATCTTCTTGGATTCTGATAATGCTAAAAACGAACATATATTTCATAGCATTATTCCTCAAGAAAGACAAGCTTTTAGTTGCAATTGTTCTATTTACAAGTGATATTCGTTTAAATAATAAAAGGTGAAGACAAAAGACAGATTCGACGAATTGAAGACGCAAACGACCAAAAAGCTCAAAAGTACAAAAGACAATCAAAAAGGTTCCAATTATTGATAAGAAACGTCTCGAAATTACAAGAGTACAAGATTCAAAACGCAAAGTACAAAATATAAAATTGTACGCAAGGACGTTCGAAAATCCGGAACCGGGACCAGAGTCAACTCTTAACGCTCGACGCAACGGACTAAAAATTACAAGTTAACTATGTATATAAATATAATATAATATATAATTAATTATATTAATTATATATATTATATATATATATATAAAAAACCGTCGGCAGAGAAAACTCCAAGGACTGAGCTGTAAATACTATCTCCGCGACTCGCGGAGTTTGAAGGGGTTTTTGCCGCGAGTCGCGGAGCCCCAAAAATCAACTCTGGCTATAAAGCCAACCGAATTCTGATCAAAATTCATCATCTTTTTCTTCCTCTTCATACGTAAAACTTATATATATATATATATATATATATATATATATATATATATATATATATATATATATATATATATATATATATATATATAATTTATATTTTAATTTTAATTTTAATTCTAATAATAAGGGTATGTTAGCGAATGTTGTAAGGGTGTAAGTCGAAATTCTGTCCGTGTAACGCTACGCTATTTTTAATCATTGTAAGTTATGTTCAACCTTTTTATATTAATGTCTCGTAGCTAAGTTATTATTATGCTTATTTAAAACGAAGTAATCATGATGTTGGGCTAATTACTAAAATTGGGTAATTGGGCTTTGTACCATAATTGGGGTTTGGACAAAAGAACGACACTTGTGGAAACTAGACTATGGGCTATTAATGAGCTTTATATTTGTTTAACTAAATGATAGTTTGTTAATGTTAATATAAAGATTTACAATTGGGCGTCCCTATAAATTACCATATACACTCGATCGGACACGATGGGCGGGGTATTTATATGTACGAATAATCGTTCATTTAACCGGACACGGGAATGGATTAATAGCCACTAGAATAATCAAAACAGGGGTGAAATTACATTCAAGGGTAATTGGTGTAATTGTTAACAAAGTGGTAAAACCTTGGTTTACACGCAGTCGATAACCTGGTGTATTCATTAAACAAAGTATTAAAACCTTGTTACAATTCGAATCCCCAATTAGTTGGAATATTTAACTTCGGGTATAATAATAATTTGATGAGGACACTCGCACTTTATATTTATGACTGATGGACTGTTATGGACAAAAACCAAACGGACATATTAAATAATCCAGGACAAAGGACAATTAACCCATGGGCATAAAACTAAAATCAACACGTCAAACATCATGATTACGGAAGTTTAAATAAGCATAATTCTTTTATTTCATATTTAATTTCCTTTATTTTATATTTAATTGCACTTCTAATTATCGCACTTTTATTTATTGTTATTTAATCGTACTTTTATTTATCGTACTTTTTATTTATTGTTAATTTATTTTATCGCATTTTTATTATTCGCAATTTCATTATCGTTATTTACTTTACGCTTTAATTTAAATCTTGTATTTATTTTATATTTTACATTAGGTTTTAACTGCGACTAAATTCTTAAAATCGACAAACCGGTCATTAAACGGTAAAAACCCCCCTTTATAATAATAATATTACTTATATATATGTTTGTATTTTTATAAAAGTAAACTAATATAGCGTTGAGCTTTGTTTAAAGATTTCCCTGTGGAACGAACCGGACTTACTAAAAACTACACTACTGTACGATTAGGTACACTGCCTATAAGTGTTGTAGCAAGGTTTAAGTATATCCATTCTATAAATAAATAAATATCTTGTGTAAAATTGTATCGTATTTAATAGTGTTTTCTGCTAAAATTAATAACTATTTTATATACACCTCGTACGACATCAAGCATTTTTGGCGCCGCTGCCGGGGACTATCTTAAAAGCCGGAAGCGCAACGCTAATAAAAAAAAAAAAAAATTTTATTTTACTTTTATTAAAAGTCGCTTTTGTAAAAATACGTTTTAATTATTCAAAAATATAAAAAGAAAAACAAAAATATAAGCATTTTTAAGATTTTGTTAAATATTTAAGTTTTATAAGTTTCTTTATCTTTATTTTAGTTTATAATAATATAAATTTTATTAAACATCTTTTATTTATAAAAAAAAAAAACAGAAAACAGAAAATAAAAAAAAAAAAAATAAATAAAGAAAAAACGCGTAAAAATTATAACCTGTCAGCTGAATTCTGGAACCCCGCGACTCGCGGGGTTTTACGCTTTAATTGCCGCGACTCGTGGAGGGTATCTGACAGGCGACAGAAAACCCTAATCCTGCATTGATTACGGGTTATTATTAATTATAATTATTATTATTACCTAATTATTATTATTATTATTATTAGTTTTAGTTTTATTTTTACTTTTTATTTATTTTATATTTTGTTTAATTAGTTTTATTAAAATTGTAAAATTAGTAGTTTTATTAAATAAATAATATAAAAATAATATTTTTATAAAAATTGTACTTTTTACAACTTTTTATATATTTTTATATTTTGTCCCTTTTTAATCGTTGTAGCATAACTTTTGTATTTTTAGCTCATATTTAATTTTAAACTTAGTTTTTGCTATAGTCATTTTTACTCCTAGATTTTTAGGCTTTGCCGTAGAATTCCTTAAGTGCTTTTTCTTTAGACTAAGATTTAGGTGCTTTAGAATTTTTCGACGCCTTTTTAAGTTTTAGTTTCTTTTTAAGTTATTTCTATTTGGGAATTAGTTTTTCCTTGTAAGCTTTAATATTTTTAGACCTTTTACTATGTACCAATTATCATTCCAATTAGTAATTTCAATTTGCGATTATAATTTTAAGTTAGTTGTAGTAATAAGGTTAGGTTAGTTAAGTATTTTTAAGTTTCTTTTATTTTTCCGTCACCTTTTATTCTTCAACCATTTTTTTTCTTTTTCAACCTTTTTCGACGAACTCTTTTTCTCTCTTATTTCTCGCTATTCTAGTTTTAGGACATAGATTTTTATTCTACTTCTTATCTAAATTTCTCAAAATTACGAAAATTTATTTTGAGTGGTTAAATTGATAGACATCAAAATTTTCTGGTTCGTAGTAATAGTTGGATTTGTACGTGGACCGGGTTATTGGAGCCAAACAGTCCTCAATTATATTGAGACCAAACGAATCCTGCCCCTCTGCTGCATCTTTTGGCTATTCGAAACGTGGGCAAAATCAGAAAAGTCTATTGATTGGATAACTTATTATAATTTTTCTTTCCTTTTTAAAACTAATAGGATATTCAGTGAATGCACCGAGCAAGACGTTCATCACCTTTTGTACGTTCACCACCTGTAACTAGATCAAGACATCGTTTAACAAATATAACCGCCGTTGATTTTTCTTTAGAATCGTCATCCAGTAGACCAAGTACTTCAGTTCAAATTTCCGATAATCCATTTTTTGAACCCAACCTCACAATTGAGAATCCAGAGAATATTCAGGAATGGTTCGTAGATCCTGAACCATTAAACTTTCCTCCGGAACCACCAATCATTCAAACAGAGATTGTTGAGGAACGAACCATTAAATCAGAATCATCTAGTGATACCGATTCAACAAATTCAATTATGGAGAATCTGGAACCTTTAAGTATGGAAGACCGAATGAGAGCTAAACGCACTGGCCAAGGTCACGCAATTACTCATCCAGACATTAATGCGCCAGATTATGAAATCAAAGGACAAATTCTACACATGGTGACTAATCAATGCCAATTTAGTGGTGCGCCGAAGGAAGATCCAAATGAACATCTACGTACCTTTAATAGAATCTGCACACTATTTAAAATACGAGAAGTGGAGGATGAACAGATATATCTCATGTTATTTCCCTGGACTTTAAAGGGAGAAGCCAAAGATTGGTTGGAATCGTTACCTGAAGGTGCGATCGATACATGGGACGTTTTAATTGACAAATTTCTTAAACAATTCTTTCCTGCATCTAAAGCCGTAAGACTTCAAGCAGAAATTGTTACGTTCACACAGAAGCCAAATGAAACTCTATATGAGGCGTGGACAAGATATGGAAAGTTATTAAGAGGATGTCCGCAACATGGTTTAGACACCTGTCAAATAGTACAAATATTCTACCGAGGATGCGACATCACTACAAGAAAAGACATAGATATAGCAGCTGGTGGTTCTATTATGAAGAAAACCGAAACTGATGCCTACAAAATTATTGACAACACTGCTTCCCACTCACATGAGTGGCACCAAGAAAAAGATATCATTAGATCATCTAAAGCAGCTAGAGCCGATTCTAGCCATGACTTAGATTCCATTTCGGCAAAGATAGATGCTTTCGAGAGACGAATGGAAAAGATGACTAAGGATATTCACTCAATACGAATTAGTTGTGAGCAGTGTGGAGGACCACATTTGACAAAAGATTGTCTCAGTATTGAATTAACAATGGAACAAAGAGAGAATATTTCATACATAAACCAAAGGCCTGGAAATAATTATCAGAATAATTATCAACCGCCAAGACCGATTTACAATCAAAACCAGAATTATAACCGAAATATTCCATACAACAACCAACAAGGTCCTAGCAATCAACAAGTATCCAATAATACTTACAATCAGCAAAGACCTAATTTTCAAAACAAACCACCACAACAAACCGATGATAAAAAGCCGAATTTAGAAGATATGATGACGAAGCTAGTTGAAACTCAAACGCAGTTTTTCACATCTCAAAAACAAACAAATGAACAAAATGCTCAAGCAATTAGAAATCAACAAGCTTCTATTCAAAATCTGGAACAAGAAGTAAGTAACCTAGCAAGGTTAATAGGTGAAAGAAAACCGGGAAGTCTACCTAGTGATACAAATGCTAACCCCCGGAATGAAACAGCTAAAGCCATTACCACAAGAAGTGGTACAACACTTAAACCACCAGAAATACCTGTAACTTCTGATGAAACTATTCCTACTCCACAAGAACCACAACCTGATCAAGATAAGGAAAAAGAACCGGTAGTTGAAAAGGTTAATGAAGATAACACAGTTAAGGATAAACCTTATGTTAAACCATACCAACCACCACTTCCTTATCCGAGTAAAATGAAGAAAGAAAAACTTGAAGCCGAGCAATCCAAATTCTTGGATATGTTTAAACAGATAAATGTAAATCTTCCTTTCATTGTTGTGATTTCAGGAATGCCTAGATATGCTAAATTCTTGAAAGATCTAATCACAAATAGAAAGAAAATGGAAGAACTCTCGGCTGTTACTATGAATGCTAATTGTTCAGCAGTGCTGTTGAATAAGATACCAGAAAAACTATCTGATCCAGGAAGTTTCACAATTCCATGTTTTCTGGGTAGTCTTAGTTCAATAGAAGCATTGACAGACTTAGGTGCTAGTATAAATCTAATGCCGTATTCACTATACGCTAAACTAGACCTTGGAGAATTGAAACCAACCAGAATAAGCATACAACTAGCCGATAGATCAATAAAATATCCTAGAGGGATAATGGAGAACATGCTAGTTAAAGTTGGTACTTTAGTATTTCCAGTAGATTTTGTTGTTCTGGACATGGAAGAAGATTCTCAAGTTCCTCTCATATTAGGAAGACCATTCTTAAACACGGCTAAAGCAATGATAGACGTGTTCGGTAAGAAACTGACCCTAAGTATAGAGGATGAGAGTGTTACCTTTTCAGTTGATAGAGCAATACAACAACCACAATCTGCAGATGATACATGTTATTATATTCAAACTATAGATGCACATGCAGAATTATTAGAAGAATTTCCAGAATTACAAGGAACAGGAGAATGTTCTTTAGGAGAAGGTAATGAACCAATTGATGAAGCTGAAATGTTAGCTACACTTATAGCTAATGGATATGAACCAACAACAGAAGAAATTCAAATGCTAAAAGAAGAAGACAGATATCGATATAAATCATCGATAGAAGAACCTCCGAAATTAGAGTTAAAGCCACTTCCAAACCATTTGGAATACGCTTATTTACATGGTGAATCTGAATTACCTGTAATAATATCGTCTTCTCTTACTGAAAATGAGAAATCACAACTCATTTCTGTGTTGAAAGCTCATAAACCAGCCATTGCATGGAAGATTCATGATATTAAAGGAATAAGTCCTTCGTATTGCACACATAAAATCCTTATGGAAGAAGGTCATAAAACGTATGTGCAACGCCAACGAAGACTAAATCCTAATATGCAAGATGTAGTTAAGAAAGAGATTATTAAACTGCTAGATGCAGGTTTAATTTATCCAATCTCTGATAGTCCATGGGTAAGCCCAGTTCAATGCGTACCTAAGAAGGGTGGAATGACTGTCATTACAAATGAGAAAAATGAGCTTATTCCTACTAGGACTGTAACAGGATGGCGTGTATGTATTGATTATAGAAAATTAAATGACGCCACCAGAAAAGATCAATTTCCCTTACCTTTCATAGATCAAATGTTGGAAAGATTAGCCGGAAATAGTTACTATTGTTTTCTAGATGGATTTTTCGGATATTTTCAAATTCCAATAGCACCCGAAGATCAAGAGAAAACCACATTCACGTGCCCTTATGGTACTTTTGCTTACAAACGCATGCCATTTGGACTTTGCAACGCCCCTGCAACCTTTCAAAGGTGTATGATGGCGATTTTTCATGACATGATAGAAGAATGCATGGAAGTATTCATGGATGACTTTTCAGTCTTCGGTGATACATTTAAATCATGTCTAGTTAATCTGGAACGAATGCTAATTAGATGCGAAAAATCAAATCTAGTACTTAATTGGGAGAAATGCCATTTCATGGTTAAAGAAGGCATCGTTCTTGGACATAAAATTTCAAAAGAAGGAATTGAAGTGGATAGAGCTAAAGTAGATGTAATTGCTAAACTTCCACATCCCACAAATGTTAGAGGAGTTAGGAGTTTTCTAGGGCATGCCGGTTTTTACCGACGTTTCATAAAAGATTTTTCTAAAATTGCCACTCCTATGAATAAACTCCTAGAAAAGGATGCGCCATTCATCTTTTCAGATGAGTGTATCAAATCTTTTAATATTCTTAAAGAAAAACCCACTAATGCACCGATCATGATAACACCAAATTGGAATCTACCATTTGAACTAATGTGCGATGCAAGTGATTTTGCAATGGGAGCCGTTTTAGGACAAAGGATTGAAAAACGATTTCAACCTATATATTATGCTAGTAAGACGTTACAAGGAGCACAAACAAACTATACAACTACTGAAAAAGAACTCCTTGCTATTGTCTTTGCTTTTGACAAATTTCGATCATATCTCGTTCTAGCAAAAACGGTGGTCTATACCGACCATTCTGCTCTTAGATACCTATTTTCAAAACAAGATGCTAAACCAAGATTAATCCGTTGGATCTTACTCTTACAAGAGTTTGATATTGAAATCCGAGATAAAAGAGGAGCAGAAAATCTTGCCGCTGATCATCTTTCTCGTCTTGAAAATCCCGAATTAGAAGTTCTAAATGAATCAGCCATACAAGACAACTTTCCTGATGAATATCTATTGAAGATAGATTATAAAGAAATCCCATGGTTTGCAGACTATGCAAACTACTTAGTTTGTGGATTCCTTGAAAAAGGATTATCGTACCAAAGACGAAAGAAATTCTTCAGTGATATAAAACACTATTTCTGGGAAGATCCACATCTGTTTAAAAGTTGTCCCGATGGAATAATACGCCGATGTGTATTTGGAGATGAAGCTAGTAAAATTTTAAACCATTGTCACACAGGACCAACAGGAGGGCATTATGGGCCTCAACTAACAGCAAGAAAAGTTTATGAAGCTGGATTCTATTGGCCTACAATTTACAAAGACGCACACCTTCTTTGCAAATCCTGTGATGCATGTCAAAGGGCCGGAAAAATAAGTCAACGTGATGAAATGCCACAAAATGTCATCCAAGTATGTGAAGTATTTGACATTTGGGGTATTGACTTTATGGGTCCATTTCCAAAATCTCATAATAATCTATATATACTCGTAGCCATTGATTATGTATCTAAATGGGCGGAAGTACAAGCTCTCCCAACTAACGATGCACGAGTTGTAGTCAACTTTTTAAAACGTCTTTTTGCAAGGTTTGGAACACCGAAAGCTTTAATAAGTGATCGGGGTACTCATTTTTGTAATAATCAACTTGAGAAAGTTCTTAAAAGATATGGAGTAACTCATAAAATCTCCACCGCATATCATCCACAAACAAGTGGACAAGTTGAAAATACCAACCGAGCTTTAAAACGTATTCTAGAGAAAACCGTAGGATCAAATTCGAAGGAATGGTCCATTAAATTGGAGGATGCACTCTGGCTTTTAGAACAGCCTACAAAACTCCAATTGGAACCACACCTTTTAGACTTGTTTATGGAAAAGCATGTCATCTTCCAGTAGAAATTGAACACAAAGCATTTTGGGCTTTGAAGACATGTAATCTTGATTTACATGAAGCCGGACGTCTACGATTAAGTCAACTAAATGAATTAGAAGAATTAAGACATGAAGCATACGAAAATTCGTTAATCTATAAAGAAAGAACGAAGAAATGGCATGATAAAAGAATCAGAAGTTCAAAGGAATTTAAAGAAGGAGACAGAGTTCTTCTTTTCAATTCACGATTCAAGCTATTTCCTGGAAAATTGAAATCAAGATAGTCTGGACCATTCATAGTCAAAAGAGTTTTCCCATACGGAACGATAGAATTAATAAATTCAAATGGGATTGAATTTAAAGTTAATGGTCACAGAGTTAAACATTACATACATGGTCCGATGGAAGTCGACAACGAAGTTAATCACAATTTCGACACCACAGCTAACTAAGTGTGGGGAGAATCAAGTCTTTAAAGGATAATATGTATTTTTGTTAGAGTTAGATTGTCTGTTTTCGTGTATTTCTCGAAAATGGAACCCGAATGGTCTTTCCCTAGCAGACCCTAAAGAACTAGTCTTCTCCCCCCATTCTGAATTTTTATTTTTTTTAGGTTTTTACAAAATGAAGACTGCCTGTGAACTAAACCATGGTCTAATGCTACACGCTTTGATCACTAAAAGAAATAATGACATACTACCGAGTGAATTAGTATCAGTAATCAGAGAAAGAATGGACGGAGTTAGAAAAGGATCCAGATGCGAAGATAATAAGTTACAATTTGGTAAAGGAAAATCAAAATCCGCAGCGAAAAGAAGAGCACGACACCTAGAAAGATGTCACAAATGCGGAAAATGGTCACATGGAGGTAAATGTTCAAATAATCAAACCTATTCAAATACCGAATTTGTTACTTTATGCAGAGACGGACCGTTCATATGTTTAGAAGAAAAGACACTGAATGCTCGAGGTTACGCCTATGTAGCCATGGAAAACCAATTAAACCGACTATCTTATGAATGGAATAGATCATATAACTAAGAAATCTATTTCATAGGTATGTCTGTACAGTTTTTATTTTTATTTTTATTTTTAACCTTTTGATAATAAACGCTAATTTGTTCGCTAAAAAAGTATTAAATTGGTATTGAATAAAATTAGGTTTGGCGACCGAAATTATTGATATCATTTAAAAATTTATTACATCACTGCGAAATTTAACGTTTATTCTTAAGGTATAAATATCTTTAATCAATCAACCCAAAATATTTCAAAAATTCGTCATGAGTTAAATTAGGTCTTGGAACCGAAATTACTTTACCGAAAAGAGGGGCGCATATTTTTGATAATATTTGATTGATTAAAGTGGGATAAAAAGACAAAAAGATTTTTAATTTTATTTTGTTTTTAATCTTAATATTTAAATCTTAAATTAATATTGTAAACTTTGTAAAAAGAATATATTTAAAATTGTAAATATTTGAAAAATTAATATAAGTTTGGTATGAATTTATAAATTTTTAAATTAAGTTTGGTGTGAATTTTTAATTTTTAAAATATAAATTTTTAATTTTATGCATTTTAAATTTTAAGTTTGGTGTGAATTTTTAATATTAATTTTGAATTTTATATTTAAGTTGTGTGAATTTAAAAACAAAAATTTACTTTATCTCATTAAGTTAAGAATATGATTTTTAAAATTCGTCGTAAGTTGAAGACTAGGTCTTTGAACCGAAATTGCTTTACCCAAGGGAGGGACGAGAACTTTTATTATCATTATTTTTAATCTTATTGATTTAAAGTATGCCAAAAACATTAAAAAACCCAAAAAAAAATCTTAGCTTTTAAAACAATCGCTACAAAAAGACAAATTTTAAAATTTTGTCGAAGGACGGACTAGGACATCGATCCGAAACGACCTCGTCCTAAATAATAAGGGAAACAAAATTTTAAAATTTATTACTTAATTGTTTTATAAGTTAAAGATTATATAAAAAAAAAAAAAAAAAAAAAAAAAAAAAAAAGAGCAAACTCCGCGACTCGCGGAGTTTGAAGTACAAAACCTCCGCGACTCGCGGAGGGATCAAAAACCGAAAAAAAATATAACTGCAGAACAGATCAGTTTCACTCCCCCACACACAAAAACACTGCGAAAATACAGCTCGAAAAAACCCCGAAAAACCCGAAAAATACCCCCAAAAATCCCAATTTTTGACCGTTAATCACCAAATTTTTTGCTAAAATCATGTTGAGAAGGATGCTATCTAAGAATTACTCAGGAAAAACGGTAAATTTCTACACCTAAACACCATTTAATTCGAAATTAGGTGTTCTTGAGCTATTTTTTCCCCAATTTGATTTTGATGCTTTTTAGTGTAATTAAGCTTAAATTGTTTATGTATTATGCTTGTATAACCTAGATTGATGCTGTTTAACATGATTAGAAGCCTTAAACTTCAAATTTTGAATAATCTAGGGTTTGTGTTCTTGAGCAAATTTGGGGCTTTTTGATATAAACAGGTTATGGCCGATTTTTGTCATGAATTGTTGCTAAATTGAGTAGTGTAACATGTCTAGGTAGTTAAATGATCCAAACTTTGAGCCTAAACATGATTTTGAGAATTAAAGTGGACTTTTTCAAGTCTAAAATTCATGAACTTGATTTTTGAAAGATAATGCCATTTGAGACTTGTTTAATTGCTAGTAATGATTATTTTGACATGTTATTTGAGTTGAATGCTTATGAACTTGGCGAAAATTTTCGTATATGCTTATTTGAAAAAGTGTAGATTTGATGAAAATGTGAAAATAAGCTTAAGTTTGATATAAATTGATAATGTCATTGTAATTATTTTGATTGATGATTTTGCTGACACTAATGCATATTTGGATGCACAAAATTTGTGTTTGATGTGTTTTGCAGAATGAAAGGGGTGAATCTTCATCCCAAGCCCGCAATGCTCCTGCTGAGAATTTGGAACAACAGGAGGTGGATAACTACTACAAGCAGGATGTACCTCATCCAGTCATGACCTTTTCCGATATGCATTTGGAAGAGTTGCACCCGAACCTGAGATTTGACAGACTTTGGATAGATTATCCAAAATATCAACGGGGTTTGCATACTCTTCACTCTAAGGTTGTTGAGGTACCGAGGGTCATAGAATGGGGACCCTTAGAAGCTGTAGAATTGGCCGGGCCAATTAGGGAATTACTTGTACAGAGGTATGGTAATTCTTCTTTTAATGACTGGATATGTTTATTCACCATACGCAGACCTGTATATAAAGTATGGTGTGAAGAGTTGTTATGTAGTATAGAGTTGAATGATCGGGTAGCTAGTTTAACCGATCGTTCTTTTATTAGATTTTTGTTAGGCGGTTCGATGCGCCACATGTCTTTACTGGACATGGCTCAGGCTTTACGTATATATACGCCTGAGGAGTTAGCGTCTGCCGATTGTAGAGGATTGATACTAAACGGTAGAAAGATAGATGAGAATTTTGATACACACGGTGTGTGGAGTCAAATGACAAGCCATCACCGTTTCAAAGGGGGAAATTACTCTTATTTGGATATAGATAGAGCCGAATTAAGAGTGATACATAGGTTTTTAGCTAATTCGATTACACAAAGGGGTAAGAACAAAGAAAAAGTAAATGAGCAGGATTTGTTTTACCATATGTGTATTCGAGACCCACAGAGCGCTGTAAGTATACCATATTGTGTGGGTTATTATTTATCAGCTATGGTTCGGGGGATGCGACCACATAGCATAATAGGAGGTGGTATTTTTATTACTTTGATTGGTGAATATCTCGGTGTGGATATAAGTCGGGGGGGATTATTACTAGAAGAGCCGGAACCCCGCGATACTATAGGTTTAAATGTATACCATGGTGCGAAAGTTTTGAAGCGGCGAAATAACGCCGCAGTACGATACCATGGTAGACATCCATAGGTGGAGAGAAACCAGCAACAAGGTAATGTAGGAGGGGGGAATGAGATGCAAGAAATGCATAGGTTTATAGCTTCTCAGGAATACGAAAATGCTAGACAGAGAGCATTTGAAGATTGGCAAGTTCATCAGAACCAGATCATAGCTCATTGCCAACATATAGGTAGAAACTATATTCCTACACCGAAACCCGTCTTCCCTCCTTGGTCTATAGAGATGCAGCCACCATATCCTACGTATGACCCTGCCGAAGCATTCTATAGCACTTATGGTTATGCCTGGAACCCCTATTGGTACCAATATCATCCTTAGTTTACTTATTATTTTTTATTATTTTGTAATTTGTAATTATTGATATGTTTAATACTTTTGTTAATATTGTAATCATTTTTATAATTATCTAACTTTTATTCTTAGACTTTAATAATTTTTGAATGTGGGGTAATATACCAAACTTCAAAAATATGTATATATGTTTGCAGTTTATCTTATGTACACAACAGGGTAAAACAACGCATTTTCAAAGACTGGCATTAAGTTCAGCAAAAGCAACTAATTTTGACGACAAGATGCAAAATATATGTGAAATAACAACAAGACGGAATGAACAAATGATGTGCACCATTTATCATTCAGCAAACAAACGCCAATATATTTGGAAACTTTGATAAAAATTTAATCATTTTCACACAAATCACCCTCAATAATTTAAATTGTTACTGATTTCTTGCAAATGAGGGCATTGCAAGATCTTAAGTGTGGGAAGGGGTTAAATTCTTTCGGATTTTAAAATTTTTTTACTTTATACACTTGGTTACCATTAAAAATACTAGTAAAGCAGTAGTTGTATTAGAATCTAGTGCTCTCTGATAATAAAGAACATCCCTAGTCTTATATACTAACTACCCAATTCTAGTAAAATTTTACAAAATTTTCAATTAAATGAACTCAAAATCTTGTTTATACATATTTATGAACGATAAAACTAGGTTTTAACACCGAAATTATTGTTACCTCGGAAAGGACATAAATTGAGAAACAAACTAAAATGTTAAAATTCATTTAAAATGGAATGGAGGACGATAAAAAGGAAAATAAAAGCCAAGTGTGGGAAAATTTACCAAGTTATTTTAAACATATGTCACATATATGTGTAACAAATAACTGAAAATACTTTTGCTTTGAACTAAACTAAACTGTTTTACCCAATGAAAGAAAAGAAGAGATGGATCTACACGATGAATCAATTTCATCACTAAAAGGAAGTAAAGTCTTCCGAAAAAGACACGCGCTTCTTGATTTAGGTCATGAAGTTGTCGTCCAGACCAGCTGTAGGTTGACGAAAAATCTAGAAAAGTCATCACTAAAATCAGCAGGAAATCCACGGACCTCAGCATTAAACAGGGTCGCCAAGTGGTCAGATTTATCCTAACCATGAGAAGGATTTATCTCGTACAATGGGGGGGCACCGTGCAATTTAGCTTGATAAGACTAATGAATCAGATCCCCAGAAAGGATAATCTCCTTAAAGATTAAAAATCAGCTTTTAAGACTGATATTACTCAATCCTAGAGATTGACCTTAAAGATTGAGAATTACAAACTCATGGAATTCGATGATATCTAAACTCGAGCTTAAACGAGAAAATATTTTGATCAAAATTACAAACCGATTTGTTTTCTGAAAACCCTATTTTCAATGCGTTCATTACCATTGAACGTAAAATCCTAGGAATTCACCTGGAATTCATTAGGTCACCTGGACTAAATCGGGTGTCAACCGTAAGAACAGTGGTTGCATAGTGGTCAAAGACAGGACCTTGTGCCAGACCGAAAAAAAAAAATTATAAGGGTGAGCTTTACTATTGCTCCTACCAAGGATAGTAATTGCGTCCGACACGTTATAGACCATAATTAAAAGCATGTCAGGGGACATTGCCTTAACAGTTGCTTGTTCAACGCTTTCCTTTACAACCGGACGGTAGTTTACCGAAAGGTAATATACGGGACAAGTAAACTGGACGTATTGCTTTCCAAATACAAGGTTAGCAAGTGGGTGACACAAAACCGCAAGTTTTGAGCTAAAATTTTCAAATCTGAAACCCACCAAACCCACAAAAATATTTTGCAAACACCGGTAAAGGGTTATCCCGGAAAACTTATCTAGGGTAAAAACTAGATTTAATTTTCAAAAGATCAAATGTTTTCATAAAGATCCAATTTCCTTAATGGATCTAAATTTTTATAGTCATGTGGGACTGTAAACCATATCATTACTACCATTGTTTATACCGCCGTATAGAAATCACTGATGTACAAAGTGTGAAGAATAAAGAAGTGATTCTAGTATTTCAAGACAATATTGCTTGAGGACAAGCAACGCTCAAGTGTGGGAATATTTGATAATGCTAAAAACGAACATATATTTCATAGCATTATTCCTCAAGAAAGACAAGCTTTTAGTTGCAATTGTTCTATTTACAAGTGATATTCGTTTAAATAATAAAAGGTGAAGACAAAAGACAGATTCGACGAATTGAAGACGCAAACGACCAAAAAGCTCAAAAGTACAAAAGACAATCAAAAAGGTTCCAATTATTGATAAGAAACGTCTCGAAATTACAAGAGTACAAGATTCAAAACGCAAAGTACAAAATATAAAATTGTACGCAAGGACGTTCGAAAATCCGGAACCGGGACCAGAGTCAACTCTTAACGCTCGACGCAACGGACTAAAAATTACAAGTTAACTATGTATATAAATATAATATAATATATAATTAATTATATTAATTATATATATATTATATATATATATAAAAAACCGTCGGCAGAGAAAACTCCAAGGACTGAGCTGTAAATACTATCTCCGCGACTCGCGGAGTTTGAAGGGGTTTTTGCCGCGAGTCGCGGAGCCCCAAAAATCAACTCTGGCTATAAAACCAACCGAATTCTGATCAAAATTCATCATCTTTTTCTTCCTCTTCATACGTAAAACTTATATATATATATATATATAATTTATATTTTAATTTTAATTTTAATTCTAATAATAAGGGTATGTTAGCGAATGTTGTAAGGGTGTAAGTCGAAATTCTGTCCGTGTAACGCTACGCTATTTTTAATCATTGTAAGTTATGTTCAACCTTTTTATATTAATGTCTCGTAGCTAAGTTATTATTATGCTTATTTAAAACGAAGTAATCATGATGTTGGGCTAATTACTAAAATTGGGTAATTGGGCTTTGTACCATAATTGGGGTTTGGACAAAAGAACGACACTTGTGGAAACTAGACTATGGGCTATTAATGGGCTTTATATTTGTTTAACTAAATGATAGTTTGTTAATGTTAATATAAAGATTTACAATTGGGCGTCCCTATAAATTACCATATACACTCGATCGGACACGATGGGCGGGGTATTTATATGTACGAATAATCGTTCATTTAACCGGACACGGGAATGGATTAATAGCCACTAGAATAATCAAAACAGGGGTGAAATTACATTCAAGGGTAATTGGTGTAATTGTTAACAAAGTGGTAAAACCTTGGTTTACACGCAGTCGATAACCTGGTGTATTCATTAAACAAAATATTAAAACCTTGTTACAATTCGAATCCCCAATTAGTTGGAATATTTAACTTCGGGTATAATAATAATTTGATGAGGACACTCGCACTTTATATTTATGACTGATGGACTGTTATGGACAAAAACCAAACGGACATATTAAATAATCCAGGACAAAGGACAATTAACCCATGGGCATAAAACTAAAATCAACACGTCAAACATCATGATTACGGAAGTTTAAATAAGCATAATTCTTTTATTTCATATTTAATTTCCTTTATTTTATATTTAATTGCACTTCTAATTATCGCACTTTTATTTATTGTTATTTAATCGTACTTTTATTTATCGTACTTTTTATTTATTGTTAATTTATTTTATCGCATTTTTATTATTCACAATTTCATTATCGTTATTTACTTTACGCTTTAATTTAAATCTTGTATTTATTTTATATTTTACATTAGGTTTTAACTGCGACTAAAGTCTTAAAATCGACAAACCGGTCATTAAACGGTAAAAACCCCCCTTTATAATAATAATATTACTTATATATATGTTTGTATTTTTATAAAAGTAAACTAATATAGCGTTGAGCTTTGTTTAAAGATTTCCCTGTGGAACGAACCGGACTTACTAAAAACTACACTACTGTACGATTAGGTACACTGCCTATAAGTGTTGTAGCAAGGTTTAAGTATATCCATTCTATAAATAAATAAATATCTTGTGTAAAATTGTATCGTATTTAATAGTGTTTTCTGCTAAAATTAATAACTATTTTATATACACCTCGTACGACATCAGATTCTTTCCGGTAATCCTTTCACAAATGTGTCGACCTTCTCTTCCTCATCTTCGAACGCTCCCGGACACAATAGGCACAATTCTGTGAATCGTCTTTCGTACGTGGTAATATCAAATCCTTGGGTTCGTAACCCTCTAAGTTCTGTCTTGAGCTTATTGACCTCGGTTCTGGGACGGTACTTCTCGTTCATCAAGTGCTTGAATGCTGACCACGGTAGTGCGTAAGCATCATCTTGTCCCACTTGCTCTAGATATGTATTCCACCATGTTAACGCAGTACCTGTGAAGGTATGCGTAGCGTACTTCACTTTGTCCTCTTCAGTACATTTACTTATGGCAAACACCGATTCGACCTTCTCGGTCCACCGTTTCAATCCGATCGGTCCTTCGGTTCCATCAAATTCCAAAGGTTTGCAGGCAGTGAATTCTTTGTAGGTGCATCCTACACGATTTCCTGTACTGCTAGATCCAAGGTTATTGTTGGTATGTAGCGTAGCCTGTACTGCGGCTATGTTTGAAGCAAGAAAGGCACAAAATTCCTCTTCGCTCATATTCAAGGTGTGTCGAGTAGTCGGTGCCATTTCCTTCAAAATAGTTAAATGAAACGAGTTAATCATATAGAATATCAAGAGTAGTCAATAGTATTTCGTAGCGTAATATGAACTTATTTATAAAAGCTCTTTCTTTATATTAGCGTTTTATACTCTTTAATTCGGGTAGTACCTACCCGTTAAGTTCATACTTAGTAGCTAACATACCATTTCAACTACTACAATTCTATACGAAAAACTAATCACAAAAAAAAAAAAAAATCATATTCAAACCTTTATACAATAACTTGCAAACTTACAATACCGCTATTTTTACAAATAGCATGAAATATAGCACATAAAACTTTGATACAAAGTAGTTGCGAAGATAATTCTAGTTAATAAATAAGGCGTTCAGCAAAGGCAACAAAGACACGTAATTCATAAGTCTAGAAACAAGTCATGCATTCTGGTTTTACTAAGACTACTTCCCATCCTTGGTCTTGTGGAACATACCCGTTATGGCCGTTGATAAGACAGCGTGTTGTAACGTCGTCAAAGGGACGAGGGTTACGTAATGACCAACAATCTCGTAATAACCTAAAAACCTCATTTCTTACCCCAATTACCGACTCCGTCACTTGTGGGAACGTTTTGTTTAATAGTTGTAGCCCGATGTTCTTTTTCTCACTTTGGTGAGAAGCGAACATTACTAACCCGTAAACATAGCATGCTTCTTTATGTTGCATGTTAGCCGCTTTTTCTAAATCATGAAGTCCTATATTCGGATACATTGAGTCAAAAATAATTTCTTAACCCGTTGTGTAAAATAGCATTTGGGTTCCCCGCAATATATGCGTCAAAGTAAACACATCGTAACTTATGGGTTTCCCAATGTGATATCCCCCATCTTTCAAACGAAAGTCTCTTATAAACCAAGACATTCTTGGAACGTTCTTCGAATGTCTTACAAACTGATTTCGCCGTAAATAGTTGTGCCGAATAATTCTGACCGACTCTAGACAAGATTTCATCAATCATGTCTCCGGTTAGGTCTCTTAAAATATTGGGTTGTCTATCCATTTTGTGTTTTTATACTGTAAAATAGACAAGAGTTAGATTCATAAAAAAAATACTTATTAATACAAGCAATTTTTTTACATATATCATAAAGCATAAGCACACTATATTACATATATTACACCACACGAATACAACTATCTTATTCCGACTCGCTCGTTTCTTCTTCTTCGGTTTTGGTTCGTTTTTCCAAGTTTCTAGGGATATATGATGTTCCCCTAATACGAGCTGTCGTTTTCCACAACGGTTTAGAAAAACCTGGTGGTTTAGAGGTTCCCGGGTCATTATTACAACTTAAGGGCTTCGGGGGTTGACGATACATATAAAGTTCATCGGGGTTGGAATTAGATTTCTCTATTTTTATGCCCTTTCCCTTATTATTTTCTTTTGCCTTTTTAAATTCAGTTGGGGTAATTTCTATAACATCATCGGAATTCTCGTCGGAATCCGATTCATCGGAGAATTGGTAATCCTCCCAATATTTTGCTTCCTTGGCGAAAACACCGTTGACCATAATTAACCTTGGTCGGTTGGTTGAGGATTTTCTTTTACTTAACCATTTTATTATTTCCCCCACCGGTTCTATTTCTTCTTCCGGTTCCTCCTCCTCCGGTTCCGATTCTTCTTCCGGTTCCTCTTCGGGAACTTGTGAATCAGTCCACGAATCATTCCAAATTACATTTGACTCTTCATTATTATTAGGTGAGTCAATGGGACTTGTATTAGAGGTAGACATCTATAATATCAAACACGTTAAGAGATTAATATATCACATAATATTCACATGTTAAAAATATATAGTTTCCAACAAAATTTGTTAAGCAATCATTTTTCAAGTAAACACGGTCGAAGTCCAGACTCACTAATGCATCCTAACAAACTCGATAAGACACACTAATGCAAATTTTCTGATTCTCTAAGACCAACGCTCGGATACCAACTGAAATGTCTCGTTCTTATTGATTAAAAACGTTCCATATTAATTGATTTCGTTGCGAGGTTTTGACCTCTATATGAGACGTTTTTCAAAGACTGCATTCATTTTTAAAACAAACCATAACCTTTATTTCATAAATAAAGGTTTAAAAAGCTTTACGTAGATTATCAAATAATGATAATCTAAAATATCCTGTTTACACACGACCATTACATAATGGTTTACAATACAAATATGTTACATCGAAATCAGTTTCTTAAATGCAGTTTTTACACAATATCATACAAACATGGACTCCAAATCTTGTCCTTATTTTAGTATGCAACAGCGGAAGCTCTTAGTATTCACCTGAGAATAAACATGCTTTAAACGTCAACAAAAATATTGGTGAGTTATAGGTTTAACCTATATATATCAAATCGTAACAATAGACCACAAGATTTCATATTTCAATACACATCCCATACATAGAGATAAAAATCATTCATATGGTGAACACCTGGTAACCGACATTAACAAGATGCATATATAAGAATATCTCCATCATTCTGGGACACCCTTCGGATATGATATAAATTTCGAAGTACTAAAGCATCTGGTACTTTGGATGGGGTTTGTTAGGCCCAATAGATCTATCTTTAGGATTCACGTCAATTAGAGTGTCTGTTCCCTAATTCTTAGATTACCAGACTTAATAAAAAGGGGCATATTCGATTTCGATAATTCAACCATAGAATGTAGTTTCACGTACTTGTGTCTATTTTGTAAATCATTTATAAAACCTGCATATATTCTCATCCCAAAAATATTAGATTTTAAAAGTGGGACTATAACTCACTTTCACAGATTTTTACTTCGTCGGGAAGTAAGACTTGGCCACTGGTTGATTCACGAACCTATAACAATATATACATATATATCAAAGTATGTTCAAAATATATTTACAATACTTTTAATACATTTTGATGTTTTAAGTTTATTAAGTCAGCTGTCCTTGTTAGTAACCTACATCTAGTTGTCCACAGTTAGATGTACAGAAATAAATCGATAAATATTATCTTGAATCAATCCACGACCCAGTGTATACGTATCTCAGTATTGATCACAACTCAAACTATATATTTTTTGGAATCAACCTCAACCCTGTATAGCTAACTCCAACATTCACATATAGAGTGTCTATGGTTGTACCGAAATATATATTGATGTGTCGACATGATAGGTCGAAACATTGTATACATGTCTATGGTATCTCAAGATTACATAATATACAATACAAGTTGATTAAGTTATGGTTGGAATAGATTTGTTACCAATTTTCACGTAGCTAAAATGAGAAAAATTATCCAATCTTGTTTTACCCATAACTTCTTCATTTTAAATCCGTTTTTAGTGAATCAAATTGCTATGGTTTCATATTGAACTCTATTTTATGAATCTAAACAGAAAAAGTATAGGTTTATAGTCGGAAAAATAAGTTACAAGTTGTTTTTGTAAAGGTAGTCATTTCAGTCGAAAGAACGACGTCTAGATGACCATTTTAGAAAACATACTTCCACTTTGAGTTTAACCATAATTTTTGGATATAGTTTCATGTTCATAATAAAAATCATTTTCTCAGAATAACAACTTTTAAATCAAAGTTTATCATAGTTTTTAATTAACTAACCCAAAACAGCCCGCGGTGTTACTACGACGGCGTAAATCCGATTTTACGGTGTTTTTTCGTGTTTCCAGGTTTTAAATCATTAAGTTAGCATATCATATAGATATATAATATGTGTTTAGTTGATTTTAAAATTCAAGTTAGAAGGATTAACTTTTATTTGCGAACAAGTTTAGAATTAAATAAACTATGTTCTAGTGATTACAAGTTTAAACCTTCGAATAAGATAGCTTTATATGTATGAATCGAATGATGTTATGAACATCATTACTACCTCAAGTTCCTTGGATAAACCTACTGGAAATGAGAAAAATAGATCTAGCTTCAAAGGATCCTTGGATGGCTTGAAAGTTCTTGAAGCAGAATCATGACACGAAAATAGTTTCAAGTAAGATTTCCACTCGAAATAAGATTGTTATAGTTATAGAAATTGAATTAAAGTTTGAATATGATTATTACCTTGTATTAGAAAGATAACCTACTATAAGTAACAAAGGTTTCTTGATCTTGGATGATTACTTGGAATGGATTTAGAAAACTTGGAAGTAAACTTGCAATATTGGAAGTATTCTTGATTTTATGAAACTAGAACTTTTGGAATTTATGAAGAACACTTAGAACTTGAAGATAGAACTTGAGAGAGATCAATTAGATGAAGAAAATTGAAGAATGAAAGTGTTTGTAGGTGTTTTTGGTCGTTGGTGTATGGATTAGATATAAAGGATATGTAATTTTATTTTCATGTAAATAAGTCATGAATGATTACTCATATTTTTGTAATTTTATGAGATATTTCATGCTAGTGCCAAATGATGGTTCCCACATGTGTTAGGTGACTCACATGGGCTGCTAAGAGCTGATCATTGGATTATATATACCAATAGTACATGTAGTGACCCGAACTTTTCCATGTTTATATATATTAATTGAGATTGATATTTACATGATTAAATGTTTCCAACATGTTAAGCAATCAAACTTGTTAAGACTTGATTAATTGAAATAGGTTTCATATAGACAATTGACCACCCAAGTTGACCGGTGATTCACGAACGTTAAAACTTGTAAAAACTATATGATGACATATATATGGTTATATATATAGTTAACATTATATTATGATAAGTAAACATATCATTAAGTATATTAACAATGAACTACATATGTAAAAACAAGACTACTAACTTAATGATTTTGAAGCGAGACATATATGTAACGATTATCGTTGTAACGACATTTAATGTATATATATCATATTAAGAGATATTTGTACATCATAATATCATGATAATATAATAATTTAAAATCTCTTTTGATATTATAAACATTGGGTTAACAACATTTAACAAGATCGTTAACCTAAAGGTTTCAAAACAACATTTACATGTAACAACTAACGATGACTTAACGACTCAGTTAAAATGTATATACATGTAGTGTTTTAATATGTATTTATACACTTTTGAAAGACTTCAATACACTTATCAAAATACTTCTACTTAACAAAAATGCTTACAATTACATCCTCGTTCAGTTTCATCAACAATTCTACTCGTATGCACCCGTATTCGTACTCGTACAATACACAGCTTTTAGATGTATGTACTATTGGTATATACACTCCAATGATCAGCTCTTAGCAGCCCATGTGAGTCACCTAACACATGTGGGAACCATCATTTGGCAACTAGCATGAAATATCTCATAAAATTACAAAAATATGAGTAATCATTCATGACTTATTTACATGAAAACAAAATTACATATCCTTTATATCTAATCCATACACCAACGACCAAAAATACCTACAAACACTTTCATTCTTCAATTTTCTTCATCTAATTGATCACTCTCAAGTTCAATCTTCAAGTTCTAAGTGTTCTTCATAAATTCTACAAGTTCTAGTTACATAAAATCAAGAATACTTTCAAGTTTGCTAGCTCACTTCCAATCTTCTAAGGTGATCATCCAACCTCAAGAAATCTTTGTTTCTTACAGTAGGTTATCATTCTAATATAAGGTAATAATCATATTCAAACTTTGGTTCAATTTCTATAACTATAACAATCTTATTTCAAGTGATGATCTTACTTGAACTTGTTTTCGTGTCATGATTCTGCTTCAAGAACTTCGAGCCATCCAAGGATCCGTTGAAGCTAGATCCATTTTTATATTTTCCAGTAGGTTTATCCAAGGAACTTAAGGTAGTAATGATGTTCATAACATCATTCGATTCATACATATAAAGCTATCTTATTCGAAGATTTAAACTTGTAATCACTAGAACATAGTTTAGTTAATTCTAAACTTGTTCGCAAACAAAAGTTAATCCTGCTAACTTGACTTTTAAAATCAACTAAACACATGTTCTATATCTATATGATATGCTAACTTAATGATTTAAAACCTGGAAACACGAAAAACACCGTAAAACCGGATTTACGCCGTCGTAGTAACACCGCGGGCTGTTTTGGGTTAGTTAATTAAAAACTATGATAAACTTTGATTTTAAAGTTGTTATTCTGAGAAAATGATTTTTATTATGAACATGAAACTATATCCAAAAATTATGATTAAACTCAAAGTGGAAGTATGTTTTCTAAAATGGTCATCTAGACGTCGTTCTTTCGACTGAAATGACTACCTTTACAAAAACGACTTGTAACTTATTTTTCCGACTATAAACCTATACTTTTATGTTTAGATTCATAAAATAGAGTTCAATATGAAACCATAGCAATTTGATTCACTCAAAACGGATTTAAAATGAAGAAGTTATGGGTAAAACAAGATTGGATAATTTTTCTCATTTTAGCTACGTGAAAATTGGTAACAAATCTATTCCAACCATAACTTAATCAACTTGTATTGTATATTATGTAATCTTGAGATACCATAGACACGTATACAATGTTTCGACCTATCATGTCGACACATCTATATATATTTAGGAACAACCATAGACACTCTATATGTGAATGTTGGAGTTAGCTATACAGGGTTGAGGTTGATTCCAAAATATATATAGTTTGAGTTGTGATCAATACTGAGATACGTATACACTGGGTCGTGGATTGATTCAAGATAATATTTATCAATTTATTTCAGTACATCTAACTGTGGACAACTAGTTGTAGGTTACTAACGAGGACAGCTGACTTAATAAACTTAAAACATCAAAATATATTAAAAGTGTTGTAAATATATTTTGAACATACTTTGATATATATGTATATATTGTTATAGGTTCGTGAATCAACCAGTGGCCAAGTCTTACTTCCCGTCGAAGTAAAAATCTGTGAAAGTGAGTTATAGTCCCACTTTTAAAATCTAATATTTTTGGGATGAGAATACATGCAGGTTTTATAAATGATTTACAAAATAGACACAAGTACGTGAAACTACATTCTATGGTTGAATTATCGAAATCGAATATGCCCCTTTTTATTAAGTCTAGTAATCTAAGAATTAGGGAACAGACACCCTAATTGACGCGAATCCTAAAGATAGATCTATCGGGCCCAACAAGCCCCATCCAAAGTACCGGATGCTTTAGTACTTCGAAATTTATATCATATCCGAAGGGTGTCCCGGAATGATGGGGATATTCTTATATATGCATCTTGTTAATGTCGGTTACCAGGTGTTCACCATATGAATGATTTTTATCTCTATGTATGGGATGTGTATTGAAATATGAAATCTTGTGGTCTATTGTTACGATTTGATATATATAGGTTAAACCTATAACTCACCAACATTTTTGTTGACGTTTAAAGCATGTTTGTTCTCAGGTGAATATTAAGAGCTTCCGCTGTTGCATACTAAAATAAGGACAAGATTTGGAGTCCATGTTTGTATGATATTGTGTAAAAACTGCATTCAAGAAACTGATTTCGATGTAACATATTTGTATTGTAAACCATTATGTAATGGTCGTGTGTAAACAGGATATTTTAGATTATCATTATTTGATAATCTACGTAAAGCTTTTTAAACCTTTATTTATGAAATAAAGGTTATGGTTTGTTTTAAAAATGAATGCAGTCTTTGAAAAACATCTCATATAGAGGTCAAAACCTCGCAACGAAATCAATTAATATGGAACGTTTTTAATCAATAAGAACGGGACATTTCAGTTGGTATCAGAGCGTTGGTCTTAGAGAACCAGAAAATTTGCATTAGTGTGTCTTATCGAGTTTGTTAGGATGCATTAGTGAGTCTGGACTTCGACCGTGTTTTCTTTAAAAATGATTGCTTAACATTTTTGTTGGAAACTATATATTTTTAACATATGAATATTATGTGATATATTAATCTCTTAACGCGTTTGATATTATGTGATAGATGTCTACCTCTAGAACAAGTCCCATTGACTCACCTAATAATAATGAAGAGTCAAATGTAAATTGGAATTATTCGTGGACTGATTCACAAGTTCCCGAAGAGGAACCGGAAGAAGAGTCGGAACCGGAAGAAGAATCGGAACCGGATGAAGAAGTAGAACCGGTGGGGGAAATAATAAAACGGTTAAGTAAAAGAAAATCCTCAACCAACCGACCAAGGTTAATTATGGTCAATGGTGTTTCCGCCAAGGAAGCAAAATATTGGGAGGATTACAAATTCTCCGATGAATCGGATTCCGACGAGAATTCCGATGATGTTATAGAAATTACCACAACTGAATTTAAAAAGGCAAAAGAAAATAATAAGGGAAAGGGCATAAAAATAGAGAAATCTAATTCCAACCCCGATGAACTTTATATGTATCGTCAACCCCCGAAGTCCTTAAGTTGTAACAATGACCCGGGAACCTCTAAACCACCAGGTTTTTCTAAACCGTTGTGGAAAACGACAGTTAGTATTAGGGGAACATCATATATCCCTAGAAACTTGGCAAAACGAACCAAAACCGAAGAAGAAGAAACGAGCGAGTCGGAATAAGATAGTTGTATTCGTGTGGTGTACTATATGTAATATAGTGTGCTTATGCTTTATGATATATATATAAAAATTGCTTGTATTAATAAGTATTTTTTTTTATGAATCTAACTCTTGTCTATTTTACAGTTTAAAAACACAAAATGGATAGACAACCCAATATTTTAAGAGACCTACCCGGAGACATGATTGATGAAATCTTGTCTAGAGTCGGCCAGAATTCCTCGGCACAACTATTTAAGGCGAGATCAGTTTGTAAGACATTCGAAGAACGTTCCAAGAATGTCTTGGTTTATAAGAGACTTTCGTTTGAAAGATGGGGGATATCACATTGGGAAACCCATAAGTTACGATGTGTTTACTTTGACGCATATATTGCGGGGAACCCAAATGCTATTTTACGCAATGGGTTAAGAAATTATTTTGACTCAATATATCCGAATATTGGACTTCGTGATTTAGAAAAAGCGGCTAACATGCAACATAAAGAAGCATGTTATGCTTACGGATTAGTAATGTTCGCTTCTCACCAAAGTGAGAACAAGAACATCGGGCTACAACTATTAAACAAAACGTTCCCACAAGTGAAGGAGTCAGTAATTGGGGTAAGAAATGAGGTTTTTAGATTATTAAGGGACTGTTGGACATTACGTAACCCTCGTCCCTTTGACGACGTTACAACACGCTGTCTTATCAACGACCATAACGGTTATGTTGCACAAGACCAAGGATGGGAAGTAGTCCTAGTAAAACCAGAATGCATGACTTGTTTCTGGACGTATGAATTACGTGTCTTTATTGCCTTTGCTGAACGACTTGTGTACTAGCTAGAATTATCTTCACAACTATCTTGTATCAAAGTTATTGTGTGCTATATTTCATGCTTTATGTAAAATAAGCGGTATTGTAAGTTTGTAAAATATTGTATAAAAGTTTGAACGCGAAATATTATTATAATCAGTTTTTCATATAGAATTGTAGTAGTTGAATTGTATATTAGCTACTAAGTATGAACTTAACGGGTAGGTACTACCCGAATTTAAACTTATAAAACGCTAATATGAAGAAAAAGCTTTTATAAATGAGTTCATATTATGCTACGAAATACTATTAACTACTCTTAATATTCTGTATGATTAACTTGTTCCATTTGACTATTTTGAAGGGAATGGCACCGACTACTCGACACACCGTGAATATGAATGAAGAGGAATTCCGTAGTTTTCTAGCTTCAAACATAGCCGCAGTACAGGCTGCGCTACATACCAACAATAACCTTGGATCTAGCAGTACAGGAAATCGTGTAGGATGCACCTACAAAGAATTCACTGCCTGCAAACCTTTGGAATTTGATGGAACCGAAGGACCGATCGGATTGAAACGGTGGACCGAGAAGGTCGAATCGGTGTTTGCCATAAGTAAGTGTACTGAAGAGGACAAAGTGAAGTACGCTACGCATACCTTCACAGGTTCTGCGTTAACATGGTGGAATACCTATCTAGAGCAAGTGGGACAAGACGATGCGTACGCACTACCGTGGTCAGCATTCAAGCACTTGATGAACGAGAAGTACCGTCCCAGAACCGAGGTCAATAAGCTCAACACAGAACTTAGAGGGTTACGAACCCAAGGATTCGATATTACCACGTACGAAAGACGATTCACAGAATTGTGCCTATTATGTCCGGGAGCATTCGAAGATGAGGAAGAGAAGATCGACGCGTTTGTGAAAGGATTACCGGAAAGAATCCAAGAAGATATAAGTTCACACGAGCCCGCCTCTATACAGCAGGCATGTAGAATGGCTCACAAACTAGTGAACCAGATTGAAGAAAGAATTAAAGAACAGACTGCTGAAGAGGCCAATGTGAAGCAAGTCAAAAGAAAGTGGGAAGAAAACGGTGATAAGAATCACCAATACAACAACAACAGAAATTACAACAATAATCGCAACAATTATCCCAACAATCGCAACATCAATCGCAACTACAACAAAAGGCCCAACAACAACAACAACAACAACAACAACAGCAACTACAACAATCATCCCAACAACAATAATAACCGCAACAACAACAACAATCAGAAGCAGCTATGCCAAAGGTGTGAAAAGTATCACTCGGGGTTCTGCACCAAATTTTGCAACAAGTGTAAAAGAAATGGTCATAGCGCGGCGAAGTGTGAGGTCTACGGACCAGGGGTTAATAGAACAAAAGGAACAAATGGTGTCGGAACGAGTAATGGCGGAGCAAGTAGTGTCGAAGCAAGTTATGCCAATGTAGTTTGTTATAAATGTGGAAAACCGGGCCACATTATTAGAAATTGCCCGAACCAGGAGAACACTGTAGTGACCCGAACTTTTCCATGTTTATATATATTAATTGAGATTGATATTTACATGATTAAATGTTTCCAACATGTTAAGCAATCAAACTTGTTAAGACTTGATTAATTGAAATATGTTTCATATAGACAATTGACCACCCAAGTTGACCGGTGATTCACGAACGTTAAAACTTGTAAAAACTATATGATGACATATATATGGATATATATATATATATATATAGTTAACATGATACTATGATAAGTAAACATATCATGAAGTATATTAACAATGAACTACATATGTAAAAACAAGACTACTAACTTAATGATTTTTAAACGAGACATATATGTAACGATTATCGTTGTAAAGACATTTAATGTATATATATCATATTAAGAGATATTCATACATGATAATATCATGATAATATAATAATTTAAAATCTCATTTGATATTATAAACATTGGGTTAACAACATTTAACAAGATCGTTAACTTAAAGGTTTCAAAACAACACTTACATGTAAAGACTAACGATGACTTAACGACTCAGTTAAAATGTATATACATGTAGTGTTTTAATATGTATTTATACACTTTTGAAATACTTCAATACACTTATCAAAATACTTCTACTTAACAAAAATGCTTACAATTACATCCTCGTTCAGTTTCATCAACAATTCTACTCGTATGCACCCGTATTCGTACTCGTACAATACACAGCTTTTAGATGTATGTACTATTGGTATATACACTCCAATTATCAGCTCTTAGCAGCCCATGTGAGTCACCTAACACATGTGGGAACCATCATTTGGCAACTAGCATGAAATATCTCATAAAATTACAAAAATATGAGTAATCATTCATGACTTATTTACATGAAAACAAAATTACATATCCTTTATATCTAATCCATAGACCAACGACCAAAAACACCTACAAACACTTTCATTCTTCAATTTTCTTCATCTAATTGATCTCTCTCAAGTTCTATCTTCAAGTTCTAAGTGTTCTTCATATATTTTACAAGTTCTAGTTACATAAAATCAAGAATACTTTCAAGTTTGCTAGCTCACTTCCAATCTTGTAAGGTGATCATCCAACCTCAAGAAATCTTTGTTTCTTACAGTAGGTTATCATTCTAATACAAGGTAATATTCATATTCAAACTTTGGTTCAATTTCTATAACTATAACAATCTTATTTCAAGTGATGATCTTACTTGAACTTGTTTTCGTGTCATGATTCTGCTTCAAGAACTTCGAGCCATCCAAGGATCCATTGAAGCTAGATCCATTTTTCTATTTTCTAGTAGGTTTATCCAAGGAAATTAAGGTAGTAATGATGTTCATAACATCATTCGATTCATACATATAAAGCTATCTTATTCGAAGGTTTAAACTTGTAATCACTAGAACATAGTTTAGTTAATTCTAAACTTGTTCGCAAACAAAAGTTAATCCTTCTAACTTGACTTTTAAAATCAACTAAACACATGTTCTATATCTATATGATATGCTAACTTAATGATTTAAAACCTGGAAACACGAAAAACACCGTAAAACCGGATTTACGCCGTCGTAGTAACACCGCGGGCTGTTTTGGGTTAGTTAATTAAAAACTATGATAAACTTTGATTTAAAAGTTGTTATTCTGAGAAAATGATTTTTATTATGAACATGAAACTATATCCAAAAATTATGGTTAAACTCAAAGTGGAAGTATGTTTTCTAAAATGGTCATCTAGACGTCGTTCTTTCGACTGAAATGATTACCTTTACAAAAACGACTTGTAACTTATTTTTCCCACTATAAACCTATACTTTTTCTGTTTAGATTCATAAAATAGAGTTCAATATGAAATCATAGCAATTTGATTCACTCAAAACGGATTTAAAATGAAGAAGTTATGGGTAAAACAAGATTGGATAATTTTTCTCATTTTAGCTACGTGAAAATTGGTAACAAATCTATTCCAACCATTACTTAATCAACTTGTATTGTATATTATGTAATCTTGAGATACCATAGACACGTATACAATGTTTCGACCTATCATGTCGACACATCTATATATATTTCGGAACAACCATAGACACTCTATATGTGAATGTTGGAGTTAGCTATACAGGGTTGAGGTTGATTCCAAAATATATATAGTTTGAGTTGTGATCAATACTGAGATACGTATACACTGGGTCGTGGATTGATTCAAGATAATATTTATCGATTTATTTCTGTACATCTAACTGTGGACAACTAGTTATAGGTTACTAACGAGGACAGCTGACTTAATAAACTTAAAACATCAAAATATATTAAAAGTGTTGTAAATATATTTTGAACATACTTTAATATATATGTATATATTGTTATAGGTTCGTGAATCAACAGTGGCCAAGTCTTACTTCCCGACGAAGTAAAAATCTGTGAAAGTGAGTTATAGTCCCACTTTTAAAATCTAATATTTTTGGGATGAGAATACATGCAGGTTTTATAAATGATTTACAAAATAGACACAAGTACGTGAAACTACATTCTATGGTTGAATTATCGAAATCGAATATGCCCCTTTTTATTAAGTCTGGTAATCTAAGAATTAGGGAACAGACACCCGAATTGACGCGAATCCTAAAGATAGATCTATTGGGCCTAACAAACCCCATCCAAAGTACCGGATGCTTTAGTACTTCAAAATTTATATCATATCCGAAGGGTGTCCCGGAATGATGGGGATATTCTTATATATGCATCTTGTTATTGTCGGTTACCAGGTGTTCACCATATGAATGATTTTTATCTCTATGTATGGGATGTGTATTGAAATATGAAATCTTGTGGTCTATTGTTACGATTTGATATATATAGGTTAAACCTATAACTCACCAACATTTTTGTTGACGTTTAAAGCATGTTTATTCTCAGGTGAATATTAAGAGCTTCCGCTGTTGCATACTAAAATAAGGACAAGATTTGGAGTCCATGTTTGTATGATATTGTGTAAAAACTGCATTCAAGAAACTGATTTCGATGTAACATATTTGTATTGTAAACCATTATGTAATGGTCGTGTGTAAACAGGATATTTTAGATTATAATTATTTGATAATCTATGTAAAGCTTTTTAAACCTTTATTTATGAAATAAAGGTTATGGTTTGTTTTAAAAATGAATGCAGTCTTTGAAAAACGTCTCATATAGAGGTCAAAACCTCGCAACGAAATCAATTAATATGGAACGTTTTTAATCAATAAGAACGGGACATTTCAAACACGAATGGACAAGGCCGCGGAAGAGTTTTCAATATTAATGCGGCAGAGGCACAGGAAGACCCGGAGCTTGTTACGGGTACGTTTCTTATTGACAATAAATCTGCTTACGTTTTATTTGATTCGGGTGCGGATAGAAGCTATATGAGTAGAGATTTTTGTGCTAAATTAAGTTGTCCATTGACGCCTTTGGATAGTAAATTTTTACTCGAATTAGCAAATGGTAAATTAATTTCAGCAGATAATATATGTCGGAATCGAGAAATTAAACTGGTTAGCGAAACATTTAAGATTTATTTGATACCAGTAGAGTTAGGGAGTTTTGATGTGGTAATTGGTATGGACTGGTTGAAAGAAGTGAAAGCAGAGATCGTTTGTTACAAAAATGCAATTCACATTATACGAGAAAAAGGAAAACCCTTAATGGTGTACGGAGAAAAGGGCAACACGAAGCTACATCTTATTAGTAATTTGAAGGCACAAAAACTAATAAGAAAAGGTTGCTATGCTGTTATAGCACACGTCGAGAAAGTACAAACTAAAGAAAAGAGCATCAATGATGTTCCCATTGCAAAAGAATTTCCCGATGTATTTCCGAAAGAATTACCGGGATTACCCCCACATCGATCCGTTGAATTTCAAATAGATCTTGTACCAGGAGCTGCACCAATAGCTCATGCTCCTTACAGACTCGCAGCCAGCGAGATGAAAGAACTGCAAAGCCAATTACAAGAACTTTTAGAGCGTGGTTTCATTCGACCAAGCACATCACCGTGGGGAGCACCTGTTTTGTTTGTCAAGAAGAAAGATGGTACATTCAGGTTGTGTATCGACTACCGAGAGTTGAACAAACTTACCATCAAGAACCGCTACCCACTACCGAGAATCGACGACTTATTTGATCAACTAGAAGGCTCGTCTGTTTATTCAAAGATTGACTTACGTTCGGGGTATCATCAAATGCGGGTGAAAGAAGATGATATTCCAAAGACTGCTTTCAGAACACGTTACGGTCATTACGAGTTTATGGTCATGCCGTTTGGTTTAACTAATGCACCAGCTGTGTTCATGGACCTTATGAACCGAGTGTGTGGACCATACCTTGACAAGTTTGTCATTGTTTTCATTGATGACATACTTATTTACTCAAAGAATGACCAAGAACACGGTGAACATTTGAGAAAGGTGTTAGAAGTATTGAGGAAGGAAGAATTGTATGCTAAGTTTTCAAAGTGTGCATTTTGGTTGGAAAAAGTTCAATTCCTCGGTCACATAGTGAACAAAGAAGGTATTAAGGTGGATTCGGTAAAGATAGAAACTGTTGAAAAGTGGGAAACCCCGAAAACTCTGAAACACATACGCCAGTTTTTAGGACTAGCTGGTTACTACAGAAGGTTAATCCAAGATTTTTCCAGAATAGCAAAACCCTTGACTGCATTAACGCATAAAGGGAAGAAATTTGAATGGAATGATGAACAAGAGAAAGCGTTTCAGTTATTGAAGAAAAAGCTAACTACGGCACCTATATTGTCATTGCCTGAAGGGAATGATGATTTTATGATTTATTGTGACGCATCAAAGCAAGGTCTCGGTTGTGTATTAATGCAACGAACGAAGGTGATTGCTTATGCGTCTAGACAATTGAAGATTCACGAACAAAATTATACGACGCATGATTTGGAATTAGGAGCGGTTGTTTTTGCATTAAAGACTTGGAGGCACTACTTATATGGGGTCAAAAGTATTATATATACCGACCACAAAAGTCTTCAACACATATTTAATCAGAAACAACTGAATATGAGGCAGCGTAGGTGGATTGAATTGTTGAATGATTACGAGTTTGAGATTCGTTACCACCCGGGGAAGGCAAATGTGGTAGCCGATGCCTTGAGCAGGAAGGACAGAGAACCCATTCGAGTAAAATCTATGAATATAATGATTCATAATAACCTTACTACTCAAATAAAGGAGGCGCAACAAGGAGTTTTAAAAGAGGGAAATTTAAAGGATGAAATACCCAAAGGATCGGAGAAACATCTTAATATTCGGGAAGACGGAACCCGGTATAGGGCTGAAAGGATTTGGGTACCAAAATTTGGAGATATGAGAGAAATGGTACTTAGAGAAGCTCATAAAATCAGATACTCAATACATCCTGGAACGGGGAAGATGTACAAGGATCTCAAGAAACATTTTTAGTGGCCGAGTATGAAAGCCGATGTTGCCAAATACGTAGGAGAATGTTTGACGTGTTCTAAGGTCAAAGCTGAGCATCAGAAACCATCAGGTCTACTTCAACAACCCGAAATCCTGGAATGGAAATGGGAAAACATTACCATGGATTTCATCACTAAATTGCCAAGGACTGCAAGTGGTTTTGATACTATTTGGGTAATAGTTGATCGTCTCACCAAATCAGCACACTTCTTGCCAATAAGAGAAGATGAAAAGATGGAGAAGTTAGCACGACTGTATTTGAAGGAAGTCATCTCCAGACATGGAATACCAATCTCTATTATCTCTGATAGGGATGGCAGATTTATTTCAAGATTCTGGCAGACATTACAGCAAGCATTAGGAACTCGTCTAGACATGAGTACTGCCTATCATCCACAAACTGATGGGCAGAGCGAAAGGACGATACAAACGCTTGAAGACATGCTACGAGCATGTGTTATTGATTTCGGAAACAGTTGGGATCGACATCTACAGTTAGCAGAATTTTCCTACAACAACAGCTACCATTCAAGCATTGAGATGGCGCCGTTTGAAGCACTTTATGGTAGAAAGTGCAGGTCTCCGATTTGTTGGAGTGAAGTGGGGGATAGACAGATTACGGGTCCGGAGATTATACAAGAAACTACCGAGAAGATCATCCAAATTCAACAACGGTTGAAAACCGCCCAAAGTCGACAAAAGAGCTACGCTGACATTAAAAGAAAAGATATAGAATTTGAAATTGGAGAGATGGTCATGCTTAAAGTTGCACCTTGGAAAGGCGTTGTTCGATTTGGTAAACGAGGGAAATTAAATCCAAGGTATATTGGACCATTCAAGATTATTGATCGTGTCGGACCAGTAGCTTACCGACTTGAGTTACCTCAACAACTCGCGGCTGTACATAACACTTTCCACGTCTCGAATTTGAAGAAATGTTTTGCTAAAGAAGATCTCACTATTCCGTTAGATGAAATCCAAATCAACGAAAAACTTCAATTCATCGAAGAACCCGTCGAAATAATGGATCGTGAGGTTAAAAGACTTAAGCAAAACAAGATACCAATTGTTAAGGTTCGATGGAATGCTCGTAGAGGACCCGAGTTCACCTGGGAGCGTGAAGATTAGATGAAGAAGAAATACCCGCATCTATTTCCAGAAGATTCGTCAACACCTTCAACAGCTTAAAATTTCGGGACGAAATTTATTTAACGGGTAGGTACTGTAGTGACCTGAACTTTTCCATGTTAATATATATTAATTGAGATTGATATTTACATGATTAAATGTTTCCAACATGTTAAGCAATCAAACTTGTTAAGACTTGATTAATTGAAATAGGTTTCATATAGACAATTGACCACCCAAGTTGACCGGTGATTCACGAACGTTAAAACTTGTAAAAACTATATGATGACATATATATGGTTATATATATAGTTAACATTATATTATGATAAGTAAACATATCATTAAGTATATTAACAATGAACTACATATGTAAAAACAAGACTACTAACTTAATGATTTTGAAGCGAGACATATATGTAACGATTATCGTTGTAACGACATTTAATGTATATATATCATATTAAGAGATATTTTTACATCATAATATCATAATAATATAATAATTTAAAATCTCTTTTGATATTATAAACATTGGGTTAACAACATTTAACAAGATCGTTAACCTAAAGGTTTCAAAACAACATTTACATGTAACGACTAACGATGACTTAACGACTCAGTTAAAATGTATATACATGTAGTGCTTTAATATGTATTTATACACTTTTGAAAGACTTCAATACACTTATCAAAATACTTCTACTTAACAAAAATGCTTACAATTACATCCTCGTTCAGTTTCATCAACAATTCTACTCGTATGCACCCGTATTCGTACTCGTACAATACACAGCTTTTAGATGTATGTACTATTGGTATATACACTCCAATGATCAGCTCTTAGCAGCCCATGTGAGTCACCTAACACATGTAGGAACCATCATTTGGCAACTAGCATGAAATATCTCATAAAATTACAAAAATATGAGTAATCATTCATGACTTATTTACATGAAAACAAAATTACATATCCTTTATATCTAATCCATACACCAACGACCAAAAATACCTACAAACACTTTCATTCTTCAATTTTATTCATCTAATTGATCTCTCTCAAGTTCTATCTTCAAGTTCTAAGTTTTCTTCATAAATTCTACAAGTTCTAGTTACATAAAATCAAGAATACTTTCAAGTTTGCTAGCTCACTTCCAATCTTGTAAGGTGATCATCCAACCTCAAGAAATCTTTGTTTCTTACAGTAGGTTATCATTCTAATACAAGGTAATAATCATATTCAAACTTTGGTTCAATTTCTATAACTATAACAATCTTATTTCAAGTGATGATCTTACTTGAACTTGTTTTCGTGTCATGATTCTGCTTCAAGAACTTCGAGCCATCCAAGGATCCGTTGAAGCTAGATCCATTTTTCTCTTTTCCAGTAGGTTTATCCAAGGAACTTAAGGTAGTAATGATGTTCATAACATCATTCGATTCATACATATAAAGCTATCTTATTCGAAGATTTAAACTTGTAATCACTAGAACATAGTTTAGTTAATTCTAAACTTGTTCGCAAACAAAAGTTAATCCTTCTAACTTGACTTTTAAAATCAACTAAACACATGTTATATATCTATATGATATGCTAACTTAATGATTTAAAACCTGGAAACACGAAAAACACCGTAAAACCGGATTTACGCCGTCGTAGTAACACCGCGGGCTGTTTTGGGTTAGTTAATTAAAAACTATGATAAACTTTGATTTTAAAGTTGTTATTCTGAGAAAATGATTTTTATTATGAACATGAAACTATATCCAAAAATTATGATTAAACTCAAAGTGGAAGTATGTTTTCTAAAATGGTCATCTAGACGTCGTTCTTTCGACTGAAATGACTACCTTTACAAAAACGACTTGTAACTTATTTTTCCCACTATAAACCTATACTTTTCTGTTTAGATTCATAAAATAGAGTTCAATATGAAACCATAGCAATTTTATTCACTCAAAACGGATTTAAAATGAAGAAGTTATGGGTAAAACAAGATTGGATAATTTTTCTCATTTTAGCTACGTGAAAATTGGTAACAAATCTATTCCAACCATAACTTAATCAACTTGTATTGTATATTATGTAATCTTGAGATACCATAGACACGTATACAATGTTTCGACCTATCATGTCGACACATCTATATATATTTAGGAACAACCATAGACACTCTATATGTGAATGTTGGAGTTAGCTATACAGGGTTGAGGTTGATTCCAAAATATATATAGTTTGAGTTGTGATCAATACTGAGATACGTATACACTGGGTCGTGGATTGATTCAAGATAATATTTATCAATTTATTTCTGTACATCTAACTGTGGACAACTAGTTGTAGGTTACTAACGAGGACAGCTGACTTAATAAACTTAAAACATCAAAATATATTAAAAGTGTTGTAAATATATTTTGAACATACTTTGATATATATGTATATATTGTTATAGGTTCGTGAATCAACCAGTGGCCAAGTCTTACTTTCCGACGAAGTAAAAATCTGTGAAAGTGAGTTATAATCCCACTTTTAAAATCTAATATTTTTGGGATGAGAATACATGCAGGTTTTATAAATGATTTACAAAATAGACACAAGTACGTGAAACTACATTCTATGGTTGAATTATCGAAATCGAATATGCCCCTTTTTATTAAGTCTAGTAATCTAAGAATTAGGGAACAGACACCCTAATTGACGCGAATCCTAAAGATAGATCTATCGGGCCCAACAAGCCCCATCCAAAGTACCGGATGCTTTAGTACTTCGAAATTTATATCATATCCGAAGGGTGTCCCGGAATGATGGGGATATTCTTATATATGCATCTTGTTAATGTCGGTTACCAGGTGTTCACCATATGAATGATTTTTATCTCTATGTATGGGATGTGTATTGAAATATGAAATCTTGTGGTCTATTGTTACGATTTGATATATATAGGTTAAACCTATAACTCACCAACATTTTTGTTGACGTTTAAAGCATGTTTGTTCTCAGGTGAATATTAAGAGCTTCCGCTGTTGCATACTAAAATAAGGACAAGATTTGGAGTCCATGTTTGTATGATATTGTGTAAAAACTGCATTCAAGAAACTGATTTCGATGTAACATATTTGTATTGTAAACCATTATGTAATGGTCGTGTGTAAACAGGATATTTTAGATTATCATTATTTGATAATCTACGTAAAGCTTTTTAAACCTTTATTTATGAAATAAAGGTTATGGTTTGTTTTAAAAATGAATGCAGTCTTTGAAAAACGTCTCATATAGAGGTCAAAACCTCGCAACGAAATCAATTAATATGGAACATTTTTAATCAATAAGAACGGGACATTTCAGTACATACATCTAAAAGCTGTGTATTGTACGAGTACGAATACGGGTGCATACGAGTACAATTGTTGATGAAACTGAACGAGGATGTAATTGTAAGAATTTTTGTTAAGTAGAAATATTTTGATAAGTGTCTTGAAGTCTTTCAAAAGTGTATGAATACATATTAAAACACTACATGTATATACATTTTAACTGAGTCGTTAAGTCATCGTTAGTCGTTACATGTAAATGTTGTTTTGAAACCTTTAGGTTAACGATCTTGTTAAATGTTGTTAACCCATTATTTTTTATATCTAATGAGATGTTAAATTGTTATATTATCATGATATTATGATATATAATATATCTTAGTATGATATATATACAGTTAAATGTCGTTACAACGATAATCGTTACATATATGTCTCGTTTCGAAATCATTAAGTTAGTAGTCTTATTTTTTTACATATGTAGTTCATTGTTAATACACTTAATGATATATTTACTTATAATTTAACATAATTAACTAAGTGTATCAATATCTTAATATGATTCATATGTACCTAGTAAGACGTTATAACGATAATCGTTATATATATCGTTTTCGAGTTTCTTAATTTAATAGTCTCATTTTTATGTATATAACTCATTGTTAAAATACCTAATGAGATACATAGTTATAATAAAATCATGTTAACTATATATATAACCATATATATGTCATCGTATAGTTTTTACAAGTTTTAACGTTCGTGAATCACCGGTCAACTTGGGTGGTCATTTGTCTATATGAAACCTATTTCAATTAATCAAGTCTTAACAAGTTTGATTGCTTAACATGTTGGAAACACTTAATCATGTAAATATCAATTTCATGCAATATATATAAACATGGAAAAGTTCGGGTCACTACATCAAGAACCCTAATTGTGCACAAAGAAGAGAAATTTGAAGAATTAAAGCTTGCTAGAGTGATTAGAATGCCTTAGATTTCACAAATTTTCAATTGCATGAACACAATTCTTCAATTGATGAATCTTCTTCCTCTCCTTGCTTGTATCGACACACACACAACACACACTAGTTTCTGTATTTTTTTTTTTTTTTGCAATCTCAAATAAAAATTCTGCATTTTTTTCTTCTTTTATTAAATCAACTTTGCTAAAATTGCACTTTCTACCCTCCCTACCAAAACTATAATGAGGGAGTCCTTAATTCTAACTTTTCATCTCTAGTCCCTTCCAACTTAACTAACAAACATTAACTATTAACCATTTATTTAAATTAAATCATACCATCCAAATACTTAATAATTAAATTATATAAAATAATACCTTAATTAATTTGGGATGTTACAACATAATTACAATGTGAGTGAAATAATAGGCCTTAAAACTATTTACATATTGCTAAGTCATGCCTGAACAAAAATAATAGTATGATAAATATTTAAAACGTTTAAAGAGAACATTTAAACGAGTAAAATATCATTTTAGTCATCTAGACGACCTTGAATGACAAGACACCTTGATAGGAGTATTGTATAGGGTTAAATACTGAGAGTTGTATTCATTTTCATCCTTAATATAAGTTAAGATCCAACGGAAAAATCTCATCCATTGGATTAGATTTTCATCACATGTGATTGGATTTGACATCACATGTGATTTGGTTTTACAATCACATGTGATCGAAATGCAGAATCAAATGCGATTGGGATTCGCAATCACATGTGATCGACATGCAAAATCACATGTGAATGAGTTTTTACAATCACATGTGATTGAATTTTATCAAATTGTACTCATGATGAACGGTAGAGAGTGCGAGCCTTCAAATGAACTTGCAGAGTGATTTTCGAATCAAACACTTTCAGGTTGTGATTCCTTCATCCAAGTTGTTCAACATCAATCCACAAACACTCGTGAATCATTAACGGAAGCTAATTCATCACATAATTCATGAATTTAATGATGAAGACGAAAATTTTTAACTTTTTTCTCGAATCTTTGACCTTGAAATTTGAATTCTTTCCTTCGACTTAGAAATTGAGATTTCGCAGATAGTTTCATGATGAGATTGTGAACACTTCTACATTTTCACATTTCCTCAAATCATTCCTGATTGATCCCGAGACGTAATCACCTTTACTTTTTGAAGAACGGGAACACAAATCAAATAGCTTAAAATATGTTATTTTTTATTCAATTTGATGATGAATGACGTTTAGGATTATGATAAAGATCATGTATTTCAACTCAATTCATTGTAAGAATCATCAGGAGAAGAATTCACAATTTGAAGGTGATGAAAAACATGAACGTTCTCTTGCAGTTCTCCACAATTTTGAAGGTGATAAGAAATCATCTGCAATTGATCTAAGGGTTCCGATTTATCCCTTAGATCTCAACTTAAATTAAGGATTCAAATGAATATTCCTCATACTTATCCTTATCTTGTTATATGAGAATGGCTTAGTTGTTTGTTAGATAAGAAATGTTTGTTGAGTAATGGTTAAGTTGTAACTAAGATTTAACAATCTACTTTGGTTCTAAGCAAACAACTTAAACCAATATATATATATATATATATATATATATATATATATATATATATATATATATATATATATATATATATATATATATATATATATATATATATATATATATATATATGTATGTATGTATGTATGTATGTATGTATGTATGTATATTCTTCCCGACCTATTTGACTCTCTGGCCGCTGTTATAGTTATTTAGGTGGTATCCAGAGATTGAAGAGATCGAATTTCTCCGGGAAACACACGAAACAAAGATATGAAATGGGTAAATAGAAATGGAAAAGAGATGTTTCCAATTTATTAAAATGAGAAGCTTTTTCTACATCCATATGATCTACTAAAGTAGATCGGTATTGCCCATATAATAAAAGCAGATCTTGATCCATCGAATCCCAAGAAGGTAAGAACTCCAACCTATTCGATGCTTCTTCTGCCAAATACGATATATAAGTGGGACCCGCACTATGCGCAAGCTGTGCGAAAAACCGCTTCTTTTTTCTGGTTCTGAAACAACTTGGGCGAAATAGGGTTCTACCGGGAAACCATGGATTTTTTAGTTTTCGCCATTGGTTACTGGTTGAGCCACTCGAATGGAATGAGATAAGAATCTCGGGAGATCTTTGCTCTCCACTTACTCGTAACAGGCTTTCCCTCTGTAGAAGACTTCTTCCGAATGGCATAATTAGAAGATTTCTTCCTCGATCTTTAAAGAAAACTGACTCCTCCTACTCCTTCTTATCCTTTAGGATAGGATCGTCATATATATATATATATATATATATATATATATATATATATATATATATATATATATATATATATATATATATATATATATATATATATATATATATATATGCAGGATCAATGGGGAAGTAACCAATCGGGGGGAAGCGGGGGGAAGCAATTTTTTTTCTTCGTTTTTTTGGAATTTTTTTTTTCAGCATCAAGATCACATGAAAATATGAACATTTAGAAAAGACACTTCGTGATGATTGTTATTATTTAGGCGGGAAAACGATCGACAAAAATAACATTCAAGAGAATATTGTTCGTGAAGAATGTGAACGTTTTTTTTCATGTTTTGTGAAGTAAAATTTAGCCCGATTTAGAGTTTAGGGTTTAGGGTTTAGGGTTTGGTGTTTTGGGTTTATGGAATAAACCCAAAACACCAAACCCTAAACCCTAAACCCCAAACTCTAAACCGTTCGTGTTAAATCCTAAATTTAAACCATAAACCCTAAATTTCTAAACCCTAATATCTAAACCATATAAACCCTAATATCTAAACCCTAATACCTAAAACATCAACGTACGCTCGAAAAACACGATAATTGTTATATATAATACTTCTTCGAGCGTTTTGCCTCCAAAATAAAAACATTTATCACAAATTGTCTTTATTAAATGTTCATATTTTCATCCAATCTATAATATTCGTGAACAAAGTTTTTTCAAAAAACGTAAAAAAAAAAATTTGCTTCCTCCCGCTTCCCCCGATTGGTTACTTCCCTCTTGATCCTACTATATATATATATATATATATATATATATATAACTTTCTTTCTATTGGTGTGAGTTGTGGTGGGTTAACTTCCCCTACGATCTTGATTGTGAGGGATGGACTCTTGAAATTTTTCTATGAAGCTTTAATTATCGAGAAAATCTTGAACTACTGAGAAGATTTTTGAATTGAAGCGCATTCTTCGCCTTAAAAGTCTCCACTCAGATTCAACTTTAAATTTGACTTCTTGATAGTGTTGGACGAAGACACATTTTTTGGTGCTGATGGATCATGAAACCTCCCCCCCCCCCCCCCCCCCCCCCCCCCCCACCCCCCCAAAAAGGTAAATTCGGTTCAGTTTTTTGATTGAGTAGTGTGATATGGTGCTCCAAGATCTTCTACATGCGTTATATGGCACACCATCTTCACTTCAACATGAATATTGCGTACCATGTTCATTATAAATCTGCGATTGAGAACATACAAGGTAATCGACCTGCTAAGAAGAAGAAAATGGTTAGGGTAATGAGTTCCCTCGTACACGCGTAATGGCGGTTGACACAAAAACTGATTCGCACGTGTAACAATTTGAATAATCTACTCTCAAAGTTGTTTGATGTTGACTTTGGTAGGATTTTTATTCAATCATTGTGGAATACCTTGGTATTTTTAGGTATCACAAGAATGTTCTGGCTTCATTTCGTAAAGAATCTTGGTGAAATGAAGAATCCTCGGAGTTACATATAATTCAAACTTGCACAAAATTTAATCATTAAAAAAATTTTAAGTGACCTAAGGTTAGTGCAATTTGATGTTGCTAGTGGTAGGATCTTTATTCAATTCTCGTGAAGTACATGTATATGTATATATTTAATCATTACAAAAACTTGAAGTGGCCTGGATATGAACATGTAAGTTTATTTATGTGTAATTTGAATAAATTTTCGACCCACTCATATATATGTACATATATTGCTATTACCTATTTATTAATATTACATACCGTACATCGCACCATTGAGACAAACGAGCAGGAAAGTTTAATTGACGGGTATAAACGGAATAACATTGATACTATTGGTAATTTTCATTATCCCGAGATAACTAAAAGAAATTATGTAAGTAATTACCTTCACTAGAACGTTAATTTTGTACGGAGTATATATATTAAAACACAGTAAAAGGTTAATTTTATAACTTGAGTTATTCTTGTGTTTTAAATATGCAAGATGATACGGTTCGACTTCGAAATGAGCAAGCTAGATCTGACGATCCGATGACAGAACTACAGATCATGAATAAGGTATTAGGACCACGTTACGAATGGGAGCGTGATATCGGTCCACGCATTTTTGGGTCCCGCATGTCCGTTTAATCCGCAAGTTCATCCAGCCATTCAAGTCAACGTTGTTACATCGAGGAAGAATTTAATCAAAGGTGGGAGGATGAACGTGAGAGATTGAAAGCTGAGGTAAAAACAAGTTTGAACAAGGAAGTCACAGAAAGTGTACAAAAGTCCGTCACACAAACCAAGAAACAACGGATGTAAAATGTGATGAAAAGGTTCTTAAATATGGGTGTTGGAAGTTCTAGTGGGTCAAAGAAAAAGAAGGCTAAGGGTAAAGGAAAACAACTCATGTTGGTAGATGAAGAGTCGGATGATCCAGGACTTGATGAGTTGGATGACACTAATAATGATCATGAATGGATAAATGAAATCTGAAAAGGAGGCAGATAGTTTGTGTCGTATGTGTAAAAACGCTGAATTGATGCTTTTAAACTTTAAAATTTGTAGTTTGTATAATTGTTACAACTTTGCGTAAACGTTTATTTATTTTAGTGTTGTTGGTGTTTATTGTTGTTATAGCTGCTATAAAATGGTATGAAACAGGTTTCGGGAAAACGACCAAAATTTCGGGTGACATGCTGCAAATACAGTACAATCCTACTTCTGGTGCAGGTACCTTTACCGGGCGAGGGTCGCCACAAAAGAAACATGATAGTTTAGCCTGTAAGATACACTTACTCGTCGCAATTAGTCGCCGCATTTGTTTTGCCGGGAAATGTTGGCGCCACCATCTCGTCGCAAAAGAATCGTCGCAATAAATAATTTCTCTTTTCTCTTTTCTTTTTCCTTTTTCTTAATAAATGTGGGTCCCACTTTCGTTCGCCGCAAAACCTCGATGCAAAATACTTAACACAACGAACTTACATACAGTTGTAGTGACCAGAACTTTTCCATGTTTATTTATATTTTATATATATATTAAATGAAATTGTTATTATACATGATTAATTGTTTCCAACATGTTAAGCAATCAAACTTGTTAAGACTTGATTAATTGAAATAGGTTTCATATAGACAATTGACCACCCAAGTTGACCGGTGATTCACGAACGTTAAAACTTGTAAAAACTATATGATGACATATATATGGTTATATATATAGTTAACATGATATTATGATAAATAAAACATATCATTAAGCATATTAACAATGAACTACATATGTAAAAACAAGATTACTAACTTATTGATTTTGAAACGAGACATATATGTAACGATTATCGTTGTAACGACATTTAATGTATATATATCATATTAAGAGATATTCGTACATCATAATATCATGATAATATAATAATTTAAAATCTCTTTTGATATTATAAACATTGGGTTAACAACATTTAACAAGATCGTTAACCTAAAGGTTTCAAAACAACACTTACATGTAACGACTAACGATGACTTAACGACTCGGTTAAAATGTATATACATGTAGTGTTTTAATATGTATTCATACACTTTTGAAAGACTTCAAGACACTTATCAAAATACTTCTACTTACCAAAAATACTTACAATTACATCCTCGTTCAGTTTCATCAACAATTCTACTCGTATGCACCCGTATTTGTACTCGTACAATACACAGCTTTTAGATGTATGTACTATTGGTATATACACTCCAATGATCAGCTCTTAGCAGCCCATGTGATTCACCTAACACATGTGGGAACCATCATTTGACAACTAGCATGAAATATCTCATAAAATTACAAAAATATGAGTAATCATTCATGACTTATTTACATGAAAACAAAATTACATATCCTTTATATCTAATCCATACACCAACGACCAAAAACACCTACAAACACTTTCATTCTTCAATTTTCTTCATCTAATTGATCTCTCTCAAGTTCTATCTTCAAGTTCTAAGTGTTCTTCATAAATTCCAAAAGTTCTAGTTTCATAAAATCAAGAATACTTCCAAGATTGCAAGTTTACTTCCAAATTTTCTAAATCCATTTCAAGTAATCATCCAAGATCAAGAAACCTTTGTTACTTACAGTAGGTTATCTTTCTAATACAAGTTAATAATCATATTCAAACTTTAATTCAATTTCTATAACTATAACAATCTTATTTTGAGTGGAAATCTTACTTGAAATTGTTTTCGTGTCATGATTCTGCTTCAAGAACTTTCAAGCCAACCAAGGATCCTTTGAAGCTAGATCTATTTTTCTCATTTCTAGTAGGTTTATCCAAGGAACTTGAGGTAGTAATGATGTTCATAACATCATTCGATTCATACATAAAAAGCTGTCTTATTCAACGTTATAAACTTGTAATCACTAGAACATAATTTAGTTAATTCTAAACTTGTTCGCAAATAAAGTTAATCCTTCTAACTAGACTTTTAAAATCAACTAAACACATGTTCTATATCTATATGATATGCTAACTTAATGATTTAAAACCCAAAAACACGATAAACACCATAAAACTAGATATACGCCGTCGTAGTAAAACCGGGGGCTGTTTTGATTGGGATAATTAAAAGCTAAGAAGAACTTTGATTTAAAAGCTATACTTCTGGAAAAATGATTTTTCTTATAAACATGAAACTATATCCAAAAATCATGGTTAAACTCAAAGTGAAAGTATGTTTTTCAAAATGGTCATCAAGATGTCGTTCTTTCGACGGAAATGACTACCTCTTTCAAAAACGACTTGTAACTTGTATTTTCGACTATAAACTTATACTTTTTCTATCTAGATTCATAACTTTAAGTTCAATACGAAACCATGGCCACTGGAATCACTCAAAACGGATTAGAAACGAAGAAATGGCGAGTAAAACAAGATTGATAAAAACTACTCATTTTACCTATGTGAAAGTTAGTAATAAATCTATTCCAACCATAACCTAATCAACTTATATTGTATATTATGTAATCTTGAGATACCATAGACACGTATACAATGTTTCGACCTATCATATCGACCCATCTATATATATATTGCGGAACAACCATAGACACTCTATATGTGAATGTTGGAGTTAGCTATACAGGGTTGGGGTTGATTCCAAAATATATATATAGTTTGAGTTGTGATCAATACTGAGATACGTATACACCGGGTCGTGGATTGATCAAGATAATATTTATCGATTTATTTCTGTACATCTAACTGTGGACAACTAGTTGTAGGTTACTAACGAGGACAGCTGACTTAATAAACTTAAAACATCAAAATGTATTAAAAGTGTTGTAAATATATTTTGAACATACTTTGATATATATGTATATATTGTTATAGGTTCGTGAATCAACCAGTGGCTAAGTCTTACTTCCCGACGAAGTAAAAATCTGTGAAAGTGAGTTATAGTCCCACTTTTAAAATCTAATATTTTTGGGATGAGAATACATGCAGGTTTTATAAATGATTTACAAAATAGACACAAGTACGTGAAACTACATTCTATGGTTGAATTATCGAAATCGAATATGCCCCTTTTTATGAAGTCTGGTAATCTAAGAATTAGGGAACAGACACCCTAATTGATGCGAATCCTAAAGATAGATCTATTGGGTCTAACAAACTCCATTCAAAGTACCGGATGTTTTAGTACTTCGAAATTTATATCATATCCGAAGGGTGTCCCAGAATGATGCGTATATTCTTATATATGCATCTTGTTAATGTCGGTTACTAGGTGTTCACCATATGAATGATTTTTATCTCTATGTATGGGATGTATATTGAAATATGAAATCTTGTGGTCTATTGTTACGATTTGATATATATAGGTTAAACCTATAACTCACCAACATTTTTGTTGACGTTTAAAGCATGTTTATTCTCAGGTGAATATTAAGAGCTTCCGCTGTTGCATACTAAAATAAGGACAAGATTTGGAGTCCATGTTTGTATGATATTATGTAAAAACTGCATTCAAGAAACATATGTCGATGTCATATATTTCTATTGTAAACCATTATGTAATGGTCGTGTGTAAACAGTATATTTTAGATTATCATTATTTGATAATCTACGTAATGCTTTTGAAACCTTTATTGATAAAATAAAGGTTATGGTTGTTTTAAAAATGAATGCAGTCTTTGAAGAACGTCTCATATAGAGGTCAAAACCTCGCAACGAAATCAATTAATATGGAACGTTTATAATCAATATGAACGGGGCATTTCAGTTGGTATCCGAGCATTGGTCTTAGAGAACCAGAATTTTGCATTAGTGTGTCTTATCGAGTTTGTTAGGATGCATTTGTGAGTCTGGACTTCGACCGTGTTTACTTGAAAAATGATTGCTTAACAAATTTTGTTGGAAACTATATATTTTTAACATGTGAATATTATGTGATATATTAATCTCTTAACGCGTTTGATATTATGTGATAGATGTCTACTGAAAGGATCCGAAACTAATCATCCGGACGATGTCCATATTGATTACAAACGAATTACAACAGTTGATAACATCGCGAGGTACTTGACCTCTATATGATACATTTTACAAACGTTGCATTTATTCTTAAAAGGCAATCTATCTTTACATAAAAAAATAAATAAACTCGTCAAACATTTCTCGATATCCAAATGACCTAAACTGTCATTTACTTAATAAATGTCTTTAATGATCTTCAATGACTCGAATGCAACGTTCTTGTATCATGGCTTAAATGGTCCCAACTAGTATCCTTAATATGAGCTAACGCACAGCGGAAGTCTTAATTCATACCTGAGAATAACATGCTTTAAAACGTCAACATAAAGTTGGTGAGATATATAGGTTTGATGCTAGCAGCGATATAACGATGGACCACAAGATTTCATATATAAACATTTTAATAAAAATATTCTAAGTGGTTGAGCACTTGGTAACCATACTTAACAATTAATCACGTCGCATATTCCCTTTAATATGAAATCTTACTACACTGTACCAAGTGTAGTCACGAAACGAAGTACTGTGCAACCGTTGAATACTGGTCGTCCAGTCCGGTTGGGGTTGTCAGGCCCGATAGATCTATCAACAGGATTCGCGTTTACAATACCGCTGTAAATATTAGTTACCAAGCTACAGGGAAGTATGCCAGTGGTACAACTCAACGTAGAATATATTTTTCAGTTACTTGTGTCCATAATGTAAAACATAAAATACATGTATTCTCATCCCGAAATATTTAGAGTTTAAAAGTGGGACTATATACTCACTTTCGTCTTGAAGATATATATATAATTTGACTTGGTCTCCGGTTGATATCACGAACCTATCCATATATAATATATCAATACCTTTTCTTTTTTAAACAAACGTCACATATATATACTTGTTATACTTTTAATACTTTGAATAATTCCTTAGTCCGTAGTTAGCAGTTCGTTGTTAGTAATTCAATTTTAATGGTTCATATTTAGATGTTTAATAAACCCCCAATGAAATAAATAAAACCCTCATCGTATATGTATTGGTCGAGATTAATCTTGACCCACGGTACCGGTGTTGTCAAATGACGTGTTGCGTACATAAAGTACCGGTGTTGTCAAATGACGTGTTGCGTACAATCATGGGATCTTATGATTAATCTTCTCGTATTGTTTACGGGTGATCCTGAACCATATAAAATTGAATTATGAGTACATATATATAAAATATCATGTTATTTTAGAAAGATGTGATTTTATTTAATTTTTCCCAATTAATCCCGAAGTTAAACAAGTCTTGGATAACCAATTTTGTTTCGGTCATAGTTTCTTCGTTACAAATCCGTTTTCGTTGATTCAACTTGCCATCTCCTTGGATCGAGTCCCTCTTTAAGACTATGAACTGAAAATACCTTGGTTTGTATTCAAAATCACACGGCATAGGTGAAACTTTAGTGAAACTTATGAAGTTAAACATTTTCCTTTATTTAAACAACCTTAAATGATTATTTTTCTAAAAATACTTATACTTTGAATTAAATCATGAAATTTTTATGTGTTATCATATTCATAGTAAAAATCATTTTTCAAGAACATAAACCTCCAACTCAAAGTTTAAGATAGTTTTTAATTATCCAACCCAAAACAGTCCCCGGTGGCACTCCGACGTCGTAAAAACAGTTTTTAAGATATTCTTTGAAAAACCAAATTATACCTTGTTAAATTAGCATATATTTAAGTTATATTACAGGTCTTGAAGTATTTTAAAAGTTAAGTTAGAAGGATCTATTTAGTTTGCAAACAAGTTTGAAAACATTCAAACTATGTTCTTGTTGTTAAACTTTTATACCACAAAATAAGATAGCTATATATATATATGAATCGAATAAGGTTATGAACATAGATACTACCTCAAGTTCCTTGGACAAGGTTGCTGTAAAAGAGGAGTAAGAAGCTAGAATCAAAAGGGTGATGGAAGTGGATGAAAGATTGGAAGTAAGTTTGTGTTCTTGGAAGGATTTCTTGAAGTGTTTTTGTATGGTTTTCTTATGGTGTTTAAGTAAGGTTTTTGAAGCTAGATCTTCATGGAACTTTGCTGAATGTTTATGGAGTTTAATGTTCTTGAGAGTGTGGGTGTTTTTAGCTAGAGAATGGAAGTAAAAATGAAACAAAATGAGGATACATATATACTCCTAAAAAAATGTTTATGTAGTAGACATGGACAAATTTTTAGTTTGTATTTTTGTAATTAGTCTTACAATCATTCAAAAGTAATTACCTTATACATAAGGCATGAACAAGGGCTGGTTAGGTGGTGATTTGATGTGTATATACCAATAGTAAATACGTATAGAAGCTAGGTATGATACGAGTACAAATACTCTAGATATACGTATAGAAATTTTGTGAAAAATGGAATGAGGATTCAAATATAGCTATCTTTTGTGGATACACTTATATGATTTTATGTATTTAAGTCTTTAAAAGTGATTAAATACATTACTTATACGATATATGTATAAACATTATAAGTCTTAAGTATTTATGTCAAATAACGTTACGTATAGTTATCGTTTTGAAAACTTAAGTTAGTAGTTTCAAAATATAATTATAACTTATTGTTATTAATACAAAATGAGATATTAAAACATTCATTAATCATGTTAAATATGTATATATACATATATATACACAAACGTATAATTATCATATATTGTATAGTTCGTGATATCATCGGTCAAACTAGACGGTCAAACGTTGTGTAAAACTCTTTTCGGAAACAAAAATCTCAACAATTTGGATTGCTTATCATGTTGGTAAGGTTTAATTTATGTAAATATTAATCTTATAAGTATAGAATGATCGAAAAAGTGCGGGTCAACTTTAGGGTTTTTGCTTATCGTGTCGGAACCATATAGAGATTAGAGTTTAAATTTGGTCGGAAATTTTCGGGTCGTTACAGTACCCATCCGTTAAAGAAATTTCGTCCTCAAAATTTGGTAGAGGTTGTCATAAACAACAATAGGAATGTTTTCATGACGAATATGAGGTAATAATGAAATTTTATCATTATTGAAAGATTTAGATAAAACGATTTGGTTATGTGAGACGCACGAGCGAAGCTATCACAAAAGAGTGAAATGAGTAAATATAGAATTGTTGTAACCGATGACATGATTATGATCGATTTCCGGGATTTAAGGGTTTTAAAGAAAATCTTATGTAATAAGATTTAGTTTTGCGGCGATCAGGATCTTCTTTGATTTAATGCGGCAATCTGTTTTGATTTCTTTGTCGAATATTTCACTATAAATTTACCTCCTTCCCTTTCTTTCTTCCCACATCTTCTATTCTTTCTCTTTAGTTCCTACTTTAAGACATTCGCTAATATGCTCCATCCCATTCTAACCCTTGTTATATTTCTAACTTTCATATCTTTCATTCTTCTTTTTCATCTATCACCAGAAGAATCTATTCTCTTTTATCCTTTCCTTGGAATTATAATATTTTTAATTCTCCCGTGCCTTTACGTTGCAATACGTATTGATATGCACGGTTTGTAGTTTCGGGGTTGTTGTTAGGTTTTATACCTTCCCTTATATTTCGATGTTCCTACTCCCGTCCCTTAAAATCATTGTCATCCACAGTTAATGCTCTCTCTTATTTGCTGTGGTTTATGTTCCTATTTCTATTCTGAAGTTTTGTCCCTTCATTTCTTCTTCCCGTCCTCGAGCCAAGCGAACAATGGTCCGAAATTCGTAGGTAGGAAATTTGGAATGAACCTTGCTATTGGTTTTAGAATGAAATTGTAATGGCACGATCTTGATTCGTTAAATTACTCGAATATTCCGAAAAAAAAATAGAACTATCAAGGTGATACGTTCTAATATGTTTGAAGACTTGATAGAATGTAAGAGCCGTGTAACATGGCACATGATGACGGTACTGTGAATCATCACATTCCATTAGAAACTTAACATGACTTACTGTAATATAATGAAGTTGATCAAGTTTCATTATATTATACTAATTCATGTATCAGTTCCCAACACTACTTCAAAACATTCATATTTTTAAACTTAGAGATTTCAGAATTTAGAAACTAACACAGTTTCTTTTATATTGTAGCGCAGATGTTACGGAGAGTTAAATGATCGCAGATAGGAATAGTTGTAAAAATATCTCCAGAAATATGAAAAATATGTATAACGAATGAAGATATCTTATAATATCTAAGATAAAATGATGGTGAAGAATATCATCTTGAAAAGTTTAGAATAAGGAGCAGTGTTCTTACTAACGGTTTCAGCAGGCACTGGATCATTTGGATCCTTTGAAGGCAGGTTCTGTTTTCATGATTTGTTCACGGCCTCCTTCATACTTTGCTCAATCCGTTTTCCAGTTCCAAACCTTCTCTTTTTCTCAGCTTTACCACCATACCATTCTTTATCATCAATCTTTTGATTGTTAAAGTCGTTTACAGTTTTTGCTGCTTCATCAGCATTTCAAGAGCTACTTCATAGTTCAGGGTGTTTTCAGAAATCATGAAAGGATTTGAATGCGAATTGTAATCGTCAAGTTACAAATGAGGTTTAAGATAAAATCAAGTGGCAAACTTGAAGAATTGTTTAGTTTCATATGTTACAATCAACATTTTAATTCATTTTAATTGTCCAATGTTTTCTTCTTTATGCCACTTGTTGGATTCTGGTAGGTCAAAATCCGAATATGAAATTTGATTGAAAATGGTTATTCTGGGGTGAGCGGATACGAATATCGGTGGTTGTAAGTAAGATAATAGATAACCGTTGAATCAGATTCAAGAATGAACAATATAACTTATTAATGTGAATTCTAAATATTCCTCGGGTACTACCCACCCGTTAAAATATTTTCATCATTAATAGTTTGTACGAAGGAATTTTTAATTACTATCTTTATGAAAATATACTTGCATATATATTTTCTTCAGAGATAATCATAGATTTAATGAGTCAATAAGATATTAAACTCATTTGATTTATCGTTAATTCTAGATTACATAATCTCTAAGACTTTAGAAATTACATAATCGTCATACGATACGTAAAGCGAAGATAATCGATGTAGAACGATATATAGAACGAAGATCATACTCGAAGTACAGATATTGAGTCGTGTGATGTTGATATTCGAGATACAGATTGTGATGTTGAGATTGTGATTGGGGTGATAAAGGTACTGTCGGCGTTGACGATGGTAGTACGGATTATACTGCTGGTGCTGCTGTTGGTGTTTGTAACCTTCGCACCATATTCTCCAAAACCACTACCCGAGCACGGAGTTCGTTGACTTCTTCTATTATACCGGGATGATTGACGGTTGGAACGAGCGAATGAACAAGATTTGAAATATGGGATAGTATGTAATCATGACGAGATACTCTAGAAATGAGCGAGAAAATGGTGTTTCGAATGGGTTCGCCGGTAAGTGCTTCAGGTTCATCGTTAAGAGGGCAATTTGGTGGATGAAATGGATCACCTTCTTCTTGCCTCCAGAAATTTAGTATATTACGAACCCATCCCCAGTTCATCCAGAATAGATGATGGGAAATTGGTTGATCCATTCCGGTGACGTTGTTCTCGGAGCTCGAATGGAAATCCATGTCGGCGTAGCTATCGAAGTCGGAGGAATTCGAACTGGATGAAGAATTCATCTTGTATAGTTGGAGAAATGAATTTTTTTGGTTTGGAATAGATTATAGGAGTTGGGTTTGGTACTCTTCAATACATAATTTTCATATGTATATATAATACCGAAATCCCGTAAATTACGGAGAATCTTCGAAATTCGTCGGGCAATGTTTATAGTAATAGATACGCTAGGATATGAATTTTGTCTATACACTATCGATGCACTAGATGCAGTAAGACGTGTCTAGACTAAAGAATGATAAGCAGGCAACTCCCTAAGGATGATAAGCAGATGGTTTCCGACTAGAAATGATAAGCAAAACTTTTTAGCAGGTAGATACGGTCAAAGTCCAGACTCACTAATGTATCCTAACAACTACCAGTTAGACACACTAATGCAAGGCCTGGTTCGCTAAGACCAACGCTCTGATACCAACTGAAAGGATCCGAAACTAATCATCCGGACGATGTCCATATTGATTACAAACGAATTACAACAGTTGATAACATCGCGAGGTACTTGACCTCTATATGATACATTTTACAAACGTTGCATTTATTCTTAAAAGGCAATCTATCTTTACATAAAAAAATTAATAAACTCGTCAAACATTTCTCGATATCCAAATGACCTAAACTGTCATTTACTTAATAAATGTCTTTAATGATCTTCAATGACTCGAATGCAACGTTCTTGTATCATGGCTTAAATGGTCCCAACTAGTATCCTTAATATGAGCTAACGCACAGCGGAAGTCTTAATTCATACCTGAGAATAACATGCTTTAAAACGTCAACATAAAGTTGGTGAGATATATAGGTTTGATGCTAGCAGCGATATAACGATGGACCACAAGATTTCATATATAAACATTTTAATAAAAATATTCTAAGTGGTTGAGCACTTGGTAACCATACTTAACAATTAATCACGTCGCATATTCCCTTTAATATGAAATCTTACTACACTGTACCAAGTGTAGTCACGAAACGAAGTACTGTGCAACCGTTGAATACTGGTCGTCCAGTCCGGTTGGGGTTGTCAGGCCCGATAGATCTATCAACAGGATTCGCGTTTACAATACCGCTGTAAATATTAGTTACCAAGCTACAGGGAAGTATGCCAGTGGTACAACTCAACGTAGAATATATTTTTCAGTTACTTGTGTCCATAATGTAAAACATAAAATACATGTATTCTCATCCCGAAATATTTAGAGTTTAAAAGTGGGACTATATACTCACTTTCGTCTTGAAGATATATATATAATTTGACTTGGTCTCCGGTTGATATCACGAACCTATCCATATATAATATATCAATACCTTTTCTTTTTTAAACAAACGTCACATATATATACTTGTTATACTTTTAATACTTTGAATAATTCCTTAGTCCGTAGTTAGCAGTTCGTTGTTAGTAATTCAATTTTAATGGTTCATATTTAGATGTTTAATAAACCCCCAATGAAATAAATAAAACCCTCATCGTATATGTATTGGTCGAGATTAATCTTGACCCACGGTACCGGTGTTGTCAAATGACGTGTTGCGTACATAAAGTACCGGTGTTGTCAAATGACGTGTTGCGTACAATCATGGGATCTTATGATTAATCTTCTCGTATTGTTTACGGGTGATCCTGAACCATATAAAATTGAATTATGAGTACATATATATAAAATATCATGTTATTTTAGAAAGATGTGATTTTATTTAATTTTTCCCAATTAATCCCGAAGTTAAACAAGTCTTGGATAACCAATTTTGTTTCGGTCATAGTTTCTTCGTTACAAATCCGTTTTCGTTGATTCAACTTGCCATCTCCTTGGATCGAGTCCCTCTTTAAGACTATGAATGAAAATACCTTGGTTTGTATTCAAAATCACACGGCATAGGTGAAACTTTAGTGAAACTTATCAAGTTAAACATTTTCCTTTATTTAAACAACCTTAAATGATTATTTTTCTAAAAATACTTATACTTTGAATTAAATCATGAAATTTTTATGTGTTATCATATTCATAGTAAAAATCATTTTTCCAGAACATAAACCTCCAACTCAAAGTTTAAGATAGTTTTTAATTATCCAACCCAAAACAGTCCCCGGTGGCACTCCGACGTCGTAAAAACAGTTTTTAAGATATTCTTTGAAAAACCAAATTATACCTTGTTAAATTAGCATATATTTAAGTTATATTACAGGTCTTGAAGTATTTTAAAAGTTAAGTTAGAAGGATCTATTTAGTTTGCAAACAAGTTTGAAAACATTCAAACTATGTTCTTGTTGTTAAACTTTTATACCACAAAATAAGATAGCTATATATATATGAATCGAATAAGGTTATGAACATAGATACTACCTCAAGTTCCTTGGACAAGGTTGCTGTAAAATAGGAGTAAGAAGCTAGAATCAAAAGGGTGATGGAAGTGGATGAAAGATTGGAAGTAAGTTTGTGTTCTTGGAAGGATTTCTTGAAGTATTTTTGTATGGTTTTCTTATGGTGTTTAAGTAAGGTTTTTGAAGCTAGATCTTCATGGAACTTTGCTGAATGTTTATGGAGTTTAATGTTCTTGAGAGTGTGGGTGTTTTTAGCTAGAGAATGGAAGTAAAAATGAAACAAAATGAGGATACATATATACTCCTAAAAAAATGTTTATGTAGTAGACATGGACAAATTTTTAGTTTGTATTTTTGTAATTAGTCTTACAATCATTCAAAAGTAATTACCTTATACATAAGGCATGAACAAGGGCTGGTTAGGTGGTGATTTGATGTGTATATACCAATAGTAAATACGTATAGAAGCTAGGTATGATACGAGTACAAATACTCTAGATATACGTATAGAAATTTTGTGAAAAATGGAATGAGGATTCAAATATAGCTATCTTTTGTGAATACACTTATATGATTTTATGTATTTAAGTCTTTAAAAGTGATTAAATACATTACTTATACGATATATGTATAAACATTATAAGTCTTAAGTATTTATGTCAAATAACGTTACGTATAGTTATCGTTTTGAAAACTTAAGTTAGTAGTTTCAAAATATACTTATAACTTATTGTTATTAATACAAAATGAGATATTAAAACATTCATTAATCATGTTAAATATGTATATATACATATATATACACAAACGTATAATTATCATATATTGTATAGTTCGTGATATCATCGGTCAAACTAGACGGTCAAACGTTGTGTAAAACTCTTTTCGGAAACATAAATCTCAACAATTTGGATTGCTTATCATGTTGGTAAGGTTTAATTTATGTAAATATTAATCTTATAAGTATAGAATGATCGAAAAAGTGCGGGTCAACTTTAGGGTTTTTGCATATCGTGTCGGAACCATATAGAGATTAGAGTTTAAATTTGGTCGGAAATTTCCGGGTCGTTACATCTACCTCTAGAAAAAGTCCCATTGACTCACCTAATAATAATGAAGAGTCAAATGTAAATTGGAATGATTCGTGGACTGATTCACAAGTTCCCGAAGAGGAACCGGAAGAAGAGTCGGAACCGGAAGAAGAATCGGAACCGGAAGAAGAAATAGAACCAGTGGGGGAAATAATAAAACGGTTAAGTAGAAGAAAATCCTCAACCAACCGACCAAAGTTAATTATGGTCAATGGTGTTCCGCCAAGGAAGCAAAGTATTGGGAGGATTACCAATTCTCCGATGAATCGGATCCAGACAAGGATTCCGATGATGTTATAGAAATTACCCCAACACAATTTAATAAGGCAAAAGAGAAAAATAAGGGAAAGGGCATAAAAATAGAGAAATTTGATTCCAAACCCGATGAACTTTATATGTATCGTCAACACCCGTATTTCTTAAGTTGTGACAATAACCCGGGAACCTCTAAACCACCAGGTTTTTCTAAAGCAATGTGAAAAACGACGACTCGTATTAGGGGAACATCATATATACCTAGAAACTTGGCAAAACGAACCAAAACCGAAGAAGAAGAAACGAGCGAGTCGGAATAAGATAGTTGTATTCGTGTGGTGTAATATATGTAATATAGTGTGCTTATGCTTTATGATATATGTAAAAATTGCTTGTATTAATAAGTATTTTTTTTATGAATCTAACTCTTGTCTGTTTTACAGTATAAAAACACAAAATGGATAGACAACCCAATATTTTAAGAGACCTACCCGGAGACATGATTGATGAAATCTTGTCTAGAGTCGGTCAGAATTCTTCGGCATAACTATTTAAGGCGAGATCAGTTTGTAAGACATTCGAAGAACGTTCCAAGAATGCCTTGATTTATAAAAGGCTTTCGTTTGAAAGATGGGGGATATCACATTGGGAAATCCATGAGTTACGATGTGTTTACTTTGACGCATATATTGCGGGGAACCCAAATGCTATTTTATGCAACGGGTTAAGAAATTATTTTGACTCAATATATCCGAATATAGGACTTCGTGATTTAGAAAAAGCGGCTAACATGCAACATAAAGAAGCATGTTATGCTTACGGGTTAGTAATTGGGGTAAGAAATGAGGTTACAACTATTAACAAAACGCTTCTCACCAAAGTGAGAACAAGAACATCGGGCTACAACTATTAAACAAAACGTTCCCACAAGTGACGGAGTCGGTAATTGGGGTAAGAAATGAGGTTTTTAGGTTATTACGAGACTGTTGGTCATTACGTAACCTTCATCCTTTTGACGACGTTACAACACATTGTATTACTATCGGTCACAACGGTTATGTTCCACAAAACCAAGGATGGGAAGTGGTATTAGTAAAACCAGAATGCATGACTTGTTTCTGGACGTACGAATTACGTGTCTTTATTGCCTTAGCTGAACGCCTTATTTATTAACTAGAATTATCTTCGCAACTACTTTGTATCAAAGTTTTATGTGCTATATTTCATGCTATATGTAAAAAAAAAAAAAAGCGGTATTGTAAGTTTGAAAGTTATTGTATAAAGGTTTGAATATGATATATTTTTTTTTGTGATTAGTTTTTCATATAGAATTGTAGTAGTTGAAATGGTATGTTAGCTACTAAGTATGAACTTAATGGGTAGGTACTATCCGAATTAAAGAGTATAAAACGCTAATATAAAGAAAGAGCTTTTATAAATAAGTTCATATTACGCTACGAAATACTATTGACTACTCTTGATATTCTATGATTAACTCGTTTCATTTAACTATTTTGAAGGAAATGGCACCGACTACTCGACACACCTTGAATATGAGCGAAGAAGAATTTTGTGCCTTTCTTGCTTCAAACATAGCCGCAATACAGGCTGCACTACATACCAACAATAACCTTGGATCTAGCAGTAAAGGAAATCGTGTAGGATGCACCTACAAAGAATTCACTGCCTGCAAACCTTTGGAATTTGATGGAACCGAAGGACCGATTGGATTGAAACGGTGGACCGAGAAGGTTGAATCGGTGTTTGCCATAAGTAAGTGTACTGAAGAGGACAAAGTGAAGTACGCTACGCATACCTTCACAGGTTCTGCGTTAACATGGTGGAATACCTATCTAGAGCAAGTGGGACAAGATGATGCTTACGCACTACCGTGGTCAGCATTCAAGCACTTGATGAACGAGAAGTACCGTCCCAGAACCGAGGTCAATAAGCTCAAGACAGAACTTAGAGGGTTACGAACCCAAGGATTTGATATTACCACGTACGAAAGACGATTCACAGAATTATGCCTATTGTGTCCGGGAGCATTCGAAGATGAGGAAAAGAAGGTCGACGCATTTGTGAAAGGATTACCGGAAAGAATCCAAGAAGTTATAAGTTCACATGAGCCCGCCTCCATACAACAGGCATGTAGAATGGCTCACAAACTAGTGAACCAGATTGAAGAAAGAATTAAAGAACAGACTGCTGAAGAGGCCAATGTGAAGCAAGTCAAAAGAAAGTGGGAGGAAAATGGTGATAAGAATCACCAATACAACAACAACAGCAATTACAACAATAATCGCAACAACTATCCCAACAATCGCAACATCAATCGCAACTACAACAAATGGCCCAACAACAACAACAACAACAACAACAGCAACTACAACAATCATCCCAATAACAATAATAACCGCAACAACAACAACAATCAGAAGCAGCTATACCAAAGGTGTGAAAAGTATCACTCGGGGTTCTGCACCAAATTTTGCAACAAGTGTAAAAGAAATGGTCATAGTGTGGTGAAGTGTGAGGTCTATGGACCAGGGGTTAACAGAACGAAAGGAACAAATGGTGTCGAAACGAGTAATGGCGGAGCAAGTAGTGTCGGAGCAAGTTATGCCAATGTAGTTTGTTATAAATGTGGAAAACCGGGCCACATTATTAGAAATTGCCCGAACCAGGAGAACACGAATAGACAAGGCCGCGGAAGAGTTTTCAATATTAATGCGGCAGAGGCACAGGAAGACCCGGAGCTTGTTACGGGTACGTTTCTTATTGACAATAAATCTGCTTACGTTTTATTTGATTCGGGTGCGGATAGAAGCTATATGAGTAGAGATTTTTGTGCTAAATTAAGTTGTCCATTGACGCCGTTGGATAGTAAATTTTTACTCGAATTAGCAAACGGTAAATTAATTTCAGCAGATTATATATGCCGGAATCGAGAAATTAAACTGGGTAGCGAAATATTTAAGATTGATTTGATACCCGTAGAGTTAGGGAGTTTTGATGTAATAGTTGGCATGGACTGGCTGAAGAAGGTGAAAGCAGAGATCGTATGTTATAAAAATGAAATTCGCATTGTACGAGAAGAAGGAGAACCCTTAATTGTGTATGGAGAAAAGGGCAACACGAAGCTACATCTTATTAGTAATTTGAAGGCACAAAAACTAATAAGAAAAGGTTGCTATGCTGTTCTAGCACACGTCGAGAAAGTACAAACTGAAGAAAAGAGCATCAATGATGTTCCCGTCACAAAAGAATTTCCCGATGTATTTCCGAAAGAATTACCGGGACTACCTCTACATCGATCTGTTGAATTTCAAATAGATCTTGTACCAGGAGCTGCACCAATAGCTCGTGCTCCTTACAGACTCGCACTCAGCAAGATGAAAGAACTGCAAAGCCAATTACAAGAACTTTTAGAGCGTGGTTTCATTCGACCAAGCACATCACCGTGGGGAGCTCCTGTTTTGTTTGTCAAGAAGAAAGATGGTACATTCAGGTTGTGTATCGACTACCGAGAGTTGAACAAACTTACCATCAAGAACCGCTACCCACTACCGAGAATCGATGACTTATTTGATCAACTACAAGGCTCGTCTGTTTATTCAAAGATTGACTTACATTCCGGGTATCATCAAATGCGGGTGAAAGAAGATGATATTCCAAAGACTGCTTTCAGAACACGTTACGGTCATTACGAGTTTATGGTCATGCCGTTTGGTTTAACTAATACACCAGCTATGTTCATGGACCTTATGAACCGAGTGTGTGGACCATACCTTGACAAGTTTATCATTGTTTTCATTGATGACATACTTATTTACTCAAAGAATGACCAAGAACAGGGTGAACATTTGAGAAAGGTGTTAGAAGTATTTAGGAAGGAAGAATTGTACGCTAAGTTTTCAAAGGGTGCATTTTGGTTGGAAGAAGTTCAATTCCTCGGTCACATAGTGAACAAAGAAGGTATTAAGGTGGATCCGGCAAAGATAGAAACTGTTGAAAAGTGGGAAACCCCGAAAACTCAGAAACACATACGCCAGTTTTTAGGACTAGCTGGTTACTACAGAAGGTTCATCCAAGACTTTTCCAGAATAGCAAAACCCTTGACTGCATTAACGCATAAAGGGAAGAAATTTGAATGTAAGGATGAACAAGAGAAAGCGTTTCAGTTATTGAAGGAAAAGCTAACTACGGCACCTATATTGTCATTTCCTGAAGGGAATGATGATTTTGTGATTTATTGTGATGCTTCAAAGAAAGTTCTCGGTTGTGTATTAATGCAACGAACGAAGGTGATTGCTTATGCGTCTAGACAATTGAAGATTCACGAACAAAATTATACGACGCATGATTTGGAATTAGGTGCGGTTGTTTTTGTATTGAAGACTTGGAGGCACTACTTATATGGGGTCAAAATTATTATATATACTGACCACAAAAGTCTTCAACACATATTTAATCAGAAACAACTGAATATGAGGCAGCGTAGGTGGATTGAATTGTTGAATGATTACTACTTTGAGATTCGTTACCACCCGGGGAAGGCAAATGTGGTAGCCGACGCCTTAAGCAGAAAGGACAGAGAACCCATTCGAGTAAAATCTATGAATATAATGATTCACACTAACCTTACTACTCAAATAAAGGAGGCGCAACAAGGAGTTTTAAAAGAGGGAAATTTAAAGGATGAAATACCCAAAGGATCGGAGAAGCATCTTAATATTCGGGAAGACGGAACCCGGTATAGGGCTGTAAGAATTTGGGTACCAAAATTTGGAGATATGAGAGAAATGGTACTTAGAGAAGCTCATAAAACCAGATACTCAATACATCCTGGAACGGGGAAGATGTACAAGGATCTCAAGAAACATTTTTGGTGGCCGGGTATGAAAGCCGATGTTGCTAAATACGTAGGAGAATGTTTGACGTGTTCTAAGGTCAAAGTTGAGCATCAGAAATCATCAGGTCTACTTCAACAACCCGAAATCCCGTAATGGAAATGGGAAAACATTACCATGGATTTCATCACTAAATTGCCAAGGACTGCAAATGGTTTTGATACTATTTGGGTAATAGTTGATCGTCTCACCAAATCAGCACACTTTCTGCCAATAAGAGAAGATGACAAGATGGAGAAGTTAGCACGACTGTATTTGAAGGAAGTCGTCTCCAGACATGGAATACCAATCTCTATTATCTCTGATAGGGATGGCAGATTTATTTCAAGATTCTGGCAGACATTACAGCAAGCATTAGGAACTCGTCTAGACATGAGTACTGCATATCATCCACAAACTGATGGGCAGAGCGAAAGGACAATACAAACACTTGAAGACATGCTACGAGCATGTGTTATTGATTTTGGAAACAGTTGGGATCGAAATCTACCATTAGCAGAATTTTCCTACAACAACAGCTACCATTCAAGCATTGAGATGGCAACGTTTGAAGCACTTTATGGTAGAAAGTGCAGGTCTCCGATTTGTTGGAGTGAAGTAGGGGATAGACAGATTACGGGTCCGGAGATAATACAAGAAACTACCGAGAAGATCATCCAAATTCAACAACGGTTGAAAACCGCCCAAAGTCGACAAAAGAGCTACGCTGACATTAAAAGAAAAGATATAGAATTTGAAATTGGAGAGATGGTCATGCTTAAAGTTGCACCTTGGAAAGGCGTTGTTCGATTTGGTAAACGAGGGAAATTAAATCCAAGGTATATTGGACCATTCAAGATTATTGATCGTGTCGGACCAGTAGCTTACCGACTTGAGTTACCTCAACAACTCGCGGCTGTACATAACACTTTCCACGTCTCGAATTTGAAGAAATGTTTTGTTAAAGAAGATCTCACTATTCCGTTAGATGAAATCCAAATCAACGAAAAACTTCAATTCATCGAAGAACCCGTCGAAATAATGGATCGTGAGGTTAAAAGACTTAAGCAAAACAATATACCAATTATTAAGGTTCAATGGAAATGCTCGTAGAGGACCTGAATTTATTTCCAGAAGATACGTCAACACCTCCAACTGCTTAAAATTTCGGGACGAAATTTATTTAACGGGTAGGTACTGTAGTGACCCGAACTTTTCCATGTTTATATATATATTAAATGAAATTGTTATTATACATGATTAAGTGTTTCCAACATGTTAAGTAATCAAACTTGTTAAGACTTGATTAATTGAAATAGGTTTCATATAGACAATTGACCACCCAAGTTGACCGGTGATTCACGAACGTTAAAACTTGTAAAAACTATATGATGACATATATATGGTTATATATATAGTTAACATGATATTATGAAAGTAAACATATCATTAAGTATATTAACAATGAACTACATATGTAAAAACAAGACTACTAACTTAATGATTTTGAAACGAGACATATATGTAACGATTATCGTTGTAACGACATTTAATGTATATATATCATACTAAGAGATATTCGTACATCAAAATATCATGATAATATAATAATTTAAAATCTTTTTTGATATTATAAACATTGGGTTAACAACATTTAACAAGATCGTTAACCTAAAGGTTTCAAAACAACACTTACATGTAACGACTAACGATGACTTAACGACTCAGTTAAAATGTATATACATGTAGTGTTTTAATATGTATTCATACACTTTTGAAAGTCTTCAAGACACTTATCAAAATACTTCTACTTAACAAAAATACTTACAATTACATCCTCGTTCAGTTTCATCAACAATTCTACTCGTATGCATCCGTATTTGTACTCGTACAATACACAGCTTTTAGATGTATGTACTATTAGTATATACACTCCAATGATCATTTATTAGCAGCCCATGTGAGTCACCTAACACATGTGGGAATCATCATTTGGCAACTAGCATGAAATATCTCATAAAATTACAAAAATATGAGTAATCATTCATGACTTATTTACATGAAAACAAAATTACATATCCTTTATATCTAATCCATACACCAACGACCAAAAACACCTACAAACACTTTCATTCTTCAATTTTATTCATCTAATTGATCTCTCTCAAGTTCTATCTTCAATTTCTAAGTGTTCTTCATAAATTCCAAAAGTTCTAGTTTCATAAAATCAAGAATACTTCCAAGATTGCAAGTTTACTTCCAAGTTTTCTAAATCCATTCCAAGTAATCATCCAAGATCAAGAAACCTTTGTTACTTACAGTAGGTTATCTTTCTAATACAAGGTAATAATCATATTCAAACTTTAATTCAATTTCTATAACTATAACAATCTTATTTCGAGTGGAAATCTTACTTGAAATTGTTTTCGTGTCATGATTCTGCTTCAAGAACTTTCAAGCCATCCAAGGATCCTTTGAAGCTAGATCCATTTTTCTCATTTCCAGTAGGTTTATCCAAGGAACTTGAGGTAGTAATGATGTTCATAACATCATTCGATTCATACATAAAAAGCTGTCTTATTCAACGTTATAAACTTGTAATCACTAGAACATAGTTTAGTTAATTCTAAATTTGTTCGAAAATAAAGTTAATCCTTCTAACTAGACTTTTAAAATCAACTAAAAACATGTTCTATATCTATATGATATGCTAACTTAATGATTTAATACCCGGAAACACGATAAACACCATAAAACTGGATATACGCCGTCGTAGTAAAACCGGGGGCTATTTTGGTTGGGATAATTAAAAGCTAAGAAGAACTTTGATTTAAAAGCTATACTTCTGGAAAAATGATTTTTCTTATGAACATGAAACTATATCCAAAAATCATGGTTAAACTCAAAGTGAAAGTATGTTTTTCAAAATGGTCATCAAGATGTCGTTCTTTCGACGAAAATGACTACCTCTTTCAAAAACGACTTGTAACTTGTATTTACGACTATAAACTTATACTTTTTCTGTTTAGATTCATAAATTTAAGTTCAATACGAAACCGTGGCCACTGGAATCACTCAAAACGGATTAGAAACGAAGAAATGGCGAGTAAAACTAGATTGATAAAAACTACTCATTTTACCTACGTGAAAGTTAGTAATAAATCTATTCCAACCATAACCTAATCAACTTATATTGTATATTATGTAATCTTGAGATACCATAGACACGTATACAATGTTTCGACCTATCATGTCGACCCATCTATATATATATATTGCGGAACAACCATAGACACTCTATATGTGAATGTTGGAGTTAGCTATACTGGGTTGAGGTTGATTCCAAAATATATATATATAGTTTGAGTTGTGATCAATACTGAGATACGTATACACCGGGTCGTGGATTGATTCAAGATAATATTTATCGATTTATTTCTGTACATCTAACTGTGGACAACTAGTTGTAGGTTACTAACGAGGACAGCTGACTTAATAAACTTAAAACATCAAAATGTATTAAAAGTGTTGTAAATATATTTTGAACATACTTTGATATATATGTATATATTGTTATATGTTCGTGAATCAACCAATGGCCAAGTCTTACTTCCCGACGAAGTAAAAATCTGTGAAAGTGAGTTATAGTCCCACTTTTAAAATCTAATATTTTTGGGATGAGAATACATGCAGGTTTTATAAATGATTTACAAAATAGACACAAGTACGTGAAACTACATTCTATGGTTGAATTATCGAAATCGAATATGCCCCTTTTTATGAAGTCTGGTAATCTAAGAATTAGGGAACAGACACCCTAATTGACGCGAATCCTAAAGATAGATCTATTGGGCCTAACAAACCCCATCCAAAGTACCGGATGCTTTAGTACTTCAAAATTTATATCATATCCGAAGGGTGTCCCGGAATGATGGGGATATTCTTATATATGCATCTTGTTAATGTCGGTTACTAGGTGTTCACCATATGAATGATTTTTATCTCTATGTATGGGATGTATATTGAAATATGAAATCTTGTGGTCTATTGTTACGATTTGATATATATATAGGTTAAACCTATAACTCACCAACATTTTTGTTGACGTTTAAAGCATGTTTATTCTCAGGTGAATATTAAGAGCTTCCACTGTTGCATACTAAAATAAGGACAAGATTTGGAGTCTATGTTTGTATGATATTATGTAAAAACTGCATTCAAGAAACATATGTCGATGTAATATATTTCTATTGTAAACCATTATGTAATGGTCGTGTGTAAACAGTATATTTTAGATTATCATTATTTGATAATCTACATAATGCTTTTGAAACCTTTATTGATAAAATAAAGTTTATGGTTGTTTTAAAAATGATTGCAGTCTTTGAAAAACGTCTCATATAGAGGTCAAAACCTCGCAACGAAATCAATTAATATGGAACGTTTATAATCAATATGAACGGGACATTTCAACAGTGACGAGGTATAATGCGACGAGACCTCACCGCAAAAGACCTTGAAATTTCCCGTTCATATTGATTATAAACGTTCCATATTAATTGATTTCGTCGCGAGGTTTTGACCTCTATATGAGACATTTTTCAAAGACTGCATTCATTTTTAAAACAACCATAACCTTTATTTTATCGATAAAGGTTTAAAAAAATATTACGTAGATTATCAAATAATGATAATCTAAAATATACCGTTTACACACGACCATTACATAATGGTTTACAATAAGAATATATTACATCAAAAATAAGTTTCTTGAATGCAGTTTTTACATAATATCATACAAGCATGGACTTCGAATCTTGTCCTTATTTTAGTATGCAACAGCGGAAGCTCTTAATAATCACCTGAGAATAAACATGCTTAAAACGTCAATAAAAATGTTGGTGAGTTATAGGTTTAACCTATATATTATCAAATCATAATAATAGACCACAAGATTTCATATTTCAATATACATCCCATACATAGAGATAAAATTCTTTCATATGGTGAACACCTGGTAACCGACATTAACAAGATGCATATAAGAATATCTCCTATCATTCCAGGAAATCCTTCGGACATGATAAAAACGAATTCGAAGTACTAAAGCATCCGGTACTTTGGATGGGGTTTATTAGGCCCAATAGATCTATCTTTAGGATTCGCGTTAATTAGTAGATCGGTTTACTAATTCTTAGGTTACCAAGCAAAAGGGGCATATTCGGCTTCGATCATTCACCCATATAATGTAGTTTCAATTACTTTTGTCTATTTCGTAAAACATTTATAAAACTGCATGTATTCTCATCCCAAAATATTAGATTTTAAAAGTGGGACTATAACTCACTTTCACAGATTTTTACTTCGTCGGGAAGTAAGACTTGGCCACTGGTCGATTCATGAACCTATAACAAATATGTACATATATATCAAAGTATGTTCAAAATATATTTATAACATTTTTAATATGTTTTACTGTTTTAAGTTTATTAAGTCAGCTGTCCTCGTTAGTAACCTACAACTAGTTGTCCACAGTTAGATGTACAGAATTAAATCGATATATATTATCTTAAATCAATCCAGGACCCAGTGTATACACGTCTTAGGCTAGATCACAACTCAAAGTATATATATTTTTGGAATCAACCTCAACCCTATATAGCTAACTCTAACATTACTGCATATAGAGTGTCTATGATTGTTCCAAATAATATATATACATGGGTCGATATGATATGTCAAAACATTTGCATACATGTCTACCCCTATCCCAAGATTACATAATATATTAGAATACATGTATAATACAATGTAAGTTAGCTAGGATATGATTTGTATAGAATTGTTACAATATTTCCCGTAGCTACAACAATCAAAAAATATCCAATATTGTTTTACCCATAACTTCTTCGTTTTAAATCCGTTTTGAGTGAATAAAATTGCTATGGTTTCATATTGAACTCTATTTTATGAATCTAAATAGAAAAATTATAGGTTTATAGTCGGAAATATAAGTTACAAGTCGTTTTTTTAAAGGTAGTCATTTCAGTCGAAAGAACGACGTCTAGATGACCATTTTAGAAAACATACTTCCACTTTGAGTTTAACCATGATTTTTGGATATAGTTTCATGTTCATAAGAAAAATCATTTTCCCAGAAGAACAACTTTTAAATCAAAGTTTATCATAGTTTTTAATTAACTAACCCAAAACAGCCCGCGGTGTTACTACGACGGCGTATATCCGGTTTTACGGTGTTTTTCATGTTTTCGAGTTTTAAATCATTAAGTTAGCATATCATATAGATATATAACATGTGTTTAGTTGAATTTAAAAGTCAAGTTAGAAGGATTAACTTTTGTTTGCGAACAAGTTTAGAATTAACTAAACTATGTTCTAGTGATTTCAAGTTTAAACCTTCGAATAAGGTAGTTTTATATATATGAATCGAATGATGTTATGAACATCATTAGTACCTCAGGTTTTGTGGATAAACCTATTGAAAATGAGAAAAATAGATCTAGCTTCAAAGGATCCTTGGATGGCTTGAAAGTTCTTGAAGTAGAATCATGACACGAAAACAAGTTCAAGTAAGATTATCACTCGAATTAAGATAGTTATAGTTATAGGAATTGAATCAAAGTTTGTATATGAGTATTACCTTGATTTAGAATGATATCTTACTGTAAACAACAAGGATTTCTTGAGGTTGGATGATCACTTTACAAGATTGGAAGTGAGCTAGTAAACTTGGAAGTATTCTTGATTTTATGAAACTAGAACTTGTAGAATTTATGAAGAACACTTAGAACTTGAAGATGGAACTTGAGAGAGATAAATTAGATGAAAAAAATTGAAGAATGAAAGTGTTTGTAGGTGTTTTTAGTCGTTGGTATATGGATTAGATATAAAGGATATGTAATTTTGTTTTCATGTAAATAAGTAATGAATGATTACTAATATTTTTGTAATTTTATGAGATATTTCATGCTAGTTGCCAAAGGATGGTTCCCACATGTTTTAGGTGACTCACATGTGCTGCTAAGAGCTGATCATTGAAGTGTATATACCAATAGTACATACATCTAAAAGTGTGTATTGTACGAGTACGAATACGGGTGCATACGAGTAGAATTGTTGATGAAACTGAATGAGGATGTAATTGTAAGCATTTTTGTTAAGTAGAAGTATTATGATAAGTGTCTTGAAGTCTTTCAAAAGTGTATGAATACATATTAAAACACTACATGTATATACATTTTAACTGAGTCGTTAAGTCATCGTTAGTCGTTACATGTAAATGTTGTTTTGAAACCTTTAGGTTAACGATCTTGTTAAATGTTGTTAACCCATTGTTTATTATATCTAAAGAGATGTTAAATTATTATATTATCATGATACTATGATATATTAATATATCTTAGTATGATATGTATACAGTTAAATGTTGTTACAACGATAATCGTTACATATATGTCTCGTTTCAAAATCATTAAGTTAGTAGTCTTGTTTTTACATATGTAGTTCATTGTTAATACACTTAATGACATGTTTACTTATCATTTATCATGATTAAACATAGTGTATCAATATCTTAATATGATTCATATGTATTTAGTAAGACGTTGTTATAACGATAATCATTATATCTATCGTTTCGAGTTTCTTAATTCAATAAACTCAATTTTATGTACATAACTCATTGTTAAAATACCTAATGAGATACTTACTTATCATAATATCATGTTAACTATATATATAACCATATATATGTCATCACATAGTTTTTACAAGTTTTAACGTTCGTGAATCACCGGTCAACTTGGGTGGTCAATTGTCTATATGAAACCTATTTCAATTAATCAAGTCTTAACAAGTTTGATTGCTTAACATATTGGAGACACTTAATCATGTAAATATCAATTTTATTTAATATATATAAACATGGAAAAGTTCGGGTCACTACAGTACCTACCCGTTAAATAAATTTCGTCCCGAAATTTTAAGCAGTTGGAGGTGTTGACGTATCTTCTGAAAATAAGTGCGGGTATTTCTTCTTCATCTGATCTTCTCATTCCCAGGTAAACTCGGGTCCTCTACGAGCATTCTATCGAACCTTAACAATTGATATCTTGTTTTGTTTAAGTCTCTTAACCTCACGATCCATTATTTCGACGGGTTCTTCGATGAATTGAAGTTTTTCGTTGATTTGGATTTCGTCTAACGGAATAGTGAGATCTTCTTTAGCAAAACATTTCTTCAAATTCGAGATGTGGAAAGTGTTATGTACAGCCGCGAGTTCAAAGGACTAATTTCATTATCGTTTTCGTTACAGAAGAATAAATTGCAAATAGTACATACATGCATATTTGAAAAGAAAAAAAATCAGCGTTTTGTAAAAGAAAATAGTTGCATCATATCAAAGAATCATGTTATTGATTCTGGTCGATTAAAGAGAATCGCATATATATAAATTTATTCCATGCAAGACGATGTTTGATCATCCGTCTTTATTTGCTTAAATTCTTGGTGCTTTAATGAGGTTTTCCTTCCTGCATGAATATGTAGAATAAGCATCATGAGTACTTATATATATAAAATTTGTAATCTCTACAATAATTAAAATTAATAACTAATAATTAAATAATTATTTTCATTGAAACAATTGTATGTTCCATAGCAACTTTGCTACTGCAAAATTAACAAATTGTTCAATTTTACATTGTTTTGCTGGAGAAATTCACTTCAAAACTACAAACACTTAAAACGGATCAATCCTGGTCAATTTGGATTAAAAATAATAATAAAGGGATGAGAACGATTAACTTGTCCACGTGTGAACACAATAATCACATGTGAGTAAAATTTGAGTGGATCTAACCACATGCATGTGATGACCTTATAAAACGTGTTCCTTAGACCTTAGGTTGACTAATAATATTTTATTTTGGAGTAAACGATATATTGTGTCATCAGTAAAGGATCTAAGTTCAGAAGTGTTTTGGCGACGCTACAAGAAAAAGTAGAACGGACGATGGCTCTTTTTTTGCGGCAACGAACCTCGTCGCAAAATAGCCACTAAACGAAAAAATATTTCATTTCCTTGACTGCCTTTTGGTCCAACACTCTTTTGCGGCGACAACCTTTAGAGGTCGCCGCAAATAATCTGGACCCACAACCAGAAAACTCTTTTCTTTTTTCTTTCTAATCAGTAATGGTCAAACGTTCAATTTTTTATTTGCGGCGATGTTTATAGCCGCTATAAACCGTGATTTTTTACTTTTCTCCCCCATTTTTTTCCCACCAAATTTTTTCCCTCCCAAATCAGGGGGTTGCCGCAAAAAAACCCATTTTGTGTAGTGCGAAACAAAAACATATTCTTATTAAGTTTTGTCATACACACATGACATTTGAAATATTACATATACTATATCCAATTTCTAATTTAAAGAAGTTTTCAAAGTTAGTTTAAAACCGTTTAAGAAGCAAATTAAACATATATAGTTATAAATGGAGATAATGGAGGTTTCATGCCATTTAACAAGCAAAATGGGGTATATATACTGTAGTACGTTATGGGTGTTACTATAATTAGTTCTATACTCTTAGGAGCACGCTTAGGGCACTCCCTATCGTGACTAACGCTATTCATCCTCTTAACTGCCACATCAGCAACACATCAACACTTATATCCTATAACTAACACATAAAATCCTATAACTAAACACTCCCTATAATAATTACCAATAACTAACAATGTACAAAAAATATAGCACAAAGTATACACAATTTAAAGCATTGAGGGTCCCACGTGCATATAACACTCTCGCCAAATCCATGGTGAATGCGGGTAACTAACGCGGATAACTAAACGGTGCCTATGGTTAGTTACGGGTAATAACGGGTAACTAACGAGTAACTAGCGGATAACTAATTATAGGGAGTGGTCTTATAAGAACTTGGCCATCAGAGGCGGAACTAGCTTTAGACAGGGGGTGGTAGGTGCTTCCAGTGGATCTGCAAATTTTAAGCTTCAAATTTTGTGTTATCTTATTTTGGCCCGAGCTAGCCAAAAGTCTAAAATGTTGGATAATTTTATTTTACCCCCGGTGTAACATATTCCCAAAGAACTGACCAGGGCGACAACTTTCTTTGTAGGTAGCCTGGAGTCATCAAACAAAAGGGGTATATTTTTTGCTCTTAAGTTTTGAATCGCCAAAATGTTACTGTACTTTAACATGATCAAAAATGGCGCATGGTATGTACTAAGTAGGTGATATCCAATTTAATTATGTCTGGTCTATACTAATTACTCCAGCTCATAATGAGTGTTATCTATGTTACCTTACCTATGCCCCGGTTGTCCTATATTTAGGGAACGGAACTCGACCACTTTCGATGTGCTTCACATCCTCCACAAGGATCTCATAATGCCGCTTCACTTCGGCTGCAGTCTTCCCGCCAACAGCCTTGGCGACATTGTGCCATCGATCAGGTGTATCCTTATCGAACACAGCCAGAGCCTCTTCAAAGTCCTTATTCTGCTTAACAGTCCATGACCCTGACGCACGTGACGACATAGATGCCATGCTAATAAAGGGAAATGTATAAGAATGTATGTAGGATTAAAGGAATTAATGCTTGTTTGAATCCTCAAAAAATTGATATGTGGCAATTGAAGACAATGTGTGTTTTTATAGCTTCACAAGATATGGGTTAAAGTGGGGTACCTTTTGCTAGTTGGATAGTAAAGCTTGCCCAAATAAAAGAACTTAAAATGACTTGTATCCTTAAGAACCACAAATGAGGAGTATCAAAGTTATCTTTCGTGTGGCCGAAGAATCTGTATTTGTCGAATTCAGTAATTTTTTCTATTTATCGATGATCTCATCATATCTCGGTGAGCATATATCTTATTCGCTATAATCTACTTGGCACATCATCTGAGTTAATTATAACAATATCAAGGTCCTAAAATATACAGAAATTGGCATCCCTAGTATTATGATCATTTCTAGGTTAGGCAAATCGATTAAGTTAATTACTGCATGTCTAAAGGGATAAGTATGTCGTTATATGAAAATTATACCGGTCTGTTGTATTACTTAATTTATACTATATACTTTTAAGTTTTTTTTTACCTATCATGAAAATTAAGAGGCTAGGCTATCAGGCAAATTTCTGTAGAATGATTTGTTCTATCACCAAGAAAAATCAACACATTAACATTTTAATTATCTCCTAAATTATGACCAATATCATTGTGAGTGTTTCTATTAAGTATTATAAAGAGTTGGCATTCATGTGTATCAATTTTACATGCTTATGTGGTTATATTATTTTCTGTTTTAGTTGTTGTTGATGATTTTAGTGTCATCGGCTATTTTGTGTGATAAGGTAATTTACTTGAGACAAATGGATTTCGAGTTAAGCTTTATAACAAGTTAGGAGAGTGTGGAGTGCACGCTTGTTTAAACTAACCAGAGTCATTTAATTGAAAGGTTATGTTTGTTAGTTGATGTCTTTTTGGCGAAAAGACACGACTACTAATGAAATGGTGCAAGTTTTTCATGAAATGGTATAACTTTACATGAAATGGTGTAACTTTATATGAAATGGGTGTAAATCATTCATGATATCTATTCATCAAAATGTGTAACCATTCATGAACACCTTTTAGTCAGAAGCTGAAGATGTGATCATTCATGGTACCTCTTCACCAAAGAATGCAACATTTCATACTCTATAAATAGAGAGGATTTGTCTCATATTCAAGATGATGGAAAATTGAACATTCATAATATACATAAAACTTTTTGTTCTTGACTTCCAATTTTAATTGTCTATATTGTAGTTGTGTGTTTGCCTTATCCCGAATAAAGATTTGGTGTAACCCTAAGAAAATATGTGTATATGACGAAATACTTTATAGCGAAAGTGATTACACGATTTAAAAGTTTATTCGGGATTATAAAAATTATAACCCTATCTCCAAAAGTTTTACTGTTCAAGTTAGTCAGGAGGGCTAGTATTTTATTTGAGTGACCATTTGTGATTATATGTTAACTCAAACTATGTCTTTTCTTTTTGTTAAACAAACAAAGATATGCCCGATACATAATTAGCATCCAATGTATCTATATATTCAAAGTTCTTAAAGATTGAGGAAGTTTATGTAAAATAGGAGTGAACAATATCAAATGATAATTTGTTTGGATTGACTTTAGCAGTCAACGGTACTATGTAGTTGTTGTTTCTCAATAATTGACCTTTTAATTTTCATGTTGACAGAATTTATTTTTTAATATTTTTCTTTTAAGGTTGCCCACTTATCTCTTTTGATATGTGTTGTCTTAATCTACTGCTTTTTCTGTCTTAATTATGTATTGGCTCTTTCTGCTGCTGTACTAAAAACTTTGTTTTTGACCCAGCTAGAATTTAATCTTGTCGGATTAGCTTGTTTAGTCCATTATTGTCGTTGAAATGTTGAAACGTTGATATATAATATTTCTTGTTCAGGAGAACAAGGTGGATTGTTTCTGGGCTTAAAAACACTGAGCAATAAGAGTCTGGTGTTATATTGGTGGTGACTTAACTTTTCATAAAAGAAGTCAAGGGTTCGACCCCTATGGTCTCAGACGTATTGTGTTCGACCTCACCCGAGCGAGTTTTACCACACACGATGCCCGTATGGATTCGTCATGGGGGTTTCCTCCTGAGGGGCAGTAAAACAGTAATGTGCATCTCAGGAAATCATCAGGTGGATGAGATCTGACATCGCGTTCAACCCCGTCCATTAAAAAAAAAAAAATTGAGCAATAGTGTTCATCAAATCACGGAGGACTAAAACAGGTAAACGGATAAGGTTTTCTCTATTCAGGTTATAGCTCTATTAAGGTTATATGGAAGGTTCTCACATATATGTGGTGTAATCGGATTATCCCGTGACTATTTCTGACCATTTTCTGACCAATCAAGATGCTATTAGTGAAATTTGAACCATAGACCTATAAATCAAGGTCCAACCAATGGGCATTGAGACGGTTAAATCACGGAGGACTAACAAAAATAGAGAACAAAGGAGCAATTAGCCCATTTTGTTTATTCGGAATGAACACATATATTATTATTGTTTTGATTCCTTTTCAGCAAAATTATATATGATGCTGTACTTATGTACCCTTTACTTGATTTCATGAAGATTTATACCGATACAAATCTCGATTTTGTTACTGAGGGACACACAGTTATGTAGTACTACAAGAATCTTTTTCATCATTTTGTATCTAACGGGGTGAGGATTATGAGAAAATAATAGTACTACGTTTTCTTTTGTTTTTTGGAGTCTGTACAGTCCAATATATCAATACTTGGTCTAATATAGGGTCTTATATCCACAATCACATAATATTCAGTTTCGTTTTTGGCAGCATGCTTTTCATATGAACACTTACAGATTACTAATAACATTTTCACTAATACTATAAATTGATATCTTCTTACCTACAATTAAATTGCGTTCTTGTATTATCCCAAGTAAAATTTAGTGCAACCCGATACTTGTTATGGTCGAAATACTTAATGAAAGTGTTCCATGAATCAACAAACAATTAGGAATTATCAATTCACAACCCTTATTTATCACATATATGAACATGGTCGTCACCTTATGATCATGACATTCAATTTTTACTAATTTTTTGAAAGGCAAGTGCCAAAGCTGCTACCTACCTAGGTTATCTCGTGAAAGCAATGTGTCAACCTTTTATTTCTTGGCGGAGTCACTTCAAAGCTAATATAAAGCGGTAAAGATAAGGTTTTCAATGTTAAGGGTGCCTAGGGAAGGGAGGATTCTTTTACTCGATTAAATGTAAGTTTGGCTTGAGTGATATGGGGTGAGATTCAACTTGGGGTACTGCCAATCCAGGTGATCAGTTCTCACCCCAAGCAGTGAGTTTTCAGCCTTTGATGGTACTGCCAACATCAATGCGACCTAACCAGATTATTTCCATTATGACCTTTGTTCCCGGGATTTGAACATGAGACCTCTTTCAAAGAAACTAGGAAAAGCTAATACGAACGCAAAAACTAAGAAACTCTAGATTTAGTGATTAGTGGTATCTGTTAGTATTTCTTAAGATCTTAATTATCATACTATTAAATAAACTTGGTTGACCATATATGAGAATTCAAACATAAGAGATAAGAATGCACAATCCTATCTCTCCATGGGAGTATGGATTGGTACTACTGGATATTTGTAAGTAGATTGAAATTCTTTATGAAATATCAAAGAGTTACTTTCTCAAAAGGGTAACATATTATCATGGAACATAGGAAAGAACTCGATGGTGATCGAGAATCCTTACGATCAAGTTGTTAAAGGTACATTTGTCTGTTCTTGCCTGGCCACACGATAATGGGGATACAATGACCATGACACAAAAATTAAAACTTGTATATAGCAACTTTTTAAAGGAATCCGTATTTATAAAAAGCAAAGCTAGATATAAAGCAAGATGGATATGTGTAACAACCTATTACCAGTCTCACATCAAATCGATAAGGGAAACCCTTAATTATAAGCTCAAAGTAATGACTAACTAATATCTCTCGCTATTGAAATCTGGATATACCCGATTACCCGGTTAGTCCACTGAATTAACTAGTGAGGGGCGATTGTCTCAAGAGGTGTGACGGGCATGTCAGTGTCAAAATGGGAAAATCTTATACACATTGACCTGAACCAATTATTTGTCAAGCTAATAGTTTTACCATATTCTTTATACTTTTTTTTTTTTGGCTTTCAGAGCTGTAACAACCCTGTTTTTTCCGTCATTTTCGTTAACTGTCTGTTAATCGTTTTAACGGTGATTACTCGAATTTATATGTGTTTAAGTGTATTAAATGCATACTTGATCCCCGGAGGGTTACGTGAATTAATATGGGTTAATATTAATTAATAAACTTATTTCGGATAATGAAATACGATAAAAACGCAATGGTTTGAATAACTGCAAAATTTCTTTTCGAGTAACGAAATGCTCGGGTTTATTTTTAATAATTATTTTAATAATTACTAACTTTGTAAAATATTTAATTTATTGGTATTTTAATCAATCAAATGATTGGATGCGTTTTAACGGTCAGTTTAGCGTTCCGGGCCTTCGGTACGTTTAAACGGCACTTGAAACGGACCACGATTACACGTTAATGGACAACACGAGCCCGGGGTACCCCTATTGGGCCCCAATCGGCCGAACCCCGTCCCATCCCCCTTTTATTTTGATAATTGGGCTTGCTAATTTAATTGTGTGTGCATTAGGCCCTAATATGGAAACTATACAATAGAAGATAAACTCCCTAAACCTAATTAAACCCCTAAAACAATCGACTGCTCCCTCCTCCTGCCTCTCTTTTATTCGATCACCAACCCTGACACAACCACATCAATTTTTGATTTTTAGATTAAGTCTTCAACACGAACGTTGCAATTCTCGTCATCCTCTACGCATTGGTGTAACCAATTTAATTGTTTGAGGAATAAAACTATAAACCCTAATTGATATAAATATGATTTTATTGATGTTTGATAGTGTAAGATATCTATTGCTCAAGTCTATATGCATTATTGTTAATTGCTTGCGTTAATTCGATTGTTTGATGTGATTAGGGTTAATCCCGAATTTGTTTTGCATGGTTATAGAAACTTAACTTTATTGAATGTTAAATATTATTACATATTTGGAATCCAATCGAAAAATTAATAATTTTAGACTTTGGATTTTCGTATTTTCATTACCGTATGCATAAGTTATGATTAAATGAAGTTTTGTTGATGAATCTGTGATTTATTCGAATTATGGAAAAATGTGCATGGAATTGAGTTGTATACTGATCATAAATGTGTAGATAATTCAAAAACATTCAATTTAGACTAGTATATCATGCTAATTGGTGTTGTAATGCTCACGTTATGCTTACTTGAACGTTCATGACAAAACTGATTTGCTCGGTAACATAAAATAATTTCTAAAAGCTATTTGAAATGGGACATTGAATCAATTCTTTGTATATCTGTAAAATTCATATTCTGTAGATAATTTTTCATCTAGGCCTTGTGTTATATGGATTGGTATAGCTTGCGTAATGTGCATGCGAAAACGATAACCTGTATTTTGTCCGAATCTGCTGTGTATGCACCTTTAGCTCTATAAGTTTACTTGTGCATGGTTTTAGAACTTGATCTTATGGATATTTAATCTTCGTATCATATGGGACCAAAGTCTAGTTTATTGCAAACCTTGAAACCTGATACATTATGCACAATAAGGCCATAGTTTTGATAACTACTGAATTGAGCTGAAACAGAATGTCTAACATGCATGAATAAACTGTACCCAATGGCTAAAAAAAATGTCTCATCTTTTAATATGTTGTAGTTTAACTTGTCCTTGAACCATGGCCACTTACCTAGCTTGATTTTCATGTTCCTAGCTCCGGTTATGACCATTTTGAGATTGATGCGCAGATTGAAACTGATTTCGTGTAACGTGTTTCGTGGATACGATTATGTATTTCATGCTAAGACTATAAGTTTGAACTCATGAATAGTTATAAGTTAACTAATTATCAATTTCATGTCTTAAGTGGTACTTGATTGTCATATGCTCATACGTGCCTTAGTTGTACACTACTTAACATGCGGAATGACAACAAATTCGGAAAACGATGAAACTTGAAACTGAAACTAGACATGCATGATATGAACCAAGTTTGACTATTTGACCAACATTTTACATGAACCTACTGATGTGTTGACTTTAGTTGACTACTTTGACCAAGTTTGACTTTTGGTTTGACTTTGGTTGACTTTTGTTGACTGCATAAACTAGTTGACTATATGTTCACTTTTACTTTGAAACGAGTCGAGTCTGATCAATAGGAAAACTTACTCTATGAAACCACTATTGTATATGATGCATGTATTGACCAACTTATATACGTATACTTAGGTTTCTTTACTCGACAGTAAACCTTACAAGCTAATTGCTTACTTTTCTTTTCGAGCTTTTTCAAAGGTGAGTCTACATTCCCGCTTTTTACATATTTTCATGGATGAGAATACATGCTGATCACATTTACATTTTTACTAATGCTTTTATGTTTGACACGAGTACTATTATACATATTGAGTTTTGTTCACAAAGCCCCTAGCTTGAATACTTTTATTACCTTCAAGTAAGCACAATTTAGATAGACAGATCCGTTTGGTTAGATAAACCTCACCCTACTATAATTGTGGTGCATTTACTTTGAACTGTTTGTACACTCGAACAAGTGTACACATTTTTATGGGGTAAAGGAAGTGTAGTGTATACTATACACAGGTCTTTATGCTAGTATTCAGGTGCTCATGGATTATGTAACATTTTGCAATGTTGGATTGTGCTTATTGAAATCTCGTGGTCAAATGTAAATGAATTATTTTTCTAAACACTGTTTTTCAGATATTGTTTACATATGTAAACCTGTAGATTCACCAATATTATTTGTTGACCTGTTTTTGCGTGTTTGTATTCTCAGGTCCATAAGAGGTATAGCTTCAGTTGTTTGTTGAGGATTAGTCTGGCTGTGGAGTCAGCATGCTTTAATAAAGATATTTATTACTTTCGCATTTAAACTTTTGCATATGTTTAATACTGTTGGCTTTTGGTTACGATCACAACAGTGTTACTTATTTTGGTTTATTGACTTATGTTTTAAAGTCAACTGTTTTTAATAAAATTAAATGCGAATGTTTTGAAACGTCTCATATAGAGGCCGTAACTGTTAACTATGGGACATATGATTATCACGCCGTCAGATGGGAATTTGGCGAGGTGTTATAGTTGGTATCATAGCCAGGTTACCTAGGATTAGGCTGCATTAGATGTCGGACTTTAGGACATCTTTTGAGTCTAAACTGTAACCATAGACTAGTTAAGCTACATAGACTATAGTTACACTACTTGCTACTTTACTTGATTTATATCTAACCTAAATGATATAATTGCTACTGTACTAACTTTGTGTTTTTTTTTAGTGCTAGATGACTTATTCCAATCCCATAATTCTTACCGACTCTGACACGGAATCCGAGGAAACAGTGCAGACACAGGGGAACCCTGTACCTGAGATCGAGGATGATGTTATGTCCGTACCTGATATGGAGTCTAAACCCAAGGAGGATCTCGAAGAGGATCCAGAGGAGGAAACCGAGGAGGACCCGGAACCCAAACCCGAACCCGAACCCAAAATACCCGATATGTAGTGACCCGAACTTTTCCATATTTATATATATTAATTGAGATTGATATTTACATGATTAAATGTTTCCAACATGTTAAGCAATCAAACTTGTTAAGACTTGATTAATTGAAATATGTTTCATATAGACAATTGACCACCCAAGTTGACCGGTGATTCACGAACGTTAAAACTTGTAAAAACTATACGATGACATATATATGGTTATATATATAGTTAACATGATTTTATTATAAGTATGTATCTCATTAGGTATTTTAACAATGAGTTATATACATAAAAATGAGGCTATTAATTTAAGAAACTCGAAAACGATATATATAACGATTATCGTTATAACAACGTCTTACTAGGTACATATGAATCATATTAAGATATTGATACACTTGGTTAATTATGTTAAATGATAAGTAAATATATTATTAAGTGTATTAACAATGAAATACATATGTAAAAATAAGACTATTAACTTAATGATTTCGAAACGAGACATATATGTAACGATTATCGTTGTAACGACATTTAACTGTATATATATCATAATAAGATATATTAGATATCATAATATCATAATAATATAACAATTTAACATCTCATTTGTTATAATAAACAATGGGTTAACAACATTCAACAAGATCGTTAACCTAAAGGTTTCAAAACAACATTTACATGTAATGACTAACGATGACTTAACGACTCAGTTAAAATGTATATACATGTAGTGTTTTAATATGTATTTATACACTTTTGAAAGACTTCAATACACTTATCAAAATACTTCTACTTAACAAAAATGCTTACAATTACATCCTCGTTCAGTTTCATCAACAATTCTACTCGTATGCACCCGTATTCGTACTCGTACAATACATAGCTTTTAGATGTATGTACTATTGGTATATACACTCCAATGATCAGCTCTTAGTAGCCCATGTGAGTCACCTAACACATGTAGGAACTATCATTTGGCAACTAGCATGAAATATCTCATAAAATTACAAAAATATGAGTAATCATTCATGACTTATTTACATGAAAACAAAATTACATATCCTTTATATCTAATCCATACACCAACGACCAAAAACACCTACAAACACTTTCTTTCTTCAATTTTCTTCATCTAATTGATCTCTCTCAAGTTCTATCTTCAAGTTCTAAGTGTTCTTCATATATTCTACAAGTTCTAGTTACATAAAATCAAGAATACTTTCAAGTTTGCTAGCTCACTTCCAATCTTGTAAGGTGATCATCCAACCTCAAGAAATCTTTGTTTCTTACAGTAGGTTATCATTCTAATAAAAGGTAATAATCATATTCAAACTTTGATTCAATTTCTATAACTATAACAATCTTATTTCAAGTGATGATCTTACTTGAACTTGTTTTCGTGTCATGATTCTGCTTCAAGAACTTCGAGCCATCCAAGGATCCGTTGAAGCTAGATCCATTTTTCTCTTTTCCAGTAGGCTTATCCAAGGAACTTAAGGTAGTAATGATGTTCATAACATCATTCGATTCATACATATAAAGCTATCTTATTCGAAGGTTTAAACTTGTAATCACCAGAACATAGTTTAGTTAATTCTAAACTTGTTCGCAAACAAAAGTTAATCCTTCTAACTTGACTTTTAAAATCAACTAAACACATGTTCTATATCTATATGATATGCTAACTTAATGATTTAAAACCTGGAAACACGAAAAACACCGTAAAACCGGATTTACGCCGTCGTAGTAACACCGCGGGCTGTTTTGGGTTAATTAATTAAAAACTATGATAAACTTTGATTTAAAAGTTGTTATTCTGAGAAAATGATTTTTATTATGAACATGAAACTATATCCAAAAATTATGGTTAAACTCAAAGTGGAAGTATGTTTTCTAAAATGGTCATCTAGACGTCGTTCTTTCGACTGAAATGACTACCTTTACAAAAACGACTTGTAACTTATTTTTCCGACTATAAATCTATACTTTTTATGTTTAGATTCATAAAATAGAGTTCAATATGAAACCATAGCAATTTGATTCACTCAAAACGGATTTAAAATGAAGAAGTTATGGGTAAAACAAGATTGGATAATTTTTCTCATTTTAGCTACGTGAAAATTGGTAAAAAATCTATTCCAACCATAACTTAATCAACTTGTATTGTATATTATGTAATCTTGAGATACCATAGACACGTATACAATGTTTCGACCTATCATGTCGACACATCTATATATATTTCGGAACAACCATAGACACTCTATATGTGAATGTTGGAGTTAGCTATACAGGGTTGAGGTTGATTCCAATATATATATAGTTTGAGTTGTGATCAATACTGAGATACGTATACACTGGGTCGTGGATTGATTCAAGATAATATTAATCGATTTATTTCTGTACATCTAACTGTGGACAACTAGTTGTAGGTTACTAACGAGGAAAGCTGACTTAATAAACTTAAAACATCAAAATATATTAAAAGTGTTGTAAATATATTTTGAACATACTTTGATATATATGTATATATTGTTATAGGTTCGTGAATCAACTAGTGGCCAAGTCTTACTTCCCGACGAAGTAAAAATCTGTGAAAGTGAGTTATAGTCCCACTTTTAAAATCTAATATTTTTGGGATGAGAATACATGCAGGTTTTATAAATGATTTACAAAATAGACACAAGTACGTGAAACTACATTCTATGGTTGAATTATCGAAATCGAATATGCCCCTTTTTATTAAGTCTGGTAATCTAAGAATTAGGGAACAGACACCCTAATTAACGCGAATCCTAAAGATAGATCTATTGGGCCTAACAAACCCCATCCAAAGTACCAGATGCTTTAGTACTTCAAAATTTATATCATATCCGAAGGGTATCCCGGAATGATGGGGATATTCTTATATATGCATCTTGTTAATGTCGGTTACCAGGTGTTCACCATATGAATGATTTTTATCTCTATGTATGGGATGTGTATTGAAGTATGAAATCTTGTGGTCTATTGTTACGATTTGATATATATAGGTTAAACCTATAACTCACCAACATTTTTGTTGACGTTTAAAGCATGTTTATTCTCAGGTGAATACTAAGAGCTTCCGCTGTTGCATACTAAAATAAGGACAAGATTTGGAGTCCATGTTTGTATGATATTGTGTAAAAACTGCATTCAAGAAACTGATTTCGATGTAACATATTTGTATTGTAAACCATTATGTAATGGTCGTGTGTAAACAGCATATTTTAGATTATCATTATTTGATAATCTACGTAGAGCTTTTAAAACCTTTATTTATGGAATAAAGGTTATGGTTTATTTTAAAAATGAATGCAGTCTTTGAAAAACGTCTCATATAGAGGTCAAAACCTCGCAACGAAATCAATTAATATGGAACATTTTTAATCAATAAGAACGGGACATTTCACGATACACCTACTGGCACCAAATCACATTTCAGGGACCCATATTATGATAACCCCTACGGACCGAAAGACCACCGTAGGATACCGAAGGGACCCGCCCGAGGCAATAATCCATTTTGGAAAAGCTTTTCATATAACAACCGAACACTTCAAGAGTGATGTCGTTTCCACCCTTATGATGCTTCTACTTCCAAACCTAACACCTCTATTGCTGCTACCAATAACAATGATACCGATGACCTTAAGCTGAGAGTTTAGAACCTAGAGAAGATCGCTGAGTACCTATTGAAAGATCTTCGTAAACCTAAATAGAAATTCTTTATTGAACTTGTTCCACCTTACTAGATACTATTTCGTATTATCACTTATTACTTGGTGTTTACACATACATTGCTTGATATGGTTTTTCTACTATTCAGGTTTTTACGTTATAACTTTGAGATATTCTATTTCTTTATTAATGCATGAATAATAAATGAATAGTTTTGCTACTTAAAGTGGTCGGTTTAATATTAGTCTGTGATGCATGTTGAGTTATTAATAACTGTTGTGAATTGCTTGTTGTCACTACTATCACTACATAACACTACTATCACTAGTGACACTACTGTCACTACTGTCACTACTTACTACTACTAGTGTTACTCAACACTACTTCTCACTACTAAGGAATTTCTTCGTATTATTATTATTTACTAGTCTTCAAAACTCGTTGCTAGTATATTTTTATATGGCATTGTTTTGACACTGACTTGGTGTATTTTCTGTATTGAAGATCATGCCTCCAAAGGAATCAACTGCTACTCATATCAGGAGACTCGTTAACGAAGGAATCACGGCAGAGAGAGCCGAGCTACTCAGGAAATTCAACAACATGCATAACAACAACGACCGTGGTGGTCCGAGCAACAACAACGGCAACCAAGGCTGTGATGGATGTTCTAATAAGACATTCACTAGCTGCAACCCACACTCCTTTAGTAGGACCTAGGGACCCGTTGGTCTCAAACATTGGTTCGAGAAATTAGATTCTGTTTTCCGTATCAGCGGGTGTAATAATGATGATCGAGTGAGATTTGCTATGAGCACACTATCTGACAGTGCGCTCACTTGGTGGAATAATTATGCACAATCCTTGGGTCATGATCAAGCTTATGCCCTTCCCTGGAAAACTTTGAAGCAGAGAATGATAGAGGAGTATTATTCTCGCAATGAGATCAAGAAGATGGAACGTGAGTTCCGTGGACTGAAGTTAGTTGGCACTGATCTCACTGGATATAACAAGAGGTTTTTCGAGTTGGTTTGGATGTATCCCGAAATGGTCACTCCTGAGACTCGTAAGATCGAGCAGTATATTGAAGGTCTAAGTGAGAATATTCAAGGTGGGGTTACTACGTCCAAACCCACTACTGTGCAAGAAGCTATTGATATGGAAATTTTGTTACTAGATCAGATCGCGCAATGAGGAAAGGGTACTACTGTAAATGAGGTTAAGTCTAATGATGGTAAGAGAAAGTGGAATGGTGGGCAAGACAAGAACTATAACCAACAACCGTTTAAAAAGTAGGATACTTACAGAAATGACACTGGGGTCACTGGAGCTAACTCTGGGTATAAGTGTAAGAAGACACAATGTCAAAGGTATGGCAAGCATCACTCTGGAACCTGTACTACTGTAATTTGTGACCGGTGTAAGAAGTTTTGCCATTTGGCCAGGGATTGCAAGGTTAACCTTAACAACAATACCAACAACAACACTGCGAACAATGCAAATAGTACTAATAATACTAAGAATTGTTTTGGTTCCGGACAGCCGGGTCATGTCAAGAAAGATTGTCCCAAGAACAACACTGGAGTTGCTCGAGTTCGGGCATTCAACATCAACTCTGCAGAAGCTCGTGATGATTCGAAGCTAGTCACAGGTACGTTTTCACTCAATGATCAACATGTTTATGTTTTATTTGACACTGATGCTGATAGAAGTTTTATATCTAAGGATATTTATCACAACATTAAGAACCCTGTTTCTCCCTTAGATAACGTATATTTCATAGAACTAGGGAATGGTAACTTGATGAGAGCTGATAACATTATTCGTGATTGTATTTTGAAGTTAGAGGGTAAGCCTTTTAACATTGATGTGATACCTATTAAACTGGGAAGTTTTGACCTTGTAGTTGGAATGGACTGGTTATCTGACGTGGTCTGTGACCTAAAGGCTATTCGTATTCCTATTGCCAATGGTGAACCTATGATGATTTATGGAGAAAAGAGCAACACACAACTGCATCTCATTAACTGCCTAAAAGTTCAGAAGTATGTGAGAAAGGGATGTATCGCGTTTATGGCTCACGTAAGCCAAGTTGAACCTGAAGAAAGGAGACCCGAAGATGTTCCTACAGTTAAGGAATTTCTTGATGTTTTTTTTGGAGGAACTACCTGGTCTCCCACCACATCGGGAAATTGAGTTTCAGATTGATCTAGTGCTAGAAGCGGCACCGGTGGCTCGTGCACCATATAGACTTGCACCGCCAGAGCTTCAAGAGTTGTCTAGTCAACTGCAAGAGTTGTTGGTCAAGGGATTTATACGACCGAGTTCTTCACCTTGGGGAGCTCCGGTCTTGTTCGTTAAGAAGAAGGATGGGTCGATGAGATTATGTATCGACTATAGAGAGTTGAACAAGTTTACAATCAAGAATTGTATCCACTGCCGAGAATTGATGACTTATTCGATCAATTACAGGAATCTAGCTGTTATTCGAAGATTGACCTGAGATCTGGTTATCACCAATTGAGGGTCAAAGAAGCTGATGTCCCGAAGACGGCGTTTAGAACACGCTATGGACATTATGAGTTTACAGTGATGCCGTTTGGTTTGACGAACGCACAAGCAGTGTTCATGGAGCTCATGAACCGTGTGTGTAAGCCATACCTAGATAAATTCATCATTATGTTTATTGATGATATATTGGTGTACTCCAAGAATAAAGAAGAGCACGAGCAGCATTTACATTCGATACTGACTATGCTCAGAGAAGAGCAACTGTATGCAAAGTTCTCGAAGTGTGAATTTTGGTTGCAAGAATTACAATTCCTTAGTCATGTTGTAGGTGTCAATGGAATACAAGTTAATCCGGCGAAGATCGAAACGGTTAAGAATTGGGAAACCCCAAAGACACCAACTCAGATCCGACAATTTCTGGGTCTAGCTGGTTACTACAGGAGATTCATTGAAGGATTCTCTGAGATTTCCTGACCATTAACCATGTTGACTCATAAAGGCAAGAAGTATGAGTGGTCAGAACCACAAGAAACTGCATTTCAGTTGTTGAGGGAGAAGCTAACAACTACACCGACCATAAGAGTTTACATCGCATATTTGATCAGAAGCAGCTCAACATGAGACAGCGACGTTGGGTGGAATTGCTTAACGATTACGATTGTGAACTTAAATACCATCCCGGCAAGGCGAGTTGTAGCGGATGCCTTGAGCAGGAAAGAGAGAGAGAAACCTCTCAGGGTTAAAGCTCTTAACTTACTTGTATGTACGAACCTTACATCACAGATCCGTGAAGCACAACTGGAAGCCGTGAAACAAGAGAATATTGATGTTGAATTTATCAGAGGGTTGGATAAGAAATTCGACATAAAAGAGGATGGAACACGATATTTTGCTAACTGAATCTGGATACTAAAGTTTGCTGGATTGAGAGAACTAGTGTTGGAGGAAGCACACAAGTCAAGGTACTCAATTCATCCTGGATCAGATAAAATGTACCAAGATTTAAAGGCGTTTTATTGGTGGCAAAATCTGAAAGCTGATATTGCTACCTATGTCGAAAAATGCTTGACTTGCGCTAAGGTCAAGGCTGAACACCAGAAACCATCAGGGCTACTGACTCAACCAGAGATTCCCCAGTGGAAGTGGGAATGTATTGCAATGGACTTCATCACGAAATAGCCAAAAACCGTGGGAGGTTACGGCACCATTTAGGTTGCCGTGGATCGTCTCACTAAGTCTGCACACTTCTTACCTATAAGAGAAACTGACAAGATGGAGAAGTTAGCACAAGTCTACATAAAGGAAGTCATCTCTAGGCATGGAGTGCCTGTATCCATTATATCTGATCGCGACACTAGATTTACTTCTAGATTCTAGCAAACATTATAGAAAGCAATGGGGACTCATTTTGATATGAGTACGACATATCACCCCCAGACTGATGGCCAAAGTGAACGAACTATTCAAACCCTAGAGGACATGCTGCGAGCACGTGTCATTGATTTCGAAAACAGATTGGATAAGTATTTACCGCTAGCTGAGTTCTCATACAACAACAGCTACCATACGAGCATTAAGGCTGCACCTTTCGAAGCATTGTATGGAAGAAACTGTAGTGGAGCGAATTGGGGGATTGTCAGTTGACAGGTCCTGAGATTATTCAGGAGACAACAGAGGAAATCGTACAGATTCAACAACGATTGAAAACGGCTCAGAGTCATCAAAAGAGCTATGCCGACGTTAGAAGACAAGATTTACAATTTCAAGTTGGCGACAAAGTCATGCTTAAGGTATCACTCTGGAAGGGTGTAGTACGGTTCGAAAAACGAGGTAAATTGAGTCCTAGGTATGTTGGACCATTCGAGATAACTGAAAGAGTTGGACCAGTGGCTTACATAATGGAACTGCGACAAGCACTCAGTAGAATACATGACACTTTCCATGTGTCCAACCTGAAGAAATACCTAGCCGACGAGAGCTTGGTGATTCCATTAGAGGAACTGTGCATCATTGACAAACTTCATTTTATTAAAGAGCCTGTCGAGATCATGGATCGTGAGGTCAAACGCTTAAAGCAAAGTAACATTCCTATCATTAAGGTTCGGTGGAACGCACGAAGAGGCCCAGACTTCACGTGGGAGCGTGAAGATCAAATGAGGCAAAAGTACCGCAACTGTTTCCGGAGGAAACTACTTCAGCGGACTTTCACTAAAATTTTGGAACGAAATTTTCAATAACAGGTGGGTAATGTAACAACCCTGCTTTTTTCGTCATTTTCGTTAACTGTCTGTTAATTGTTTTAACGGTGATTACTCGGATTTATATGTGTTTAAGTGTATTAAATGCATACTTGATCCCCGGAGGGTTACGTGAATTAATATGGGTTAATATTAATTAATAAACTTATTTCAGATAATGAAATACGATAAAAAAGCAACAGTTTGAATAACTGCAAAAAAAAAAAAATTCGAGTAACGAAAAGCTCGGGTTTATTTTTAATAATTATTTTAATAATTACTAGCTTTGTAAAATATTTAATTTATTGGTATTTTAATCAATCAAACGATTGGTTGCGTTTTAACGATCAGTTTAGTGTTTCGGACCTTTGGTACGTTTAAACGGCACTTGAAACGGACCACGATTACATGTTAATGGACAACACGAGTCCGGGCACCCCTAGTGTTCCCCAATTGGCCAAACCCCATCCCCTCCCCCTTTTATTTTGATTTTTTGGCTTGCTAATTTAATTGTGTGTGCATTATGCCCTAATATGGAAACTATATAATTGAAGATAAACTCTCTAAACTTAATTAAACCCCTAAAACAATCGACTGCTCCCTCCTCCTGCCTCTCTGTTCATCGATCACCAACCCTCACACAACCACATAAACTTTTGATTATTAGATTAAGTCGTCAACACGAACGTTGCAATTCCCGTCATCCTCTACGCATTGGTGTAACCAATTTAATTATTTGAGGTATAAAACTATAAACCCTAATTGATATAAATCTGATTTTATTGATGTTTGATAGTGTAAGATGTCTATTGCTCAAGTCTATATGCGTTATTGTTAATTGCTTGCGTTAATTCGATTGTTTGATGTGATTTGGGTTAATCCCGAATTTGTTTTGCATGGTTACAGAAACTTGACTTTATTGAATGTTAAATATTATTACATATTTGGAATTCTCTCGAAAAATTAATAATTTTAGGCTTTGGATTTGCGTATTTTCGTTACCGTATGCGTAAGTTATGATTAAATGAAGTTTTGTTGATGAATCTGTGATTTATTCGAATTCTGAAAAAATTTGCACAGAATTAAGTTGTATACTGATCATAAATGTGTAGAGAATTCAAAAACATTCAATTTAGATTAGGATATCATGCTAATTGGTGTTGTAATGCTCACGTTATGCTTACTCGAACATTCATGACAAAACTGATGTGCTCGGTAACTTAAAATAAATTCTAAAAGCTATTTGAAATGGGATATTGAATCAAGTCTTTGCATATCTGGAAAATTCATATGTTGTAGATAATTTTTCATCTGTGCTTTGTGTTATATGGATTGGTATAGCTTGCGTAATGTGCATACGAAAACAATAACCTGTATTCTGTCCAAATCTGCTACGTATGCACCTTTAGCTCTATAAGTTGACTTTTGCATGGTTTGAGAACTTAATCTTCTGGATATTTAATCTTTTTATGATATGTGACCAAAGTCTATTTTATAGAAATCTCGTGGATCATGTAACATTTTGCAACATTGGGTTGTACTTATTGAAATCCCTTGGTCAAATGCAAATGAATTATTTTTCTGAACATTGTTTTTCAGATATTGTTTACATATTTAAACCTGTAGATTCACCAACATTATTTGTTGATCTATTTTTGCGTATTTGTATTCTCATGTCCATAAGAGGTATAGCTTTCGCTGTTTGTTGAGGATTGGTCTGGCTGTGGAGTCAGCATGATTTAATAAAGACATTTATTACTTTTGTATTTAAACTTGTGCATCTGTTTGATACTGTTGACTTGTGGTTACGATCACAACCGTGTTACTTATTTTGGTTTATTGACTTATGTTTTAAAGTCAATTGTTTTTAAGAAAATTAAATGCGAATGCTTTGAAACGTCTCATATAGGGGGCATAACTGTTAACTGTGGGACCTATGATTAACACGCCGTCATATGAGAATTTGATGGAGTGTTATAAGAGCTCTCAAAATACAGTACCATTTTATACCCATTTGACCAATAACATAAGCAGAATTGACACATTCAGAATATATATATATATATATATATATATATATATATATATATATATATATATATATATATATATATATATACATATAGCCAAAAGTTCAAACGAGAACAATAAAAAAGGCGAGAACTGCGATAACTTTTTATTTATAAATATTTTCACATGTAACTAGATTGAATCACACATAAACCTTGATGAAGAGTATGAATGAACATAAAATAGTTGAAAAACACTTATATTTTACTTATATAATTAAATATATAATTTCTCGTTCACATGTGCATATTTGTTTCCGAACATGTGAACAATTTCAAATAATTAACAATTCAACATGTAATTTAAGCTAATGAACATATGTTTGTTAATGATATGTACATTAATTAACATTTGCATGTAATTTGTTGCATTTAAACGCATAAAAACTATTGAATTAAATAGTTCTCGCAGTTCTCACCTTTTTAGTGGTTCTTGTGACGACCCGGAAATTTTTGACCAAATTTAAACTTAATCTTTATATGGTTTCGACATGATAAGCAAAGTCTATTAAATTAAATTTCAAAATTTTTGAACTATTTTATGAAATCATTTGACCTTCGACCAGTTCCGACGATTCACGAACAATTAATTATAACTTGATAGGTGTATGTATGTATGTATGTATGTATGTATATATATATATATATATATATATATATATATATATATATATATATATATATATATATATATATAAATTAGAAACATAATTTTAAATATTGTATGTTGTTGTTACTAAAATTTATTTATGTAAAGTAAAATAAAAATAGAATATTATAATGATTATTATTTAAAAAGTATATATATATATATATATATATATAAAGTATATTGAATATATATTTATATATATATAGTTTCGAATTTATTTGGAAAATGATAGTAACACTCAATTATCATTCGATTGTTAATAAACAAGTTATAAACGAACTTATGTGATTTTAAAATAAACGGTGATCCGAAAATGAGCTATATAAATTTTAGGCTTATTATAAATATATTTAGAAGCTAATTAATAAATTTCAACATTTTTCATATTTTACCCAGAATCGAGAGGTACAGTTGATGTAATTTTTATTTATTAAATTAATGATTGAATTTTATACCATAATGACCAAAATAAATAAATATAGTTAATTTAAAAATATGGGATTTTTCTGAATACTTTTTTTCGCCACTGAGTAACATCGGAGTACAAAATAATAGTGCGTGAAAACTGTTGGTAGTTAAATGACAAGTGATCGACTGCTAACTATGTAATTATTGAATTCATGTATATAACTGTGCCTAATTGAAATTTAATTGAGTTTACTATGCATCACTATAGCACACTGTTTAACTCCTGATTCATATGATTGATATTATTATATATTATAATTATTATTATATTAATTAATCTATTCTTATCATATAAAATATATATATATATATATATATATATACATATATATATATACATATATATATATACATATATATATATACATATATATATATATATATGTATGTATATATATATATATGTATGTATATATATATATATATATACATACATATATATATATATATATATATGTATATATATATATATATATATATATATATATATATATATATATATATATATATATATATATATATATATAGATATATATATATATGTATATATATATGAGTTACGGGAATGATAACTCACCATCACCTAGCTTCATCCCTAAACCACCATCACCGGTACCCAACGAACCATGACCACCTTCCAACTTGAACCACCACCAACGAGCCACCATAAATCGTCACTCTTCTCTACCTCTCTCTCACTCTCATACTCTCTCACCTATTTACTATCGTGAGCTTACCACAACCCAAACCCACTTATTGTTGATAACCAAAACCCACTTCAACCCGAGATAATCCGATCACTTTCTTCTCCTCTAACACCATCGATCACCTTTGAAAAACACCATAACCAACCAAAATAACAGCCACCAAGACCCAAAACACCTGACCACCTATCAACTTATGTAATAAATTTTGTCTCCTGTTTTTCTTGTTTAATTAAAAAAATGAAACCCACTTGGAGTTACAACTGCTATACTCTTTTAATCTAATAACATAATCTATCCACTATTACAGTTTATCGTTGTCGTCGGGAACCCAACCAAAGGACCACAATGAATACCATCACTCATAACCGATCATCAAATTTTTTTCTGTAATTTCTACAATGTTCGTTTTTGTTGTTCCAGTCCAGCTCGCAACCTTACTAACCTGCTGCTAGTTCAAGCCTGTTACAGCTGCTATGATTTCTATTTGTTCGTATTCAACTGCAACTACCTTCATCGAGTTACCATGGTTGTTGCTCGCTATCTTTATTTCTTTTCTTCCTGTTTCTATACTATACGATGATGATGATGATGGCGGCTTGTTATGATGTATGACGAAGACGATATAGTAACGGGCTTATTCATTTAAATGTTGGGCCAAATCTGTTTTTATACAAGTGGGCTGCAATATTTATGCTTGGTGGGCCATGAATTTGATTGCTATTTGGGTCGAAGCCCAATTGTAATTAGACTTTGATAAACACACGGTGATATAATGATTGATGAAACGAAGAAGAAAAAGGAAACCGAAATTTCGGTTTATATAAAATTAAATTAGTAGTTATTTCAGAAATAACAAAACAGAGGGATGGTTTGGGAGGGTGCTAGGGAAACAAGAGGTCGCGGGTTCGAGCCAGAGCAGGAACGTCTATTTATTTTTAAAAGCTTGTTACTCTAAGGTAGTAATTTCAATATCGTTATTATTATTATATTGTTATTGTTATTGTTATTGTTATTGTTATTGTTATTGTTATTGTTATTGTTATTGTTATTGTTATTATTAGTATTATAACTATTATTATTATTATTATTATTATTATTATTATTATTATTATTATTATTATTATTATTATTATTATTATTATTATTATTATTATTATTATTATTATTATTATTATTACTAATACAAGTATTAAGTATCATTTATTATTATTATTATTTTTATTATGATTATGGTTACAATTATGATATGATTATTATTAGTATTATTATTAAGTATCAAGTATTATTATCTTTATTATCATTATTATTATTATTTCAAGTATTATTATTATTAATAAACATTATTATTATCATTATTAGTATTGTTATTAAAAAATATTATTTTTACAACTATATTATTATTATTATTATTATCATCATTTTTACTACTGGTATCATTATTATTATTATTATTATTATTATTATTATTATTATTATTATTATTATTATTATTATTATTATTATTATTATTATTATTATTATTATTATTATTATTATTATTATCATTTTTAATGTAAGTAGTATTATTATTGAAATTAACTTTTTTTATAAAATTATCATTTTTATTATTAGAACTATCATTATTATTATTATTATTATTATTATTATTATTATTATTATTATTATTATTATTATTATTATTATTATTATTATTATTATTATTATTATTATTATTATTATTATTAGAATTATCATTATTTTTATTATCATTTTTATTATTATTCCTAACACTAATATTATTATTTTTATCATTATTATTATTAGTATTATTAATATACCAAAATAAAGATTTTCTACATAAAAATATATTATTTACATAAAACATAACTATATTAATATGTTTGTAATAAATATTAATTATATATTTAATGTATATAAAAATAAATATAGTTAATTTAGTTATGAATGAAACGTACAAGTTACTAAAATAACAATTAAATTTGTTCGATTACCATTATATGTGTTAATATACATATAAATCATATAGGTTCGTGAATCTGAGGCCAACCCTGCATTGTTCAGTATCGTCGTATGCATATTTTTACTACAAAATTATCGTATCGTGAGTTCTTTTGATTCCCTTTTACTCTTTACATTTTTGGGACTGAGAATACATGCGCTGCTTTATAACTGATTTACAACTGTTTTATTCAATGCTTTTACAATCTATATTTTTGGAATACATGAGATGCTTTTATAAATGTTTGACGAGATAGACACAAGCAAAACATTCCTCGAATGAATTATTATGCAGACAGAAGTTCTGTGGATTATTATTGAATTAGTTGGACGTTATAATTGTCACTAATTGTTGTGAATATTTTCCCCTGATTATTATTGCTTGGTAACCTAAGAATTAGAAAACGGGTATGGCCCTAATTCACGTGAATCCTAAAGGTAGCTACCGGGTTTAACACCCCCACCCAGAATGTTCACTAGACGGAAGAGCTAGTGGGCGTGGTGTTTAGTACTTCGAAGTTTATATATTTTACAGACGAGATGTTCTGTTTTGGGGATATTATTGATGCACATTATATGTTAAGGTCGGTTACCATGTTGAGCAATGAAATCAAAGTGAATGTTATGTATCGAGAGAATGATTTTTATACACAGGTTATGTGTATTATATTTTGTACACGAGATATGTGTACGGTTATTTAAAAATCGCGAGGCAACCTACGGGGGAGAAAAGGATACGAACCTACTATGCCAAGCATTATGAAAAATGGTTTAGTACACGAGATTAGGTGTACTGTATTTAAATCTTGTGGTCTATCAAAATGATGAATTTTATTATTTATGATAAACCTATGAACTCACCAACCTTTTAGTTGACACTTGAAAGCATGTTTATTCTCAGGTATGAAAGAAATCTTTCGTTGTGCATTTGCTCATTTTAGAGATACTACTTGGAGTCATTCATGGCATGTTTCAAAAGACGTTGTATTCGAGTCGTTGAGTTCATCAAGAATATTTTTAAGTCAATTATAGTTGGATATATTATGAAATGGTATGCATGCCGTCAAGTTTCGATGTGATGAAAGTTTGTCTTTTAAAAACGAATGCAATGTTTGTAAAATGTATTATTTAGAGATCAAATACTTCGCAATGAAATCAACTATCGTGAATCGTTTATAATTGGTATGAATGGGTCCTTTCAGTTGGTATCAGAGCAGTGGTCTTAGCGAACCAGGTCTTGCATTAGTGTGTCTGACTGATAGTTGATTTGATGCATTAGTGGGTCTGGACTTCGACCGTTTCTCCATGTCAAAAGTTTTACTTATCATTTCATGTCAAAAATTACTTGCTTATCATCCCTAAAGTCTAGACACATCTTACTGCCTCTATTACATAGATAGTGTATAGATAAAATCGTATCTTAGCATATCTGTTACTGTAAACTTTTCCTGACATATTTCATAAATTCCTCCGTAATTTATGACATCTCTTTTTCTATATATAGATATTCTATGTAATTAGAATATCATCCGATATCCGAAACATCATATTCACCCTCATTGGCAGGATATCTCACAACGATTATATGATATCCTAAATTCTAAACTTTATTCATCCGCTCGTTCCGACCGACAATCATTCCGGAATAATGGAAGAAGTCAAAGAGGTTCGCGCTCGAGTAATCAATTTCGAGAATATGGTGCAAAACTTACCAGCTTCAGCAACATCACCGGCACCAACAGTACCACCAACAACCCAAGTTTCAATATCACATGCCTCAGTATCTCATTCTGTACCTCGAGCATAATCATCGTTCTACGTATCATTCTATCTATTTTATCTTCATTTTACATGGCAATTATGTAATCTCTAATGTTTTAGAGATTATATATTCTTATTCGAATGGTAAATCAAATGAGTTTAATAACATATTAACTCATTAAATCTATGATTACATCTGAAGAAAATATATATGTATATATGTTTTCATAAAGATTGTAATTAAAAAAAATCTTTTGTACAAACTGTTAATGGTGAAAATATTTTAACGGGTAGGTAATACCCGAGGAATATTTAAATTTCATATTAATAAGTTACACTGTACATTCTTCGAATCTGATACAACAGTCATTTACTATCCTACTTACATCCACAGATATACGAATCCGTTCATCACAGAATAACCATTTTCATTCATTTTCATATTTGGATTTTGACTTATCAGAATCCAATAAGTGGCATAATGAAGAAAACATTGGACAAAAATAAAACTTGTTAGAAACAAACAAATTAACTATGAGAAATTTTGTTAAGAATCCACGCAAACAAAAATCCTAGCTAACTGTTCCTAGCTAACTGCTAATTCCTTATTACAATTATTTATCGCAATTTATTTATCGCAGTTTTAAATCTCGCAATTTTATTTATCGTCATTTAATTTCTATTATTTATTTTATGCACTTTAAATATCGGGACACGTATACAATATTTTGACATATCATATCGACGTCATCTATATATATTATTTGAAATAATCATAGACACTCTATATGCGGTAATGCTTGAGTTAGCTATACAGGGTCGAGGTTGATTCTAAAATAATATATATACCTTGAGTTGTGATCGAGTCTGAGACATGTATACAATGATTCATGATACGTATTAGTTAATTCGAATATTATATATGAATTATTGAATTACTAACTGTTGAATAGTAACTGTGGACTACTAACATTGAACAATTAAAATGAATTAAAATATTGATTATAACATATGAAACTAAATATTTTTTTAAGTTTGCCACTTGATTTCATCTTAAACCTCATTTGTATCTTGACGATTACAATCTGCGTTCAAACCTTTCATGATTCTTGAAAACACCTAATCGAGAGGGTGAACCAACTGCACTTCATCTACGGAAGAAAAGATTGATGCATATAGTTATGTACCTGAAAAACTCTCGGAAACTGAGTAAACGTTTAACACGTAGCTGTGCTAATTCCTATAAGCATTATTATTACCAAAAATAACTTTGCAACTCCTGTTCAAGATAGCCAGTTTTGTCACAGCTCCAGCAAGTCAAATTCGACTTATCGTTCGAAACAACCTTATTATAACCTTGATATATAATTTTTCCTTTCGTCATCGTTAGCGGGAAACCATTTATGTTCCACCACATTAGCAGTAAACTTACCAGCAACTTCATTACTCATTGGCTTAAGTCTCTCCAAAGAACTATTATATTTGTTCATTAAAACCCTATCATATACTTATCCGCATCTTGTAACGAGAATTGCCATAACAAGTACCAGGAAAATCAGCAATCAGTATTTTGAATCTCACAACGTCTCTGCATTAATAGTTATATGTATACATATAACATTTATCTCTTAGAATTATGATCTTTCATTCTGAAAGTCCGAAAAACACCCAGTCTACGAATCAATACTCCAAATTTTTAGAAAACTAAATGAAGCAGCAGAAACTGTAAACAACCGTAAATGACCTAACCATCGAAAGTTTGGTGATAAAGAATAGTATGTTGGCAAAGCTCAGAAAAGTTGAAACTGGAAAACGGATTGAGCAAACGATGAAGGAAGCTGTGAACAAATCACAAAGACTAAATCTGCCTTCAAAGAATCCAAATGATTCAGTATCTGCCGAAGTCATTAACGAATACCTTACTCCTTACTCTAAACCTGTTGATGCATTTTATGCAATTCCCTAGACATCTACCCACGTCCATTGCAGGTGCAACAGTTTACAAGATACCATGATCGCTCGTTATTATCCTATCTGTGTTTATATGTGGTTTTAGGTACTACAGGAACGCAATAAGGACGTTTGACTATGTTAGACTTAGTCAGACGTACGAGTGAAGCATCACTCGTACGGCTGACAAGATCATACGCACGGTTGATGCAGAGCTAAGTCACAATTATAACCTAACTGAGAAGACACGAGTGAGTGATCAACCGTACGGCCGATGAGGCCAACTCGTACGAGTGATGGATGACACGTACGGTTGAGTCAACAGCTGAGGTATATAAAGGTTTATGTTCTTCATTTTAGGTTAAGCCTCTCTCACACACAATCACTCAGATCTGGTTCACCTGATTCGATTCTCTCTCAACCCAAATCACTCCAGGTAGTGAATAATAGCTCTAGGCATTAATCTAATCACAATCCTTGTTGTGGTTTGACTAATTTAATCCCAAAAATCTTCCCATATTCACTTTGATTGGTTTGATTCACTAATTCCGCCATTGTGTGAATTAAACCTGTTGATCTCGAAGTTCCTAGTCAAGTTTCATCATTGGTATCAGAGCGTTGGTTGTGATTTCAACATCATCAAGTGATTTTTGGTGATTAATAGGGTTTATTTTTGGGTTTTTGAGATAGAAGTGATTTTAATCAAAAAGGAATCATTTTTACTTGTGTAATTGTAATTAGAGAGTGTGTTTATGTTTATTTATTGCTAATCTAGCTATTGGACGAAGAAATTGAGGTTTAGCATCAATTTTTAGGGTTTTTGGGTGATTTGAGCTGAACAGAAGTTCACATGAATGGGTCAAAATTTCTTGATCACATGCACGGTTGACCACACGGTTGATCGTCACTCGTGAGCTAACACGTACAGATTAGCATAACCTTTTAAGGTTATGTGACAAGTCTCATCACACGAGTGATCACGCGTTTGACGGTGACACGTACGAGTAATCACACGGTTGATTATCACTCGCACGTCTAAGAATTAGTGTTTAATTTTATTGGATAAATAGTGACACGTACGTCTGAGTCTGTGACACGTACGGTTGATACTTTCACACGTACTATTGATACTATAACACGTACGAGTGATATCCAATATTACACGTCTGATCTTTGTTAAAAGTTCTTTTTTTAAGATGTTTAATTCAAATGACTACGCGTTGGCTGCACCGTTAGTCCAGAGCATTACGAGTATGACTCAACGATTACTCCTCGCTGAGAGTGAATCAGGAAGTGGTACGAAATGTCCAAGGTTATTGAATATGGATAACTATTCCACTTGGAAGTCAAGATTTAAGATTTGGTCTGATGGTCCGGACACGAAGCTTTGGAAGTATATTGAAACTGAAGATTTTTGGGATTAAATTAGTCAAACCACAACAAGGATTACGAAGAGCGAACTGGAAAACCGATCAGTCTGACCAAGGATACAAAACTGGGTTTTGATATAAATTCTGTTACTTGTTACAACTGTGGAGAATTAGGTCACTTTTCAAGAGAGTGTACAAAACAAAAAAAACAGGGTAATCGTAATCCATTCAAGAATCAGAACTACAGTTCTCAGAGTCATTCAACTAAATGCGAGATCTACATTACTGATAAAGTAAATGAGGCAGAAACAGCTGAAAGTCCGAACAAAGCTTTGGTTGTCATTCATGGAGACGATGATGATTGGTCTATGAAGTTAAATATAGCTGATCAATAACCTAAGGCTAACATGGCTAAGATTTCTGAAGTAGAAGAAGATTGTGTCACCAGTAAGAGTTTAACTGAGAAGCTGACTGCTCGTGCTGAAAGAGCTGAAGAATTGTTAAAAACCATTAGAAAAGAAAAGGTTCAGAAACAAGTTGTGAGCAAATTCAAAAAGGCATGTGATTCAATTCCTCGTACACCTGAATCTGGAAGTGTCTCACCAACATCATCAGAGGATTACTACTTCAACAGTTGGAAGGATAAGTATGGTGATACCTCAGTGTTTGAAGACAGTCTAAAAGCAGATCATAGTGAAGAAACATTGGTTGATGCTGATAAGGAATTAGACGAATGGGGTAGAATGATTGCTGTTGAATTGGAGATGTTAGTTCTTTTGGGTGAAGGTTCAGATCTCGAGAGTGTAAATTCACAAATTGATGATTCAGACAAGACGTCAGAATCAGAGGTTGAAGATAAAGCTGCTCATACTGGGATAGATCAAACTGATTTTGAAGCATTGAACAATCAAGCAGTTGACTTATTGAAGATGTGCTTATCAGCTAGTGATCTTGAAAAAGTTTCCAGTTTGACAAGAGCTAAGGACATATGGGATAAACTTGAGCAGATTCATTTGGGAAAAGATGCTGATACTTCAGAGTTTCTTACACACTCGTCAGAATCAGAAGATGAGCTCGATGATAGGAAGAAGACAGATTTCTTTGCATTTATGGCTGAGACTTCCTCATCAAATAATGCTCAACAGGTATCTTCTGATCCATCTACTGTTGATGAATGTGTTAAATGTGCTGAATCTAAGGTAACAATAGATAATTTAACTAAGGCATATGCGGAAATGAAAGAAAAATGGCATGCTGACCATGTGACCACTAAGGTTGAAAATGAGTTGCAAGAGCAAATCAAAGTTTATAAAAAACAACTTCACGATCTGAAATGTTATAACTTTGATATAAATCAAGCTTTAGTTAAACGTGTTGATGCGAAGCGAGGTGTATATAAAATAGTTATTATTTTACTAGGAAAACACTATTAAATACGATACAATTTTACACAAGATATTTATTTATTTATAGAATGGATATACTTAAACCTTGCTACAACACTTATAGGCAGTGTACCTAATCGTACAGTAGTGTAGTTTTTAGTAAGTCCGGTTCGTTCCACAGGGAAATCTTTAAACAAAGCTCAACGCTATATTAGTTTACTTTTATAAAAATACAAATATATATATAAGTAATATTATTATTATAAAGGGGGTTTTTACCGTTTAATGACCGGTTTGTCGATTTTAAAACTTTAGTCGCAGTTAAAACCTAATGTAAAATATAAAATAAATACAAGACTTAAATTAAAGCGTAAAGTAAATAACGATAATGAAATTGCGAATAATAAAAGTACGATAAAATAAACTTGCGATAATTAAAAAGTACGATAATTAAAAGTGCGATTAAATAACAATAAATAAAAATGCGATAATTAGAAGTGCAATTAAATATAAAATAAAGGAAATTAAATATGAAATAAAAGAATTATGCTTATTTAAACTTCCGTAATCATGATGTTTGACGTGTTGATTTTAGTTTTATGCCCATGGGTTAATTGTCCTTTGTCCTGGATTATTCAATATGTCCGTCTGGTTTTTGTCCATAACAGTCCATCAGTCATAAATATAAATTGCAAGTGTCCTTGTCAAATTATTATTATACCCGAAGATAAATATTCCAACTAATTGGGGATTCGAATTGTAACAAGGTTTTAATACTTTGTTTAATGAATACACCAGGTTATCGACTACGTGTAAACCAAGGTTTTACTACTTTGTTAACAATTACACCAATTACCCTTGAATGTAATTTCACCCCTGTTTTAATTATTCTAGTGGCTATTAATCCATTCCCGTGTCCGGTTAAATGAACGATTATTCGTACATATAAATACCCCGCCCATCGTGTCCGATCGAGTGTATATGATAATTTATAGGGACGCCCAATTGTAAATCTTTATATTAACATTAACAAACTTTCATTTAGTTAAACAAATATAAAGCCCATTAATAGCCCATAGTCTAGTTTCCACAAGTGTCGTTCTTTTATCCAAACCCCAATTATGGTACAAAGCCCAATTACCCAATTTTAGTAATTAGCCCAACATCATGATTACTTCGTTTTAAATAAGCATAATAATAACTTAGCTACGAGACATTAATGTAAAAAGGTTGAACATAACTTACAATGATTAAAAATAGCGTAGCGTTACACGGACAGAATTTCGACTTACACCCTTACAACATTCGCTAACATACCCTTATTATTAGAATTAAAATTAAAATTAAAATTAAAATATAAATTATATATATATATCGTATATATTGAGAGAGATAGAGAAATAAGATATGAAATTTGATCAGAATTCGGTTTGCTTTATAGCCAGACTTGATTTTTGGGGCTCCGCGACTCGCGGCAAAATGCCCTTCAAACTCCGCGAGTCGCGGAGATATATTTACAGCTCACACCCTTGGAGTTTCTTGCTGCCGACGGTTTTTAATATATATATATAATATATATATAATTAATATAATTAATTATATATTATATTATATTTATATACATAGTTAACTTGTAATTTTTAGTCCGTTGCGTCGAGCGTTAAGAGTCGACTCTAGTCCCGGTTCCGGATTTTCGAACGTCCTCGCGTACAATTTAATATCTTGTACTTTGCGTTTTGAATCTTGTACTTCTGTAATTTCGAGACGTTTCTTATCAATAATTGGAACCTTTTTGATTGTCTTTTGTTCTTTTGAGCTTTTTGGTCGTTTGCGTCTTCAATTCGTCGAATCTGTCTTTTGTCTTCACCTTTTATTATTTAAACGAATATCACTTGTAAATAGAACAATTGCAACTAAAAGCTTGTCTTTCTTGAGGAATAATGCTATGAAATATATGTTCGTTTTTAGCATTATCAAATATTCCCACACTTGAGCGTTGCTTGTCCTCAAGCAATATCGTCTTGAAATACTAGAATCACTTCTTTATTCTTCACACTTTGTACATCAGTGATTTCTATACGGCGGTATAAACAATGGTAGTAACGATATGGTTTACAGTCCCACATGACTATAAAAATTTAGATCCATTAAGGAAATTGGATCTTTATGAAAACATTTGATCTTTTGAAAATTAAATCTAGTTTTTACCCTAGATAAGTTTTCCGGAATAACCCTTTACCGGTGTTTGCAAAATATTTTTGTGGGTTTGGTGGGTTTCAGATTTGAAAATTTTAGCTCAAAACTTGCGGTTTTGTGTCACCCACTTGCTAACCTTGTATTTGGAAAGCAACACGTCCAGTTTACTTGTTCCGTATATTACCTTTCGGCAAACTACCGTCCGGTTGTAAAGGAAAGCGTTGAACAAGCAACTGTTTAAGGCAATGTCCCGTGACATGCTTTTGATTATGGTCTATAACGTGTCGGACGCAATTACTATCCTTGGTAGGAGCAATAGTAAAGCTCACCATTATAATTTGTTGGTCTGGCACAAGGTCCTGTCTTTGACCATGCTATGCAACCACCGTTCTTACGGTTGACACCCGATTTGGTTCAGGTGACCTAATGAATTCCAGGTGAATTCCTAGGATTTTACGTTCAATGGTAATGAACGCATTGAAAATAGGGTTTTCAGAAAACAAATCGGTTTATAATTTTGATCAAAATATTTTCTCGTTTAAGCTCGAGTTTAGATATCATTGAATTCCATGAGTTTGAATTCTCAATCTTTAAGGTCAATCTCTAGGATTGAGTAATATCAGTCTTAAAAGCTGATTTTTAATCTTTAAGGAGATTATCCTTTCTGGGGATCTGATTTATTAGTCTTATCCAGCTAATTTGCACGGTGCCCCCCCATTGTATGAGATAAATCCTTCTCATGGTTAGGATAAATCTGACCACTTGGCGACCCTGTTTAATGCTGAGGTCCGTGGATTTCCTGCTGATTTTAGTGATGACTTTTCTAGATTTTTCGTCAACCTACAGCTGGTCTGGACGACAACTTCATGACCTAAATCAAGAAGCGCGTGTCTTTTTCGGAAGACTTTACTTCCTTTTAATGATGGAATTGATTCATCGTGTAGATCCATCTCTTCTTTTCTTTCATTGGGTAAAACAGTTTAGTTTAGTCCAAAGCAAAAGTATTTTCAGTTATTTGTTACAAATATATGTGACATATGTTTAAAATAACTTGGTAAATTTTCCCACACTTGGCTTTTTATTTTTTTTTTATCGTCCTCTATTCCATTTTAAATGAATTTTAACATTTTAGTTTGTTTCTCAATTTATGTCCTTTCCGAGGTAACAATAATTTCGGTGTTAAAACCTAGTTTTATCGTTCATAAATATGTATAAACATGATTTGAATTCATTTAATTGAAAATTTTTACTAGAATTGGGTAGTCAGTATATAAGACTAGGGCTGTTCTTTTTTATCAGAGAGCACTAGATTCTAATACAACTACTGCTTTACTAGTATTTTTAATGGTAACCAAGTGTATAAAGTAAAAAATTTTAAAATCCGAAAGAATTTAACCCCTTCCCACACTTAAGATCTTGCAATGCCCTCATTTGCAAGAAATCAGTAACAATTTAAATTATTGAGGGTGATTTGTGTGAAAATGATTAAATTTTTACCAAAGTTTCCAAATATATTGGCGTTTGTTTGCTGAATGATAAATGGTGCACATCATTTGTTCATTCCGTCTTGTTGTTATTTCACATATATTTTGCATCTTGTCGTCAAAATTAGTTGCTTTTGCTGAACTTAATGCCAGTCTTTGAAAATGCGTTGTTTTACCCTGTTGTGTACATAAGATAAACTGCAAACATATATACATATTTTTGAAGTTTGGTTTATTACCCCACATTCAAAAATTATTAAAATCTAAGAATAAAAGTTAGATAATTATAAAAATGATTACAATATTAACAAAAGTATTAAACATATCAATAATTACAAATTACAAAATAATAAAAAAATAAGTAAACTAAGGATGATATTGGTACCAATAGGGGTTCCACGCATAACCATAAGTGCTATAGAATGCTTCGGCAGGGTCATACGTAGGATATGGTGGCTGCATCTCTATCGACCAAGGAGGGAAGACGGGTTTCGGTGTAGGAATATAGTTTCTACCTATATGTTGGCAATGCGCTATGATCTGGTTCTGATGAACTTGCCAATCTTCAAATGCTCTCTGTCTAGCATTTTCGTATTCCTGAGAAGCTATAAACCTATGCATTTCTTGCATCTCATTCCCCCCTCCTACATTACCTTGTTCCTGGTTTCTCTCTACCTGTGGATGTCTACCATTGTATCGTACTGCGGCGTTATTTCGCCGCTTCAAAACTTTCGCACCATGGTATACATTTAAACCTATAGTGTCGCGGGGTTCCGGCTCTTCTACTAATAATCCCCCCCGACTTATATCCACACCGAGATATTCACCAATCAAAGTAATAAAAATACCACCTCCTATTATGCTATGTGGACGCATCCCCCGAACCATAGCTGATAAATAATAACCCACACAATATGGTATACTTACAGCGCTGTGTGGGTCTCGAATACACATATGGTAAAACAAATCTTGTTCATTTACCTTTTCTTTGTTTTTACCCCTTTGTGTAATCGAATTAGCTAAAAACCTATGTATTACTCTTAATTCGGCTCTATCTATATCCAAATAAGAGTAGTTTCCCCCTTTGAAACGGTGATGGCTTGTCATTTGACTCCACACACCGTGTGTATCAAAATTCTCATCTATCTTTCTACCGTTTAGTATCAATCCTCTACAATCGGCAGACGCTAACTCCTCAGGCGTATATATACGTAAAGCCTGAGCCATGTCTAGTAAAGACATGTGGCGCATCGAACCGCCTAACAAAAATCTAATAAAAGAACGATCGGTTAAACTAGCTACCCGATCATTCAACTCTATACTACATAACAGCTCTTCACACCATACTTTATATACAGGTCTGCGTATGGTGAATAAACATATCCAGTCATTAAAAGAAGAATTACCATACCTCTGTACCAGTAATTCCCTAATTGGCCCGGCCAATTCTACAGCTTCTAAGGGTCCCCATTCTATGACCCTCGGTACCTCAACAACCTTGGAATGAAGAGTATGCAAACCCCGTTGATATTTTGGATAATCTATCCAAAGTCTGTCAAATCTCAGGTTCGGGTGCAACTGTTCCAAGTGCATATCTGAAAAGGTCATGACTGGATGAGGTACATCCTGCTTGTAGTAGTTATCTACCTCCTGTTGTTCCAAGTTCTCAGCAGGAGCATGGCGGGCTTGGGATGAAGATTCGCCCCTTCCATTCTGCAAAACACATCAAACACAAATTTTGTGCATCCAAATATGCATTAGTGTCAGCAAAATCATCAATCAAAATAATTACAATGACATTATCAATTTATATCAAACTTAAGCTTATTTTCACATTTTTATCAAATCTACACTTTTTCAAATAAGCATATACGAAAATTTTCGCCAAGTTCATAAGCATTCAACTCAAATAACATGTCAAAATAATCATTACTAGCAAATAAACAAGTCTCAAATGGCATTATCTTTCAAAAATCAAGTTCATGAATTTTGGACTTGAAAAAGTCCACTTTAATTCTCAAAATCATGTTTAGGCTCAAAGTTTGGATCATTTAACTACCTAGACATGTTACACTACTCAATTTAGCAACAATTCATGACAAAAATCGGCCATAACCTGTTTATATCAAAAAGCCCCAAATTGCTCAAGAACACAAACCCTAGATTATTCAAAATTTGAAGTTTAAGGCTTCTAATCATGTTAAACAGCATCAATCTAGGTTATACAAGCATACTACATAAACAATTTAAGTCTAATTACACTAAAAAGCATCAAAATCAAATTGGGGAAAAATAGCTCAAGAACACCAAAATTCGGATTAAATGGTGTTTAGGTGTAGAAATTTACCGTTTTTCTTGAGTAGTTCTTAGATATCATCCTTCTTAACATGATTTTAGCAAAAAATTTGGTGATTAACGGTTAAAAATTGGGATTTTTGGGGGTGATTTTCGGGTTTTTTCGGGTTCTTTTTCGCAGTATTTTTCTGTGTTTTTGTTTGTGGGAGTGAACTGATCGTTTGCAGCTCTTATTTTTTTTCTGTAATCCGGTCTCTCCGCGAGTCGCGGAGGTTTGCACTTCAAACTCCGCGAGTCGCGGAGTTTGCTTTTTTTTTTTTTTTTTTTTTTTTTATAATCTTTAACTTCTTAAAACAATTTAGTAATTAATTTTAAAATTTTGTTTCCCTTGTTATTTAGGATGAGGTCGTTTCGGATCGATGTCCTAGTCCGTCCCTCGACAAAATTTTAAAATTTGTCTTTTTGTAGCGATTGTTTTAAAAGCTAAGATTTTTGGGTTTTTTAATGTTTTTGGCATACTTTAAATCAATAAGATTAAAAATAATGATAATAAAAGTTCTCGTCCCTCCCTCGGGTAAAGCAATTTCGGTTCAAAGACCTAGTCTTCAACTTACGACGAATTTTAAAAATCATATTCTTAACTTAATGAGATAAAGTAAATTTTTGTTTTTAAATTCACACAACTTAAATATAAAATTCAAAATTAAAAATTAAAAATTAAAAATTCACACCAAACTTAAAATTTGAAATGCATAAAATTTAAATTTCATATTTTAAAAATTAAAAATTCACACCAAACTTAATTTAAAAATTCATAAATTCATACCACACTTATATTAATTTATCAAATATTTACAATTTTAAATATATTGTTTTTACAAAGTTTACAATATTAATTTAAGATTTAAATATTAATTTTAAAAACATGGTAAAAATAAAATTAAAAATCTTTTTGTCTTTTTATCCCACTTTAATCAATCAAATATTATCAAAAATATGCGCCCCTCTTTTCGGTAAAGTAATTTCGGTTCCAAGACCTAATTTAACTCATGACGAATTTTTGAAATATTTTGGGTTGATTGATTAAAGATATTTATACCTTAAGAATAAACGTTAAATTTCGCAGTGATGTAATAAATTTTTGAATGATATCAATAATTTCGGTCGCCAAACCTAATTTTATTCAATACCAATTTAATACTTTTTAGCGAACAAATTAGCGTTTATTATCAAAAGGTTAAAAATAAAAATAAAAATAAAAACTGTACAGACATACCTGTGAAATAGATTTCTTAGTTATATGATCTATTATATTCATAAGATAGTCGGTTTAATTGGTTTTCCATGGCTGCATAGGCGTAACCTCGAGCATTCATTGTCTTTTCTTCTAAACATATGAACGGTCCGTCTCTGCATAAAGTAACAAATTCGGTATTTGAATAGGTTTGATTATTTGAACATTTACCTCCATGTGACCATTTTCCGCATTTGTGACATCGTTTTAGGTGTCGTGCTCTTCTTTTCGCTGCGGATTTTGATTTTCCTTTACCAAATTGTAACTTATTATCTTCGCATCTGGATCCTTTTCTAACTCCGTCCATTCTTTCTCTGATTACTGATACTAATTCACTCGGTAGTATGTCATTATTACGTTTAGTGATCAAAGCGTGTAGCATTAGACCATGGTTTAGTTCACAGGCAGTCTTCATTTTGTAAAAACCTAAAAAAAATAAAAATTCAGAATGGGGGGAGAAGACTAGTTCTTTAGGGTCTGCTAGGGAAAGACCATACGTGTTCCATTTTCGAGAACTACACGAAAACAGACAATCTAACTCTAACAGAAATATATATTATCCTTTAAAGACTTGATTCTCCCCACACTTAGTTAGCTGTGGTGTCGAAATTGTGATTAACTTCGTTGTCGACTTCCATCGGACCATGTATGTAATGTTTAACTCTGTGACCATTAACTTTAAATTCAATCCCATTTGAATTTATCAATTCTATCGTTCCGTATGGGAAAACTCTTTTGACTATGAATGGTCCAGACCATCTTGATTTCAATTTTCCAGGAAATAGCTTGAATCGTGAATTGAAAAGAAGAACTCTGTCTCCTTCTTTGAATTCTTTTGAACTTCTGATTCTTTTATCATGCCATTTCTTCGTTCTTTCTTTATAGATTAACGAATTTTCGTATGCTTCATGTCTTAATTCTTCTAATTCGTTTAGTTGACTTAATCGTAGACGTCCAGCTTCATGTAAATCAAGATTACATGTCTTCAAAGCCCAAAATGCTTTGTGTTCAATTTCTACTGGAAGATGACATGCTTTTCCATACACAAGTCTAAAAGGTGTGGTTCCAATTGGAGTTTTGTAGGCTGTTCTAAAAGCCCAGAGTGCATCCTCCAATTTAATGGACCATTCCTTCGGATTTGATCCTACGGTTTTCTCTAGAATACGTTTTAAAGCTCGGTTTGTATTTTCAACTTGTCCACTTGTTTGTGGATGATATGCGGTGGAGATTTTATGAGTTACTCCATATCTTTTAAGAACTTTCTCAAGTTGATTATTACAGAAATGAGTACCCCGATCACTTATTAAAGCTTTCGGTGTTCCAAACCTTGCAAAAAGACGTTTTAAAAAGTTGACTACAACTCGTGCATCGTTAGTTGGGAGAGCTTGTGCTTCCGCCCATTTAGATACATAATCAATGGCTACGAGTATATATAGATTATTATGAGATTTTGGAAATGGACCCATAAAGTCAATACCCCAAATGTCAAATACTTCACATACTTGGATGACATTTTGTGGCATTTCATCACGTTGACTTATTTTTCCGGCCCTTTGACATGCATCACAGGATTTGCAAAGAAGGTGTGCGTCTTTGTAAATTGTAGGCCAATAGAATCCAGCTTCATAAACTTTTCTTGCTGTTAGTTGAGGCCCATAATGCCCTCCAGTTGGTCCTGTGTGACAATGGTTTAAAATTTTACTAGCTTCATCTCCAAATACACATCGGCGTATTATTCCATCGGGACAACTTTTAAACAGATGTGGATCTTCCCAGAAATAGTGTTTTATATCACTGAAGAATTTCTTTCGTCTTTGGTACGATAATCCTTTTTCAAGGAATCCACAAACTAAGTAGTTTGCATAGTCTGCAAACCATGGGATTTCTTTATAATCTATCTTCAATAGATATTCATCAGGAAAGTTGTCTTGTATGGCCGATTCATTTAGAACTTCTAATTCGGGATTTTCAAGACGAGAAAGATGATCAGCGGCGAGATTTTCTGCTCCTCTTTTATCTCGGATTTCAATATCAAACTCTTGTAAGAGTAAGATCCAACGGATTAATCTTGGTTTAGCATCTTGTTTTGAAAATAGGTATCTAAGAGCAGAATGGTCGGTATAGACCACCGTTTTTGCTAGAACGAGATATGATCGAAATTTGTCAAAAGCAAAGACAATAGCAAGGAGTTCTTTTTCAGTAGTTGTATAGTTCGTTTGTGCTCCTTGTAACGTCTTACTAGCATAATATATAGGTTAAAATCGTTTTTCAATCCTTTGTCCTAAAACGGCTCCCATTGCAAAATCACTTGCATCGCACATTAGTTCAAATGGTAGATTCCAATTTGGTGTTATCATGATCGGTGCATTAGTGAGTTTTTCTTTAAGAATATTAAAAGATTTGATACACTCATCTGAAAAGATGAATGGCGCATCCTTTTCTAGGAGTTTATTCATAGGAGTGGCAATTTTAGAAAAATCTTTTATAAAACGTCGGTAAAAACCGGCATGCCCTAGAAAACTCCTAACTCCTCTAACATTGGTGGGATGTGGAAGTTTAGCAATTACATCTACTTTAGCTCTATCCACTTCAATTCCTTCTTTTGAAATTTTATGCCCAAGAACGATGCCTTCTTTAACCATGAAATGGCATTTCTCCCAATTAAGTACTAGATTTGATTTTTCGCATCTAATTAGCATTCGTTCCAGATTAACTAGACATGATTTAAATGTATCACCGAAGACTGAAAAGTCATCCATGAATACTTCCATGCATTCTTCTATCATGTCATGAAAAATCGCCATCATACACCTTTGAAAGGTTGCAGGGGCGTTACAAAGTCCAAATGGCATGCGTTTGTAAGCAAAAGTACCATAAGGGCACGTGAATGTGGTTTTCTCTTGATCTTCGGGTGCTATTGGAATTTGAAAATATCCGGAAAATCCATCTAGAAAACAATAGTAACTATTTCCGGCTAATCTTTCCAACATTTGATCTATGAAAGGTAAGGGAAAGTGATCTTTTCTGGTGGCGTCATTTAATTTTCTATAATCAATACATACACGCCATCCTGTTACAGTCCTAGTAGGAATAAGCTCATTTTTCTCATTTGTGATGACAGTCATGCCACCCTTCTTAGGCACGCATTGAACTGGGCTTACCCATGGACTATCAGAAATTGGATATATCAAACCTGCATCTAGCAGTTTAATAATCTCTTTCTTGACTACATCTTGCATATTAGGATTTAGTCTTCGTTGACGTTGCACATACGTTTTATGACCTTCTTCCATAAGGATTTTATTTGTGCAATACGAAGGACTTATTCCTTTAATATCATGAATCTTCCATGCAATGGCTGGTTTATGAGCTTTCAACACAGAAATGAGTTGTGATTTCTCATTTTCAGTAAGAGAAGACGATATTATTACAGGTAATTCAGATTCACCATGTAAATAAGCGTATTCCAAATGGTTTGGAAGTGGCTTTAACTCTAATTTCGGAGGTTCTTCTATCGATGATTTATATCGATATCTGTCTTCTTCTTTTAGCATTTGAATTTCTTCTGTTGTTGGTTCATATCCATTAGCTATAAGTGTAGCTAACATTTCAGCTTCATCAATTGGTTCATTACTTTCTCCTAAAGAACATTCTCCTGTTCCTTGTAATTCTGGAAATTCTTCTAATAATTCTGCATGTGCATCTATAGTTTTAATATAATAACATGTATCATCTGCAGATTGTGGTTGTTGCATTGCTCTATCAACTGAAAAGGTAACACTCTCATCCTCTATACTTAGGGTCAGTTTCTTACCGAACACGTCTATCATTGCTTTAGCCGTGTTTAAGAATGGTCTTCCTAATATGAGAGGAACTTGAGAATCTTCTTCCATGTCCAAAACAACAAAATCTACTGGAAATACTAAAGTACCAACTTTAACTAGCATGTTCTCCATTATCCCTCTAGGATATTTTATTGATCTATCGGCTAGTTGTATGCTTATTCTGGTTGGTTTCAATTCTCCAAGGTCTAGTTTAGCGTATAGTGAATACGGCATTAGATTTATACTAGCACCTAAGTCTGCCAATGCTTCTATTGAACTAAGACTACCCAGAAAACATGGAATTGTGAAACTTCCTGGATCAGATAGTTTTTCTGGTATCTTATTCAACAGCACTGCTGAACAATTAGCATTCATAGTAACAGCCGAGAGTTCTTCCATTTTCTTTCTATTCGTGATTAGATCTTTCAAGAATTTAGCATATCTTGGCATTCCTGAAATCACATCAATGAAAGGAAGATTTACATTTATTTGTTTAAACATATCCAAGAATTTGGATTGCTCGGCTTCAAGTTTTTCTTTCTTCATTTTACTCGGATAAGGAAGTGGTGGTTGGTATGGTTTAACATAAGGTTTATCCTTAACTTTGTTATCTTCATTAACCTTTTCAACTACCGGTTCTTTTTCCTTATCTTGATCAGGTTGTGGTTCTTGTGGAGTAGGAATAGTTTCATCAGAAGTTACAGGTATTTCAGGTGGTTTAAGTGTTGTACCACTTCTTGTGGTAATAGCTTTAGCTGTTTCATTCCGGGGGTTAGCATTTGTATCGCTAGGTAGACTTCCCGGTTTTCTTTCACCTATCAACCTTGCTAGGTTACTTACTTCTTGTTCCAGATTTTGAATAGAAGCTTGTTGATTTCTAAATGCTTGAGCATTTTGTTCATTTGTTTGTTTTTGAGATGTGAAAAACTGCGTTTGAGTTTCAACTAGCTTCGTCATCATATCTTCTAAATTCGGCTTTTTATCATCGGTTTGTTGTGGTGGTTTGTTTTGAAAATTCGGTCTTTGCTGATTATAAGTATTATTGGATACTTGTTGATTTCTAGGACCTTGTTGGTTATTGTATGGAATATTTCGGTTATAATTCTGGTTTTGATTGTAAATCGGTCTTGGCGGTTGATAATTATTCTGATAATTATTTCCAGGCCTTTGGTTTATGTATGAAATATTCTCTCTTTGTTCCATTGTTAATTCAATACTGAGACAATCTTTTGTCAAATGTGGTCCTCCACACTGCTCACAACTAATTCGTATAGAGTGAATATCCTTAGTCATCTTTTCCATTCGTCTCTCGAAAGCATCTATCTTTGCGGAAATAGAATCTAAGTCATGGCTAGAATCGGCTCTAGCTGCTTTAGATGATCTAATGATGTCTTTTTCTTGGTGCCACTCATGTGAGTGGGAAGCAGTGTTATCAATAATTTTGTAAGCATCAGTTTCGGTTTTCTTCATAATAGAACCACCAGCTGCTATATCTATGTCTTTTCTTGTAGTGATGTCGCATCCTCGGTAGAATATTTGTACTATTTGACAGGTGTCTAAACCATGTTGCGGACATCCTCTTAACAACTTTCCATATCTTGTCCACGCCTCATATAGAGTTTCATTTGGCTTCTGTGTGAACGTAACAATTTCTGCTTGAAGTCTTACGGCTTTAGATGCAGGAAAAAATTGTTTAAGAAATTTGTCAACTAAAACATCCCATGTATCGATCGCCCCTTCAGGTAACGATTCCAACCAATCTTTGGCTTCTTCCTTTAAATTCCAGGGAAATAACATGAGATATATCTGTTCATCCTCCACTTCTCGTATTTTAAATAGTGTGCAGATCCTATTAAAGGTACGTAGATGTTCATTTGGATCTTCCTTCGGCGCACCACTAAATTGGCATTGATTAGTCACCATGTGTAAAATTTGTCCTTTGATTTCATAATCTGGCGCATTAATGTCTGGATGAGTAATTGCGTGACCTTGGCCAGTGCGTTTAGCTCTCATTCGGTCTTCCATACTTAAAGGTTCCAGATTCTCCATAATTGAATTTGTTGAATCGGTATCACTAGATGATTCTGTTTTAATAGTTCGTTCCTCAACAATCTCTGTTTGAATGATTGTTGGTTCCGGAGGAAAGTTTAATGGTTCAGGATCTATGAACCGTTCCTGAATATTCTCTGGATTCTCAATTGTGAGGTTGGGTTCAAAAAATGGATTATCGGAAATTTGAACTGAAGTACTTGGTCGACTGGATGACGATTCTAAAGAAAAATCAACGGCGGTTATATTTGTTAAACGATGTCTTGATCGAGTTACAGGTGGTGAACGTACAAAAGGTGATGAACGTCTTGCTCGGTGCATTCACAGAATATCCTATTAGTTTTTAAAAGGAAAGAAAAGTTATAATAAGTTATCTAATCAATAGACTTTTCTGATTTTGCCCACGTTTCGAATAGCCAAAAGATGCAGCAGAGGGGCAGGATTCGTTTGGTCTCAATATAATTGAGGACTGTTTGGCTCCAATAACCCGGTCCACGTACAAATCCAACTATTACTACGAACCAGAAAATTTTGATGTCTATTAATTTAACCACTTAAAATAAATTTTCGTAATTTTAAGAAATTTAGAGAAGAAGTAGAAAAAATTCTAAGTCCTAAAAACTAGAATGGCGAGAAATAAGAGAGAAAAAGAGTTCGTCGAAAAAGGTCGAAAAAGAAAAAATGATTGAAAAATAAAAGGTGACGGAAAAATAAAAGAAACTTATCAAAACTTAAAAATACTTAACTAATTTAACCTTATTACTACAACTAACTTAAAATTATAATCGCAAATTGAAATTACTAATTGGAATGATAATTGATACATAGTAAAAGGTCTAAAAATATTAAAGCTTACAGGAAAAACTAAATCCCAAATGGAAATAACTTAAAAAGAAACTAAAACTTAAAAAGGCGTCGCAAAATTCTAAAGCACCTAAATCTTAGTCTAAAGAAAAAGCACTTAAGGAATTTTATGGCAAAGCCTAAAAATCTAGGAGTAAAAATAACTATAGCAAAAACTAAGTTTAAAATTAAATATGAGCTAAAAATACAAATATTACGCTACAACGATTAAAAAGGGACAAAATATAAAAATATACAAAAAGTTGTAAAAAGTACAATTTTTATAAAAATATTATTTTTATATTATTTATTTAATAAAACTATTAATTTTATAATTTTATAAAAACTTAATTAATACTAAATACATAAATAAATAAAAAGTAAAAATAAAACTAAAACTAAAAATAATAATAATAATTATTATAATTAGGTTTAATAATTAATAATAATTAAAAATAACCCGTAATCAATGCTTGATTAGGGTTTTGTCCGTGTGTCAGAAGGTCTCCGCGAGTTGCGGCAAATAAAGAAGAACACCCCGCGAGTCGCGGGGTTCAGGAATTCAGTTGACAGCTTTGTGTTTTTACGCGTTTTTTTCTTTAATTTTTTTTTTTTTTTTAATTTTATGTTTTCTGTTTTTTATATTTAAATAAACGATTTTAAAATAAAACTTATATTTTTATAAACTAAAATAGAAATAAAGAAACTTATAAAACTTAAATATTTACAAAATCTTAAAAATACATATATTTTTGTTTTTCTTTTTATATTTTTGAATAATTAAAACGTATTTTTACAAAAGCGAATTTTTAATAAAAGTAACTAAAATTTTTTTTTTTTTTTTTATATTAGCGTTGCGCTTCCGGCGTTTAAGAGTTTTTTTTTTTCCCCGGCAGCGGCGCCAAAAATAACTTGATGCGAAGCGAGGTGTATATAAAATAGTTATTATTTTACTAGGAAAACACTATTAAATACGATACAATTTTACACAAGATATTTATTTATTTATAGAATGGATATACTTAAACCTTGCTACAACACTTATAGGCAGTGTACCTAATCGTACAGTAGTGTAGTTTTTAGTAAGTCCGGTTCGTTCCACAGGGAAATCTTTAAACAAAGCTCAACGCTATATTAGTTTACTTTTATAAAAATACAAATATATATATAAGTAATATTATTATTATAAAGGGGGTTTTTACCGTTTAATGACCGGTTTGTCGATTTTAAAACTTTAGTCGCAGTTAAAACCTAATGTAAAATATAAAATAAATACAAGACTTAAATTAAAGCGTAAAGTAAATAACGATAATGAAATTGCGAATAATAAAAGTACGATAAAATAAACTTGCGATAATTAAAAAGTACGATAATTAAAAGTGCGATTAAATAACAATAAATAAAAATGCGATAATTAGAAGTGCAATTAAATATAAAATAAAGGAAATTAAATATGAAATAAAAGAATTATGCTTATTTAAACTTCCGTAATCATGATGTTTGACGTGTTGATTTTAGTTTTATGCCCATGGGTTAATTGTCCTTTGTCCTGGATTATTCAATATGTCCGTCTGGTTTTTGTCCATAACAGTCCATCAGTCATAAATATAAATTGCAAGTGTCCTTGTCAAATTATTATTATACCCGAAGATAAATATTCCAACTAATTGGGGATTCGAATTGTAACAAGGTTTTAATACTTTGTTTAATGAATACACCAGGTTATCGACTGCGTGTAAACCAAGGTTTTACTACTTTGTTAACAATTACACCAATTACCCTTGAATGTAATTTCACCCCTGTTTTAATTATTCTAGTGGCTATTAATCCATTCCCGTGTCTGGTTAAATGAACGATTATTCGTACATATAAATACCCCGCCCATCGTGTCCGATCGAGTGTATATGATAATTTATAGGGACGCCCAATTGTAAATCTTTATATTAACATTAACAAACTTTCATTTAGTTAAACAAATATAAAGCCCATTAATAGCCCATAGTCTAGTTTCCACAAGTGTCGTTCTTTTATCCAAACCCCAATTATGGTACAAAGCCCAATTACCCAATTTTAGTAATTAGCCCAACATCATGATTACTTCGTTTTAAATAAGCATAATAATAACTTAGCTACGAGACATTAATGTAAAAAGGTTGAACATAACTTACAATGATTAAAAATAGCGTAGCGTTACACGGACAGAATTTCGACTTACACCCTTACAACATTCGCTAACATACCCTTATTATTAGAATTAAAATTAAAATTAAAATTAAAATATAAATTATATATATATATCGTATATATTGAGAGAGATAGAGAAATAAGATATGAAATTTGATCAGAATTCGGTTTGCTTTATAGCCAGACTTGATTTTTGGGGCTCCGCGACTCGCGGCAAAATGCCCTTCAAACTCCGCGAGTCGCGGAGATATATTTACAGCTCACACCCTTGGAGTTTCTTGCTGCCGACGGTTTTTAATATATATATATAATATATATATAATTAATATAATTAATTATATATTATATTATATTTATATACATAGTTAACTTGTAATTTTTAGTCCGTTGCGTCGAGCGTTAAGAGTCGACTCTAGTCCCGGTTCCGGATTTTCGAACGTCCTCGCGTACAATTTAATATCTTGTACTTTGCGTTTTGAATCTTGTACTTCTGTAATTTCGAGACGTTTCTTATCAATAATTGGAACCTTTTTGATTGTCTTTTGTTCTTTTGAGCTTTTTGGTCGTTTGCGTCTTCAATTCGTCGAATCTGTCTTTTGTCTTCACCTTTTATTATTTAAACGAATATCACTTGTAAATAGAACAATTGCAACTAAAAGCTTGTCTTTCTTGAGGAATAATGCTATGAAATATATGTTCGTTTTTAGCATTATCACGTGTTGACACAATAAACGAATTGAAGAAAGAAAATGAATGCGTTAAAGCTGATTTAGAAGCTATGTCAATTAAGATGAAATGTTGGGCAAGTGCGTCACAATGGAATGCATTAATGGTTGAATTAAATGGCACCAAGGGAAAGGGTATTGGATTAAAGAGCGCAGCTCCACCATTTTAGAACAAATTTGTTAATGGAAATGTTGTTGATGGACAACCAGAAGACTGTATTCCACCTAGTTATGAGGACTATGTTGAGAAGAACAAAAACTGTAGCTCAACTGAGAATGCACCTTCTGATGATACCACTGAAGGATCTTTAGATCATGAGGAAGATGAGAAAACTGGTCTAGGAGATAAGTCTGAGAAAAGGAAGGTGATAACACCTGATGAGCCAATTCGGATTATGAAAAATCCAAAGTTTGCTAATAGAGTGGTTCCACCGGTTACACCTAAACCTGTATCTAAATATGTTCCTAGAAAGAGATCAAACGTTTCTTCTGTGTCTGCAAAAACACAAGATCCCCCTTCCTCTAACTCTAATAATCAATATCAATGCAGAGGATATAGAGAATTTCGACAATGTTTTAGTTGTAGTGTGTTTGGACACATTGCTGCTAACTGTCCTACAAGGTATAGAACACAAAGACGTAAGATTGACCTCACATATGATGATCACCGATCACCTCATACTCACAGAACAGGTTCACCTGTTCGTGATGAAGTTCGTTCTAGAAGACATACGACAAATATTGTCTATGGAGACTATAATAGAAAGAACTTCAATAGGTCAATTTCCCCTGTGAAGATGGAAGTTCCTAAGAAGGATACCGAGGCAAGCGTTGCCGAATCAAGTGATCGTGGTAAGTCTTTTGAACCTAAGGCACGATCACCTTCACAAAAAGTTAGTTGTCGAAAATACTTTTCCCGCAACAAACCACGAGTGAATCGCTCTGAAAATGAGCAGAATGTGAAAAACCATAAGAGCAATGTTGGTTCTTCTAAACTGTCTAAGTTTATGGTTTCCAACGATGAGATTCCACCTGACTCAAATGGGAAATGGATGGAGTTTCAAGCTATGGGTGTTAATGGACAACCTACTGCCGTCAGGGCGTGGGTTCCCATTATCAATTAATTTTCTTAATGTGATATGCAGGGAACCAGGGTACCTGCAAACAACACCTGGATAGTGGATAGCGGCGCTTCGAGACATATGACTGGACAGCTATCTCTTCTTTCGGAAGTACACCCAATTAAGGGAGGTTATGTTGCATTTGCCGGAGATAAAGGAGGTAACATTTCAGCTCAAGGTTTACTGAAAAATGAGAAAGTTAGTTTCGACAAAGTGAATTACTGTCAAGAGCTTGCAAACAATTTGTTGTCGATTTCACAAATCTGTGATAAAACTTTCAAAGTAGCATTTGATGACGAATTCAGCTACATTCTGAAACTAGAGTTTGTGATTCCTCCTGAAATGATATTGATGAAGGCTCCTAGACAAGCTGATTTATACATGCTAGATATGAATGTTGCTATTTCAACTGCTGAACATCATCAAGCTATTGTTTCTAAAGCGACTGAACAAGATTCTATCACTTGGCACAAACGCATGGGTCATCTAAGTTTTCAGAAAATGAATCACCTTGTCCACAACAATCTTGTAGAGGGTGTTGATCTTCGATCTTTTCATATTCCAGGAACATGTGTTCCGTGTAAGAAGGGTAAGCAGAGCAAGAAAGCTCATAAGCTGGTGAAGTATAATCCAATTTCTGCTCCGCTTGAATTGCTACATATGGATCTTTTTGGTCCAATTCGTTTTGTAAGCATTGATGGTAGTAAGTATTGTCTAGTGGTAAGTGATGATTATTCAAGATTCTCTTGGGTAATGTTTTTGAAAGAAAAGTCTGATACATTTGAAAACTTGAAAGTGCTAATCAATCGATTAGAAACAGGTTTTAATCTTATGGTAAGAAAGATTCGTTGCGACAATAGTACAGAATTCAAGAATCAGTATCTTGCAGGTTTTTGTATTGAAAAAGGCATTAATATGCAGTTCAGTTCTACATATGCTCCTCAGATGAATGGTGTTGCTGAAAGAAAGAATAGAGTTTTGATCGAGACAGCTAGAACAATGCTGGCAGATTCATCATTGCCTGTTCATTTTTGGAGTGAAGCTGTTGCTAATGCATGTTACACTATGAATCGAGTTCTGACTGTTAAACAACTGGGTAAGACCTGCTATGAGCTACTGCATGGGAGAAAACCATCTCTGAAGCATCTAGAACCATTTGGTGCACCATGTACCATTTTGAAAAGAAAACCAGGAAGTAAGTTTGATTCAAAAGCGGTTACTGGAGTATTTCTAGGATATAGTTCTCCTAACAAGCGAGTTTTCAACAATGAGACGAGATGTGTTGAAGAATGGTCTGAAGTTGACGTCCATCGGAATTACACAAAGACTGCTACCAAAAGTCATCCTTGGATCTACAACTATGATGAGCTGATTGATTCATTTAATCTTGCTCCAGATCAGACAGAGAATGTAGTAGAGTTACAGATACTGTTTGATTTGCAGAATGAACCAGAAGTACCTGCACCTACTCCAACTTCAACTCCATTACCCACAGTCAATGAGCCAGTTCAAGATTCAGATCAAGATGTTGATCCAGTGTACAACACCTGCGGATCTGATATCTCAAGTGAAAATTCTGATAATCCTGAAAATATTGGTGATACTACGAATCTACAACCTAAGATACCTGTTCCAGCATAACCAGTTCCCAGAACTACAGCTGCTCATCCTAGGGAGAATATCATTGGAGATCCAAATGCATGTGTTAGAACAAGAAGACAAGTTCAGTTTGATGGTCAAGTTGATACTCATATGACAGCCGCTGCTGCATATTTCAAGTTCTCATGTCATATTTCTAGAATAGAGCCAAAGACAACAAAGGAAGCCTTGAAGCATGTTGATTGGGTTATGGCAATGCAAGAAGAGATTCAGCAATTCCATCGTCTAGATATTTGGAAGCTAGTTACTAAGCCGCATGGTGCTAAAGTAATTGATCTCAAATGGGTTTGGAAGTGCAAATTCGACGAAGATGGCAAAGTTATCCGTAACAAAGCAAGATTGGTTGCTAAAGGTTATCAGCAAGATCCTGAATTTGATTACGATGAAGTTTTTGCTCCTGTTGCCAGATTGGAAGCTATTCATATTTTCTTGACTTTTGCTTCATTTATGAAGTTTAAAGTTTATCAAATGGATGTTAAGAGTGCATTTCTTTATGGCAAGCTAAATGAAAGAGTATATGTCAGTCAACCTCCGGGTTTTGAAGATCATCTTTATCCTGACAAAGTGTACCGCTTACGTCGAGCCCTTTATGGTTTACATCAAGCTCCTAGAGCTTGGTACGGACGGTTATCGAGTTATCTGATTGAAAAAGGATATCAAATGGGCACTATAGATTGTACTATGTTCACAAAGGTTAAGGATGATGATATCATTTTGGTCCAAATTTATGTGGACGACATTATTTTCGGTGCTACTAAGCAGGAACTCGTTGATGAGTTTGAACAGGTGATGAAGGACGAGTTCAAAATGAGTAAATTGGGTCTCTTACACTACTTTCTTGGTTTACAAGTCAAACAGACTAGTAATGGTATTTTTCTTCATCAAGCAAAGTATGTAAATGATATACTCGAACGATTCGGTATGACTCAAGAACGTCCTGTGTCAACTCCATTAGCTGTGAATCATGGTATTTCGCTAGAGTGTGAAGGAGAACCTGTTGATCCTACATATTATCGAGCAATCATCGGATCGCTCATGTATCTCACTGCATCTAGGCCGGATATTATGTTCGCAACATGTCTGTGTGCTCGTTATCAATTTAATCCGAATACAGTTCATCTTACAGCTGCCAAAACAATTCTACGTTATTTGTTGCATTCACCAAATCTCGGTATCTGGTATTCGAACGATGAGAAGTTTGATCTTGTAGCTTACAGCGATTCAGATTATGCAGGATGCAAAATCAACAACAAGTCTACATCAGGCGGATATCAATTTCTAGGTGAAAGGCTGGTGACCTGGCAGTGCAAGAAACAAACTGCAGTCGCACTTTCCACGTGTGACGCTGAATACATTGCTGCAGCAAGTTACTGTTCGCAAGTTGTTTGGATTCAACAACAACTTCGCGATTACGGGCTAAAAATCTCTTTCTCTCCTCTTTATATTGATAATACTGCTGCCATAGCAATTACTAAGAATCCTGTGCAACATTCTAAGACTAAACACATAGGTGTTAAATATCACTTTCTTAGGGATTGCCATGAGAAAAAGATTATTGAGGTTAAGAGAATAGGTACTAAGGACCAGAGGGCTGACCTTTTTACTAAGGCATTTGATAAACCTAGGTTCTTGCTACTACTAGAGATGAATGGCATTGTTGATCGAGACAAAGTAATTTCGGATGTTGATTGTGAGGGTTAATCAAACTTTTAGACTTTGCATGTAGGATGCATGACATATAGTTTTTAGTTTTTATTCTGTATTGCATATTTATTTTTGCTTGCTGTCTGCATTTCCTTGCATGATTTCTGTCATGTTTGCATGCTAGTCTGTGGTTGTTTTCTGTTTTCCTTTTTTCAAAATCCTAAAAGACAAAAAGATTTTATGTTTTAGTATTTTAGGGGGAGTATATGCTTCAGCAGAAAATACATAAAAAGTGAAAAATGCCTCACCAGAAAATCTTAAAAAGTTGAAAAATCCAAAAATGAGCTTGTTTTGATTAATATGTGGGAGATGAAGAAATTACTATACTGAGAATTGATATATTTGATTAGTAAGGACTGATTTGAATGTTTGTGTTTATCTGTTGTGTGATGTACTGATAGATGTGACTTATGAATTCTTGATATTAGACAATCATAATAAGAACCATAATCATCTATGAATCAGAAGTCATGGACGATCTGTAGTGTTTGAAGGTAGTCACCTAATTATCTCCAAAACTGTATCTAATGAAAATTGTTGAGGATCTCAATAGTCGGTTGAGGGTATCCCCTATCATAATTGATAATCGTTAGAGAAAGTTGGTGTTGGATGTCCCCAAGTAATATTCAAACGTTGCTCTACCAATTCAGCCTCACAGCTATGATTGGGACATTCAATAGATCATTTAAGGGGTTGGGGATTATCTGTTTGGCTGGTGCATACCACGTTGTCACGGGCCTAAGACTTTATAATCGAAACTAAACCCCGATAATATCAAGTGTCCCTTCTCACTTAAGGTCGAAAAGTATACTTCTTTATTGCGGACCGTTCAAGCATAAGGGAGAACACCTTCGAGTGATCTGACCACACAACAAAGAAACATGAGTTCATACATAAAAATGGAGAGATTCCGTCAACCCACCTGCTCAACAAGAGATTCCGTTAGACATGGGAAAACACAACAATCAAGTTGCTCTTTATGACACTACACTGGAAAGAGGCTCTCACTTTAAGGAGATTGTTGAATTCCTTAAGAGATCAAGGATTCACACTGCTATTTCCACTGAATGCACTACATACTACAGTCATCAAAGAGAGTTCTGGAGGTATGATGTGCTAGATGTTGATGAAGATAAGCTTATGAGTAAGATTCAAGGTCATGACATTACTGTTTCTAAAGATGTGATCAGAAGGATTTTGGGTTTTAATGATGCAAACTGCTCACATATGACTATCAATAGAGAACGAATCCATGGTTGTTTTAAGAGATGTGCTTACTCTGGTCAACTAATTGGCAAATCTGAGTTGGTGAAGACATGTCTGCCACCACAGTTTAGATATCTTGCTCATGTGATCATGCACTGCTTGAGTGGACGCAAATCAGGCTTTGATAAGTTGAATGAAAAAGTACAGAGTATGTTTGTGGCACTAGTCTTGAAGGCACCATACGATTTCTCAGGGTTTGTTCTACACTACTTCAAAGCGAACCATTTCAGTTCTTCCCAGAAATATCTGATATATGCACGTTTTCTACAATTGATCATTAAGGATGCTGCACCTGACCTACCTAAGCTTGAAGAAGATATTATTCACCTTTTACCAATGGATCCGATTAATTTCCGAAGAATGGAAGAAACGAGAATCAAAGAATTGAAGCCTGACTTTAGCCGGAAGCTCATTTGTCAGCTTGCCAAGGAGAACTATCGATGCCCAGCAGGAAATGCTTGGAGGAATGAGGATTCAGACTCTAACTACGAAGTTGCTGATGTGGAAGTTGAAGGTGATAATCAGAGAGCTGATGGTAATGTTCAAGGAGGAGATAAGGTTGATGACGAGGTTATCGAGGGTGACGATGAAGCAACTGAGGAAGATGCCAGTTTGATTCAAAGGAAGAGGAAAGGAAAGGATCCTATGCCTGAGCAACCAAAGATGAAGGAAAGAAGAACGAAGTATTCTTATGATTCACCTCAGAGATCATCACAGGGAGGTTCTAAACAACAGGTTCCGAGAAAGCCATCCGGGTTTATGAAGGATTCAAGAGCCGCTGTTACCTCACCTAAACCTACTACAACATCCCCTCAGGTCACTTCGGATGAATACAAGACTCAGCAAAATCTGTTGATGTCTTTGATAACTAAAATAACCAATCTTGAGAATCAAGCCATTGAAGATAAGAAGCTCAGTAATGCTAGGATTGAGTCTTTAACTGATGAAAACAAAAAGTTATCTGACAGGTTGGATCGTCAGAAGGAGAGAACGGATAAGCTGAAGAAGAAGTTTTTGACTGTGAAGAAGGAGAACAGGGAGAAGTTGAAAGCTTTGAATGAAAGAATCGAACAGCTTAACACGGGTAAGACCAAGTTGATAACGGAGAAAGGAGAACATTATTCTTCTGATTTGGGTGAAGACGTTGAAAGAGATGATGATGAAGAAGCTGGAACTGAGGAACCCTCTTTTGAGATACCGTTAGTGATACCTATTCAAAGTTTTAATGAATACGGTGAGGTCTTTACTGCTAAATATTATATGAATTATTCAAATGTTTTTAATGATGCAGAAAAGAGGGACAGTCCACCAAGTGATTTCCCAGTGGGACAGCTTGCTGCTCTAGTATACGATAGCAAAAACGATACGGAGAATGCAGAGTCAGTTGAAGCTGGAAACAAGGCTCCACAAGAAGAGTCATTTGCTAGTATCCCTCCCGAATCAATCCAAAATATCAGCTTAAGTGATTTCAATAATTTGTTTACTGATGAGAAGAGTGAAGATTCTGTTGGTAAGGAAAGTGTTAAAGAGGATGTGATTGTTGAATCCGAGGATGAATTTGTGACAAAATCTGATGATGAAGAAGAAGAAGAAGAAGAAGAAGAAGAAGAAGTTGAGATTGTTATGCCTTCGCTTGAGCCATACTCGCATCCGTCACTCAACACCTTAAGTGACTTCTTCAATCTGAGTTATGAGGAGAAAAGAAAGAACTTAATTGAGTTAGAAAAGGAAAGGAAGGTATACAAAGAACAAGTGAAAGATGTTGATGTGTTAATTGAAAGAAACAAAAAGTTCCGTCATGAGAAACTGCTTGCTGAGAAAAGGAGAAAAGAAAATGAGCTGAAGAATAAGAGACTCCAAGCCGAACAAGCCAAGGCCGAGGGATGGAATGAAATTAATGAATGGTTCAAACGAGATAGGGTTAAAGTTAACAGAAATGTTGTAGAAGACAAAGTCCGTCAGAGTTGGTGGAAAAAGAACGTCGTTAACCCTGATCAAGTAGACAAGCCAGAACTCGAGCCAAAGTTTGTTAGTTTTTATGATAATGGAAAGAGAACCAAGAAGTATTCCAAGGGTAAAATATTGAGGTGGGGTTACTTCAAGGAGATTAATTACTTTGCTATCAAGAGGGAAGGAGGAGTAGATTATATGGCACGTCCTAGTCACTTCAAAACTCTACCTTACTTCGAGATTATGCAACTTGCGAAGCTGAAGATGTTGAACGCTGAAGATAGTGACATTTCCCGATGGTTTCAGAGAAAACTAAGATATGAATACAAGATAGGGAAATGGGATATCTTTAGGTCAACAGCCGCCAGATTCTCCATTTATCCAACAAAGAAGAATTCTAAGGGAGGACCTGTTCGTATTGTAAAGTTCCGTCCGGATAAGTACATGAAGCAATCTCCCTTGATGCCCTTACCCAAGGATATTTGTAAAAACTTCAGATGGTGGTTCTATGATGGAAGCAGTGATCTTGACTGCAATTGAGAAGGATGATGGAAGCATACAGTTCGACAATGTGAGGATTTTAGATCCTATGTGGCTGAGGAACTTATCGAGATTTGATGTGGAGACTCTTCACCGCAATCACATTACGTTCAGAGATGATCGAAAGGAGGAAGCTATGAGATATCAACGTGTGATCGATGTCCTCTATGTGTACCTCAACAGAGAAAGTGATGCTCAGAGCTCAAATCAAGTTCATGCCAGCTGATGTGTGTCAAATACTGTGATGTGAGTTTGTAATTTTTTTTTTTGGTTTTTGATGATGATGTATTTTGGAGAGAGAGAGAGAGAATTTGGATCTGTAATAACTTTACTAAACTGTTTGTGTTTATGAACTTGAATAGTTTATAGACATTTACTTAATTGTAATAGATGTTCTAGGTCCTAGGGGGAGTTGTTGATGCATTTTATGCAAGTCCCTAGACATCTACCTACGTCCATTGCAGGTGCAACAGTTTACAAGATACCATGATCGCTCGTTATTGTCCTATCTGTGTTTATATGTGGTTTCAGGTACTACAGGAACGCAATAAGGATGTTTGACTATGTTAAACTTAGTTAGACATACGAGTGAAGCATCACTCGTACGACTGCAGGCTCATACGCACGGTTGATGCTGAGCTAAGTCACAATTATAACCTAACTGAGAAGACACGAGTGAGTGATCAACCGTACGGTCGATAAGGCCAACTCGTACGAGTGATGGATGACATGTACGGTTGAGTCAACAGCTGAGGTATATAAAGGTTTATGTTCTTCATTTTAGGTTAAGCCTCTCTCACACACAATCACTCAGATCTGGTTCACCTGATCCGATTCTCTCTCAACCCAAATCACTCCAGGTAGTGAATAATAGCTCTAGGCATTAATCTAATCATAATCCTTGTTGTGGTTTGACTAATTTAATCCCAAAAAGCTTCCCATATTCACTTTGATTGGTTTGATTCACTAATTCCACCATTGTGTGAATTAAATCTGTTGATCTCGAAGTTCCTAGTCAAGTTTCATCAAAACCCTTACGGATAATATTCTTCAATACGGACAATATTCTTCAATCTTAGATATTCTAAGATATCATCGTAGCTTTCATTATAAATATCCTCGATATTTCCGAAGATATTTTCATAACTATTCTTATCTGAAATCATCTATCTTTTCGCAATATCAGTGTTACATCAGAAAGAAAACCATTTTAGTTTCTAAATTCTGAAAAATTCGAATTTAAAATATGAATGTTATTGAAGTAGTGCTGGAAACTGAAGCATGAGTTAGTATAATATAATGACACTTGATCAACGTGATTATATTACAGTAAGTCATGCTGAGTTTCTAATGAAACATGATGATTTACAGACTATAACGTCATCATGTGCCATGTTACACGACTCTTACATTCTACCTAATCTCCAAATATATCAAGAACATATTTTTCTGATAGTCCTATCTTTTCTCTTAAATTCTGGTAACTTAATCAATCAAGATCATACTATTACAATTTCTCTCTTAGAACGTTAGTCATGTTCATTCAAAACTTCGTACCTATGAATTCTAGACCATTATTCGCTTGACTTAAAGTCGGGAAGAGAAAGGAAAAGTATGGAACTCTAAAATATAAAGGATACGCAGAGGGTGGATTTATAGAGAAATATCAGACAGAGCAATCGAGACAAATATTCGTATTTAACCAAAGAAGATCCTAATTTCCTTAATTACTGAAGAACCAAATCTTAATACAAAGATTTCCTCTAAATCCCTTAAATTCCGAAAATCAACCGTGACTACGTCACCAGTTAAGACGAACTTGCATTTACTCATTTCATTCATTTGTGATAGCTTCACTCGTACTCTTCGAGTAGTCAAATTATCTTATCCATATTATTCAACAGTAATAAAACTCTATTTATCAGCTCATATTCTTCAGAAAAAGATTCTTATTGTTAGCCATGATGATCCCACTCAAATTTCGGGACGAAATTTCTTTAACGGGTAGGTACTGTGACGACCCGAAAATTTTCGACCAAATTTAAACTTAATCTTTATATGGTTTTGACATGATAAGCAAAGTCTATTAAATTGAATTTCAAAATTTTTGAACTATTTTATGAAATCATTTGACCTTCGACCAGTTCTGACGTTTCACGAACAATTAATTATAACTTGATAGGTGTATGTATATATATATATATATATATATATATATATATATATATATATATATATATATATATATATATATATATATATATATATAAATAAATTAGAAACATAATTTTAAATACTGTATGTTGTTGTTACTAAAATTTATTTATGTAAAGTAAAATAAAAATAGAATATTATAATGATTATTATTTAAAAAGTATCTATATATATATATAAATAAAGTGTATTGAATATATATATATATATATATATATATATATATATATATATATATATATATATATATATATATATATATATAGTTTCGAATTTATTTGGAAAATGATAGTAACACTCAATTATCATTCGATTAATAATAAACAAGTTATAAACGAACTTATGTGATTTTAAAATAAACAGTGATCCGAAAATGAGTTATATAAATTTTAGGCTAATTAAAAATATATTTAGAAGCTAATTAATAAATGTTAACATTTTTCATATTTTACCCAGAATCGAGAGGTACAGTTGATGTAATTTATATTTATTAAATTCATGATTGGCTTTTATACCATAATGACCAAAATAAATAAATATAGTTAATTTAAAAATATAGGATTTTTCTGAACACTTTTATTCGCCACTGAGTAACATCGGAGTACAAAATAATAGTCCGTAAAAACTGTCGGTAGTTAAATGACAAGTGATCAACTGCTAACTATTTAATTATTGAATTCTTATATATAACTGAGCCTAATTGAATTTTAATTGAGTTTACTGTGCATCACTGTAGCACATTGTTTAACTCCTGATTCATATGATTGATATTATTATATATTATAATTATTATTATATTAATTAATCTATTCTTATCATATAACATTTATATGTGTATATATATATGAGTTACGGGAATGATAACTCACCATCACCTAGCTTCATCCCCAAACCACCATCACCGGGTACCCAACGAACCATGACTGAAATGCCCCGTCCTAATCCATTCGGATGAAGTCCATATTGATTATAAACGATTCATAATAGTTGATTACATCGCGAGGTACTTGACCTTTAAATGATACATTTTACAAACATTGCATTCGTTTTTAAAAGACAAACTTTCATTTCATCGAAAGTTGACAGGTATGCATACCACTTTATAATATCCAACTATAAATGACCTAATCCGTCATTTACTTAATAATCTCTAATGAACTTCAATGACTTGAATGCAACGTCTTTTGAAATATGTCATGAATGACTCCAAGTAATATCCTTAAAATGAGCTAATGCACAGCGGAAAATTTCTTTCATACCTGAGAATAAACATGCTTTCAAGTGTCAACCAAAAGGTTGGTGAGTTCATTAGTTTATAGTAATCATTTCATTTTCATCATTATAATAGACCACAAGATTTTAAATATTATAAAACGGGCAGAAGTCCCATTCCAACTGCACAAAAAAATATCTTTCATATGAAGAACACCTGGTGAGGATTCAAAATATAATAGTAACCATCTGTGCCGGTCTTCCACCCCACGGCTGAATACATGTGCCTTCAAAATATAGAACCTCTGTGCCGGTCTTTACACCCCACGGCTGAACACATGTTTATAAAATATAGGACAACCGATGCCAAAATGTCATAAATAATAAACCATCCACCCGGCTCGGGAGCTCATACGCTCTAACGGAAACCGGGGGCTAATGCGTGTCATAATAATCAACCCCAATCCCAGATAATTCTATCATAGAATGCAGTTAAGGTACTTGTGTCTATTGTGTCAAACATTTATAAAAGTTGCGCATATATTCTCAGCCCCAAAAATGTAAAGAGTAAAAGGGGAGCAGATGAAACTCACCCTACTGTATTTTGTAGTAAAAATACATATAACATCATTGAAAAAGTGTAAGGTTGACCTCGGATTCACGAATCTATATCATTTATATATATTAACACATATATTTGTAATCGAACAAATTACTATATCTTTAATTATATATTATATATATTTAATTTGTATGTATCATTAAAAATGACTAATATTTATATAGTTATATTAATATTTATATATGATTAATATTATATTAAAAATACATCATTTGTTATATATGAATATTTATAAAAAAATATATGTATAATATGTAATATTATTTATAAGTATAATTCTATATACATAATATTTATTTGTTGTAAAAATAATAAGAATGATAATACTAGTAATAATAATAATAATAATAATAATAATAATAATAATAATAATAATAATAATGATAATAATTTTTAATAATAATAATAATAATAATAATAATAATAATAATAATAATAATAATAATAATAATAATAATAATAATAATAATAATAATAATAATGATAGAAAACTACCTCAAAGAAGTATTCCTTAAAAACAAATATGCCCAAGTCCAGGTTCGAACCCGCGACGTCCCGCTAACCCGATAACGACCTAAATCATTCCTCTGCTCTTTACTTTCTATTTTTTTCAGTTATAAATTTTTCTTATCTCATAATTCTGTTACCATCTTCATCATTTATACATCCGTATCATCATTTTTATTATTCGAACATTTTGATCAACTCATTCCATTTCATGATCATCACAACACCATTTCTATCATTTTTAACTCAAATTCTCATCATCATCATAAACTAATATCATCATGTCATTAAACATCATCATAATTCTATCCTATCAATTTATTATCATCCTAACATTAAACTAATATCATGTAACACCTATATATGTACCATCCTCATCATAATCACCACATCATGATCATAATCATTCATTTCGTTTTTGAATCCATTTCATTTACAGACCTCATGACCCCGAAGTTAAATCCCATGCAGGAACTCGGCCCACTATATAATACAGTCCAATAAAGTTTGCAATCATGGCCCATCATGGAAACTATTTCATGGCCCAACAAACTACAAGACTAACTAAAGAAATATATATTGCGATGGCCCAATCATCAAAACAACATTTTCGATCTTTCTGTCTAGCTCACAGAATATATATTGCGATGGCCCCATTATCACAGTTTAAGGTTTCAATTTACTTGGCTTACAATACAACTTTCAGCTCAATCAGAGGACCCTAATCTTAATCATGTATCCCACTAACTAAATAAAAATATCGGCCAAGAAAAAGGTATCTAGCTTCCTCATCCAAATTTGGCTTAATGATTTTTATTCCCTTTTATCTCCCACTAACCGAAATAAGTGATGAGTGGGGTATACATCCATCTTAATTGTGTCGGCCCAAAAAAAATATAAAAGGAGACGTGTGATTAATAAAGCTGATAGTTAAATAAGATCACAAGTGGCACATGTTAGGATTATTGAAATGGAACTTAAGTAATCCATTTTGTCGGCCAGGAGCTAATAGAGAACACGTACGAGTCGTTTTGTTTTCCTCTTTCCCTCATAAACTATTTTCTATAACTTTCTTTTATCTCCTCTTCATTTGTTATTAAAACAGAAAATCAATAATAGCAGCGGTTGGTAATGGGTTACGTGGTGTCTCAGTTGCAAACAGAAGGAGAATGATTCAATGGTGCGAGGTATAATGATATTCGCATGCGAAGAGGAGAGAGAGAAGTGAGAGAATGGTTTGATGGTGGGTTACATGATGTTTTTAAATGGTGGAGGTGTTTGGGTGTCCCATTCGAACAGAAAGAGTAAAAAGACAGTAGTTTGAAGGTGGTGGTTCTAATTGGTTTGTTCATGGTGGTGGTTTGATTTGTTGAAGGAAATAGAGGTGGTCAACGAAGAGGGTTTGGTTTGATCTTGTTTGATAGAAATAGAAACACCAATGATAATATGGGTGGTAGTTATGGGCTGTAAACAGAAGATAGGAACAAAGGTAGCCGCTACAACTTTGTTTTATATTCCTAATAAAAATATCAAGTGACGGTTTTGTTTGATGGCGATTATTTAAATGGTTTGCGGTGGTTTGCAGCTGCATATATGCAGTCTTTTTGGTATCTGTACTGGCAAATAGAAGCAACAAACATAAATGAAAATACATGATGGTGTGGTAAGAGTTGATCGAGCAAGAAACAAATTGGATGGGTGATTTCAAGGTTGTCAACAACAACCGAAGGTGGTTCATAGTTTTGTTTCGAATTATGGTGTATGTGGCACAATTCCATGAACAATAATCTGTTTTGGTGTTCCGTATATCGAGTTCTTCAAATGAAATGAAATCGGGCGCGTTGGGTTTGGTTATCGGGCAGAAGGAAAACAAGTAGCATGAAGACGGTGGGTTGTGGGTGTTCAAGTGTATATATGTCCTCTATGAATGTGAAGCATCAATATCTATGTATAATAGAGAATAGATAGGTAGTTAATCAAACAGAAACAGTGGTATAAATATAGTAATATACTATCAATCGAATCAAATGAATTGATACAGTAATTTAAATTTTTCAATCAATCAAGCACAGTAAACACTTTTTCAATCATTAATCACGGATATAAATTAAAAGTAGGCAGGAAATGGAATCATGTGACAGTGTATAACAATCTACATATATTTATTTGTTTTTATCTATATTATATTTAATAATTTAATAATTAATAAATATATTAATAATAATAATATCGTTATTAATAATAATATATTAATCAGAAGGAAAAATCAAAGAAACATGATCGAATAGGCTCGTCTAGTATTAATTTTAATACACTCACAAGCTCACATATTACTGGTTTAATTTCAATCGAAATACAGGACGTGTGTTATTATCGTTTACTAAATAAATTCGAATTCAAATATGTATATTCAATATAATTATATTTATATAGATTTATTTTTATTATATATTATTTTATTTACATAATTAATTAACCCATATAATGTTTTAAATTATATTTCAAATTCATATATATATATATATATATATATATATATATATATATATATATATATATATACATATACATATACATATATATATATATACATACATATATATATATATATATATATATATATATATATATATATATATATATATATATATACATACATACATACATATTTAAATATATATGTATCCATTTACAAATAGCTATTCGTGAATCTTCGGAATTTGGTCGGGGTTAAATTAATGTATGAACACAGTTTAAAATTCTTGAGATTTTAACTTAACAAACTTTGCTTATCGTGTCGGAAACATATAAAGATTAAAGTTTAAATTTGATCAGAAATTTCCGGGTCATCACAGTACCTATCCGTTAAAGAAATTTCCTCCCGAAATTTGATAGAGGTCGTCATGGCTAACAGTAAGAATGTTATTATGATGAATATACGCTGATCCATTGAGTTTTATCATGATTAAGAAATACAGATAAAATAATTCGATTTCTCGAAACGTATGAGTGAAGCTGTCGTAAAGGAGCGAAATGAGTAAATGTAGAATCATTTTAACTGATGACGTAGTTATGATTGATTTCCGGAATTCATGGGATTTAAAGAAAATTTTCGTAATAAGATTTGATTCTTCGGTAATCCAGGGAATTAGGATCCGCTTTAAATGCGATCATCTGTTTTGATTGCTCTGTCGGATATTTTTACTATAAATTCACCTTCTTCGTTTCCTTACAACTCACACTTTCTATTATTTCTCCCTCAACTCCTACTTTAAAGTATTCATCAATATGCTCCATCCCGTTTTGATCCTTGATATACTTCTAAAATTCATATCTGTCATTCTTCTCTTTTATTTACCACCGGAGGATTTTATTTACTCCTACTATTATCTTGGGGTTATAGTGTTATTAATTTTCCCGTGCCTTTACGTGGCAATACGTATTGATATGCACAGTTTGTAATTTATGTGTTGTTGTCGAGCTTTATATTTTCTTTTATATTCAACAGTTCCATACTTTTGTCTCCTCTTCCTGACTTCAAGTCAAGCGAATAATGGTCCAGAATTTATAGGTATGAAGTTTTGGATGAACACAGTTAATGTTCTAAGAAGGAAATCGTAACGGCACGATCCTGATTTGTCAAATTACCAGAATATCCGGAAAGATAGAACTATCAAGAAGATATGTTCTTAATATGTTTAGAGATTGAGTAGAATGCAAGAGTCGTGTAAATGGCACATGATGACGGTATGGTTTGTGAATCATCACGTTCCATTAGAAACTCAGCATGAATTACTTTAATATAATCACGTTGATCAAGTGTCATTATATTATACTAGCTCATGCATCATTTCCCAACACTACTTCAAAAACATTCATAATTTAAATTCAAAGATTTATAGAATATAGAAACTAAAACAGTTTCCTTCTAAGAGATAACACAGATAGCGTGGAGAGATAATTAATATCGAACGAGAATATTTATGAAGATATCTTCAGAAATATTGAGGATATTTACTATGAAAGATACGATAATATCTTGGAATGTTAGAACCAAATTGTGATGAAGAAATTCATTCATGATGGTTTAGAACGGTTAAGGAGTAAGGTATTCGCTAAAGATTTCATCAGAAACAGAATCATTTAGATTCTTTGAAGGAAGGTTTAGTATTTGTGATTTGTCCACAACCTTCTTCATGATTTTCTCAATCCGTTTATCAGTTCCAACTTTTCTAAGCTTTGCCAACATACTATTCTTTCTCATCAAACTTCCGACAGTTAAGGTCGTTTACGGTTGTCTACAGTTTCTGCTGCTTCATTCAGCTTTTTCAAACTCATAGAACTGATTCGTAGGCTAGAGTGCTTTTCAGAATTTCAGAATGGAAGATCGTAATTCTAAAGGTTATATGTGTGCATGTAACTGTTGATGTAGAAACGTGGCGAGATTCGAAATACTGATTGCGAATTTTCAGTAATTGGTATGGTAATTCCCGTTATAAGATGTGGATGAGTATAAGATTTTAATGAACAAATATAATGTTTCTTCGGAGAAACTTAAGTCAATGAGTAACGAAGTTGCTGGTACGTCTGCTGGTGATATAGTGGAATATAAAAGGTTTCCCGGTAACAATAAAAGAGTACGCATATATATCAAGGTTATATTAAGGTTGTTTCGAATGAAAAGTCGAAGTTGACTGGCTGGAGCTGTGACAAAATTGGCTAATTTGAAAAGAAATTGCGTTGAAATTTTTTTTTTCGGAAATAACAATGCCAAAGAAGCTAGCACAGATACATGTTAAACATTTATACAGGTTCTGAGAACTTTTCAGATGCATAACTATATGCGTAAATCTTTTCTTCCGTAGATGATGTGCAGTTGATTCATCCTCCCGATTGAGGTGTTTTCAAGGATCACGAAAGGTTTGAACGCAGATTGTAATCGTCAAGATACATATGAGGTTTAGGATGAAAATCAAGTGGCAAACTTGAAGAATTGTTTAGTTTCATATGTTATAATCAATATTTTAATTCATTTTAATTGTCCACTGTTGGTAGTCCTCAGTTGATTAGTCCACAGTTAGCTAGGATTTTGTTAGCGTGGATTCTTAATAAAATTTCTCATAGTTAATTTGTTTGTTTCTAACAAATTTTATTCCGTCAAATGTTTTCTTCATTATACCACTTGTTGGATTCTGATAGGTCAAAATCCAAATATGAAATTTGAACTTGGATGAAAATAGTTGTTCTATGGTGAACGGATACGTATGTGTGTGAATTTGAGCAGTGTTGTTAATGACTGCGGAATCTGAATTGAAGAGTCTACAGTGTAACTTATTAATGTGAAATTTAAATATTCATCGGGTATTACCTACCTGTTAAAATATTTTCACCATTAACAGTTTGTACAAAAGAATTTTTAATTACAATCTTTATGAAAACATATATACATATATATTTTCTTCGGATGTAATCATGTATTTAATGAGTTAATATGATATTAGACTCATTTGATTTTCGGTTTGAGCTAGAATAAGTAATCTCTAAACTATTAGGAACCACATATTCTTTGCAGAATATTAATGAAGTTATGGATCAATACTTCATCGTTCATTGTTGTTGGTACTCCTTGGTATCTATGGTGTGTATGATGTTGATGTTCGTGGGACAGATTGTGAAATTGAGGATTGAGATGCGGATGTTGTTGTTGGTGGTACTGTTGATGTTGCTGAAGCTGGTATATTTTGCACCATATTCTTCAAGGCTATAACTCGGGTGCGAAGCTCGTTGACTTATTACTCCGGGATGATTGTCGATAGGAACGAGCAGATGTAAAAGGTTTGGAAATTGAGATAGTATATAATTATGGCGAGATATTCGGGTAATGAGGGTGAAAATGGTGTTTCGGATTGGTTCACCGGTAAGTGATTCAGGTTCTTCGCCAAGAGGTGAATTTGGTTGATGGAAAGGATCACCTTCTTCTTGTCTCCAATGATTTAGTATATTATGAACCCATTAGATGAATTAAGGATGGCTGATTGATTGATTCATTCTGGTGACGCTGCTTTCGGAGCTGGAGTGAGACTCCATATCAGAATCCGAGGGACTTGAACTAGTGGTGAGTTCCATTGCGTACGATTAAATAGAGGATTTTTCGATATGAAATGATTTTTGGATATCGGATGATATTTTAATTACATAGAATATCTATGTATATAGAACAAAAGATTTCGTAGATTACGGAGGAATTTACGAAATATATAAGGCATAGTTTATGGTAACAGATACGCTAAGATATGGATTAGCAGATACGCTAAGATATGAATTAGCAGATACGCTAAGATATGAATTTTGTCTGTACACCATCTATGCAATAAATGCCATAAGACGTGTTGAGACTGAAAATGATAAGTAGATATTTTTCGACAAATGGTGGTAAGCAAAAACTTTTAACATGCAGACTAGGTTCAAGTCCAGACTTAATAATATAACCTAACAACTACTATGTCGAAGTCCAGACTTTACTAATGCATCCTAACAACTACATGTTAGACACACTAATGCAGACTCATTAATGCATCCTCTCAACTAGCTGTTAGACACACTAATGCAGACCTGGTTCGCTAAGACCACCGCTCTGATACCAACTGAAACGCCCCATCCTAATCTATCCGAACGAAGTCCATATTGATTATAAATGATTCATAATAGTTGATTACATCGCGAGGTACTTGACCTCTAAATGATACATTTTACAAACATTGCATTCGTTTTTAAAAGACAAAATTTCATTTCATCGAAAGTTGACAGGTATGCATACCACTTCATAATATCCAACTATAAATGACCTAATCCGTCAATTACTTAATAATCTCTAATGAACTTCAATGATTCGAATGCAACGTCTTTTGAAATATGTCATGAATGACTCCAAGTAATATCCTTAAAATGAGCTAATGCACAGCGGAAGATTTCTTTCATACCTGAGAATAAACATGCTTTCAAGTGTCAACCAAAAGGTTGGTGAGTTCATCAGTTTATAGTAATTATTTCATTTTCATCATTTTAATAGACCACAAGATTTTAAATATTATAAAACGTGCAGAAGTCCCATTCCAACTGCACAAAAAAAATATCTTTCATATGAAGAACACCTGGTGAGGATTCAAAATATAATAGTAACCATCTGTGCCGGTCTTCCACCCCACGGCTGAATACATGTGCCTTCAAAATATAAAACCTCTGTGCCGATCTTTACACCCCACGGCTGAACACATGTTTATAAAATATAGGACAACCGATGGCAAAATGTCATAAATAATAAACCATCCACCCAGCTCGGGAGCTCATACGCTCTAACGGAAACTGGGGGCTAATGCATGTCATAATAATCAACCCCAATCCCAGATAATTTTATCATAGAATGCAGTTAAGGTACTTGTGTCTATTGTGTCAAACATTTATAAAAGTTGCGCATATATTCTCAGCCCCAAAAATGTAAAGAGTAAAAGGGGAGCAGATGAAACTCACCCTACTGTATTTTGTAGTAAAAATACATATAACATCATTGAAAAAGTGTAAGGTTGACCTCGGATTCACGAACCTATATCATTTATATATATTAACACATATATTTGTAATCGAACAAATTTACTATATCTTTAATTATATTATATATATATATATATATATTTAATTTGTATGTATCTTTAAAAATGACTAATATTTATATAATTATATTAATATTTATATATGATTAATATTATATTAAAAATACATCATTTGTTATATATAAATATTTATAAAAAAATATATGTATAATATGTAATATTATTTATAAGTATAATTCTATATACATAATATTTATTTGTTGTAAAAATAATAATAATGATAATACTAGTAATAATAATAATAATAATAATAATAATAATAATAATAATAATAATAATAATAATAATAATAATGATAATTCTTAATAATAATAATAATAATAATAATAATAATAATCATAATAATAATAATAATAATAATAATAATAATAATAATAATAATAATAATAATAATAATAATAATAATAATAATAATAGTAATAATAATAATAATAGAAAACTACCTCAAAGAAGTATTCCTTAAAAACAAATATGCCCAAGTCCGGGTTCGAACCCGCGACGTCCCGCTAACCCGATAACGACCTAAATCATTCCTCTGCTCTTTACTTTCTATTTTGTTTTAGTTATAAAATTTTCTTATCTCATAATTCTGTTACCATCTTCATCATTTATACATCCGTATCATCATTTTTATTATTCGAACATTTTGATCAACTCATTCCATTTCATGATCATCACAACACCATTTCTATCATTTTTAACTCGAATTCTCATCATCATCATAAACTAATATCATCATGTCATTAAACATCATCATAATTCTATCCTATCAATTTATTATCATCCTAACATTAAACTAATATCATGTAACACGTATATATGTACCATCCTCATCATAATCACCACATCATGATCATAATCGTTCATTTCGTTTTTGAATCCATTTCATTTACAGACCTCGTGACCCCGAAGTTAAATCCCATGCAGGAACTCGGCCCACTATATAATACAGTCCAATAAAGTTTGCAATCATGGCCCATCATGGAAACTATTTCATGGCCCAACAAACTACAAGACTAACTAAAGAAATATATATTGCGATTGCCCAATCATCAAAACAACATTTTCGATCTTTCTGTCTAGCTCACAGAATATTATCACGGCCCCATTATCACAGTTTAAGGATTCAATTTACTTGGCTTACAATGCAACTTTCAGCTCAATCAGAGGACCCTAATCTTAATCATGTATCCCACTAACTAAATAAAAATATCGGCCAAGAAAACGGTATGTAGCTTCCTCATCCAAATTTGGCTTAATGATTTTTATTCCCTTTTATCTCCCACTAACCGAAATAAGTGATGAGTGGGGTATACATCCATCTTAATTGTGTCGGCCCAAAAAAAATATAAAAGGAGACGTGTGATTAATAAAGCCGATAGTTAAATAAGATCACAAGTGGAACATGTTAGGATTATTGAAATGAAACTTAACTAATCCATTTTGTTAGCCAGGAGCTAATAGAGAACACGTACCAGTCATTTTGTTTTCCTCTTTCCCTCATAAACTATTTTATATAACTTTCTTTCATCTCCTCTTCATTTGTTATTAAAACAGAAAATCAATAATAGCAGCGGTTGGTAATGGGTTACGTGGTGTCTCAGTTGAAAACAGAAGGAGAATGATTCGATGGTGCGAGTTATAATGATATTCGCATGAGAAGAGGAGAGAGAGAAGTGAGAGAATGGTTTGATGGTGGGTTACATGATGTTTTTAAATGGTGGAGGTGTTTGGGTGTCCCATTCAAACAGAAAGAGTAAACAGATAGTAGTTTGCAGGTGGTGGTTCGAATTGGTTTGTTCATGGTGATGGTTTGATTTGTTGAAGGAAATAGAGGTGGTCAACGAAGAGGGTTTGGTTTGATCTTGTTTGATAGAAATAGAAACACCAATGATAATATGGGTGGTAGTTATGGGCTGTAAATAGAAGATAGGAACAAAGGTAGCCGCTACAACTTTGTTTTATATTCCTAATAAAAATATCGAGTGACGGTTTTGGTTGATGGCGATTATTTAAATGGTTTGCGGTGGTTTGTAGCTGCATATATGCAGTCTTTTTGGTATCTGTACTGGCGAATAGAAGCAACAAACATAAATGAAAATACATGATGGTGTGGTAAGAGTTGATCGAGCAAGAAACAAATTGGATGGGTGATTTCAAGGTTGTCAACAACAACCGAAGGTGGTTCATAGTTTTGTTTCGAATTATGGTGTATGTGGCACAAGTCCATGAACAATAATCTGTTTTGGTGTTCCGTATATCGAGTTCTTCAAATGAAATGAAATCGGGCGCGTTGGGTTTGGTTATCGGGCAGAAGGAAAACGAGTAGCATGAAGACGGTGGGTTGTGGGTGTTCAAGTGTATATATGTCCTCTATGAATGTGAAGCATCAATATCTATGTATAATAGAGAATAGATAGGTAGTTAATCAAACAGAAACAGTGGTATAAATATAGTAATATACTATCAATCGAATCAAATGAATTGATACAGTAATTTAAATTTTTCAATCAATCAAGCACAGTAAACACTTTTTCAATCATTAATCACGGATATAAATTAAAAGTAGGCAGGAAATGGAATCATGTGACAGTGTATAACAATCTACATATATTTATTTGTTTTTATCTATATTATATTTAATAATTTAATAATTAATAAATATATTAATAATAATAATATTGTTATTAATAATAATACATTAATCAGAAGGAAAAATCAAAGAAACGTGATCGAATAGGCTCGTCTAGTATTTATTTTAATACATTCACAAGCTCACATATTACTGGTTTAATTTCAATCAAAATACAGGACGTGTGTTATTATCGTTTACTAAATAAATTCGAATTCATATATGTATATTCAATATAATTATATTTATATAGATTTATTTTTATTATATATTATTTTATTTACATAATTAATTAACCCATATAATGTTTTAAATTATATTTCAAATTCATATATATATATATATATATATATATATATATATATATATATATATATATATATATATATATATATATATATATATATATATATATATATATATACATACATACATACATACATATTTAAATATATATGTATCCATTTACAAATAGCTATTCGTGAATCGTCGGAATTTGGTCGGGGTTAAATTAATGTATGAACACAGTTTAAAATTCTTGAGATTTTAACTTAACAAACTTTGTTTATCGTGTCGGAAACATATAAAGATTAAAGTTTAAATTTGATCAGAAATTTTTGGGTCATCACAATGACCACCTTCCAACTTGAACCACCACCAATGAGCCACCATAAATCGTCACTCTTCTCTATCTCTCTCTCTCTCTCTCATACTCTCTCACCTATTTTCTATCGTGAGCTTACCACAACACAAACCCACTTATTGTTGATAACCAAAACCCACTTCAACCCGAGATAATGGTCCAGAATTTATAGGTATGAAGTGTTGGATGAACACAGTTAATGTTCTAAGAAGGAAATCGTAACGGCACGATCCTGATTTGTCAAATTACCAGAATATCCGGAAAGATAGAACTATCAAGAAGATATGTTCTTAATATGTTTAGAGATTGAGTAGAATGCAAGAGTCGTGTAAATGGCACATGATGACGGTATGGTTTGTGAATCATCACGTTCCATTAGAAACTCAGCATGAATTACTGTAATATAATCACGTTGATCAAGTGTCATTATATTATACTAGCTCATGCATCATTTCCCAACACTACTTCAAAAACATTCATAATTTAAATTCAAAGATTTATAGAATATAGAAACTAAAACAGTTTCCTTCTAAGAGATAACACAGATAGCGTGGAGAGATAATTAATATCGAACGAGAATATTTATGAAGATATCTTCAGAAATATTAAGGATATTTACTATGAAAGATACGATAATATCTTGGAATGTTAGAACCAAATTGTGATGAAGAAATTCATTCATGATGGTTTAGAACGGTTAAGGAGTAAGGTATTCGCTAAAGATTTCATCAGAAACAGAATCATTTAGATTCTTTGAAGGAAGGTTTAGTATTTGTGATTTGTCCACAACCTTCTTCATGATTTTCTCAATCCGTTTATCAGTTCCAACTTTTCTAAGCTTTGCCAACATACTATTCTTTCTCATCAAACTTCCGACAGTTAAGGTCGTTTACGGTTGTCTACAGTTTCTGCTGCTTCATTCAGCTTTTTCAAACTCATAGAACTGATTCGTAGGCTAGAGTGCTTTTCAGAATTTCAGAATGGAAGATCGTAATTCTAAAGGTTATATGTGTGCATGTAACTGTTGATGTAGAAACGTGGCGAGATTCGAAATACTGATTGCGAATTTTCGGTAATTGGTATGGTAATTCCCGTTATAAGATGTGGATGAGTATAAGATTTTAATGAACAAATATAATGTTTCTTCGGAGAAACTTAAGTCAATGAGTAACGAAGTTGCTGGTACGTCTGCTGGTGATATAGTGGAATATAAAAGGTTTCCCGGTAACAATAAAAGAGTACGCATATATATCAAGGTTATATTAAGGTTGTTTCGAATGAAAAGTCGAAGTTGACTGGCTGGAGCTGTGACAAAATTGGCTAATTTGAAAAGAAATTGCGTTGAAATTTTTTTTTTCGGAAATAACAATGCCAAAGAAGCTAGCACAGATACGTGTTAAACATTTATACAGGTTCTGAGAACTTTTCAGATGCATAACTATATGCGTAAATCTTTTCTTCCGTAGATGATGTGCAGTTGATTCATCCTCCCGATTGAGGTGTTTTCAAGGATCACGAAAGGTTTGAACGCAGATTGTAATCGTCAAGATACAGATGAGGTTTAAGATGAAAATCAAGTGGCAAACTTGAAGAATTGTTTAGTTTCATATGTTATAATCAATATTTTAATTCATTTTAATTGTCCACTGTTGGTAGTCCTCAGTTGATTAGTCCACAGTTAGCTAGGATTTTGTTAGCGTGGATTCTTAATAAAATTTCTCATAGTTAATTTGTTTGTTTCTAACAAATTTTATTCCGTCAAATGTTTTCTTCATTATACCACTTGTTGGATTCTGATAGGTCAAAATCCAAATATGAAATTTGAACTTGGATGAAAATAGTTGTTCTATGGTGAACGGATACGTATGTGTGTGAATTTGAGCAGTGTTGTTAATGACTGCGGAATCTGAATTGAAGAGTGTACAGTGTAACTTATTAATGTGAAATTTAAATATTCATCGGGTATTACCTACCTGTTAAAATATTTTCACCATTAACAGTTTGTACAAAAGAATTTTTAATTACAATCTTTATGAAAACATATATACATATATATTTTCTTCGGATGTAATCATGTATTTAATGAGTTAATATGATATTAGACTCATTTGATTTTCGGTTTGAGCTAGAATAAGTAATCTCTAAACTATTAGGAACCACATATTCTTCGCAGAATATTAATGAAGTTATGGATCAATACTTCATCGTTCATTGTTGTTGGTACTCCTTGGTATCTATGGTGTGTATGATGTTGATGTTCGTGGGACAGATTGTGAAATTGAGGATTGAGATTCGGATGTTGTTGTTGGTGGTACTGTTGATGTTGCTGAAGCTGGTATATTTTGCACCATATTCTTCAAGGCTATAACTCGGGTGCGAAGCTCGTTGACTTATTACTCCGGGATGATTGTCGATAGGAACGAGCAGATGTATAAGGTTTGGAAATTGAGATAGTATATAATCATGGCGAGATATTCGGGTAATGAGGGTGAAAATGGTGTTTCGGATTGGTTCGCCGGTAAGTGATTCAGGTTCTTCGCCAAGAGGTGAATTTAGTTGATGGAAAGGATCACCTTCTTCTTGTCTCCAATGATTTAGTATATTATGAACCCATTAGATGAATTAAGGATGGCTGATTGATTGATTCATTCTGGTGAAGCTGCTTTCGGAGCTGGAGTGAGACTCCATATCAGAATCCGAGGGACTTGAACTAGTGGTGAGTTCCATTGCGTACGATTAAATAGAGGACTTTTCGATATGAAATGATTTTTGGATATCGGATGATATTTTAATTACATAGAATATCTATGTATATAGAACAAAAGATTTCGTAGATTACGGAGGAATTTACGAAATATATAAGGCATAGTTTATGGTAACAGATACGCTAAGATATGGATTAGCAGATACGCTAAGATATGAATTAGCAGATACGCTAAGATATGAATTTTGTCTGTACACCATCTATGCAATAAATGCCATAAGACGTGTTGAGACTGAAAATGATAAGTAGATATTTTTCGACAAATGGTGGTAAGCAAAAACTTTTAACATGCAGACTAGGTTCAAGTCCAGACTTAATAATATAACCTAACAACTACTATGTCGAAGTCCAGACTTTACTAATGCATCCTAACAACTACATGTTAGACACACTAATGCAGACTCATTAATGCATCCTCTCAACTAGCTGTTAGACACACTAATGCAGACCTGGTTCGCTAAGACCACCGCTCTGATACCAACTGAAACGCCCCATCCTAATCCATCCGAACGAAGTCCATATTGATTATAAATGATTCATAATAGTTGATTACATCGCGAGGTACTTGACCTCTAAATGATACATTTTACAAACATTGCATTCGTTTTTAAAAGACAAAATTTCATTTCATCGAAAGTTGACAGGTATGCATACCACTTCATAATATCCAACTATAAATGACCTAATCCGTCAATTACTTAATAATCTCTAATGAACTTCAATGATTCGAATGCAACGTCTTTTGAAATATGTCATGAATGACTCCAAGTAATATCCTTAAAATGAGCTAATGCACAGCGGAAGATTTCTTTCATACCTGAGAATAAACATGCTTTCAAGTGTCAACCAAAAGGTTGGTGAGTTCATCAGTTTATAGTAATTATTTCATTTTCATCATTTTAATAGACCACAAGATTTTAAATATTATAAAACGTGCAGAAGTCCCATTCCAACTGCACAAAAAAAATATCTTTCATATGAAGAACACCTGGTGAGGATTCAAAATATAATAGTAACCATCTGTGCCGGTCTTCCACCCCACGGCTGAATACATGTGCCTTCAAAATATAAAACCTCTGTGCCGATCTTTACACCCCACGGCTGAACACATGTTTATAAAATATAGGACAACCGATGGCAAAATGTCATAAATAATAAACCATCCACCCAGCTCGGGAGCTCATACGCTCTAACGGAAACTGGGGGCTAATGCATGTCATAATAATCAACCCCAATCCCAGATAATTTTATCATAGAATGCAGTTAAGGTACTTGTGTCTATTGTGTCAAACATTTATAAAAGTTGCGCATATATTCTCAGCCCCAAAAATGTAAAGAGTAAAAGGGGAGCAGATGAAACTCACCCTACTGTATTTTGTAGTAAAAATACATATAACATCATTGAAAAAGTGTAAGGTTGACCTCGGATTCACGAACCTATATCATTTATATATATTAACACATATATTTGTAATCGAACAAATTTACTATATCTTTAATTATATTATATATATATATTTAATTTGTATGTATCTTTAAAAATGACTAATATTTATATAATTATATTAATATTTATATATGATTAATATTATATTAAAAATACATCATTTGTTATATATAAATATTTATAAAAAAATATATGTATAATATGTAATATTATTTATAAGTATAATTCTATATACATAATATTTATTTGTTGTAAAAATAATAATAATGATAATACTAGTAATAATAATAATAATAATAATAATAATAATTATAATAATAATAATAATAATAATAATAATAATAATAATAATAATAATAATGATGATAATTCTTAATAATAATAATAATAATAATAATAATAATAATAATAATAATAATAATAATAATAATAATAATAATAATAATAATAATAATAATAATAATAATAATAATAATGATAATGATAATGATAGAAAACTACCTCAAAGAAGTATTCCTTAAAAACAAATATGCCCAAGTCCGGGTTCGAACCCGCGACGTCCCGCTAACCCGATAATGACCTAAATCATTCCTCTGCTCTTTACTTTCTATTTTGTTTTAGTTATAAAATTTTCTTATCTCATAATTCTGTTACCATCTTCATCATTTATACATCCGTATCATCATTTTTATTATTCGAACATTTTGATCAACTCATTCCATTTCATGATCATCACAACACCATTTCTATCATTTTTAACTCGAATTCTCATCATCATCATAAACTAATATCATCATGTCATTAAACATCATCATAATTCTATCCTATCAATTTATTATCATCCTAACATTAAACTAATATCATGTAACACGTATATATGTACCATCCTCATCATAATCACCACATCATGATCATAATTGTTCATTTCGTTTTTGAATCCATTTCATTTACAGACCTCGTGACCCCGAAGTTAAATCCCATGCAGGAACTCGGCCCACTATATAATACAGTCCAATAAAGTTTGCAATCATGGCCCATCATGGAAACTATTTCATGGCCCAACAAACTACAAGACTAACTAAAGAAATATATATTGCGATTGCCCAATCATCAAAACAACATTTTCGATCTTTCTGTCTAGCTCACAGAATATTATCACGGCCCCATTATCACAGTTTAAGGATTCAATTTACTTGGCTTACAATGCAACTTTCAGCTCAATCAGAGGACCCTAATCTTAATCATGTATCCCACTAACTAAATAAAAATATCGGCCAAGAAAACGGTATGTAGCTTCCTCATCCAAATTTGGCTTAATGATTTTTATTCCCTTTTATCTCCCACTAACCGAAATAAGTGATGAGTGGGGTATACATCCATCTTAATTGTGTCTGCCCAAAAAAAATATAAAAGGAGACGTGTGATTAATAAAGCCGATAGTTAAATAAGATCACAAGTGGAACATGTTAGGATTATTGAAATGAAACTTAACTAATCCATTTTGTTAGCCAGGAGCTAATAGAGAACACGTACCAGTCATTTTGTTTTCCTCTTTCCCTCATAAACTATTTTCTATAACTTTCTTTCATCTCCTCTTCATTTGTTATTAAAACAGAAAATAAATAATAGCAGCGGTTGGTAATGGGTTACGTGGTGTCTCAGTTGAAAACAGAAGGAGAATGATTCGATGGTGCGAGTTATAATGATATTCGCATGAGAAGAGGAGAGAGAGAAGTGAGAGAATGGTTTGATGGTGGGTTACATGATGTTTTTAAATGGTGGAGGTGTTTGGGTGTCCCATTCAAACAGAAAGAGTAAACAGATAGTAGTTTGCAGGTGGTGGTTCGAATTGGTTTGTTCATGGTGGTGGTTTGATTTGTTGAAGGAAATAGAGGTGGTCAACGAAGAGGGTTTGGTTTGATCTTGTTTGATAGAAATAGAAACACCAATGATAATATGGGTGGTAGTTATGGGCTGTAAATAGAAGATAGGAACAAAGGTAGCCGCTACAACTTTGTTTTATATTCCTAATAAAAATATCGAGTGACGGTTTTGGTTGATGGCGATTATTTAAATGGTTTGCGGTGGTTTGTAGCTGCATATATGCAGTCTTTTTGGTATCTGTACTGGCGAATAGAAGCAACAAACATAAATGAAAATACATGATGGTGTGGTAAGAGTTGATCGAGCAAGAAACAAATTGGATGGGTGATTTCAAGGTTGTCAACAACAACCGAAGGTGGTTCATAGTTTTGTTTCGAATTATGGTGTATGTGGCACAAGTCCATGAACAATAATCTGTTTTGGTGTTCCGTATATCGAGTTCTTCAAATGAAATGAAATCGGGCGCGTTGGGTTTGGTTATCGGGCAGAAGGAAAACGAGTAGCATGAAGACGGTGGGTTGTGGGTGTTCAAGTGTATATATGTCCTCTATGAATGTGAAGCATCAATATCTATGTATAATAGAGAATAGATAGGTAGTTAATCAAACAGAAACAGTGGTATAAATATAGTAATATACTATCAATCGAATCAAATGAATTGATACAGTAATTTAAATTTTTCAATCAATCAAGCACAGTAAACATTTTTTCAATCATTAATCACGGATATAAATTAAAAGTAGGCAGGAAATGGAATCATGTGACAGTGTATAACAATCTACATATATTTATTTGTTTTTATCTATATTATATTTAATAATTTAATAATTAATAAATATATTAATAATAATAATATTGTTATTAATAATAATACATTAATCAGAAGGAAAAATCAAAGAAACGTGATCGAATAGGCTCGTCTAGTATTTATTTTAATACATTCACAAGCTCACATATTACTGGTTTAATTTCAATCAAAATACAGGACGTGTGTTATTATCGTTTACTAAATAAATTCGAATTCATATATGTATATTCAATATAATTATATTTATATAGATTTATTTTTATTATATATTATTTTATTTACATAATTAATTAACCCATATAATGTTTTAAATTATATTTCAAATTCATATATATATATATATATATATATATATATATATATATATATATATACATACATACATACATATTTAAATATATATGTATCCATTTACAAATAGCTATTCGTGAATCGTCGGAATTTGGTCGGGGTTAAATTAATGTATGAACACAGTTTAAAATTCTTGAGATTTTAACTTAACAAACTTTGCTTATCGTGTCGGAAACATATAAAGATTAAAGTTTAAATTTGATCAGAATTTTTTGGGTCATCACAATGACCACCTTCCAACTTGAACCACCACCAATGAGCCACCATAAATCGTCACTCTTCTCTATCTCTCTCTCTCTCTCATACTCTCTCACCTATTTTCTATCGTGAGCTTACCACAACACAAACCCACTTATTGTTGATAACCAAAACCCACTTCAACCCGAGATAATCCGATCACTTTCTTCTCCTCCAACACCATCGATCACCTTTGAAAAACACCATAACTAACCAAAATAACCGCCATCAAGACCCAAACCACCTCACCACCTATCAACTTATGTATTAAATTTTGTCTCCTGTTTTTCTTGTTTAATTAAAAAAATGAAACCTACTTGGAGTTACTACAGCTATACTCGTTTAATCTAATAACATAATCTATCCACTATTACGGTTTATCGTTGTCGTCGGGAACCCAACCAAACCACCACAATGAATACCATCACTCATAACCGATCATCAAATTTTTTTCTGCAATTGCTACAGTGTTCGTTTTTGTTGTTCCAGTCCAGCTTGCAACCTTACTAACCTGCTGCTAGTTCAAGCCTGTTACAGCTGCTATGATTTCTGTTTGTTCGTATTCAACTGCAACCACCTTCATCGAGTTACCATGGTTGTTGCTCGCTATCTTTATTTCTTTTCTTCCTGTTTCTTTACTATACGATGATGATGATGATGATGGCAGCTTGTTATGATGTATGACGAAGATGATATAGTAACGGGATTATTCATTTAAATGTTGGGCCAAATCTGTTTTTATACAAGTGGGCTGCAATATTTATGCTTGGTGGGCTGTGAATTTGATTTCTATTTGGGGCGAAGCCCAATTGTAATTAGACTTTGATGAACACACGTTGAGATAATGATTGATGAAACGAAGAAGAAAAAGGAAACCGAAATTTCGGTTTATATAAAATTAAATTAGTAGTTATTTCAGAAATAACAAAAACAGAGGGATGGTTTGGGAGGGTGCTAGGGAAACAAGAGGTCGCGGGTTCGAGCCCGAGCAGGAGCGTCTATTTTTTTTAAAAGCTTGTTACTCTAAGGTAGTAATTTCAATATCATTATTATTATTATATTGTTATTGTTATTGTTATTGTTATTGTTATTGTTATTGTTATTGTTATTGTTATTGTTATTGTTATTGTTATTGTTATTGTTATTGTTATTGTTATTGTTATTGTTATTGTTATTATTATTATTAGTATTATAACTATTACTATTATTATTATTAATATTATATTACTAATACAAGTATTAAGTATCATTTATTAATATTATTATTATGATTATGGTTATAATTATGATTATTATTAGTATTATTATTAAGTATCAAGTATTATTATCTTTATTATCATTATTATTATTATTTCAAGTATTATTATTATTAATAAAAATTATTATTATCATTATTAGTATTGTTATTAAAAAATATTATTTTTACAACTATATTATTATCATTATTATCATTTTTACTACTGGTATCATTATTATTATTATTATTATTATTATCATTTTTAATGTAAGTATTATTATTATTGAAATTAACTTTTTTTTAAATTATCATTTTTATTATTAGAACTATCATTATTATTATTATTATTATTATTATTATTATTATTATTATTAGAATTATCATTATTTTTATCATTATTATTTTTTTAATCTTTTTTATTATTATTCCTAACACTAATATTAATATTTTATCATTTTTATTATTAGTATTATTAATATATCAAAATAAAGATTTTCTATATAAAAATATATTATTTACATAAAACATAACTATATTAACATGTTTGTAATAGATATTAATCATATATTTAATGTATTTAAAAATAAATATAGTTAATTTAGCTATTAATGAAACGTACAAGTTACTAAAATAATAATTAAATTTGTTCGATTACCATTATGTGTGTTAATATACATATAAATGATATAGGTTCGCGAATCCGAGGCCAATCCTGCATTGTTCAGTATCGTTGTTTTAACGACCCGTCCTAATCCATCTGGACGAATACATTACATTAGGTTACATCGCGAGGTACTTGACCTCTATATGATACATTTTACAAACATTGGATTCGTTTTTAAAAGACAAACTTTCATTACATCGAAAGTTGACGGCATGCATACCATTTCATAATATATCCAACTATAATTGACTTAATAATAATCTTGATGAACTCGACGACTCGAATGCAACGTCTTTTGAAATATGTCATGAATGACTCCAAGTAATATCTCTAATATGAGCAAATGCACAGCGGAAGATTTCTTTCATACCTGAGAATAAACATGCTTTCAAGTGTCAACCAAAAGGTTGGTGAGTTCATTAGTTTATCATAATCAATCATTTCCATAATTTTAATAGACCACAAGATTTCATTTTTCATAAATAACATTACACTCGCAAGTGTATAAAAATCATTCGTATGATGAACACCTGGTAACCGACATTAACGTAATGCATATAGAATATTCCCCGCATACTCGCAAGTATGCTATATAACGGCAATCGCAATCACCTTTTTACATCGAAGTACTAAAGCATTCCAAATTCTAGAATGGGGTTTGTTAGGCCCACAGATCTATCTTTAGGATTCGTGTCAATTAGGGGCCATTTCCCTAATTCTTAGGTTACCAGACTTGAAGGGGCGATATTCGGTTTAATAATCCAACCATAGAATGTAGTTTTAAGTACTTGTGTCTATTTCATCAAACATTTATAAAACAGCGCATGTATTCTCAGTCCCAAAAATATATATTGCAAAAGCATTTAAAAAGGGAGCAAATGAAACTGACTTAATGTATTTTGTAGTAAAAATACATATGACGACATTGAACAATGCAGGGTTGGCCTTGGATTCACGAACCTATATCATTCATATAATTATTAATATATATAATCGTAATTGAACAAATTCATATATTATAACCTATGTTATATATTATATATATATATATTTAATTTTTGTATACGATTTTGAAATGATTGGTGTTTAGATAGTTATATTAATATATTTTTAGTTAGTATTATATTAAAAATACCTAATTTGTTATATATGAATATTCGTATAAAATTCGTTAATATGATTAATACATACTTTTATGTAATATTACCTATAATTATATTTTTATATACATAATATTTATTTAGTAAAGTAATATTAATAATGGTAAATAAAAGTTGTATTTGATTATAATAATAATATAAAAAAATAACAATACTGATAACAATAATAATTATAGTAATTTTACTGCTAATAATAGTTAGAATAATAATTTTAATAGTAATAATAACGATACTCATAATATTGATAATAATACTTATAATAATAATAACTATAATAAGAATTTTAGTAATAATAATATTATCGATACTAGTAGTAAAATGATAATAATAATAATAATTATTATATAGTCGTAATGATAACAAGATAATAAGTTTTGTAAAAAAATATGATAATAATTTTTAATATTACAATACTAATAATGATAATCATATTAATAATTCTAAAAATAATAATAATACCATAATAATAGTACTAATAATAATATTAATATTAGTAATGATAATACTAATAATTTTTAAGTGGTAATACTAGTAATAATATTGATAATATCATATGTTACATATAATAACTAGCAATAATAATAATAACAATCATGAAAATGATAATAATAATAATGATAATACTAGTAATAATAATAATAATAATAATAATAATAATAATAATAATAATAATAATAATAATAATAATAATAATAATAATAATAATAATAATAATAATGATAATTCTTAATAATAATAATAATAATAATAATAATAATAATAATAATAATAATAATAATAATAATAATAATAATAATAATAATAATAATAATAATAATAATAATAATAATAATAATTAATAATAATAATAATAATAAAGATAGTAAACTACCTCAAGGATAAAGCCTAAAAAAAACAATAACACCCCTGTCGGGTCTTGAACCAAGACTTCTTGCTAACCCACCAAACACTCAAACCACTCCTCCATACTCGTTTTTCTGTTTTAAAACCCATGTACATTTATTTAAATCCCTTTTCTGTTTCATCCCTTTTCTTCTCCAAGTACTTAATCGATCCTTCTCCCTTTCTAACTAATTGACCAAAATATCAAGTTACTCGTATACAGAATCGATTGTTGGATTTAATATTCAACATAGACCCATAAATATGTAATACCTTGGATTGAAAAAAAATGAATAAAAATGTTGTTGTCGCTGTTATTGGTAAAAAAAAAAATATTGATCACTAATTTAAGAACGTTTTAGGAAGTGATTTCAACATGAAAAAGTTTCCAAATTATATCTATAAACTTTCTCAATCCTCAATTTCACTTGAATCGTAACAGGCAATTCGAATTTAATTGAAGAACATTGTTTGACTTTTTGTTTCAAAAACTTTGACTTCAAAATTCTCAATCAATAAAAAGAATTGGATTGTGAAACTTTGCAGTTAGATTAGATATAAGATTCCAAACATGATTGCATTATTACATTTTGCAAATTTGTTCGAAATCGAATTATGGTTGAAAAGTAACAAGAACAGAGGAAAATGAGCTTTTTAATTTGATTTTTAGTTTTAAAATTCACAAGTTGAAGTAGGAGATTTATATAGAGTAATTGAATACGTAAGGTAGCTGTTATAATTGTCCTTAATTGTATTATAGTGAATGGATTCGACATCTAACAGAATTTAGACGGGAGTTGGACAGGAAAACAAGAACAAAGAAAAAATACACACCTTGATTGTGAAAGCTAACATAAATAAATAATTAATTGATTTTATATTCTGATTTTATCTGATTGTAATATCTATAATTGATCTTTACAGTTCAATTTTAATTAATATTGATAATTATTAAGTGTATACCTAATAATAATAATAATAATAATAATAATAATAATAATAATAATAATAATAATAATAATAATAATAATAATACTAATAATAATAATAATATTTATAATATTTATAATAATAGCAATAATAAAATATAATAATATTAATGATAAACTTATCAAAATAATATTAATAATAATAGTAATTTTATTAATAATAATTATACTAATATCACTAATATTAATAATAATGATAATAGAAATTAAAAAAAATTATATTGATAATATTATTAATGATAATAATAAAAATAATGATTTTTAATGATAATAATATCTAATGATAATACAAGTAACATTTAAGATATAATAAGTTACATGTATCAAATTCTATATCTATAATAATAAATATTACTAATACTGATTTCAATATTAATATTATTATTTAAAGTAATAATAATTTTAGTATAACACTTATATTTCTAACTTGTAATTACACTTAATATATTAATATATTAATATTACAATTTATTAATTATGTAATATTTAATAGTTATATAATATATATATATAATAACATATATTTAATATTTAATATTTATAATTTACAATATATAATATCACTTATGTTTAGAATTCATTTATATATATATATATATATATATATATATATATATATATATATATATATATATATATATATATATATATATATATATATATATATATGTATATATATATATATATTTCATTTTTAATAGCTTTATTCTGTATTTTATTTTTACATTATTAAGTCCAATTGATTAAAGTGTATTTTTATTATTTCAAAATAATATATATGTATACTTATATATTTATTTACAAACAAATGTTCGTGAATCGTCGGGAATAGTCAAAGGTTAAATGAATACATTAAACTGGTTCAAAAATTTTGAAACTCAACTTTACAGACTTTGCTTATCGTGTCGAATTCATATAAGATTAACGTTTAAATTTGGTCAGAAATTTCCGGGTCGTCACAGTACCTACCCGTTAAAGAAATTTCATCCCGAAATTTGATCGATGTTGTCATGGCTAACAATAAGAGTGTTTTCATGACGAATATGAGTTGATAAATAGAATTTTATCATTATTGAGTAATATGGATAACGTAATTCGATTGCTCGGAGAGTATGAGTGAAGCTATCACAAAAGAGTGAAATGAGATAGTAAAGGTTCGTCTTAACTTTTGACATAGTCACGATTGATTTCCGGAATTCAAGGGATTTAAAAAAAAAACTTCAAAATCTACAAGATATGATTCTTCGGTAAATATGGAAATCAAGATCTCTTTAATTAAATGCGGTCATCTGTCTCGATTGTTACGTCTGATTTTTCCTTTATAAATTAAACTCTTCCGTTCCATTATTCTCACCATCCCTTTACTTTCTTTCTTAGTTCATACATCCAAAAGATTATGAAAATGCTTAATCCCTTTCTAATCCTTGATATTTTTCTAATTATCATTTCTGTCATCCTTCTTTTCAATCTTCCACCAGAAAAATCTGTTTACTTCTACTATTACCTTGGGGTGATACTATTCTTAATTCTACCGTGTCTTTATATTGCTATTCGTATTAATATCCACGATTTGTAACCTCCGTGTCATTATTGGGCTTTATATTTTCTCTTATATTTTGGAGCTCTTTTCCTTTTTATTCTCTTCTCGACCTCTAGTAAAATAGTAATGGTCCAGAATTCGTAAGTATGGAGTTTCGAATGAACTTAATATTCTAAACAAGAAAGAACGTAACAGCACAATTTGATTTGTCAAATTACCAGAATCATTGAGAATAGAACTATCAAGAATATACTTTCTTAATATGTTCAGAAGTTAAGCAGAATGAAAGAGTTATGTAACATGGCACATGATGACATTATGATATGTCAATCATCACGTCCCATTAGAAACTTAGCATGACTTACTGTAATATAATCACGTTGATCAAGTGTCATTATATTATACTAAATCATGCTTCAGTTCCCAACACTACTTCAAAAACATTCATATTTTAAACTCGAAGGTTTCATAATTTAGAAACTAAAACAGTTTCCTTTCTGATGTAACACTGATATCGCGAAAATATAAATGATTTCAGATAAGAATAGTTATGAAAATATCTTCAGAAATATCGAGGATATTTATAATGAAAGATACGATGATATCTTAGAATTTCTAAGATCAAAAGATGTTGAAGAAGATTTGTCCATAAAGGTTTTAGAGTCAGGAGTAATGTAACGACCCTGGATTTTCCAACGTTTAATTATTAATATTTATTATTAATACTTGTGTTTTAATAAATGTATTTTTATACATTTACTTGTTACCGTATTTGACTTTACATGTCCCGACTTGTCTATGTGACACACGTACTTTTCATGAATAATATTTTAGAATATTATTTGCATTTATGATTAATTATTATTAATCATTTTTACTTAACTAATGTAAGTAGTTAGTTACTTGGGCTTATTTATTTAGTTTGTTGCATACTTACATGGACTTGTACTTGGGCTTTTAATACATGAACTTGGAAGCCCACCCTACTTCCTTAATGGACTAGTTAGCCCAACATTATGCTAATGACTTATTAAGGCTTAAACATGGATTAATTAACTTAAGTATGAAGAGACTTGTCAAGCATGCTAGCACCAAGCTCCCATGCATTTAACTTTATTACCATTTTGAGCTTACACCATTCTCCAACACATAAAAGTGAGTCTTGACCTTCCTCTTTGGTCCCTTGGTCGTTGGTTTTGGGTAATGGGAGGGAGGAGTTCAAAAAAAATTTTGTTTTACTTATTCACTAGTATTCCTCTCACATTTACACACACATACTTACACACTTTCATTTCTCTCACATTTTCTCTCTACTTTGTAAGTAACAAATTTCATTTTTCTCTTCTTTTCTTCTTTAAAAACCGCCACCATCATCATCAAATTACTTGTTCTTTGTTTGTTGTTTACTTACTTGTTGTTTGTTATTGTTTACTTACTAGTTGTCAAGAATCAAACTTTCTACTTTATTCTTCATATTATCTTGTTTATACAAGAACAAACAAGAACCAAGGAGGATCAAGTTTATAGTTTGATTCCTCCATAAAGCTTGTTAAAAAGAAAAGTTCATGAGTTTTATAATCATACTTGTGTTCATGTTAGTAAACTTGAGGTTTACTTTCTTAAAGATCCAAGCCTTGACTTGAATCTTCCTAAGTATGAACAACCATGAACTTTTACTTGTAAATTTAATTTATTTCTTTCTTTTGTAAGTACTTTAAGTTGTGATGTTGTTAATTTGGTCAAGTATTACTAGTTAAACTTGATCTCATCTTTCTTGAAACTAAAGTTAACTTTATAAGTTCAAAAACATGGAAGTATAACTTTCTAGTTATAACTTCATACACTTGTGTTGGATCTAAGTTTCTATAGCTTATGGTCTTCCAAATTTGTTGTAAACAAGAGCTTATAAGCTTATATACATGTTACAAGTTAAAAATCTAAGTTTCATAACTTATGGTTTCATTAAAGTGTAGATCCAAGTTTTTTAACTTATGATCTAACTTAAGAACACTAGATCTAGACTTTCTAGTCTAGGATCTTTAAGATCTAGCTAAGATCTAAGTTCTACAACTTAAGATCTTGATTATTTAGTTTACTTTCAAGTTTGTAGCCTAATATTACTATTAGAACTCATGTATGTGTCGGATCTAAGATCTTGATGTAACTTTGGTTCATCAACCTTCATACAACTCTTAAGTGAGTTGTGCTACATATCTTAGACTTACATTAGTGTTATGATGGTCAAAACTTAGTAAAGATGATGCAAACACATCAACGAGTTGTACACTTGAAGCTATACGCATCAAGGATGAGAACCGTGATGAGCATCAAGCACCAAGAACCCACCGGAGCACCTTAGTTACTGTTTCTGGAACTCATCAGTAACCTGGGCTACTTTAAAAGTGGATTTCCAGCTATTTCGGTTTGAATAGATGATTTTCCATTTAGACCTCGTCTTAATCCGAGTTACGGTTTAGGATCTATGGCCATCCGAAAGTCACTACACCCTTTCAACGTTGTGCTGAAATTTCTGACCTACTCGCACTTAAACCATCACCATGGTCAAACGAAGACGAGTGGCCACTGGTCTCACCTCATTTCAGTTTGTATAGAGGTCGTGGCGACTGAACGAAGTCAGCCTTTATTTTAAACTCTATTCTCGATTGAAACTTACTTTACCCTTTTTGTTTAATGATGAATGATGATGGTACTTAAGACCTAATTTGCATACTTTTAAACCTTTGGGAACGATTTACTGACTTAGTAACTTTTGAATTAGGTTGAGGACCTTTCAGACCAACCACTTGCTTACTATTCTCGCGTATCGACTTTTACTACTTTTCACTGTGAGTTATAGCATCCCTTTTTACTTTAACTATTTTGGGAACTGAGAATACATGCGCGTTTTATGTTTTACATACTAGGCACGAGTACTTAAACTTTATATATGTGTGGGTTATACAACGGCATAAACTTTTCCCTTAGCTCGATAACGTTTAGTCATTGGTTTTTGAACCGGTGAACGCGAATCTTAGATATGGATCCATAGGGTTTGACATCCCCACTCGGGCTAGTAGCGCTAGCATTTAACGGGTGTTTAATACTTCATAAACTTACGCACTCGCCAAGTGTACTTTTAGAGGGTGTTATTTACGTTAAGTTAGTTACCAAGTGCCCACGGTTATACATATACTTTTCACACTGTTTTGAAATACTGAAATCTCGTGGCCTACCTTACATTACTGTTATACTTAAACTATAGCTCACCAACCTTTGTGTTGACATTTTTAAGCATGTTTTTCTCAGGTGCTTAAGGTTTGATTGCTTCCGCTGTAGTTTCCATGCTTTGTAGACTCCCGCTGCGCTTATTAGAGATGTCTTCGCATGAAACATTTAATTTGCATTCAAACTTTATTACTTTTGAACAATAAATTTGTAACGACCTATGGGTCACGTACTATTATTATCGCCTTCTATTCGTAGAGGCACATTATCGTATGTTAAACCTTTGACGTTGGTTATGACGTCACCTTTTCTTATGAATGCAAACTTATTTTTAAAACAACATATAGTGTTAGACCTTGTAATGATCCTGTTGTTGATGATTCGTACACGTTAATTTTGTATGGGGCATCACAAGTAAGGTATTCGTTAATAACTTTAGTAGATACTTAATCATTTGGATTCTTTGAAGACAGGTTTAGTCCTTGTGATTTGTCCACAGTCTCCTTCATAAATTCGCATAATCCGCTTTTTGGTACTAAATTTTCTATTGAGCGTTTCCAACACTCCATTCTTTATCATCATACTTTCGACTGTTAAGGTTGTTTACAATTTGCTGCTTCCTCAGCATTCTCAACATTCAGAGTATTAATTCATAGACTGGTTGCTTTTTAGAATTTCAGAAAGGAAGATCATAATTCTAAGAGATAAATGTTATATATTTACGTATAACTGTTGATGTAGTAACGTTGCGAGATTCAAAATACTGATTGCTAATTCTCGATAGTTGGTATGGCAATTCTCGTTATAAGATACGGATGAGTATATGATACGGTTTTAAATGAACAAATATAATGGTTTTTGGAAAGACTTAAGCCAATGAGTAATGAAGTTGCTGGTAAGTTTACTGCTAATGTGGTGGAATATAAACGGTTCTCCGATAACGATGATGAAGGGTGAACTTATATAACAAGGTTATAACAAGGTTAATCCGACTGAAAAGTCGAAGTTGACTTGCTGGAGCTGTGACAAAATTGGCTACTTTGGAAAGGGATTGCAAAGTTATTTTCGGTAATAACAATGCCGAAGGAGCTAGCACAGATACGTGTTAAACGTTTACTCAGGTTCTGAGTGTTTTCAGGTGCATAACTATATGCATCAATCCTTTCTTTCGTAGATGAAGTGCGGTTGGTTCATCCTCTCGATTGAGGTCTTTTCAAGAATCATGAAAGGTTTGAACGCAGATTGTAATCGTCAAGATACAAATGAGGTTTAAGATGAGATCAAGTGGCAAACTTGAAGAAATATTTAGTTTCATATGTTATAATCAATATTTTAATTCATTTTATTTATCCAATGTTAGTAGTCTACAATTAGTAGTTCAACAATTCATATATAGTTATATATATATATATATATATATATATATATATATATATATATATATATATATATATATATATATATATATATATATATATATATATAATATTCGAATTAATTAATACGTATCGTGGCCCATTGTATACATGTCTCAGACTCGATCACAACTCAAAGTATATATATTATTTTAGAATCAACCTCAACCCTGTATAGCTAACTCGATCATTACCACATATAGAGTGTCTATGGTTATTCCAAATAATATATACAGATGCGTTGATATGATATGTCAAAACATTGTATACGTGTCCCGATATTTAAAATGCGTAAATAACAGTACTTAAATGACGATAAATAAAGTGCGTAAAATAAATAACAGAAATTAAATGACGGTAAATAAAATTGCGAGAATTAAAATTGCGATAAATAAATTGCGATAAATAAATGTAATAAGGAATTAACAGTTAGCTAGGAAGAGTTAGCTAGGATTTTGTTAGCGTGGATTCTTAACAAAATTTCTCATAGTTAATTTGTTTGTTTCTAACAAATTTTATTTTTTTCCAATGTTTTCTTTATTATGCCACTTGTTGGATTTTGATAGATCAAAATCCAACTATGAAATTGAATGGAAATGGTTATTCTGCGGTGAACGGATATGTATATCTGTGGATGTAGGTAGGATAGTAAATGACTGTTGAATCAGATTCGAAGAATGTACAATGTAACTTATTAATGTGAAATCTAAATATTTCTCGAGTATTACCTACCCGTTAAAATATTCTCATCATTAACAGTTTGTATTAAAGAATTTTTAATTACAATCTTTATGAAAATATACTTACATATATATTTTCTTCAGATGTAACCATGGATTTAATGAGTCAATGTAGTATTAAACTCATTTGGTTTACCGTCAATACTAGAATACATAATCTCTAAAACATTAGAGATTACATAATCGCCATGAAGAACGAAGATAATTGATGTGGAACGATACGTAGAACGATGATTATACTCTAGGTACAGAATGAGATGTTGAGGCATGGATTATCGATGGTACTGGTGCTGTTACTGATGATACTGTTGGTGTCGGTGATGTTGCTGAAGCTGGTAAATTTTGCACCATATTCTCCAGATTGATTACTCGAGCGCAAAGTTCGTTGACTTCTTCTATTATTCTGGGATGATTGTCAGTCGGAACTAGCGGATGAATAAGGTTTAGAATTTTAGATAGAATATAGTCGTGACGAGATACTCTAAAAATGAGAGAGAAAATAGTATTACGAACAGATTCGCCGGTAAGTGCTTCAGGTTCTTCGCCAAGAGGGAAAGTCAGTGGATGAAAAGGATCGTCTTCTTCTCATCTCCATTGATTAAGTCAACTACGAACTCATCCGCAATTCATCCAGAATTGATGATGGCTAATCGGTTGATCCATTCCGGTCACACTTGTGATGACCCGGATTTTTCTGACTACTTGATTATACTATTTACATGATTTAATAATTTTGACTTGATAAGCAATGAATTTTAATAAGTCTTGAACCTCCGGAAAGAATTTTACATAAGCAGTTGACCACCCTTTTATTCTTACGATTCACGAACGTCATAACTTGTATTAATTATATATATATATGTGTGTGTGTGTGTGTATATATATATATATAGATTTAACTTGAAAATATTATAATTAAATATCTCATTAAGTATATTAACAAAGTATTATATATATATTTTCATACTACTAATTTAAAGAGTTTTTGAACAATATATATGTAACTATTTAAATGACTTAATTAACTTATGTTAAAATGTATTTACATATAATGTATTATGAGTATAAATACATCCTTACAAGTATTAAATACACTTTATAATATACCAATACATATATAGGATAGCTATACTCGTATTTTTGATCAATTTCTTCAAGAATTCTACTCGCATTCATACGGCATTTTTACCCGTATTATACACAGCTTCTAGAGGTATTTACTATTGGTTTATACCAATAGAAATCTGCAATTATTTGTGTAATATGTCATCCATGACCTAATCAATTTAATATGTCATCCATGACATAATACATTTTAACTTATCTTAGATATTTTCACTAAAAACCAAATTTTCAAGCCTATAAATAAGCACCATTTCTAACTCATTTTTACACATTCATTATCCAAATTTTACTTCCAATTTTCACATACACTTGCAAGAACTCTCTCAAGTTTTGTTCTACTACTTCATGCCAGTAACTTTACATTCTAAACTTGAGGTAAAAACTCTACTTCAACTCTTGTTCAATTCATATGTTTATAGCTATCTATATAAGAGTTTATAAACTAGAACATAGTTTAGTTAATTCTAAACTTGTTTGAAGAACTAATCTAATCTTTCTAACTTAACTCTAATAACACTTATTTATATGTATTATGATGTTATATTAAGTTAATATAAGAACTTATAACTTGTACATATGAAGAACACCTTGAAACTTAACATATATCGTTTAATCTCCATTCGGTAAAAAGTGGCTGTTTTGGGTTGGGAATTAAAAACCTATCTTAGACTTTGAGTTCGAGGATAAGACTTTGGAAATATGTTAGTATATGTAAATAAGACTTCCAGTATTTTTTTCATGATTTTAGACAAAGTGGAAGTATTTTATCAAAAATCATATATTGGGTGGGTGTCGGGATTCTTTCAAATCTGTCCACCAGCACAAAAAGAGGGTAAAACTTTGAATATTAATACATGGTCTGAACTTTTCGAATTGTTTTTGAAAAATTAACTTCTTAAGGAATCCATAGCAATTTGATTCACTTTAAACGGAGTTGTAATGAATATTTGGCGAGCAAAACAAAATCTGCTAAAATTAACGTTGTATGGACGAAATTTATATTGTAAAAACTATATTAACCATATCCTTGCTAACTTTTCCTATATACTATATATATTTGGACATGTTATCATTAGTATAACAAAATATTATAATCTTAGTTAATTCCGAGATTGTATATATATATAATAATCTTGGTACATTCCATGACAATAAGTATAAAATACGTTTTGATAAATCCTAAGACAATAAGTATACAATACGTTTTGATAAATTTAAAGAAAATACGTATACGATACGTCTCTGTGTTGATGCAAAGACATTACATATACAATACGTCGTGGGGTAATTCTAAGATTATATATATACAGATTATTGAACTGTTGGACATTTCGGACTATTTTGGACTACTAATAAAGGACTACTAACATAAAAATGTTAAAAATTAATATATAAGTATTCTATGAACTTGTTTTATTTTATTCACATGTCGTATTATTATCTGAATCATTATTATTGTTATAGGTTCGTGAATCCAAGGACGACGGCCATATTTTTAATAAGCTGAAAACTTATTATTAATATACTTTTACTACCGTGAGTATATAGTCCCATTTTTAAACTCTAAAAATATTTTGGGATGAGAATACATGCATTTTATGTTTTACGCCATGGACACAAGTACTTAAAATATATTCTACGCTGAGTTGTACCACCTTGCATATCTTCCCTAATAGCTTGGTAACTAATATTTACATGCTATAAGAACATGTAAGCGCGAATCCTGTTGATAGATCTATCGGGTTTGACAACCCCAACCGGGCTAGTCACTCTAGTATCGTAAACGGTTGCATAGTACTTCGTTTTTACTACACTTAGTACAGTGTAGGGAGATTTCATAATAAAGGGAATATGCCACATTAATGGTTAAGTATGGTTACCGAAGCGCTCAACAAATTATAGAATATCTTTATTAAAATATTTATAACTATGAAATCTTGTGGTCCATATTTATATCGATGCTAGCTTTAAACCTATATATCTCACCAACCTTTGTGTTGACTGTTTAAGCATTTTTATTCTTAGGTCCTTAAGAAAGTCTTCCACTGTTGCATTATCTGAGCAAGCTGTGCATGGAGTCTCATGCTTTTGTTTAAATGAAGTGTTGCATTCAATAAAACTTTTGTCATGTATTATATTCGACTGTTATGTCACGTGTGTAGTATTTGAAAACCGATGTATCATGGGGATTTATTCTTAAATAATCGCTCACTTGTTTAAAAACATGCATTATGTATAATAATGGTGTGCTTTTCATTAAACGAATGCAATATTTTCTAAAACGTATCATATAGAGGCCGAATACCTCGCTATGGGATCAATGGATAACGTACTACGTTTATAGTAATATGGACGGGTCGTTTCAACACTGCTTTCGGAGTTCGGGTGAAAATCCATATCAGAATAGCTATCGGAATCTGAGAAATTTGAACTAGTTGCGAGTTCCATCTGGTACGGTCAGTTAAAGGATTTTTCGATGTGAAATGATTTTCGAATATCAGATGATATTCTAATTACATAGAATACCTATATATAGTACAAAAGATCCCGTAGATTACGGAGAGACTTTCGAAAGTTAGCAGGCAAAGTTTATAGTAACAGATACGCTAAGATACGAATTTATCTATACACTGTATATGCAATAGAGATAGTAAAACGTGTCTAGACTTTAAGGATGACAAGCAAATACTTTTTGACACAAAATGATAAGCAACAATTTTGACATGCAGACACGGTCGAGGTCCAGACTCACTAATGCATCTTATCAACTATCAGTTAGACACACTAATGCAAGACCTGGTTCGCTAAGACCACCGCTCTGATACCAACTTTAACGTTGGGGATACATCCCACTCAGTGCCTTCCCAGCTAATCGCCTAGTGACCACTGAGCGTACCTCAGACACTGATTTTATGGTCATGCCTCTCGGCAAAGCCAACCATATTCGGACCGCGAGGAGTAAGACCCAATGCTTAAACCAGCTCTGATACCAACTTTAATGACCCATCCTAATCCATCTGGACGAATACATTACATTTGGTTACATCGCGAGGTACTTGACCTCTATATGATACATTTTACAAACATTGCATTCGTTTTTAAAAGACAAACTTTCATTACATCGAAAGTTGACGGCATGCATACCATTTCATAATATATCCAAATATAATTGACTTAATAATAATCTTGATAAACTCGACGACTCGAATGCAATGTCTTTTGAAATATATCATGAATGACTGATAGTTAAAGCTAAGGGGTATAAAATATACTATTAAATTTTACAAGAAAATACTATTAAATACGATACAATTTTACACAAGATATTTATTTATTTATTGAATGGATATACTTAAACCTTGCTACAACACTTATAGGCAGTGTACCTAATCGTACAGTAGTGTAGTTTTTAGTAAGTCCGGTTCGTTCCACAGGGAATCTTTTTCACAAAGCTTAACGCTATATTAGTTTAAATTTATAAAAATACAAATATATATATATAAGTAATATTATTATTATAAAGGGGGGTTTTTTTACCGTTTAATGACCGGTTTGTCGATTTTAAAACTTTAGTCGCAGTTAAAACCAAATGTAAAATATTAAAAGGACTTTAATTTAAAGCGTAAAGTAAATAACGATAATGAAATTGCGAATAATAAAAGTGCGATAAAATAAACTTGCGATAATTTAAAAAGTACGATAATTAAAAGTGCAATTAAATACAATAACAATAAATAAAAATGCGATAATTAGAAGTGCAATTAAATATAAAATAAAGGAAATTAAATATGAAATAAAAGAATTATACTTATTTAAACTTCTGTAATCATGATGTTTGACGTTTTGATTTTAGTTTTATGCCCATGGGTTAATTGTCCTTTGTCCTGGATTATTTAATATGTCCATACGGATTTGTCCATAATAGTCCATCAGTCATAAATATAAAGAGCGAAAGCCTTCGTCAAATTATTCTTATTCCCGAAGTCAAATATTCTAACTAATTGGGGATTCGAATTGTAACAAGGTTTTAATACTTTGTTTAATGAATACACCAGGTTATCGACTGCGTGTAAACCAAGGTTTTACTACTTTGTTAACAATTACACCAATTACCCTTGAATGTAATTCACCCCTGTTTCAACAAGTCTATTAACTATTAATCCAGTTCCGTGTCCGGTAAAATGAATAATTATTGGTATTTATAGATATCCCGCCCACCGTACCCAGTCAAGCGTAAGTGGTTATATATAAATACGTCAAATTATAAGTTTGTATATTAAATTATCAAGGTATTGTTTAGTTAATATAAAACCCATTAATAGCCCATAGTCTAATTTCCACAAGTGTCGTTCTTTTATCCAAACTCCAATTATGGTACAAAGCCCAATTACCCAATTTTAGTAATTAGCCCAACATCATGATTACTTCGGATTAAATAAGCATAATAATAACTTAGCTACGATACATTAAATTAAAAAGGTTGAACATAACTTACAATGATTAAAAATAGCGTAGCGTTACACGGACAGAATTTCGACTTACACCCTTACAACATTCGCTAACATACCCTTATTATTAGGATTAAAATTAAAATTAAAATTAAAATATAAATTATAAATATAAATATTACGTTTAGATAGATGGATGGATATATATGTTATATTTTTACGATCAGAATGCGCGAGCTTTATAGGCAGTTTCTAAATTTGGGGCTCGGCGACTAGCGGCCCTTTTCTTCTTCAAACTCCGCGAGTCGCGGAGTTTGTAATTACAGCTCACTCCATTTTGGCTCTTTGTTTACCGACGGTTTATTATATAAATATAATATATATATAATTTATATAATTAATTATATATTATATTATATTTATATACATAGTTAACTTGTAATTTTTAGTCCGTTACGTCGAGCATTGAGAGTTGACTCTGGTCCCGGTTCCGGATTTTTGAACGTCCTTGCGTACAATTTAATATTTTGTACTTTGCGTTTTGAATTTTGTACTCTTGTAATTTCGAGACGTTTCTTATCAATAATTGGAACCTCTTTGATTTTATTTTGTACTTTTGAGCTTTTTGGTCGTTTGCGTCTTCAATTCGTCGAATCTGTCTTTTGTCTTCACCTTTTATTATTTAAATGAATATCACTTTTAAATAGAACAATTGCAACTAAAAGCTTGTCTTTCTTGAGGAATAATGCTATGAAATATATGTTCGTTTTTAGCATTATCAAATATTCCCACACTTGAGCGTTGCTTATCCTCAAGCAATATCGTCTTAAAATACTAGAATCACTTCTTTATTCTTCACACTTTGTACATCAGTGATTTCTATACGGCGGTATAAACAATGGTAGTAACGATATGGTTTACAGTCCCACATGACTATAAAAATTTAGATCCATTAAGGAAATTGGATCTTTATGAAAATATTTGATCTTTTGAAAATTAAATCTAGTTTTTACCGTAGATAAGTTTTCCGGAATAACCCTTCACCGGTGTTTGCAAAATATTTTTGTGGGTTTGGTGGGTTTCAGATTTGAAAATTTTAGCTCAAAACTTATGGTTTTGTGTCACCTACTTGCTAACCTTGTATTTGGAAAGCAACACGTCCAGTTTACTTGTCCCGTATATTACCTTTCGGTAAACTACCGTCCGGTTGTAAAGGAAAGCGTTGAACAAGCAACTGTTAAGGCAATGTCCCCTGACATGCTTTTAATTATGGTCTATAACGTGTCGGACGCAATTACTATCCTTGGTAGGAGTAATAGTAAAGCTCGCCCTTATAATTTTCTGGTCTAGCACAAGGTCCTGTCTTTTACCATGCTATGCAACCACCGTTCTTACGGTTGACACCTGATTTGGTTCAGGTGACCTAATGAACTCCAGGTGAATTCCTAGGATTTTACGTTCAATGGTAATGAACGCATTGAAAATGGGTTTTCAGAAAACAAATCGGTTTATAATTTTGATCAAAATATTTTCTCGTTCAGGCTCGAGTTTAGATATCATTGAATTCCATGAGTTTGTAATTCTCAATCTTTAAGGTCAATCTCAAGGATTGAGTAATATCAGGCTTAAAAGCTGATTTTTGATCTTTTAAGGAGATTATCCTTTCTGGGGATCTGATTCATTAGTCTTATCCAGCTAATTTGCATGGTGCGCCCCATTGTACAAGACAGATCCTCTCATGGTTAGGATAAGTCTGACCACTTGGCGACCCTGTTTAATGCTGAGGTCCGTGGATTTCCTGCTGATTTTAGTGACGACTTTTCTAGATTTTTCGTCAACCTACAGCTAGTCTGGACGACAACTTCTTGACCTAAATCAAGAAGCGCGTGTCTTTTTCGGAAGACTTTACTTCCTTTTAATGATGGAATTGATTCATCGTGTAGATCCATCTCTTCTTTTCTTTCATCGGGTAAAACAGTTTAGTTTAGTCCAAAGCAAAAGTATTTTCAGTTATTTGTTACAGAAATATGTGACATATGTTTAAAATATCTTGGTAAATTTTCCCACACTTGGCTTTTATTTTCCTTTTTATTGTCCTCTATTCCATTTTAAATGAATTTTAACATTTTAGTTTGTTTCTCAATTTATGTCCTTTCCGAGGTAACAATAATTTCGATGTTAAAACCTAGTTTTATCGTTCATAAATATGTATAAACATGATTTTAAGTTCATTTAATTGAAAATTTTGAAAAATTTTACTAGAATTGGGTAGTCAGTATATAAGACTAGGGCTGTTCTTTATTATCAGAGAGCACTAGATTCTAATACAACTACTGCTTTACTAGTATTTTTAATGGTAACCAAGTGTTTAAGATAAAAATTTTTAAAAATCCGAAAGAATTTAACCCCTTCCCACACTTAAGATCTTGCAATGCCCTCATTTGCAAGAAATCAGTAACAATTTAAATTATTGAGGGTGATTTGTGTGAAAATGATTAAATTTTACCAAAGTTTCCAAACATATTTGTGTTTGTGTTGAATGATAAATGGTGCACATCATTTGTTCATTCCTTCTCGTTGTTATTTCACATATATTTTGCATCTTGTCGTCAAAATTAGTTGCTTTTGCTGAACTTAATGCCAGTCTTTGAATATATGTTATTTTACCCTGTTGTGTACATAAGATAAACTACAAACATATATACATATTTTTGAAGTTTGGTATATTACCCCACATTCAAAAATTATTAAAATCTAAGAATAAAAGTTAGAAAATTATAAAAACTATTACAATATTAACATAAGTATTAAACGTATCAACATTACAAATTACAAAATAAATAAAACTAAGTAGACTAGGGATGATACTGATACCAGTAGGGGTTCCATGCATAACCATAGGTGCTATAAAATGCTTCGGCTGGGTTATACGTAGGATACGGTGGTTGAATCTCTATAGACCAGGGAGGGAATATGGGCGATGGAGTAGGAATATAATTTCTACCTATATGTTGGCAATAAGCTATGATTTGGTTTTGATGAACTTGCCAATCTTCAAATGCTCTATGTCTAGCATTTTCATACTCTTGTGAAGCTATAAACTGTGACGACCCGGAAATTTCCGATCAAATTTAAACTTAATCTTTATATGATTTCGATACGATAACCAAAGTCTGTAATATTGAGTCTCAAAATTTTTGAAATATTTTCTTGCACTCATTTAACCTCGACCATTTCTGACGATTCACGAACAATTATTTGTAAATAGATATGTGTGTGTATATTATATACATGGTAATTGGAATTTATAATTTGTAATATTATATGTTGAAATTTATATATATATATATATATATATATATATATATATATATATATATATATATATATATATATATATATATATATATATATATATATATATATATATATAATAAATATTAAAAATTCAATATATTATATAATTGGTAAATAATAATAAATTGTAATATATTAAATCAAGTTACAAATTCGAATATGATTATCATTACTTTCATTATTATTATTATCAATAGTAATATTAATATTAAAATCAGTATTAATAATATTGTTATTTTCAATATACTACATATAGATATGAAATTGATATAAATAAATTATTATAGTATTATTATTACTAATATTATTATTATCATTAATAATATTAGTATTATTATAATTAATATTATTATTATTAATAATATTATTGTTATAAATTCTATAGTTATTATTATCCTTATCATTAATAATAAAATTATTACTAGTATATTATTAAAAAATTTTATTATTAAGAGTATTATTATTAATTAATAAGATTAATAATAATATGTAAAAACAGATATATAAATATAGATATATATACAGATATATTATATGAACCAGTATTATTGTATTAATTATATAATCATAAATTTAGATTAACTAAACAAGGAATAAAACAAACACAGAATCAAAATCTGTTTCACGTTACAATCCTACTGTAAGTAATTTGATTTCCGGGCTCTAATCTAGTACAAATCAAGATTTAATTACAAGAACAAAACAAACTTGGATTGGAATCAGTAACAGAAGAATGTACGAATTTGTTACATCTGACTTATATATTCTTGTTTTCTTCTTCTTGTTTGAAGAACCTTCTGTTACACGTCGACTTCACAATCGTCCTTCAAATCTTGTTACTGTATAACCCTATCTGAATATTGTTACCCGTCGACCTCAATAAGCACTACACAATAAAATTGATCGATTATAAGTATTAACATTCATTTACTCAGAACAACCAAAATCCTCACAAAAATTAGAAAATCAAACAGAAATATTAAAATACACATACATAAGCTTATATTACTTACACCTAAATAACAAACCGCATCGGGTTTCACCACACATCACCTCTAACATCCATCACCAAGAATCAATTGCAACCTCAATCATCAAATGCTTCACTTCTTTCGTTTGTTAGTTGACACCCATCTTCACTATTCAATATCGGACACCATGAACCTCACCCAATCATTCACTCTCTCTCACTTCTATTTTTTTTTTAAAACTGCCACTACTCTTAAACTCCTTTTGTTTACTATTTTTCTGTTCACCGCAGGGATTGAACCACGCTACTACTGCAGTTTGTTTATTAACACTTTCATTTTAATCATAAATCGAACCACACCACCATGAGCCACCAAGCAAGAAACAACCACCACCTTTCACCAACATCTTCTCTCTGTCCATAACTCTCTCTCTTCTATTGTTACAACTCACACCCATATATGTTCCATGTTTGTGTCGACTAAAGATAGCTGCAATCACAGCTAAAAACGCTGCTGTGACAACCTCTAAAACCGCCACCCCTCACCAAAACCTCTATCAACTAATATGAACTCATAAAGGTGACAACTTATATTAACCTACCTATGAACCAAGGCAAGCGAAATAATTATTAAAGCAAGAGTATGGCCTACCAATGGAATTAATCGATCATATTAGTTAGTGGAACGTGGGACAAAATAGATTGTATTGACTTACATATTTTTTTTACAAGTAAAACTACATGAATAAATATTGTTATGCTAGTGATATCATCCACTTGCACCCAATTTCGGTAGTAGGCCAACAAGGAACTGAACGTGGGCTGTGATATTTGTTCTACTGATTGGACCAATTATTTAGTAGTTAGTTGGGCTGAGTATTTTAATTAGGTTGGTCCGTTATGTTGAGGGTACTAGTGGGTCAAAGATCAAATAAATAATGAAGATAAAGTGTTGCGTATTTTATGATGATGCATAATAAGGATTTGATGATGTTACGATTATGATTATGGTGTTATATTATGATCAAGATGATTCAAAAATGATGGTGGGGAAATAATGATCAAATGATGATAATGATCAATAATGAAACGAGTGTGATGATTGGATGAGGTTAGATAATGTTAAGATCATATTAATTGGGATGATAATTATGATAAGAGTTAAATGATGGAGTTAGATGGCGATAAAGGATGATTAAGACGATAACAGTTTAGCATAAGTTATATAATTAACAGCGCGAGTTATTTTATAAAGAAACTGACAGAGCAGATGCTTACGTGATGTTTCTGTGTTAGCGAGAGGTCCTGGATTCGAGCCCGGGTTGTGGCATTTTTCTTTATAAATAAGAAGAAGGAGAAGACAGACATTTGTATTAGGATAAATAGATTGGTATATCAATTAAATCAGAAATGAGGTGACAAAGGAATGGTTAAAGGCATTAATCGGGTTAGCGGGACGTCGCGGGTTCAAACTCGGACTTGGGCATTTTTGTTAGGACTACTTCTTGAGGTAGTATTACTTTTACCATTATTATTATTATTATTATTATTATTATTATTATTATTATTATTATTATTATTATTATTATTATTATTATTATTATTATTATTATTATTATTTTTATTATTATTATTATTATTATTATTATTATTATTATTATTATTATTATTATTGTTATTATTAGAACTATTATATTCATTATTATAAGTATTATTATTATTATTACTATCATTATTATTATTATCATTATTAAGTAAAAGCATTATGATTATAGATATTATAACTAATATTATACATATTTTATTATCATTAAAATTATCATCATTACTAGGATTATCATGATTTTTATCTTAATTAATTATTTTTATCAAATTTTTTTATTTATTATTAGCATATCAAATAAAGATTTTTTATATTAAAATATATTTATGACATAAAACATAACTATACTAATATTTTTGTAATAAATATTATTTAGTAATTTAATGTATATAAAAATAAATATATCTAATTAAGTTACTAATGAAACATATAATTTATTAAAATAACATTTATATCACTAATAATATGAAAATCGTTCGATTTCAATTATATGTGTTAATTTATACATAAATGATATAGGTTCGTGAATCTTAGGCCAACCCTGCATTGTTCAATATCGTCATATGTATTTTTACTATAAAATACATTATTGTGAGTTCATTTGATTCCCTTTTACTCCTTACATTTTTGGGACTGAGAATACATGCGATGTTTTTATTACTGCTTCATTAAATGCTTTTGAAATATATTTTTGAACTGAGAATACATGAGATGCTTTTATAAATGTTTGACGCGATATGACACAAGCAAAACATTCCTCGAATGAATTATTATGCAGACAAAAGTTCTGTGGATTATTATTGAATTATGTGGACATGATAATTGCCACCAATTGATATGAATATTTTTCCCTGATTATTATTTCTTGGTAACCAAAGAATTAGAATCGGGTATGGCCCTAATTCACGCGAATCCTAAAGGTAGATACCGGGTTTAACACCCCCACCCAGAATGTTCACTAGACGGAAGAGCTAATGGGCGTGATGTTTAGTACTTCGAAGTTTATATGATTATTATACAGACGAGATGTTCTGTTTTGGGGATATTATTTATGCGCATTATATGTTAAGGTCGGTGACCAAGCCAAGCAATGAAAGTAAAGTGAATGTTATGTATCGAGAGAATGATTTTATACACAGGTTATGTGTATGTTATTTTTGTGCACGGGATTATTGTACGGTTACTATGATTTATGAAAAATGGATTTCGTACACGAGAAATGTGTACTGTATTTAAAAGATATCGCATGTACATTACAGGTGGGTATAGGATTCGAGCCCATTTGTACCATGCAACATTTAAATCTTGTGGTCTATCAAAATGATGAAATTTATTGTTTTATGATAAACCTATGAACTCACCAACCTTTTAGTTGACACTTGAAAACATGTTATTCTCAGGTATGAAAGAAATCTTCCGCTGTGCATTTGCTCATTTTAAAGACATTACATGGAGTCGTTCATGGCATTTAGATGTCATTTCATTGTGATGGTACCAGATGTTATTGTATTCGTTCAGAAGGATTTGGACGGGGTATGACATGTGGTGTGACGCCCCGTACTAAATCATCATGTACGGACCATCATCAACAGGATCATTACAAGGTTAAGTACTATATGCGTTTTCAAAACAGAGTTTGCATTCATAAATAAAAGTGACGTCATAACATACGTCAATTGTTTTACAGATCAAAGTATGCTTCACTAAGTAGAAGCATTAAATAAGTGTACGTGACCATAATGGTCGTTACATAACATAAGTTCATAAGTAAAAAGTTTGAATGCAACATAAGTAGTCATGCGATAACAACTCTAGGCAGCGGGTTCTACAGCACGACTAGTAAGATAGCGGAAGCGACTTCAAACACCTGAGAAAATACATGCTTAAAAAGGTCAACACAAAGGTTGGTGAGCTATAGTTTAAGTATAACAGTAATGTAAGTAGGCCACGAGATTTCAGTGTTACAACGAGCGTTTCAAAAGTATGTAAAAGTATATGCTTAACCGTGGGCACCCGGTAACTAACTTAACGTTTAATGTACCCCCTTAAAGTGCACTTGGCAAGTGCGTATAACCTCGAAGTATTAAACACTCGTTAAATGCTAGCGCTACTAGCCCGAGTGGGGATGTCAAACCCTATGGATCCATATCTAAGATTCGCGTTCACGGTTCAAAAACCAATGATTAAACGTTACCGAGCTAAAGGGAATGTTTCTGCCGTTATATAACCCACACATATGTAAAGTTTAAGTACTCGTGCCTAGTATGTAAAACATAAAATCCGCATGTATTCTCAGTTCCCAAAATAAGTTAAAGTAAAAAGGGAATGCTATAACTCACAATGATTAGTAGTAATGGTAAGGTAGTAGTCGGAAAGTGGTGTGCAAGTAACGGTCCAAACGTCCTCAACCTAAGTCAAATAGCACTACGTCAATAAGTCGTCTCAAAAGGTTTATAAGTACGTAATTAAGGTCATAAGGGTCATCATCAATCATCATTAAACAAAAGGTAACAAGTAAGACTCGTTTATGAAAGTCGTTTAAAACAAAGGCTGACTTCGGTCAGTCACCACGGCCTCTACCCTTACTGAATTAAGGTGAGACCAGTGGTCATGGCTCCGTCTATGAGTCCCTTAAGTGTGGTAAAATTTACAGAAGCAAACTCGTCTTGGTTTGACCGTGGCGACGGTCTAAGTGCGAGTAGGTCAGAAATTTCTGCACAACGTTAAAGAACATGGTAACGATCGGAGGGCCATAAATCCTAAACCGTAACTCGGATTAAGACGAGTCCTATATGAAAAGTTATCTACTCGAAAAGTTCTATCTAAAAATCAAGGTTAGAACAGCCCAGGTCTGCTGGTCTGTTCCAGAAGCAGTAGGTCAGAAACTTTTGGACAGAATGCAGTGGGTTTTGGAGAGTTCCGGTTGTCTCGGTGCTTGATGTTCATCACGGTTCTCATCCTTGATACGTATAGCTTCAAGTGTACAACTCGTTGATGTGTTAACATCATTTTGACCAAGGTTTGTCCATCATAACTCAAGTGCAAGTGTTGTAAGCGTTTGATGAACCAAGGTTACATGTAAGTTTATGAACAAGTTCATGAACACTAAGAAAGATCACAACCAAGTGTTGGATCCATGATACTTGCACCAAAGTGTAAGCTCTTGTTGGTTTCATGTCCTTGTTCAAATGTGTAGTAAGCAACTAACAATGAGAAATAAAGAAAATGAATGATAAGCCTAAACCAACCATGAAGGTGGTATTCTAGTAACATACAACAAACAAGAACACAAGTAACAATTATAAAGATTATAAACTTTAAATCTTTTGAAACAAAATAAAGTAGAAAACTAACTAAATAAGAAAATGGTTCATAGTTGCTCATACTTTTAAAGATTCAACCCAAGTTGATCTTTAAGTGAAGTAACTTTAAAGTTACTTCAAGAACTACAAGTAATGAGCTTATACAACTATGAACTTTAATCTTTTGAAACAAAATATGTAGAACATAACTAGATAGATTATGTTCTTGGATGTTCTTGATAAATACAAGATATAAATGAAGAATCAAACTAAAGAGTTGATTCTTGAAACATGTAAAGAAAGACAAGTAAGTAAGTAAGTAAACAACTTAGTAATCTACGAGTAATTAAACTACAACAAGATTAAGTAACAAACAACAAAAGATGATGATGATTATGGGGTGTTTGTAATTCGGTTTTGGGACAAAGAAAAGAGAAGAAAAGTTGTTCATAATACTTACAATCTTTAGAGAAAAATGAGAGAGAAAAGAGAGAAAAGTATGCAAGTAATGTGTGTGTAAAATGAAAGAGTAAATGTGAATGAAGTAAGTAATGAAATTTGAAAACCAAAACTCCCATCAAAAGGCTCTAAGGCCACGTTTTTCTGCAGCAAAATGGAGGGAGGGAGAAGTCTTATGGTTACTAGCATGTAAAGATGACAAAAGTTGGGTAAAAGAGGGGTTTACATGGGGATCAAGTGTTAACAAGATTCTAAATGGATGTAACTAACTAGTTACACTTAAGTTTGATACTTGCAAGTCTTAATGGGCTAATTAAGTCCAACTAATAAGTAGGGTGGGCTCTCATAAGTCCATGTACATGTATAAAGCCCAAGTTGTATGCAAGTAACAAGTAAGTCCACTAAATGCCCAAGTAATTAACTAATAGTCTTAGTTAATTAAAATGATTAATAAAATTAATCATGAATGTAAATAATATCTTAAAATATTATTCGTGCAAGTTCCGGGTGTCACAAAGACGTTTCGGGCATTTAAAGTTCAAGTACGGGCAATTAAAGCAACATGTAAATGTAATAACATACATTCGATTAATCACACGTATTAATAATAATAATTATTAATAAATAACGTTGGTAAAACCAGGGTCGTTACATTACCCACCTGTTAAAGAAAATTTCGTCCCGAAATTTAAGCTGAGGTAGATGGAGGAGTCGGGAAAAGGTGAGGATACTTTCGCATCATTTGATCCTCTCGCTCCCAAGTAAACTCAGGTCCTCGTTTGGCATTCCATCGTACTCGTACAATCGGAATCTTGTTGCATTTCAAAGTTTTGATCTCACGATCCATAATCTCAACAGGTTCCTCCACAAAGTGGAGTTTGTCATCAATAGTAAGTTCTTCCAAAGGTATGATGAGTTCGGGTGCAGCAAGACACTTCTTCAAGTTTGACACATGGAAGGTAGGATGAACTGAGCTCAATTGTGCTGGTAGATCCAAACGGTAAGCAACTGGTCCAACACGTTCCAAGATTTCGAAAGGACCAATGTATCGTGGGTTCAACTTTCCACGTTTTCCAAAACGGATCACACCTTTCCAAGGTGCAACCTTCAACATTACACGATCACCAACATTAAATTCAAAGTCTTTCCGTTTAAGATCGGCATAACTCTTTTGGTGATCACGGGCAGTCTTAAGTCTAGCTTGAATCTGAGCAATCTTCTCTGTCGTTTCGTGGACTACCTCGGGTCCGGTGATTTGCTTTTCGCCTACTTCGGCCCAACAAATAGGAGATCGGCACTTACGACCATACAATGCTTCAAAAGGTGCAGCATTAATGCTAGAGTGATAACTGTTGTTGTACGAGAATTCGGCGAGTGGCAAATGCCTTTCCCAGGCCTTTCCAAAATCAATGACACATGCACGCAGCATGTCCTCCAAGGTCTGAATCGTTCGTTCACTTTGCCCGTCAGTCTGAGGATGATAAGCAGTACTCATGTCAAGACGAGTTCCCATGGCTTCTTGCAAAGAACGCCAAAATCTGGAAGCAAAACGGGGATCGCGATCGGAGATGATTGATAAAGGTACACCATGACGAGATACAACCTCTTTGATGTATAGCTGAGCAAGTCTTTCCATTGTATCAGTTTCCTTCATCGCTAGGAAGTGTGCAGATTTGGTGAGGCGGTCAACAATAACCCAAATAGTATCGCATCCGCCCACCGTCTTCGGCAGCTTAGTAATGAAATCCATTGTGATCCTTTCCCACTTCCATTGTGGGATTTCCGGCTGCTGAAGTAACCCAGAAGGTCTCTGATGCTCGGCTTTAACCTTCGAGCAAGTCAAACACTTACCAACATAAGTCGCAACGTCCTTCTTAAGATTCGGCCACCAATACTGTTCTTTAAGGTCGTGGTACATCTTACCTGCACCGGGGTGAATCGAATATCTCGATTTGTGTGCTTCATCAAGTATCAGGCTTCGTAGATCTCCATAGTAAGGTACCCAAATTCTTCCGGCATAACATCGGAGTTCAGACTCTCTAACCTCGAATCGAGAGACAAGTATGTTCAAATGCTCGTGAGATATGTTCTCCTCCTTGAGAGCCTCAACTTGGGCTACTCTGATCTGGTTGTTGAGGTTCGAATGGATGGTGATGTTCAGAGCCCTAACACGGAGAGGTGCCGTCCTCTCCTTTCGGCTTAAAGCGTCAGCTACAACATTGGCCTTGCCAGGGTGATAACGGAGTTCACAATCGTAGTCGTTGAGCGTCTCAATCCATCGACGCTGTCTCATATTTAGTTGCTTCTGATCAAAGATGTGCTGGAGACTCTTGTGGTCGGTGAAGATAGTGCTCTTAGTTCCATACAAATAATGTCTCCACAATTTGAGTGCAAAGACAACGGCTCCAAGTTCAAGATCATGTGTAGTGTAGTTCCGCTCGTGAATCTTCAATTGGCGGGAGGCATAGGCAATAACCTTTGATCGTTGCATCAGTACACAACCAAAACCACTCTTCGATGCATCGCAATAAACAACAAAGTCGTTACTGCCTTCAGGAAGTGATAGGATAGGTACGGAGGTTAACTTCTTCTTCAAAGTTTGGAATGCTGATTCGTGTGTGGGTTCCCAAATGAACTTCTTGCCCTTGTGAGTCAGTGCGGTCAAAGGACGCGCAATCAGAGAAAATCCTTCGATAAACCTTCGATAATAACCGGCGAGACCTAGAAATTGGCGAATATGCGTTGGAGTAGTGGGGGTCTCCCACTTGCTGATGGCTTCAATCTTGGCGGGATCAACTTTGATACCCTGGTCGCTCACAACATGACCCAAAAACTGTACTTCCTTCAACCAAAATTCGCACTTGGAGAATTTGGCGTAAAGTTGCTCTTGTCTTAAGAGTTCAAGCACTAGCCGAAGGTGTTGCTCATGTTCTTCTTCGCTCTTAGAGTAGATGAGGATATCATCTATGAAGACGATAACAAACTTATCCAAGTAAGGCTTGCAGACACGATTCATGAGATCCATGAATACGGCAGGTGCATTTGTCAAACCGAATGGCATCACGAGGAACTCATAATGACCATAACGGGTCCTGAATGCAGTTTTCATCACGTCACTTTCCTTCACCCTCAGCTGGTGATATCCGGATCGCAAATCGATCTTTGAATAAACGCTCGATCCTTGTAGTTGATCAAAAAGATCATCAATTCGTGGAAGAGGATATCGATTCTTGATAGTCAATTTGTTGAGTTCACGGTAGTCGATACACATACGGAAGGATCCATCCTTCTTCTTTACAAACAACACAGGTGCGCCCCAAGGTGAGAAGCTTGGTTGGATAAACCCTCGATCTAATAGCTCTTGTAGTTGACTCTGTAATTCTTGCATCTCGGAAGGTGCGAGTCTATAAGGTGCGCGAGCTACAGGTGCAGCTCCTGGCACTAAGTCAATCTGAAACTCTACTGCTCTCTGCGGCGGTAATCCAGGCAATTCCTCTGGGAAGACATCAGAAAATTCGTTCACAATTCGTACGTCGTTCACGTTCTTCACCTCAGTTTCTACCACTTTCACATGTGCTAGGACAGCAAAGCGTCCCTTCTTCATAATCTTTTGCGCTTTCACGCAACTAATGAGGTTCAACTTCGAGGTACATCTCTCTCCATAGATAACCAGTGGTTCGCCATCTCCTTGTGGTATGCGAAGTGCTTTATCTCCACAGATAACATCGGCCTTTATCTTGCTCAACCAATCCATACCGACGATCGCGTCAAAACTTCCCAGTTTGATAGGTATCAAATCAATTTCGAAATCTGCACCAGCTATGTTGATAATAGCTCCACGACTAATATGGTCAACCTTTTCAAGTTTTCCATTGGCGACCTCGACAAGCATACTTTCCTTCAAAGGAACTAACGACCAATCTAACTTATCACAAAAATGTCTACACACATAGCTCCTATCGGCACCAGTATCAAATAGGACAGAAGCTAAAAGATTGTTGATCTTGAATATACCTGTCACCAAGTCGGGGTTGTCGCGAGCGTCCCTTGCATTAACATTGAAGGCTCTAGCACGTGGTGGTCCGCCATCCTTACGCTTGTTAGGACACTCGTTTCTGAAATGGCCCGTCTTTCCACATTCATAACACTTCTTAGGCCCATTGTTGTTGTGGTTTGGCTTCACATTCAAAGTGGTAACCTTGCAATCCTTGCCAACATGTCCAGATCGTTGGCACTTCTCACAGATAACATTGCAATACCCAGTGTGGTGCTTGTAGCACCTATTGCATTGTGGTAAGGTTCCTTTGTAGTTCGGATTGGTGCGGTTGTTGTTGTTGGGGTTGGTGTTGTTGTTGTGCATGTTGTTGTTTTGCCTGAACCCTTCATGTCGTTTTGCCGGGTTTTGATCATAGTTCCTACCCCTGTTGTTGTTGTGGTTGTTGTCCCATTTCCTCTTTTCACCACTAACAGTTTCAAACTTAGCCTTCTCCGGCTCGTCCAGGATGATTTGATTCAAGAGAGTATGCGCCATGCGCATTGCTTCGGGAACGCTTGGTGGTTTGGATGAGGTAACATTACCCTTGATGGACTTAGGAAGTCCCGAGAAGTATTTCTCCAAACGCTTAAATTCGGGGGTGACCATGGTTGGACACATAAGAGCCAATTCCAAAAACCTACGGTTGTAGTTGTTAAGGTCGTTCCCTACGGTCTTCAGTTGCATAAATTCGATTTCCATCTTTTGAATCTCGGTTCTCGGACAGTATTCCTAGATCATAGCACATTTAAATTCTTCCCAAGGCGTAGCATACGCCTCATCAATTCCTTTCGCTTGGGCCATGGTATTCCACCATGTGAGCGCGCCATCAGACAGCGTGCAAGATGCAAATTTCGTTTTGTTAGCCTCAGAACAATTGCTAACCCTGAATACCGATTCCAACTTTTCGAACCATCTGGTGAGACCGACGGGTCCCTCAGTGCCACTGAAGTAGTGTGGCTTGCAGTTTTGGAATTCCTTGTAAGTACACCCATCTCGGACGACAGGTGGATTGACAGGCGGTGGTGGTGGAACTTGGGGTTGTCTTTCAGCTAGTGCAGCAGCGACTCGCTCGTTAATCATTTCCTCAATTTGTGCCGCGGTGGGGATAGATCTCCCGTTGGCCATGATGTTCTATACAAACATTTTGACTCAAGTCAAAATCCATTATGCAAATAATAATAATATAGTATATAACAACCAACATGAAAACAGCACAACACATGTTGATTAAGTAATGCAAGCATATATAAGTACCACAAAACCATGATATGATAACGTAAATAGAACACTTGCGCACAAAGTAACAACACAAATTCCATTCATTAATGATAATAAGTTCATACATTACAATAAGTTCGTACATTACATAAATGAAATATGAAATTACAAAAGAAATTACAATACAGAATCTAGTACAAAGTCCTACGGCGATGGTGGGTACAAGATGTCCAAAACATGAGTCATCTGCTCCTCGAGCTCAGTAACTCGAGTCTGGAGAATCTCAATCTCCCGCCTCATTTCCTCATTAGAGGAAGATGGTGGGGCAGGTGGTGCTGGCGGTGCAGGTGGAGCCGGTGGTGCTGAAGTGGATGGTCCGGCTCTGGGTGGAGACGGTAATATCAGTGGGTCGGCGGGGTACGGCACCAGCCGTTTACGAGCAGTGATCCTACGACGCCGACCATAAGCGTCAGTGACAGTACGACCAGGAATTATGCCAGCAAAGCGATACCGCTTCTTCGGCGGGGTAGAAGGTGCCTGAATCGGTCGGTCAGCGGGATCCTCCTCATCACTGGAGTCGTCAGATGAGGTGTCGTCTGAAGAAGCATCGGTGGAAGAACCGTCGTCTGAATCATGCGGTGGTGGCGCGGGTGGCTCAACATATCCGAAAGCGGCCAACATCTGTCGGTGTCGGCCTGGCGTAATCACGGCTAAGCGGCCGTCGGCAGTGCGTCGGCAAGGTGTGCGCCAGTGATTACGGAAGGGTCCTTCCCCGAACTCCGCGGGGATCTCCATGCCACCAATGCGAGCCAGTTGCCTCAGGGGTCTGGAAGAAGACGCCGGGATAGGCACACTAGAGCTAGCTCCAGAACTAGAGGCGCCGGGGTCGCCAGTGGGTGTCGGGGCCGGAATGTCAGCAGCAGCAGCAGCAGCAACAACAGGTGCAGCAGTGGGAGGAACAACGGGGCCTGAGCCGCTCGGGATGTCAGTAGGTGGAACGTCCGACATCTGAACAAGGAAAAATAAATTTTCCATGTCAGTATGTCATAAAGCAAGCAAATAATAGGCCAACAGTTTAAATCATGTATAACAATAAGTAGCATGGCAATATCAGTAATCGTACGAAACTAGCATGCAATCGAAAGCAAGTAATAGCATGCAGTAGTGAAATCATGTAGTAGCATACGGCATATAGCAGTAACAGTAAGCAGCAGCATGCAGTAAGTTCAGCGGAAACAAGTAAACTAACAAGTTGTAGATTAGCCCTATTAGTGAATCCTACTCGGGTCGGTCTTAGACTCACTAATGCATCCTAATTCCCTACAACCAATGCTCTGATACCAAATGTGACGCCCCGTACTAAATCATCATGTACGGACCATCATCAACAGGATCATTACAAGGTTAAGTACTATATGCGTTTTCAAAACAGAGTTTGCATTCATAAATAAAAGTGACGTCATAACATACGTCAATTGTTTTACAGATCAAAGTATGCTTCACTAAGTAGAAGCATTAAATAAGTGTACGTGACCATAATGGTCGTTACATAACATAAGTTCATAAGTAAAAAGTTTGAATGCAACATAAGTAGTCATGCGATAACAACTCTAGGCAGCGGGTTCTACAGCACGACTAGTAAGATAGCGGAAGCGACTTCAAACACCTGAGAAAATACATGCTTAAAAAGGTCAACACAAAGGTTGGTGAGCTATAGTTTAAGTATAACAGTAATGTAAGTAGGCCACGAGATTTCAGTGCTACAACGAGCGTTTCAAAAGTATGTAAAAGTATATGCTTAACCGTGGGCACCCGGTAACTAACTTAACGTTTAATGTACCCCCTTAAAGTGCACTTGGCAAGTGCGTATAACCTCGAAGTATTAAACACTCGTTAAATGCTAGCGCTACTAGCCCGAGTGGGGATGTCAAACCCTATGGATCCATATCTAAGATTCGCGTTCACGGTTCAAAAACCAATGATTAAACGTTACCGAGCTAAAGCGAATGTTTCTGCCGTTATATAACCCACACATATGTAAAGTTTAAGTACTCGTGCCTAGTATGTAAAACATAAAATCCGCATGTATTCTCAGTTCCCAAAATAAGTTAAAGTAAAAAGGGAATGCTATAACTCACAATGATTAGTAGTAATGGTAAGGTAGTAGTCGGAAAGTGGTGTGCAAGTAACGGTCCAAACGTCCTCAACCTAAGTCAAATAGCACTACGTCAATAAGTCGTCTCAAAAGGTTTATAAGTACGTAATTAAGGTCATAAGGGTCATCATCAATCATCATTAAACAAAAGGTAACAAGTAAGACTCGTTTATGAAAGTCGTTTAAAACAAAGGCTGACTTCGGTCAGTCACCACGGCCTCTACCCTTACTGAATTAAGGTGAGACCAGTGGTCATGGCTCCGTCTATGAGTCCCTTAAGTGTGGTAAAATTTACAGAAGCAAACTCGTCTTGGTTTGACCGTGGCGACGGTCTAAGTGCGAGTAGGTCAGAAATTTCTGCACAACGTTAAAGAACATGGTAACGATCGGAGGGCCATAAATCCTAAACCGTAACTCGGATTAAGACGAGTCCTATATGAAAAGTTATCTACTCGAAAAGTTCTATCTAAAAATCAAGGTTAGAACAGCCCAGGTCTGCTGGTCTGTTCCAGAAGCAGTAGGTCAGAAACTTTTGGACAGAATGCAGTGGGTTTTGGAGAGTTCCGGTTGTCTCGGTGCTTGATGTTCATCACGGTTCTCATCCTTGATGCGTATAGCTTCAAGTGTACAACTCGTTGATGTGTTAACATCATTTTGACCAAGGTTTGTCCATCATAACTCAAGTGCAAGTGTTGTAAGCGTTTGATGAACCAAGGTTACATGTAAGTTTATGAACAAGTTCATGAACACTAAGAAAGATCACAACCAAGTGTTGGATCCATGATACTTGCACCAAAGTGTAAGCTCTTGTTGGTTTCATGTCCTTGTTCAAATGTGTAGTAAGCAACTAACAATGAGAAATAAAGAAAATGAATGATAAGCCTAAACCAACCATGAAGGTGGTATTCTAGTAACATACAACAAACAAGAACACAAGTAACAATTATAAAGATTATAAACTTTAAATCTTTTGAAACAAAATAAAGTAGAAAACTAACTAAATAAGAAAATGGTTCATAGTTGCTCATACTTTTAAAGATTCAACCCAAGTTGATCTTTAAGTGAAGTAACTTTAAAGTTACTTCAAGAACTACAAGTAATGAGCTTATACAACTATGAACTTTAATCTTTTGAAACAAAATATGTAGAACATAACTAGATAGATTATGTTCTTGGATGTTCTTGATAAATACAAGATATAAATGAAGAATCAAACTAAAGAGTTGATTCTTGAAACATGTAAAGAAAGACAAGTAAGTAAGTAAGTAAACAACTTAGTAATCTACGAGTAATTAAACTACAACAAGATTAAGTAACAAACAACAAAAGATGATGATGATTATGGGGTGTTTGTAATTCGGTTTTGGGACAAAGAAAAGAGAAGAAAAGTTGTTCATAATACTTACAATCTTTAGAGAAAAATGAGAGAGAAAAGAGAGAAAAGTATGCAAGTAATGTGTGTGTAAAATGAAAGAGTAAATGTGAATGAAGTAAGTAATGAAATTTGAAAACCAAAACTCCCATCAAAAGGCTCTAAGGCCACGTTTTTCTGCAGCAAAATGGAGGGAGGGAGAAGTCTTATGGTTACTAGCATGTAAAGATGACAAAAGTTGGGTAAAAGAGGGGTTTACATGGGGATCAAGTGTTAACAAGATTCTAAATGGATGTAACTAACTAGTTACACTTAAGTTTGATACTTGCAAGTCTTAATGGGCTAATTAAGTCCAACTAATAAGTAGGGTGGGCTCTCATAAGTCCATGTACATGTATAAAGCCCAAGTTGTATGCAAGTAACAAGTAAGTCCACTAAATGCCCAAGTAATTAACTAATAGTCTTAGTTAATTAAAATGATTAATAAAATTAATCATGAATGTAAATAATATCTTAAAATATTATTCGTGCAAGTTTCGGGTGTCACAAAGACGTTTCGGGCATTTAAAGTTCAAGTACGGGCAATTAAAGCAACATGTAAATGTAATAACATACATTCGATTAATCACACGTATTAATAATAATAATTATTAATAAATAACGTTGGTAAAACCAGGGTCGTTACATGTGGTATCAGAGCGGTGGTCTTAGCGAACCAGGTCTTGCATTAGTGTGTCTAACTAGTAGTTGTTAGGATGCATTAATGAGTCTGGACTTCGACCTAGTAGTTGTTAGGATACATTAATGAGTCTGGACTTGAACCTGGTCTGCATGTTAAAAATTTTGCTTATCATTCTTTATCGAAAAATATCTACCTATCATTTTCAGTCTCGACACGTCTTATTGCAATTATTGCATAGATGGTGTATAGACAAATTCATATCCCATCACATTAGACCTTGTCTGACACGTTTCCTTAATTCCCTCCTTAATCTACGGAATCTTCTGTACTATATATAAGTATTCTATGTAGATAGAATATCATTCGATATCCGAGAATCATTTCATATCAAAAATCCTTTATCTAACAATGTGAGATGAATTCTGCAACCAGTTCAAGTTCCTCGGATTCCGATATGGATTTCCACTCGAGCCCTAAAAGCAGTGTAACCGGAATGGGTCAACCAATTAGCCATCATAAAGTCAGGATGAATTGAGAATGAGTACGAAGTAAACTTAATCAATGGAGATGCGAAGAAGTAACCCCTCCCACCAAACATATTGCCCTATTGGTAAAGAACCTGTAGCACTTACCGGCGAACCTGTTCGAACCACCATTTTCACTCTCATTTCCAGAATAACTCTCAACGATTACATAATATCTAAAATTTTGAACCTTATTCATTCCCTCGTCCCGATCGACAATCATCCCGGAGTAATAGCAGAAATCAACGAACTTTGCGCTCGAGTTGTAGCTTTTGAAAATATGGTGCAAAACTTACCAGCTTCAGCAAAATCACCAGCACCAATAGTACCACCAACAACCTAAGTTTCAACATCACACGCCTCAACATCTCATTCTATACCTCGAGTATAATCATCGTTCTGCGTATCGTTCTTCCTCATTTATCTTCGTTCTACATGTCGATTATGCAATCTTTAATATTTTAAGAGATTACGTATTCTAGGTCTAACAATAAATCAAATGAGTTTAATATTATAATTGACTCATTAAATCCATGATTACATCTGAAGAAAATATATATGTATGTATATCTTCATAAAGATTGTAATTAAAAGTTCTTTTATACAAACTGATAATGGTGAAAATATTTTAACGGGTAGGTAATAACCGAGGAATATTTAGTTTCACATTAATAAGTTATACTGTACATTCTTCGAATCTGATTCAACAGTCATTTACTATCCTACTTACATCCACAGATATACGAATCCGTTCACCACTGAATAACCCTTTTTATTCGATTTCATATTTGGATTTTGACTTATAAGAATCCAACAAGTGGCATAATGAAGAAAACATTGGACAATTAAAAGGAATTAAAATATTAATTATAACATATGAAACTAAACAATTCTTCAAGTCTGCCACTTGATTTCATCTTATACCTCATTTGTATCTTGACGATTCCAATCTGCATCCAAACATTTCATAATTCTTGAAAATACTTCAATCGAGAGGATGAACCAACCACACTTCATCTACGGAAGAAAAGATTGATATATATAGTTATGCACCTGAAAACACTCGGAACCTGAGTAAATGTTTAAAACGTATCTGTGCTAACTCTTTGGGAGTTGTTATTACCAAAAATAACTTTGCAATCTCTTTTCAAATTAGCCAATTTTGTCACAGCTCCAGCAAGTCAACTTCGACTTTTCATTCGAAACATCCTTACTATAACCTTGATATATATGAGTGCTCTTTTATCGTTATCGGAGAACCTTTTATATTCCACCACATCACCAGCAGACGTACCAGCAACCTCGTTGCTCCTTGTCTTAAACCTCTCCGACAAATCACTATATTTATCTATTGAAGTCTTATCATGAACTTATCCGCACCTTGTAACGAGAATTGCCATACCAATTACCAGAAATCACCATTTAATCATCTAAAAATACAATTCTCTTGAAACTCATCGGTTTGATAACCAATGATCCAAATCCATTAACTTTGAAAATGCTGACGAAGCAGCATGTAGTAAATGGTCTTAATGGCCAAAAGTGATGATAAAAGAATGGAGTGTTGGGAACACTCGATAGAAAATTTGGTACTGAAAAACGGATTGAGCAAACCATGAAGGAGACCAAGGACAAATACAAGGATCATACCCTTTATCCAAAGAATCCAGGTAATTCAATATCCAGTGAAGTCTTCAGCGTATATCTTGCCCAGAAGTCATGTTAAAATCTTGCGGAAAATTTTTCTACATAAACCTTCGAACTTAGAAATTCCTAAACTATTATCATAAATATCTTCGATATTTCTGAAGATATTTTCATAAATATTTTCATCCGAAATTATCTATCTCCTTGTGCTATCTATGTTACATCATAAAAGAAACTATTTTAGTTTCTATCCTTCTATAAATTGAGTTTAAATTAGGAATGATTGCTGGAGAAGTGTTGGGAATTGAAGCATGAGTTACTATAATATAATGATGCTTGGCTAACGTAATTATATTACAGTAAGTCATGCTGAGTTTCTAATGAGACGTGATGATGGTTCGCAGATCATACCCTCATCATGTGTCATGTTACATAACTCTTTCATTCCTCTTAACCTTTGAACATATCTAGAAATATATTCATGATGGTTCTAGCCTCGGTGATTTTGGTAATTAAACAAATCAAATCGTGCCATTACCATCTCTTTCTTAGAACGTTAGCCATGATCATTTGAAATCCAAAGATTTGATCTATGAATCCGAGACGTCTTGATCACTTTAAGTCAGGAAGAAAACAAAGGCATGAAGCTTCAAAATAGAAGAACGTATAAGATTGGTGAGAATAATGAAACGGAAGAGATCAAGTTATAATGAAACATCAGACGAAGCAATCGAGGCAGATTACCACATTTAATTAAAGAGAATCATAATTTTCTTGATTACCGAAGAATCAAATCTTTTATAGATTTCAAAGATTATTTTTATATTCCTTGAATTCCAGAAATCCACAGAATCTACGTCAAAAGTTAAATTTTTATCTTAATCTTTTGTGACAGCTTCACTCGTACACTTCACATAATCAAATCGTTTAATCTATATTAATCAATAATGATGAAACTCTATTTATCAACTCATATTCGTCAGGAAAACATTCTTATTGTTAGCCATGACCACCTCGATCAAATTTCGGGACGAAATTTCTTTAACGGGTAGGTACTGTGACGACCCGGAAATTTTCGATCAAATTTAAACTTAATCTTTATATGATTTCGATACGATAACCAAAGTCTGTAATATTGAGTCTCAAAATTTTTGAAATATTTTCTTGCACTCATTTAACCTCGACCATTTCTGACGATTCACGAACAATTATTTGTAAATAGATATGTGTGTGTATATATATACATGGTAATTAGAATTTATAATTTGTAATATTATATGTTGAAATTTATATATATAATATATATATATATATATATATATATATATATATATATATATATATATATATATATATATATATGTATATATATATATATATATGTAATAAATATTAAAAATTCAATATATTATATAATTGGTAAATAATAATAAATTGTAATATATTAAATCAAGTTACAAATTCGAATATGATTATCATTACTTTCATTATTATTATTATCAATAGTAATATTAATATTAAAATCAATATTAATAATATTGTTATTTTCAATATACTACATATAGATATGAAATTGATATAAATAAATTATTATAGTATTATTATTACTAATATTATTATTATCATTAATAATATTAGTATTATTATAATTAATATTATTATTATTAATAATATTATTGTTATAAATTCTATAGTTATTATTATCCTTATCATTAATAATAAAATTATTACTAGTATATTATTAAAATTTTTTATTATTAAGAGTATTATTATTAATTAATAAGATTAATAATAATATGTAAAAACAGATATATAAATACAGATATATATACAGATATATTATATGAACCAGTATTATTGTATTAATTATATAATCATAAATTTAGATTAACTAAACAAGGAATAAAACAAACACAGAATCAAAATCTGTTTCACGTTACAATCCTACTGTAAGTAATTTGATTTCCGGGCTCTAATCTAGTACAAATCAAGATTTAATTACAAGAACAAAACAAACTTGGATTGGAATCAGTAACAGAAGAATGTACGAATTTGTTACATCTGACTTATATATTCTTGTTTTCTTCTTCTTGTTTGAAGAACCTTCTGTTACACGTCGACTTCACAATCGTCCTTCAAATCTTGTTACTGTATAACCCTATCTGAATATTGTTACCCGTCGACCTCAATAAGCACTACACAATAAAATTGATCGATTATAAGTATTAACATTCATTTACTCAGAACAACCAAAATCCTCACAAAAATTAGAAAATCAAACAGAAATATTAAAATACACATACATAAGCTTATATTACTTACACCTAAATAACAAACCGCATCGGGTTTCACCACACATCACCTCTAGCATCCATCACCAAGAATCACTTGCAACCTCAATCATCAAATGCTTCACTTCTTTCGTTTGTTAGTTGACACCCATCTTCACTATTCAATATCGGACACCATGAACCTCACCCAATCATTCACTCTCTCTCACTTCTATTTTTTTTTAAAACTGCCACTACTCTTAAACTCCTTTTGTTTACTATTTTTCTGTTCGCCGCAGGGATTGAACCACGCTACTACTGCAGTTTATTTATTAACACTTTCGTTTTAATCATAAATCGAACCACACCACCATGAGCCACCAAGCAAGAAACAACCACCACCTTTCACCAACATCTTCTCTCTGTCCATAACTCTCTCTCTTATATTGTTACAACTCACACCCATATATGTTCCATGTTTGTGTCGACTAAAGATAGCTGCAATCACAGCTAAAAACGCTGCTGTGACAACCTCTAAAACCGCCACCCCTCACCAAAACCTCTATCAACTAATATGAACTCATAAAGGTGACAACTTATATTAACCTACCTGTGAACCAAGGCAAGCGAATAATTATTAAAGCAAGAGTATGGCCTACCAATGGAATTAATCGATCATATTAGTTAGTGGAACGTGGGACAAAATAGATTGTATTGGCTGACATATTTTTTTTACAAGTAAAACTACATGAATAAATATTGTTATGCTAGTGATATCATCCACTTGCACCCAATTTCGGTAGTAGGCCAACAAGGAACTGAACGTGGGCCGTGATATTTGTTCTACTGATTGGACCAATTATTTAGTAGTTAGTTGGGCTGAGTATTTTAATTAGGTTGGTCCGTTATGTTGAGGGTACTAGTGGGTCAAAGATCAAATAAATAATGAAGATAAAGTGTTGCGTATTTTATGATGATGCATAATAAGGATTTGATGATGTTACGATTATGATTATGGTGTTATATTATGATCAAGATGATTCGAAAATGATGGTGGGGAAATAATGATCAAATGATGATAATGATCAATAATGAAACGAGTGTGATGATTGGATGAGGTTAGATAATGTTAAGATCATATTAATTGGGATGATAATTATGATAAGAGTTAAATGATGGAGTTAGATGGCGATAAAGGATGATTAAGACGATAACAGTTTAGCATAAGTTATATAATTAACAGCGCGAGTTATTTTATAAAGAAACTGACAGAGCAGATGCTTACGTGATGTTTATATGTTAGCGAGAGGTCCTGGATTCGAGCCCGGGTTGTGGCATTTTTCTTTATAAATAAGAAGAAGGAGAAGACAGACATTTGTATTAGGATAAATAGATTGGTATATCAATTAAATCAGAAATGAGGTGACAAAGGAATGGTTAAAGGCGTTAATCGGGTTAGCGGGATGCCGCGGGTTCAAACTCGGACTTGGGCATTTTTGTTAGGACTACTTCTTGAGGTAGTATTACTTTTACCATTATTATTATTATTATTATTATTATTATTATTATTATTATTATTATTATTATTATTATTATTATTATTATTATTATTATTATTATTATTATTATTATTATTATTATTATTTTTATTATTATTATTATTATTATTATTATTATTATTATTATTATTATTATTATTATTATTATTATTATTATTATTATTATTGTTATTATTAGAACTATTATATTCATTATTATAAGTATTATTATTATTACTATCATTATTATTATTATCATTATTAAGTAAAAGCATTATGATTATAGATATTATAACTAATATTATACATATTTTATTATCATTAAAATTATCATCATTACTAGGATTATCATGATTTTTATCTTAATTAATTATTTTTATCAAATTTTTTTATTTATTATTAGCATATCAAATAAAGATTTTTTATATTAAAATATATTTATGACATAAAACATAACTATACTAATATTTTTGTAATAAATATTATTTAGGAATTTAATGTATATAAAAATAAATATATCTAATTAAGTTACTAATGAAACATATAATTTATTAAAATAACATTTATATCACTAATAATATGAAAATTGTTCGATTTCAATTATATGTGTTAATTTATACATAAATGATATAGGTTCGTGAATCTTAGGCCAACCCTGCATTGTTCAATATCGTCATATGTATTTTTACTACAAAATACATTATTGTGAGTTCATTTGATTCCATTTTACTCCTTACATTTTTGGGACTGAGAATACATGCGATGTTTTTATTACTGCTTCATTAAATGCTTTTGAAATATATTTTTGAACTGAGAATACATGAGATGCTTTTATAAATGTTTGACGCCATATGACACAAGCAAAACATTCCTCGAATGAATTATTATGCAGACAAAAGTTCTGTGGATTATTATTGAATTATGTGGACATGATAATTGCCACCAATTGATATGAATATTTTTCCCTGATTATTATTGCTTGGTAACCAAAGAATTAGAATCGGGTATGGCCTTAATTCACGCGAATCCTAAAGGTAGCTACCGGGTTTAACACTCCCACCCAGAATGTTCACTAGACGGAAGAGCTAATGGGCGTGATGTTTAGTACTTCGAAGTTTATATGATTATTATACAGACGAGATGTTCTGTTTTGGGGATATTATTTATGCGCATTATATGTTAAGGTCGGTGACCAAGCCAAGCAATGAAAGTAATGTGAATGTTATGTATCGAGAGAATGATTTTATACACAGGTTATGTGTATGTTATTTTTGTGCACGGGATTATTGTACGGTTACTATGATTTATGAAAAATGGATTTCGTACACGAGAAATGTGTACTGTATTTAAAAGATATCGCATGTACATTACAGGTGGGTATAGGATTCGAGCCCATTTGTACCATGCAACATTTAAATCTTGTGGTCTATCAAAATGATGAAATTTATTGTTTTATGATAAACCTATGAACTCACCAACCTTTTAGTTGACACTTGAAAACATGTTTATTCTCAGGTATGAAAGAAATCTTCCGCTGTGCATTTGCTCATTTTAAAGACATTACATGGAGTCGTTCATGGCATTTAGATGTCATTTCATTGTGATGGTACCAGATGTTATTGTATTCGTTCAGAAGGATTTGGACGGGGTATGACATAAACCTTTGCATTTCTGCCATTTCATTTCCCCTCCTACATTACCTTGCTGTTAGTTTCTCTCAACCTGTGGATGTCTACCATGGTATTGTACTGCGGCGTTATTTCGCCTCTTCAAAACCTTCGCACCATGGTATACATTTAAACCTATTGTATCGCGGGGTTCTGGTTCTTCGACTAATAATCCCCCCCGACTTATATCCACACCGAGATATTCAGCAATCAAAGTAATAAATATACCACCTCCTATTATGCTATGCGGTCTCATCCCCCTAACCATAGCTGATAAATAATAACCCACACAATAAGGTATACTTACAGCGCTTTGTGGGTCTCGAATACACATGTGGTAAAACAAATCTTGTTCATTTACCTTTTCCTTGTTCTTACCTCGTTGTGTAATCGAATTGGCTAAAAACCTATGAATTACTCTTAATTCAGCTCTATCTATATCCAAATAAGAGTAATTCCCCCCTTTGAACCGGTGATGGCTAGTCATTTGACTCCATACACCATGTGTATCAAAATTTTCATCTATCTTTCTACCATTTAGTATCAACCCTCTACAATCGGCAGATGCTAACTCCTCAGGCGTATATATACGTAAAGCCTGAGCCATGTCTAGTAAAGACATGTGGCGCATCAAACCTCCTAACAAAAATCTAATAAAAGATCGATCGGTTAAACTAGCTACCCGATCATTTAATTCTATACTACACAACAATTCTTCACACCATACTTTATATACAGGTCTACGCATGGTGAATAAACGTACCCAGTCGTTAAAAGTAGAATTACCATACCTCTGTGCAAGTAATTCCCTAATTGGCCCGGCCAATTCTACAGCTTCTAATGGTCCCCATTCTATGACCCTAGGTACCTCAACAACTTTAGAATGAAGAGTATGCAAACCCCTTTGGTATTTTGGATAATCTATCCAAAGTCTGTCAAATCTCAGGTTCGGGTGCAAATCTTCCAAGTGCATATCAAAAAATGTCATGACTGGATGAGGTATATCTTGTTTGTAGTAGTTATCCACCTCCTGTTGTTCCGCATTTTCAGCAGGAGCATTGGGAGCTTGGGATGAAGATTCACCCCTTTCAGTTTGCAAAACACATCAAACACAATTTTTGTGCATCCAAATATGCATTAGTGTCAGCAAAATCATCAATCAAAATAATTACAATGACATGATCAATTTATATCAAACTTAAGCTCATTTTCATATTTTCATCAAATCTACACTTTTTCAAATAAGCATATACGAAAATGTTTGCCAAGTTCATAAGCATTCAACTCAAATAACATGTCAAAATAATCATTACTAGCAATTAAACAAGTTTCAAATGGCATTATCTCTCAAAAATCAAGTTCATGAATTTTAGACTTGAAAAAGTCCACTTTAATTCTCAAAATCATGTTTAGGCTCAAAGTTTGGATCATTTAACTACCTAAACATGTTACACTACTTAATTTAGCAACAATTCATGACAAAAATCGGCCATAACCTGTTTATATCAAAAAGCCCCAAATTTGCTCAAGAACACAAACCCTAGATTATTCAAAATTTGAAGTTTAAGGCTTTTAATCATGTTAAATAGCATCAATCTAGGTTATACAAGCATAATACATAAACAATTTAAGCATAATTACACTAAAAAGCATCAAAATCAAATTGGGGAAAAAATTGCTCAAGAACACTAATTTTCGGATTAAATAGTGTTTAGGTGTAGAAATTTACCGTTTTTCTTGAGTAATTCCTTGATAGCATCCTTCTCAACATGATTTTAGTAAAAGATTTGATGATTAACGGTCAAAAATTGTGAATTTGGGGGTGTTTTTTCGGGTTTTTGCGGGTTTTATCGCAGTGTTTTCGTGGGTGTGGGTTGGGGACTGATCAGTTCTGCCCCTTTTATTTTTTTCGGTATTTTTGGAACTCCAAGAGTCGCGGTGTTTTTCCCTTTCAAACTCCGCGAGTCGCGGAGTTTGTATTTTTTTTTTTTTTAAACAAACCTTAACTTGTAAAACAAATATAAAATAAATTTAAAATTTTGTTTTCCTTTGTTTTAGGACGAGGTCGTTTCGGATCGATGTCCTAGTCCGTCCCTCGACAAAATTTTAAAATTTGTCTTTTTGTAGCGATTGTTTTAAAAGCTAAGATTTTTGGTTTTTTTTTTTTTAATGTTTTTGGCATACTTTAATTCAATAAGATTAAAAATAATGATAATAAAAGTTCTCGTCCCTCCCTCGGGTAAAGCAATTTCGGTTCAACGACCTAGTCTTCAACTTACGACGAATTTTAAAAATCATATTTTTAACTTAACGAAATAAAGTAAATTTTTGTTTTTAAATTCACACAACTTAAATATAAAATTCAAAATTAATATTAAAAATTCACACCAAACTTACAATTTAAAATGCATAAAAATAAAATTCATATTTTAAAAATTAAAAATTCACACCAAACTTATATTAATTTTTCAAATATTTACAATTTTAAATATATTGATTTTACAAAGTTTACAATATTAATTTAAGATTTATATATTAATTTTAAAAACATGGTAAAAATAAAATTAAAAATCTTTTTGGCTTTTTATCCCACTTTAATCAATCAAATATTATCAAAAATATACGCTCCACTTTTCGGTAAAGTAATTTCGGTTCCATGACCTAATTTAACTCATGACGAATTTTTGAAATATTTTGGGTTGATTGATTAAAGATATTTATACCTTAAGAATAAACGTTAAATTTCGCAGTGATGTAATAAATTTTTGAATGATATCAATAATTTCGGTCGCCAAACCTAATTTTATTCAATACCAATTTAATACTTTATAGCGAACAAATTAGCGTTTATTATCAAAAGGTTAAAAATAAAAATAAAAAATAAAAACTGTACAGACTTACCTGTGAGATAGTATTCTTAGTTATATGATCTATCCCATTCATAAGATAGTCGGTTTAATTGGTTTTCCATGGCTACATAGGCGTAACCTCGAGCATTCAGTGTCTTTTCTTCTAAACATATGAACGGTCCGTCTCTGCATAAAGTAACAAATTCGGTATTTGAATAGGTTGGATTATTTGAACATTTACCTCCATGTGACCATTTTCCGCATTTGTGACATCTTTCTAGGTGTCGTGCTCTTCTTTTCGCTGCGGATTTTGATTTTCCTTTACCAAATTGTAACTTATTATCTTCGCATCTGGATTCTTTTCTTACTCCGTCCAATCTTTCTCTGATTACTGATACTATTTCACTCGGAAGTGTGTCATTATTACGTTTAGTGATCAAAGCGTGTAGCATTAGACCATGGTTTAATTCACAGGCAGTCTTCATTTCGTAAAAACCTAAAAAAATAAAAATTCAGAATGGGGGGAGAAGACTAGTTCTTTAGGGTCTGCTAGGGAAAGACCATTCGGGTTCCATTTTCGAGAACTACACGAAAACAGACAATCTAACTCTAATAGAAATACATAAACCCCCTATACTTAGTTGAAATTGTGATTAATATTATTTTCAATTGAATCATCAACAACTTGTATATCTTTGACTTTTACTTCAATCCATTTGTTGATTTCCTCCGTAACTTTAACAAATTCAACTAACATTGCCTTTTCTTTTGACGATAAATTGGATATTAATCGGTTATATAACTTAAAGTTTTCTTTAATCTTAGCATCGTGAATCCGTTTATAAAGTTTCTTAGTTGAACTGTTAAAAATGGGTTCATCTAATTTCGTATCATCAACGGCATTCCTTGTGATTGGATCATCATCAAGTGTTTCTTCATCTTCCCCACACTTATGCGTTTTTATTGGTCTAACAGTTTTGGTTGGTGGAGATCTAAACTTTCGGTTCACAAAGGTGATCGATGTATCACCATCCCTAAGTGTCATTCTACCTTCTCTTACATCAATGAATGCCTTGGTGGTTGCTAAAAATGGGCGACCTAGAATTAGAGGAATATCAAGGTTTTCCTCCATATTAATCACTAGTCATTTGACTCCATACACCATGTGTAACAAAATTTTCATCTATCTTTCTACCATTTAGTATCAACCCTCTACAATCGGCAGATGCTAACTCCTCAGGCGTATATATACGTAAAGCCTGAGCCATGTCTAGTAAAGACATGTGGCGCATCAAACCTCCTAACAAAAATCTAATAAAAGATCGATCGGTTAAACTAGCTACCCGATCATTTAATTCTATACTACACAACAATTCTTCACACCATACTTTATATACAGGTCTACGCATGGTGAATAAACGTACCCAGTCGTTAAAAGTAGAATTACCATACCTCTGTGCAAGTAATTCCCTAATTGGCCCGGCCAATTCTACAGCTTCTAATGGTCCCCATTCTATGACCCTAGGTACCTCAACAACTTTAGAATGAAGAGTATGCAAACCCCTTTGGTATTTTGGATAATCTATCCAAAGTCTGTCAAATCTCAGGTTCGGGTGCAAATCTTCCAAGTGCATATCAAAAAATGTCATGACTGGATGAGGTATATCTTGTTTGTAGTAGTTATCCACCTCCTGTTGTTCCGCATTTTCAGCAGGAGCATTGGGAGCTTGGGATGAAGATTCACCCCTTTCAGTTTGCAAAACACATCAAACACAATTTTTGTGCATCCAAATATGCATTAGTGTCAGCAAAATCATCAATCAAAATAATTACAATGACATGATCAATTTATATCAAACTTAAGCTCATTTTCATATTTTCATCAAATCTACACTTTTTCAAATAAGCATATACGAAAATGTTTGCCAAGTTCATAAGCATTCAACTCAAATAACATGTCAAAATAATCATTACTAGCAATTAAACAAGTTTCAAATGGCATTATCTCTCAAAAATCAAGTTCATGAATTTTAGACTTGAAAAAGTCCACTTTAATTCTCAAAATCATGTTTAGGCTCAAAGTTTGGATCATTTAACTACCTAAACATGTTACACTACTTAATTTAGCAACAATTCATGACAAAAATCGGCCATAACCTGTTTATATCAAAAAGCCCCAAATTTGCTCAAGAACACAAACCCTAGATTATTCAAAATTTGAAGTTTAAGGCTTTTAATCATGTTAAATAGCATCAATCTAGGTTATACAAGCATAATACATAAACAATTTAAGCATAATTACACTAAAAAGCATCAAAATCAAATTGGGGAAAAAATTGCTCAAGAACACTAATTTTCGGATTAAATAGTGTTTAGGTGTAGAAATTTACCGTTTTTCTTGAGTAATTCCTTGATAGCATCCTTCTCAACATGATTTTAGTAAAAGATTTGATGATTAACGGTCAAAAATTGTGAATTTGGGGGTGTTTTTTCGGGTTTTTGCGGGTTTTATCGCAGTGTTTTCGTGGGTGTGGGTTGGGGACTGATCAGTTCTGCCCCTTTTATTTTTTTCGGTATTTTTGGAACTCCAAGAGTCGCGGTGTTTTTCCCTTTCAAACTCCGCGAGTCGCGGAGTTTGTATTTTTTTTTTTTTTTTAAACAAACCTTAACTTGTAAAACAAATATAAAATAAATTTAAAATTTTGTTTTCCTTTGTTTTAGGACGAGGTCGTTTCGGATCGATGTCCTAGTCCGTCCCTCGACAAAATTTTAAAATTTGTCTTTTTGTAGCGATTGTTTTAAAAGCTAAGATTTTTGGTTTTTTTTTTTTAATGTTTTTGGCATACTTTAATTCAATAAGATTAAAAATAATGATAATAAAAGTTCTCGTCCCTCCCTCGGGTAAAGCAATTTCGGTTCAACGACCTAGTCTTCAACTTACGACGAATTTTAAAAATCATATTTTTAACTTAACGAAATAAAGTAAATTTTTGTTTTTAAATTCACACAACTTAAATATAAAATTCAAAATTAATATTAAAAATTCACACCAAACTTACAATTTAAAATGCATAAAAATAAAATTCATATTTTAAAAAATTAAAAATTCACACCAAACTTATATTAATTTTTCAAATATTTACAATTTTAAATATATTGATTTTACAAAGTTTACAATATTAATTTAAGATTTATATATTAATTTTAAAAACATGGTAAAAATAAAATTAAAAATCTTTTTGGCTTTTTATCCCACTTTAATCAATCAAATATTATCAAAAATATACGCTCCACTTTTCGGTAAAGTAATTTCAGTTCCATGACCTAATTTAACTCATGACGAATTTTTGAAATATTTTGGGTTGATTGATTAAAGATATTTATACCTTAAGAATAAACGTTAAATTTCGCAGTGATGTAATAAATTTTTGAATGATATCAATAATTTCGGTCGCCAAACCTAATTTTATTCAATACCAATTTAATACTTTATAGCGAACAAATTAGCGTTTATTATCAAAAGGTTAAAAATAAAAATAAAAAATAAAAACTGTACAGACTTACCTGTGAGATAGTATTCTTAGTTATATGATCTATCCCATTCATAAGATAGTCGGTTTAATTGGTTTTCCATGGCTACATAGGCGTAACCTCGAGCATTCAGTGTCTTTTCTTCTAAACATATGAACGGTCCGTCTCTGCATAAAGTAACAAATTCGGTATTTGAATAGGTTGGATTATTTGAACATTTACCTCCATGTGACCATTTTCCGCATTTATGACATCTTTCTAGGTGTCGTGCTCTTCTTTTCGCTGCGGATTTTGATTTTCCTTTACCAAATTGTAACTTATTATCTTCGCATCTGGATTCTTTTCTTACTCCGTCCAATCTTTCTCTGATTACTGATACTATTTCACTCGGAAGTGTGTCATTATTACGTTTAGTGATCAAAGCGTGTAGCATTAGACCATGGTTTAATTCACAGGCAGTCTTCATTTCGTAAAAACCTAAAAAAATAAAAATTCAGAATGGGGGGAGAAGACTAGTTCTTTAGGGTCTGCTAGGGAAAGACCATTCGGGTTCCATTTTCGAGAACTACACGAAAACAGACAATCTAACTCTAATAGAAATACATAAACCCCCTATACTTAGTTGAAATTGTGATTAATATTATTTTCAATTGAATCATCAACAACTTGTATATCTTTGACTTTTACTTCAATCCATTTGTTGATTTCCTCCGTAACTTTAACAAATTCAACTAACATTGCCTTTTCTTTTGACGATAAATTGGATATTAATCGGTTATATAACTTAAAGTTTTCTTTAATCTTAGCATCGTGAATCCGTTTATAAAGTTTCTTAGTTGAACTGTTAAAAATGGGTTCATCTAATTTCGTATCATCAACGGCATTCCTTGTGATTGGATCATCATCAAGTGTTTCTTCATCTTCCCCACACTTATGCGTTTTTATTGGTCTAACAGTTTTGGTTGGTGGAGATCTAAACTTTCGGTTCACAAAGGTGATCGATGTATCACCATCCCTAAGTGTCATTCTACCTTCTCTTACATCAATGAATGCCTTGGTGGTTGCTAAAAATGGGCGACCTAGAATTAGAGGAATATCAAGGTTTTCCTCCATATTAATCACTATGAAGTTTGCAACAAAGGTTAAACTTCCCACGTTAATAAGTAAATTATTTGCTATTCCAACCGGGTGTTTAATGGTTTGGTCAAATGATTGAACACCTATTTTGGTTGGTTTTAATTTACCCATGCCTAATCTTTTGTATAAGGAAAGAGGCATAATATTTACACTTGCTCCTAAATCTGCGAGTCCATTATATACAGCACCATCATTAAGCAAGCAAGAAATGATAAATTCACCCGGGTCTCCTGCTTTAGTAAGTCGAGTTGGTTTGTAAACCTTTTTCGGGTGTTCTTTCCTTGGTTCTTTCACTTCTATTTTAATTTCTTGGTCACATTTTTCTTCGTTTCTTGGAATGGGAGGTTTGTATAAGAATTATTCTTCATCACTCAAATTTGAATCCTCCTTATTTTCTAATTTTGATTTTTCATATGTTGTTGATAACATATTTATGTTTTCATTTTGAAGGTTTTCTTTGGTGGTGAAATTATGATTAACTTCATTGTCAACTTCCATCGGACCATGTATGTAATGTTTAACTCTGTGACCATTAACTTTAAATTCAATCCCATTTGAATTTATTAATTCTATCGTTCCGTATGGGAAAACTCTTTTGACTATGAATGGTCCAGACCATCTTGATTTCAATTTTCCAGGAAATAGCTTGAATCGTGAATTGAAAAGAAGAACTCTGTCTCCTTCTTTAAATTCTTTTGAACTTCTGATTCTTTTATCATGCCATTTCTTCGTTCTTTCTTTATAGATTAATGAATTTTCGTATGCTTCATGTCTTAATGCTTCTAATTCATTTAATTGACTTAATCGTAGACGTCCAGCTTCATGTAAATCAAGATTACATGTCTTCAAAGCCCAAAATGCTTTGTGTTCAATTTCTACTGGAAGATGACATGCTTTTCCATAAACAAGTCTAAAAGGTGTAGTTCCAATTGGAGTTTTGTAGGCTGTTCTAAAAGCCCAGAGTGCATCCTCCAATTTAATGGACCATTCCTTCGGATTTGATCCTACGGTTTTCTCTAGAATACGTTTTAAAGCTCGGTTGGTATTTTCAACTTGTCCACTTGTTTGTGGATGATATGCAGTGGAGATTTTATGAGTTACTCCATATCTTTTAAGAACTTTCTCAAGTTGATTATTACATAAATGAGTACCCCGATCACTTATTAAAGCTTTCGGTGTTCCAAACCTTGCAAAAAGATGTTTTAAAAAGTTGACTACAACTCGTGCATCGTTAGTTGGGAGAGCTTGTGCTTCTGCCCATTTAGATACATAATCAATGGCAACGAGAATATATAGATTATTATGAGATTTTGGAAATGGACCCATAAAGTCAATACCCAAATGTCAAATACTTCACATACTTGAATGACATTTTGTGGCATTTCATCACGTTGACTTATTTTTCCGGCCCTTTGACAAGCATCACAGGATTTGCAAAGAAGGTGTGCGTCTTTGTAAATTGTAGGCCAATAGAATCCAGCATCATAAACTTTTCTTGCTGTTAGTTGAGGCCCATAATGCCCTCCTGTTGGTCCTGTGTGACAATGGTTTAAAATTTTACTAGCTTCATCTCCGAATACACATCGGCGTATTATTCCATCTGGACAACTTTTAAACAGATGTGGATCTTCCCAAAAATAGTGTTTTATATCACTGAAGAATTTCTTTCGTTTTTGGTACGATAATCCTTTTTCAAGGAATCCACAAACTAAGTAGTTTGCATAGTCTGCAAACCATGGAATTTCATTATAATCTATCTTCAATAGATATTCATCAGGAAAGTTGTCTTGTATGGCGATTCATTTAGAACTTCTAATTCGGGATTTTCAAGACGAGAAAGATGATCAGCGGCGAGATTTTCTGCTTCTCTTTTATCTCGGATTTCAATATCAAACTCTTGTAAGAGTAAGATCCAACGGATTAATCTTGGTTTAGCATCTTGTTTCGAAAATAGGTATCTAAGAGCAGAATGGTCGGTAGAGACCACCGTTTTAGCTAGAACGAGATATGATCAAAATTTGTCAAAAGCAAAGACAATAGCAAGGAGTTCTTTTTCAGTAGTTGTATAGTTCGTTTGTGCTCCTTGTAACGTCTTACTAGCATAATATATAGGTTGAAATCGTTTTTCAATCCTTTGTCCTAAAACGGCTCCCATTGCAAAATCACTTGCATCGCACATAAGTTCAAACGGTAGATTCCAATTTGGTGTTATCATGATCGGCGCATTAGTGAGTTTCTCTTTAAGAATATTAAAAGATTTGATGCATTCATCTGAAAAGATGAATGGAGCATCCTTTTCTAGGAGTTTATTCATAGGAGTGGCAATCTTAGAAAAATCTTTTATGAAACGTCGGTAAAAACCGGCATGCCCTAGAATACTCCTAACTCCTCTAACATTGGTGGGATGTGGAAGTTTAGCAATTGCATCTACTTTAGCTCTATCCACTTCAATTCCTTCTTTTGAAATTTTATGTCCAAGAACGATGCCTTCTTTAACCATGAAATGGCATTTCTCCCAATTAAGAACTAGATTTGATTGTTCGCATCTAATAAGCATTCATTCCAGATTAACTAGACATGATTCAAATGTATCACCGAAGACTGAAAAGTCATCCATGAAAACTTCCATGCATTCTTCTATCATGTCGTGAAAAATTGCCATCATACACCTTTGAAAGGTTGCAGGGGCGTTGCAAAGTCCAAATGGCATGCGTTTGTAAGCAAAAGTACCATAAGGGCACGTGAATGTGGTTTTCTCTTGATCTTCGGGTGCTATTGGAATTTGAAAATATCCGGAAAATCCATCTAGAAAACAATAGTAACTATTTCCGGCTAATCTTTCCAACATTTGATAAATGAAAGGTAAGGGAAAGTGATCTTTTCTGGTGGCGTCATTTAATTTTCTATAATCAATACACACACGCCATCCTGTTACAGTCCTAGTAGGAATAAGCTCATTTTTCTCATTTGTAATGATAGTCATGCCACCCTTCTTAGGCACGCATTGAACTGGGCTTACCCATGGACTATCAGAAATTGGATATATTAAACCTGCATCTAGCAGTTTAATAATCTCTTTCTTAACTACATCTTGCATATTAGGATTTAGTCTTCATTGGCGTTGCACATACGTTTTATGACCTTCTTCAATAAGGATTTTATGTGTGCAATACGAAGGACTTATTCCTTTAATATCATGAATCTTCCATGCAATGGCTGGTTTATGAGCTTTCAAAACAGAAATGAGTTGTGATTTCTCATTTTCAGTAAGAGAAGACGATATTATTACAGGTAATTCAGATTCACCATGTAAATAAGCGTATTTCAAATGGTTTGGAAGTGGCTTTAACTCTAATTTCGGAGGTTCTTCTATCGATGATTTGTATCGATATCTGTCTTCTTCTTTTAGCATTTGAATTTCTTCTGTTGTTGGTTCATATCCATTAGCTATTAGTGTATCTAACATTTCAGCTTCATTAATTGGTTCATTACCTTCTCCTAAAGAGCATTCTCCTGTTCCTTGTAATTCTGGAAATTCTTCTAATAATTCTGCATGTGAATCTATAGTTTGAATATAATAACATGTATTATCTGCAGATTGTGGTTGTTGCATTGCTCTATCAACTGAAAAGGTAACACTCTCGTCCTCTATACTTAGGGTCAATTTCTTACCGAACACGTCTATCATTGCTTTAGCCGTGTTTAAGAATGGTCTTCCTAATATGAGAGGAACTTGAGAATCTTCTTCCATGTCCAGAACAACAAAATCTACTGGAAATACTAAAGTACCAACTTTAACTAGCATGTTCTCCATTATCCCTCTAGGATATTTTATTGATCGATCTGCTAGTTGTATACTTATTCTAGTTGGTTTCAATTCTCCAAGGTCTAGTTTAGCGTATAGTGAATACGGCATTAAATTTATACTAGCACCTAAGTCTGCCAATGCTTCTATTGAACTAAGACTACCCAGAAAACATGGAATTGTGAAACTTCCTGGATCAGATAATTTTTCTGGTATCTTATTCAACAGCACTGCTGAACAATTAGCGTTCATAGTAACAGCCGAGAGTTCTTCCATTTTCTTTCTATTCGAGATTAGATCTTTCAAGAATTTAGCATATCTAGGCATTCCTGAAATTACATCAATGAAAGGAAGATTTACATTTATCTGTTTAAACATATCCAAGAATTTGGATTGCTCGGCTTCAAGTTTCTCTTTCTTCATTTTACTCGGGTAAGGAAGTGGTGGTTGGTATGGTTTAACATAAGGTTTAGCTTTAACTGTGTTATCTTCATTAACCTTCTCAACTACCGGTTCTTTTTCCTTATCTTGATCAGGTTTTGGTTCTTGTGGAGTAGGAATAGCTTCATCAGAAGTTACAGGTATTTCAGGTGGTTTAAGTGTTGTACCACTTCTTGTGGTAATGGCTTTAGCTGTTTCATTCCGGGGGTTAGCATTTGTATCACTAGGTAGACTTCCCGGTTTTCTTTCACCTATTAACCTTGCTAGGTTACTTACTTCTTGTTCCAGATTTTGAATAGAAGCTTGTTGATTTCTAAATGCTTGAGCATTTTGTTCATTGGTTTGTTTTTGAGATGTGAAAAACTGCGTTTGAGTTTCAACTATCTTCGTCATCATATCTTCTAAATTCGGCTTTTTATCATCGGTTTGTTGTGGTGGTTTGTTTTGAAAATTAGGTCTTTGCTGGTTGTAAGTATTGTTAGATACTTGTTGATTGCTAGGACCTTGTTGGTTGTTGTATGGAACATTTCTGTTATAGTTCTGGTTTTGATTGTAAATCGGTCTTGGCAGTTGATAATTATTCTGATAATTATTTCCAGGCCTTTGGTTTAGATATGAAACATTCTCTCTTTGTTCCATTGTTAATTCAATACTGAGACAATCTTTTGTCAAATGTGGTCCTCCACACTGCTCACAACTAATTCGTATTGAGTGAATATGCTTAGTCATCTTTTCCATTCGTCTCTCCACAGCATCTATCTTTGCCGAAATGGAATCTAAGTCATGGCTAGAATCGGCTCTAGCTGCTTTAGATGATCTAACGATATCTTTTTCTTGGTGCCACTCATGTGAGTGGGAAGCAGTGTTATCAATAATTTTGTAAGCATCAGTTTCGGTTTTCTTCATAATGGAACCACCAGCTGCTATATCTATGTCTTTTCTTGTAGTGATGTCGCATCCTTGGTAGAATATTTGTACTATTTGACAGGTATCTAAACCATGTTGCGGACATCCTCTCAATAACTTTCCAAATCTTGTCCAAGCCTCATATAGAGTTTCATTTGGCTTCTGTGTGAATGTAACAATTTCTCCTTGAAGTCTTACGGCTTTAGATGCAGGAAAGAATTGTTTAAGAAATTTTTCAACTAAAACGTCCCATGTATCAATCGCCCCTTCAGGTAACGATTCCAACCAATCTTTGGCTTCTCCCTTTAAAGTCCAGGGAAATAACATGAGATATATCTGTTCATCCTCTACTTCTCGGATTTTAAATAGTGTGCAGATCCTATTAAAGGTACGTAGATGTTCATTTGGATCTTCCTTCGGCGCACCACTAAATTGGCATTGATTAGTTACCATGTGTAGAATTTGTCCTTTGATTTCATAATCTGGCGCATTAATGTCTAGATGAGTAATTGCATGACCTTAGCCAGTGCGTTTAGCTCTCATTCGGTCTTCCATACTTAAAGGTTCCAGATTCTCCATAATTAAATTTGTTGAATCCGAATCACTAGAGGATTCTGATTTAATGGTTCGTTCCTCAACAATCTCTGTTTGAATGATTGGTGGTTCCGGAGGAAATTTTAGTGGTTCAGGATCTACGAATCGTCCCTGAATATTCTCCGGATTCTCAATTGTGAGGTCGGGTTCAAAAAATGGATTATCAATGGCGACAATATTAGTTAGATGTCTTGATCTAGTTACAGGTGGTGAACGTACAAAAGGTGATGAACGTCTTGCTCGGTGCATTCACTGAATATCCTATTAGTTTTTAAAAGGAAAGAAAAATTATAATAAGTTATCCAATCAATAGACTTTTCTGATTTTGCCCACATTTCGAATAGCCAAAAGATGCAGCAGAGGGGTAGGATTCGTTTGGTCTCAATATAATTGAGGACTGTTTGGCTCCAATAACCCGGTCCAAGTACAAATCCAACTATTACTACGAACCAGAAAATTTTGATGTCTTTCAATTTAACTACTTAAAATAAATTTTCGTAATTTTAAGAAATTTAGATAAGAAGTAGAATAAAAATCTATGTTCTAAAAACTAGAATGACGAGAAATAAGAAAGAAAAAGAGCGTGTCAGAAAAAGATCGAAAAATAAAAATAAGAAAGAAAAAGAGTGACTTATAGAACTTAAAAACACTAGACTAACCCAACCTTATTACTATCACTAACTTAAAATTATAATCGCAAATTGAGATTACTAATTGGAATGATAATTGATACATAGGTAAAAGGTGTCTAAAAATATTAAAGCTTACAAGAAAAACTATATCCCAAATGGCAATAACTTAAAAAGAAACTAAAACTTAAAAAGGCGTCGCAAAATTCTAAAGTACCTAAATTTTAGTCTAAAAAAAAAAGTACTTAAGGGATTTTACAGCAAAGCCTAAAAATCTAGAACTAAAAAAAATAACTATGGCAAAAACTAAGTTTAAAACTAAAAACTAGCGAAAAATACAAATATTACGCTAAAACAATTAAAAAGGGACAAAATATAAAAATATACAAAAACTTGTAAAAATTACAATTTTTATAAAACTATTATTTTTATATTATTTATTTCATAAAACTATTAATTTTTATATATAATAAAACTAATTATAATTAATTAAAACTAAATTATATTAATAATAAACTAATTAGGGTTTAAATAATAATAATAATTAATTACACCGTATTAAATGCAGATTAGGGTTTTGGTCTGGCCTGTCAGGGCGGCTCCGCGAGTTGCGGTGCCCGAAGCAGCAAACTCCGCGAGTCGCGGGGTTCCAAAATTCAAATGACATGTTGTTTAAAATTCGACGCGTTTTTTTTTATGTTCTAAATAAACACAAAATATTTAAATAAAACTTATATTTTTATAAAATAAAAATAAAGAAACTTTATAAAACTTAAATATTTAACAAACTCTTAAAAATATTTATATTTTTGTTTTCTTTTTATATTTTCGAATAATTAAAAACGTATTTTTTTACAAAAATGTATTTTTATAAAAGTAAACTAAAAATAAAAATCTTTTTTTTATATTAGCGTTGCGCTTCCGGCTTTTAAGCGAATCCCCGGCAGCGGCGCCAAAAATACTTGATAGTTAAAGCTAAGGGGTATAAAATATACTATTAAATTTTACAAGAAAATACTATTAAATACGATACAATTTTACACAAGATATTTATTTATTTATTGAATGGATATACTTAAACATTGCTACAACACTTATAGGCAGTGTACCTAATCGTACAGTAGTGTAGTTTTTAGTAAGTCCGGTTCGTTCCATAGGGAATCTTTTTCACAAAGCTTAACGCTATATTAGTTTAAATTTATAAAAATACAAATATATATATAAGTAATATTATTATTATAAAGGGGGGTTTTTTACCGTTTAATGACCGGTTTGTCGATTTTAAAACTTTAGTCGCAGTTAAAACCAAATGTAAAATATTAAAAGGACTTTAATTTAAAGCGTAAAGTAAATAACGATAATGAAATTGCGAATAATAAAAGTGCGATAAAATAAACTTGCGATAATTAAAAAAGTACGATAATTAAAAGTGAAATTAAATACAATAACAATAAATAAAAATGCGATAATTAGAAGTGCAATTAAATATAAAATAAAGGAAATTAAATATGAAATAAAAGAATTATGCTTATTTAAACTTCCGTAATCATGATGTTTGACGTGTTGATTTTAGTTTTATGCCCATGGGTTAATTGTCCTTTGTCCTGGATTATTTAATATGTCCATACGGATTTGTCCATAATAGCCCATCAGTCATAAATATAAAGAGCGAAAGCCTTCGTCAAATTATTCTTATTCCCGAAGTCAAATATTCCAACTAATTGGGGATTCGAATTGTAACAAGGTTTTAATACTTTGTTTAATGAATACACCAGGTTATCGACTGCGTGTAAACCAAGGTTTTAGTACTTTGTTAACAATTACACCAATTACCCTTGAATGTAATTCACCCCTGTTTCAACAAGTCTATTAACTATTAATCCAGTTCCGTGTCCGGTAAAATGAATAATTATTGGTATTTATAGATATCCCGCCCACCGTACCCAGTCAAGCGTAAGTGGTTATATATAAATACGTCGAATTATAAGTTTGTATATTAAATTCACAAGGTATTGTTTAGTTAATATAAAACCCATTAATAGCCCATAGTCTAATTTCCACAAGTGTCGTTCTTTTATCCAAACCCCAATCATGGTACAAAGCCCAATTACCCAATTTTAGTAATTAGCCCAACATCATGATTACTTCGGATTAAATAAGCATAATAATAAATTAGCTACGAGACATTAAATTAAAAAGGTTGAACATAACTTACAATGATTAAAAATAGCGTAGCGTTACACGGACAGAATTTCGACTTACACCCTTACAACATTCGCTAACATACCCTTATTATTAGGATTAAAATTAAAATTAAAATATAAATTATAAATATAAATATTACGTTTAGATAGATGGATAGATATATATGTTATATTTTTACGATCAGAATGCGCGAGCTTTATAGGCAGTTTCTAAATTTGGGGCTCCGCGACTCGCGGTCCTTTTCTTTTTCAAACTCCGCGAGTCGCGGAGTTTGTAATTACAGCTCACTCCATTTTGGCTCTTTGTTTACCGACGGTTTATTATATAAATATAATATATATATAATTTATATAATTAATTATATATTATATTATATTTATATACATAGTTAACTTGTAATTTTTAGTCCGTTGCGTCGAGCGTTGAGAGTTGACTCTGGTCCCGGTTCCGGATTTTCGAACGTCCTTGCGTACAATTTAATATCTTGTACTTTGCGTTTTGAATTTTGTACTCTTGTAATTTCGAGACGTTTCTTATCAATAATTGGAACCTCTTTGATTGTATTTTGTACTTTTGAGCTTTTTGGTCGTTTGCGTCTTCAATTCGTCGAATCTGTCTTTTGTCTTCACCTTTTATTATTTAAACGAATATCACTTTTAAATAGAACAATTGCAACTAAAAGCTTGTCTTTCTTGAGGAATAATGCTATGAAATATATGTTCATTTTTAGCATTATCAATGACTCCAAGTAATATATCTAATATGAGCAAATACACAGCGGAAGATTTCTTTCATACCAGAGAATAAACATGCTTTCAAGTGTCAACTAAAAGGTTGGTGAGTTCATTAGTTTATCATAATCAATTATTTCCTTAATTTTAATAGACCACAAGATTTCATTTTTCATAAATAACATTACACTCGCAAGTGTATAAAATTCATTCGTATGAAGAACACCTGGTAACCGACATTAACGTAATGCATATAGAATATCCCCCGCATACTCGCAAGTATGCTATATAACGGCAATCGCAATCACCTTTTTAAATCGAAGTACTAAAGCATTCCAAATTCCAGAATAGGGTTTGTTAGGCCTATAGATCTATCTTTAGGATTCACGTCAATTAGGGACCATTTCCCTAATTCTTAGGTTACCAAACTTGAAGGGGCGATATTCAGTTTAATAATCCAACCATAGAATGTAGTTTTAAATACTTGTGTCTATTTCGTCAAACATTTATAAAACAGCGCATGTATTCTCAGTCCCAAAAATATATATTGCAAAAGCATTTAAAAAGGGAGCAAATGAAACTCACTTAATGTATTTTGTAGTAAAAATACATATGACGACATTGAACAATGCAGGGTTGGCCTCGGATTCACGAACCTATATCATTCATATAATTATTAATATATATAATCGTAATTGAACAAATTCATATATTATAACCTATATTATATATTATATATATATTTAATTTGTGTATACAATTTTGAAATGATTGGTGTTTAGATAGTTATATTAATATATTTTTAGTTAGTATTATATTAAAAATACCTAATTTGTTATATATGAATATTCGTATAAAATTCGTTAATATGATTAATACATACTTTTATGTAATATTACCTATAAATATATTTTTATATACATAATATTTATTTAGTAAAGTAATATTAATAATGGTAAATAAAAGTTGTATTTGATTATAATAATAATATAAAAAAATAAAAACACTGATAACAATAATAATTATAGTAATTTTACTGCTAATAATAGTTAGAATAATAATTTTAATAGTAATAATAACGATACTCATAATATTGATAATAATACTTATAATAATAATAACTATAATAAGAATTTTAGTAATAATAATATTATCGATACTAGTAGTAAAATGATAATGATAATAATAATAATAATAATAATAATAATAATAATAATAATAATAATAATAATAATAATAATAATAATAATAATAATAATAATAATAATAATAATAATAATAATAATAATAATAATTATAATTATATAGTCGTAATGATTACAAGATAATAAGTTTTGTAAAAAATATGATAATAATTTTTAATATTACAATACTAATAATGATAATCATATTAATAATACTAACAATAATAATACCATAATAATAGTACTAATAATAATATTAATATTAGTAATGATAATACTAATAAATTTTAAGTGGTAATACTAGTAATAATAATGATAATATCATATGTTACATTATTAATAATAATAATCATATAGTTAATAATAATAACTAGCAATAATAATAATAATAACAATCATGAAAATGATAATAATAATATTTTTTTATAATTCTAGTAATAATAACATCAATAATAATAACCAGAAAAATAATAATAATAATAATAATAATAATAATAATAATAATAATAATAATAATAATAATAATAATAATAATAATAATAATAATAATAATAATAATAATAATAATAATAATAATAATAATAAAGATAGTAAACTACCTCAAGGATAAAGCCTAAAAAAACAATAACACCCCTGTCGGGTCTCGAACCAAGACTTCTTGCTAACCCACCAAACACTCAAACCACTCCTCCATACTCGTTTTTCTGTTTTAAAACCCATGTACATTTATTTAAATCCCTTTTCTGTTTCATCCCTTTTCTTCTCCAAGTACTTAATCGATCATTCTCCCTTTCTAACTAATTGACCAAAATATCAAGTTACTCGTATACAGAATCGATTGTTGGATTTAATATTCAACATAGACCCATAAATATGTAATACCTTGGATTGAAAAAAAAATGAATAAAAATTCTGCTGTCGCTGTTATTGGTAAAACAAAATATTGATCACTAATTTAAGAACGTTTTAGGAAGTGATTTCAACACGAAAAACTTTCCAAATTATACCTATAAACTTTCTCAATCCTCAATTTCACTTGAATCGTAACAGGCAATTCGAATTTAATTGAAGAACATTGTTTGACTTTTTGTTTCAAAAACTTTGACCTCAAAATTCTCAATCAATAAAAGGAATTGGATTGTGAAACTTTGCAGGTAGATTAGATATAAGATCCCTAACATGATTGCATTATTACATTTTTCAAATTCGTTCGAAATCGAATTATGGTTGAAAAGTAACAAGAACAAAGGAAAATGACCTTTTTTAATTTGATTTTTAGTTTTAAAATTCACAAGTTGCAGTAGGAGATTTATATAGAGTAATTGAATACGTAAGGTAGCTGTTATAATTGTCCTCAATTGTATTATAGTGAACGGATTCGACATCTAACAGAATTTGGACGGGAGTTGGACAGGAAAACAAGAACAAAGAAAAAATACACACCTTGAATGTGAAAGCTAACAGAAATAAATGATTAATTGATTTTATATTTTGAATTTATCTGATTGTAATATCTATAATTGATCTTTACAGTTCAATTTTAATTAATATTGATAATTATTAAGTGTATAACTAATAATAATAATAATATTTATAATATTTATAATAATAGCAATAATAAAATATAATAATATTAATGATAAATTTATCAAAATAATATTAATAATAATAGTAATTTTATTAATAATAATTATACTAATATCACTAATATTAATAATAATGATAATAGAAATTAAAAAAATGATATTGATAATATTATTAATGATAATAATAAAAATAATGATTTTTAATGATAATAATATCTAATGATAATACAAGTAACATTTAAGATATAATAGGTTAGATGTATCAAATTCTATATCTATAATAATAAAATTACTAATACTGATTTCAATATTAATATTATTATTGAAAGTAATAATAATTTTAGTATAATATTATTATTGAAAGTAATAATAATTTTAGTATAACACTTATATTTCTAACTTGTAATTACACTTAATATATTAATATATTAATATTACAATTTATTAATTATGTAATATTTAATAGTTATATAATATGTATATAATAACATATATTAAATATTAAATATTTATAATTTACAATATATAATATCACTTATGTTTAGAATTCATTTATATATATATATATATATATATATATATATATATATATATATATATATATATATATATATATATATTCATTTTTAATAGAAACTTATTTATTCTGTATTTTATTTTTACATTATTAATTCCAATTGATTAAGGTTTATTTTTATTATTTCAAAATAATATATATGTATACTTATATATTTATTTACAAACAAATGTTCGTGAATCGTCGGAAATAGTCAAAGGTTATATGAATACATTAAACTGGTTCAAAAATTTTGAAACTCAACTTTACAGACTTTGCTTATCGTGTCGAATTCATATAAGATTAACATTTAAATTTGGTCGGAAATTTCTGGGTCGTCACAGTCGTATGCATATTTTTACTACAAAATATCGTATCATGAGTTCATTTAATTCCCTTTTACTCTTTACATTTTTGGGACTGATAATACATACGCTGCTTTATAACTGATTTACAACTGTTTTATTCAATGCTTTTACAATCTATATTTTTGGAATACATGAGATGCTTTTATAAATGTTTGACGAGATAGACACAAGCAAAACATTCCTCGAATGAATTATTATGCAGACAAAAGTTCTGTGGATTATTATTGAATTAGTTGGACGTTATAATTTCCACTAATTGTTGTGAATATTTTCCCTTGATTATTATTGCTGGGTAACCTAAGAATTAGAAAACGGGTATGGCCCTAATTCACGCGAATCCTAAAGGTAGCTACCGGGCTTAACACCCCCACTAAGAATGTTCACTAGACGGAAGAGCTAGTGGGCGTGGTGTTTAGTACTTCGAAGTTTATATATTTTACAGACGAGATGTTCTATTTTGGGGATATTATTGATGCGCATTATATTTTAAGGTCGGTTACCATGTTGAGCAATGAAATCAAAGTGAATGTCATGTATCGAGAGAATGATTTTTATACACAGGTTATGTGTATTATATTTTGTACACGAGATATGTGTACGGTTATTTAAACATTGTGAGGCAAACTACGGGGGAGAAAAGGATACGAACCTACTCTGCCAAGCATTATGAAAAATGGTTTAGTACACGAGATTAGGTGTACTGTATTTAAATCTTGTGGTCTATCAAAATGTTGAATTTTATTATTTATGATAAACCTATGAACTCACCAACCTTTTGGTTGACACTTCAAAGCATGTTTATTCTCATGTATGAAAGAAATCTTCCGCTATGCATTTGCTCATTTTAGAGATACTACTTGGAGTCATTCATGGCATATTTCAAAAGACGTTGTATTCGAGTCGTTGAGTTCATCAAGAATATTATTAAGTTAATTATAGTTGGATATATTATAAAATGGTATGCATGCCGTCAAGTTTTGATGTGAAGAAAGTTTGTCTTTTAAAAACAAATGCATTGTTTGTAAAATGTATCATTTAGAGGTCAAATACCTCGCAATGAAATCAACTATCGTGAATCATTTATAATCGGTATGAACGGGTTCTTTCAGTTCTCGTTTGAACCTGCATAATATTATAATATATATATATATATATATATATATATATATATATATATATATATATATACACAATATATATTAAAGTAAAAGTATATATATATATATATATATATATATATATATATATATATACTTTTACTTTAATATATATTGTATATATATATATATTATAATATATATATATATATATTATAATATTATAATATATATATATATATATATACAATATATATTAAAGTAAAAGTATATATAAACATGCTAAACTTTAAATGAATATTTAAATCAAAGGTTTTTGACAGCTGATGATTTCTACATATAGACAATCACAGTAAATAATAGTTTATAATAGTACTTCCGTTGACAATGCAGTCAAAATAAGATACATGGTGATGATTTGGTGAATGCAATGTTTCCTTAAAAAATATGCCATGTAAGACTCCATGCACACAGCTTGTCTAACATATAAGCAAACAGCGGAAGACTTCTGAGGAACCTGAGAATAAACATGCTAACAAGTGTCAACACAAAGATTGGTGAGTTCATAGTTTTAATATTTTGCATAATCTGTACATAAAGGTGGATCACAAGATTTCGGTTGTTTCATCCAGAAACGTTTATGAAAATATTCTACAAGATTGAGCACCCTGGTAGCTAAACTTTAACGTTATAATAAGTACCCCTGTTTTAACATACATGCAACCAACATGTACAATACACGCAAACCAACGTGTACTAAACTCAAATAGCATACGTCTGTTTTATAGTTCAGGCTAGGTTTTCTATACCTGGAACAGATGGGGATGTCAAGCCCTATGGATCCATATACAACTACTCGCGCCCACCAGTTCTTATAACTGGCAGTTACTAGTTACTAAAGCTAAGGAATTTTTGGTTCAAACTCGGTGTAGAATTTAGTATGTACTTGTATCCATTGCGTTTAAAATACAGTGCATGTATTCTCAGCCCAAAAATATAGATTGCAAAAGCAATTAAAAAGGGAGGAAATAAAACTCACCTTAGCAGCATATAAAGTCGTTCGCCAAAATGTGACTGAAACTCGGATTACCAAATAATCGTAGATCTCAACCTAGAGAACATATGTTGGTCAATAAATGTCTATCAAGCTAGGTCAGGTCATAGTGTATCACAAACCTAATGCTCGAGATTGACATACAAAAGTTATCCAAAGTCGTTTCAAAAAGTCAATTTTGACAAAAGTTCAACAAAACGAGACGTACCTTATATAAGGATTCATTTACTTGCCTGGTAATATTCAAAAATCCACTTTATCAATTTTATTAACAAGTTGTTTAAATATCAATTGCAGATTCAAAAGCAATTTCAATTAACGTTAATCATAATTCAGTTGATCATAACTTTTAATTCGTTCACCGAAATTACACGTTTTCTAAATGAAAAGTTATTGATTTTTCGCCAGCTTTCCAACGACATGTATATCATATACCTTTTATCAGTAATATATGTATTTAGCATAAAAGCATGCATAAACATATATACTCGAGCACTAGACATGTATACACTATTAATATATAAAAGATAAGATATGAATGCTCACGTATCAATATTGTGATTCAATATTGTAGGAAACTACGTAGACGTAACAGAGATGATAAACACTAGGTTTGATTTGCAAACAATCCCCACGAACATTACCCATAACCTCCATAGCTATAACCCATAGTTTCCTTAGCTCTATCCAGCTCGAAAATCCATTTTTGAAAGTGACGCACTCATAACCTCGTCGTAATATTTTATGTATAATATTACTAATAATAATAATAAGATTAATAATAATAATAATATTAATCTAAATAATAATAATAATAATAATAATAATAATAATATTAATAATATTAATAATAATATTAATATAAATAATAATATAAATATATATGTATATATACGAGAGAGATTGAGAGTGTGCAACTGAGCCAGAATGATCGAGCTTTTATAGTGTGGCCTGAATTCCCCTGCCATGCGATCGCATGGCTAATGTGAGGGGATTCCATGCGATCGCATGGATCCCTTTTCCAGCTCACACATGTAATTTAACTCTTCCTCGTTGACATATTTATTTATTAATATATAATTTATATAATTTATATAATTAATTATATATTATATTAAATTCACGTGCATAGTTGACTTGTAATTTTCGGTCCGAAAAGTCGTACGTCGTCACTCGACTTATGTCCCGGTTCCGATTTTTCGAACGTCCTTTCGTATACTGAGAAAACTTGTACTTTACGTTTCGTGAATCGTACCTTTGTCAAAATATAGTCTTAAATTATCCATAAACTATACCAATCGAGATATAACTTATACATTTGAGTGTTTCGGTCATTTACTTCTATAAATCATCGTCTCGCTATTTGTTAATATATATATAATATATACATTTTCATTTTGAAATAGTGTTTACTGTAGCAAAGGTACTGTAGTAAAGTTTTTTTTACTGTAGAAAATAGTGATTTTCGAAAACACTGTAGCTTTTCGGGTACTGTAGCAATTCGAAAATGATGTAGCAAATTAGTGTTTTACTGGTTCATCTTAAACATTTTAGTTAACTTATCTAAATATCAATTGAATCAATAATCGAATGTTACTATCGTTTACTAAATAACTTGAAATCATATATATATATATATATATATATATATATATATATATATATATATATATATATATATATATATATATATATATATATATATATATATATATATATATATATATGTATATATATATATATATATATATATATATATATATATATATATATATATATATATGCACATTAAGTTATATATATATATTGTTCGTGAATCTTCGAGAACAGTCAAAGAATAATTGATTACATGAATAAAGTTCCAAAACTTTGAGACTCAACATTACAGACTTTGCTTATCGTGTCGAAAACATTAAATCATTTAAAGATAAAGTTTAAATTTGGTCAGAAATTTCCGGGTCGTCACAGTACCTACCCGTTAAAGAAATTTCGTCCCAAAATTTGAATGAGGAAGTCATGGCTAACAATAAAAATGTTTTCATGACGAATATGAGTTGATAATTAGAGTTTTATCACCGTTGAATAATATGGATAAAATAATCCAATTACTCAAAGCGTATGAGAGAAATTATTGTAAGATAGTTAAATGAAGGAATAGAGATTCGTCTTAATTTTTGACGTAGTAACGATTGATTTCCGAAATTTAAGGAATAGAAAATCTTCATATTCTAAATAAGATTCGATTCTTCGGGAATTAAGGAGATTAAGATCTTCTTTAATTAAATGCGTAATCTGCCTCGATTGCTATGTCTGATATTTCACTATAAATTGACCTCTTCCGTTTCATTTATTTCCACCACTCCTATAAGCTTCTTTCTTATTTCATACTTCCTAATAGATTGTGAAAATGCTTAATCCAGTTCTAATTCTTGATATTTTCTTGGCTATCGTATCCTTCATTCTTCTTTTTCATCTGCCACCAGAGGAGGTTATTTTCTTCTACTATTACCTTGGAGTTATAGTGTTTTTCATTCTCCCGTGTCTTTATATTGCTATACGCATTGATATATACGGTTTGTAAATTTCGGGGTTGTTATCGGGCTTTATATTTTCCCTTATATTTAGGAGCTTCATGCTTTTGTTTTTCCTTCCTGACTTCAAGTCAAGCGAATAATGGTCCAGAATTTGTAGGTATGGAGTTTTGGATGAACATAGTTAATGTTCTAAGAAGGTAATCGTAATGGCACGATCTTGATTTGTCAAATTACCAGAATATCTGGAAAAGACCGAATCATCAAGAAAAATATTTTCTTGATATGTTTAGAGGTTAAATAGAATGAAAGAGTTATGTAACATGGTTCATGATGAGGGTGTGATCTGTGAACCTTTATCACGTTCCATTAGAAACTCAGCATGACTTGCTATAATATAATCACGTTAATCAAGTGTCACTATATTATACTAACTCGTGCTTCAATTCCCAACATTACTTCAAACATCCATTTTTCGAATTTTTTAGATTTTTGAAACTAAAATAGTTTCTTTTATGATGTAACACAGATAGCACGAAGAGATGAATGATTTCAGATAAGAATAGTTATGAAGATATCTCCAGAAATATCGAGGATATTTATAATGAAAGATACGATGATATCTTAGAATTTCTACTATCGAAGGATGATGAAGAAGATTTGTTCGTAACAGATTTTGAGTCAGGAGCAAGGTATTCGTTAATGACTTCAGCAGATACTGAATCATTTGTATTCTTTGAAGGCAGGTTTAGTCTTTGTGATTTGTCCACAGCCTCCTTCATGGTCTGCTCAATCCGTTTTCCATTTCCAAACCTTCTCTTTTTCTCAGCTTTACCACCACACTATTCTTTATCATCAAACTTTTGATTGTTAAGGTCGTTTACAGTTTTTGCTGCTTCATCGACATTTTTCCAATTTTGGAGAACTATTTTCGCAGTTTGGGGTGTTTTTCAGAAATTTCACATTCGAAGTAGATAAGTTTAGAAGATAGCCATTATATGTATATATATATATATATATATATATATATATATATATATATATATATATATATATATATATATATATATATATATATATATATATAACTGTTGGCGTAGAATTGCTGCAAAATTCTAAATACTAATTGCTATTTCCTGGTAGTTGGTATGGCAATTATTGTTACAAGATGTAGATGAGTACATGATAGGGTTTCAATGAGTATAAGGATTTTTCGGAAGGTCAATGATCAATGAAGTTGTTGGTAAATTTACTGCTAATGTGGTGGGACATGAAAGGTTCCCCAGTAACAAAAACGTATATGTCAAGGTTATAATAAGGCTAATCTGAAAAGTCAAAGTTGACTGGTTAGAAGTGTGGTAAAACTGGATACTTTGAAAAGGGATTGCAAGGTTATTTTCAGGAAAAACAATGCTAAAGAATCTTGCACAGTTTTGAAGTCAAAGTATAGCTTTGAAAGATGTAGAGATCTAAGAGTGATGTCACCGGTTCAGAGTTATGACTTGGATTCTAATCCGTCAATATCAGAATATGTAATTGAATTTGTATGAGAATGATTGTGTATTGCAGTTAAGGTAGTGAGTATAGTTAATGATTTTTGAATCAAAATTGAAGAATGTACAGTGTAACATATTAATTGTGAACTTTAATATTTTCCGGGTATTACCTACCCGTTAAAGATTTCACAATTAATACTTTGTACAATAGAATTTTTATTACCGTCTTTATGAAAATATATGTATGTATATTTTCTTCAGATGTAACGCAGATTTAAAGAGTTAATATCATATTAAACTCATTTGATTTTCGGCTTGACTTAGAAATGATTAATCTCTAAAACATTAAAAATTACATAATCTTTGCGGAGTATTTCGCTAATGTAATCGATACTTCATTATTTATTCTTATTCCTCGGTGAAGGATGTTGATGCTCGTGGGATTTTTGTGAACCTTACACGGCACAGATGATGTTTTCTGAAAAGTTTCGAGTATATCGAAAATGAAAATATATGTATTTAATTTGTGATTCATCATACTATCTAATGACGAAATTTAGCTTAAAAGCATGCATAAAAGTATATAATCGAGCACTAGACATGTATACACTATTAATATATAAAAGATAAGATATGAATGCTCACGTATCAATATTGTGATTCAATATTGTAGGAAAGTACGTAGACATAACAGAGATGATAAACACTAGGTTTGATTTGCAAACAATACCCACGAACATTACCCATAACCTCCATAGCTATAACCCATAGTTTCCTTAGTTCTATCCCACTCGAAAACCCATTTTTGAAAGTGACGCACTCATAACCTCTTCGTAATATTTTATGTATAATATTACTAATAATAATAATAATAAGATTAATAATAATAATATTAATCTTAATAATAATAATAATAATAATAATAATAATAATAATAATAATAATAATAATAATAATAATAATAATAATAATAATAATAATAATATTAATATAAATAATAATAAAATTATATATGTATATATACGAGAGAGATTGAGAGTGTGCAACTGAGCCAGAATGATCGAGCTTTTATAGTGTGGCCTGAATTCCCCTGCCATGCGATCGCATGGCTAATGTGAGGGGATTCCATGCGATCGCATGGATCCCTTTTCCAGTTCACACATGTAATTTAACTCTTCCTCGTCGACATATTTATTTATTAATATATAATATATATAATTTATATAATTAATTATATATTATATTAAATTCACGTGCATAGTTGACTTGTAATTTTCGTTCCGATAAGTAGTACGTCGTCACTCGACTTATGTCCCGGTTCCGGTTTTTTGAACGTCCTTTCGTATACTGAGAAAACTAGTACTTTACGTTTCATGAATCGTACCTTTGTCAAAATATAGTCTTAAATTATCCATAAACTATACCAATCGAGATATAACTTATACATTTGAGTGTTTTGGTCATTTACACCTATAAATCACCGTCTTGCTATTTGTTAATATATATAATATATACATTTTCATTTTGAAATAGTGTTTTACTGTAGCAAAGTTGCTGTAGCAATTTTTTTACTGTAGCAAATAGTGATTTTCGAAAACACTGTAGCTTTTCGGGTACTGTAGTAATTCGAAAATACTGTAGCAAATTAGTGTTTTACTGGTTCATCTTAAACATTTTAGTTAACTTTTCTAAATATCAATCGAATCAATAATCGAATGTTACTATCGTTTACTAAATAACTTGAAATCATATATATATATATATATATGCACATTAAGTTATATATATATATATATATATATATATATATATATATATATATATATATATATATATATATATATATATATATATTATTCATGAATCTTCGAGAACAGTCGAATAATAATTGATTACATGAATATAGTTCCAAAACTTTGAGACTCAACATTACAGACTTTGCTTATCGTGTCGAAAACATTAAATCATTTAAAGATAAAGTTTAAATTTGGTCAGAAATTTCCGAGTCGTCACAATGTATTATATATATTATATATGTATTTTATATATATAATATATTATAATATATTATATATATATATATATATATATATATATATATATATATATATATATATATATATATATATATATATATATATATATAAAATATGCATTATATATATATAATATAATATTATATATAATTATATATATTATAATATTTATAATTATAATATATATATATATATATATATATATATATATATATATATATAATATTAATAATAATAATAATAATTAAAAGTTATTGCTAACGTGTAACCTTCTGGTTAAAAGTTATTTAAGGATGTTTATATTATATATATATATATACATACATACATACATACATACATACATACATACATACATACATACATACATACATACATACATACATACATATAAAATCTATAATATATAATTAATAGTTATAATTAATATATAATATTAAAATATTAATACGTAAGTCATGTAACAATCGTATATATACATAAAAACCTTTATTTAACGTATACCTTGAAATGGAATCGGTTAACAAAGGATTAAATTTAATTATATATATCATCTTAATAAAATAATAATTTCACACCTTCGTTCACTTTTATTTTAAAATCCACTCATTTCATCTACTAAAATTATAATCATATATTGTTGGATCATAAGATCAACATGAACACAATGAATGGAACGAATAGTCATAAATGAATCAAGGAAACTAGAGAGAAAATGAGATTTTCATTTCACAGCTTCATTGATCTATATGAAGTACATTGGCTATTGTTGGTTTCTATGGAGTTCCTAGGTCCTTTATATAGCCCTCATCTAAAGGACCTCTTGGGAGTATGATCGACTCATTTCTAGGGTTCTAACAATCTCCCCTCATGAGGTAATCATACTTCCAAACGAACACTCCATAGGAAAAACATACAAAATTACATGAAAGAAACATGCTATTGCTAACTAGATCCCCTCACGAATCTTTCATGGACGTTGAAGTAGATCTTGAATGTTGGAATTCTTCTACCTTCAATGGTCTTTGAGTTTGCACAGCAGAAATGCACAACTATGTGACATTCTTCGTAGCATCACTTCATGTCGTTGAAGAATGTAACTCCCCTCCAACACTTGCCTTGATTAGTAAGCTCGAAAAACTTGAGAAACTCCCCTCATAAAGTATATGGGGCACAAATTAGTTCATTATATCGCTCAACTTGATATAAGGTAGCTTTGTGATTGTTTGCTCCTTCGAAGTTCCTAACGTCTCAAATACTCCCCAAGGATGTGGAAGTCGCTTTTCATTTTCCTTTGCTCACTCGTCAAGCAAGTAATGCTATGATTTCGTCAATTTAGAATTTGCTTGCATTGAGAAGTCGTTTCGATACTTTAGAAGCTCCCCCCTCAAAGTACATGAACTCACATCAAAGGTTTGACCATATTGGCTCAAGAATGTAATCCCAATAATCATGTGTGGTATCTATACCATCAGTTTCACTACCGAGACGTATCTTGAACTAATCTTCATTCCAAAGAGTACTTTTCGATATAGGCCATAAGAAAACTCTCCATATGATGTAGGATCTTCTTCAAGTCTCTAGCTCCTCCCCCCAAACAAACAATTCTTTCTTCGAAGTCCGAGTCTAATACCGTACATGTATTGAATTCATAAGGTTATGTCCGAGTCCCATACTAAGTGTATGGAAGTCATACGCACACCAACCATATACATATCTACCCCACAATAATGCTTGCACGAAGAAAAAGCTTCATTGTTTGAAATGGTTGATGTATTCGAAAATTCCCCAATATCTCAAATAACGTGTATGAAAGAAACCTGAGAGAATCTGAGCCTCAAAAGTATAAGAAAAATGTGTTTTGGAGGTCCAGATTCAGATAGGGTCCACCCCTATAAATTCTGATAATCTTATAGGTGCCAAAAGTGTCAATTTAATGTCAGATTCGGATAAGGGATTGTTGATGCAAAACCCGGAAACCTGACCGGACTAAAACTGAAATTATATAAGATTTTGATATTTGTTGGGCTTAAATAATTCGGATAGACCAAGTAATAGTCCATGAACGCCCAAGTTGAACCTGTCATGTAACAAGCTTGTTGGGCCAGATTCGGACTTGAAGGTTTGAGGCCCAAGTAACCAAGATTCAGATATACTAAATAAAAGCTTGAAGTTTGTCCCAAATGTAAGGATCTAACAATAGTAAGTCCAAATCAATTAGTTGTATCATGAGATTCGAATATATCCGAATGGCAACTATCTTCAATAATATTGCATCCGAATCAGAATATGAATTGCAAAGCAAGTTAAAACCAAAATCCATCAGAATCAGAATGTGAAACGAAATTCATCATGAAATTTGTCCGAATCAGAATCGAAGTAAGAACAGTTGATGTTCTGCATCAGCATCCGAATAGCATTAAAAAAAATATTGTTCGTGAACTTCAAACTTCCTGTTCGTCTTCAATTTTACATGAACACCAAAACTTTTTAAATCGAATTTGAAGGAATTAATTCTCAAATTTGATTGAATTTCGATCACAGAACAGTGATTTAATTAATTGGATCCATAACAGCAATAAATCATCAGAATCATCGAAAATGAATTAAAACCGCGATTGTTAAGGTGTAAGATCAAAATTGAATCTGATGAGTTTCAAGTTATACTTCCTTCACAAAATATGCTTAGAATCAATCATTCACGAATTTGAATGATGAACATTCAGTTAACTTTTGATTTCGATCTTTGACCATGAAATTCAAGATGAATTCTTCAAATTAGGATCTCATAATTTGTAGAGAGCATCACGAATTGATTCCTAACATCTATACATTTTTACATTTTGCTGAACAGTTCGAGATTGATCCAGAGACTAGATTAGTGACAGAAGAACACGGGATGAAATTCAATGAAATTGAGCTTGTAGATGTATAATGAAGATCACCGAGTGATTTGATTGATGTAAGGATCATGAATCTGTAATTTCCTTGTGTTTATCATCATCAATTGAAAATATCTAAGTTGAACTTGAATATGAACACCTCAACATGTACTGTTGCAGAAGCATATGAACTTTGAATTCTTTTTTAATTTTTCTGATGTACATGATGATATAATCTGATGTAATCAATAGGTGTTATTGTGTTGTGTTTATGAAGATGTGTTTGTGTAGATGAAAAGTTTAGGTAAAATTTGAATTTGATAAAATTTGAATGAATTTCGGATGAAGATCGATATTCGGATGAATTTGTGTTTGTGTTTGTGTTTTTATTTGGTGATTTGGATAAGTGATATGAATGATTTTTGAATTTCGGAAATTCTTGGTTGAAGGTATGAAGATATTCATGAAGATATGAATATCTTCATGATGAAGGTTTGAAGATAGGTGGTGGACATTCATCGATATTCATGCGATCACCTTCGATTCGTTGAAGGTCCTTCTCTGATACCACATGTTGGATCATGATATTGCTCAAAATATACATATTTATCTTCGCAATATATCTTTACATTTATGGCGTTTCGGTACGATTTGTGATTGTTTGTGAGCGGTTTTTGGTTTTTGGTCGTTTCGGAGAAATAGTGGTCCAAAAGATCATATTTGTGCATGAGATTCAAATCTTTGACATAAAGAACGAATCAAGTGAAGTTTTGGGGTTGAAAAGTCAAGTTTAAACCAAGAACGGCGTTCCAAATGACCAGAACGTCGTTCCGCAGCACTAGAAAATGGGAAATCGAAGTCAGAAAACTTTCAGACTTTCTGGGCACTTTCAGGAACGTGGTTCTATATTATGGAATGTTGTTCCACCTTCTGAAACGTCATTCCAGGCCTCTTTTCAGCCAGAAACTCAACTCGACTATAAAAACTATTTTAGGGGTTTTTGGTTGAAAGAGCTGCTTCCTTAGGCCATTTTGGAGCCCTAAAAGGGTTTCAAACATGATTTCATAAAGATGAAGGCTAATTTCAAGCTCCTAACTCTAATTCCATGAAGATTGAAGCTCCATTTCCATCATCCATTCTCCATATTAGTGTTTCTTCTCCATATTGCTAGTAGCTTTTCTCCATTTTAGTTGTAATGTTGAATACTTGTTATTTCTTTGATTTATTTCTTGTTTATGCAATGATTATAGCTTAGATTAATTGTGTTCACTTGATTTGTAAACTTGATGCTTGGATTTTGCCCTAATTTATGAATTGGGTGTTTGAATGAGTTAATGATTATTCTACTTGGTTGAAGATCCATTAATTTGATTGTTGAAAGCTTTACTTTGATTATATAAGTTGCCTAGCTTTTTCTTATGGATTTGATTAGTGAATAAATTTGTACTTCAACACCTTTGGTGATCTAGACAAACAAATTAGGAATTTCAAGGGATTGGGTTCTTGGTTTAGATTGGTTTTCAACTGGCTTTTATTTAACATGGTAGTGTTTGATTATATTAAGGGATTTTGATAATTAAAGGATTTTAAGGGATTTTTATCCAAACCTGATGTCTCAATGATTTCACTCAAAACATAGTTTGATTTTTGAAATGAGTCTACGGGAGTTAATGAATTTTATTTGATTGAGATTTTATGGAAGTTGACGAATGGAAATGAAACTATATGTATAAACATTGTTGTGTAATGAATGAGTTGGGTAAATCTTGACAAAAGGTGGAATAATCAAGTGGACACATTTTTATCTTATTTGTTAATCTCTTTCTTATTTTAATATTAGTTCGATCAAATCTTTCACAAAACTCCCCAATCAACTTAGGATAATTGCTAGTGTTTTGAGATTCATGTAAATTGCTCCCTGTGGAACGAACCTTGACTGAATACTTGCTAGTTGCTATAATGATCGGACTATTATTGCCCAGGCGTTTGTGTTAATTGGTAGTATTTTATCATTGTTTTTATATTATTATAAGTTGAACACAAAACGACCACATCAACTTTTTGGCGCCGCTGCCGGGGAGTGGTTTTTAATTGGATTTTGAAATATTTGCTAGTAGTTGTTCGATCCTTTTGTAAGAATTTCATTCTTATAAAAGTTACTTTTTGTTTATATTTTCTTGTATTCGGAAAACTCTTGCTTGTTTGTGGTGTGATTAAGCTAGATGGCGGAGTATGATGCTTTGTATGACTACTTGATGTCAAGAATCATGAATTATGATCATCACTTGATGGGAGACTCAAGTCACATACGTTTAGATAATGGTTATTTGGGAATGAATGATGATAACGGGTACATGGGCATGAACAATGAAGATTATATGGGTATGAATGGTGATTGTGGGTATGTGAATGATGGTTAGATGGGTAACTATGATAATGGGTGTATGAATGACAATGGTTACATGAATCAATGGCAAGCTAATTTCGGGCCGAATGGTTATTGTGATACTCATGATGGGAGTTATCCAAACGAGAATTATGAGTACAATTCTATGAATGAATTTTCCCCTATGGATCAACCTTGTGATAATGGTCCCATTTCTAATTTTGACTCTTTTGGTCAACCAATAGACTATTTTTATGAGGGGGATAACTCGACATAGGATTCTCCTAAATTTCAATTTCAAAATCAACAACAAGAGGAGATCGATCCGAATTTACTAGATTTATTCTCAGACGTTGTGAGAACCCACCTTAACCGTATGGAGGCTTTAATTCAAGAGAGATTAGATTTGAGGAAAATGTTAGAAATTCAACAAGCTTCAGTTCAAATCTTAGAGAAAAACGTGAGTTCCATGCTCCCTTTAGTTGAAGATTTTGTATCCATTACCATTTCACCACCCACCACACCCATAGTCTCTACTTCTCGGTCAAGAAATTGGGTCTTTTATGATGATGATGATGATAATGTAAGCTTTTATGCCATGACAATTATGAATGAAACGAATAGCCACAAATGAATCAAGGAGACTAGAGAGAAAATGAGATTTTCATTCCAAATCTTCCTTGATCTCTATGAAGTAGATTGGCTATTGTTGGTTTATATGAAGTTCCTATGTACTTTATATAACCCTCATCTAAAGGACCTATTGGGAGTATGATTGACTCATTTCTAGAGTTCTAACATATACTACATTATAATTTACAATAATTATAATTATTATAAAACAAATTAGCTACATCAAATTTTATTTGAGTTTTAATCACCTTACATATGTTTTATGTTGGTGGTTTACCTGGATTTGAATTTATTTTTTTGTCAATCTAGATGATAAAATTTGTGAGCACAACAGGCTCTTAAACACAATCAACATCACGGGCTCTTAAACTCAATAGAACTTTTAAATTTTTCAACACCACGGGCTCTTAAACTCAAAAGAATAATTGTTTCAAAAAAATCAATTAATTTTGCACTATTATAATATCCGCCGTGCAACGCACGAGCTCTAAAACCTAAGTTACAATTATCAATTTAATTATCTCAATTTAATTACAATTATTATCAATGTATTTAACCTACAGTTTGAAACGGATAGTAAACCCTCTAAATAACTTTCACCGTTTCTCAAAATTTTTAGGGTACTTTTGAAGTTCTTGTAGATTTATATTCAATTTCAAACATACTTTTTGAATTATATGCTTTAATTTTTCTCATAAGTTTCCAACTCTAAGTGGTCTTGTAATTTATGAGTGATTTTATTTGGTGATTCATATATTTTTTCTATTTTTTAGTATCGCTGTATACATACCAATATGAAGTGCAAATTACATTTTTTGCACGGTTTTTACACACCCGTACAACGCACGGGCTCAAAAACGTAGTATATATATATAATAAAATAAATATTTGATTTATTTCTAGCTCTTATTTCAACTATTAGATATCTAATCCGTAAAAAATTTGGGGATGGGGATATATATATATATATATATATATATATATATATATATATATATATATATATATATATATATATATATATATATATATATATATATATATATATATATATATTAGTTTTTTTAATATAAAAAATAACAAAAAAACGAAATATTCATCACAAAAATCATTACTTAAATTATCACATACGAAGTAATATATTCATTTCTCCAATACAAAACATATGTTAATAAATCATTTTGCATATTTATATTGTTATTAATCATTTAGCTATTAATTCTTATCATTATTATTATTTATCTAAACTAATAATTAATATCTATGATATTAAAAAAAATATTCATGGTAAAAACCAATGCTGCATTTTTTGTAAGCAATAAATTTGTAAGTGATTTGAATTTACATTTTAAGCCCTTAAAATATTTATTAACACGCAAATATAACTATTATAATATTAATTATACATGACGACTTCCCCGAGTACCATTATTTTACTGAAATGACTAACAACTTTTTTAAAATTAAACTCGCGGGTTACATTTTTATTTAATAAATAATTGTATATAATAATTCCAAAATAATATAACTTATACTTTTTACTAATATTACGTTCCATGATAAATTTTCATTGTACTCTAGATATTACGTAGTACGGAGTATATAATTTATATATTAAAAACATATTAATGGTGAGAAAAAATATTGTAGACATTAAGATAATAACACCACCCAATACCACTTTCAAAATATGTCAACACCATGGGCTCTTAAACTCAAAAGAACTTTTAAAATTTGTCAACACCACGGGCTCTTAAACTCAAAATGAATTTTTAAAATTTGTCAACACCACGGGCTCTAAAACTCAAAAGAAATTTTAACATTTGTCAACACCACAGGCTCTTAAATAATTCTTATACTTTTTCAATTTTTTTAGTATCGCTATTTACATACCAATAAGAACTGCAAAATATATTTCTTGCACGATTTTTTACACACCCGTGCAACGCACGGGCTCAAAAACCTAGTGTGTGTGTGTATATATATATACATGCATGCATACATACATACATACATACATACATACATACATACATACATACATACATACATACATACATGCATACATGCATACATACATACATACATACATACATGCATACATGCATACATGCATACATGCATACATACATACGTACGTACATACGTACGTACATACGTACGTACATACGTACATACGTACATACATACATACGTACATACATACATACGTACATACTGTGACGACCCGGAAATTTCTGACCAAATTTAAACTTAATCTTTATATGTTTTCGACACGATAAGTAAAGTCTGTAAAGTTGAGTCTCAAAATTTTTGAACTAATTACATGGATTCATTTGACCTTTGACCGATTCCCGACCATTCACGAACAAATTGTCTGTAAATAAATATGTAAATAAATATATATAGATATATATAAATATAAACATAAGTATATATATAAATTAATAAAATACACTTTAATCAATTTGAAACTAAAAATGTAAAATAATGAACAGAACAATTAAGTTATTATTAAAAAGAATATAATATATATATATATATATATATATATATATATATATATATATATATATATATATATATATATATATATATATATATATATATATATATATATATATATATATGGGCAGGATCAATGGGGAAGTAACCAATCGGGGGGAAGCGGGGGGAAGCAATTTTTTGTTCATTTTTTTTTTTTGAATTTTTTTCCTGCATCAAGATCACACGAAAATATGAACATTTAGAAGAGACACTTCGTGATGAATGTTATTATTTAGGCGGGAAAATGATCGACAAAAATAACATTCAAGATAATATTGTTCGTGAAAATATGAACGTTTTTTTTCATATTTTGTGAAGTAAAATTTAGCCCGATTTAGAGTTTAGAGTTTAGTGTTTAGGGTTTAGGATTTAGGGTTTAGTGTTTTGGGTTTATTCCATAAACCCAAAACACCAAACCTTAAACCCTAAACTCTAAACCGTTCGTGTTAAAAACTCAATCTAAATCCTTAATCTAAACCCTATATCTAAATCCTAAATCCTAAATTTCTAAACCCTAATATCTAAACCCTATAAACCCTAATATCTAAACCCTAATATCTAAACCCCAATAGCTAAAACCTCAAAATACGCTCGAAAAACACGATAATTGTTATATATTATTTCTTCGAGCATTTTCCCGCCAAAATAAAAACATTTATCACAAAGTGTCTCTACTAATTGTTCATATTTTCATCTCATCTATAATGTTCGTGAACAAAGTTTTTTCAAAAAATGAGAAAAAAAGAGTTTTTGCTTCCCCCCCGCTTCCCTCCGAATGGTTACTTCCCTCTTGATCCTACCACTATATATATATATATATATATATATATATATATATATATATATATATATATATATATATATATATATATATATATATATATATAATATTATTATGAATCTACATAGATAAATTTACATAAATGATTTCTACTAAATATTGTATTGTAAAAGTTATAAAACATATAAACATTAAATAATCAATAAATGTATTCATATAACATATGATATAATTATTATGTATTACAAAATTTATAAATTTGAATATTAATATATAAGATGTAATTAAAATTTAATTCTAGCTGTTATATTATTACTCCCTCCGTCCCACCACAAGTGTCCACATTTCCATTTCGGAATGTCCCATTTTAAGTGTCCACTTTGTATTTTAACCAATGAGAAGTGAGTATTCTGGAGAGAGAAGATTTCTGATTGGTGGAGGATGAAGTTAGTGGAATTCCTAAAACTGTTTGCAAAAAGTAAGTGGACACTTGTAGTGAGACGGAGGGAGTATTACATTCATTATTATTTAATATCAGTACTATTAAAATTATTGAAAATTATAATATGAAAATTGATACATTTAATTTGTTATATTATTATTACTAATATTATTGTTCTCATAATTAATATCATTCTTATAACTATTATTATTATAATTATTATTACTTTTATTATTATTATTATTATAATTATTATTATTATTATTATAATTATTATTATTATTATTATTATTATTATTATTATTATTATTATTATTAGTATTATTATCATTATTATTATTATTATTATTATTATTATTATTATTATTATTATTATTATTATTATTGTTATTGTTATTATTATTATTATTATTATTATTATTATTATTATTATTATTATTATTATTATTATTATTATTATTATTATTACATACATTTATTAAGTAAATAAGAAGATGATATAGACAGATAACAAATTTCTCTTTTGAGTCACTATCTAATTCCTTTCTTCTGTATTATTACTCTGATTGATTCCCATTCTCTTTAACTTTATTGAAGAATCAAACCCCACGAGTTTTGTATTCTTCACTTTCTGTTACACATCTATGTCTATCATTATCTATCTAAACTTTTATCTTAATTACATATTCATACATATGATACATTGAAGGAGATCAAACCATTTTCTCATATCATCTTCTTTATTCCTACAACCACCATCCATAGTTCTTCACTGCCACTACACGAAATCCTATTATCATTCTCTTATTCATGTGTTATCAATACTAAACACCCTAAAACCGCCAACACATTACACCTTGAAACCACCAACAATTCGGTTCTCCTTATTTTGTTTTTGGGTTGGTTCTACACAAACAATCACCTGCAAGTTATTCCATATTGTATTAGTTACCAATCTTGTACCCAACAAACTGAAGCTATTGTCGATCGATTACTTCTATGGGTACTATTATACTATTGTTTCCATTCAAGAATCACAACTCATATAACATGTTTATGCTTCTGTACGGTTATTAACCCAAAACGCCAAAAGTATTTGCTTCATATTTATTATTTTCCTGTTCTAGTCGTGATCCTCACAACTCACCCTCAACAAGCCATCATCCTCGCCACACCTTCGTGAATCAACATCATTTCTTCTCCACCATCTTCACCACTTCAAGCCCTTAATCATGATCACAAAACCGCAGTAAATGTTTCTGTTTTACAGTATGGTGAGTTCATTTAATTCTCTTTTACTTTTTACATTTTTGGGACTGAGAATACATGCGCCTTTTTTATAACTGTTTTACTAAATGCTTTGAGATATATTTTTGAACTGAGAATACATCAACTGCTTTTATAAACGTTTGACGAAACAGACACAAATATTCAAAAACTACATTCTATTATAGAATTATTTGGATTCAGAGGTTCGATTTCTATAAAGATTGTATTATCGACCATCGGCGAGATGCTTTTGTAATTGCACGCACGCATTAGCTCCCGAAATGGTTCGATTTTGTAGTTCGTAACGGAAAGATGATTTTGTCATTGCACTCACGCATTAGATCCCGTTCTAGCTACCATCGGCGAGATGATTTTGTCATTACATGCACGCATTAGCTCCCGATGTAATGTATTGTATTGTATCGATTTTGTGGTTAATAACGGAGAGATGATTTTGTCATTGCACGTGCGTATTAGCTCCCGTTTTAGCTACCCTCGGAGAGATAATTTTGCATTGCACGCACGCATTAGCTCCCGTTGTAAAATTATATTAACTACCATGGTTTGATAATTTTGCATTGCACGCACGCATTAGCTACCGTTGGTGAGTTGTTTGAAATGTTCCGGTGTTCTTCATATGAATGATTTTACAGCAGGAGTAGACCTGCACAGATTGTTTTCTAAAAATGAGTATATTGTGGTCTATTATACTATTCGAAATGATTATTTATGATAAACTAATGAACCCACCAACCTTTTGGTTGACACTTTAAAGCATGTTTATTCTTAGGTATTAAGGAAATCTTCCGCTGTGCATTTGCTAATTTTAAAGATATTACTTGGAGTCATTCATGGCATATTTCAAAAGACGTTGTATTCGAGTCATTAAGTTCATCAAGATTGATAAGAAGTCATTGATAGTTTGATATATTAGGAAATGGTATGCATGCCTGTTAACTTTTGATGTAAAGAAAGTTTGTCTTTTAAAAACGAATGCAATGTTTGTAAAATGTATCATATAGAGGTCAAATATCTCGCGATATATTCAACTGTTGTGAATCGTTTATAATGTATATGAACGGGACATTTCAGTTGGGCAGTGGTCTTAGCGAACCAGGTCTGCATTAGTGTGTCTAACTGATAAGTCGTTAGGATGCATTAGTGAGTCTGGACTTCGACCGTGTCTGCATGTCAAAAGTTTTGCTTATCATTTTATGTCGAAAATTACCTGCTTATCATTTTTAGTCTAGACACATCTTACTGCATTGATTGCATGAATGGTGTATAGACAAAATTCATATCTTAGTGTATCTGCTAATTCATATCTTAGCGTATCTGTTACTATAAACTTTGCCTAGGATATTCCCGTAAATTCCTCTGTAATCTACGAAATTTTTTATTCTATATAAATATTCTATGTAATTAGAATATCATCTTGGATAGCTGGAAATCATTTCATATCGAAAAATCCTTTAATCAATCGTACGAAATGGAAATCGCCACTAGTTCAAGTCTCTCGGATTCCGATATGGAGTTTCACTTGAGCTCCGAAAGCAGCGTCACCAGAATGAATCAACCAAATCAGCCATCCCCAATTCATCTGATGGGTTCGTAGTCGACTTAATCAATGGATACGCGAAGAAGGCGACCCTTTCCACCAACCAAATTCACCTCTTGGGGAAGACCCTGTAGCACTCACCGGTGAACCTGTTCGTAATACTATTTTCTCTCTCATTTCCAGGGTATCTCATCATGATTATATTCTATCTAAAATTCTAAACCTTATTCATCCGCTCGTGCCGACAAACAATCATCCCGGAATAATGGAAGAAGTCAACGAGCTTCGCACTTGGGTAGTGGCTTTAGAGAATATAGTGCAAAGGTTACAAAGGCCAGTAGCAGCATCGGCAGCATAACCAGTACCACCATCGTCAACAGCACTGGCACCAACAGTGCCATCACCACCACCAACAGCAACATTCGCATCCTACACCTCAACATCAAAATCTATACCTCGAACATCAACATCATACGAACCATAGATACCAAGGAGTACCAACAACAATGAACGATGAAGTATTGATCCATAACTTCATTGAAGAAATATTCTGCTAAGAATATGTGGTTCCTAATAGTTTTAGAGATTACTTATTCTAGTTCGAACCGAAAATCATATGAGTTTAATATCATATTAACTCATTAAATCCATGATTACATCTGAAGAAAATATATATGTATATATGTTTTCATAAAGATTGTAATTAAAAATTCTTTTGTACAAACTGTTAATGGTGAAAATATTTTAACGGGTAGGTAATACCCTAGGAATATTTAGATTTCATATTAATAAGTTACACTGTACATTCTTCAAATCTGATTCAACAGTCAATTACTATCCTACTTACATCCACCGATATACGAATCCGTTCACCACAGAATAACCATTTTCATTCAATTTCATATTTGGATTTTGACCTATCAGAATCCAACAAGTGGCATAATGAAGAAAACATATGACAAAATAAAATTTGTTAGAAACAGACAAATTAACTATGAGGAATTTTGTTAAGAATCCACGCTAACTGTTCCTAGCTAACTGTTCCTAGCTAACTAATTACATTTATCGCAATTTATTTATCGCAATTTATATTCTCGCAATTTTATTTATCGTCATTTAATTTCTGTTATTTATTTTACGCACTTTAAATATCGGGACACGTATACAAGGTTTTGACATATCATATCGACGCATCTATATATATTATTTGGAATAACCATAGACACTCTATATGCAGTAATGCTCGAGTTCTCTATACAGGGTTGAGGTTGATTCCACAATAATATATATACTTTGAGTTGTGATCGAGTCTGAGACATGTACACGGGTCACGATACGTATTAATTAATTCGAATATTATATATTAACTATATATGTATTGTTGAACTATTAACTGTGGACTGCTAACATTGGACAATTAAAATGAATTAAAATATTGATTATAACATATGAAACTAAACATTTCTTCAAGTTTGCCACTTGATTTCATCTTAAACCTCATTTGTATCTTGACGATTACAATCTGCGTTCAAACTTTTCATGATTCTTGAAAATACCTCAATCGAGAGGATGGACCAACCACACTTCATCTATGGAAGAAAAGATTGATGCATATAGTTATGCACCTGAAAACACTCGGAACCTGAGTAAACGTTTAACACGTATCTGTGCTAGCTCATTTGGCATTGTTATTACCGAAAATAACTTTACAATCTCTTTCCAAATTAGCCAATTTTGTCACAGCTCCAGCAAGTCAACTTTAACTTTTCATTCGGATTAGCCTTATTATAACCTTGATATATAAGTCTGTTTTTCATCATCGTTATCAGGGAACCTTTTATATTCCATCACATTATCAACAGATGTACCAACAACTTTGTTACTCTTTGGCGTAAACCTCTCCGAAAAATCATTAGATATACTCATTGAAAACCCCATTATCTACTCATCTGCATCGTGTAACGATAATTTCCATACCAATTACCGAGAACTAGCAATCAGTATTATGAATCTTGCAGCATTTCTACATCAACAGTTATATGTATACATATAACCTTTATCTCTTAGAATTATGACCTTCCATTCTGAAATTTTGAAAAGAACCCAGTCTACGAATCAATACTCGGAATGTTGAAAAAGCGGTATGAAGCAGCAAAAACTGTAAACAATCTTAACAGTTAGAAGTTTGATAATAAAGAATAGTATGTTGAAAAAGCTCAGAAAAGTTGGAACTGGAAAACGAATTGAGCAAACTATGAAGGAGGCTGTGGACAAATCATAAGGACTAAACCTGCTTTCAAAGAATCCAAATGATTCAGTATCTGCTGAATTCATTAACGAATACCTTGCTCCTGACTCTAAACCTTTACGGAAAAATCTTCTTTATCATCCATCGACATTAGAAATTCTAAGATATCATCATATCTTTCATTATAAAAATCTTTGATATTTCTGAAGATACCTTCATAAATATCTTTGCCCAAAATTATCTATCTCCTCGTGCTATCTATGATACATCATAAAAGAAACTGTTTTAGTTTCTATCTTTCTATAAAATTCGAGTTTAAATATGAATATTTTTGAAGTAGTGTTGGGAACTGATGCATGAGTTAGTATAATATAATGACACTTGATCAACGTGATTATATTACAGTAAGTCATGCTGAGTTTTTAATGAAACAAGATGATTCACAGACCATAACATCATCATGTGCCATGTTACACGACTCTTACATTCTATCTAATCTATAAACATATCGAGAACATATCTTTCTGATAGTTCTATCTTTTCTCTTGAATTTTGGTAATTTAACCAATCAAGATCGTGCTATTACAATTTCTCTCTTAGAACATTAGCCATGTTTATTCGAAACTCCATACTTACGAATTCCGGATCATTACTTGCTACTTAAAGTCGAGAAGGGAAAACAAAAGTATGAATTGAGAAAGAGAGAATAGAAAGTATGAGCTGCGAAAATAAGGAAACGAAGAGGGTGAATTTATAGTAATATATCCGACAGAGTAATTGAAATAGATTATAGCATTTAACCAAAGAAGATCCTAATCTCCTTAATTTTCGAAGAATCAAATCTTATTACAAAGATTTTCTCTAAATCCCTTAGATTCCGGAAATCACCCTATCTACGTCAAAAGATATGACGAAACTTTATTTTCTCATTTCACTCTTTTGCGATAGCTTCACTTGTACTCTTCACATAAATCGAATTGTTTATTTTGTAATACTCAATAATGATGAAACACTATTTATCAACTCATATTCGTCATGGAAACACTTTAATTGTTAACTATGACGATCTCGATCAAATTTCGGGACAAAATTTCTTTAACGGGTAGGTACTGTGACGACCCGGAAATTTCCGACCAAATTTAAACTTAATCTTTATATGTTTCCGATACGATAAGCAAAGTCTGTAAAGTTGAGTCTCAAAATTTTTGAACTGATTACATGGATTCATTTGACCTTTGACCGATTCCCGACGATTCACGAACAAGTTGTCTGTAAATAAATATGTAAATAAATATATATAGATATATATAAATATAAACATAAGTATATATATAAATTAATAAAATACACTTTAATCAATTTGAAACTAAAAATGTAAAATAATGAACAGAATAATTAAGTTATTATTAAAAAGAATATATAAAATATATATATATATATATATATATATATATATATATATATATATATATATATATATATATATATATATATATATATATATATATATATATATATATATATAATCTACATAGATAAATTTACATAAATGATTTATACTAAATATTGTATTGTAAAAGTTATAAAATATATAAACATTAAATAATCAATAAATGTATTCATATAACATATGATATAATTATTAGCTATTACAAAATTTATAAATTTTAATATTAATATATAAGATGTAATTAAAATTTAATTTTAGTCGTTATATTATTATTACATTCATTATTATTTAATATCAGTACTATTAAAATTATTGAAAATTATAATATGAAAATTGATACATTTAATTTGTTATATTATTAATACTAATATTATTGTTCTCATAATTAATATCATTCTTATATCTATTATTATTATCATTATTATTACTTTTATTATTATTATTATTATTATTATTATTATTATTATTATTATTATTATTATTATTATTATTATTATTATTATTATTATTATTATTATAATTATTATTATTATTACATACATTTATTAAGTAAATAAGAAGATGATATAAACAGATAACAAATTTCTCTTTTGAGTCACTATCTAATTCCTTTCTTCTGTATTATTACTCTGATTGATTCCCATTCTCTTTAACTTTGTTGAAGAAACAAACCGCACGAGTTTTGTATTCTTCACTTTCTGTTACACATCTATGTCTATCATTATCTATCTAAACTTTATCTTAATTACATATTCATACATATGATACATTGAAGGAGATCAAACCATTTTCTCATATCATCTTCTTTATTCCTACAACCACCATCCATAGTTCTTCACTGCCACTACACGAAATCCTATTATCATTCTCTTATTCATGTGTTATCAATACTAAACACCCTAAAACTGCCAACACATTACACCTTGAAACCACCAACAATTCGGTTCTCCTTATTTTGTTTTTGGGTTGGTTCTACACAAACAATTACCTACAAGTTATTCCAGATTGTATTAGTTACCATTCGTGTACCCAACAAACCGAAGCTATTGTTTCCATTCAAGAATCATAACACATATAACATGTTTATGCTTCTGTACGATTATTAACCCAAAAATCCAAAAGTATTTGCTTCATATTTATTATTTTCCTGTTCTAGTCGTGAACCTCACAACTTACCCTCAACAAGCCATCATCCTCACCACACCTTCGTGAATCAACATCATTTCTTCTCCACCATCTTCACCACTTCAAGCCCTTAATCATGATCACGAAACCGCAGTAAATGTTTCTGTTTTACTGCTACAAGCTGCAGCCCCAATTGTTTCTGCTTAAACCAAAAATAGCTGGTTACTAGTGTATGTTTTTGCTGCTTTACAAACCCACCCTACTACAGCTATCAACCTTGACATTTATGTCACTGCTACGCTCATATTTCTGTTACCACCAAATCCACAAACACCGAAGAACAACCTGTACAACCTGCTACTGTATTCAATCGTCTAATTTTTTTGTTTCATTACAGTGATACACCAAGACTTAGTCAAGATAACCATACTAGTATTAGCATAAAACTCGATCTTGGTCAAGTAAAGGAGTTAAGCACAAAGTGGGTTAGTAAGGCTATTAAATATTAAATATTAATAAACACTAAAGTAATATATCTCTTTTTCTTTTCTATCATGTCTCTTTACCCTTTATTAGACACATCGAATATTTGGTGGTTATTGTGGGACTTAGTTTCTTGCAATTATTCTTATATTGGAGTATTAGGACAACCTGGCTTATTGATTTAATAATGGAGCTAAGAATGAAAATACATATTGGTTGGATTGATAGTGATCGGTCTTGAGAAAAAGATAGATATATGATGGTAAAAGGAAGATAATGATGATGAAGATGCACGAAAACAATGATGATAACCATTGTTGATGATGATATATGATGGTTATGATGGGTAGGATGATACACGAAATAATGAAACAAAGATAATACAGGTTAGTTAAATATAAGATTGATGATGTTAAATGAGGAATTATAGAGATGATAATTATAAACGAACTAATAATAATGATAATAAAGTCGATATAATAATGTTATGATTGTATGGTTATGGTTGATTAATAATCTGATCGAATAGAGTTAGAAGGAGAGGAAGAAAACAGAATAAATGGTTATAATAGATTTAAGTTGCGAATTAATTCAGAAAGTAATAGACAGAGCAGTTGGTTTGGGTTGTAGTCATTGAACTAAGGGTTGTGGGTTCAAACCTAGGCTACTATAATTTAATTTTTTTTAGCTGCACAAGTTGGGCTGAGTGTGATTGGGTTGTTGGGCCAAGTGTGGTTGGGCTGTTCGGGCTTGAAACAGAAAATGGGTTAAAAGAATTAGTTTGGGTATTAAATCAAGAAAGTAACAAATGGAGCATTGGTTTGATGTGCTTGTGTTAAGCGAGAGGTCTTGGGTTCGATCCCGGGTTGGGGCAATATTTTTAATCCTTTTTCTTCTTGAGGTAGAATTTCTAACTATTATTATTTTTATTATTATTATTATTATTATTGTTATCATTATTACTATTACTTTTATTAATATTTAATATTATTGATATTATTATTATCACATCATTATTATTATTATAATTTTTTAACATTAAAATGATTATTAACATTATTAACATTACTATCATTTATACTATTACTAGTAACATTATTATTATTATAAGAACTATATTATTATTATTATTATTTACAATATTACTATTAATATTATTATTATTATTACGATTACAATAAGAATTGTTATCAAAATACTTATATAAAAGTATATATATAGATATAAAAATATAACCAATTGAAATAATATATATATATATATATATATATATTAATATATAACTTGTTCGATTACGAGTATATGTGTTAATGTATATATAAATGATATAGGTTCGTGAATCCGAGGCCAACCCTACACTTGTTTAATGTCGTCATATTTATTTTTACTACAAAATACAGTATGGTGAGTTCATTTGATTCCCTTTTACTCTTTACATTTTTGGGACTGAGAATACATGCGCCGTTTTTATAACTGTTTTACTAAACGCTTTGAGATATATTTTTGAACTGAGAATACATGAACTGCTTTTATAAACGTTTGACGAAATAGACACAAATATTCAAAAACTACATTCTATGATAGAATTATTTGGATTCAGAGGTTCAATTTCTATAAAGATTGTATTATCGACCATCGGCGAGATGATTTTGTCATTGCACGCACGCATTAGCTCCCGAAATGGTTCGATTTTGTAGTTAGTAACGAAGAGATGATTTTGTCATTGCACGCACGCATTAGCTCCCGTTCTAGCTACCATCGGCGAGATGATTTTGGCATTGCACGCACGCATTAGCTCCTGATGTAATGTATTGTATTGTATTCGATTTTGTGGTTAATAACGGAGAGATGATTTTGTCATTGCACGCACGCATTAGCTTCCGTTTTAGCTACCCTAGGAGAGATGATTTTGCATTGCACGCACGCATTATCTCCCGTTGTAATATTATATTAACTACCACGGTTTGATGATTTTGCATTGCACGCACGCATTAGCTACCGTTGGTGAGTTGTTTGAAAGGTTCCGGTGTTCTTCATATGAATGATTTTACAGCAGGAGTAGACCTGCACTGATTGTTTTCTAAAAATGAGTATATTGTGGTCTATTATACTATTGGAAATGATTATTTATGATAAACTAATGAACCCACCAACCTTTTGGTTGACACTTTAAAACATGTTTATTCTCATGTATTAAGGAAATCTTCCGCTGTGCATTTGCTCATTTTAAAGATATTACTTGGAGGCATTCATGGCATATTTCAAAAGACGTTGCATTCGAGTCCTTAAGTTCATCAAGATTGATAAGAAGTCATTGATAGTTTGATATATTAGGAAATGGTATACATGCCTGTTAACTTTCGATGTAAAGAAAGTTTGTTTTTTAAAAACGAATGCAATGTTTTTAAATGTATCATATAGAGGTCAAATACCTCGCGATGTATTCAACTATTGTGAATCGTTTATAATGTATATCAATGGGGCATTTCACATACATACATACATACATACATACATACATATATACATATATACATATATACATATATACATATATACATATATACATATATATATATATATATATATATATATATATATATATATATATATATATATATATATATATATATATATATATATATATATATATATATATATATATATATATATGCTGAGGATCCAGAGAGAACCAAGGGTAGGAGAGAACCCAGGGAACCAACGCAGATTGAAATTCAATCTGCACTTACCTTCAATCTGTATATAGATTGAACTTCGATCTGCAGCAGACTGAACTTACAGATTGAAATAAAAAAGTGTACACAGATTGAAAAAAAAAATTGTACACAGACTGAACTTACAGACTTCATGAAGAACAACCTACGGTTTAAGAAGATGATGATGAAATTTGAATTGCTCGATTTAAAGGCTTTCAGGCTTAAATTTCTTCACCAAAGTTGTAGTAAATCCATGTACTAACACTCGTTGATCATTCTCATAACCTGTAACATCATATCAATCACGAATTGAATTATGAATAATCAGTTTGACTTTTTTTATTCGAAGTTTAACTCCCAAATTCAGATTCGATACAAGGAATTAGGAGCTGTGAATTCCAGATAGATTAACGATAAGATATCTAACACTTCTGCAATTTTAGATTCCATCCATTCATAATTTTGAAATTTGATGTTCATGGAGTTGAGACAGATCACTGTAGCAGAAATAATTGGAATATATTGAAGTTGCAGATTGAACCCAAATAAATTGAACTCAATCTGATTGAGCTTAATCTGTACACAGATTGAACTCAATTTGTGTATAGATTGAGTTCATCTACCAAATGCACCTACTAACACAGGTCAAAGCTGTACGAGCAAAATTAGGTGCATTTAGTAGATGCGTCACAAAAAAATCAAGTCATGACCAAAATTAAAAACGTATATATGTTAGCATTCATCTCATGAATCTATCTGCAAAGTTTCAGATTTTAACTATTAGATTCGAGCTCGAATTTGAGATACAAAGATTTGGAGAAAAAAGTCAACAATTTGTTCTTGATTCAAATTAATAATCTTAATGATGTTTTAGCTTGAATTGATGATTAACGAGCATTAGATGCAACATTTTAAGCAACTTTTATCTTAGAATCATCATCTAAAACGCCTTGGATTGATGAATTGATTGAGTTCGTATTCAAAAACGCTACAGCGTATTTCATTTGGTTCCCTGAGTTCCCTCTTATCCAAAATTCCCTCTAGATCTTTTCAATAATATATATATATATATATATATATATATATATATATATATATATATATATATATATATATATATATATATATATATATATATATATATATATATATATATATATATATATATATATATATAGGGGCATGATCAATGGGGAAGTAACCAATCGGGGGGAAGCGGGGGGAAGCAAAAAAAAATTTTTCGTTTTTTTGGAATTTTTTTTTTCCGGCATCCACACAAAAATATGAACATTTAGAAGAGACACTTCGTGATGAATGTTATTATTTAGGCGGGAAAACGATCGACAAAAATAACAATCAAGATAATATTGTTCGTGAAGAATATGAACGTTTTTTTTTCATGTTTTGTGAAGTAAAATTTAGCCCTATTTAGAGTTTAGGGTTTAGGGTTTGGTGTTTTGGGTTTATTTCATAAACTCAAAACACCAAACCCTAAATCCTAAACCCTAAACCCTAAACTCTAAACCGTTCGTGTTAAAAACTCAATCTAAATCCTAAATCTAAACCCTAAATCTAAACCCTAAACCCTAAATTTCTAAACCCTAAACCCTAAATTTCTAAACCCTAATATCTAAACCCTAATATCTAAACCCCAATAGCTAAAACCTAAACATACGCTCGAAAAACACGATAATTGTTATATATTACTTCTTCGGGCGTTTTCCCGTCAAAATAAAAATATTTATCACAAAGTGTCTCTACTAAATGTTCATATTTTCATCTCATCTATAATGTTCGTGAACAAAGTTTTTTCAAAAAACGAAAAAAAAAAAAAAATTTGCTTCCCCCGATTGGTTAATTCCCTACCACTATATATATATATATATATATATATATATATATATATATATATATATATATATATATATATATATATATATATAGTTTTTGTGACGCTCATTCTTCGAAGGTATAGTGCTTATGGTCCATATAACAAGTGGGTGAAACCTTCAACTTTGAACCTCAAAGACAAGACATTGTCTCGGAACCTTTACGTATGCGTTATGATAAGAGTTCCATGATAGGCGAAATTGACGTAGAATCCAACTTTATCATAGCGGGTTGGTCCTGCATTAGGATTAGTAATTAAATTAAATCTACTATTCAATGGAATGCTTGAACAAGACTTGAAAGTCGATGCAAGACTAGTAGTTGAATGATCTTTAAAGAAATTTAAGTTTCAAAGTGTTTCAGTGTGTTCACTGCAAGTTCACTCTTATAATTTTTTCAATATGTGTAAAGATTATAGTAGCTTTTATGAAAATATAACAATGTTACATCTAAGTATTTGATGAGTTTCAAGATAAAGTCCGTACACACAACGTTACAAATAGTAGCACCATGAGAAGATTCTGAGTACCAACTAAAAGATTTTGGTGTGGGTCATGGAACCTTAGTATGCTAAACTTGTTCTTTGAACTTTTTTATTATATTTTTTTTTTTTTTTTTTTTTTTTTTTTTTTTTGTTGAAGAAGGCAATACAGAATCATATGCATTTGTCCCTTTTCAGCTATTTTTAGCAGTGAAACGTTATTTTCATTCATGTTACTCTCCATGTGTCCACTTTTAGCTTAAAGGAATAATAATAAATAATAAACAACAACAACAACAACAAAACCCAATACCACATGAGTGGTGTATGGGGAGGTGAGATGTAGACAATTCTTCCTCTATCCGAGAAATAAAGACAAGTCATTTCTCCACCCAGAGTGAAACACTCTCAAGAGTAGAGAAAGTCATCTCTCTCTTTATTCGACGGATAAAGAGATTGCTTCCGAGAGGACCTCTGGCCTTTAAGTAGGAAAAAGTTTATTTTTTTTTAAATAAATTAAAAATACAGAATAAAAATAATAATAGACGCCATGAAAATTGTAGAATCAAAATTTCCATGGGTTTTAAATCCTGCCTGGAATTTAATTTAGGATCTAAGAGTCAGTCAAGTCACCAATAAATCGACGATTGTTGTCGACTCAATAGAGCCGTAATAAATATTAAAATCAGTTGATATTAGCAGAGAAATGAGTGGCAATTCGAACAATAGAAATTATTGATCATTCTAATATTTCTATTTTTATTGTGGCGTTTTATATTTGATAGGCTTCCAACCAGGCAACTAGACTAACCTATCTTCAGTTACAGAAATTGTCAGTGAACATGACAAAAGTAAAACCTCCTATGTAAAGTAATGTTTTAGTTATCATTAAACTCATAAAAGAGTAAGGTCTTTCATATATGGGCTATAGTGACCCGAACTTTTCCATGATTATATATATTAAATGAAAACTATATTTGCATGATTAAATGTTTCCAACATGTTAAGCAATCAAACTTGTTAAGACTTGATTATTTGAAATGAGTTTCATGTAGACAATTGACCACCCGAGTTGACCGGCGATTTACGAATGTTAAAACTTGTAAAAACTATATGATGATATATATATATATATATGGATATATATATATATATAGTTAACATGATATTATGATAAGTAAGTATCTCACTAGGTATATTAACAATGAGTAATAAACATAAAAAAATGAGATTACTAAGTTAAGAACCTCGAAACGGTATATATAACGATTATCGTTATAACAACGCCTTACTAAATACATATGTATCATATTAAGGTATTGTTACACTATATTTAACATGATAAAATGATAATAATATATATCATTATGTATGTTAACAATGAACTACATATATAAAACAAGACTACTAACTTAAGAATTTCGAAACGAGGCATATATGTAACGATTATCGTTGTAACGACATTTTAATGTATATATATCATATTAAGATATATTCATACATCATAATATCATGATTATGTAATAATTTAACATCTCATTAGATATAATAAACAATGAGTTAACTATATTAAATGAGATCGTTAACTTAAAGGTTTCAAAACAACACTTACATGTAATGACTAACGATGACTTAACGACTCAGTTAAAATGTATATACATGTAGTATTTTAAGATGTATTCATACACTTTTGAAAGACTTCAAGACACATATCAAAGTACTTCTACTTATCAAAAATGCTTACAATTGCATTCTCATTTATTTTCATCAACAATTCTACTAGTATACACCCGTATTAGTACTCCTACAATACACAGCTTCTAGATGTATTTACTATTGGTATATACACTCCAATGATCAGCTCTTAGCAGCCCTTGTGAGTCACCAAGACATGTGGGAACCATCATTTGACAACTAGCATGACTTATGAGCATAAAACAAAAACTAGTAACCTTATATTGACTAAGCATTAGACATTTTTTTCAAACAACTCACACATCACATTTCTTTGATTTTCTAATCCAAATTTTCTCCACCTTAACTCTCTCTAAGCTTAAGAACGTCTATACTTGAGTAATATTAATCATCTAGGTCAATCTAGCTTCAATTACAATCAAGAAACATCATCATTCAAGAATACATCAAGAACACTTCACAAATACTTTCAAGTTTACTAGCTTACTTCCAATCTTGCAAATCAATTTCAAGTGATCATCCAATCTCAAGAAATCTTTCTTCTTTATAGTAAGATATCTTTCTAATTCAAGGTAATACTCATATTCAAACTTTGATTCAATTTCTATAACTATAACAATCTTACTTGAACTTGTTTTCGTGTCATGATTCTACTTCAAGAACTTTCAAGCCATCTAAGAATCCTTTGAAGCTAGATCAATTTTTGTCACTTCCAGTAGGTTTACCTACTAAACTTAAGGTAGTAATGATGTTCATAACATCATTCGATTCATATGTATATAACCATCTTATTCAAAAATTTAAACTTGTAATCACTAGAACATAGTTTAGTTAATTCTAAACTTGTTCGTAAACAAAGTTAATCCCTCTAACTTAACTTTTAATATCAACTAAACACATTTTCTATATCTATATGATATGCTAACTTAATGATTTAAAACCCAAAAACGCGATGAACACCGTAAAACCGGGCATACGCCGTCGTAGTAAAACCGCGGGCTGTTTAGGGTTTGATAATTAAAAAAAAAAAACTATGATAAACTTTGATTTAAAAGTTGTTCTTCTGAAAAAATGATTTTTCTTATTAACATGAAACTATATCCAAAATCATGGTTTAACTCAAAGTGGAAGTATGTTTTTCAAAATGGTCATCAAGACGTCGTTCTTTCGACTGAAATGACTACCTCTTACAATATTGACTTGTAACCTGTATTTCCGACTATAAACTTATACTTTTTCTGTTTAGTTTCATAAATTTCAGTTCATTATGAAACCATTGCAACTTGAATCACTCAAAACGGATTTAAAACGAAGAAGTTATGGGTAAAACAAGATTGGATAATTTTGCTTGTTGTAGCTACGTGAAATTTGTAACAAATCTATACAAACCATAACTTAAGTAACTTATATTGTATTATACATGTATTCTAACATATATTATGTAATCTTGGGAACAACTATAGACACTCTATATGCAGTAATGCAAGAGTTAGCTATACAGGGTTGAGGTTGATTCCAAAATAATATATATTCTTTGAGTTATGATCTAGCCTGAGACATGTATACACTGGGTCGTGGATTGATTCGAGATAATATATATTGATTTATTTCTGTACATCTAACTGTGGACAACTAGTTGTAGATTACTAACGTTGGACTGCTAACTTAACAAACTTGAATCATTAAAACGTAAAAAAAAAATGTTGTGAATATATTTCGATCATACTTTGATATATATGTACATAATTGTTATAGGTTCGTGAATCGACCCGTGACCAAGTCTTATTTTCCCGACGAAGCAAAAATCTGTGAAAGTGAGTTATAGTCCCATTTTTACTATCTAATATTTTTGGGATGAGAATACATGCAGTTTTGAAAATTATTTACAAAATAGACACAAGTATTGAAACTACATTCTATGTTGAATCGTTATACCGGATTTCGCCCTTGTTGAACTTGGTAGCCTAAGAATTGGTGTTTATTATAATTGCCACCAATTGACGCGAATCCTAAAGATAGATCTATGGGCTTTGACACGCCCCAGTCAGAGAATTTGAACTACTTTAATACTTTGATATTTATATATGGGGATATTCTAGATGCATTTGTTAATGTCAGTTACTAGGTGTTCAACCATATGAATGATTTTTATGCAGATTGCATGTTATTGAAAGATGAAATCTTGTGGTCTATTATTACAATTTGATATATAAGCTAAACCTATAACTCACCAACATTTTTGTTGACGTTTAAATCATGTTTATTCTCAGGTGATTATTAAGAGCTTCCGCTGTTGCATGCTAATTTATGGACAAGAGTTGGAGTCAGCATGCTTGTATAATATTGTTTAAAAACTGCATTCGAAGACATATATATTGTTGTGTAATATTATTGTAAACCATTATCTAATGGTCGTGTGAAAATGCTATATTTTAGATTATCATTATTTGATAATCGTCGTAATATTTTAAAGGTTATGGTTTGTTAGAATGCAGTCTTTGAAAAACGTCTCATATAGAGGTCAAAACCTCGCAACGAAATCAATTAATATGGAACGTTTATAATCGATATGAACGGGACATTTCAGTTGATATCCGAGCGTTGGTCTTAGAGAACCAGAAATTTGCATTAGTGTATCTTATCGAGTTCGTTAGGATGCATTAGTGAGTCTGGACTTCGACCGTGTTTACTTGAAAAACGATTGCTTAACATTTGTGTTGGAAACTATATATTGTTAACATGTAAATATTATGTGATATATTAATCTCTTAACATGTTTGATATTGTGTGATAGATGTCTACCTCTAGTACAAATCCCATCGACTCACCTAATAATAATGACGAGTCGAATATATTTTGGGAAGATTCACAAATTTCCGAAGAGGAACCGGAAGAAGAGGAACTGGAAGAAGAGGTTCCGGAGGGGGAATATTAGGAACCACAGAAAAATAGATAAAAAAAAGAAAATCCTCAACCAATGGATCAAAGTTAATAGTGGTCAATGGTGTTTCCGCCGAGGAAGCAAAATATTGGGAAAATTATCAATTTTCTAATGAATCGGATCCCGATGAGGATCCCGATGATGTTATAGAAATTACCTCGACCCAATTTGAAAAAGTAAAAGAAAATAATAAGGGAAAAGGCGTCAAAATAGAGAAACCTAATTCCAACCCCGATGAACTCTACGTTAACATGAAATACCCTGATGGGGTGTACCGTAAACACCCGTATTTCTTAAACTTTCACTATAACCCAGGAACATCTAAGCCACCAGGTTTTTCTAAACCATTTGTGAAAATGACGGCTCGCATTAGAGGAGCACCATATATCCCTAGGAAGTTAGCAAAACGAACCAAGTCCGAGGAGGAAGAAACGAGTGAGTCGGAATAAAGAATTGTAATCATGTTGTGTAATATATGTATTGTAACGTGCTTGTATTTTTATGTTATATGTAAAAATTGCTTGTATTGGTTGTTAGTTATCTTTTACAAATCTAATCCTTGTCTATTTTACAGTATAAAACACACAATGGACGTTAAGGATAGACAACCAAAAATTTTAGAAGACCTACCAGGGGATATGATTGATGAAATCTTGTCTAGAGTCGGTCAGAATTCATCGGCACAATTATTTATGGCAAAATTAGTTTGCCGAACATTTAAAAGACGTTCCAAACATGCCTTAGTTTATAAAGGGCTTTCTTTTGAAAGATGGGGTATATCACATTGGGGAGACTTTAAGTTACGCCGTGTTTTCTTTATGGCATTAAATGCGGGGAACCCAAATGTAATTTTACGCTACGGGTTGAGAGCCTATTTTGACTCCACATATCCCAACATAGGACTTCGTTCTTTAGAAAGAGCTTCCAACATGAAACTTAAAAAAGCATGTTATGTTTACGGGTTAGTGATGTTCGCTTCTCACCAAATTGAGAAAAAGAACATCGGATTACAACTGTTAAATAAAACATTCCCACAAGTGACGGATTCGGTAGTTGGGTGAGAAACAAGGTTTTTAGATTGTTACGGGGCTGTTGGGCATTACGTAACCCCCGTCCTTTTGACAACGTTACAACATGCTACCTAGCCAGCGGTCACAACGGTTATTTTCTACAAGACCAAGGATGGAAAATAATACTAGTAAAACCCGAATGTATGACTTGTTTCTGGACTTATGAATTACGTGTCTTTATTGCCTTTGCTGAACGACTTGCGTATTAACTAGAACTGTCTTCACAACTACCTTGTATCAAAGTTATTGTGTGCTATATTTCATGCTATATGTATAATAGCGGTATTGTAAGTTTGTAAAATTGTATAAAAGTTTGAACGCAAAATATTATGATCAGTTTTTCATATAGAATTGTAGTAGTTAAATGGTATATTAGCTACTAAGTATGAACTTAACGGGTAGGTAGTACCCGAATTAAAACTTATAAAACGCTAATATGAAGAAAAAGCTTTTATAAATAAGTTCATATTATGCTACGAAATACTATTAACTACTCTTAATATTCTATATGATTAACTTAATTCTTTTGGCTATTTTTGAAGGAAATGGCACCGACTACTCGTCAGAACTTGAACATGAGCGAGGAAGATTTCCGTGTTTTTTCTTGCTGAAAACATAGCCGCAGTACAGGCTGCAATGCAAAATAACAACAATAACTCCGGATCTAGCAGTGGAACTAATTCCACAAGAAATCGTGTAGGATGCTCCTACAAAGAATTCACTGCCTGTAACCTTTGGAATTTGATGGAACCGAAGGACCAATCGAATTGAAACGGTGGACCGAGAAGGTTGAATCGGTGTTTGCCATAAGTAAATGTACTAAAGAAGACAAAGTAAAGTATGCTACGCATACCTTCATGGGTACTGCATTAACATGGTGGAACACCTACGTCGAGCAGGTGGGACAAGATGCTGCTTACACACTACCGTGGTCAGCATTCAAGCACTTGATGAATTAGTAGTATCGTCCCAGAACGAGGTCAATAAGCTCAAGGTAGAGCTTAGAGGGTTACAAACACAATGATTTGATATTACCACGTACGAATGACGATTCACAGAGTTGTGCCTATTGTGTCCGGGAGCGTTCGAAGATGAAGAAGAGAAAATTGACGCATTTGTAAAAGGGTTACCAGAAAGGATTTAAGAAGATGTGAGTTCACACGAGCCCGCCTCCATACAAAAGGCAAGTCGAATGGCTCATAAACTCATAAATCAGATTGAGGGAAGAATTAAAGAGCAGGCGGCCGAAGAAGCCAACACGAAACAAGTCAATAGGAACTGGGAAGAAAACAGTGACAAGAGTCACCAACAAAACAACAGTAACTATCGCTTCAACAACCAGCACATTAATCACAACTACAATAGCCCCATTTTTTGCAAAAACAAACGCAATAACAACTATCCCAACAACAATAACAACCACAATAACCATCCTAATAACAATAACAATCGCAACAACAACCAAATCAATAACAACAATGGCAACAACAATCAGAACAATAAATGTCTAAGGTGTGGAGGGTATCATCCAGATAAGTTCTGTGTAGTAGTGTGTACCAAGTGTAACAAAACCGGACATAGTATAATGAAGTGTGATGTCTATGGACCAAAGGCATATAAAAATAACAGAACAAATAATTCCATTATTTGTTACTGATGCGGAAAGCTGGGCCATTTCAGCAAAGCATGCCCTAATCAAGGGAATAATAATGGGCAAGGCCGTGGACGAGTCTTCAACATTAATTCGGCAGAAGCGCAGGAAGACCCGGAGCTTGTTACGGGTACGTTTCTTATTGACGATAAATCTGCTTATGTTTTATTTGATTCAGGTGCGGATAGAAGCTATATGAGTAGAGATTTTTGTGCCAAATTAAATTGTCCATTAATACCTTTGGATAATAAATTTTTACTCGAATTAGCAAACGGTAAACTAATTACAGCAGATAAAGTATGTCGGGATAGAGAAATTAAACTGGTTGACGAAACGTTTAAGATTGACTTAATACCAGTCGAGTTAGGGAGTTTTGATGTAATAATTGGCATGGACTGGTTGAAAAAGGTGAGAGCAGAGGTCGTTTATTACAAAAATGTGATTCACATTATGCGGGAAAAAGGAAAACCTTTAATGGTGTACGGAGAAAAGAACAACGCGAAGTTAAATCTTATTAGTAGTTTGAAGGCGCAAAAACTAATAAGAAAAGGTTGCTATGTCATTCTAGCACACATCGAAGAAGTCAAACCTGAAGAAAAGAAAATCAGTGATGTTCCCGTCGCAAAAGAATTTCCCGACGTATTTCTGAAAGAATTACCGGGACTACCCCCACATCGATCTGTTGAATTTTAAATAGATCTTATACCGGGAGCTGCACCAATAGCTCGTGCTCCTTACAGACTCGCACCCAGTGAAATGAAGGAATTACAAAGTCAACTATAAGAACTGTTAGAACGTGGTTTCATTCGACCAAGCACATCACCATGGGGAGCTCCTATTTTGTTTGTCAAAAAGAAGGATGGTACATTCAGGTTGTGTATCGACTACCGAGAGTTGAACAAAATTACCATCAAGAACCGTTATGCACTACCGAGAATCGATGACTTATTCGATCAACTACAAGGCTCGTCGATTTATTCGAAGATCGATTTACGTTCTGGGTATCATCAAATGCGGGTGAAGGAGGATGATATTCCAAAGACTGCTTTCAGAACGCGTTACGGTCATTACGAGTTTATGGTTATGCCATTTAGATTGACTAACGCACCAGCTGTGTTCATGGACCTCATGAACCGAGTGTGTGGGCTATATCTTAACAAGTTTGTCATTGTTTTCATCGGTGACATACTCATTTACTCAAAGAATGATCAAGAGTGCGAGGAACATTTGAGAAAAGTGCTAGAATTGTTGAGGAAGGAACAACTGTACGCAAAATTTTCAAAGTGTGCATTTTGGTTGGAAGAAGTTAAATTCCTCGGTCACATAGTGAACAAAGAAGGTATTCAGGTAGATCCGGCAAAGATTAAAACCGTTGAAAAGTGGGAAATCCCGAAAACTCCGAAGCATATACGCTAATTTTTTGGACTGGCTGGTTACTACAGAAGGTTCATCCAAGATTTTTCCAAAATAGCAAAACCCTTGACTGCATTAATGCATAAAGGGAAGAAATTTGAATGGAAGGATGAGCAGGAGAAAGCGTTTCAATTGTTGAAGAAAAAGTTAACTACGGCACCTATATTGTCATTGCCTGAAGGGAACGATAATTTTGTGATATATTGTGACGCCTCAAAGTAAGGCCTCGGTTGTGTATTAATGCAACGAACGAAAGTAATGCTTATGCATCTAGACAATTGAAGATTCACGAGCAGAATTATACGACACATGATATGGAATTAGGCGCGGTTGTTTTAGCATTAAAGACTTGGAGGCACTACTTATATGGGGTCAAATGTATTATATATATCGACCACAAAAGTCTCCAACACATATTTGATCAGAAACAACTGAACATGAGGCAGCGTAGGTGGGTCGAACTGTTGAACGATTACGATTTTGAGATTCGTTACCACTCGGGGAAGGCGAATGTTGTAGCCGACACTCTGAGTAGAAAGGACAGAGAACTTATGCGGATAAAACCTATGAATATAGTTATTCGTATTAACCTTACTACTAAAATAAAGAAGGCACAACAGGGAGTTTTAAAAGAAGGAAAGTTGAGGAATGAAATACCCAAAGGATCGGAGAAACATCTAAATATTCGAGAAGACGGAACCCGGTATAGGGTTGAAAGAATTTGGGTACCAAAGTTTAAAGATGTGAGAGAAATGGTACTTAAGAAAGCACATAAAACCAGATACTCAATACATCCCGGAGCGGGAAAGATGTACAAAGATCTCAAGAAACACTTTTGGTGGCTGGGTATGAAAGTCGATATTGCTAGATACGTAGGAGAATGTTTGACGTGTTCTAAGGTCAAAGCTGAACATCAGAAACCATCAGGTCTACTTCAACAACCCGAAATCCTGGAATGGAAATGGGAAAACATTACCATGGATTTCATTACTAAATTTCCAAGGACTGCAAGTGGTTATGATACTATTTGGGTGATAGCCGATCGTCTCACCAAGTCAGCACACTTTCGGCCAATGAGAGAAGATGATAAAATGGAAAAATTGGAACATTTATACTTGAAGGAAGTTATCTCCAGACATGGAATACCAGTCTCTGTTATCTCTGATAGGGATGGCAGATTTGTTTCAAGATTCTGGCAGACATTACAGCAAGCATTGGGAACTCGTCTTGAAATGAGTACTGCCTATCATCCACAAACTGATGGGCAAAGTGAAAGGACGATACAGACCCTTGAACACGTGCTACGAGCATGTGTTATTGATTTCGGAAACAGTTGGGATCGACATCTACCGTTAGCAGAATTTTCGTACAACAACAGTTACCATTCGAGTATTGAGATGGCGCCGTTTGAAGCACTTTATGGTAGAAAGTGCAGGTCTCCGATTTGTTGGAGTGAAGTCGGAGATAGTCAAATTAAGGGTCTGGAGATAATCCTAGAAACTACCGAGAAAATCATTGAAATTCAACAACGGTTAAAAACCGCACAAAGTCGACAAAAGAGCTACGCGGATATTAAAAGAAAAGATATAGAATTTGAGATTGGAGAGATGGTCATGCTTAAGGTTTCACCTTGGAAAGGCGTTGTTCGATTTGGTAAATGGGAGAAACTAAATCCAAGGTACATTGGACCATTTAAAATTATAGATCGTGTCGGACCAGTAGCTTACCGACTTGACTTACCGCAACAACTCACCGGGGTACATAATACCTTTCACGTCTCCAATCTGAAGAAATGTTTTGCTAAAGAAGATCTCACTTTTCCGTTAGACGAAATCCAAATCAATGAAAAACTTTAATTCATCGAAGAACCCATCGAAATAATGGATCGTGAGGTTAAAAGACTTAAGCAAAATAAAATACCGATTGCTAAGGTTCGATGGAATGCTCATAGAGGACCCGAGTTCACCTGGGAGCATGAAGATCAGGTGAAGCTGAAATACCCGCACTTATTTCCTGAAGATGCGTCAACACCTCCAACAGCTTGAAATTTCGGGACGAAATTTATTTAACGGGTAGGTACTGTAGTGACCCGAACTTTTCCATGATTATATATATTAAATGAAAACTATATTTGCATGATTAAATGTTTCCAATATGTTAAGCAATCAAACTTGTTAAGACTTGATTATTTGAAATGAGTTTCATGTAGACAATTGACCAACCGAGTTGACCGGCGATTCACGAACGTTAAAACTTGTAAAAAACTATATGATATATATATATATATATATATATATATATATATATATATATATATATATATATTTAATATGATATCATGATAAGTAAGCATCTCACTAGGTATATTAACTGTGAGTTATATACATAAAAAAATGAGATTACTAAGTTAAGAAACTCGAAACGATATATATAACGATTATCGTTATAACAACGCCTTACTAAATACATATGTATCATATTAAGGTATTGTTACACTATATTTAACATGATAAAATGATAATTATATATATCATTATGTATGTTAACAATGAACTACATATGTAAAACAAGACTACTAACTTAAGAATTTCGAAACGAGGCATATATGTAACGATTATCGTTGTAACGACATTTTAATGTATATATTTCATATTAAGATATATTCATACATCATAATATCATGATTATGTAATAATTTAACATCTCATTAGATATAATAAACAATGGGTTAACTACATTAAATGAGATCGTTAACTTAAAGGTTTCAAAACAACACTTACATGTAATGACTAACGATGACTTAACGACTCAGTTAAAATGTATATACATGTAGTATTTAAAGATGTATTCATACTGTGACGACCCAGAAATTTTTGACCAAATTTAAACTTTATCTTTAAAATGATTTAATGTTTTCGACACGATAAGCAAAGTCTGTAATGTTGAGTCTCAAGTTTTAGAACTATATTCATGTAATCAATTATTCTTTGACTGTTCTCGAAGATTCACGAACAATATATATAACTTAATGTGCATATATATATGATTTCAAGTTATTTAGTAAACGATAGTAACATTCGATTATTGATTCGATTGATATTTAGATAAGTTAACTAAAACGTTTAAGATGAACCAGTAAAACACTAATTTGCTACAGTATTTTCGAATTTCTACAGTACCCGAAAAGCTACAGTGTTTTCGAAAATTACTATTTTAAAATGAAAATGTATATATGTATATGTATATACTACGAGACGATGATTTATAGAAGCAAATAACCAAAACACTTAATTGATTGAAGCTACACTTCGAGTGACATAGTTTATCAATGATTAAATTTAATTTTTGATAAAGGTACACGTCGCATAACGAAAAGTACTAGTTTTCTAAGCGTACAAAAATGCATTCGAGAAACCGGAACCGGGACATAAGTCGAGTGACAACGTACGAGTCAACGGACCAAAAATTACAAGTCAACTATGCACGTGAATATAATATAATATATAATTAATTATATAAATTAAATATATTATATATATTATATTTAAATACGTCGACAAGCAAAACAACAAAATAATGTGAGCTGTAAAGAGAGGCCATGCGATCGCATGGCCAGAGGCCTTCGAAACCATGCGATCGCATGAGGCAAAATTTCAGGAAAGGCCTATAAAAGTCGAGCTCGTTCACTGAATTGCACACACACATATATCATCCATCTTACTCTGTATTTATTTATTTTATTATTATTATTATTATTATTATTATTATTATTATTATTATTATTATTATTATTATTATTATTATTATTATTATTATTATTATTATTATTATTATTATTATTATTATTATTATTATTATTATTAAGATTAATAATATTATTATTATTATTAGTATTATTATTAGTAGTATTATTATACATTAAATACTACGACGAAGTCATGAGCGTGTCACTTTCAAAATGGGTTTTCAGGCGGGATAGAGCTAAGGAAATTATGGGTTATAGCTATGGAGGTTATGGGTAATGTACGTGGGTATTATTGGCAAGTCAAACATAGTGTTTATCATCTCTGTTGCGTCTACGTACTTCCCTGCAATATTGAATCACGATATTGATACGTGAGCATTCATATTTTATCTTTTATATATTAATTGTGTATCCATGTCTAGTGCTCGAGTATATATATTTATGCATGCTTGTATGCTAAATTTCGTCGTTAAACAGTTTATAATGAATCACGAATTAAATACATATATTACTAGTAAAAGGTATATGATATACATGTTTTTGGAAAGCTGGCGAAAAATCAATAACTTTTCATTTAGAAATCGCGTAATTTCGATGAACGAATCAAAAGATATGATCAACTGAATTATGATTGACGTTAATTAGAATTGCTTTTGAATCTGCAATTAATATTTAAACAACTTGTTTGTAAGATTGATAAATTGGATTTTTGAATATTACCAACCGAGTAAATGAATCCTTATATAAGGTACGTCTCGTTTTGTTGAACTATTGTCAAAATTGACTTTTTGAAATGACTTTGGATAACTTTTGTATGTCGATCTCGAGCATTAGGATTGTGATACACTATGACCTGACTTAGCTTGATAGACATTTATTGACCAACATATGTTCTCTAGGTTGAGATCTACGGTTATTTGGTAATCCAAATTTCGGTCACATTTTGGTGAACGACTTTATATGCTGATAAAGTGAGTTTCATTTGCTCCCTTTTTAATTGCTTTTGCAATCTATATTTTTGGGCCGAGAATACATGCACTTTATTTTAAACGCAATGGATACAAGTACATACTAAATTCTACACTGAGTTTGAACCGAAAATCCCTTAGCTTTGGTAACTAGTAGCTGCCGATTATAAGAACCGGTGGGCACGAATAGTGGTATATGGATCCATAGGGCTTGACATCCCCGTCTGTTCCAGTTATAGAAACCCTAGCCTGAACTATAAAACAGACGTATGCTATTTGAGTTTAGTACACGTTAGATTGCATGTATTGTACATGTTGGTTGCATGTATGTTAAAACAGGGGTACTTATTATAACGTTAAAGCTTAGTTACTAGGGTGCTCAATCTTGTAGAATATTTTGATAAATGTTTCTGGATGAAACAACTGAAATCTTGTGATCCACCTTTATGTACAGATTATGCAAAACATTAAAACTATGAACTCACCAACCTTAGCATGTTTATTCTCAGGTTCCCTAGAAGTCTTCTGCTGTTTGCTTATATGTTAGACAAGCTATGTGCATGGAGTCTTACATGGCATATTTTTCAAGGAAACGTTGCATTCACCAAATCATCACCATGTATCTTATTTTGACTGCATTGTCAACGGAAGTACTATTGTAAACTATTATTTACGGTGATTGTCTATATGTAGAAATCATCAGATATCGAAAACCTTTAATTTAAATAGTCATTTATGGTGAGCCTTTTCAAAAGAATGCAATGTTTACAAAACGTATCATATAGAGGTCAAATACCTTGCAATGAAATCGATGAATGACGTGTTCGTCCATATGGATTTGGAGCGATCGTCACACATACACTTTTGAAAGACTTCAAGACACATATCAAAGTACTTCTACTTATCAAAAATGCTTACAATTGCATTCTCATTCATTTTCATCAACAATTCTACTAGTATACACCCGTATTCGTACTCGTACAATACACATCTTCTAGATGTATTTACTATTGGTATATACACTCCAATGATCAGCTCTTAGCAGCCCTTGTGAGTCACCAAGAGATGTGGGAACCATCATTTGATAACTAGCATGACTTATGAGCATGAAAACAAAAACTAGTAACCTTATATTGACTAAGCATTAGGCATTTTTTTCAAACAACACACACATCACATTTCTTTAATTTCCTAATCCAAATTCTCTCCACCTTAACTCTCTCTAAGCTTAAGAACCTCTATACTTCAATAATATTGATCATCGAGGTCAATCTAGCTTCAATTACAATCAAGAAACATCATCATTTAAGAATACATCAAGAACACTTCACAAATACTTTCAAGTTTACTAGCTTACTTCTGTGACGACCCGGAAATTTACGACCAAATTTAAACTTAATCTTGATATGATTTTGACACGATAAGCAAAATCTGCAATGTTGAGTCTTAAAACTTTTGAACTGTTTACATTGATTCAATTACCCTTTGACTATTCCCGACGATTCACGAACAACTATTTGTGAGTAGATATGTATATAAATAAAAATAAATATATGTACATAATAAATGTTATTAATCGTTGAATGAAATTATTATTATAAATAAAAATGTAAAATATTATATAAAATAAGTTGTTACTAAAATAAATCTATGTATAAATAATAAACATATGTATCATATAATATACATGGTATAATTATAATATATAACATTAATAGGATGAATGTAATTACAAACATAATTATTATACTAATATCAATAATAATACTAATATTAATATTAAAATTTAATGATTGTATTATTGTTATTATTATCTTAAATATAATATATAGATATAAATTTGATACATTTAAATTTGTTATATTATCATTTCTAATATAATTGTTATCATTATTAATATCATTATTATTATCATTAGTATAACTACTAGTATTATTAATGTTATTATTATTATAAAACTATTAGAATTATATTAAATATTGTTATTGATAATATAATATAACCTATATTATTATTGTATTATGACAGTTATTATTTGTAATATTAACAGAATTACTATCAAGATCTTTATTAATTATTGAAATTAAATTAAATATAATATATAAGAACAGATCATTAGGTGTGTTATCTAACTACTTCACTTATTGTATTTTCTTCTTTATGTCTTTTTAGTTTTCTTGCTGTATACTCGTGATTTCCTATCATGTAATATCTTCACTATATGACAATCGTATACCTAAGATTGTTGAAAATTATTCGATTATCTATCACCCTTAGCTATTATAATCACTTTTCCAACTTACCACTTAATTACAATTCTTGATAAACTAATACAAAACACAACTGCTTTCTCTACTTCTTTTCTTCAGTGTCAAACCTAAACTATCACCACCTTACATTGCAAGGACCACCATCACCTTTTCCTTTGATCATCTTGATAAACCGAACACGAGCATCATCATAAAACCGTGGTATTTTCTTTCCTTCTGTTGTCTAACCGAACACCCGTCAACCCCACATGTAACCATCGTGAGTCATCTAATAATCGTCATCACTGTTTTGTTTTCTGTTTTAGTTACACGAATCATCATGAGCAACAACAATAACTATTAAACCAAACCTCACTTGTTCTTGTCGATGCTGCTATAACTATTCTGTACTACCGTCTATTCTACAAGAAACCCACGAGACATACTGCGAATATTCCACGAAATCCATCACCATCATAAATCATCACACAAAAACATCATCATCATCATCATGCTACTACTGCTGGTATTTGTTACCTCTTGTTTCGTTTCGAAATCACCATAAACACCAACATCTCTTCTCTCTCTTGTCTCTCTCTCTCTCATTTTTTTTTTCTTTCTGTGATCGATCCATACAGGCTGCCTTTCTGCAGCTGCAACATCCGCCACTTACAACTTTATTGGATAACTAGAAAAGCTCTAAAACCGACCAATTTGTTCTGCTATTTTGATTAACCTGCTGATTACAATTGGATAAAAAAAAACACAGAGAATATGATGATGAGTGATAGATTAACATCAACAAAAAAAAATATATATTGGCCAATTTAAAAGGAAAAGATAGTGGACAAGTGGGTGATGTCAAATTACACGCGGGGATCCATCATGCTCATTAAGTTGTCACCAACTTCATCTCACTCTTCTTGTCCTCTTCTTTTTTTTTTGACCGAATCCTATGGTCAAACCGAATGGTATATCTATGAACTGCTATGATTCAATGCTTGTTAGGCTTATGAAATTGACTTGGGCAACAATGTTATTGAATGATGGAATAATAATGAAAAGATGAGGAAGATTAAAAGAATAATGATGATGATCGAGTAGGGACGAGGATAGTATATTTTTTTCGATTTTAAAACAGCTGGTGTATCCTCCATTTGCTGGCCGACACTTTTATAAAAATCAAATACAGCCTTAATACATGTTGGGCCGAGTTTTCTTGTTGTGATATTTGGGCCGAGTTGTTTTTATTATATTGTGGGCCGTGTTCTAAATTATGCTATTGGGCTGTAACTTTGGTTGGGCTTGTGTTTTATTGTTGGCCCGAGAAGTTTATTGAAGAGATGAGGTTATCGAATTATGATAGTCACGATTACTATGTTGAATAGATGATGATGATGATATTAGATGTTTAGGGATGAGGATAATGTATACAGAAGAAACATGATGATATTGAAGGTTTAAAATAAAAATGATAAACTGTCTCGTTAGGTTATGTAAATAAAAACGCGAGTAATTGCAAGAAAAGAATAGACAGCGTAGTGGTTAAGTAGTGTTTTGGGTGAACGATATGGCAGGGGTTCGAGCCTGGGCAGTGGCGTTTTATTTTTAGGAGCTTGTTTTTCTTCAAAGGTTGTATTCTAAAATTTTTATTATTATTTTTATTATTGTTATTATTATTATTATTATTATTACTATTACTATTATTATTATTATTATTATTATTATTATTATTATTATTATTATTATTATTATTATTATTATTATTACTATGAAAATAATGCATTCTATTATTATTATCATTAATATTATTATTACTATCATTTTTATAATTATTATTATCATTATTATTATTATTTTGACATTAATATTATTTTTACATTATTATTATTATTATAGGAATTATCATTAAAATTATCATATTTATTAAAAGTAACATATTTGTACAAATTATCATTTTTATTAAAATTAACACTTTTAATAAAAATTATTAATATCATTACTAGTAGTATCATTAATTTTACTATTATAAGTATTATTATTTTATTATTATTATTATTATTATTTTTATATTATCATAACAAATAAACATTTCTAGGAATAAATATATATTATAAAATATTAATATAACTATGTATGAAAACATTAATACATTGTAATATATAACATATAAAAGTAAATATATTCAAATTAACTATTAATATAACTTAAAATTTAGTTGTTCGATTACAACTATATGTATTAATAGATATACAAATGATATAGGTTCGTGAATCCAAGGCCAACCCTGCATTATTCAGTTGTTCAATATAGTCATATGTATTTTTACTACAAAATACAGTATGGTGAGTTCAATTGATTCCCTTTTACTCTTTACATTTTTGGGACTGAGAATACATGCGCTGTTTTTTTTACAACTGCTTTATTAAATGCTTTTGAAATATATTTTGAACTGCGAATACATGAAATGCTTTTATAAATGTTTGACGGGATAGACACAAGCAAAACATTTCTCGAATGAATTATTATGCAGACAGAAGATCTGCGGATTATTATTGAATTATGTGGACATGATAATTGCCACAATTGAATTATGTGAACATGATAATTGCCACCATTGAATTATGTGGACATGATAATTGCCACCATTGAATTATGTGGACATGATAATTGCCACCAATTGATGTGAATGTTATATATCGAGAGAATGATTTTATACACAGGTTATGTGTATGTTATTTTTGTGCACAAGATATGTGTACGGTTACTATAATTTATGAAAATGGTTTCGTACACGAGAAAGATGTACTATATTTAAAAGATATAGCATGTACATTAGAGCTGGGTATAGGATTCGGGCCCATTTGTACCATGCAGCATTTAAATTTTGTGGTCTATCAAAATGATGAATTTTATTATTTTAAGATAAAACTATGAACTCACCAACCTTTTGGTTGACACTTGAAAGCATGTTTATTCTCAGGTATGAAAGAAATCTTTCGCTGTGCATTTGCTCATATTACATGGAGTCGTTCATGGCATATAGAGGTCAGAACCTCGCAATGGGACCAACTGTTGAAGACTTTGTCCGGATAGATTAGGTCGGGTCGTTTTAGTTGGTATCAGAGCGGTGGTCTTAACGAACCAGGTCTGCATTAGTGTATCTAACTGATAAGTCATTAGGATGCATTAGTGAGTCTGGACTTCGACCGTGTCTGCATGTCAAAAGTTTTGCTTATCATTTCTAGTCGGAAATTATTTGCTTATCATCCTTAGAAAATTATCTACTTATCATTTTTAGTCTAGACACGTCTTACTGCAGTTAGTGCATCGATAGTGTATAGACAAAATTCATATCTTAGCGTATCTGTCACTATAGACTTTACCTAACAGCTTCCGTAGATTCATCTGTAACTTATGGGATTTTAATATTATATATGCATATGTAAATTATGTATTACAGGGTACTAATCTACATCCTATAATCTATTTCTTATCAAAAATCCTTTATCTGATCGTACGAGATAAATCCCTCAACCAGTTCGAATTCCTCGGATTACGACAGCTATTCCGATATGGAGTTTCCCTAAGCTCTGAAAGCAGTGTCACTAGAATGAATCATCCAATCAGCCATCCCCAATTTATCTGATGGGTTCGTAGTCTACTTAATCATTGTAGGAAAGAAGAAGGTGATCCTTTTCACCAACCGAATTGTGACGCCCCGTACCAAAACATCATGTACGGACCATCAACAACAGGATCATTACAAGGTTAAGTACTATATGCGTTTTCAAAAAGAGTTTGCATTCATAATTAAAAGTGATGTCAAACCAACATCGAAAGTTTTACAATCCAAAAGTATGCTTCACTAAGTAGAAGCAATAAATAAGTGTATGTGACCACAAAGGTCGTTACAAGTCATAATTCAAAAGTACAAATGTTTGAATGCAAAGTAAAGTAGTTCATGCGTTGACAACTCTAAGCAGCGGGTGTCTACAGCACAAACTAGTACACGGCGGAAGCAACCTCAAGCACCTGAGAAAAACATGCTTAAAAATGTCAACACAAAGGTTGGTGAGCTATAGGTTAAGTATAACAGTAATGTAAGTAGGCCACGAGATTTCAGTGCTACAACGAGCGTTTCAAAAGTATGTAAAAGTATATGCTTAACCGTGGGCACTTGGTAACTAACTTAACGTTTAAAATACCCCCTGAAAGTACACTTGGCGAGTGCGTATGTTTACAAAGTATTAAATACTCGTTGACTGCTAGCGCGACTAGCCCGAGTGGAGATGTCAAACCCTATGGATCCATATCTAAGATTCGCGTTCACCGGTTCATAAACCAATGATTAAATGTTACAGAGCTAAAGGGAATGTTTCTGCCGTTATATAACCCACACATATATAAAGTTTAAGTACTCGTGCCTAGTATGTAAAATATAAAATCTGCATGTATTCTCAGTTCCCAAAATATGTTAAAGTAAAAAGGGAATGCTATTAACTCACAATGATAATGTAGTCGTAAAGTCGGTTCGGAAAAGGTGTGCAAGTAATCGGTTCGAAGGTCCTCAACCTAAGGCAAATAGTATGTAACAAGTAAGGTTTGGCAAATAGTATGTAACAGTAAATCGTCTTCATAGGTTTAAAAGTATGTAATTAAGGTCATAAGGGTCATCATCAATCATCATCAAACAAAAGGTAACAAGTAAGGTTCGTTCATGAACGAAGTTTAAAACAAAGGCTGACTTGGATCAGTCACCACGGCCTCTACACAAACCTAACAGAGGTGAGACCAGTGGCTATGGCTCCGTATATGAGTCGTTTAGGTGTGATAAAAATTCCAGAAGCTAACTCGTCTTCGTTTGACCGTGGCGACAGTATAAGTGAAAGTAGGTCTGAAATTTCTGCACAACGTTAAAGGACCTAGTGACGATCGGAGGGCCATAAATCCTAAACCGTAACTCGGATGAAGACGAGTCTTATATGAAAAATTATCTACTCGAAAAGTTCTATCTAAAAATCAAGGTTTGAATAGTCCAGGTCTACTGGTCTGTTCCCGAAACATCAGATCAGTAGGTATAGGACAGAAACAGTAAGTTTAAAGGGTTCCGGTGGTCTTGGTGCTTGATGTTCATCATGGTTCTCATCCTTGATGCATATAGCTTCAAGTGTACAACTCATTGATGTATCTAGATCATCTTAGCCAAGTCTTGACCATCATAACCCTAGTGCAAGTCTAAGACATGAAGCACAACTCACTTAAGAGTTGCATGTAGTTTGATGAACCAAAGTTACATCAAAGTCTTAGGTTTGACACTTTCATGAACTATAAGACTAATAATAAGTTACAAACTTGAAAATGAACTTATGAAATCAAGATCTTAAAATGTAGAACATAGTTCTTAGTTAGATCTTGAAGATCCAAGACTCAAAAGTGTAGATCTACCATGAGTGTACCAAGTTATAATTAAAAGTTTCATTTACATGTTCTTGAACTCTTAAAGTTAATTTTAAGTTCAAGATTAATGAAATCAAAGTTAACTAGTAACATTTGACCAAATACAACCAACAACATGAAATTAAAAGTGCAAGTAAAAGAAGTAATAAACTAATTTAAACAAGTAATTAGTTCATTGTTGTTCATACTTTAAAGATTCAAACCAAAGTTTGATCTTTAGAAAGTAAACTTTGAAGTTTACTTCATGAGCTTCAAGTATGTCTTTAATCAACACAAGAACTTTATAATCTTTGAACAAGTATTAAGTGAAGATCATAAACTAGAGAGTTTATGTCTTGTATGTTCTTGAAGATTCAAGATAAAAGAAGAATTAAACTAAGAAGTTTGATTCTTGTAAACTAGTAAGTAAATAATAACAAGTAACAAAGTAACAACAACTAATCACTACAACAATTAACATCAAAGAACAAAGATGATGATGATTTAAGGGTGCAAAGTGGCGGTTTTAATCAAGAAAGAAGAAGGAGAAGTTGTTCATAATACTTACAAGTAAAGAGAGAAAAAAAGAGAGAAAGTATTGCAAGTAGTGTGTGTTTGTTTGAATGAGAGAAATGAGAAATGAAGTAATGAGCAAAAGTGAACCAAAACACTCCATAAGGAGCATCTTGGCCGACGATTTAGAGCTTGGGAGGGAGGAGGGATTTGTTTGTTGGTCTCTTACATGAAAAGCTTACAAAAGGTGGTTAATGAATGGGGTCTCATGGGGATAACAAGCTAACTAGATTCTTAATGGTTCAAACTAACTAGTTACTCTCTAAGTAATACTTACACTTTGAAAGAGTGGGCTAACTAAGTCCACTTAAATGGTAGGGTGGGCTCATAAGCCCAAGTCATGAGTCCATTACACTAATTCAAAGCCCAAGTTCAATAATTCACAAGTTAAACCAATTAAAGCCCAAGTAACTAACTATTAGTCTTAGTTACTTAAAATAATTAATAAAACTTAATCATGAATGCAAATAATATCTAGAAATATTATTCGTGAAGTTTCGTGTGTCACAAAGACGTTTCGGGCTCTTAAAAGTCAAGTACGGGCAATCAAGGCAACATGTAAATGTAATAACATGCATTCATATAATCACACGTATTAATAATAATAATTATTAATAAATAATGTTGGAAAAACCAGGGTCGTTACATTACCCACCTGTTAAAGAAAATTTCGTCCCGAAATTTAAGATGAAGGTGATGGAGGAGTCGGGAAAAGGTGAGGATACTTCCGCATCATTTGATCCTCTCGTTCCCAAGTAAACTCAGGTCCTCTATTGGCATTCCATCATACTCGGACGATCGGAATCTTGTTGCGTTTCAAAGTTTTGATCTCACGATCCATAATTTCAACAGGTTCCTCCACAAAGTGGAGTTTGTCATCAATTGTAAGTTCTTCCAGTGGTATGATAAGTTCTGGTGCAGCAAGACACTTCTTCAAGTTTGACACGTGGAAGGTAGGATGAACTGAGCTCAATTGTGCTGGTAGATCCAAACGGTATGCAACGGGTCTAACACGTTCCAAGATTTCAAAAGGACCAATGTATCGTGGGTTTAACTTTCCGCGCTTCCCAAAACGAATCACACCCTTCCAAGGTGCAACCTTCAACATAACACGGTCACCGATGTTGAATTCAAAGTCCTTACGTTTACGATCAGCATAGCTCTTTTGGCTATCACGGGCCACCTTGAGTCTGTTTTGTATCTGGGCAATCTTCTCTGATGTTTCATGGACTATCTCGGGTCCAGTGAGTTGCACTTCACCTAGCTCGGCCCAAAAAAGAGGAAAACGGCACTTGCGACCATACAATGCTTCAAAAGGCGCTGCTTTAATACTCGAGTGATAACTGTTGTTGTACGAGAATTCGGCGAGTGGCAAATGCCTTTCCCAGGCCTTTCCAAAATCGATAACACATGCACGCAACATGTCCTCCAAGGTCTGAATCGTTCGTTCAATTTGCCCGTCAGTCTGAGGGTGATATGCAGTGCTCATGTCGAGATGAGTTCCCATGGCTTCTTGCAAAGAACTCCAAAATCTAGAAGCAAAACGGGGATCGCGATCGGAGATGATTGATATAGGTACACCATGTCGTGATACAACCTCCTTAATGTAAAGTTGAGCAAGCCTCTCCATTGTATCGGTTTCTTTCATTGCTAAGAAATGTGCAGATTTAGTAAGGCGATCAACAATAACACAAATGGTATCGTATCCGCCCACCGTCTTTGGCAGCTTGATGATAAAGTCCATAGTTATCATCTCCCACTTCCATTGTGGGATTTCCGGCTGTTGAAGTAGTCCAGAAGGTCTTTGATGCTCGGCCTTAACTTTTGAGCAAGTCAAACACTTACTAACATAAGTCGCAACGTCTTTCTTAAGATTCGGCCACCAATACTGTTCTTTAAGGTCGTGGTACATTTTTCCTGCTCCAGGATGAATCGAATATCTCGATTTGTGTGCTTCATCAAGTATAAGGTTCCGTAGATCTCCATAAAGAGGTACCCAAATTCTTCCGGCATAACATCGGAGTCCAGACTCCCTAACCTCGAATCGAGAGACAAGTATGTTCAAATGTTCGTGAGATATATTCTCCTCCTTGAGAGCCTCAACTTGGGCTACTCTGATCTAGCTGTTGAGGTTCGAATGGATAGTGATGTTCAGAGACCTAACACGAAGAGGTGCCATCCTCTCCTTTCGGCTTAAAGCGTCAGCTACAACATTGGCCTTGCCAGGGTGATAACGGAGTTCACAATCGTAGTCGTTGAGAGTCTCGATCCATCGACGTTGTCTCATATTAAGTTGCTTCTGATCAAAGATGTGCTGGAGACTCTTGTGATCGGTGAAGATAGTGCTCTTAGTTCCATACAAATAGTGTCTCCACAATTTAAGCGCAAAGACAACGGCTCCAAGTTCAAGATCATGTGTAGTGTAGTTCCATTCGTGAATCTTCAATTGGCGGGAGGCATCGGCAATAACCTTTGATCGTTGCATCAGTACATGATAATGCTAAAAACGAACATATATTTCATAGCATTATTCCTCAAGAAAGACAAGCTTTTAGTTGCAATTGTTCTATTTACAAGTGATATTCGTTTAAATAATAAAAGGTGAAGACAAAAGACAGAATCGACGAATTGAAGACGCAAACGAACAAAAAGCTCAAAAGTACAAAATACAATCAAAGAGGTTCCAATTATTGATAAGAAACGTCTCGAAATTACAAGAGTACAAGATTCAAAACGCAAAGTACAAGATATTAAATTATACGCAAGGACGTTCGAAAATCCGGAACCGGGACCAGAGTCAACTCTCAACGCTCGACGCAACGGACTAAAAATTACAAGTCAACTATGCACATAAATATAATATAATATTTAAATAATTCTTATAATTATTTAATATATTATATTATTTATAAAACCGTCGGCAGAAGAAAACAACCAAAAATGAGCCTCCCCAGCTGGCCATGCGATCGCATGGCCTGGAAGGCATAAATCCATGCGATCGCATGAGCCCTAGTTCCAGCCCACATGCCTATAAAAATCGAGCTTTGGTGAACCAAAATATCCATCTATCTTTCTCTCTTCTCATTCATACGTAAAATATATATATATATTTATAATTTATATTTTAATTTTAATTATAATTCTAATAATAAGGGTATGTTAGCGAATATTGTAAGGGTGTAAGTCGAAATTCTGTCCGTGTAACGCTACGCTATTTTTAATCATTGTAAGTTATGTTCAACCTTTTTACATTAATGTCTCGTAGCTAAGTTATTATTATGCTTATTTAAAACGAAGTAATCATGATGTTGGGCTAATTACTAAAATTGGGTAATTGGGCTTTGTACCATAATTGGGGTTTGGACCAAAGAACGACACTTGTGGAAATTAGACTATGGGCTATTAATGGGCTTTATATTTGTTTAACTAAATGATAGTTTGTTAATGTTAATATAAAGATTTACAATTGGGCGTCCCTATAAATTACCATATACACTCAATCGGACACGATGAGTGGGGTATTTTTATGTACGAATAATAGTTCATTTAACCGGACACGGGAATGGATTAATAGTCACTAGAATAATTAAAACAGGGGTGAAATTATGTACAAGGACACTTGGTATAATTGATAACAAAATATTAAAATCTTGGGTTACACTCAGTCGACATCATGGTGTAATTATTAAACAAAGTATTAAAATCTTGTTACAGTTTAAGTCCCCAATTAGTTGGAATATTTAACTTCGGGTATAAGGATAATTTGATGAGGACACTCGCACTTTATATTTATGACTGATGGACTGTTATGGACAAAAACCAGACGGACATATTAAATAATCCAGGACAAAGGACAATTAACCCATGGGCATAAAACTAAAATCAACACGTCAAACATCATGATTACGGAAGTTTAAATAAGCATAATTCTTTTATTTCATATTTAATTTCCTTTATTTTATATTTAATTGCACTTCTAATTATCGCATTTTTATTGTTATTGTATTGCACTTTTAATTATCGTACTTTTTAATTATCGCAAGTTTATTTTATCGCACTTTTATTATTCGCAATTTCATTATCGTTATTTACTTTACGCTTTAATTTAAGTCTTGTATTTATATTTATTATTTTACATTTGGTTTTAACTGCGACTAAAGTTTTAAAATCGACAAACCGGTCATTAAATGGTAAAAACCCCCCTTTATAATAATAATATTACTTATATATATATATATTTGTATTTTTATAAAAGTAAACTAATATAGCGTTAAGCTTTGTTTAAAAAGATTTCCCTGTGGAACGAACCGGACTTACTAAAAACTACACTACTGTACGATTAGGTACACTGCCTATAAGTGTTGTAGCAAGGTTTAAGTATATCCATTCTCTAAATAAATAAATATCTTGTGTAAAATTGTATCGTATTTAATAGTATTTCCTGCTAAAATTAATAACTATTTTATACCACTCCGCTACCACATCAAGTATTTTTGGCGCCGCTGTCGGGGATCTCTTAAACGCCGGAAGCGCAACGCTAATATAAAAAAAAAAAGATTTTTAGTTTACTTTTATTAAAATTCGTTTTTGTAAAAATACGTTTTAAATATTCGAAAATATAAAAAGAAAAACAAAAATATAAATATTTTTAAGAGTTTGGTAAATATTTAAGTTTTATAAAGTTTCTTTATTTCTATTTTTTTTAGTTTGTAAAAATTTAAGTTTTATTTAATTTATAAATATATTTTATATTTTACAGCAAAAACAGAAAAAAAAAATTTTAATTAATTCGGCCCAAACACTGTAGCAGCCCAGCTTTTGGCCCGAAACCCTAGCCCATGCGATCGCATGGCTGGGCAACTGAGGACTCATGCGATCGCATGAGCCCTGCTGACACGCCAACTGTAGCCCTGAATCAGCATTAATTACGGGTATTATTTATTATTATAATTATAAAACCCTATTTAGTTTTATATTTAATATTAATTAAGTTTAGTTTTATTATTTAATTTATATATTTAGTTTATTTAGTTTAATTAAATCTTAAAATTAATATTTTTATAAAATAAATAATATAAAAATAATATTTTCATAAAAATTATACTTTTTACAATTTTTAGTATATTTTTATATTTTGTACTCTTTTAGCGTAATTTTTGTATTTTTCGCTCGTATTTAGTTTTAAGTCATAGTTTTTGACATATTTACTTCTAGATTTTTAGGCTTTGCCGTAGAATTCCTTAAGTGCTTTTTATTTAGACTAAGATTTAGGTACTTTAGAATTTTGCGACGCCTTTTTAAGTTTTAGTTTCTTTTTAAGTTATTTCCATTTGGGATATAGTTTTTCCTGTAAGCTTTAATATTTTTAGACACCTTTTACTATGTACCAATTATCATTCCAATTAGTAATCTCAATTTGCGATTATAATTTTAAGTTAGTTGTAGTAATAAGGTTAGGTTAGTCAAGTATTTTTAATTTTTATAAGTTTCTTTTATTTTTCCGTCACCTTTTATTTTTCAACCATTTTTCTTTTCCGATCTTTTTCGACGAACTCTTTTTCTTTCTTATTTCTCGCTATTCTAGTTTTAGGACATAGATTTTTATTCTACTTCTTATCTAAATTTCTTAAAATTACGAAAATTTATTTTAAGTGGTTAAATTAATAGACATCAAAATTTTATGGTTCGTAGTAATAGTTGGATTTGTACGTGGACCGGGTTATTGGAGCCAAACAGTCCTCAATTATATTGAGACCAAACGAATCCTGCCCCTCTGCTGCATTTTTTGGCTATTCGAAACGTGGGCAAAATCAGAAAAGTCTATTGATTGGATAACTTATTATAATTTTTCTTTCCTTTTTAAAACTAATAGGATATTCAGTGAATGCACCGAGCAAGACGTTCACCACCTTTTGTACGTTCACCACCTGTAACTAGATCAAGACATTTAGCAAATATAACCGCCGTTGATTTCTCTTTAGAATCGTCATCCAGTCGACCAAGTACTTCAGTTCAAATTTCTAATAATCCATTTTTTGAACCCGACCTCACAATTGAGAATCCGAAGAATATTCAGGAACGATTCGTAGATCCCGAACCACTAAACTTTCCCCCGGAACCACCAATCATTCAAACAGAGATTGTTGAGGAACGAACCATTAAATCAGAATCCTCTAGTGATTCCGATTCAACAAATTCAATTATGGAGAATCTGGAACCTTTAAGTATGGAAGACCGAATGAGAGCTAAACGCACTGGCCAAGGTCACGCAATTACTCATCCAGACATTAATGCGCCAGATTATGAAATCAAAGGACAAATTCTACACATGGTGACTAATCAATGCCAATTTAGTGGTGCGCCGAAGGAAGATCCAAATGAACATCTACGTACCTTTAATAGGATCTGCACACTATTTAAAATCCGAGAAGTGGAGGATGAACAGATATATCTCATGTTATTTCCCTGGAATTTAAAGGGAGAAGCCAAAGATTGGTTGGAATCGTTACCTGAAGGGGCGATCGATACATGGGATGTTTTAGTTGACAAATTTCTTAAACAATTCTTTCCTGCATCTAAAGCCGTAAGACTTCAAGCAGAAATTGTTACGTTTACACAGAAGCCAAATGAAACTCTATATGAGGCATGGACAAGATATGGAAAGTTGTTAAGAGGATGTCCGCAACATGGTTTAGACACCTGTCAAATAGTACAAATATTCTACCAAGGATGCGACATCACTACAAGAAAAGACATAGATATAGCAGCTGGTGGTTCTATTATGAAGAAAACTGAAACTGATGCTTACAAAATTATTGATAACACTGCTTCCCACTTACATGAGTGGCACCAAGAAAAAGATATCGTTAGATCATCTAAAGCAGCTAGAGCCGATTCTAGCCATGACTTAGATTCCATTTCCGCAAAGATAGATGCTGTGGAGAGACGAATGGAAAAGATGACTAAGGATATTCACTCAATACGAATTAGTTGTGAGCAGTGTGGAGGACCACATTTGACAAAAGATTGTCTCAGTATTGAATTAACAATGGAATAAAGAGAGAATATTTCATACATAAACCAAAGGCCTGGAAATAATTATCAGAATAATTATCAACCGCCAAGACCGATTTAAAATCAAAACCAAAATTATAACCGAAATATTCCATACAACAACCAACAAGGTCCTATCAATCAACAAGTATCCAATAATACTTACAATCAGCAAAGACCTAATTTTCAAAACAAACCACCACAACAAACCGATGATAAAAAGCCGAATTTAGAAGATATGATGACGAAGCTAGTTGAAACTCAAACGCAGTTTTTCACATCTCAAAAACAAACTAATGAACAAAATGCTCAAGCATTTAGAAATCAACAAGCTTCTATTCAAAATCTGGAACAAGAAGTAAGTAACCTAGCAAGGTTAATAGGTGAAAGAAAACCGGGAAGTCTACCTAGTGATACAAATGCTAACCCCCGGAATGAAACAGCTAAAGCTGTTACCACAAGAAGTGGTACAACACTTAAACCACCGGAAATACCTGTAACTTCTGATGAAACTATTCCTACTCCACAAGAACCACAACCTGATCAAGATAAGGAAAAAGAACCGGTAGTTGAAAAGGTTAATGAAGATAACACAGTTAAGGATAAACCTTATGTTAAACCATACCAACCACCACTTCCTTACCCGAGTAAAATGAAGAAAGAGAAACTTGAAGCCGAGCAATCCAAATTCTTGGATATGTTTAAACAGATAAATGTAAATCTTCCTTTCATTGATGTGATTTCAGGAATGCCTAGATATGCTAAATTCTTGAAAGATCTAATTTCAAATAGAAAGAAAATGGAAGAACTCTCGGCTGTTACTATGAATGCTAATTGTTCAGCAGTGCTGTTGAATAAGATACCAGAAAAACTATCTGATCCAGGAAGTTTCACAATTCCATGTTTTCTGGGTAGTCTTAGTTCAATAGAAGCATTGGCAGACTTAGGTGCTAGTATAAATTTAATGCCGTATTCACTATACACTAAACTAGACCTTGGAGAATTGAAACCAACCAGAATAAGCATACAACTAGCTGATAGATCAATAAAATATCCTAGAGGGATAATGGAGAACATGCTAGTTAAAGTTGGTAATTTAGTATTTCCAGTAGATTTTGTTGTTTTGGACATGGAAGAAGATTCTCAAGTTCCTCTCATATTAGGAAGACCATTCTTAAACACGGCTAAAGCAATGATAGACGTGTTCGGTAAGAAATTGACCCTAAGTATAGAGGATGAGAGTGTTACCTTTTCAGTTGATAGAGCAATGCAACAACCACAATCTGCAGATGATACATGTTATTATATTCAAACTATATATGCACATGCAGAATTATTAGAAGAATTTCCAGAATTACAAGGAACAGGAGAATGTTCTTTAGGAGAAGGTAATGAACCAATTGATGAAGCTGAAATGTTAGCTACACTTATAGCTAATGGATATGAACCAACAACAGAAGAAATTCAAATGCTAAAAGAAGAAGACAGATATCGATACAAATCATCGATAGAAGAACCTCCGAAATTAGAGTTAAAGCCACTTCCAAACCATTTGGAATACGCTTATTTACATTGTGAATCTGAATTACCTGTAATAATATCGTCTTCTCTTACTAAAAATGAGAAATCACAACTCATTTCTGTGTTGAAAGCTCATAAACCAGCCATTGCATGGAAGATTCATGATATTAAAGGAATAAGTCCTTCGTATTGCACACATAAAATCCTTATAGAAGAAGGTCATAAAACGTATGTGCAATGCCAACGAAGACTAAATCTTAATATGCAAGATGTAGTTAAGAAAGAGATTATTAAACTGCTAGACGCAGGTCTAATTTATCCAATCTCTGATAGTCCATGGGTAAGCCCAGTTCAATGCGTGCCTAAGAAGGGTGGCATGACTGTCATTACAAATGAGAAAAATGAGCTTATTCCTACTAGGACTGTAACAGGATGGCGTGTGTGTATTGATTATAGAAAATTAAATGACGCCACCAGAAAAGATCACTTTCCCTTACCTTTCATAGATCAAATGTTGGAAAGATTAGCCGGAAATAGTTACTATTGTTTTCTAGATGGATTTTCCGGATATTTTCAAATTCCAATAGCACCCGAAGATCAAGAGAAAACCACATTCACGTGCCCTTATGGTACTTTTGCTTACAAACGCATGCCATTTGGACTTTGCAACGCCCCTGCAACCTTTCAAAGGTGCATGATGGCGATTTTTCACGACATGATAGAAGAATGCATGGAAGTTTTCATGGATGACTTTTCAGTCTTCGGTGATACATTTGAATCATGTCTAGTTAATCTGGAACGAATGCTCCTTAGATGCGAACAATCAAACCTAGTTCTTAATTGGGAGAAATGCCATTTCATGGTTAAAGAAGGCATCGTTCTTGGACATAAAATTTCAAAAGAAGGAATTGAAGTGGATAGAGCTAAAGTAGATGTAATTGCTAAACTTCCACATCCCACCAATGTTAGAGGAATTAGGAGTTTTCTAGGGCATGCCGGTTTTTACCGACGTTTCATAAAAGATTTTTCTAAAATTGCCACTCCTATGAATAAACTCCTAGAAAAGGATGCTCCATTCATCTTTTCAGATGAGTGTATCAAATCTTTTAATATTCTTAAAGAGAAACTCACTAATGCACCGATCATGATAACACCAAATTGGAATCTACCATTTGAACTAATGTGCGATGCAAGTGATTTTGCAATGGGAGCCGTTTTAGGACAAAGGATTGAAAAACGATTTCAACCTATATATTATGCTAGTAAGACGTTACAAGGAGCACAAACAAACTATACAACTACTGAAAAAGAACTCCTTGCTATTGTCTTTGCTTTTGACAAATTTCGATCATATCTCGTTCTAGCAAAAACGGTGGTCTATACCGACCATTCTGCTCTTAGATACCTATTTTCAAAACAAGATGCTAAACCAAGATTAATCCGTTGGATCTTACTCTTACAAGAGTTTGATATTGAAATCCGAGATAAAAGAGGAGCAGAAAATCTCGCCGCTGCTCATCTTTCTCGTCTTGAAAATCCCGAATTAGAAGTTCTAAATGAATCGGTCATACAAGACAACTTTCCTGATGAATATCTATTGAAGATAGATTATAAAGAAATCCCATGGTTTGTAGACCATGCAAACTACTTAGTTTGTGGATTCCTTGAAAAAGGATTATCGTACCAAAAACGAAAGAAATTCTTCAGTGATATAAAACACTATTTCTGGGAAGATCCACATTTGTTTAAAAGTTGTCCCGATGGAATAATACGCCGATGTGTATTTGGAGATGAAGCTAGTAAAATATTAAACCATTGTCACACAGGACCAACAGGAGGGCATTATGGGCCTCAACTAACAGCAAGAAAAGTTTATGAAGCTGGATTCTATTGGCCTACAATTTACAAAGACGCACACCTTCTTTGCAAATCCTGTGATGCTTGTCAAAGGGCCGGAAAAATAAGTCAACGTGATGAAATGCCACAAAATGTCATCCAAGTATGTGAAGTATTTGACATTTGGGGTATTGACTTTATGGGTCCATTTCCAAAATCTCATAATAATCTATATATACTCGTAGCCATTGATTATGTATCTAAATGGGCGGAAGCACAAGCTCTACCAACTAACGATGCACGAGTTGTAGTCAACTTTTTAAAACGTCTTTTTGCAAGGTTTGGAACACCGAAAGCTTTGATAAGTGATCGGGGTACTGATTTCTGTAATAATCAACTTGAGAAAGTTCTTAAAAGATATGGAGTAACTCATAAAATCTCCACCGCATATCATCCACAAACAAGTGGACAAGTTGAAAATACCAACCGAGCTTTGAAACGTATTCTAGAGAAAACCGTAGGATCAAATCCGAAGGAATGGTCCATTAAATTGGAGGATGCACTCTGGGCTTTTAGAACAGCCTACAAAACTCCAATTGGAACCACACCTTTTAGACTTGTTTATGGAAAAGCATGTCATCTTCCATTAGAAATTGAACACAAAGCATTTTGGGCTTTGAAGACATGTAATCTTGATTTACATGAAGCTGGACGTTTACGATTAAGTCAACTAAACGAATTAGAAGAATTAAGACATGAAGCATACGAAAATTCGTTAATCTATAAAGAAAGAACGAAGAAATGGCATGATAAAAGAATCAGAAGTTCAAAAGAATTTAAAGAAGGAGACAGAGTTCTTCTTTTCAATTCACGATTCAAGCTATTTCCTGGAAAATTGAAATCAAGATGGTCTGGACCATTCATAGTCAAAAGAGTTTTCCCATACGGAACGATAGAATTAATAAATTCAAATGGGATTGAATTTAAAGTTAATGGTCACAGAGTTAAACATTACATACATGGTCCGATGGAAGTCGACAACGAAGTTAATCACAATTTCGACACCACAGCTAACTAAGTGTGGGGAGAATCAAGTCTTTAAAGGATAATATGTATTTCTGTTAGAGTTAGATTGTCTGTTTTCGTGTAGTTCTCGAAAATGGAACCCGAATGGTCTTTCCCTAGCAGACCCTAAAGAACTAGTCTTCTCCCCCCATTCTGAATTTTTATTTTTTTTAGGTTTTTACGAAATGAAGACTACCTGTGAACTAAACCATGGTCTAATGCTACACGCTTTGATCACTAAACGTAATAATGACATACTACCGAGTGAATTAGTATCAGTAATCAGAGAAAGAATGGACGGAGTTAGAAAAGAATCCAGATGCGAAGATAATAAATTACAATTTGGTAAAGGAAAATCAAAATCCGCAGCGAAAAGAAGAGCACGACACCTAGAAAGATGTCACAAATGCGGAAAATGGTCACATGGAGGTAAATGTTCAAATAATCAAACCTATTCAAATACCGAATTTGTTACTTTATGCAGAGACGGACCGTTCATATGTTTAGAAGAAAAGACACTGAATGCTCGAGGTTACACCTATGTAGCCATGGAAAACCAATTAAACCGACTATCTTATGAATGGGATAGATCATATAACTAAGAAATCTATTTCACAGGTATGTCTGTACAGTTTTTATTTTTATTTTTATTTTTAACCTTTTGATAATAAACGCTAATTTGTTCGCTATAAAGTATTAAATTGGTATTAAATAAAATTAGGTTTGGCGACCAAAATTATTGATATCATTCAAAAATTTATTACATCACTGCGAAATTTAACGTTTATTCTTAAGGTATAAATATCTTTAATCAATCAACCCAAAATATTTCAAAAATTCGTCATGAGTTAAATTAGGTCTTGGAACCGAAATTACTTTACCGAAAAGAGGGGCGCATATTTTTGATAATATTTGATTGATTAAAGTGGGATAAAAATCCAAAAAGATTTTTAATTTTATTTTTACCATGTTTTTAAAATTAATATTTAAATCTTAAATTAATATTGTAAACTTTGTAAAAACAATATTTTTAAAAATTGTAAATATTTGAATTTTTAAATTAAGTTTGGTGTGAATTTTTAATTTTTAAAATATGAATTTTTAATTTTATGCATTTCAAATTTTAAGTTTGGTGTGAATTTTTAATATTAATTTTGAATTTTATATTTAAGTTGTGTGAATTTAAAAACAAAAATTTACTTTATCTCATTAAGTTAAAAATATGATTTTTAAAATTCGTCGTAAGTTGAAGACTAGGTCTTTAAACCGAAATTGCTTTACCCGAGGGAGGGACGAGAACTTTTATTATCATTATTTTTAATCTTATTGAATTAAAGTATGCCAAAAACATTAAAAAACCCAAAAATCTTTACTTTTAAAAACCGCGCTTTGATTTGACAAATTTTAAAATTTTGTCGAGGGACAGACTAGGACAACGATCCGAAACGCCCTCGCTCCTAAAGGAAAACAAAATTTTTAAAATTTAATTAATTATAAGTTTTATAAAGCATAAGGTTTTATATATAAAAAAAAAAAAGCTGAAAACACTGTAACCGGCACCCCATGCGATCGCATGGGGTTTGCACTTGGAACCCATGCGATCGCATGGGGACCAAATGCAGGTCAGAAACAAAAACAGCAGCGGGTCTGCTCTTCATCCACAAAACACACACATTCACGAACCAACTCCAAAAATTCACCAATTTTCGCCATTTTTCCACCGTAATTCATCAAATTTCTTGCTCTAATCATGCCTAGATTCTCATTCCTCAGCAAATTGGTAAAAATTACACCTCTAAACTCTATAAATTCCTAGTTTTTGTGATAATTACCAATTTTTTTACCTAATGCAATTTTGTTAATTTCTAGTGTAATTAGTGTTAAATTGTTAGTATTTTATGCATGTATAACCTAGATTGATGCTATTTAACATGATTTGAAGCCAAAAACTTCAAAATTTTTAGAAATCTAGGGTTTGTGTTCTTGAGCAATTTGGGGCTTTTTGATATAAACAGGTTATGGCCGATTTTTGTCATGAATTATTGCTAAATTGAGTAGTGTAACATGTTTAGATAGTTAAATGATCCAAACAATGATCCTAAACATGATTTTTGGAGATTAAAGTGGACTTTTTAAGTCCAAAATTCATGAACTTGATTTATTTGATATATTTACCATTTGAGACTTGTTTAATTATTAGTAATGAATATTTTGACATGTTATTTGAGTTAAATGCTTATGAATTTTGTATACATTTTCATATGTGCTTATTTGAAAAGTGTAGAATTGTGAAAAAATTGTGAAAATGTGTATAAGTTTAATTTTGATTTAACATGTTATAGTGATTGTTTTAAGTTGTTATTTTGCTAACACTAATGCATATTTGGATGCACAATTTGTGTGTTTAATGTGTTTTACAGAGATCCGACACTGGAGGTTCAGGAGCATCATCATCTAGACGACCAGCACCAGAACCAGAACCAGAAATGCAACACGAACAAGAACCGCAACAGGAACAACAACAGCCTGATCAGCACATACCTTATTATGATCCAGTACAGTTTGTTGATGAATTCATAGTATTCCCAATGAGGCCGCCGGTAGAATTCCCAACGATTCCTGAGCACACTCTACATCCTAATCTGAGATTTGATAGAAGATGGAGAGATTACGAGACATATCAAAGGAACAAATTCAAATTGGTAACAAAAAATGTAGAGGTGCCAAGGGTAATTGATTGGGCCCCTTTGGAAACGGTCCATCTAGCTGACCGTGTTAAACAGCTTTTAGTTCAAAGGTATGGCAGTTCTTCTTTTACAGATTGGGAACGTCTTTTCACCATTCGTAGACCTGTATATAAGGAATGGTGTGTTGAGTTGATGAGTACTGTATCACTTGATACAAATATAGTTAGGATAGATGATAGAAGATTTCTTAGGTTTATCCTTGGCGGTAGGATGTACAGAATGTCCATGCTGGACATGGCCAGGGCCTTACAGATATATACTCCTGGTGAGTTGCTATTACCCGATTGTACAAACTTGATTCATTATGGTGAACGGGTAGATAGTAACTTTGACGCTGACGCCATTTGGAGGCGTATGTCACATTTTGATGTTTTTACACGAGCAGGAGGACACTCCTATACACATATTGACAGAGCCGAGCTTCGTATTATTCATAGATTTTTGGCCAACTCGATTACACAAAGAGGTCATAATAAAGAAAAAATTACCTTATATGATTTATTCTACCTAAAGTGTATTCGGGATCCTAGAAGCTTTGTCAATATCCCTTACTGTGTTGCTTTTTATTTATCTAAAATGGTAGAGGGAATGCAGGACGGGAGTATAATAGGAGGAGGTATTTTTGTTACTCTCATTGGAGAGTATTTAGGTGTTGATAGGAACCAAGGGGGTCCATTACAGATTTGTAGAGAACAGGTTGAGCCCTTAGGATTGAAAGTTTATGTGGGTGCTAAGGTATTGAAAAGTAGACGTAACCAGGCAGTACCCTATGAGGGATCTCATCCTCAGGTAGAGAGAGGCTCAGACGAGGAAATTGAGGAGGCGGAAGACATTAGGGATGTCTTTCGAGATGCTATTCTTGACGTCCACGTTCGTATAGATGAGGAAGCAATGATGAACGCGGCAAGACATAGTATGTATGAGCAGTGGAACTCCGAGAGAGTATACGAGGATTATAGGCGATGCCAACACGATAGCTGGTTAGTTCATCAGCGCCAAATCATGAGCCAGCTATCATATCAGGTACCAAATAACTATGTACCTACTCGACCTGCTCATTTTCTGCCACATAGCCCCAATATCCGACCACCCGTTAACCGGTATGACTATGACCAAGCCTATCAGAACACCTATAACCAACAATGGAACCCACCCGATGAGATGAACTGGAACCCCTATCCAGACTGATTTAGTTCCATTTGGTTATTTTTATGATTTTTATGTTTTTATCTTTTGACTTTTTCATGTTTAAACTTATGTTATTGGATATATTTGTGTAATTTTTATTATTTTATTATTATTGTGTACTAATATTTCATATTTAGAATTTGAAAGTGGGATATTAAGTCCCATTTCAAATTGCCATGCATGATTATATTTGTATGTATGTATATTGTCGATTGTACAAAACAGGGTAAAACAGCGCATTTTCAAAGACTGGCATTAAGTTCAGCAAAAGCTACTAATTTTGACGACAAGATGACAAAAAAATGTGATGTAACAACAGACGAAATGAACAAATGATATGCACCATTTATTATTCAGCAAACAAATGCCAATATGTTTGGAAACTTTGGTAAAATTTAATCATTTCTACGCTAATCACCCTCAATAATTTAAATTGTACCGATTTCTTGCAAATGAGGGCATTGCAAGATCTAAAGTGTGGGAAGGGGTTAAATTCTTTCGGATTTTTAAAATTTTTATCTTTATACACTTGGTTACCATTAAAAATACTAGTAACGTAGTAGTTGTATTAGAATCTAGTGCTCTCTGATAATAAAGAACAGCCCTAGTCTTATATACTGACTACCCAATTCTAGTAAAATTTTTCAAAATTTTCAATTAAATGAACTCAAAATCATGTTTATACATATTTATGAACGATAAAACTAGGTGTTAACACCGAAATTATTGTAACCTCGGAAAGGACATAAATTGAGAAACAAACCAAAATGTTGAAATTCATTTAAAATGGAATAGAGGACGATAAAAAGGAAAATAAAAGCCAAGTGTGGAAAAACTTACCAAGTTATCTTAAACATATGTCACATATATCTGTAACAAATAACTGAAAATACTTTTGCTTTGGACTAAACTAAACCATTTTACCCGATGAAAGAAAAGAAGAGATGGATCTACACGATGAATCAATTCCATCATTAAAAGGAAGTAAAGTCTTCCGAAAAAGACACGCGCTTCTTGATTTAGGTCAAGAAGTTGTCGTCCAGACCAGCTGTAGGTTGACGAAAAATCTAGAAAAGTCATCTCTAAAATCAGCAGGAAATCCACGGACCTCAGCATCAAACAGGGTCGCCAAGTGGTCAGATTTATCCTAACCATGAGAAGGATTTATTTCGTACAATGGGGGGCACCGTGCAAATTAGCTTGATAAGACTAATGAATCAGATCTCCAGAAAGGATAATCTCCTTAAAAAAATCAAAAATCAGCTTTTAAGACTTATATTACTCAATCCTTGAGATTGACTTTAAAGATTGAGAATTACAAACTCATGGAATTCGATGATATCTAAACTCGAGCTTGAACGAGAAAATATTTTGATCAAAATTACAAACCGATTTGTTTTCTGAAAACCCTATTTTCAATGCGTTCATTACCATTGAACGTAAAATCCTAGAAATTCACCTGGAATTCATTAGGTCACCCGAACCAAATCGGGTGTCAACCGTAAGAACGGTGGTTGCATAGCATGGTCAAAGACAGGACCTTGTGCCAGACCGAAAAATCATAAGGGTGAGCTTTACTATTGCTCCTACCAAGGATAGTAATTGCGTCCGACACGTTATAGACCATAATTAAAAGCATGTCAGGGGACATTGCCTTAACAGTTGCTTGTTCAACGCTTTCCTTTACAACCGGACAGTAGTTTATCGAAAGGTAATATACGGGACAAGTAAACTGGACGTGTTGCTTTCCAAATACAAGGTTAGCAAGTGGGTAACACAAAACCGCAAGTTTTGAGCTAAAATTTTCAAATCTAAAACCCACCAAACCCACAAAAATATTTTGCAAACACCGGTAAAGGGTTATTCCAGAAAACTTATCTAGGGTAAAAGCTAGCTTGAATTTTCAAAAGATCAAATATTTTCATAAAGATCCAATTTCCTTAAGGATCTACATTTTCATAGTCATGTGGGACTGTAAACCGCCTTTCAAATGTGTACTTTGCTTTGGAAACCGAAAGTAAATCGGCTATTTGATTGCAAGTGTCGTTGACCTAAACCCGAGGCAACTGTGGATGACACACCCACCTTTAACCATGGTTCTATCGTTACTATCATTGTTTATACCGCCGTATAGAAATCACTGATTTACAAAGTGTGAAGAATAAAGAAGTGATTCTAGTATTTCAAGACGATATTGCTTGAGGACAAGCAACGCTCAAGTGTGGGAATATTTGATAATGCTAAAAACAAACATATATTTCATAGCATTATTCCTCAAGAAAGACAAGCTTTTAGTTGCAATTGTTCTATTTACAAGTGATATTCGTTTAAATAATAAAAGGTGAAGACAAAAGACAGATTCGACGAATTGAAGACGCAAACGACCAAAAAGCTCAAAAGTACAAAATACAATCAAAGAGGTTCCAATTATTGATAAGAAACGTCTCGAAATTACAAGAGTACAAGATTCAAAACGCAAAGTACAAGATATTAAATTATACGCAAGGACGTTCGAAAATCCGGAACCGGGACCAGAGTCAACTCTCAACGCTCGACGCAACGGACTAAAAATTACAAGTCAACTATGCACATAAATATAATATAATATTTAAATAATTCTTATAATTATTTAATATATTATATTATTTATCAAACCGTCGGCAGAAGAAAACAACCAAAAATGAGCCTCCCTAGCTGGCCATGCGATCGCATGGCCTGGAAGGCATAAATCCATGCGATCGCATGAGCCCCAGTTCCAGCCCACATGCCTATAAAAATCGAGCTTTGGTGAACCAAAATATCCATCTATCTTTCTCTCTTCTCATTCATACGTAAAATATATATATATATATATATTTATAATTTATATTTTAATTTTAATTATAATTCTAATAATAAGGGTATGTTAGCGAATATTGTAAGGGTGTAAGTCGAAATTCTGTCCGTGTAACGCTACGCTATTTTTAATCATTGTAAGTTATGTTCAACCTTTTTACATTAATGTCTCGTAGCTAAGTTATTATTATGCTTATTTAAAACGAAGTAATCATGATGTTGGGCTAATTACTAAAATTGGGTAATTGGGCTTTGTACCATAATTGGGGTTTGGACCAAAGAACGACACTTGTGGAAATTAGACTATGGGCTATTAATGGGCTTTATATTTGTTTAACTAAATGATAGTTTGTTAATGTTAATATAATGATTTACAATTAGGCGTCCCTATAAATTACCATATACACTCAATCGGACACGATGGGCGGGGTATTTTTATGTACGAATAATCGTTCATTTAACCGGACACGGGAATGGATTAATAGTCACTAGAATAATTAAAACAGGGGTGAAATTATGTACAAGGACACTTGGTATAATTGATAACAAAATATTAAAATCTTGGGTTACACTCAGTCGACATCCTGGTGTAATTATTAAACAAAGTATTAAAATCTTGTTACAGTTTAAGTCCCCAATTAGTTGGAATATTTAACTTCGGGTATAAGGATAATTTGATGAGGACACTCGCACTTTATATTTATGACTGATGGACTGTTATGGACAAAAACCAGACGGACATATTAAATAATCCAGGACAAAGGACAATTAACCCATGGGCATAAAACTAAAATCAACACGTCAAACATCATGATTACGGAAGTTTAAATAAGCATAATTCTTTTATTTCATATTTAATTTCCTTTATTTTATATTTAATTGCACTTCTAATTATCGCATTTTTATTGTTATTGTATTGCACTTTTAATTATCGTACTTTTTAATTATCGCAAGTTTATTTTATCGCACTTTTATTATTCGCAATTTCATTATCGTTATTTACTTTACGCTTTAATTTAAGTCTTGTATTTATATTTATTATTTTACATTTGGTTTTAACTGCGACTAAAGTTTTAAAATCGACAAACCGGTCATTAAACGGTAAAAACCCCCCTTTATAATAATAATATTACTTATATATATATATATTTGTATTTTTATAAAAGTAAACTAATATAGCGTTAAGCTTTGTTTAAAAAGATTTCCCTGTGGAACGAACCGGACTTACTAAAAACTACACTACTGTACGATTAGGTACACTGCCTATAAGTGTTGTAGCAAGGTTTAAGTATATCCATTCTCTAAATAAATAAATATCTTGTGTAAAATTGTATCGTATTTAATAGTATTTCCTGCTAAAATTAATAACTATTTTATACCACTCCGCTACCACATCAGTACACAACCAAAACCACTCTTCGATGCATCACAATAAACAACAAAGTTGTCATTGCCTTCAGGAAGTGATAGGATAGGTGCGGTGGTAACTTCTTCTTCAAAGTTTGAAATGCTGATTCGTGTGCGGGTTCCCAAATGAACTTCTTGCCCTTGTGAGTCAGTGTGGTCAAAGGACGCGCAATCAGAGAAAATCCTTCGATGAATCTTCGATAATAACCGGCGAGACCTAGGAATTGGCGAATATGCGTCGGAGTAGTGGGGGTCTCCCACTTGCTGATGGCTTCAATCTTGGCGGGATCAACTTTGATACCCTGGTCGCTTAAAACATGACCCAAAAATTGTACTTCCTTCAACCAAAATTCACACTTGAAGAATTTGGCGTAAAGTTGCTCTTGTCTTAAGAGTTCAAGCACTAATCGGAGGTGTTGCTCATGTTCTTCTTCGCTCTTAGAGTAGATGAGGATATCATCTATGAAGACGATAACAAACTTGTCTAAGTAAGGCTTGCAGACACGATTCATGAGGTCCATGAACACGGCAGGTGCATTTGTCAAACCGAATGGCATCACGAGAAACTCATAATGACCATCACGGGTCCTGAATGCAATTTTCATCACATCACTTTCCTTCACCCTCAGCTGGTGATATCTGGATCGCAAATCGATCTTTGAATAAACGCTCGATCCTTGTAGTTGATCAAAAAGATCGTCAATTCGTGGAAGAGGATACCGATTCTTGATTGTCAATTTGTTGAGTTCGCGGTAGTCGATACACATACGGAAGGATCCATCCTTCTTCTTCACAAACAGAACAGGTGCGCCCCAAGGCGAGAAAATTGGTTGGATAAATCCTCGGTCTAGCAGCTCTTGTAGTTGACTCTGTAATTCTTGCATCTTGGAAGGTGCGAGTCTATAAGGTGCGCGAGCTACAGGTGCAGCTCCTGGCACTAAGTTGATCTGAAATTCTACGGCTCGTTGTGGCGGTAATCCAGGCAGTTCTTTCGGGAAGACATCGGAAAACTCATTCACGATTCGGACATCGTTCACATTCTTCACCTCGGTTTTGACAGTTTTCACATGCGCTAGGACAGCAAGGCGTCCTTTCTTCATTATCTTTTGCGCTTTTAAGCAACTAATGAGGTTTAGTTGCGAGGTACATCTTTCTCCAAAAATGATTAGTGGTGCACCGTCTCCTTGGGGTATACGAAGAGCTTTGTCTCCACAAATAATCTCGGCTCTTATCTTAGTCAACCAATCCATGCCAACAATAACATCAAAACGTCCCAACTTAATGGGAATCAGGTCTATCTCATAATCTACACCGGCTATGTTGATAATAGCCCCTCGGCCAATTTGGTCCACTTTTTCAAGCTTACCGTTGGCTACCTCGACAAGCATACCTTCTTCTAAAGGAACTAACGACCAATCTAACTTATCGCAAAAATGTCTACATACATAGCTTCTATCAGCACCAGTATCAAAAACGACGGAAGCTAAAATATTGTTGATTTTGAATATACCTGTCACCAAGTCGGGGTTGTCGCGTGCGTCCCTTGCATTAACATTAAAAGCTCTAGCACGCGGTGGTCCGCCATCGTTTCGTTTGTTCGGGCACTCATTTTTGAAATGGCCCGTCTGCCCGCATCCGTAACACTTTTTCGGCCCGTTGGTGTTCGGCCTCCCTGTCATCGTGGTAGTCTTGCAGTCTCTACCGATGTGCCCGCTCTTCTTGCACTTCTCACAAACATCATTACAATACCCAGTGTGGTGCTTGTAGCACCTCTTTCATTGTGGTAGCGTGCCCTTGTAGTTCGGGTTGGAGTTGTTGTTGTTGGGGTTGGGGTTGTTGTTGTTTTGCCTGAACCCTTCATGTCGTTTCGCCGGGTTTTGATCATAGTTTCTACCCCGGTTGTTGTTATTGTTGTGGTTGTTGTCCCATTTCCTCTTCTCGCTACTACCAGTTTCAAACTTAGCCTTCTTCGGCTCGTCAAGGATGATTTGATTCAATAGAGTATGCGCCATGCGCATTGCTTCGGGAACACTCGGTGGCTTGGATGAGGTAACATTACCCTTGATGGACTTAGGAAGTCCCGAGAAGTATTTCTCCAAGCGCTTAAATTCGGGGGTGACCATGGTCGGACACATAAGAGCCAACTCCAAAAACTTACGATTGTAACTGTTAAGGTCGTTCCCTACGGCCTTCAATTGCATGAATTCAATTTCCATCTTTTGAATTTCGGTCCTCGGACAGTATTCCTCAATCATAGCACATTTAAACTCTTCCCAAGGTGTAGCATACGCCTCATCAATTCCTTGCACTTGGGCCATGGTATTCCACCATGTAAGCTTGCCATCAGACAACGTGCAAGATGTAAATTTCGTTTTGTTAGCCTCCGAACAATTGCTAACTCTGAATACAGACTCAAGTTTTTCAAACCATCTGGTGAGACCAACCGTTCCCTCGATTCCACTGAAGTTATGCAGTTTGCTGCTCTTGAATTCCTTGTAAGTACACCCATTTCGAACGGGTGGAATAACCGGTGGTGGTGGCGGTGGAGCTTGGAGGTTTCTTTCTGCTAGGGCTGCAGCGACCCGTTCGTTGATCATGTCCTCAATCTGGGCTGCGGTAGGTGTGGTTCTTCCGTTGGCCATGGTATTCTAAACAAAAGTTTTGACTTAAGTCAAAATCCAGCATTCAATATAGTAATAATATAGTATATAGCAACCAACATGGAATCAAAACATCTCATGTTATTAAATAACGCATCTAGGTACAAATACCACAGAATCATCGTACAGTAATGTAAATAGAACATCGTACAAGAATTAAATAACGCAAAGTTCCATTAATAATAATAAGTTTCATACATCCAAATAATTTCGTACAATACATGAGTAATACAATAAACTACAACTAGATTACATAACGAAATTTAAATACAAAAGTCCTACGGTGAAGGTGGGTGTAGGATGTCTAAAACCTGAGCCAACTGCTCCTCGAGCTTTGTAACCCGAGCTCGAAGAATCTCCACCTCCCTTGTCAATTCCTCGACTGTGGGAGATGGTGGGGCAGGCGGCGCTGGTGGTGCAGGTGGGGCCGGTGGAGTGGATGGTGCTGGTGCTGCCGATGGTGCGGGTGGTGCTGAAGTCGATGGTCCAGCTCCGGATGTAGACGGTACGTCCCTAGATGGGAATGGTCCGTATCTAAATCTAGGCGGTACGGTTCCAGGAATAGTCAATACGTAACGGGGAACCTTACGTATCTGTGGGTCTGCAGGGTACCGCACAAGCCGCTTACGGGCAGTAACCCTCCGACGCCGACCAAAAGCGTCAGTGAAAGCATGACCTCCATTCACCCCTGGAATAACGGTGCCATCAGGGCGGTACCGCTTCTTCGGCGGGGTGGAGGGTGCCTGAATAGGTACGTCAGCGGGATCCTCATCATCACTGGAGTCGTCTGATGATGAAGAATCGGCGGATGATGAGTCATCCAAATCGTGTGGTGGTGACACTGGTGGCTGAGCTGGTAATCCGAAGCATCCGAAGGCGGCCAACATCTGTCTGTGTCTGCCTGGCGGAATCACGACTAAATGTCTATCAGGAGTGCGTCTGCAAGGCGTGCGCATGTGGTTACGAAACGGCCCTTCCCCGAACTCCGCGGGGATCTCAATACCACCAATACGGGGCTGTGACCTCGAGGGTCCAGGAGCAGACACTGGGGCAGGTGCACTAGTACCAGCTCCGGAAGTAGAAGCGCAGGGATCACTAGTGGGTGTCGGGGCCGGTGTATCGGCAGTAGCAGCAGCAGGTGGTGTGGTGTGGTGTGGTGGAGTCTGAGTCTGAACTGCCCAAAACGCTAGCAGGTGGTACATCCGACATCTGAACAAGGAAAAATAAATTTTCCATGTCAGTAAGTCATAAGCAAGCACGTATTAGGCCAACAGTTTAAATCATGTATAACAATAAGTAGCATGGCAATAATAACGAATCGTACAGAAGTAGCATGCAATTGAAGGCAAGTAATAGCATGCAGTAGTGAAATCATGTAGTAGCATACGACATATAGCAGTAAAAGTAAGCAGCAGCATGCAGTAAGTTCAGCGGCTACAAGTAAACTAGCAAGTTGTAGATTAGTCCTATTAGTGAATTCTACTCGGGTCGGTCTTAGACTCATTAATGCAACCTAATTCCCTACAACCAATGCTCTGATACCAAATGTGACGCCCCGTACCAAAACATCATGTACGGACCATCAACAACAGGATCATTACAAGGTTAAGTACTATATGCGTTTTCAAAAAGAGTTTGCATTCATAATTAAAAGTGATGTCAAACCAACATCGAAAGTTTTACAATCCAAAAGTATGCTTCACTAAGTAGAAGCAATAAATAAGTGTATGTGACCACAAAGGTCGTTACAAGTCATAATTCAAAAGTACAAATATTTGAATGCAAAGTAAAGTAGTTCATGCGTTGACAACTCTAAGCAGCGGGTGTCTACAGCAGAAACTAGTACACGGCGGAAGCAACCTCAAGCACCTGAGAAAAACATGCTTAAAAATGTCAACACAAAGGTGGGTGAGCTATAGTTTAAGTATAACAGTAATGTAAGTAGGCCACGAGATTTCAGTGCTACAACGAGCGTTTCAAAAGTATGTAAAAGTATATGCTTAACCGTGGGCACTTGGTAACTAACTTAACGTTTAAAATACCCCCTGAAAGTACACTTGGCGAGTGCGTATGTTTACGAAGTATTAAACACTCGTTGACTGCTAGCGCGACTAGCCCGAGTGGGGATGTCAAACCCTATGGATCTATATCTAAGATTCGCGTTCACCGGTTCATAAACCAATGATTAAACGTTACCGAGCTAAAGGGAATGTTTCTGCCGTTATATAACCCAAACATATATAAAGTTTAAGTACTCGTGCCTAGTATGTAAAATATAAAATCTGCATGTATTCTCAGTTCCCAAAATATGTTAAAGTAAAAAGGGAATGCTATAACTCACAATGATAATGTAGTCGTAAAGTCGGTTCGGAAAAGGTGTGCAAGTAATCGGTCCGAAGGTCCTCAACCTAAGGCAAATAGTACTAAGTCAGTAAATCGTCTTAATAGGTTTAAAAGTATGTAATTAAGGTCATAAGGGTCATCATCAATCATCATCAAACAAAAGGTAACAAGTAAGGTTCGTTCATGAACGAAGTTTAAAACAAAGGCTGACTTGGATCAGTCACCACGGCCTCTACACAAACTGAACAGAGGTGAGACCAGTGGCTATGGCTCCGTATATGAGTCGTTTAGGTGTGATAAAAATTACAGAAGGTAACTCATCTTCGTTTGACCGTGGCGACAGTATAAGTGCAAGTAGGTCTGAAATTTCTGCACAACGTTAAAGGACCTAGTGACGATCGGAGGGCCATAAATCCTAAACCGTAACTCGGATGAAGACGAGTCTTATATGAAAAATTATCTACTCGAAAAGTTATATCTAAAAATCAAGGTTTGGACAGTCCAGGTCTATCGGTCTGTTCCAGAAACATCAGATCAGTAGGTATAGGACAGAAACAGTAAGTTTAAAGGGTTCCGGTGGTCTTGGTGCTTGATGTTCATCATGGTTCTCATCCTTGATGCCTATAGCTTCAAGTGTACAACTCACTGATGTATCTACATCATCTTAACCAAGTCTTGACCATCATAACCCTAGTGCAAGTCTAAGACACGAAGCACAACTCACTTAAGAGTTGCATGTAGTTTGATGAACCAAAGTTACATCAAAGTCTTAGGTTTGACACTTTCATGAACTATAAGACTAATAATAAGTTACAAACTTGAAAATGAACTTATAAAATCAAGATCTTAAAATGTAGAACATAGTTCTTAGTTAGATCTTGAAGATCCAAGACTCAAAAGTCTAGATCTACCATGAGTGTACCAAGTTATAATTAAAAGTTTCATTTACATGTTCTTGAACTCTTAAAGTTAACTTTAAGTTCAAGATTAATGAGATCAAAGTTAACTAGTAACATTTGACCAAATACAACCAACAACATGAAATTAAAAGTGCAAGTAAAAGAAGTAACAAACTAATTTAAACAAGTAATTAGTTCATTGTTGTTCATACTTTAAAGATTCAAACCAAAGTTTGATCTTTAGAAAGTAAACTTTGAAGTTTACTTCATGAGCTTCAAGTATGTCTTTAATCAACACAAGAACTTTATAATCTTTGAACAAGTATTAAGTGAAGATCATAAACTAGAGAGTTTATGTCTTGTATGTTCTTGAAGATTCAAGATAAAAGAAGAATTAAACTAATAAGTTTGATTCTTGTAAACTAGTAAGTAAATAATAACAAGTAACAAAGTAACAACAACTAATCACTACAACAATTAACAACAAAGAACAAAGATGATGATGATTTAAGGGTGCAAAGTGGCAGTTTTAATCAAGAAAGAAGAAGGAGAAGTTGTTCATAATACTTACAAGTAAAGAGAGAAAAAAAGAGAGAAAGTATTGCAAGTAGTGTGTGTTTGTTTGAATGAGAGAAATGAGAAATGAAGTAATGAGCAAAAGTGAACCAAAACACTCCATAAGGAGCATCTTGGCCGACGGTTTGGAGCTTGGGAGGGAGGAGGGATTTGTTTGTTGGTCTCTTACATGAAAAGCTTATAAAAGGTGGTTAATGAATGGGGTCTCATGGGGATAACAAGCTAACTAGATTCTTAATGGTTCAAACTAACTAGTTACTCTCTAAGTAATACTTACACTTTGAAAGAGTGGGCTAACTAAGTCCACTTAAATGGTAGGGTGGGCTCATAAGCCCAAGTCATGAGTCCATTACACTAATTCAAAGCCCAAGTTCAATAATTCACAAGTTAAACCAATTATAGCCCAAGTAACTAACTATTAGTCTTAGTTACTTAAAATGATTAAATAAAACTTAATCATGAATGCAAATAATATCTAGAAATATTATTCGTGAAGTTTCGTGTGTCACAAAGACGTTTCGGGCTCTTAAAAGTCAAGTACGGGCAATCAAGGCAACATGTAAATGTAATAACATACATTCGTATAATCACACGTATTAATAATAATAATTATTAATAAATAATGTTGGAAAAACCAGGGTCGTTACACGAATTCACCTTTTAGTGAAGAACCTGAAGCATTTACCGGCGAACCTGTTCGTAATGCCATTTTCTCTCATTTCCCGAATATCTCGTTATGATTACATACTATCTCAGATTCTAGATCTTATTCACTCGCTCGTTCCTACCGACAATCATCCCGGAGTAATAAGTCAACGAACTTTGCACCCGAGTTGTAGCCTTGAAAAAAAAATATGGTGCAAAACGTACCAGTTTCAGCAACATCACGGGTACCATAACTACCACCAACAGCAACATCTGTATCCCACACCTCAACATCACAATTTGTCCCACGATCATCAATATCATACGCACCATAGATACCAAGGAGTACCAACAACAATGAACGATGAAGTATTGAACCATAACTTCATTAATATTCTGCGAAGAATATGTGATTCCTAATAATTAACGATGAAGTATTGATCCATAACTTCATTAATATTCTACGAAGAATATGTGATTCCTAATAGTTTTAGAGATTACTTATTCTAGCTCAAACCGAAAAGCAAATGAGATTAATATCATATTAACTCAGTAAATCCATGATTACATCTGAAGAAAATATATATGCAAGTATATTTTCATAAAATATTGTAATTAAAAATTCTTTTGTGCAAACTGTTAATGGTGAAAATATTTTAACGGGTAGGTAATACCCGAGGAATATTTAGATTGCACATTAATCAATTACACGGTACATTCTGCGAATCTGATTCAACAGTCATTTACTATCCTACTTACATCCACAGATATACGAACCCATTCACCACAGAATAACCATTTTCATTCAATTTCATATTTGGATTTTGACCTATCAGAATCCAACAAGTGGCATAATGAAGAAAACATTTGACAAAATAAAATTTGTTAGAAACAAACGAATTAACTAATTGAAATATTGTTAAAAATCCACGCTAACTATTCCTAGCTAACTGTTCCTAGCTAACAGATTATATTTTATTTATTGCAATTTATTTATCGTAATTTTATTTATCGTCATTTAATTTCTGTTATTTATTTTACGCACTTTAAATATCGGGACACGTATACAAGGTTTTGACATATCATATCGACGCATCTATATATATTATTTGGAATAACCATAGACACTCTATATGCAGTAATGATCGAGTTCTCTATACAGGGTTGAGGTTGATTCTCAAATAATATATATACTTTGAGTTGTGATCGAGTCTGAGACATGTACACGGGTCACGATACGTATTAATTAATTCGAATATTATATATTAAGCTATATATGAAATATTGGACTGTCAACTGTGGACTATCAACTGTGGACTGCCGACATTGGACAATTAAAATGAATTAAAATATTGATTATAACATATGAAACTAAACAATTCTTCAAGTTTTCCACTTGATTTCGTCTTAAACCTCATTTGTATCTTGACGATTACAATCTGCGATTCAAACCTTTCATAATTCTTGAAAACACTTCAATCGATAGGATGAACCAACCGCACTTCATCTACGGAAGGAAAGATTTATGCATATAGTTGTGCACCTGAAAAAGTCTCGAAAACTGAGTAAACATTTAACATGTAGATGTGTTAATTCCTTTAGCGTTATTATTACCCAAAATAACTTTGCAATTCTTTTTCAAATTAGCCAATTTTGTCACAACTCCAACAAGTCAACTTCGACTTTTCGTTCGAAACAACCTTAATATAATCTTGATATATCTGCGTACTCTTTTATTGTTACCGGGGAACCTTTCATATTCCACCATGTTACCATCAGCGTTTAATCATCTAAAAACACAATTCTCTTGAAACCACTTCGGAATAATAATCGATGATTCAGATATCGTAGCATTAAATGCAGAGGAAACAGAAAAAAATTGTAGATGGTCTAAACGGTCAAAAGTATGATGATAAAGAATGGAGTGTGGGGAACACTCGATAGGAAATTTGGTACTGAAAAATGGATTGAGCTAACCATGAAGGAGACCAAGAAGAAATACAAGGACCAAACCCTATATTCAAAGAATCCAGATAATTCTGTATCCGATAAAACCTATAGAGAATATCTTGCTCCGTACCCATGTTAAAATCTTACAGAAAATTTTTCTTCATCAACCTTCGAACTTAGAAATTCCAAAATATCATCATAAATATCTTCGATATTTCTGAGGATATTTTCATAAATATTCTTGTCCAAAATTATCTACCTCTTCATGCTATCTGTATTCCATTATATTAAAAACTTCTATAAAATCTAAGTATAAATTATGAATGAATTGTGGAGAAATGTTGGGAATTGAAGCATGGGTTAGTATAATATAATGACACTTGGCCAACGTGATTATATTACAGTAAGTCATACTAAGTTTCTATTGGAACGTGATAATTCACAGATCATAACGTCATCATGTGCCATGTTACATAACTCTTTCATTCTACTTAACTTCTGAACATATCAAGAAAGTATATTCTTGATAGTTCTATTTTCAGTGATTCTGGTAATTTGACAAATCAAATCGTGCTATTACGTTCTTTCTTGTTTAGAACATTAAGTCCATTCGAAACTTCATACGTACAAATTCTAGACCGTTACTCACTTTATTAGAAGTCGAGAGGATAATAAAAAGGCAAAGAACTCCAAAATATAAGAGAAGATATAAAGCTCAATCACAACACAGAGGTTACAAACTGTGGATATTAATACGAATAACAATATAAAGATACGGTATAAGTAAGAATAGTATCACCCTAAGGTTATATTAAAAGTAAACAGATTTTCTGGTGGAAGATTGAAAAGAAGGATGACAGAAATGATAATTAGGAAAATATCAGGGTTTAGAATTGGGTTAAGCATATTCACAATCATTGAAAGTATGGATCGAGAAAGAAAATATTGGAGTGATGGGAATTAATGGAACGGAAGAAGTTCATTTATAGTGAAAATACCATACAAAGCAATCGAGACAGATGACCGCATTTAATTATAGAGATCTTAATTTCCTTATTCGCCGAAGGATCAAATCTTTTAGATTTCGAAGATTTTCTTTAAATCCCTTGAATTCCGGAATTCAACCAAGGCAACGTCAAAAGTTAAGACGCGCCTTATGTTCTAAATTCAACCATGACTAGTCAAAAGTTATGACGAAACTTGTCTTTCTCATTTCACTATTTTGTGATAGCTTCACTCGTACTCTTCAAATAATCGAATTATTTTATACATATTACTCTATGGTAAATAAACTCTATTTATCAGCTCATATCCTTCAAGAAAACATTCTTATTGTTAGCCACGACGACCTCACTCAAATTTCGGGACGCAATTTCTTTAACGGGTAGGTACTGTGACGACCCGGAAATTTACGACCAAATTTAAACTTAATCTTGATATGATTTTGACACGATAAGCAAAATCTGCAATGTTGAGTCTTAAACTTTTGAACTGTTTACATTGATTCAATTACCCTTTGACTATTCCTGATGATTCACGAACAACTATTTGTGAGTAGATATGTATATAAATACAAATAAATATATGTACATAATAAATGTTATTAATCGTTGAATGAAATTATTATTATAAATAAAAATGTAAAATATTATATAAAATAAGTTGTTACTAAAATAAATCTATGTATAAATAATAAACATATGTATCATATAATATACATGGTATAATTATAATATATAACATTAATAGGATGAATGTAATTACAAACATAATTATGATACTAATATCAATAATAATACTAATATTAATATTAAAATTTAATGATTGTATTATTATTGTTATTATCTTAAATATAATATATAGATATAAATTTGATACATTTAAATTTGTTATATTATCATTTCTAATATAATTGTTATCATTATTAATATCATTATTATTATCATTAGTATAACTACTAGTATTATTAATGTTATTATTATTATTATAAAACTATTAGAATTATATTAAATATTGTTATTGATAATATAATACAACCTATATTATTATTGTATTATGACAGTTATTATTTGCAATATTAACAGAATTACTATCAAGATCTTTATTAATTATTGAAATTAAATTAAATATAATATATAAGAACAGATCATTAGGTGTGATATCTAACTACGTCACTTATTGTATTTTCTTCTTTATGTCTTTTTAGTTTTCTTGCTGTATACTCGTGATTTCCTGTCATGTAATATCTTCACTATATGACAATCGTATACCTAAGATTGTTGAAAATTATTCGATTATCTATCACCCTTAGCTGTTATAATCACTTTTCCAACTTACCACTTAATTACAATTTTTGATAAACTAATACAAAACACAACTGCTTTCTCTACTTCTTTTCTTCAGTGTCAAACCTAAACTATCACCACCTTACATTGCAAGGACCACCATCACCTTTTCCTTTGATCATCTTGATAAACCGAACACAAGCATCATCATAAAACCGTGGTATTTTCGTTCCTTCTGTTGTCTAATCGAACACCCGTCACCCCACATGTAACCATCGTGAGTCATCTAATAATCGCCATCATTGTTTCGTTTTGTGTTTTAGTTACACGAATCATCACGAGCAACAACAACGACTATTAAACCAAACCTCACTTGTTCTTGTCGATGCTGCTATAACTATTCTGTACTACCGTCTATTCTACAAGAAACCCACGAGACATACTGCGAACATTCCACGGAATCCATCACCATCATAAATCATCACCCAAAAACATCATCATCATCATCATGCTACTGCTGCTGGTATTTGTTACCTCTTGTTTCGTTTCAAAATCACCATAAACACCAACATCTCTTCTCTCTCTTGTCTCTCTCTCTCATTTTTTTTTCTTTCTGTGATCGATCCATACAGGCTGCCTTTCTGCAGCTGCAACATCCTCTACTTACAACTTTATTGGACAACTAGAAAAGCTCTAAAACCGCCCAATTTTTTCTGCTATTTTGATTAACCTGCTGATTACAATTGGATAAAAAAAACGCAGAGAATATGATGATGAGTGATAGATTAACATCAACAAAAAAAAAAAAAATATTGGCCAATTTAAAAGGAAAAGATAGTGGACAAGTAGGTGATGTCAAATTACACGTGGGGATCCATCATGCTCGTTAAGTTGTCACCAACTTCATCTCACTCTTCTTGTCCTCTTCTGTTTTTTTTTTTTTGACCGAATCCTATGTTCAAACCGAATGGTATATCTATGAGCTGCTATGATTCAATTCTTGTTAGGCTTATGAAATTGACTTGGGCCACAATGTTATTGAATGATGGAATAATAATGAAAAGATGAGGAAGATTAAAAGAATAATGATGATGATCGAGTAGGGACGAGGATAGTATATTTTTTTTTCGATTTTAAAACAACTGGTGTATCCTCCATTTGCTGGCCGACACTTTTATAAAAATCAAATACAGCCTTAATACATGTTGGGCCGAGTTTTCTTGTTGTGATATTTGGGCCGAGTTGTGTTTATTATATTGTGGGCCGTGTTCTAAATTATGCTATTGGGCTGTAACTTTGGTTGGGCTTGTGTTTTTTTGTTGGCCCGAGAAGTTTATTGAAGAGATGAGGTTATCGAATTATGATAGTCACGGTTACTATGTTGAATAGATGATGATGATGATATTAGATGTTTAGGGATGAGGATAATGTATACAGAAGAAACATGATGATATTGAAGGTTTAAAAGAAAAATGATAAACTGTCACTTTAGGTTATGTAAATAAAAACGCGAGTAATTGCAATAAAAGAATGGACAGCGTAGTGGTTAAGGAGTGTTTTGGGTGAACGAGAGGGCAGGGGTTCGAGCCTGGGCAGTGGTGTTTTATTTTTAGGAGCTTGTTTTTCTTCAAAGGTTGTATTCTAAAATTTTTATTATTATTTTTATTATTGTTATTATTATTTTTATTATTATTATTATTACTATTATTATTATTATTATTATTATTATTATTATTATTATTATTATTATTATTATTATTATTATTAGTATTATTATTATTACTATGAAAATAATGCATTCTATTATTATTATCATTAATATTATTATTACTATCATTTTTATAATTATTATTATCATTATTATTATTATTTTAACATTAATATTATTTTTACATTATTATTATTATTATTATTATAGGAATTATCATTAAAATTATCATATTTATTAAAAGTAACATATTTGTACAAATTATCATTTTTATTAAAATTAACACTTTTAATAAAAATTATTAATATCATTACTAGTAGTATCATTATTTTTACTATTATAAGTATTATTATTTTATTATTATTATTATTATTATTTTTATATTATCATAACAAATAAACATTTCTAGGAATAAATATATATTATAAAATATTAATATAACTATGTATGAAAACATTAATACATTGTAATATATAACATATAAAAGTAAATATATTCAAATTAACTATTAATATAACTTAAAATTTAGTTGTTCGATTACAACTATATGCATTAATAGATATACAAATGATATAGGTTCGTGAATCCAAGGGCAACCCTACATTATTCAGTTGTTCAATATAGTCATATGTATTTTTACTACAAAATACAGTATGGTGAGTTCATTTGATTCCCTTTTACTCTTTACATTTTTGGGACTGAGAATACATGCGCTGTTTTTTTTACAACTGCTTTATTAAATGCTTTTGAAATATATTTTGAACTGCGAATACATGAAATGCTTTTATAAATGTTTGACGGGATAGACACAAGCAAAACATTCCTCGAATGAATTATTATGCAGACAGAAGTTCTGCGGATTATTATTGAATTATGTGGACATGATAATTGCCACCATTGAATTATGTGGACATGATAATTGCCACCATTGAATTATGTGGACATGATAATTGCCACCATTGAATTATGTGGACATGATAATTGCCACCAATTGATGTGAATGTTATATATCGAGAGAATGATTTTATACACAGGTTATGTGTATGTTATTTTTGTGCACAAGATATGTGTACGGTTACTATAATTTATGAAAATGGTTTCGTACACGAGAAAGATGAAATGTCCCGTTCTTATTGATTAAAAACGTTCCATATTAATTGATTTCGTTGCGAGGTTTTGACCTCTATATGAGACGTTTTTCAAAGACTGCATTCATTTTAAAACAAACCATAACCTTTATTTCATCAATAAAGGTTTAAAAAGCTTTACGTAGATTATCAAATAATGATAATCTAAAATATCCTGTTTACACACGACCATTACATAATGGTTTACAATACAAATATGTTACAACAAAATAAGTTTCTTGAATGCAGTTTTTACACAATATCATACAAGCATGGACTCCAAATCTCGTCCTTATTTAAGTATGCGACAGCGGAAGCTCTTAATAATCACCTGAGAATAAACATGCTTAAAACGTCAACACAAATGTTGGTGAGTTATAGGTTTAACCTATATATATCAAATCATAATAATAGACCACAAGATTTCATATTTCAATATACATCCCATACATAGAGATAAAAATCATTCATATGGTGAACACCTGGTAACCGACATTATTAAGATGCATATATAAGAATATCCCATCATTCCGGGACACCCTTCGGATATGATATAAATTTCGAAGTACTAAAGCATTCGGTACTTTGGATGGGGTTTGTTAGGCCTAATAGATCTATCTTTAGGATTCGCGTCAATTAGGGTATCTGTTCCCTAATTCTTAGATTACCAGACTTAATAAAAAGGGGCATATTCGATTTCGGTAATTCAACCATAGAATGTAGTTTCACGTACTTGTGTCTATTTTGTAAATCATTTATAAAACCTGCATGTATTCTCATCCCAAAAATATTAGATTTTAAAAGTGGGACTATAACTCACTTTCACAGATTTTTACTTCGTCGGGAAGTAAGACTTGGCCACTGGTTGATTCACGAACCTATAACAATATATACATATATATCAAAGTATGTTCAAAATATATTTACAACACTTTTAATATATTTTGATGTTTTAAGTTTATTAAGTCAGCTGTCCTCGTTAGTAACCTACAACTAGTTGTCCACAGTTAGATGTACAGAAATAAATCGATAAATATTAGCTTGAATCAATCCACGACCCAGTGTATACGTATCTCAGTATTGATCATAACTCAAACTATATATATTTTGGAATCAACCTCAACCCTGTATAGCTAACTCCAACATTCACATATAGAGTGTCTATGGTTGTTCCGAAATATATATAGATGTGTCGACATGATAGGTCGAAACATTGTATACGTGTCTATGGTATCTCAAGATTACATAATATACAATACAAGTTGATTAAGTTATGGTTGGAATAGATTTGTTACCAATTTTCACGTAGTTAAAATGAGAAAAATTATCCAATCTTGTTTTACCCATAACTTCTTCATTTTAAATCCGTTTTGAGTGAATCAAATTGCTATGGTTTCATATTGAACTCTATTTTATGAATCTAAACAGAAAAAGTATAGGTTTATAGTCGGAAAAATAAGTTACAAGTCGTTTTTGTAAAGGTAGTCATTTTAGTCGAAAGAACGACGTCTAGATGACCATTTTAGAAAACATACTTCCACTTTAAGTTTAACCATAATTTTTGGATATAGTTTCATGTTCATAATAAAAATCATTTTCTCAGAGTAACAACTTTTAAATCAAAGTTTATCATAGTTTTTAATTAACTAACCCAAAACAGCCCGCGGTGTTACTACGACGGCGTAAATCCGGTTTTACGATGTTTTTCGTGTTTCCAGGTTTTAAATCATTAAGTTAGCATATCGTATAGATATAGAACATGTGTTTAGTTGATTTTAAAAGTCAAGTTAGAAGGATTAACTTTTGTTTGCGAACACGTTTAGAATTAACTAAACTATGTTCTAGTGATTACAAGTTTAAAACTTCGAATAAGATAGCTTTATATGTATGAATTGAATGATGTTATGAACATCATTACTACCTTAAGTTCCTTGGATAAACCTACTGGAAAAGAGAAAAATAGATCTAGCTTCAACGGATCCTTGGATGGCTCGAAGTTCTTGAAGCAGAATCATGACACGAAAACAAGTTCAAGTAAGATCATCACTTGAAATAAGATTGTTATAGTTACAGAAATTGAACCAAAGTTTGAATATGATTATTACCTTGTATTAGAATGATAACCTACTGTAAGAAACAAAGATTTCTTGAGGTTGGATGATCACCTCACAAGATTGGAAGTGAGCTAGCAAACTTGAAAGTATTCTTGATTTTATGTAACTAGAACTTGTAGAATATATGAAGAACACTTAGAACTTGAAGATAGAACTTGAGAGAGATCAATTAGATGAAGAAAATTGAAGAATGAAAGTGTTTGTAGGTGTTTTTGGTCGTTGGTGTATGGATTAGATATAAAGGATATGTAATTTTGTTTTCATGTAAATAAGTCATGAATGATTACTCATATTTTTGTAATTTTATGAGATATTTCATGCTAGTTGCCAAATGATGGTTCCCACATGTGTTAGGTGACTCACATGGGCTGCTAAGAGCTGATCATTGGAGTGTATATACCAATAGTACATACATCTAAAAGCTGTGTATTGTACGAGTACGAATACGGGTGCATACGAGTAGAATTGTTGATGAAACTGAACGAGGATGTAATTGTAAGCATTTTTGTTAAGTAGAAGTATTTTGATAAGTGTATTGAAGTCTTTCAAAAGTGTATAAATACATATTAAAACACTACATGTATATACATTTTAACTGAGTCGTTAAGTCATCGTTAGTCATTACATGTAAGTGTTGTTTTGAAACCTTTAGGTTAACGATCTTGTTAAATGTTGTTAACCCAATGTTTATAATATCAAATGAGATTTTAAATTATTATATTATCATGATATTATCATGTATGAATATCTCTTAATATGATATATATATATACATTAAATGTCTTTACAACGATAATCGTTACATATATGTCTCGTTTAAAAATCATTAAGTTAGTAGTCTTGTTTTTACATATGTAGTTCATTGTTAATATACCTAATGATATATTTACTTATCATAGTATCATGTTAACTATATATATATCCATATATATGTCATCATATAGTTTTTACACGTTTTAACGTTCGTGAATCACCGGTCAACTTGGGTTGTCAATTATCTATATGAAACATATTTTAATTAATCAAGTCTTAACAAGTTTGATTGCTTAACATGTTGGAAACATTTAATCATGTAAATATCAATCTCAATTAATATATATAAACATGGAAAAGTTCGGGTCACTACAGTACCTACCCGTTAAATAAATTTCGTCCCGAAATTTTAAGATGTTGAAGGTGTTGACGAATCTTCTGGAAATAGATGCGGGTATTTCTTCTTCATCTGATCTTCACGCTCCCAGGTGGACTCGGGTCCTCTACGAGCATTCCATCGAACCTTAACAATTGGTATCTTGTTTTGCTTAAGTCTTTTAACCTCACGATCCATTATTTCGACGGGTTCTTCGATGAATTGAAGTTTTTCGTTGATTTGGATTTCATCTAACGGAATAGTGAGATCTTCTTTAGCAAAACATTTCTTCAAATTCGAGACGTGGAAAGTGTTATGTACAGCCACGAGTTGTTGAGGTAACTCAAGTCGGTAAGCTACTGGTCCAACACGATCAATAATCTTGAATGGTCCAATATACCTTGGATTTAATTTCCCTCGTTTACCAAATCGAACAACGCCTTTCCAAGGTGCAACTTTAAGCATGACCATCTCTCCAACTTCAAATTCTATATCTTTTCTTTTTATGTCAGCGTAGCTCTTTTGTCGACTTTGGGCGGTTTTCAACCGTTGTTGAATTTAGATGATCTTCTCGGTAGTTTCTTGTATAATCTCCGGACCCGTAATCTATCTATCCCCCACTTCACTCCAACAATTCGGAGACCTGCACTTTCTACCATAAAGTGCTTCAAACGGCGCCATCTCAATGCTTGAATGGTAGCTGTTGTTGTAGGAAAATTCTGCTAACGGTAGATGTCGATCCCAACTGTTTCCGAAATCAATAACACATGCTCGTAGCATGTCTTCAAGCGTTTGTATCGTCATTTCGCTCTGCCCATCAGTTTGTGGATGATAGGCAGTACTCATGTCTAGACGAGTTCCTAATGCTTGCTGTAATGTCTGCCAGAATCTTGAAATAAATCTGCCATCCCTATCAGAGATAATAGAGATTGGTATTCCATGTCTGGAGACGACTTCCTTCAAATACAGTCGTGCTAACTTCTCCATCTTGTCATCTTCTCTTATTGGTAGGAAGTGCGCTGATTTGGTGAGACGATCAACTATTACCCAAATAGTATCAAAACCACTTGCAGTCCTTGGCAATTTAGTGATGAAATCCATGGTAATGTTTTCCCATTTCCATTCTGGGATTTCGGGTTGTTGAAGTAGACCTGATGGTTTCTGATGCTCAGCTTTGACCTTAGAACACGTCAAACATTCTCCTACGTATTTAGCAACATCGGCTTTCATACCCGGCCACCAAAAATGTTTCTTGAGATCCTTGTACATCTTCCCCGTTCCAGGATGTATTGAGTATCTGGTTTTATGAGCTTCTCTAAGTACCATTTCTCTCATATCTCCAAATTTTGGTACCCAAATCCTTTCAGCCCTATACCGGGTTCCGTCTTCCCGAATATTAAGATGCTTCTCCGATCCTTTGGGTATTTCATCCTTTAAATTTCCCTCTTTTAAAACTCCTTGTTGTGCCTCCTTTAGTTGAGTAGTAATGTTATTATGAATCATTATATTCATAGATTTTACTCGAATGGGTTCTCTGTCCTTCCTGCTCAAGGCATCGGCTACCACATTTGCCTTCCCCGGGTGGTAACGAATCTCAAAGTCGTAATCATTCAATAATTCAATCCACCTACGCTGCCTCATATTCAGTTGTTTCTGATTAAATATGTGTTGAAGACTTTTGTGGTCGGTATATATAATACTTTTGACCCCATATATGAAATGTCCCATTCTTATTGATTAAAAACGTTCCATATTAATTGATTTCGTTGCGAGGTTTTGACCTCTATATGAGACGTTTTTCAAAGACTGCATTCATTTTTAAAACAAACCATAACCTTTATTTCATAAATAAAGGTTTAAAAAGCTTTACGTAGATTATCAAATAATGATAATCTAAAATATCCTGTTTACACACGACCATTACATAATGGTTTACAATACAAATATGTTACATCGAAATCAGTTTCTGGAATGCAGTTTTTACACAATATCATACAAACATGGACTCCAAATCTTGTCCTTATTTTAGTATGCAACAGCGGAAGCTCTTAGTATTCACCTGAGAATAAACATGCTTTAAACGTCAACAAAAATGTTGGTGAGTTATAGGTTTAACCTATATATATCAAATCGTAACAATAGACCACAAGATTTCATATTTCAATACACATCCCATACATAGAGATAAAAATCATTCATATGGTGAACACCTGGTAACCGACATTAACAAGATGCATATATATAAGAATATCCCCATCATTCCGGGACACCCTTCGGATATGATATAAATTTCGAAGTACTAAAGCATCCGGTACTTTGGATGGGGTTGTTAGGCCCAATAGATCTTTCTTTAGGATTCGCGTCAATTAGGGTGTCTGTTCCCTAATTCTTAGATTACCAGACTTAATAAAAAGGGGCATATTCGATTTCGATAATTCAACCATAGAATGTAGTTTCACGTACTTGTGTCTATTTTGTAAATCATTTATAAAACCTGCATGTATTCTCATCCCAAAAATATTAGATTTTAAAAGTGGGACTATAACTCACTTTCACAGATTTTTACTTCGTCGGGAAGTAAGACTTGGCCACTGGTTGATTCACGAACCTATAACAATATATACATATATATCAAAGTATGTTCAAAATATATTTACAACACTTTTAATATATTTTGATGTTTTAAGTTTATTAAGTCAGCTGTCCTCGTTAGTAACCTACAACTAGTTGTCCACAGTTAGATGTACAGAAATAAATCAATAAATATTATCTTGAATCAATCCACGACCCAGTGTATACGTATCTCAGTATTGATCACAACTCAAACTATATATATTTTGGAATCAACCTCAACCCTGTATAGCTAACTCCAACATTCACATATAGAGTGTCTATGGTTGTTCTGAAATATATATAGATGTGTCGACATGATAGGTCGAAACATTGTATACGTGTCTATGGTATCTCAAGATTACATAATATACAATACAAGTTGATTAAGTTATGGTTGGAATAGATTTGTTACCAATTTTCACGTAGCTAAAATGAGAAAAATTATCCAATCTTGTTTTACCCATAACTTCTTCATTTTAAATCCGTTTTGAGTGAATCAAATTGCTATGGTTTCATATTGAACTCTATTTTATGAATCTAAACAGAAAAAGTATAGGTTTATAGTCAGAAAAATAAGTTACAAGTCATTTTTGTAAAGGTAGTCATTTCAGTCGAAAGAACGACGTCTAGATGACCATTTTAGAAAACATACTTCCACTTTGAGTTTAACCATAATTTTTGGATATAGTTTCATGTTCATAATAAAAATCATTTTCTCAGAATAACAACTTTTAAATCAAAGTTTATCATAGTTTTTAATTAACTAACCCAAAACAGCCCGCGGTGTTACTACGACGGCGTAAATCCGGTTTTACGGTGTTTTTCGTGTTTCCAGGTTTTAAATCATTAAGTTAGCATATCATATAGATATAGAACATGTGTTTAGTTGATTTTAAAAGTCAAGTTAGAAGGATTAACTTTTGTTTGCGAACAAGTTTAGAATTAACTAAACTATGTTCTAGTGATTACAAGTTTAAACCTTCGAATAAGATAGCTTTATATGTATGAATCGAATGATGTTATGAACATCATTACTACCTTAAGTTCCTTGGATAAACCTACTGGAAAAGAGAAAAATGGATCTAGCTTCAACGGATCCTTGGATGGCTCGAAGTTCTTGAAGCAGAATCATGACACGAAAACAAGTTCAAGTAAGATCATCACTTGAAATAAGATTGTTATAGTTATAGAAATTGAACCAAAGTTTGAATATGATTATTACCTTGTATTAGAATGATAACCTACTATAAGAAACAAAGATTTCTTGAGGTTGGATGATCACCTTACAAGATTGGAAGTGAGCTAGCAAACTTGAAAGTATTATTGATTTTATGTAACTAGAACTTGTAAAATATATGAAGAACACTTAGAACTTGAAGATAGAACTTGAGAGAGATCAATTAGATGAAGAAAATTGAAGAATGAAAGTGTTTGTAGGTGTTTTTGGTCGTTGGTGTATGGATTCGATATAAAGGATATGTAATTTTGTTTTCATGTAAATAAGTCATGAATGATTACTCATATTTTTGTAATTTTATGAGATATTTCATGCTAGTTGCCAAATGATGGTTCCCACATGTGTTAGGTGACTCACATGGGCTGCTAAGAGCTGATAATTGGAGTGTATATACCAATAGTACATACATCTAAAAGCTGTGTATTGTACGAGTACGAATACGGGTGCATACGAGTAGAATTGTTGATGAAACTGAAAGAGGATGTAATTGTAAGCATTTTTGTTAAGTAGAAGTATTTTGATAAGTGTCTTGAAGTCTTTCAAAAGTGTATGAATACATATTAAAACACTACATGTATATACATTTTAACTGAGTCGTTAAGTCATCGTTAGTCGTTACATGTAAATGTTGTTTTGAAACCTTTAGGTTAACGATCTTGTTGAATGTTGTTAACCCATTGTTTATTATAACAAATGAGATATTAAATTGTTATATTATCATGATATTATGATATATAATATATCTCAGTATGATGTATATACAGTTAAATGTCGTTACAACGATAATCGTTACATATATGTCTCGTTTCGAAATCATTAAGTTAGTAGTCTTATTTTTACATATGTATTTCATTGTTAATACACTTAATAATATATTTACTTATCATTTAACATAATTAACCAAGTGTATCAATATCTTAATATGATTCATATGTACCTAGTAAGACGTTGTTATAACGATAATCGTTATATATATCGTTTTCGAGTTTCTTAAATTAATAGTCTCATTTTTATGTATATAACTCATTATTAAAATACCTAATGAGATACATACTTATAATAAAAACATGTTAACTATATATATAACCATATATATGTCATCGTATAGTTTTTACAAGTTTTAACGTTCGTGAATCACCGGTCAACTTGGGTGGTCAATTGTCTATATGAAACATATTTCAATTAATCAAGTCTTAACAAGTTTGATTGCTTAATATGTTGGAAACATTTAATCATGTAAATATCAATCTCAATTAATATATATAAACATGGAAAAGTTCGGGTCACTACAGTACCTACCCGTTAAATAAATTTCGTCCCGAAATTTTAAGCTGTTGAAGGTGTTGACGAATCTTCTGGAAATAGATGCGGGTATTTCTTCTTCATCTGATCTTCACGCTCCCAGGTGAACTCGGGTCCTCTACGAGCATTCCATCGAACCTTAACAATTGGTATCTTGTTTTGCTTAAGTCTTTTAACCTCACGATCCATTATTTCGACGGGTTCTTCGATGAATTGAAGTTTTTCGTTGATTTGGATTTCATCTAACGGAATAGTGAGATCTTCTTTAGCAAAACATTTCTTCAAATTCAAGACGTGGAAAGTGTTATGTACAGCCACGAGTTGTTGAGGTAACTCAAGTCGGTAAGCTACTGGTTCGACACGATCAATAATCTTGAATGGTCCAATATACCTTGGATTTAATTTCCCTCGTTTACCAAATTGAACAACGCCTTTCCAAGGTGCAACTTTAAGCATGACCATCTCTCCAATTTCAAATTCTATATCTTTTCTTTTAATGTCAGCGTAGCTCTTTTGTCGACTTTGGGCGGTTTTCAACCGTTGTTGAATTTGGATGATCTTCTCGGTAGTTTCTTGTATAATCTCCAGACCCGTAATCTGTCTATCCCCCACTTCACTCCAACAAATCGGAGACCTGCACTTTCTACCATAAAGTGCTTCAAACGGCGCCATCTCAATGCTTGAATGGTAGCTGTTGTTGTAGGAAAATTCTGCTAACGGTAGATGTCGATCCCAACTGTTTCCGAAATCAATAACACATGCTCGTAGCATGTCTTCAAGCGTTTGTATCATCCTTTCGCTCTGCCCATCAGTTTGTGGATGATAGGCAGTACTCATGTCTAGACGAGTTCCTAATGCTTGCTGTAATGTCTGCCAGAATCTTGAAATAAATCTGCCATCCCTATCAGAGATAATAGAGATTGGTATTCCATGTCTGGAGACGACTTCCTTCAAATACAGTCGTGCTAACTTCTCCATCTTGTCATCTTCTCTTATTGGCAGGAAGTGTGCTGATTTGGTGAGACGATCAACTATTACCCAAATAGTATCAAAACCACTTGCAGTCCTTGGCAATTTAGTGATGAAATCCATGGTAATGTTTTCCCATTTCCATTCTGGGATTTCGGGTTGTTGAAGTAGACCTGATGGTTTCTGATGCTCAGCTTTGACCTTAGAACACGTCAAACATTCTCCTACGTATTTAGCAACATCGGCTTTCATACCCGGCCACCAAAAATGTTTCTTGAGATCCTTGTACATCTTCCCCGTTCCAGGATGTATTGAGTATCTGGTTTTATGAGCTTCTCTAAGTACCATTTCTCTCATATCTCCAAATTTTGGTACCCAAATCCTTTCATCCCTATACCGGGTTCCGTCTTCCCGAATATTAAGATGCTTCTCCGATCCTTTGGGTATTTCATCCTTTAAATTTCCCTCTTTTAAAACTCCTTGTTGCGCCTCCTTTATTTGAGTAGTAAGGTTATTATGAATCATTATATTCATAGATTTTACTCGAATGGGTTCTCTGTCCTTCCTGCTCAAGGCATCGGCTACCACATTTGCCTTCCCCGGGTGGTAACGAATCTCAAAGTCGTAATCATTCAACAATTCAATCCACCTACGTTGCCTCATATTCAGTTGTTTCTGATTAAATATATGTTGAAGACTTTTGTGGTCGGTATATATAATACTTTTGACCCCATATAAGTAGTGTCTCCAAGTCTTTAATGCAAAAACAACCGCGCCTAATTCCAAATCATGCGTCGTATAATTTTGTTCGTGAATCTTCAATTGTCTAGACGCATAAGCAATCACCTTCATTCGTTGCATTAATACACAACCGAGACCTTGCTTTGATGCGTCACAATAAATCACAAAATCATCATTCCCTTCAGGCAATGACAATATAGGTGCCGTAGTTAGCTTTTTCTTCAATAACTGAAACGCTTTCTCTTGTTCATCATTCCATTCAAATTTCTTCCCTTTATGCGTTAATGCAGTTAAGGGTTTTGCTATTCTGGAAAAGTCTTGGATGAACCTTCTGTAGTAACCAGCTAGTCCTAAAAACTGGCGTATGTGTTTCGGAGTTTTCGGGGTTTCCCACTTTTCAACAGTTTCTATCTTTGCCGGATCCACCTTAATACCTTCTTTGTTCACTATGTGACCGAGGAATTGAACTTCTTCCAACCAAAATGCACACTTTGAAAACTTAGCGTACAATTCTTCCTTCCTCAATACTTCTAACACCTTTCTCAAATGTTCACCGTGTTCTTGGTCATTCTTTGAGTAAATAAATATGTCATCAATGAAAACAATGACAAACTTGTCAAGGTATGGTCCACACACTCGGTTCATAAGGTCCATGAACACAGCTGGTGCATTAGTTAAACAAAACGGCATGACCATAAACTCGTAATGATCGTAACGTGTTCTGAAAGCAGTCTTTAGAATATCATCTTCTTTCACCCGCATTTGATGATACCTGGAACGTAAGTCAATCTTTGAATAAACAGACGAGCCTTGTAGTTGATCAAATAAGTCGTCGATTCTCGGTAGTGGGTAGCGGTTCTTGATGGTAAGTTTGTTCAACTCTCGGTAGTCGATACACAACCTGAATGTACCATCTTTCTTCTTGACAAATAAAACAGGAGCTCCCCACGGTGATGTGCTTGGTCGAATGAAACCACGCTCTAAAAGTTCTTGTAATTGGCTTTGCAGTTCTTTCATCTCGCTGGGTGCGAGTCTGTAAGGAGCGCGAGCTATTGGTGCAGCTCCTGGTACAAGATCTATTTGAAATTCAACGGATCGATGTGGGGGTAATCCCGGTAATTCTTTCGGAAATACATCGGGAAATTCTTTTGCAATGGGAACATCATTGATGCTCTTTTCTTCAGTTTGTACTTTCTCGACGTGTGCTAGAACAGCATAGCAACCTTTTCTTATTAGTTTTTGTGCCTTCAAATTACTAATAAGATGTTGCTTCGTGTTGCCCTTTTCTCCGTACACCATTAAGGGTTTTCCTTTTTCTCGTATAATGCAAATTGCATTTTTGTAACAGACGATCTCTGCTTTCACTTCTTTCAACCAGTCCATACCGATTATCACATCAAAACTCCCTAACTCTACTGGTATCAAATCAATCTTAAATGTTTCGCTAACCAGTTTAATTTCTCGATTCCGACATATATTATCTGCTGAAATTAATTTACCATTTGCTAATTCGAGTAAAAATTTACTATCCAAAGGCGTCAATGGACAACTTAATTTAGCATAAAAATCTCTACTCATATAGCTTCTATCCGCACCCGAATCAAATAAAACGTAAGAAGATTTATTGTCAATAAGAAACGTACCCGTAACAAGCTCCGGGTCTTCCTGTGCCTCTGCCGCATTAATATTGAAAACTCTTCCGCGGCCTTGTCCATTCGTGTTCTCCTGGTTCGGGCAATTTCTAATAATGTGGCCCGGTTTTCCACATTTATAACAAACTACATTGGCATAACTTGCTCCGACACTACTTGCTCCGCCATTACTCGTTCCGACACCATTTGTTCCTTTCGTTCTATTAACCCCTGGTCCGTAGACCTCACACTTCGCCGCGCTATGACCATTTCTTTTACACTTGTTGCAAAATTTGGTGCAGAACCCCGAGTGATACTTTTCACACCTTTGGCATAGCTGCTTCTGATTGTTGTTGTTGTTGCGGTTATTATTGTTGTTGGGATGATTGTTGTAGTTGATGTTGTTGTTGTTTTTGTTGTTGTTGTTGTTGTTGGGCCGTTTGTTGTAGTTGCGATTGATGTTGCGATTATTGGGATAATTGTTGCGATTATTGTTGTAATTGCTGTTGTTGTTGTATTGGTGATTCTTATCACCGTTTTCCTCCCACTTTCTTTTGACTTGCTTCACATTGGCCTCTTCAGCAGTCTGTTCTTTAATTCTTTCTTCAATCTGGTTCACTAGTTTGTGAGCCATTCTACGTGCCTGCTGTATAGAGGCGGGCTCGTGTGAACTTATATCTTCTTGGATTCTTTCCAGTAATCCTTTCACAAACGCGTCGATCTTCTCTTCCTCATCTTCGAATGCTCCCGGACACAATAGGCACAATTCTGTGAATCGTCTTTCGTACGTGGTAATATCAAATCCTTGGGTTCGTAACCCTCTAAGTTCTGTCTTGAGCTTATTGACCTCGGTTCTGGGACGGTACTTCTTGTTCATCAAGTGCTTGAATGCTGACCACGGTAGTGCGTACGCATCGTCTTGTCCCACTTGCTCTAGATAGGTATTCCACCATGTTAACGCAGAACCTGTGAAGGTATGCGTAGCGTACTTCACTTTGTCCTCTTCAGTACACTTACTTATGGTAAACACCGATTCGACCTTCTCGGTCCACCGTTTCAATCCGATCGGTCCTTCGGTTCCATCTAATTCCAAAGGTTTGCAGGCAGTGAATTCTTTGTAGGTGCATCCTACACGATTTCCTGTACTGCTAGATCCAAGGTTATTGTTGGTATGTAGCGCAGCCTGTAGTGCGGCTATGTTTGAAGCTAGAAAAGTACGGAATTCCTCTTCATTCATATTCACGGTGTGTCGAGTAGTCGGTGCCATTTCCTTCAAAATTGTCAAATGGAACAAGTTAATCATACAGAATATTAAGAGTAGTTAATAGTATTTCGTAGCATAATATGAACTCATTTATAAAAGCTTTTTCTTCATATTAGCGTTTTATAAGTTTAAATTCGGGTAGTACCTACCCGTTAAGTTCATACTTAGTAGCTAATATACAATTCAACTACTACAATTCTATATGAAAAACTGATTATAATAATATTTCGCGTTCAAACTTTTATACAATATTTTACAAACTTACAATACCGCTTATTTTACATAAAGCATGAAATATAGCACACAATAACTTTGATACAAGATAGTTGTGAAGATAATTCTAGCTAGTACACAAGTCGTTCAGCAAAGGCAATAAAGACACGTAATTCATACGTCCAGAAATAAGTCATGCATTCTGGTTTTACTAGGACTACTTCCCATCCTTGGTCTTGTGGAACATAACCGTTATGGCCGTTGATAAGACAGCGTGTTGTAACATCGTCAAAGGGACGAGGGTTACGTAATGTCCAACAGTCCCGTAACAATCTAAAAACCTCATTTCTTACCCCAATTACCGACTCCGTCACTTGTGGAAACGTTTTGTTTAATAGTTGTAGCCCGATGTTCTTGTTCTCACTTTGGTGAGAAGCGAACATTACTAATCCGTAAGCATAACATGCTTCTTTATGTTGCATGTTAGCCGCTTTTTCTAAATCACGAAGTCCAATATTCGGATATATTGAGTCAAAATAATTTCTTAACCCGTTGCGTAAAATAGCATTTGGGTTCCCCGCAATATATGTGTCAAAGTAAACACATCGTAACTTATGGGTTTCCCAATGTGATATCCCCCATCTTTCAAACGAAAGTCTCTTATAAACCAAGACATTCTTGGAACGTTCTTCGAATGTCTTACAAACTGATCTCGCCTTAAATAGTTGTGCCGAGGAATTCTGGCCGACTCTAGACAAGATTTCATCAATCATGTCTCCGGGTAGGTCTCTTAAAATATTGGGTTGTCTATCCATTTTGTGTTTTTAAACTGTAAAATAGACAAGAGTTAGATTCATAAAAAAAATAATTATTAATACAAGCAATTTTTACATATATCATAAAGCAAAAGCACACTATATTACATATATTACACCACACAAATACAACTATCTTATTCCGACTCGCTCGTTTCTTCTTCTTCGTTTTTGGTTCGTTTTGCCAAGTTTCTAGGGATATATGATGTTCCCCTAATACTACCAGTCGTTTTCCACAACGGTTTAGAAAAACCTGGTGGTTTAGAGGTTCCTGGGTCATTGTTACAACTTAAGGACTTCGGGGGTTGACGATACATATAAAGTTCATCGGGGTTGGAATTAGATTTCTCTATTTTTATGCCCTTTCCCTTATTATTTTCTTTTGCCTTTTTAAATTCAGTTGGGGTAATTTCTATAACATCATCGGAATTCTCGTCGGAATCCGATTCATCGGAGAATTGGTAATCCTCCCAATATTTTGCTTCCTTGGCGGAAACACCATTGACCATAATTAACCTTGGTCGGTTGGTTGAGGATTTTCTTTTACTTAACCGTTTTATTATTTCCCCCACCGGTTCTACTTCTTCATCCAGTTCCGATTCTTCTTCCGGTTCCGATTCTTCTTCCGGTTCCGACTCTTCTTCCGGTTCCTCTTCGGGAACTTGTGAATCAGTCCACGAATCATTCCAATTTACATTTGACTCTTCATTATTATTAGGTGAGTCAATGGGACTTGTTCTAGAAGTAGACATCTATCACATAATATCAAACACATTAAGTGATTAATATATCACATATTATTCATATGTTAAAAATATATAGTTTCCAACAAAAATGTTAAGCAATCATTTTTAAAGAAAACACGGTCGAAGTCCAGACTCACTAATGCATCCTAACAAACTCGATAAGACACACTAATGCAAATTTTCTGGTTCTCTAAGACCAACGCTCGGATACCAACTGAAATGTCCCGTTCTTATTAATTAATAACGTTCCATATTAATTGATTTCGTTGCGAGGTTTTGACCTCTATATGAGACGTTTTTCAAAGACTGCATTCATTTTTAAAACAAACCATAACCTTTATTTCATAAATAAAGGTTTAAAAAGCTTTACGTAGATTATCAAATAATGATAATCTAAAATATCCTGTTTACATACGACCATTACATAATGGTTTACAATACAAATATGTTACATCGAAATCAGTTTCTGGAATGCAGTTTTTACACAATATCATACAAACATGGACTCCAAATCTTGTCCTTATTTTAGTATGCAACAGCGGAAGCTCTTAGTATTCACCTGAGAATAAACATGCTTTAAACGTCAACAAAAATGTTGGTGAGTTATAGGTTTAACCTATATATATCATATCGTAACAATAGACCACAAGATTTCATATTTCAATACACATCCCATACATAGAGATAAAAATCATTCATATGGTGAACACCTGGTAACCGACATTAACAAGATGCATATATATAAGAATATCCCCATCATTCCGGGACACCCTTCGGATATGATATAAATTTCGAAGTACTAAAGCATCCGGTACTTTGGATGGGGTTTGTTAGGCCCAATAGATCTATCTTTAGGATTCGCGTCAATTAGGGTGTCTATTCCCTAATTCTTAGATTACCAGACTTAATAAAAAGGGGCATATTCGATTTCGATAATTCAACCATAGAATGTAGTTTCACGTACTTGTGTCTATTTTGTAAATCATTTATAAAACCTGCATGTATTCTCATCCCAAAAATATTAGATTTTAAAAGTGGGACTATAACTCACTTTCACAGATTTTTACTTCGTCGGGAAGTAAGACTTGGCCACTGGTTGATTCACGAACCTATAACAATATATACATATATATCAAAGTATGTTCAAAATATATTTACAACACTTTTAATATATTTTGATGTTTTAAGTTTATTAAGTCAGCTGTCCTCGTTAGTAACCTACAACTAGTTGTCCACAGTTAGATGTACATAAATAAATTGATAAATATTATCTTGAATCAATCCACGACCCAGTGTATACGTATCTCAGTATTGATCACAACTCAAACTATATATATTTTGGAATCAACCTCAACCCTGTATAGCTAACTCCAACATTCACATATAGAGTGTCTATGGTTGTTCTGAAATATATATAGATGTGTCGACATGATAGGTCGAAACATTGTATACGTGTCTATGGTATCTCAAGATTACATAATATACAATACAAGTTGATTAAGTTATGGTTGGAATAGATTTGTTACCAATTTTCACGTAGCTAAAATGAGAAAAATTATCCAATCTTGTTTTACCCATAACTTCTTCATTTTAAATCCGTTTTGAGTGAATCAAATTGCTATGGTTTCATATTGAACTCTATTTTATGAATCTAAACAGAAAAAGTATAGGTTTATAGTCAGAAAAATAAGTTACAAGTCGTTTTTGTAAAGGTAGTCATTTCAGTCGAAAGAACGGCGTCTAGATGACCATTTTAGAAAACATACTTCCACTTTGAGTTTAACCATAATTTTTGGATATAGTTTCATGTTCATAATAAAAATCATTTTCTCAGAATAAAAACTTTTAAATCAAAGTTTATCATAGTTTTTAATTAACTAACCCAAAACAGCCCGCGGTGTTACTACGACGGCGTAAATCCGGTTTTACGGTGTTTTTCGTGTTTCCAGGTTTTAAATCATTAAGTTAGCATATCATATAGATATAGAACATGTGTTTAGTTGATTTTAAAAGTCAAGTTAGAAGGATTAACTTTTGTTTGCGAACAAGTTTAGAATTAACTAAACTATGTTCTAGTGATTACAAGTTTAAACCTTCGAATAAGATAGCTTTTTATGTATGAATCGAATGATGTTATGAACATCATTACTACCTTAAGTTCCTTGGATAAACCTACTGGAAAAGAGAAAAATGGATCTAGCTTCAACGGATCCTTGGATGGCTCGAAGTTCTTGAAGCAGAATCATGACATGAAAACAAGTTCAAGTAAGATCATCACTTGAAATAAGATTGTTATAGTTATAGAAATTGAACCAAAGTTTGAATATGATTATTACCTTGTATTAGAATGATAACCTACTGTAAGAAACAAAGATTTCTTGAGATTGGATGATCACCTTACAAGATTGGAAGTGAGGTAGCAAACTTGAAAGTATTCTTGATTTTATGTAACTAGAACTTGTAAAATATATGAAGAACACTTAGAACTTGAAGATAGAACTTGAGAGAGATCAATTAGATGAAGAAAATTGAAGAATGAAAGTGTTTGTAGGTGTTTTTGGTCGTTGGTGTATGGATTAGATATAAAGGATATGTAATTTTGTTTTCATGTAAATAAGTCATGAATGATTACTCATATTTTTGTAATTTTATGAGATATTTCATGCTAGTTGCCAAATGATGGTTCCCACATGTGTTAGGTGACTCACATGGGCTTCTAGGAGCTGATCATTGGAGTGTATATACCAATAGTACATACATCTAAAAGGTGTGTATTGTACGAGTACGAATACGGGTGCATACGAGTAGAATTGTTGATGAAACTGAAAGAGGATGTAATTGTAAGCATTTTTGTTAAGTAGAAGTATTTTGATAAGTGTCTTTAAGTCTTTCAAAAGTGTATGAATACATATTAAAACACTACATGTATATACATTTTAACTGAGTCGTTAAGTCATCGTTAGTCGTTACATGTAAATGTTGTTTTGAAACCTTTAGGTTAACGATCTTGTTGAATGTTGTTAAACCATTGTTTATTATAACAAATGAGATATTAAATTTTTATATTATCATGATATTATGATATATAATATATCTCAATATGATGTATATACAGTTAAATGTCGTTACAACGATAATCGTTACATATATGTCTCGTATCGAAATCATTAAGTTAGTAGTCTTATTTTTACATATGTATTTCATTGTTAATACACTTAATAATATATTTACTTATAATTTAACATAATTAACCAAGTGTATCAATATCTTAATATGATTCATGTGTACCTAGTAAGACGTTGTTATAACGATAATCGTTATATATATCGTTTTCGAGTTTCTTAAATTAATAGTCTCATTTTTATGTATATAACTCATTGTTAAAATACCTAATGAGATACATACTTATAATAAAAACATGTTAACTATATATATAACCATATATATGTCATCGTATAGTTTTTACAAGTTTTAACGTTCGTGAATCACCGGTCAACTTGGGTGGTCAATTGTCTATATGAAACATATTTCAATTAATCAAGTCTTAACAAGTTTGATTGCTTAATATGTTGGAAACATTTAATCATGTAAATATCAATCTCAATTAATATATATAAACATGGAAAAGTTCGGGTCACTACAATATAAGTAGTGCCTCTAAGTCTTTAATGCAAAAACAACCGCGCCTAATTCCAAATCATGCGTCGTATAATTTTGTTCGTGAATCTTCAATTGTCTAGACGCATAAGCAATCACCTTCGTTCGTTGCATTAATACACAACCGAGACCTTGCTTTGATGCATCACAATAAATCACAAAATCATCATTCCCTTCAGGCAATGACAATATAGGTGCCGTAGTTAGCTTTTTCTTCAATAACTGAAATGCTTTCTCTTGTTCATCATTCCATTCAAATTTCTTCCCTTTATGCGTTAATGCAGTCAAGGGTTTTGCTATTCTGGAAAAGTCTTGGATGAACCTTCTGTAGTAACCAGCTAGTCTTAAAAATTGGCGTATGTGTTTCAGAGTTTTCGGGGTTTCCCACTTTTCAACAGTTTCTATCTTTGCTGGATCCACCTTAATACCTTCTTTGTTCACTATGTGACCGAGGAATTGAACTTCTTCCAACCAAAATGCACACTTTGAAAAGTTAGCGTACAATTCTTCCTTCCTCAATACTTCTAACACCTTTCTCAAATGTTCACCGTGTTCTTGGTCATTCTTTGAGTAAATAAGTATGTCATCAATGAAAACAATGACAAACTTGTCAAGGTATGGTCCACACACTCGGTTCATAAGGTCCATGAACACAGCTGGGGCATTAGTTAAACCAAACGGCATGACCATAAACTCGTAATGACCGTAACGTGTTCTGAAAGCAGTCTTTGGAATATCATCTTCTTTCACCCGCATTTGATGATACCCGGAACGTAAGTCAATCTTTGAATAAACAGACGAGCCTTGTAGTTGATCAAATAAGTCGTCGATTCTCGGTAGTGGGTAGCGGTTCTTGATGGTAAGTTTGTTCAACTCTCGGTAGTCGATACACAACCTGAATGTACCATCTTTCTTCTTGACAAACAAAACAGGAGCTCCCCACGGTGATGTGCTTGGTCGAATGAAACCACGCTCTAAAAGTTCTTGTAATTGGCTTTGCAATTCTTTCATCTCGCTGGGTGCGAGTCTGTAAGGAGCACGAGCTATTGGTGCAGCTCCTGGTACAAGATCTATTTGAAATTCAACGGATCGATGTGGGGGTAATCCCGGTAATTCTTTCGGAAATACATCGGGAAATTCTTTTGCAATGGGAACATCATTGATGCTCTTTTCTTCAGTTTGTACTTTCTCGACGTGTGCTAGGATAGCATAGCAACCTTTTCTTATTAGTTTTTGTGCCTTCAAATTACTAATAAGATGTAGCTTCGTGTTGCCCTTTTCTCCGTACACCATTAAGGGTTTTCCTTTTTCTCGTATAATGCGAATTGCATTTTTATAACAAACGATCTCTGCTTTCACTTCTTTCAACCAGTCCATACCGATTATCACATCAAAACTCCCTAACTCTACTGGTATCAAATCAATCTTAAATGTTTCGCTAACCAGTTTAATTTTTCGATTCCGACATATATTATCTGCTGAAATTAATTTACCATTTGCTAATTCGAGTAAAAATTTACTATCCAAAGGCGTCAATGGGCAACTTAATTTAGCACAAAAATCTCTACTCATATAGCTTCTATCCGCACCCGAATCAAATAAAACGTAAGCAGATTTATTGTCAATAAGAAACGTACCCGTAACAAGCTCCGGGTCTTCCTGTGCCTCTGCCGCATTAATATTGAAAACTCTTCCGCGACCTTGTCCATTCGTGTTCTCCTGGTTCGGGCAATTTCTAATAATGTGGCCCGATTTTCCACATTTATAACAAACTACATATGCATAGCTTGCTCCGACACTACTTGCTCCGCCATTACTCGTTCCGACACCATTTGTTCCATTCATTCTATTAACCCCTGGTCCGTAGACCTCACACTTTGCCGCGCTATGACCATTTCTTTTACACTTGTTGCAAAATTTGGTGCAGAACCCCGAGTGATACTTTTCACACCTTTAGCATAGCTGTTTCTGATTGTTGTTGTTGTTGTTGCGGTTATTATTGTTGTTGGGATGATTATTGTAGTTGTTGTTGTTGTTGTTGTTGTTGTTGTTGTTGTTGTTGTTGTTGGTCCGTTTGTTGTAGTTGCGATTGATGTTGCGATTGTTGGGATAATTGTTGCGATTGCTGTTGTTGTTGTATTGGTGATTCTTATCACCATTTTCCTCCCACTTTCTTTTAACTTGCTTCACATTGGCCTCTTCAGCAGTCTGTTCTTTAATTCTTTCTTCAATCTGGTTCACTAGTTTGTGAGCCATTCTACATGCCTGTTGTATGGAGGCGGGCTCGTGTGAACTTATATCTTCTTGGATTCTTTCCGGTAATCCTTTCACAAACGCGTCGATCTTCTCTTCTTCATCTTCGAATGCTCCCGGACACAATAGGCACAATTCTGTGAATCGTCTTTCGTACGTGGTAATATCAAATCCTTGGGTTCGTAACCCTCTAAGTTCTGTCTTGAGCTTATTGACCTCGGTTCTGGGACGGTACTTCTCGTTCATCAAGTGCTTGAATGCTGACCACGGTAGTGCGTACGCATCGTCTTGTCCCACTTGCTCTAGATAGGTATTCCACCATGTTAACGCAGAACCTGTGAAGGTATGCGTAGCATACTTCACTTTGTCCTCTTCAGTACACTTACTTATGGAAAACACCGATTCGACCTTCTCGGTCCACCGTTTCAATCCGATCGGTCCTTCGGTTCCATCAAATTCCAAAGGTTTGCAGGCAGTGAATTCTTTGTAGGTGCATCCTACACGATTTCCTGTACTGCTAGATCCAAGGTTATTGTTGGTATGTAGCGCAGCCTGTACTGCGGCTATGTTTGAAGCTAGAAAAGTACGGAATTCCTCTTCATTCATATTCACTGTGTGTCGAGTAGTCGGTGCCATTTCCTTCAAAATAGTCAACTGGAACAAGTTAATCATACAGAATATTAAGAGTAGTTAATAGTATTTCGTAGCATAATATGAACTCATTTATAAAAGCTTTTTCTTCATATTAGCGTTTTATAAGTTTAAATTCGGGTAGTACCTACCCGTTAAGTTCATACTTAGTAGCTAATATACAATTCAACTACTACAATTCTATATGAAAAAACTGATTATAATAATATTTCGCGTTCAAACTTTTACACAATATTTTACAAACTTACAATACCGCTTATTTTACATATAGCATGAAATATAGCACACAATAAATTTGATACAAGATGGTTGTGAAGATAATTCTAGCTAGTAAACAAGTCGTTCAGCAAAGGCAATAAAGACACGTAATTCATACGTCCAGAAACAAGTCATGCATTCTGGTTTTACTAGGATTACTTCCCATCCTTGGTCTTGTGGAACATAACCGTTATGGCCGTTGATAAGACAGCGTGTTGTAACGTCGTCAAAGGGACGAGGGTTACGTAATGTCCAACAGTCCCGTAACAATCTAAAAACCTCATTTCTTACCCCAATTACCGACTTCGTCACTTGTGGGAACGTTTTGTTTAATAGTTGTAGCCCGATGTTCTTGTTCTCACTTTGGTGAGAAGCGAACATTACTAATCCGTAAGCATAACATGCTTCTTTATGTTGCATGTTAGCCGCTTTTTCTAAATCACGAAGTCCAATATTCGGATATATTGAGTCAAAATAATTTCTTAACCCATTGCGTAAAATAGCATTTGGGTTCCCCGCAATATATGCGTCAAAGTAAACACATCGTAACTTATGGATTTCCCAATGTGATATCCCCCATCTTTCGAACGAAAGCCTTTTATAAACCAAGGCATTCTTGGAACGTTCTTCAAATGTCTTACAAACTAATCTCGCCTTAAATAGTTGTGCCGAAGAATTCTGACCGACTCTAGACAAGATTTCATCAATCATGTCTCCGGGTAGGTCTCTTAAAATATTGGGTTGTCTATCCATTTTGTATTTTTATACTGTAAAATAGACAAGAGTTAGATTCATAAAAAAAATACTTATTAATACAAGCAATTTTTACATATATCATAAAGCATAAGCATACTATATTACATATATTACACCACACGAATACAACTATCTTATTCCGACTCGCTTGTTTCTTCTTCTTCGGTTTTGGTTCGTTTTGCCAAGTTTCTAGGGATATATGATGTTCCCCTAATACGAGCCGTCGTTTTCCACATTGGTTTAGAAAAACCTGGTGGTTTAGAGGTTCCCGGGTCATTGTTACAACTTAAGGACTTCGGGGGTTGACGATACATATAAAGTTCATTGGGGTTGGAATTAGATTTCTCTATTTTTATGCCCTTTCCCTTATTATTTTCTTTTTCCTTTTTAAATTCAGTTGTGGTAATTTCTATAACATCATCGGAATTCTCGTCGGAATCCGATTCATCGGAGAATTGGTAATCCTCCCAATATTTTGCTTCCTTGGCGAAAACACCATTGACCATAATTAACCTTGGTCGGTTGGTTGAGGATTTTCTTTTACTTAACCGTTTTATTATTTCCCCCACCGGTTCTATTTCTTCATCCGGTTCCGATTCTTCTTCCGGTTCCGATTCTTCTTTCGGCTCCGACTCTTCTTCCGGTTCCTCTTCGGGAACTTGTGAATCAGTCCACGAATCATTCCAATTTACATTTGACTCTTCATTATTATTAGGTGAGTCAATGGGACTTGTTCTAGAGGTAGACATCTATCACATAATATCAAGCGCGTTAAGAGATTAATATATCACATAATATTCACATGTTAAAAATATATAGTTTCCAACAAAATTTGTTAAGCAATCATTTTTCAAGTAAACACGGTCGAAGTCCAGACTCACTAATGCAACCTAACAAACTCGATAAGACACACTAATGCAAAATTCTGGTTCTCTAAGACCAACGCTCGGATACCAACTGAAATGTCCCGTTCTTATTGATTAAAAACGTTCCATATTAATTGATTTCGTTGCGAGGTTTTGACCTCTATATGAGACGTTTTTCAAAGACTGCATTCATTTTAAAACAAACTATAACCTTTATTTCATCAATAAAGGTTTAAAAAGCTTTACGTAGATTATCAAATAATGATAATCTAAAATATCCTGTTTACACACGACCATTACATAATGGTTTACAATACAAATATGTTACAACAAAATAAGTTTCTTGAATGCAGTTTTTACACAATATCATACAAGCATGGACTCCAAATCTCGTCCTTATTTAAGTATGCGACAGCGGAAGATCTTAATAATCACCTGAGAATAAACATGCTTAAAATGTCAACAAAAATGTTGGTGAGTTATAGGTTTAACCTATATATATCAAATCATAATAATAGACCACAAGATTTCATATTTCAATATACATCCCATACATAGAGATAAAAATCATTCATATGGTGAACACCTGGTAACCGACATTATCAAGATGCATATATAAGAATATCCCATCATTCCGGGACACCCTTCGGATATGATATAAATTTCGAAGTACTAAAGCATCCGGTACTTTGGATGGGGTTTGTTAGGCCCAATAGATCTATCTTTAGGATTCGCGTCAATTAGGGTGTCTGTTTCCTAATTCTTAGATTACCAGACTTAATAAAAAGGGGCATATTCGATTTCGATAATTCAACCATAGAATGTAGTTTCACGTACTTGTGTCTATTTTGTAAATCATTTATAAAACCTGCATGTATTCTCATCCCAAAAATATTAGATTTTAAAAGTGGGACTATAACTCACTTTCACAGATTTTTACTTCGTCGGGAAGTAAGACTTGGCCACTGGTTGATTCACGAACCTATAACAATATATACATATATATCAAAGTATGTTCAAAATATATTTACAACACTTTTAATATATTTTGATGTTTTAAGGGTATTAAGTCAGCTGTCCTCGTTAGTAACCTACAACTAGTTGTCCACAGTTAGATGTACAGAAATAAATCGATAAATATTAGCTTGAATCAATCCATTACCCAGTGTATACGTATCTCAGTATTGATCACAACTCAAACTATATATATTTTGGAATCAACCTCAACCCTGTATAGCTAACTCCAACATTCACATATAGAGTGTCTATGGTTGTTCCGAAATATATATAGATGTGTCGACATGATAGGTCGAAACATTGTATACGTGTCTATGGTATCTCAAGATTACATAATATACAATACAAGTTGATTAAGTTATGGTTGGAATAGATTTGTTACCAATTTTCACGTAGTTAAAATGAGAAAAATTATCCAATCTTGTTTTACCCATAACTTCTTCATTTTAAATCCGTTTTGAGTGAATCAAATTGCTATGGTTTCATATTGAACTCTATTTTATGAATCTAAACAGAAAAAGTATAGGTTTATAGTCGGAAAAATAAGTTACAAGTCGTTTTTGTAAAGGTAGTCATTTCAGTCGAAAGAACGACGTCTATATGACCATTTTAGAAAACATACTTCCACTTTGAGTTTAACCATAATTTTTGGATATAGTTTCATGTTCATAATAAAAATCATTTTCTCAGAATAACAACTTTTAAATCAAAGTTTATCATAGTTTTTAATTAACTAACCCAAAACAGCCCGCGGTGTTACTACGACGGCGTAAATCCGGTTTTACGATGTTTTTCGTGTTTCCAGGTTTTAAATCATTAAGTTAGCATATCGTATAGATATAGAACATGTGTTTAGTTGATTTTAAAAGTCAAGTTAGAAGGATTAACTTTTGTTTGCGAACAAGTTTAGAATTAACTAAACTATGTTCTAGTGATTACAAGTTTAAAACTTCGAATAAGATAGCTTTATATGTATGAATTGAATGATATTATGAACATCATTACTACCTTAAGTTCCTTGGATAAACCTACTGGAATAGAGAAAAATGGATCTAGCTTCAACGGATCCTTGGATGGCTCGAAGTTTTTGAAGCAGAATCATGACACGAAAACAAGTTCAAGTAAGATCATCACTTGAAATAAGATTGTTATAGTTATAGAAATTGAACCAAAGTTTGAATATGATTATTACCTTGTATTAGAATGATAACCTACTGTAAGAAACAAAGATTTCTTGAGGTTGGATGATCACCTCACAAGATTGGAAGTGAGCTAGCAAACTTGAAAGTATTCTTGATTTTATGTAACTAGAACTTGTAGAATATATGAAGAACACTTAGAACTTGAAGATAGAACTTGAGAGAGATCAATTAGATGAAGAAAATTGAAGAATGAAAGTGTTTGTAGGTGTTTTTGGTCGTTGGTGTATGGATTAGATATAAAGGATATGTAATTTTGTTTTCATGTAAATAAGTCATGAATGATTACTCATATTTTTGTAATTTTATGAGATATTTCATGCTAGTTGCCAAATGATGGTTCCCACATGTGTTAGGTGACTCACATGGGCTGCTAAGAGCTGATCATTGGAGTGTATATTCCAATAGTACATACATCTAAAAGCTGTGTATTGTACGAGTACGAATACGGGTGCATACGAGTAGAATTGTTGATGAAACTGAACGAGGATGTAATTGTAAGCATTTTTGTTAAGTAGAAGTATTTTGATAAGTATATTGAAGTCTTTCAAAAGTGTATAAATACATATTAAAACACTACATGTATATACATTTTAACTGAGTCGTTAAGTCATCGTTAGTCGTTACATGTAAGTGTTGTTTTGAAACCTTTAGGTTAACGATCTTGTTAAATGTTGTTAACCCAATGTTTATAATATCAAATGAGATTTTAAATTATTATATTATCATGATATTATCATGTATGAATATCTCTTAATATGATATATATACATTAAATGTCTTTACAACGATAATCGTTACATATATGTCTCGTTTAAAAATCATTAAGTTAGTAGTCTTGTTTTTACATATGTAGTTCATTGTTAATATACTTAATGATATGTTTACTTATCATAGTATCATGTTAACTATATATATATCCATATATATGTCATCATATAGTTTTTACACGTTTTAACGTTCGTGAATCACCGGTCAACTTGGGTTGTCAATTATCTATATGAAACATATTTCAATTAATCAAGTCTTAACAAGTTTGATTGCTTAACATGTTGGAAACATTTAATCATGTAAATATCAATCTCAATTAATATATATAAACATGGAAAAGTTCGGGTCACTACAAAAGATGTACTGTATTTAAAAGATATAGCATGTACATTATAGGTGGGTATAGGATTCGGGCCCATTTGTACCATGCATCATTTAAATTTTGTGGTCTATCAAAATGATGAATTTTATTGTTTTAAGATAAACCTATGAACTCACCAACCTTTTGGTTGACACTTGAAAGCATGTTTATTCTCAGGTATGAAAGAAATCTTCCGCTGTGCATTTGCTCATATTACATGGAGTCGTTCATGGCATATAGAGGTCAGAACCTCGCAATGGGACCAACTGTTGAAGACTTCGTCCAGATGGATTAGGTCGGGTCGTTTCAACTTCCAATCTTGCAAATCCATTTCAAGTGATCATCCAATCTCAAGAAATCTTTCTTATTTATAGTAAGATATCTTTCTAATTCAAGGTAATACTCATATTCAAACTTTGATTCAATTTCTATAACTATAACAATCTTATTTCGAGTGGAAATCTTACTTGAACTTGATTTCGTGTCATGATTCTACTTCAAGAACTTTCAAGCCATCCAAGAATCCTTTGAAGCTAGATTAATTTTTGTCACTTCCAGTAGGTTTACCTACTAAACTTAAGGTAGTAATGATGTTCAAAACATCATTCGATTCATATATATATATATATATATAACTATCTTATTCGAAGATTTAAATTTGTAATCACTAGAACATAACTTAGTTAATTCTAAACTTGTTCGTAAACAAAGTTAATCCCTCTAACTTAACTTTTAAAATCAACTAAATACATGTTCTATGTCTATATGATATGCTAACTTAATGATTTAAAACCTGGAAACACGATGAACACCGTAAAACAAGACATAGCGGGCTGTTTTGGGTTTGATAATTAAAAAAAACTATGATAAACTTTGATTTAAAGTATGTTCTTCTGGGAAAATGATTTTTCTTATTAACATGAAACTATATCCAAAAATCATGGTTAAACTCAAAGTGGAAGTATGTTTTTTAAAATGGTCATCAAGACGTCGTTCTTTCGACTGAAATAACTGCCTCTTACAATATTGACTTGTAACCTATATTTCCGACTATAAACTTATACTTTTTCTATTTAGTATCATAAATTTCAGTTCATTATGAAACCATAGCAAATTGAATCACTCAAAATGGATTTAAAACGAAGAAGTTATGGGTAAAACAAGATTGGATAATTTTGCTTGTTGTAGCTACGTGAAATTTGTAACAAATCTATACAAACCATAACTTAACTAACTTATATTATATTATACATGTATTCTATCATATATTATGTAATCTTGGGATACCATAGACATGTATACAATGTTTTGACATATTATATCGACCCATCTATATATATTATTTGGGAACAACCATAGATACTCTAGATGCAGTAATGCTAGAGTTAGCTATACAGGGTTGAGGTTGATTCTAAAATAATATATATACTTTGAGTTGTGTTCTAGCCTGAGACTTTTATACACTGGGTCGTGGATTGATTCGAGATAATATATATTGATTTATTTCTGTACATCTAACTGTGGACAACTAGTTGTAGTATACTAACTTTGGACTGCTAACTTACCAAACTTAAATCATTAAAACGTAATAAAAAAATGTTGTGAATATATTTCAATCATACTTTGATATATATGTACATAATTGTTATAGGTTCGTGAATCGACCCGTGGCCAAGTCTTATTTTCCCGACGAAGGAAAACTCTGTGAAAGTGAGTTATAGTCCCATTTTTACTATCTAATATTTTTAGGATGAGAATACATGCAGTTTTGTAAATGATTTACAAAATAGACACAAGTATTGAAACTACATTCTATGTTGAATCGTTATACCGGATATTGCCCTTGTTGAACTTGGTAGCCTAAGAATTGGTGTTTATTATAATTGCCACCAATCGACGCGAATCCTAAAGATAGATCTATGGGCTTTGACACGCCTCAGTCAGAGAATTTGAACTGCTTTAGTACTTTGATATTTATATATGGGAATATTCTAGATGCATTTATTAATGTCGGTTACCAGGTGTTCAACCATATGAATGATTTTTATGCAGATTGCATGTTATTGAAAGATGAAATCTTGTGGTCTATTATTACAATTTGATATATAGGCTAAACCTATAACTCACCAACATTTTTGTTGACGTTTAAAGCATGTTTATTCTCAAGTGATTATTAAGAGCTTCCGTTATTGCATGCTAATTTATGGACAACAGTTGGAGTCAGCATGCTTGTATAATATTGTTTAAAAACTGCATTCGAAGACATATATATTGTTGTGTAATATTATTGTAAATCATTATATAATGGTCGTGTGAAAACGCTATATTTTAGATTATCATTATTTGATAATCGTCGTAATATTTTAAAGGTTATGGTTTGTTTTAAAAATCGAATGCAGTCTTTGAAAAACGTCTCATATAGAGGTCAAAACCTCGCAACGAAATCAATTAATATGGAACGTTTATAATCGATATGAACGGGACATTTCATGGGCTATATTATGAAAAGAAGTATTTTTACTCAGATGTATGTGAACTAATCTATGGCCCTAAGCCTATTACCTAAAGTCATGTAATATATTGTAGAAAGTATCATTTATCATATTTACATACCACTATAAGAAAAATGACCTTTAGTGACGAGAGCTATTGCTCACTGATAACATTAAATTAAGTTAGTGACCAAAATAGGTTGGTCACTTCTCGTCACTATAGATCCGTCACAAAATATTTTTATAGACCATAATACGAATATTGATCACTATAGTGACCATTTGTTTGATCACTAATATTGTATAGTGACCAAAATTTAGTGACCATTTTTTTAATGGTAACTAAATAGTATTATTAGTGACCAAATAATAAGTTGTCACTAAAAGATCGTCACAAATTATCATTTTTCTTGTAGTGTATAGATGGTTGTTTAGACATTCATTATTCATATAATAATCTAAATGGTGCGTGCGTGGTAAAAAAAAGTATGTGAATCCAACAACTTGCCTTTAAAACAAATGCACATATAGATACATGGTATTATATAAAGTATGCACATCTAATGGTATCTACTAATACCCTTAATTTAATGTGTGTCTATATTGTAAGGGTACAAACCAAAGTCCCACATCGGTCACGGGACAAAATAAATGTATGTATATAAGTCTAAGGAAAAGTCATTATATCACCAATTGATTTTAGAATAAGGATGAACTCTTAGGCTTATATTGCAGGACATTGTGTTTGGGCTATGCGATCCTAACAACTGGTATCAGAGCTAGGCTATAGCCCCGATGTGGTGGACGGCGAAATGGGCGCACCCCGATCGCACGCAGCAACGTGGCGCACCCTGCAGTTGTATGCAGCGATGAGTGGACCCAGCTATCGTTCGAGGGGACCCTGGCACGATGAGTTGATCACGGAAGTCTTCCGAGGTGGCTGTAAAGGTTGGATCTGGACTATCGTTGGAGGGGAGGCCCAGATAGACTTTGGTTTGAGGGCAGGTTTGTAAGGGTGCAAACCAAAGTCCCACATCGGTTACGGAACAAAACAAATGTACTTATATAAGTTTAAGAAAAAGTCATTCTGTCACCAATTGTGCTTGGAGTATGCGATCCTAACATATATTTCTTTGAGATAAACATCTTAACAACATTTACCACTTGACCATAAGATAGTAAGTGGTCTTATATTACCAATTAGCCATGAGATAGTAAGTGGTCTTATATTATTAAAGTAAACGATGAAGACATTATACCTAAGAACTTAAGTAACCCTAAAACCTAATTAAATCTAACATTGTGCCCACAATGGTAATTGACCCATATAAGTATTGTCCAATATATATGAGTGTATCAGTGTATGAAACACTAGAAGAACCTGAGTAAATGAAAGCGACGTTTCTGTATTTACGATGTCAAACCATCAATCATCATCGTCGCATACTCGCATGTTGCTGATAAAGTTGGTTCCTGCAACGACCTTTCTACACAAATCATGTTACGATTGCCCGGTAACATTGTTACTTCGGTTTGAATCTGTATCCAAACACCGGTACTCTCTTATCTCAAATCCTACCTTCAATCTCTGTTGTATTGGGCGAAAAAGAGGAAGATGAATCCTTCTTCGTACTGAATTTAACCGGCATAGCTGTCTGATTCAATTTTGTAGCAAATACGCTTTACATACTCTGCAATTTTGGTAAAGAAGTAATTTATTATGTTCCCTGTGTACATCACTTCATAGCGTCCCTATGTAGCGTTTGATGTGCATCTACAGGTAGGTATTCTGTCTTTATTACTTCACGTTATTGGTGTACTTTTATTTAAACTTTCATCAAAAGATTATCGAATAAGATTTTTTTTGTTCAAGCTATCAGTTAAAGATGAAATTTTTTACTCTTATAAAGCTTATCAATATTGTGGTCAAATATTTTGGGTCATCCATGTTTATAATTTTTATGATTTATTATGTTTGAAACATTCTTGTGGAATCATTCCAACAACGCTGCCATTTAAGAGCTTCAATTTGTTCTTATTAACTATGGCTATATTAAACTCCGTGAAATCACTTAAATAAGATGCAACTGTGTCTCTCCCAATTCAGTTTTGCATAGACATGACATTATATATGATCTTTTTGAGTTCAAATTACATCAATAAAACACCAAATGATTATTGCTCGATGAAACACCAACGGTCGAGGTTATTCAAAATGACTGCAAACATTCTTGGATTCAACCAAGAATTCATAATGAGACATATTTCTCCATTAATTGTCCTTCAAATCAACTGCACTTCTCGTAAAAAATACACTCGAATACGTTTTACAACCTCCATTATTTTATTACTCCCGCTTACAATTATAGTTTGGAAGTATTTATGAACGTCCTTGTTGATGCATATTTGTAATCCCTAGTTATATTGTACTTATCCGTTTACTTATTGTCCGACTTGTAATATCGTATGTTATTGAATTATTGAATGTTGGTTTATAACCATGAATGTTGTAACAACCCGACTTTTTCCGTTATTATCGTTACTTATCCGTTAAATATTTAACGGTGATTACTTAGATGTAATACCCCGTCAGAATTCACTAACGGTGTATTAACTCCGGTCCTACAGTTTAGCGGTCACGCCCTCTATATGAGACGTTTCCAAAAAGTATTCGCATTAATTATCAAAGTAAAGTCATTTGTTAAAGAAAACGTAACTTGAAAGTATTTGACATAAATGACTAACGTAAATGAACCCAAAATATCTCAATAAGTAAATACTTTAGATGTGAATAATTGTTCTTGAAATAAAGACTTTAAAATATGCTGGATACCGTCCAGTTCTAGCAGCAGACAGCATAACAACTTCAATATAGCGGAAGCACTACCTCTATGGACCTTAGATAAAACATGCAAAACGTCAACGAAAAACGTTGAGTGAATCTACAGGTTTAGTAAAGCATTTCGTAGGTTAGGCCACAAGATTTTCTAAAAAACATCGTAAGAAAAGTATACATTATCATGAGCACTTGATTATAAAGCTTTAACATTTGTGTATAGCCGAGCCATACGTCTTCAGTTTACCCTATCTAAGCGATACACCGATCAAGTGTACGAGTAACAACAAAATAAGCACCAGTTATGCTGCGGTGAGGTTTGTCAAACCTAATGGTACCATCCCTATAAGTCGAGCTTACAAAGTAACTAATATAATCAAGCTAAGGGATTTTTGATCTGAACTCATATGTATATGTTTAAGTTACTTGTGCCTAATATGTAAAACATTTGTAAAAAGCATGTATCTCATCCCCGTAAAAATATAGTAGGGACTGTAGACTCACCTTAGCAAGAGCACCTGAAATATCTTTGCAAAACGTACTGTAGTCGAACAATCTCGACCGAACAACGCAACCTAATCATGTAAGTCACCTTAAGTATACACATATAGGTCATACTATGTCAACCCATAGTGTACGCAAAGTCCTAGTGCTCAGACTGACTCAACAAACAAGTAAAAGTCAACTAGTCCAAGCAAGTCAACAAAAGTCAACCAAAGTCAAACCAAAAGTCAACTCGGTCAAAGTGGTCAACTAAAGTCAAACATCTCAGTAGGTCATGCAAACATGGTCAACATGTCAAACCTAGGTCAAGTATCACTTTACAACTTATAGTTAAGCAAATTGCACATTCGCAGTTTAAAGCATGCCTTCGAAATACGTATATCGTAGAAAGATTCAACTATAGCTCATAGCACATAAATCATAAAATTATGACCAACTCCAGATCACATATATACTTAAAATCTATTCCAAAAAGTCTAGCCAAAGCCTCATACGATAATTAAAAGTCAGAAGGGGTCTAGTTACAGTTTACTAAATCAGTTTCAGCACCCGCATCAGTTTTGAAATATTTCTCAAAAAATATAGAAAATATATTTTGATGAACGGCCAATTGGATTCATCTCAAAACATTCCAAAATTTTAGTGGTAAAATAATCAAAGACATATCTTTAGCCAATGCGTACAGTTTAATCAATCTTTACAGACCTTCCAGTTTTGTTCATCAAAAAGACATGTCACTTAGACTTGCATATATTTCATGGAAAATCATGTTTTTGTAAGTTCGCATACAAATGAAATATGTCAAGTAACATATAAACTAACCATATTCTAGAAGATCAAAGTCTCATTCAACTCCTAGTTCACTCTAGAAATTTTTGTTTAACATTCAAATCAGTTTCAACTCACTAAACAATACGAATCTTCGTTTTAACATATCGGAAGCATTACAAAAGCGTTTAACGTAAATCTTAGTCTAACATGCATGGTTTTTTCAAGGAATACAATAATAAACTTTTCATTAGCCAAATCACAAAGTAATCAAGTCAGAAAATTCATATTACGAGCATAACCTAGTCAAAACTTCGATTAAGCATAAATTGAGCATACGATAACGAAATCACGCAAAATCAAAGTCTAAAATTAATAACTTTTAGATATATATCCATCTAAACATAATACAAGATCAGTTCATAAGTCAATTTTATCAGACCTACAAGATACAAATTCATTTTTCATGCAAACATCACCAATCGAGCAATCAAACGATAATTAACAACACAAAACACCATTAATTGAGCACTAGACTCTAATACACTATGTAATTGCTTAAAAATCTGAATTATAGAAATTAGGGTTACTAGTTATACCTTAAAATCACGAATTACTAGCACGTACGTGTAGGGAACGACACAAGGAACAACGTTCGTACACGGGGTTTGATCTAATTTTAAGTTTTGAGGGTGGTGGTGTGATGGCGGCCGACTGTTCCAAGGGGGAGAGGGGAGAAGAAAATCGGCCAAAAAATAAAATAAGAATGAGGGTTTCTCAAGTGATCTAGCCTTTTATATCGGGTTAGGGCCTCAAATTAAATAATTAAAGTCCAATACTAGCAAACATGAGTACAAAATAGAAACACAAAGGGGCTAGGGGGTGGTCGGCCGAATGGCCCTATCATGGGGTCTCGAGCTCGTTTTTGCTTAACTCTTGGTACGCGCGTGGTCCGTTTTGAGCGCCATTAACCGTACCGAGTCTCCGGAACGTTAACTAGTCGTTGAAACGAAATCACCGAGTTTAATTTCGTAAATAAATAATAAATTAAAAATAATTTTCGTAAAGTCAATAATTATTGAAAATAATTATTTTGTCGTTTTTCTGAGTTCCGTAAACTGAAAAGCTTTCTAGGCGATTAACTTAATCGTAACGTTTTCTAATTATTTTGCTATTCGAAATAAGTCCATAAATTAATATAACATATTAATTCAAGTAATCCACTAGGATCAAATATGCATTTAGTCTTATTAAACACACAAAGTCTAAGTAAACATCGTTAAATACATAACGGATAAGTAACGATAGTAAACGAAAAAAGTCGAGTTGTTACATTACCCACCTGTTATGAAAAATTTCATCCTGAAATTTTAGTGCTCATCCACTGTAGTCGTCTCCTCGGGAAACAGTTGTGGATACTTCAGTCTCATCTGATCTTCACGCTCCCACGAGAATTCTGGTCCTCTACGGGCATTCCATCTAACCTTAACGATTGGAATTCTGCTTTGCTTTAATTACTTGACCTTATGTCCCATAATCTCAACAGGTTCTTCAATGAAATTAAGATTGGGATCAACTTGTACCTCGTCTAAAGGAATTACCAAACTTTCATCTGATAAGCATTTCTTCAAACTGGAAACATGAAAAGTATCATGAATCTCACTAAGTTCTTGCGGTAGTTTCAGCCTATACGCTACTGGACCAATTCTTTCGGTAATTTCAAACGGTCCAATATATCTCGGACTTAACTTTCCTCTTTTGCCAAAGCGTACTACACCCTTCCAAGGTGATACCTTGAGCATAACTTTGTCTCCAACCTGAAATTCCAAATCTTTCCTTCTAATGTCGGCATAATTCTTTTGACGATCTCGCGCTATATTCATCCTCTCTCATATCTGCGCGATCTTCTCAGTCGTTTCGTGCACAATCTCAGGACCAGTCAATTGACTATCTCCTAACTTAGTCCAACATACAGGTGATCTGCACTTTCTGCCATACAGTGCTTCAAAAGGCGCTGCCTTTATACTTGCGTGATAACTATTGTTATAAGAAAACTCTACTAACGGTAGATGTCTATCCCATCCAATTCCAAAGGTAATAACACACGCTCTTAACATGTCTTCCAATGTCTGGATGGTTCTCTCGCTTTGACCATCAGTTTATGGATGGTACGTTGTACTCATGTCTAAACGGGTTCCCATGGAATCTTGCAAAGCTTGCCAAAATCTAGATGTAAATCGGCTATCTCTGTCAGAAATAATGGATATCGGCACTCCATGAAACTACTTCCTTTATGTAGATCTGTGCCAACTTCTCTGTAGAGACCCGTCCTAATCCATAAGAACGAATACAATAACATTTGGTTACATCGCGAGGTACTTGACCTCTATATGATACATTTTACAGACTTAGTAATAATCTTGATGAACTCAACGATTCGAATGCAACGACTTTCGAAATATGTCATGAATGACTCCAAGTAATATCTTTAAAATGAGCAAATGCACAGCGGAAGATTTCTTTAACACCTGAGAATAAACATGCTTTAAAGTGTCAACCAAAAGGTTGGTGAGTACATTAGTTTATCATAATCATTCATTTTCATCATTTTAATAGACCACAAGAATTTCATTTCCATTTCTCATAAATATACGTCCCACGCAAAGAGACAAAAATCATTCATATGGTGAACACCTGGTAACCGACATTAACAAGATGCATATAAGAATATCCCCTATCATTCCGGAAAATCCTTCAGACATGATAAAACAACATCGAAGTACTAAAGCATCCGGTACTTTGGATAGGGTTCGTTAGGCCCAATAGATCTATCTTTAGGATTCGCGTCAATTAGGAAATCGGTTTACTAATTCTTAGGTTACCAAGCAAAAGGGGCATATTCGGCTTTGATCATTCACTCATATAATGTAGTTTCAATTACTTGTGTCTATTTCGTAAAACATTTATAAAAATTACGCATGTATTTTCAGCCCAAAAATATAAAGGGTAAAAAGGCAAATAAAATCACAATACTGTATTTTGTAGTAAAAATACATATGACGACATTGAACAATGCATGGTTGGCCTCGGATTCACGAACCTATATCATTTTTATATCTATTAAAACGTATAATCGTAATCGAACAAATTTATATTATTATTATTAGTGATATAACTTTCATATTAATAACTTATTTACTTCATTATACTTTTCATTTTATATATTTTAAATAAAAGTATTTATATACTTAAATTATGGTTATTATGTATTTTTATATAAATAATCTTTGTTTGATGTATTAATAATACTAATAATAGTAATGATAGAAATAATACTAATTATGATAAAACTCATGATAATAATAATGATAAAATAACTACAATACTTTCATAATTATATTCAATAATTATTATCTTAGGTTTAATTTTAATTATATTATACTTTGTGTATATATTCAAAAAGATTAATATTTACATGATTTTATTAGTATATATATATATAACTTATTATAAAAAAATATACCTAATTTGTTATATAATAGATTGTTAATATGATTAATACATTTTTATATGTAATATTACTTCTAAGTATAGTTTCGTATAAATAATATTTATTTGGTAAAATAACGTTTATAATAGTAATAAAAATCGTATTTGATTATAATGATAACAATACCGATATTAATGATAATTATAGTAATGATATTAGTAATGATAATTAAATGGTAATAATACTTACTACTTAATACTAATAAAAATAATAATAATAATAGCAATCTTATTATTAAAGATAATAATATAACATTAGTAATATAAATAATGATAATTGTAATTATATTCATGATAGTAATAATAAATAATAAATAATAACTAATACTTATATTAATAACAATAACAATAACAATAATATTAATACTAGTAATAATAACATAAATTAATAACAACAATAATAACAATAATAATAATAGTATTAATAATAAAAATAATAAATGATAATTAAACTACCTTATAAGCTCATCTTAAAAAGAATTGCACTCAGCAGGGATTGAACCCGAGACCTCTAGCTCCCCGACAACCACCCTTAACCATTCCACCGAACCCGTTTTTCTGTTATTATTCGATACCCGTATATATTTAACTTATCACTATGCCAGTTCTACGTCTTCTTCTCCCTTCCAAGAACCAATCGACTGGAACCCCTAAAGTTTAAATGTCTGGTTTTTGGATTCGTATTAAAAACACAAAAGCGATTAACTAAGGTTAATTGAATTAACAATCAAAGAAAAAAATGCGAAGAAACAGACGACTGTTGTTCATCGATAGAAAAAATAAAATTAAATCTTTAATTTCGATTTTTAAAACGTTTTACACAAAAATTATAACACGAATATTGTTTCAAATCGATCTTATAAACTCTCTTAATCGTTAATTTAACTGCAAACATCAAAACTAGCTCCAATTTTTACGATGAACGCTCCGGTTGACTTTGAAAACCAAAACTTTGACCTCCAAATTCGTATTCGATATGAAAAATTGGCACTTGAAACTTTATAGGAAATTTAAATGAAAGATTTCTAACATCTTTGCATTTACAGATTTTAAAATGTGATTTGAATTTGGGGTTTTTGACAAAATGGCTAAGAACAGAGAATAAACTCTGTGTTCTTCAAATAATTCTTTTGATTTTGCTTTTCCAACTCGAATTGTACTGATAGGGAATTAAATAAAGGTTATCAGATATATTTCCAGCTAATTTGCTCAATTACCACTTGTTTTGTAGTTAGGATATGGCGACACACAATATTCCCTCAGGTACGAATATAATTAAAAAAATTAAAGATGATAACAACAGCTAACAGATTTTTAGATGCTTCTATTTGAGGGATTCAATTAGGCAGACACAAACAAAATATTCTGTAAAATTCGATGGGGATGTGCATCAGGAGTCGCAACTGTATCGGATTCAATATATTTATCAGTATATGTATAATATACCTCTATATGTATTTATCCGTATTTATATTTTATAGATTATAGTTAAATTTTATTACTAATATAAATAATATTTTATTACTCTTAATAATAGTAATACAAATACAAATTTATAATAACATATTAGTAATAATAATATTATTACTAATGATAACTATAATAATTATTATAAAATGTATAACAATGATATTATTAATAACAATAATATTAACAATAATAATACTAATTATAATCATAATAACAATAATACTAATAATAATAATAATATATTATTTTATATATATACCAACTTTCATATCTATATATTATCTTTTGATAATAGTAATTATATCTAACACTGATTTTAATAATGGTAATAAAAATATTAATATTATTAATGGTACTAATAATATTATATTAATTTTATTGATAATATTAACATTAATAATACAACAACTTATACTTATCAAATTTCATATGTATATATATACTTATAATAATATTATTGATACAAATATTAATATCAATATTAATGTTGATGATAATATTAATGAAAGTAATGATCATAATTTTAATATAACATTATATTTTAACTTATAAATACATATAATACACTAACCTTATATTTCATATTTATTTATATAGTAATCTATTTGAATATTTTATACTTGTTACAATGTACATATAATATTACTTATACATAGAAATCAAATATATTTATATATATAATTGTTTTAGATTACATCTAATTATTTTGTATTTTACATATTTAGTTCTAATGTTTATTTTATAATTTCAAATTATTATATATACAAACATTCATATATACACATATTTATTTACAACCATTGTTCGTGAATTGTCGGGAATGGTCAAAAGGTAATTGAATACAGGAACGTAGTTCTAATATTTTCGAGACTCAACATTATAGACTTTGCTTATCGTGTCAGATTCAAATAAAGATTTGGTTTAAATTTGGTCAGAAATTTCCGGGTCGTCACATTCTCCATCTTATCCGTCTCCTTAATCGGTAGAAAATGAGCTGACTTTGTGAGACGATCAACGATAACCCAAATCGTATCATAACCTTCCACAGTCTTGGGTAACTTCGTAATAAAATCTATAGTATTATTTTCCCACTTCCATTGGGGAATCTCTGGCTGTGTCAGCAATCCTGATGGTTTCTGATGCTCCGCCTTGACTTTAGCACAAGTCAAGCACTTACCTACATATGTAGCGATATCAGCTTTCATGTTAGGCCACCAGTACAGTGCCTTAAGATCTTGGTACATCTTGTCTGATCCAGGGTGAATAGAATACCTTGTCTTGTGTGCCTCATCTAGCACTAGTTCCCTTAATCCACCAAACTTTGGTACCTATATTCTGTCGATGAAATATCGGGTTCCATCTTCTCTAATAACAAACTTCTTATTAATTCCTCGAAGGGAATCGGTAGCAACGTTCTCTTCCTTTAACGCCTCTAGTTGTGCATCGTGTATCTGAGAAGTAAGGTTCCTTCGAATAGTCATATTCAATGCTCTAACTCGAATAGGCTTAACTTTTTCCTTCCTACTCAATGCATTTGCAGCTACATTAGCCTTGCCAGGATGATAGCAAATGTCACAGTCGTAGTCATTCAATAGTTCGATCCAACGTCTCTGTCTCATATTAAGCTGTTTCTGATCGAAGATATGCTGTAAACTCTTGTGATCCATGAAAACTGTAAACTTAGTACCATACAGATAGTGTCTCCACATCTTCAGTGCAAAGACCACAGCACCAAGTTCTAAATCGTGAGTCATATAGTTCTGTCCGTGTATCTTCAATTTTCGTGATCCGTATGCGATCACTTTCTTACGTTGCATCAATACGCAACTAAAACCGTGTCGTGAAGTGTCGAAGTACACCACAAAATCCTCGGTTCCTTCAGGTAAAGAAAAAATCAGTGCAGTCGTTAATTTCTCTTTTAACAATTGAAATGTAGCTTCATGCAACTCTGTCCATTCATACTTCTTACCCTTATGAGTCAATGTTGTTAACGGTGGAGCGATAGTAGAAAATCCCTCAATGAATCTTCTATAATAACCGGCAAGACCTAAGAATTGTCGTATCTGTGTTGGCGACTTAGGAGTCTCCCATTTCTTAACCGTTTTTATTTTCGCGGGATCAACTTGAATACCATTGACACCTACAATATGACCCAAAAATTGCACTTCTTGAAGCTAAAAGTCACACTTCAAAAATTTCGCGTACAATTGCTCCTTCCTGAGCATCTCTAGTAGCAAACGAAGATGTTGCTCATGCTCTTTCTAGTTCTTGGAGTATACCAGAATATCATCGATAAACACAATAAAAAACTTGTCTAGATACGGCTTACACACACGATTCATGAGATCCATGAACACAGCCGGTGCGTTCATTAATCCAAACGGCATTACTGTGAACTCATGATGCCCATAGCATGTTCTAAACGTTTTCTTCAGTATATCTGTCTCTTTTACCCTCATCTGATGGTAACCTGACCTCAGATCAATCTTAGAGTAACATGCGGATCCTTGTAATTGATCAAATAAGTCATCAATCCTCGGCAACAGATATCTATTCTTGATAGTTAACTTATTTAACTCCCTGTAATCAATACAGAGCCTCATAGATCCATCTTTCTTTATCACAAACAGTACAGGAGCTTCTCATGGCGAAGAACTCGGTCGAATGAATCATTTGTCTAAAAGTTTTTGTAGTTGACTAGACAACTCTTGCAATTCTGGTGGTGCAAGTCTATACGGTGCACGTGCTGCTAGAGCTGCTCCGGGAACAAAATCAATCTGGAACTCTACATCTCTATGCGGAGGTAATCCGGGTAACTCATCTGGAAAAACATCGGGAAATTCTCTAACAATGGGCACATCTTTGAGTTTCTTGCCTTCAGATTCAGTTTTGCTCACGTGAACCATCATAGCAAGACAACCATTTCTTATGCGTTTTTGCGCCTTCAAACAGTTAATAAAATGTAACGGCGTATTGCTTCGCTCTCCATACACTATTAGAGGTTCACCTTCGATAACAGGAATACGAATCGCTTTCTGGTGACAAACAATGTCGGCTCTATTCTCGGCTAACCAGTCCATTCCAACCACAAGGTCAAAACTTCCTAGCTTAATCGGTATCACATCTATCTTAAACAACATTCCAGCCGAAGTCAAAGTGCAACCACGGTAAACCTTATCAGCACTCATTAGATTACCATTCCCTAGTCCTGTAGAGTATGAGTTTTCTAATGACGATATAGGATTCTTAAGTCTGTGGCAAAAATCTCTAGACACAAAGCTTCTATCAGTTCCGAAATCGAAAAGTACATAAACATGTTGATTATCGAGTAGAAACGTACCCGTGACAAGCTTGGGATCATCACGAGTTTCATTAGAGTTAATGTTGAAAGATCTTCCTCTTGCAGGTTCAGCAGTCTTAATAGCAGTTGGGAAATCCTTCCAAAAATGACCTTCTTTTCCGCACCCATAGCACATATTCAAACCAGCTTTACATTCCACAGCCACATGTCCACTCTTTTTACACTTATCACACTTCTTCAAAAAATCTCCCGGATGATGCATATTACATTTAGCACACAACGGGAATCTTCCCTTATAGCTAGAACTAGCATTCGGAGTTGCAGTGTTGCCCTTAGCGTTATCTTGTTTCTTAAAACGCTGCTGATTGAAATTCTTCCCCGAGTTATTGCTGTTCCATTTCCTCTTGTTATCATAAGTCTTAGACTCAGTTGAGGCAGGAGTTTTCCCTCGCTCTTCAACTTGATCCATTAACTCACCAGCCATCTCAACAGCCTCTTGTATATTTCTTTGCTTCGAAGTAGTCACACCGCTTTGAATATTCTCGATTAAACCTCTCGCATACAGAGTGATCTTGCGGTGTTCGGGAGTAACCATGTATGGACACATGAGAGCGAGCTCAAAGAACCTCTTGTTGTAACTGGCCAAATTAGTACCCACTAGCTTCAAGTTTTGGAGTTCACGCTCCATCTTAAGAGTTTCAGTGTAAGGACAATACTCTTCTATCATCCATCGTTTCAAATCCTCCCATGAAGTCTCAAAAGCCTGGTCCATGCCTAAAGAATTTGGATAAGTATTCCACCATGTCAAGGCGCCATCTGATAACTTAGCAGATGCAAACTTCGTTCTATCCGCATCTCTACAACAGCTGATACGAAAAACAGATTCAAGCTTCTCAAACCAACGAGTTAAACCAACTAGGCCTTCGGTGCCATTAAACGAGTGTGGTTCACAGCTCAAGAAAGTCTTGTACGTACACCCTTCTTGTCCATTGTTCTAAGCATTAGTGGTATCCTAGTTTCGCTGATTTGCAGTGTTGACAGTGTTGCTGTTAGTTCCGTTACAGAGTTCTGCTACAGCCTCGGTTGTTCCTTCGGTGATCCACCGATGAACATCAGCTTGGGAAACTGGCTTTGGTGGCATTATCATTCTGGTCAGGATAACACACTCGGTTAGTGTCAATGAAATCGATACATAAAAATATACTAGCAACGGGAATGATGAATAGTAGGTCATATTAAATCATAACGATTCTAGTAGGACTAGAAATAAGTAGTAGTGATACATAGTGCTTAGTAGTAACAATAATAAGAACAATGTACACTAGTAACATTAACACTAACTAGCAATAACATTTGCAACACTAAGCATGATAAATTACTAGGAAATCCAACACTTAACTTAATAAAATTATCATTCATAAATCATGCATAACCAAGAAAATAACACATCCTTCATGTCATAAGTAAAACCACAAAAGTAATGACCAAATCTAGTAATGTATGTGCGAGTATCAAATAATAAGATAATAATAATCAAATAATTTCTAATAGCGTGGAACAAGTCCAAACGAGCGATCTCTATTACCGCTTTTCGAGCTCCTTCAACAAGTACTCGACCATTTTATCCAAATTCTCGTCTCGTAATGTGAGGTCATTGGTGTTGTTGTCATTAGCAGCATCAGTGGAGGTACTAGGTTTAGAAGTAGAAGTAGAAGTAGAAGCATCATAGGGATGGAAACGTTAACACATCTTTAGCGACTGACTGTCATAGCGAAAGCTCTTACAAAATGGGTTGTTGCCTTGAGCAGGTCCTTTAGGTATCCTACAGTGGTCTCTCAGTCCGTAGGGGTTAGAGAAATTGGGACAACGAATAGACGATTTAGTAACAGTATGTGTGAAAGGACCAGTTCATATACATTATAAACAATTCACAATAGTTGATTACATCGCGAGGTATTTGACCTCTATATGATACGTTTTACAAACATTGCATTCGTTTTTAAAAGACAAACTTTCTTTACATCAAAAATTGATGACATGCATACCATTTCATATTACATCCAACTATAATTGACTTAATATTAATCTTAATGAACTCAACGACTCGAATGCAACGTCTTTCAAAGTATGTCTTGAATGACTCCAAGTAATATCCTTAAAATGAGCTAATGCACAGCGGAAGATTTCTTTAATACCTGAGAATAAACATGCTTTAAAGTGTCAACCAAAAGGTTGGTGAGTTCATTAGTTTATCATAATCCATCATTTCCGTAATAGTAATAGACCACAAGATTTCAGTTTCTATAAATATCCGTACACTCGCAAGTGTATAAAAATATTCTATAAGTTGTAGGCACCCGGTAACAAGCCTTAACGTTCATGTTTTACCCTCTGAAGTACACCAGATCAGGTGTGTTTAAAATAACCTCGAAGTACTAAAGCATCCAATAGTCAGGATGGGGTTTGTCAGGCCCAATAGATCTATCTTTAGGATTCGCGCCTACCGTACATAGACAAGTAGTTTAATGTTACCAAGCTAAGGGTATATTTCTGGTTTAAACCCACGTAGAATTAGTTTTAGTACTTGTGCCTATTTCATAAAACATTTATAAAACAGCGCATGTATTCTCAGCCCAAAAATATATATTGCAAAAGCAATTAAAAAGGGAGCAAATGAAACTCACAATACTGTATTTCGTAGCAATTATGTATATGACGGCACTGAACAAGTGCAGGGTTTGTCTCGGATTCACGAACCTATATTAAGTATATATATTTAAATGTTGGTCAATATATGTCTAACAATTTAGGTCAAGTCGTAGTGTATCACAATCCTAATGCTCGAGACCGACATACAAAAGTCAACAAAAGTCAACTTGACCCAAAATGACTTTCAAAATCTATACATGTTTATTATATAACTTATATATAGTAGTTTTATATATTTAAATATATTTATCAGATCTTATTATACTAAATAATACAAGTCATTTATTAATAAATAAAAATTTATATTAAAATTCATATATGATAAAAATTTACTTTTATATATCTCAAGTAATAAAATTTATAAAATTCACTTAATATCATAAAATATATAGTGGTATGTATTATTAATGTAATTACATTACGTGTGGTAAAAATATCTTTGTACGCATATTTATTTGATAAAATAATATTGATAATAATAATAATGATAAAAATAATAAAATGATAGTTTCAATAAAAATATTAATTTTTAGTAATAAAGATAATTTTAGTAATAACATCAACTGATAACAGTTATAATAATCGTTTTAATAATAATATTAAAATTAATGATAATTCAGTTGACCATATCTTTTAATCCGTTCATCGAAACCACACGATTTCTAAATGAAAAGTTATTAATTTTTTTCTTCAGCTTTTCAACGACATGCATATCATATAACTTATCTCAGTAGCATATGTATCAAATTCGTGATTTATCATAAACTATTTAACGACGAAACTAAGCATACAAACATGCATAATCATATATACTCGAGCACTAGTCAGGGATACACTATTAATATATAAAAGATAAGATATGAATGCTCACGTATCAATATTGTGATTCAATATTGCAGGAAAGTACGTAGACGCAACGAAAATGATAAACGTTAGGTTGACCTCACGAGCAATACCCTCGATTAATACCCATAACCTTCATAGCTATAACCCATAATTTCCTTAGCTATATCCAATTTGAAAACTTATTTTGAAATCGTCTGAATATAACTCCGTCATAGTATTTTATGTATACTAATAATATCTTGAAATAGTACTAAGTAAATATATATATATATATATGTAATTCGATTGAGAGAGTTTAGAGAAATATATTTTCAAATTTCTATGAAATAATGAAACCTATTGAATTCTATTTATAATAGATTTTTGAATTATTAAAGTGAATTATTAAAGTATGAATTATTAAAGTGAATTATTAAAGTATGAATTATTAAAGTGAATTATTAAAGTATGAATTATTAAAGTATGAATTATTAAAGTGAATTATTAAAGTATGAATTATTAAAGTGAATTATTAAAGTATGAATTATTAAAGTTAAAGTAAAGTAAAAGTAAAGTAAAGGTAAAGTTAAAGTATAGTAAAAGTATAAAACTATGTACGTATAATACGCGTATAAAAATATATAATATTAATTTAAATCGTTATATATATTTAATAAAATAAAATATAAATATCGTTATCTTTATCATACTGGTTAAGTAATGAGTTGTCAAAAAGAATAGATTTCTTAAATCACAGTGGACCTCATAACATAGGCCCGTAATCATATCATAATGTATCTGATAATTCAATCATTTGATATTATCTCTTAATTCTGTCGATAAATATATCGAAACAAATATGTTCATGTAAAGTATCATATATCTAATACTTTGTTAATGTTTTCAGTTAATATTATATATTATATATACATATCTATATACACATAATTGTTCATGAATCGTCGAACACGGTCAAATGGTAATTGATTACATGAACGTAGTTCCAAACTTTTTAAGATTCAACATTACAAATTCTGCTTATCGTGTCGGAAACATATAAAGGTTAAGTTTAAATTTGGTCGGAAATTTCTGGGTCGTCACAGTACCTACCCGTTAAAGAAATTTCGTCCCGAAATTTGATCGAGGTCGTCATGGCTAACTATAAAAATGTTTTCATGATGAATATGAGTTGCTAAATAGAGTTTTATCATCATTGAGTAATATAGATAAAATAATTTGATTACGCGAAGAGTATAAGTGAAGCTATCGCAAGAGAGTGAAATGAGTAAACGTATATTCGTTTTAACCGATGACGTAGTTATGATTGATTTTCGGAATTCATGGGATTTAAAGAAAATCTTTGCAATAAGATTTGGTTCTTCGGCGATTAAGGAAATCAGGATCTTCTTTGATTAAATGCGATAATCTGTCTCGATTTCTCTGTCTGATATTTTACTATAATTCCACCCCCTTCGTTTCTTTATTTCCACATCTCACACCTTCTAGTCTTTCTCCCCAATTCATACTTTAAAGCATTCGTTAATATGCTTCATCCAATATTGATTCTTGATATACTCTTAACTTTCATGTATGTCATTCTTCTTTTTCATCTACCACCGGAGGAAGTTATTTTCTTCTACCATTACCTTGGGGTTATTGTGTTTTTCATTCTCCCATGTCTTTATATTGCTATACGCATTGATATACACGGTTTGTAATTTCGGGGTTGTTATCGGGCTTTATATTCTCCATTATATTTCGGAGCTTCATGCTTTCGTTTTCTCTTTCCGACCTTAAGTCAAGCGGATAATGGTCCAGAATTCGTAGATATGAATTTTTGGATGAACATAGTTAATGTTCCAAGAAGAAAATCGTAATGGCACGATCTTGATTTGGCAAATTACCAGAATATCTGAAAATATAGAGCTATCAAGATGATATGTTCTTAATATATTTGGAAATTGGGTAGAATGTAAGAGTCGTGTAAACAGTACATGATGACGGTATGTTCTGTGAATCATCACGTTCTATTAGAAACTCAGCATGACTTACTGTAATATAATCACGTTGATCAAGTGTCATTATATTATACTAACTCATGCTTCAGTTCCCAACACTACTTCAAAAACATTCCTATTTTAAATTCAATTTTTTTTTTTTTAGAATTTAGAAACTAACACAGTTTCTTTTTATGTTGTAACGCAGATATTGCGAAGAGATAAAAGATTTCAGATAAGAATAGTTGTGAAAATATCTTCAGGAATATCGAAGATATTATAATAAAAGATACGATAATATGGATGATGAAGAAGATTTGTCTGTGAAGGTTTAGAATAAGAAGTAAGTTGTTTGCTAACGATTTCAGTAGACACTGAATCATTTGGATCCTTTGAAGGCAGGTTTAGTCTTTGTGATTTGTCCACAGCCTCCTTCATGGTCTGCTCAATCCGTTTTCCAGTTTCAAACCTTCTCCTTTTCTCAGCTTTACCACCATACTATTCTTTATCATCAAACTTTTAACTGTTAAAGTCGTTTACAGTTTTTGCTGCTTCATCAGCATTTTTCCAATTTCGGAGAACTAGTTCATGGTTTGGGATGTTTTTCAGAAAATTCACATTCGAAGTATGTAAGTCTAGGAGATAGACGTTATATGTATAACTTTTGACGTAAAATTGTCGCGAAATTCAAAATACTGATTGCTAATTCCCGGTAGTTGGTGTGACAATTATTGTTACAGGATGTAGGTGAGTACATGATGGGGTTTTAATGAATAAGTATAGTGGCTTTTCGGAGAGGCTTAAGTCGGAGGTTAATGAAGTTGTTGATAAGTTTACTGCTAATGTGGCGAGATATGAAAGGTTCCCCGGTAACAATGATGAAGGGGTAATTGTTATAATAAGGTTTATTCGTATAAACAAATGAAGGTGATTTGCTGGAGCTGTGACAAAACTGTCTATTTTGGAAAGAGATTGAAAAATTATATTTGGTAAAAAATATCAAAGGATCTGACATGGATACGTGTTAAACTATAACTTTGGTTTCGAGAGCTTTTCGGATGCATGACAGTGGGTAATATGTGGTTGGATCATCATCTCGCATGTCTTTAGGAATTTTGAAGTGTTTGAACACATATTGTAATTGTTAATATACATATGATGTTCTAAGATTTTGAATGATACAAATATTTTTGTGAGTTCCATGAATAGAAATGAGGTTCTAGGACAGTTTTGAAGTCAAAGTATAGTTTTGAAAGATGTAGGAATCTAAGAGTGAGGATTTTGGTTATATCTTGAATCGAATTCTGAGATTTCAAAATCAGAATATGTAATTAGATTTTGAATGAGTATGGTTGTTTTGATTTTTATAAAAGAATGTATATTGTTGTGAAAGTAGGGAGTATAATGGATGATTTGCTGAATCAGATTCGAAGAATGTAACATATTAATTGTGAATTTATATATCTCTCGGGTATTACCTACCCGTTAAAAAAAAATTCACAATTAATATTTTGTACAAAAGAATTTTATTACAGTCTTTATGGAAATATATATGTGTATATTTCTTCAGATGTAATATTGATTTAATGAGTTAATATTAAATTAAACTCATTTGATTTATGGTTAAGGCGAGGATAGATAATTTCTAAACTTTAGAAATTACATAATCGCCGTAGAATGTTTCCCCAATGAAGTTATGAATCAATACTTCATCGTTGTGGTATTCCTTGGTATCTACATGGCGTATGACGTCGATGCTCGTGGGACAGATTGTGAAGTTGAGGTTTGCAATGCGGTTGTTGTTGGTGGTGGTAATGGTACTGTTGATGTTGTTGATGGTGGTACTGGTTATGCTGTTGGTGCTGCTGCTGGTGTTTGTAACCTTTGCACCATATTCTCCAAAGCCACTACCCGAGCGCGAAGCTCGTTGACTTTTTCTATTACACCGGGGTAATTGTCGGTTCGGACGAGCAGATAAATAAGATCTAGAATTTGGTGTAGTATACAATCATGACGAGATACTCTGGAAATGAGAGAGAAAATGGTGTTTCGGACAGGTTCGCCGGTAAGTGCTTCAGGTTCATTGCCAAGAGGACAATGTGGTGGATGAAAGGGATCGCCTTCTTCTTGTCTCTAATGGTTAAGTAGATTACGAACCTATCCCCAATTCATCTAGAATAGATGATGGCTAATTGGTTGATTCATTCCGGTCACGCTGCTTTCGGAGCTCATGTGTAAATCCATATCGGCATAGCTGTCGAAATCCAAGGAACTCGAACTGGTTGAGGGATCCATCTTGTATGATCAGGGAAAGAATTTTTTGGTATGAAATAGATTGTAGAATTTAGATTTGGTATTCTTCAATACATAATTTACATATGTATATATAATACCAAAATCCCATAAATTACGGAGGAATCTTTGAAAGATGTCAGTCAAAGTTCACAGTAACAGATATGCTAAGATAAGAATTCGTCTATACACTATTATGCAATAAATGTAGGAAAACGCGTCTAGACTTAAGAATGATAAGCAGGTAATTTCCTAAGGATGGTAAGTAGATGATTTCCGACTAAAAATGATAAGCAAAAATTTTGACATGCAGACACGGTCGAAGTCCAGACTCACTAATGCATCTTAACAACTATCAGTTAGACACACTAATGCAAGACCTGGTTCGCTAAGACCACCGCTCTGATACCAACTGAAAGGACCCGTTCATATATATTATAAACGATTCACAATAGTTGATTACATCGTGAGGTATTTGACCTCTATATGATACGTTTTACAAACATTGCATTCGTTTTTAAAAGACAAACTTTCTTTACATCAAAAATTGACGACATGCATACCATTTCATATTACATCCAACTATAATTGACTTAATATTAATCTTAATGAACTCAACGACTCGAATGCAACGTCTTTCAAAGTATGTCTTGAATGACTCCAAGTAATATCCTTAAAATGAGCTAATGCACAGCGGAAGATTTCTTTAATACCTGAGAATAAACATGCTTTAAAGTGTCAACCAAAAGGTTGGTGAGTTCATTAGTTTATCATAATCCATCATTTCCGTAATAGTAATAGACCACAAGATTTCAGTTTCTATAAATATCCGTACACTCGCAAGTGTATAAAAATATTCTATAAGTTGTAGGCACCCGGTAACAAGCCTTAACGTTCATGTTTTACCCTCTGAAGTACACCAGATCAGGTGTGTTTAAAATAACCTCGAAGTACTAAAGCATCCAATAGTCAGGATGAGGTTTGTCAGGCCCAATAGATCTATCTTTAGGATTCGCGCCTACCGTACATAGACAAGTAGTTTAATGTTACCAAGCTAAGGGTATATTTCTGGTTTAAACCCACGTAGAATTAGTTTTAGTACTTGTGCCTATTTCATAAAACATTTATAAAACAGCGCATGTATTCTCAGCCCAAAAATATATATTGCAAAAGCAATTAAAAAGGGAGCAAATGAAACTCACAATACTGTATTTCGTAGCAATTATGTATATGACGGCACTGAACAAGTGCAGGGTTTGTCTCGGATTCACGAACCTATATTAAGTATATATATATTTAAATGTTGGTCAATATATGTCTAACAATTTAGGTCAAGTCGTAGTGTATCACAATCCTAATGCTCGAGACCGACATACAAAAGTCAACAAAAGTCAACTTGACCCAAAATGACTTTCAAAATCTATACATGTTTATTATATAACTTATATATAGTAGTTTTATATATTTAAATATATTTATCAGATCTTATTATACTAAATAATACAAGTCATTTATTAATAAATAAAAATATATATTAAAATTCATATATGATAAAAATTTACTTTTATATATCTCAAGTAATAAAATTTATAAAATTCACTTAATATCATAAAAATATAGTGGTATGTATTATTAATGTAATTACATTACGTGTGGTAAAAATATCTTTGTACGCATATTTATTTGATAAAATAATATTGATAATAATAATAATGATAAAAATAATAAAATGATAGTTTCAATAAAAATATTAATTTTTAGTAATAAAGATAATTTTAGTAATAACATCAACTGATAACAGTTATAATAATCGTTTTAATAATAATATTAAAATTAATGATAATTCAGTTGACCATATCTTTTAATCCGTTCATCGAAACCACACGATTTCTAAATGAAAAGTTATTAATTTTTTTCTTCAGCTTTTCAACGACATGCATATCATATAACTTATCTCAGTAGCATATGTATCAAATTCGTGATTTATCATAAATTATTTAACGACGAAACTAAGCATACAAACATGCATAATCATATATACTCGAGCACTAGTCAGGGATACACTATTAATATATAAAAGATAAGATATGAATGCTCACGTATCAATATTGTGATTCAATATTGCAGGAAAGTACGTAGACGCAACGAAAATGATAAACGTTAGGTTGACCTCACGAGCAATACCCTCGATTAATACCCATAACCTTCATAGCTATAACCCATAATTTCCTTAGCTATATCCAATTTGAAAACTTATTTTGAAATCGTCTGAATATAACTCCGTCATAGTATTTTATGTATACTAATAATATCTTGAAATAGTACTAAGTAAATATATATATATATGTAATTCGATTGAGAGAGTTTAGAGAAATATATTTTCAAGTTTCTATGAAATAATGAAACCTATTTAATTCTATTTATAATAGATTTTTGAATTATTAAAGTGAATTATTAAAGTATGAATTATTAAAGTGAATTATTAAAGTATGAATTATTAAAGTGAATTATTAAAGTATGAATTGTTAAAGTGAATTATTAAAGTATGAATTATTAAAGTGAATTATTAAAGTATGAATTATTAAAGTGAATTATTAAAGTATGAATTATTAAAGTTAAAGTAAAGTAAAAGTAAAGTAAAGGTAAAGTTAAAGTATAGTAAAAGTATAAAACTATGTACGTATAATACGCGTATAAAAATATATAATATTAATTAAAATCGTTATATATATTTAATAAAATAAAATATAAATATCGTTATCTTTATCATACTGGTTAAGTAATGAGTTGTCAAAAAGAATAGATTTCTTAAATCACAGTGGACCTCATAACATAGGCCCGTAATCATATCATAATGTATCTGATAATATGATATTATCTCTTAATTCTGTCGATAAATATATCGAAACAAATATGTTCATGTAAAGTATCATATATCTAATACTTTGTTAATGTTTTCAGTTAATATTATATATTATATATACATATCTATATACACATAATTGTTCGTGAATCGTCGAACACGGTCAAATGGTAATTGATTACATGAATGTAGTTCCAAACTTTTTAAGATTCAACATTACAAATTCTGCTTATCGTCTCGGAAACATATAAAGGTTAAGTTTAAATTTGGTCGGAAATTTCCGGGTCGTCACAATGTGGTTCGGGTTCAGGTTCAGATTCGGGTTCCGGGTCCTTCTCGGGATCCTCCTCCGGTTCTTCGTCATCTGATTCCTCTTCTTCTTCCACTTCGGACTGCCTTTCGGGTTCAGACTCGGTATCATCAGCAAACTCGAGTATAATATTCCCTTGTGCTTGCACAGTTTCCTCGAATTTCGTGTTGGAGTCGGTAAGAATGATAGGATTGGAAGAAGTCATCTAGCACTTAAAAAGTAACACAAGGTTAGTTCATTTAGTAATCATGTCATCATAGAAATCAAGTAAAATAATAAATAACGTAGCTAGGGTTCATGTAACTTAACAAGTCTAGGGTTATAGTCTAGACTCAATAGATGTCCTAATGTTCGACTCTCTAATGCAGCCTAGTCCTTGGTAATCGATCTGCTCTGATACCAAATGTAATACCCCGTCAGAATCCACTAACGGTGTATTAACTCCGGTCCCACAGTTTAGCGGTCACACCCTCTATATGAGACGTTTCTGAAAAGTATTCGCATTAATTATCAAAGCAAAGTCATTTGTTAAAGAAAACGTAACATGAAAGTATTTGACATAAATGACTAACGTAAATGAACCCAAAATATCTCAATAAGCAAATACTTTAGATGCGAATAATTGTTCTTGAAATAAAGACTTTAAAATATGCTGGACACCATCCAGTTCTAGCAGCAGACAACATAACAACTTCTGTATAGAGGAAGCACTACCTCTATGGACCTGAGATAAAACATGCAAAACGTCAACGAAAAACGTTGAGTGAATCTACTGGTTTAGTAAAGCATTTCGTAGGTTAGGCCACAAGATTTTCTGGAAAACATCTTAAGAAAAGTATACATTATCATGAGCACTTGATTATAAAGCTTTAACATTTGTGTATAACCGAGCCATACGTCTTCGGTTTACCCTATCTAAGTGATACACCGATCAAGTGTACGAGTAATAACAAAATAAGCACCAGTTATGTTGCGGTGAGGTTTGTCAAACCTAACGGTACCGTCCCTATAAGTCGAGCTTACAAAGTAACTAATATAATCAAGCTAAGGAATTTTTGATCTGAACTCATATGTATATGTTTAAGTTACTTGTGCCTAATATGTAAAACATTTGTAAAACGCATGTATCTCATCCCTGTAAAAACATAGTAGGGACTGTAGACTCACCTTAGCAAGAGCACCTGAAATATCTTAGCAAAACGTACTGTAGTCGAACAATATCGACCGAACAATGCAATATAATCATGTAAGTCACCTTAAGTATACACATATAGGCCATACTATGTCAACCCATGGTGTACGCAAAGTCCTAGTGCTCAGACTGACTCAACAAACAAGTAAAAGTCAACTAGTCCAAGCAAGTCAACAAAAGTCAACCAAAGTCAAACCAAAAGTCAAGTCGGTCAAAGTGGTCAACTAAAGTCAAACATCTCATTAGGTCATGCAAACTTGGTCAACATGTCAAACCTAGGTCAAGTATCACTTTACAACTTATAGTTAAGCAAATTGCACATTCGCAGTTTAAAGCATGCCTTTGAAATACGTACATCGTAGAAAGATTCAACTATAGCTCATAGCACATAAATCATAAAATTATGACCAACTCCAGATCACATATATGCTTAAAATTGATTCCAAAAATTCCAGCCAAAGCCTCATACGATAATTAAAAGTCAGAAGTCAGAAGGGGTCTAGTTACAGTTTACTAAATCAGTTTCAGCACGCATATCAGTTTTGAAATATTTCTCAGAAAATATAGAAAATAGATTTTGATGAACGGCTAATTGGATTCATCTCAAAACATTCCAAAATTTTAGTGGTAAAATAATCAAATACATATCTTTAGCCAATTCGTACAGTTTAATCAATCTTTACAGACCTTCCAGTTTTGTTCATCAAACAGACATGTCACTTAGACGAGCATATATCTCATGGAAAATCATGTTTTTGCAAGTTCGCATACGAATGAAATATGTCAGGTAACATATAAAATAACATATTCCAGAAGATCAAAGTCTCATTCAACTCCTAGTTCACTCTAGCAATTTTTATTTAACATTCAAATCAGTTTCAACTCACTAAACAATACGAAACTTCGTTTTAACATATCGGAAGCATTACAAAAGCGTTTAACGTAAATATTAAGTCTAACATGCATGGTTTTTCTCAAGGAATACAATAATACACTTTTAATTAGCCAAATCACAAAGTAATTAAGTCAAAAAATTCGTATTACGAGCATAACCTAGTCAAAACTTCGATTAAGCATAACTTGAGCATACGATAACGAAATCATGCAAAATCAAAGTCTAAAATTAATAAATTTTTTATATATATCCATCCAAACATAATAAAAGATCAGTTCATAAGTCAATTTTATCAGACCTACAAGATACAAATTCATTTTTCATGCAAACATCACCAATCGAGCAATCAAACGATAATTAATAACACAAAACACCATTAATTGATCACTAGACTCTAATGCACTATGAAATTGCATAAAAATCTGAATTATAGAAATTAAGGTTACTAGTTATACCTTAAAATCAAGAATAGCTAGTACGTACGCGTAGGGAACGACACAAGGAACAACGTTCGTGCACGGGGTTTGATCTAATTTTGAGTTTTGAGGGTGGTGGTGGTGTGATGGTGGTCGACGGTTCCATGGGGGAGAGGGGAGAGGGGAGAAGAAAATTGGCCAAAAAAAATAAGAATTAGGGTTTCTCAAGTGATCTAGCCTTTTATATATCGGGTTAGGGCCTCAAATTAAATAATTAGAGTCCAATACTAGTAAACATGAGTCCAAAATAGAAACACAAAGGGGCTAGGGGGTGGTCGGCTGAACGGCCCTATCATGGGGTCTCGGGCTCGTTTTTGCTTAACTCTTGGTACGCGCGTGGTCCGTTTCGAGTGCCGTTAACCGTACCGGGTCTCCGGAACGTTAACTAGTCGTTGAAACGCAATCACCGAGTTTAATTCAGTAAATAAATAATAAATTAAAAATAATTTTTGTAAAGTCAATAATTATTGAAAATAATTATTTTGTCGTTTTTCCGAGTTCCGTAAACTGAAAAGCTTTCTAGGCGATTAACTTAATCGTAACGTTTTCTAATTATTTCGCTATCCGAAATAAGTCCATAAATTAATATAACATAAAGTCTAAGTAAACATCGTTAAATACATAACGGACAAGTAACGATAGTAAACAGAAAAAGTCGGTTGTCACATTAGACTTTATGTTTTTAACATAATTAAATACATACTTGATCCTATTGGATTACTTGAATTAATATATTATATTAATTTATGAACTTGTTTCGGATAGCGAAATAACTAGAAGACGTTACGATTAAGTTAATCGCCTAGAAAGCTTTTCAGTTTACGGAACTCAGAAAAACGATAAAATAATTATTTTTAATAATTATTGACCTTATGGAAAACTTATTTAATATATTATTATTTAATGGATTAAACCCGGTGATTTCGTTTCAACGACTAGTTAACGTTCCGGAGACCCGGTACGGTTAACGGCACTCGAAACGGACCACGCACATATGAGTATTTATCAAAAACGAACCCATGAGCCACCTTAGTGGACCCATCGGCCGAATCCCCCCTCCCCATAAACCCCCCCTAAATGGACTTAACTTGGGCTACAAGGTCATTTGTGGTTAGTTAGGCCCTAATTTTGATCTATAAATAGAAGCTTAACCCCAAACCCTTATCCCTTTTCTTTTTCTTGGCCGATTGAATCCCCTCTCCCCCTCTCTTGCTTTCGTCAACCACCACCACCATAGAATCACCATCATCAAGTTGCAATTAGATCAAACCCCGTGCATAAACATCGTTCTCTCGTCGTTCTACACACATATGTATAAGCAATTTCATATTCTAAGGTATATTTGTAAACCCTAATTTTTATAAATCGGTATTTTTTTTGTCAATTGCATGGTGTAATCAAGTCTAGTGCTCTATTGATGATATTTAGAGTTTTCGTTTATCGTTTAGTTGCTCGATTGTGGTTGTTTGCATGAAAAACGAATTTGTATTTTATGAATCTGATAAAATTGACTTATGAACTGATCTTGTATGTATCTAGGTGGATAGAGGTTGAAAAATTAATAAGTTTGGACTTTGATTTTTGCTTGATTTCGTTATCGTATGCTCAAGTTATGGTTAATCGAAGTTTCATTAGGGTTTCACATGTAATCCGAATTTTCTGAGTTGTGTGATTTATGATTTACCTAATGAAAAGTGTACCACTATAATCTTTGTGAAAATCATGCATGTTGGACTTAAGATTCGTGTCAAAAGCTTTTATAATGCTCTCGGTGCGTCAAAACGAATATTCGTGCTTTATAGTGTGCTGAATCTATTTTCAAAGTTAAACAAAAATTGCTAGAGTGAACTAGAAATTGATTGAGGCTTTGATCTTCTGGAATATGTTATTTTACATGTTCCTTGATGTATTTCATTTACATAATAACTTCTGCAAAAGTGATTTTCCATGTGTTATAAGCTTGACTAAATGAAATGTCTGTTTGATGACTAAAACTGAAGGGTCTATAAAGATTGGCTAATCTGTACAAATTGGCTAAATTAATGTCTTTGATTATTTTACCACTAAAACTTTGAGATGTCTGGAGTAATCTTCATTTGTCCGTTAGTCAAAATCTATTTACGAGAAATGTTTCAAAACTAACGCGCGTGTAGAAACTGATTTGGTAAATCGTAACTAGACCTTTTCTGAAACCTGACTTGTGTACATCGTATGAGGCCTTGGATGGACTTTTTGGAATCGATTTTGAGTCTAGTTGTTATATGGAGTTTTCCATGAATTTAGGAATTATGTGCTAAGTGTTATACTTGATTCTTTCCATGATGCGCGTATTAAGAACATACGATAAATTGCGAATGTGCAAATTACTAAACTATGAGCGATAACGTGTTATATGACCTAGATTTGACATGTTGACCATGATTGCATGACCTACTGAGATGTTTGACTTTAGTTGACCACTTTGACTGAGTTGACTTTTGAGTTGACTTTGGTTGACTTTGGTTGACTTGCTTGGACTAGTTGACTTTTAATTGCTTATTGAGTCAGTCTGAGCACTAGGACTTTGCGTACACTATGGGTTGACATAGTGTGACCTTTATGTATACTTAAGGTGACCTATTTGACTAGGTTGCGTTGTTTGGTCGAGATTGTTCGACTACAGTACGATTTTGCTAAGATATTTCAGTGCTTTTGCTAAGGTGAGTCTACAGTCCCTACTACATTTTACAGGGATGAGATAATATGCTTTTTACAAATGTTTTACATATTAGGCAAAAGAAACTTAAACGAATATACATATGAGTTCAGATCAAAAATCCCTTAGCTTGATTATATTAATTACTTTACGTAAGCTCGACTTATAGGGACAGTACCGTTAGGTTTGACGTACCTCGCCTCAACCTATGAGGTGCTTATTATGTTGTAACTTGTACACTTGATCGGTGTATGCTTAGAAAGGGTAAAAGAAAGATGTTATGTGATGACCCGGAAATTTCTGATCAAATTTAAACTTTAATCTTTATATGTTTCCGACACGATAAGAAAAATCTGTAATATTGAGTCTCGAAAGTTTTGAAATTTATATTCATGTAATTAATTACCCTTTGACTATGCTCAACGATTCACGAACATTTATGTGTATACTGATATGTATATATAATATATACTTATTAATTGAAAACATTAACAAAGTATTAGATATAAAATACTTTACATAAAAGTATTTGTTTCAATATGTTTATCGATGGAATTAAAAGATAATATCATATGATTAAATTATCAGATACATTAAATTATGATTACGAGTCTCTGTTATGAGGTCCACGTTGATTTGAGAAATCATTTCTTTTTAACGGTATTCGGAATATTTGGTAATGTGATTTACAAGTAAGAACAAAAGTGTCATTAACGAGAATTAGACAAAAGTTAGCGGAGATTCATGCTTAACTTTCAATGCATGCTTTACGATGATTGTCTCGTGTCTTTTGGTAAGATAATGATTAGTTTTCATAATATTGAAAACGTTTTACGATATAGATAAAACCTTTTTAAAGGATGATTTGGAATATAATTAATTTTGGAAAACCAAATTTATAAGTACTTGATTTAGTTTCAAGCGTACAAAAACATTTTCAGTTTAAAAAGAATTTTATTATTAAAATGTATATAACTTTGATAAATATCTAGAACCACTTTTGACAACTCATTACTTAACCAGTATGATAAAGATAACGATATTTATATTTTATTTTATTAAATATGTATAACGATTTAAATTAATACGCGTATTATACGTACATAGTTTTATATTTTTACTATACTTTAACTTTACCTTTACTTTACTTTTACTTTACTTTAACTTTAATAATTCATACTTTAATAATTCATACTTTAATAATACACTTTAATAATTCATACTTTAATAATTCACTTTAATAATTCACTTTAATAATTCATATTTTAATAATTCACTTTAATAATTCATACTTTAATAATTCACTTTAATAATTCATACTTTAATAATTCACGTTAATAATTCATACTTTAATAATTCACTTTAATAATTCAAAAATCTATTATAAATAGAATTCAATAGGTTTCATTATTTCATAGAAACTTGAAAATATATTTCTCTAAACTCTCTCAATCGAATTACATATATATATTTACTTAGTATTATTTCAAGATATTATTAGTATACATAAAATACTACGACGGAGTTATATTCAGACGATTTCAAAATAAGTTTTCAAACGGGATAGAGGTAAGGAAATTATGGGTTATAGCTATGGAGGTTATGGGTATTATTCGAGGGTATTGCTCATGAGGTCAACCTAACGTTTATCATTTTCGTTGCGTCTACGTACTTTCCTGCAATATTGAATCACAATATTGATACGTTCGTGAATCCGAGACAAACCCTGCACTTGTTCAGTGCCATCATATACATAATTGCTACGAAATACTGTATTGTGAGTTTCATTACTCCCTTTATATATATATTTTTGGGCTGAGAATACATGCTGAAATGTCCCGTTCTTATTGATTAAAAACGTTCCATATTAATTGATTTTGTTGCGAGGTTTTGACCTCTATATGAGACGTTTTTCAAAGACTGCATTCATTTTTAAAACAAACCATAACCTTTATTTCATAAATAAAGGTTTAAAAATCTTTACGTAGATTATCAAATAATGATAATCTAAAATATCCTATTTACACACGACCATTACATAATGGTTTACAATACAAATATGTTACATCGAAATCAGTTTCTTGAATGCAGTTTTTACAAAATATCATACAAACATGGACTCCAAATCTTGTCCTTATTTTAGTATGCAACAGTGGAAGCTCTTAGTATTCACCTGAGAATAAACATGCTTTAAACGTCAACAAAAATGTTGGTGAGTTATGGGTTTAACCTATATATATCAAATCATAACAATAGACTACAAGATTTCATATTTCAATACACATCCCATACATAGAGATAAAAATCATTCATATGGTGAACACCTGGTAACCGACATTAACAAGATGCATATATAAGAATATCCCCATCATTCCGGGACACCCTTCGGATATGATATAAATTTCGAAGTACTAAAGCATCCGGTACTTTGGATGGGGTTTGTTAGGCCCAATAGATCTATCTTTAGGATTCGCGTCAATTAGGGTGTCTGTTCCCTAATTCTTAGATTACTAGACTTAATAAAAAGGGGCAAATTCGATTTCGATAATTCAACCATAGAATATAGTTTCACGTACTTGTGTCTATTTTGTAAATCATTTATAAAACCTGCATGTATTCTCATCCCAAAAATATTATATTTTAAAAGTGGGACTATAACTCACTTTCACAGATTTTTACTTCGTTGGGAAGTAAGACTTGGCCACTAGTTGATTCACGAACCTATAACAATATATACATATATATCAAAGTATGTTCAAAATATATTTACAATACTTTTAATACATTTTGATGTTTTAAGTTTATTAAGTCAGCTGTCCTCGTTAGTAACCTACAACTATTTGTCCACAGTTAGATGTACAGAAATAAATCGATAAATATTATCTTGAATCAATCCACGACCCAGTGTATACGTTTCTCAGTATTGATCACAACTCAAACTATATATATTTTGGAATCAACCTCAACCCTGTATAGCTAACTCCAACATTCACATATAGAGTATCTATGGTTGTTCCGAAATATATATAGATGTGTCGACATGATAGGTCGAAACATTGTATACGTGTCTATGGTATCTCAAGATTACATAATATACAATACAAGTTGATTAAGTTATGGTTGGAATAGATTTGTTACAAATTTTCACGTAGCTAAAATGAGAAAAATTATCCAATCTTGTTTTACCCATAACTTCTTCATTTTAAATCCGTTTTGAGTGAATCAAATTGCTATGGTTTCATATTGAACTCTATTTTATGAATCTAAACAGAAAAAGTATAGGTTTATAGTCATAAAAATAATTTACAAGTCATTTTTGTAAAGGTAGTCATTTCAGTCGAAAGAACTACGTCTAGATGACCATTTTAGAAAACATACTTCCACTTTGAGTTTAACCATAATTTTTGGATATAGTTTCATGTTCATAATAAAAATCATTTTCCCAGAATAACAACTTTTAAATCAAAGTTTATCATAGTTTTTAATTAACTAACCCAAAACAGCCCGCGGCGGCGTAAATCCGGTTTTACGGTGTTTTTCGTGTTTCCAGGTTTTAAATCATTAAGTTAGCATATCATATAGATATAGAACATGTTTTTAGTTGATTTTAAAAGTCAAGTTAGAAGGATTAACTTTTATTTGCGAACAAGTTTAGAATTAACTAAACTATGTTCTAGTGATTACAAGTTTAAACCTTCGAATAAGATAGCTTTATATGTATGAATCGAATGATGTTATGAACATCATTACTACCTCAAGTTCCTTGGATAAACCTACTGGAAATGAGAAAAATAGATCTAGCTTCAAAGGATCCTTGGATGGCTTGAAAGTTCTTGAAGCAGAATCATGACACGAAAACAATTTCAAGTAAGATTTCCACTCGAAATAAGATTGTTATAGTTATAGAAATTGAATTAAAGTTTGAATATGATTATTACCTTGTATTAGAAAGATAACCTACTGTAAGTAATAAAGGTTTGTTGATCTTGGATGATTACTTGGAATGGATTTAGAAAACTTGGAAGTAAACTTGCAATCTTGGAAGTATTCTTGATTTTATGAAACTAGAAATTTTGGAATTTATGAAGAACACTTAGAACTTGAAGATAGAACTTGAGAGAGATCAATTAGATGAAGAAAATTGAAGAATGAAAGTGTTTGTAGGTGTTTTTGGTCGTTGGTGTATGGATTAGATATAAAGGATATGTAATTTTGTTTTCATGTAAATAAGTCATGAATGATTGCTAATATTTTTGTAATTTTATGAGATATTTCATGCTAGTTGCCAAATGATGGTTCCCACATGTGTTAGGTGACTCACATGGGCTGCTAAGAGCTGATCATTGGAGTGTATATACCAATAGTACATACATCTAAAAGCTGTGTATTGTACGAGTACGAATACGGGTGCATACGAGTAGAATTGTTGATGAAACTGAACGAGGATGTAATTGTAAGCATTTTTATTAAGTAGAAGTATTTTGATAAGTGTCTTGAAGTCTTTCAAAATTGTATGAATACATATTAAAACACTACATGTATATACATTTTAACTGAGTCGTTAAGTCATCGTTAGTCGTTACATGTAAATGTTGTTTTGAAACCTTTAGGTTGACGATATTGTTAAATGTTGTTAACCCATTGTTTATTATATCAAATGAGATGTTAAATTGTTATATTATCATTATATTATGATATATAATATATCTTAGTATGAAATATATACAGTTAAATGTCGTTACAACGATAATCGTTACATATATGTCTCGTTTCGAAATCATTAAGTTAGTAGTCTTATTTTTTTACAGATGTAGTTCATTGTTAATACACTTAATGATATATTTACTTATCATTTAACATAATTAACCAAGTGTATCAATATCTTAATATGATTCATATGTACCTAGTAAGACGTTATAACGATAATCGTTATATATATCGTTTTCGAGTTTCTTAATTTAATAGTCTCATTTTTATGTATATAACTCATTGTTAAAATACCTAATGAGATACATAGTTATAATAAAATCATGTTAACTATATATATAACCATATATATGTCATCGTATAGTTTTTACAAGTTTTAACGTTCGTGAATCACCGGTCAACTTGGGTGGTCATTTGTCTATATGAAACCTATTTCAATTAATCAAGTCTTAACAAGTTTGATTGCTTAACATGTTGGAAACACTTAATCATGTAAATATCAATTTCATTTAATATATATAAACATGGAAAAGTTCGGGTCACTACAGTACCTACCCATTAAATAAATTTCGTCCTGAAATTTTAAGCTGTTGAAAGTGTTGACGAATCTTCTGGAAATAGATGCGGGTATTTCTTCTTCATCTGATCTTCACGCTCCCAGTGAACTCGGGTCCTCTACGAGCATTCCATCGAACCTTAACAATCGGTATCTTGTTTTGTTTAAGTCTCTTAACCTCACGATCCATTATTTCGACGGGTTCTTCAATGAATTGAAGTTTTTCATTGATTTGTATTTCATCCAACGGAATAGTGAGATCTTCTTTAGCAAAACATTTCTTCAAATTTGAGACGTGGAAAGTGTTATGTACAGCCGCGAGTTATTGAGGTAGCTCCAGTTGGTAAGCTACTGGTCCGACACGATCTATAATCTTGAATGGTCCAATGTACCTTGGATTTAGTTTCCCCTGTTTACCAAATCGAACAACGCCTTTCCAAGGTGAAATCTTAAGCATGACCATTTCTCCAATTTCAAACTCTATATCTTTTCTTTTACTGTCCGCGTAGCTCTTTTGTCGACTCTCGGCGGTTTTCAATCTTTGTTGAATTTGGATGATTTTCTCGGTAGTTTCTTGTATTATCTCCGGACCCGTAATCTGTTTATCCCCCACTTCACTCCAACAAATCGGAGACCTGCACTTTCTACCATAAAGTGCTTCAAACGGCGCCATCTCAATGCTTGAATGGTAGCTGTTGTTGTAGGAAAATTCTACTAATGGTAGATGTCGATCCCAACTGTTTCCGAAATCAATAACACAAGCTCGTAGCATGTCTTCAAGCATTTGTATCGTCCTTTCGCTCTGCCCATCAGTTTGTGGATGATAGGCAGTACTCATGTCTAGACGAGTTCCTAATGCTTGATGTAATGTCTGCCAGAATCTTGAAATAAATCTGCCATCCCTATCAGAGATAATAGAGATTGGTATTCCATGTCTGGAGACGACTTCCTTCAAATACAGTCGTGCTAACTTCTCCATCTTGTCATCTTCTCTTATAGGCAGAAAGTGTGCTGACTTGGTGAGACGATCGACTATCACCCAAATAGTATCATAACCACTTGCAGTCCTTGGCAATTTAGTAATGAAATCTATGGTAATGTTTTCCCATTTCCATTCCGAGATTTCAGGTTGTTTTAGTAGACCTGTGAAATGTCCCGTTCTTATTGATTAAAAACGTTCCATATTAATTGATTTCGTTGCGAGGTTTTGACCTCTATATGAGACGTTTTTCAAAGACTGCATTCATTTTTAAACAAACCATAACCTTTATTTCATCAATAAAGGTTTAAAAAGCTTTACGTAGATTATCAAATAATGATAATCTAAAATATCCTGTTTACACACGACCATTACATAATGGTTTACAATACAAATATGTTACAACAAAATAAGTTTCTTGAATGCAGTTTTTACACAATATCATACAAGCATGGACTCCAAATCTTGTCCTTATTTAAGTATGCGACAGCGGAAGCTCTTAATAATCACCTGAGAATAAACATGCTTAAAACGTCAACAAAAATGTTGGTGAGTTATAGGTTTAACCTATATATATCAAATCGTAACAATAGACCACAAGATTTCATATTTCAATACACATCCCATACATAGAGATAAAAATCATTCATATGGTGAACACCTGGTAACCGACAATAACAAGATGCATATATAAGAATATCCCCATCATTCCGGGACACCCTTCGGATATGATATAAATTTCGAAGTACTAAAGCATCCGGTACTTTGGATGGGGTTTGTTAGGCCCAATAGATCTATCTTTAGGATTCGCGTCAATTAGGGTGTCTGTTCCCTAATTCTTAGATTACCAGACTTAATAAAAAGGGGCATATTCGATTTCGATAATTCAACCATAGAATGTAGTTTCACGTACTTGTGTCTATTTTGTAAATCATTTATAAAACCTGCATGTATTCTCATCCCAAAAATATTAGATTTTAAAAGTGGGACTATAACTCACTTTCACAGATTTTTACTTCGTCGGGAAGTAAGACTTGGCCACTGGTTGATTCACGAACCTATAACAATATATACATATATATCAAAGTATGTTCAAAATATATTTACAACACTTTTAATATATTTTGATGTTTTAAGTTTATTAAGTCAGCTGTCCTCGTTAGTAACCTACAACTAGTTATCCACAGTTAGATGTACAGAAATAAATCGATAAATATTATCTTGAATCAATCCACGACCCAGTGTATACGTATCTCAGTATTGATCACAACTCAAACTATATATATTTTGGAATCAACCTCAACCCTGTATAGCTAACTCCAACATTCACATATAGAGTGTCTATGGTTGTTCCGAAATATATATAGATGTGTCGACATGATAGGTTGAAACATTGTATACGTGTCTATGGTATCTCAAGATTACATAATATATAATACAAGTTGATTAAGTTATGGTTGGAATAGATTTGTTACCAATTTTCATGTAGCTAAAATGAGAAAAATTATCCAATCTTGTTTTACCCATAACTTCTTCATTTTAAATCCGTTTTGAGTGAATCAAATTGCTATGGTTTCATACTGAACTCTATTTTATGAATCTAAACAAAAAAAGTATAGGTTTATAGTCGGAAAAATAAGTTACAAGTCGTTTTTGTAAAGGTAGTCATTTCAGTCGAAAGAACGACGTCTAGATGACCATTTTAGAAAACATACTTCCACTTTGAGTTTAACCATAATTTTTGGATATAGTTTCATGTTCATAATAAAAATCATTTTCTCAGAATAACAACTTTTAAATCAAAGTTTATCATAGTTTTTAATTAACTAACCCAAAACAGCCCGCGGTGTTACTACGACGGCGTAAATTCGGTTTTACGGTGTTTGTCGTGTTTCCAGGTTTTAAATCATTAAGTTAGCATATCATATAGATATAGAACATGTTTTTAGTTGATTTTAAAAGTCAAGTTAGAAGGATTAACTTTTGTTTGCGAACAATTTTAGAATTAACTAAACTATGTTCTAGTGATTACAAGTTTAAACCTTCGAATAAGATAGCTTTATATGTATGAATCGAATGATGTTATGAACATCATTACTACCTTAAGTTCCTTGGATGAACCTACTAGAAAAGAGAAAAATGGATCTAGCTTCAATGGATCCTTGGATGGCTCAAAGTTCTTGAAGAAAAATCATGACACGAAAACAAGTTCAAGTAAGATCATCACTTGAAATAAGATTGTTATAGTTATAGAAATTGAACCAAAGTTTGAATATGATTATTACCTTGTATTAGAATGATAACCTACTGTAAGAAACAAATATTTCTTGAGGTTGGATGATCACCTTACAAGATTGGAAGTGAGCTAGCAAACTTGAAAGTATTCTTGATTTTATGAAACTAGAACTTTTGGAATTTATGAAGAACACTTAGAACTTGAAGATAGAACTTGAGAGAGCTTAATTAGATGAAGAAAATTGAAGAATGAAAGTGTTTGTAGGTGTTTTTGGTCGTTGGTGTATGGATTAGATATAAAGGATATGTAATTTTGTTTTCATGTAAATAAGTCATGAATGATTACTCATATTTTTGTAATCTTATGAGATATTTCATGCTAGTTGCCAAATGATGGTTCCCACATGTGTTAGGTGACTCACATGGGCTGCTAAGAGCTGATCATTGGAGTGTATATACCAATAGTACATACATCTAAAAGCTGTGTATTGTACGAGTACGAATACGGGTGCATACGAGTAGAATTGTTGATGAAACTGAACGAGAATGTAATTGTAAGCATTTTTGTTAAGTAGAAGTATTTTGATAAGTGTATTGAAGTCTTTCAAAAGTGTATAAATACATATTAAAACACTACATGTATATACATTTTAACTGAGTCGTTAAGTCATCGTTAGTCGTTACATGTAAGTGTTGTTTTGAAACCTTTAGGTTAACGATCTTGTTAAATGTTGTTAACCCAATGTTTATAATATCAAAATAGATTTTAAATTATTATATTATCATGATATTATGATGTACGAATATCTCTTAATATGATATATATACATTAAATGTCGTTACAACGATAAACGTTACATATATGTCTCGTTTCAAAATCATTAAGTTAGTAGTCTTGTTTTTACATATGTAGTTCATTGTTAATATAATTAATGATATGTTTACTTATCATAATATCATGTTAACTATATATATAACCATATATATGTCATCATATAGTTTTTTTACAAGTTTTAACGTTCGTGAATCACCGGTCAACTTGGGTGGTCAATTGTCTATATGAAACCTATTTCAATTAATCAAGTCTTAACAAGTTTGATTGCTTAACATGTTGGAAACATTTAATCATGTAAACATCAATCTCAATTAATATATATAAACATGGAAAAGTTCGGGTCACTACAGTACCTACCCCTTAAATAAATTTCGTCCCGAAATTTTAAGCTGTTGAAGGTGTTGACGAATCTTCTGGAAATAGATGCGGGTATTTCTTCTTCATCTGATCTTCACGCTCCCAGGTGAACTCGGGTCCTCTACGAGCATTCCATCGAACCTTAACAATTGGTATCTTGTTTTGCTTAAGTCTTTTAACCTCACGATCCATTATTTCGACGGGTTCTTCGATGAATTGGAGTTTTTCGTTGATTTGGATTTCATCTAACGGAATAATGAGATCTTCTTTAGCAAAACATTTCTTCAAATTCGAGACGTGGAAAGTGTTATGTACAGCCGCGAGTTGTTGAGGTAACTCAAGTCGGTAAGCTACTGGTCCGACACGATCAATAATCTTGAATGGTCCAATATACCTTGGATTTAATTTCCCTCGTTTACCAAATCGAACAACGCCTTTCCAAGGTGAAACTTTAAGCATGACCATCTCTCCAATTTCAAATTCTATATCTTTTCTTTTAATGTCAGCGTAGCTCTTTTGTCGACTTTGGGCGGTTTTCAACCGTTGTTGAATTTGGATGATCTTCTCGGTAGTTTCTTGTATAATCTCCGGACCCGTAATCTGTCTATCCCCCACCTCACTCCAACAAATCGGAGACCTGCACTTTCTACCATAAAGTGCTTCAAACGGCGCCATCTCAATGCTTGAATGGTAGCTGTTGTTGTAGGAAAATTCTGCTAACGGTAGATGTCGATCCCAACTGTTTCCGAAATCAATAACACATGCTCGTAGCATGTCTTCAAGCGTTTGTATCGTCCTTTCGCTCTGCCCATCAGTTTGTGGATGATAGGCAGTACTCATGTCTAGACGAGTTCCTAATGCTTGCTGTAATGTCTGCCAGAATCTTGAAATAAATCTGCCATCCCTATCAGAGATAATAGAGATTGGTATTCCATGTCTGGAGACGACTTCCTTCAAATACAGTCGTGCTAACTTCTCCATCTTGTCATCTTCTCTTATTGGTAGGAAGTGTGCTGATTTGGTGAGACGATCAACTATTACCCAAATAGTATCAAAACCACTTGCAGTCCTTGGCAATTTAGTGATGAAATCCATGGTAATGTTTTCCCATTTCCATTCCGGGATTTCGGGTTGTTGAAGTAGACCTGATGGTTTCTGATGCTCAGCTTTGACCTTAGAACACGTCAAACATTCTCCTACGTATTTAGCAACATCGGATTTCATACCCGGCCACCAAAAATGTTTCTTGAGATCCTTGTACATCTTCCCCGTTCCAGGATGTATTGAGTATCTGGTTTTATGAGCTTCTCTAAGTACCATTTCTCTCATATCTCCAAATTTTGGTACCCAAATCCTTTCAGCCCTATACCGGGTTCCGTCTTCCCGAATATTAAGATGCTTCTCCGATCCTTTGGGTATCTCATCCTTTAAATTTCCCTCTTTTAAAACTCCTTGTTGCGCCTCCTTTATTTGAGTAGTAATGTTATTATGAATCATTATATTCATAGATTTTACTCGAATGGGTTCTCTATCCTTCCTGCTCAAGGCATCGGCTACCACATTTGCCTTCCCCGGGTGGTAACGAATCTTAAAATCATAATCATTCAATAATTCAATCCACCTACGCTGCCTCATATTCAGTTGTTTCTGATTAAATATGTGTTGAAGACTTTTGTGGTCGGTATATATAATACTTTTGACCCCATATAAGTAGTGCCTCCAAGTCTTTAATGCAAAAACAACCGCGCCTAATTCCAAATCATGCGTCGTATAATTTTGTTCGTGAATCTTCAATTGTCTAGACGCATAAGCAATCACCTTCGTTCGTTGCATTAATACACAACCAAGACCTTGCTTTGATGCGTCACAATAAATCACAAAATCATCATTCCCTTCAGGCAATGACAATATAGGTGCCGTAGTTAGCTTTTTCTTCAATAACTGAAACGCTTTCTCTTGTTCATCATTCCATTCAAATTTCTTCCCTTTATGCGTTAATGCAGTCAAGGGTTTTGCTATTCTGGAAAAGTCTTGGATGAACCTTCTGTAGTAACCAGCTAGTCCTAAAAACTGGCGTATGTGTTTCAGAGTTTTCGGGGTTTCCCACTTTTCAACAGTTTCTATCTTTGCCGAATCCACCTTAATACCTTCTTTGTTCACTATGTGACCGAGGAATTGAACTTCTTCCAACCAAAATGCACACTTTGAAAACTTAGCGTACAATTCTTCCTTCATCAATACTTCTAACACCTTTCTCAAATGTTCACCGTGTTCTTGGTCATTCTTTGAGTAAATAAGTATGTCATCAATGAAAACAATGACAAACTTGTCAAGGTATGGTCCACACACTCGGTTCATAAGGTCCATGAACACAGCTGGTGCATTAGTTAAACCAAACGGCATGACCATAAACTCGTAATGACCGTAACGTGTTCTGAAAGCAGTCTTTGGAATATCATCTTCTTTCACCCGCATTTGATGATACCCGGAACGTAAGTCAATCTTTGAATAAACAGACGAGCCTTGTAGTTGATCAAATAAGTCGTCGATTCTCGGTAGTGGGTAGTGGTTCTTGATGGTAAGTTTGTTCAACTCTCGGTAGTCGATACACAACCTGAATGTACCATCTTTCTTCTTGACAAACAAAACAGGAGCTCCCCACGGTGATGTGCTTGGTCGAATGAAACCACGCTCTAAAAGTTCTTGTAATTGGCTTTGAAGTTCTTTCATCTCGCTGGGTGCGAGTCTGTAAGGAGCACGAGCTATTGGTGCAGCTCCTGGTACAAGATCTATTTGAAATTCAACGGATCGATGTGGGGGTAATCCCGGTAATTCTTTCAGAAATACATCGGGAAATTCTTTTGCAATGGGAACATCATTGATGCTCTTTTCTTCAGTTTGTACTTTCTCGACGTGTGCTAGAACAGCATAGCAACCTTTTCTTATTAGTTTTTGTGCCTTCAAATTACTAATAAGATGTAGCTTCGTGTTGCCCTTTTCTCCGTACACCATTAAGGGTTTTCCTTTTTCTCGTATAATGCAAATTGCATTTTTGTAACAAACGATCTCCGCTTTCACTTCTTTCAACCAGTCCATACCGATTATCACATCAAAACTCCCTAACTCTACTGGTATCAAATCAATCTTAAATGTTTCGCTAACCAGTTTAATTTCTCGATTCCGACATATATTATCTGCTGAAATTAATTTACCATTTGCTAATTCGAGTAAAAATTTACTATCCAAAGGCGTCAATGGACAACTTAATTTAGCACAAAAATCTCTACTCATATAGCTTCTATCCGCACCCGAATCAAATAAAACGTAAGCAGATTTATTGTCAATAAGAAACGTACCCGTAACAAGCTCCGGGTCTTCCTGTGCCTCTACCGCATTAATATTGAAAACTCTTCCACGGCCTTGTCCATTCGTGTTCTCCTGATTCGGGCAATTTCTAATAATGTGGCCTGGTTTTCCACATTTATAACAAACTACATTGGCATAACTTGCTCCGACACTACTTGCTCCGCCATTACTCGTTCCGACACCATTTGTTCCTTTCGTTCTATTAACCCCTGGTCCGTAGACCTCACACTTCGCCGCGCTATGACCATTTCTTTTACACTTGTTGCAAAATTTGGTGCAGAACCCCGAGTGATTCTTTTCACACCTTTGGCATAGTTGCTTCTGATTGTTGTTGTTGTTGCGGTTATTATTGTTGTTGGGATGATTGTTGTAGTTGCTGTTGTTGTTGTTGTTGTTGTTGGGCCATTTGTTGTAGTTGCGATTGATGTTGCGATTGTTGGGATAATTGTTGCGATTATTGTTGTAATTGCTGTTGTTGTTGTATTGGTGATTCTTATCACCGTTTTCCTCCCACTTTCTTTTAACTTGCTTCACATTGGCCTCTTCAGCAGTCTGTTCTTTAATTCTTTCTTCAATCTGGTTCACTAGTTTGTGAGCCATTCTACATGCCTGTTGTATGGAGGCGGGCTCGTGTGAACTTATATCTTCTTGGATTCTTTCCGGTAATCCTTTCACAAACGCGTCGATCTTCTCTTCCTCATCTTCGAATGCTCCCGGACACAATAGGCACAATTCTGTGAATCGTCTTTCGTACGTGGTAATATCAAATCCTTGGGTTCGTAACCCTCTAAGTTCTGTCTTGAGCTTATTGACCTCGGTTCTGGGACGGTACTTCTCGTTCATCAAGTGCTTGAATGCTGACCACGGTAGTGCGTACGCATCATCTTGTCCCACTTGCTCTAGATAGGTATTCCACCATGTTAACGCAGAACCTGTGAAGGTATGCGTAGCGTACTTCACTTTGTCCTCTTCAGTACACTTACTTATGGCAAACACCGATTCAACCTTCTCGGTCCACCGTTTCAATCCGATCGGTCCTTCGGTTCCATCAAATTCCAAAGGTTTGCAGGCAGTGAATTCTTTGTAGGTGCATCCTACACGATTTCCTGTACTGCTAGATCCAAGGTTATTGTTGGTATGTAGCGCAGTCTGTACTGCGGCTATGTTTGAAGCTAGAAAAGTACGGAATTCCTCTTCATTCATATTCACGGTGTGTCGAGTAGTCGGTGCCATTTCCTTCAAAATAGTTAAATGGAACAAGTTAATCATACAGAATATTAAGAGTAGTTAATAGTATTTCGTAGCATAATATGAACTCATTTATAAAAGCTTTTTCTTCATATTAGCGTTTTATAAGTTTAAATTCGGGTAGTACCTACCCGTTAAGTTCATACTTAGTAGCTAATATACAATTCAACTACTACAATTCTATATGAAAAACTGATTATAATAATATTTCGCGTTCAAACTTTTATACAATATTTTACAAACTTACAATACCGCTTATTTTACATAAAGCATGAAATATAGCACACAATAACTTTGATACAAGATAGTTGTGAAGACAATTCTAGCTAGTACACAAGTCGTTCAGCAAAGGCAATAAAGACACGTAATTCATACGTCCAGAAACAAGTCATGCATTCTGGTTTTACTAGGACTACTTCCCATCCTTGGTCTTGTGCAACATAACCGTTATGGCCGTTGATAAGACAGCGTGTTGTAACGTCATCAAAGGGACGAGGGTTACGTAATGTCCAACAGTCCCGTAATAATCTAAAAACCTCATTTCTTACCCCAATTACCGACTCCGTCACTTGTGGAAACGTTTTATTTAATAGTTGTAGCCCGATGTTCTTGTTCTCACTTTGGTGAGAAGCGAACATTACTAATCCGTAAGCATAACATGCTTCTTTATGTTGCATGTTAGCCGCTTTTTCTAAATCACGAAGTCCAATATTCGGATATATTGAGTCAAAATAATTTCTTAACCCGTTGCGTAAAATAGCATTTGGGTTCCCCGCAATATATGCGTCAAAGTAAACACATCGTAACTTATGGGTTTCCCAATGAGATATCCCCCATCTTTCAAACGAAAGTCTCTTATAAACCAAGACATTCTTAGAACGTTCTTCGAATGTCTTACAAACTGATCTCGCCTTAAATAGTTGTGCCGAAGAATTCTGGCCGACTCTAGACAAGATTTCATCAATCATGTCTCCGGGTAGGTCTCTTAAAATATTGGGTTGTCTATCCATTTTGTGTTTTTAAACTGTAAAATAGACAAGAGTTAGATTCATAAAAAAAATACTTATTAATACAAGCAATTTTTACATATATCATAAAGCATAAGAACACTTACTCCATATATTACACCACACGAATACAACTATCTTATTCCGACTCGCTCGTTTCTTCTTCTTCGGTTTTGGTTCGTTTTGCCAAGTTTCTAGGGATATATGATGTTCCCCTAATACGAGCCGTCGTTGTCCACATTGGTTTAGAAAAACCTGGTGGTTTAGAGGTTCCCTGGTCATTGTTACAACTTAAGGACTTCGGGGGTTGACGATACATATAAAGTTCATCGGGGTTGGAATTAGATTTCTCTATTTTTATGCCCTTTCCCTTATTATTTTCTTTTGCCTTTTTAAATTCAGTTGGGGTAATTTCTATAACATCATCGGAATTCTCGTCGGAATTCGATTCATCGGAGAATTGGTAATCCTCCCAATATTTTGCTTCCTTGGCGGAAACACCATTGACCATAATTAACTTTAGTCGGTTGGTTGAGGATTTTCTTTTACTTAACCGTTTTATTATTTCCCCCACCGGTTCTATTTCTTCATCCGGTTCCGATTCTTCTTCCGGTTCTGATTCTTCTTCCGGTTCCGACTCTTCTTCCGGTTCCTCTTCGGGAACTTGTGAATCAGTCCACAAATCATTCCAATTTACATTTGACTCTTCATTATTATTAGGTGAGTCAATGGGACTTGTTCGAGAGGTAGACATCTATCACATAATATCAAACACGTTAAGAGATTAATATATCACATAATATTCATATGTTAAAAATATATAGTTTCCAACAAAAATGTTAAGCAATCATTTTTAAAGAAAACACGGTCGAAGTCCAGACTCACTAATGTATCCTAACAAACTCGATAAGACACACTAATGCAAATTTTCTGGTTCTCTAAGACCAACGCTCGGATACCAACTGAAATGTCCCGTTCTTATTGATTAAAAACGTTCCATATTAATTGATTTCGTTGCGAGGTTTTGACCTCTATATGAGACGTTTTTCAAAGACTGCATTCATTTTTAAACAAACCATAACCTTTATTTCATCAATAATGGTTTAAAAAGCTTTACGTAGATTATCAAATAATGATAATCTAAAATATCCTGTTTACACACGACCATTACATAATGGTTTACAATACAAATATGTTACAACAAAATAAGTTTCTTGAATGCAGTTTTTACACAATATCATACAAGCATGGACTCCAAATCTTGTCCTTATTTAAGTATGCGACAGCGGAAGCTCTTAATAATCACCTGAGAATAAACATGCTTAAAACGTCAACAAAAATGTTGGTGAGTTATAGGTTTAACCTATATATATCAAATCGTAACAATAGACCACAAGATTTCATATTTCAATACACATCCCATACATAGAGATAAAAATCATTCATATGGTGAACACCTGGTAACCGACAATAACAAGATGCATATATAAGAATATCCCCATCATTCCGGGACACCCTTCGGATATGATATAAATTTCGAAGTACTAAAGCATCCGGTACTTTGGATGGGGTTTGTTAGGCCCAATAGATCTATCTTTAGGATTCGCGTCAATTAGGGTGTCTGTTCCCTAATTCTTAGATTACCAGACTTAATAAAAAGGGGCATATTCGATTTCGATAATTCAACCATAGAATGTAGTTTCACGTACTTGTGTCTATTTTGTAAATCATTTATAAAACCTGCATGTATTCTCATCCCAAAAATATTAGATTTTAAAAGTGGGACTATAACTCACTTTCACAGATTTTTACTTCGTCGGGAAGTAAGACTTGGCCACTGGTTGATTCACGAACCTATAACAATATATACATATATATCAAAGTATGTTCAAAATATATTTACAACACTTTTAATATATTTTGATGTTTTAAGTTTATTAAGTCAGCTGTCCTCGTTAGTAACCTACAACTAGTTGTCCACAGTTAGATGTACAGAAATAAATCGATAAATATTATCTTGAATCAATCCACGACCCAGTGTATACGTATCTCAGTATTGATCACAACTCAAACTATATATATTTTGGAATCAACCTCAACCCTGTATAGCTAACTCCAACATTCACATATAGAGTGTCTATGGTTGTTCCGAAATATATATAGATGTGTCGACATGATAGGTTGAAACATTGTATACGTGTCTATGGTATCTCAAGATTACATAATATATAATACAAGTTGATTAAGTTATGGTTGGAATAGATTTGTTACCAATTTTCACGTAGCTAAAATGAGAAAAATTATCCAATCTTGTTTTACCCATAACTTCTTCATTTTAAATCCGTTTTGAGTGAATCAAATTGCTATGGTTTCATATTGAACTCTATTTTATGAATCTAAACAAAAAAAGTATAGGTTTATAGTCGGAAAAATAAGTTACAAGTCGTTTTTGTAAAGGTAGTCATTTCAGTCGAAAGAACGACGTCTAGATGACCATTTTAGAAAACATACTTCCACTTTGAGTTTAACCATAATTTTTGGATATAGTTTCATGTTCATAATAAAAATCATTTTCTCAGAATAACAACTTTTAAATTAAAGTTTATCATAGTTTTTAATTAACTAACCCAAAACAGCCCGCGGTGTTACTACGACGGCGTAAATCCGGTTTTACGGTGTTTGTCATGTTTCCAGGTTTTAAATCATTAAGTTAGCATATCATATAGATATAGAACATGTGTTTAGTTGATTTTAAAAGTCAAGTTAGAAGGATTAACTTTTGTTTGCGAACAATTTTAGAATTAACTAAACTATGTTCTAGTGATTACAAGTTTAAACCTTCGAATAAGATAGCTTTATATGTATGAATCGAATGATGTTATGAACATCATTACTACCTTAAGTTCCTTGGATGAACCTACTAGAAAAGAGAAAAATGGATCTAGCTTCAATGGATCCTTGGATGGCTCAAAGTTCTTGAAGAAAAATCATGACACGAAAACAAGTTCAAGTAAGATCATCACTTGAAATAAGATTGTTATAGTTATAGAAATTGAACCAAAGTTTGAATATGATTATTACCTTGTATTAGAATGATAACCTACTGTAAGAAACAAATATTTCTTGAGGTTGGATGATCACCTTACAAGATTGGAAGTGAGCTAGCAAACTTGAAAGTATTCTTGATTTTATGAAACTAGAACTTTTGGAATTTATGAAGAACACTTAGAACTTGAAGATAGAACTTGAGAGAGTTTAATTAGATGAAGAAAATTGAAGAATGAAAGTGTTTGTAGGTGTTTTTGGTCGTTGGTGTATGGATTAGATATAAAGGATATGTAATTTTGTTTTCATGTAAATAAGTCATGAATGATTACTCATATTTTTGTAATCTTATGAGATATTTCATGCTAGTTGCCAAATGATGGTTCCCACATGTGTTAGGTGACTCACATGGGCTGCTAAGAGCTGATCATTGGAGTGTATATACCAATAGTACATACATCTAAAAGCTGTGTATTGTACGAGTACGAATACGGGTGCATACGAGTAGAATTGTTGATGAAACTGAACGAGAATGTAATTGTAAGCATTTTTGTTAAGTAGAAGTATTTTGATAAGTGTATTGAAGTCTTTCAAAAGTGTATAAATACATATTAAAACACTACATGTATATACATTTTAACTGAGTCGTTAAGTCATCGTTAGTCGTTACATGTAAGTGTTGTTTTGAAACCTTTAGGTTAACGATCTTGTTAAATGTTGTTAACCCAATGTTTATAATATCAAAATAGATTTTAAATTATTATATTATCATGATATTATGATGTACGAATATCTCTTAATATGATATATATACATTAAATGTCGTTACAACGATAAACGTTACATATATGTCTCGTTTCAAAATCATTAAGTTAGTAGTCTTGTTTTTACATATGTAGTTCATTGTTAATATAATTAATGATATGTTTACTTATCATAATATCATGTTAACTATATATATAACCATATATATGTCATCATATAGTTTTTTTACAAGTTTTAACGTTCGTGAATCACCGGTCAACTTGGGTGGTCAATTGTCTATATGAAACCTATTTCAATTAATCAAGTCTTAACAAGTTTGATTGCTTAACATGTTGGAAACATTTAATCATGTAAACATCAATCTCAATTAATATATATAAACATGGAAAAGTTCGGGTCACTACAACCTGATGGTTTCTGATGCTCAGCTTTGACCTTAGAACACGTCAAACATTCTCCTACATATTTAGCAACATCGGCTTTCATACCCGACCACCAAAAATGTTTCTTGAGATCCTTGTACATCTTCCCCGTTCCAGGATGTATTGAGTATATGGTTTTATGAGCTTCTCTAAGTTCCATTTCTCTCATATCTCCAAATTTTGGTACCCAAATCCTTTCAGCCCTATACCGGGTTCCGTATTCCCGAATATTAAGATGCTTCTCCGATCCTTTGGGTATTTCATCCTTTAAATTTTCCTCTTTTAAAACTCCTTGTTGCGCCTCCTTTATTTGAGTAGTAAGGTTAGTGTGAATCATTATATTCATAGATTTTACTCGAATGAGTTCTCTGTCCTTTCTGCTCAAGGCGTCGGCTACCACATTTGCCTTCCCCGGGTGGTAACGAATCTCAAAGTCGTAATCATTCAACAATTCAATCCACCTACGCTGCCTCATATTCAGTTGTTTCTGATTAAATATGTGTTGAAGACTTTTGTGGTCTGTATATATAATACTTTTGACCCCATATAAGTAGTGCCTCCAAGTCTTTAATGCAAAAACAACCGCACCTAATTCCAAATCATTCGTCGTATAATTTTGTTCGTGAATCTTCAATTGTCTAGTCGCATAAGCAATCACCTTCGTTCGTTGCATTAATACACAACCGAGACCTTGCTTTGATGCGTCACAATAAATCACAAAATCATCATTCCCTTCAGGCAATGACAATATAGGTGCTGTAGTTAGCTTTTTCTTTAATAACTGAAACACCTTCTCTTGTTCATCCTTCCATTCAAATTTCTTCCCTTTATGCGTTAATTCAGTCAAAGGGTTTTGCTATTTTGGAGAAATCTTGGATGAATCTTCTGTAGTAACCAGCCAATCCTAAAAATTGACGTATATGCTTCGGAGTTTTTGGGGTTTCCCACTTTTAAACGGTTTCGATCTTTGCCGGGTCCACCTGGATACCTTCTTTGTTCACTATGTGACCGAGGAATTGAACTTCTTCCAAACAAAATGCACACTTTGAAAACTTAGCGTACAGTTTTTCTTTCCTCAATACTTCTAGCACTTTTCTCAAATGTTCTTCGTGCTCTTGATCATTCTTTGAGTAAATAAGTATGTCATCGATGAAAACAATGACAAACTTTTCAAGATATGGCCCACACACTCAGTTTATGAGGTCCATGAACACAGCTGGTGCGTTAGTCAATCCAAACGGCATAACCATAAACTCGTAATGACCATAACGCGTCCTAAAAGCAGTTTTTTTAATATCATCCTCCTTTACTCGCATTTGATGATATCCAGAACGTAAATCGATATTCGAATAAACCAACGAGTCTTGTAGTTGATCAAATAAGTCGTCAATTCTCGGTAGTGGATAACGGTTTTTGATGGTAAGTTTTTTCAACTCTCTGTAGTCAATACACAACCTAAATGTACCATCCTTCTTCTTGACAAACAAAACAGGAGCTCCCCATGGTAATGTTCTTGGTCGAATGAAACCACGTTCTAATAGTTCTTGTAGTTGGCTTTGCAGTTCTTTCATCTCGCTGGGTGCGAGTCTATAAGGAGCACGAGCTATTGGTGCAGCTCCTGGTACAAGATCTATTTGAAATTCAACAGATCGATGTGGAGGTAGTCCCGGTAATTCTTTCGGAAATACATCGGGAAATTCTTTTGCGACGGGAACATCATTGATGCTCTTTTCTTCAGTTTGTACTTTCTCGACGTGTGCTAGAACAGCATAGCAACCTTTTCTTATTAGTTTTTGTGCCTTCAAATTACTAATAAGATGTAGCTTCATGTTGCCCTTTTCTCTGTACACCATTAAGGGTTCTCCTTCTTCTCGTACAATACGAATTGCATTTTTATAACATACGATCTCTGCTTTCACCTTCTTCAGCCAGTCCATGCCAACTATTACATCAAAACTCCCTAACTCTACTGGTATCAAATCAATCTTAAATATTTCGCTACCCAGTTTAATTTCTCGATTCCGGCATATATTATCTGCTGAAATTAATTTATCGTTTGCTAATTCGAGTAAAAATTTACTATCCAACGGCGTCAATGGACAACTTAATTTAGCACGAAAATCTCTACTCATATAGCTTCTATCCGCACCCGAATCAAATAAAACGTAAGCAGATTTATTGTCAATAAGAAACGTACCCGTAACAAGCTCTGGGTCTTCCTGTGCCTCTGTCGCATTAATATTGAAAACTCTTCCGCGGCCTTGTCCATTCGTGTTCTCCTGGTTAGGGCAATTTCTAATAATGTGGCCCGGTTTTCCACATTTATAACAAACTACATTGGCATAACTTGCTCTGACACTACTTGCTCCGCCATTACTCATTCCGACACCATTTGTTCCTTTCGTTCTGTTAACCCCTGGTCCGTAGACCTCACACTTCGCCGCGCTATGACCATTTCTTTTACACTTGTTGCAAAATTTGGTGCAGAACCTCAAGTGATACTTTTCACACCTTTGGCATAGCTGCTTCTGATTGTTGTTGTTGTTGTTGCGGTTGTTATTGTTATTGGGATGATTGTTGTAGTTGTTGTTGTTGTTGTTATTATTGTTGTTGGGCCGTTTGTTGTAGTTTCGATTGATGTTGCGATTGTTGGGATAGTTGTTGCGATTATTGTTGTAATTGCTGTTGTTGTTGTTGTATTGGTGATTCTTATCACTGTTTTCCTCCCACTTTCTTTTGACTTGCTTCACATTGGCCTCTTCAGCCGTCTGTTCTTTAATTCTTTCCTCAATCTGGTTCACTAGTTTGTGAGCCATTCTACATGCCTGTTGTATGGAGGCGGGCTCGTGTGAACTTATATCTTCTTGGATTCTTTCCGGTAATCCTTTCACAAACGCGTCGATCTTCTCTTCCTCATCTTCGAACGCTCCCGGGCACAATAGGCACAATTTTGTGAATCGTCTTTCGTACGTGGTAATATCAAATCCTTGGATTCGTAACCCTATAAGTTTTGTCTTGAGCTTATTGACCTCGGTTCTGGGACGGTACTTCTCGTTCATCAAGTGCTTGAATGCTGACCACGGTAGTGCGTAAGCATCATCTTGTCCCACTTGCTCTAGATATGTATTCCACCATGTTAACGCAGTACCTGTGAAGGTATGCGTAGCGTACTTGACTTTGTCCTCTTCAGTACACTTAATTATGGCAAACACCGATTCGACCTTCTCGGTCCACCGTTTCAATCCGATCGGTCCTTCGGTTCCATCAAATTCCAAAGGTTTGCAGGCAGTGAATTCTTTGTAGGTGCATCCTACACGATTTCCTGTACTGCTAGATCCAAGGTTATTGTTGGTATGTAGCGTAGCCTGTACTGCGGCTATGTTTGAAGTAAGAAAGGCACGAAATTCCTCTTCACCCATTATTCAAGGTGTGTCGAGTAGTCGGTGCCATTTCCTTCAAAATAGTCAAATGAAACGAGTTAATCATATAGAATATCAAGAGTAGTCAATAGTATTTCGTAGCGTAATATGAACTTATTTATAAAAGCTCTTTCTTCATATTAGCGTTTTATACTCTTTAATTCGGGTAGTACCTACCCGTTAAGTTCATACTTAGTAGCTAACATACCATTTCAACTACTACAATTCTATACGAAAAACTAATCACAAAAAAAAAAAAATCATATTCAAACCATTATACAATAACTTGCAAACTTACAATACCGCTTTTTTACATATAGCATGAAATATAGCACATAAAACTTTGATACAAAGTAGTTGCGAAGATAATTCTAGTTAATAAATAAGGCATTCAGCAAAGGCAACAAAGACACGTAATTCATACGTCCAGAAACAAGTCATGCATTCTGGTTTTACTAGGACTACTTCTCATCCTTGGTCTTGTGGAACATAACCGTTATGGCCGTTGATAAGACAGCGTGTTGTAACGTCATCAAAGGGACGAGGGTTACGTAATGACCAACAGTCTCGTAATAACCTAAAAACCTCATTTCTTACCCCAATTACCGACTCCGTCACTTGTGGGAACGTTTTGTTTAATAGTTGTAGCCCGATGTTCTTGTTCTCACTTTGGTGAGAAGCAAACATTACTAACCCGTAAGCATAACATGCTTCTTTATGTTGCATGTTAGCCGCTTTTTCTAAATCACGAAGTCCTATATTCGGATACATTGAGTCAAAATAATTTCTTAACCCGTTGCGTAAAATAGCATTTGGGTTCCCCGCAATATATGCGTCAAAGTAAACACATCGTAACTTATGGGTTTCCCAATGTGATATCCCCCATCTTTCAAACGAAAGTCTCTTATAAACCAAGACATTCTTGGAACGTTCTTCGAATGTCTTACAAACTGATTTCACCGTAAATAGTTGTGTCGAAGAATTCTGACCGACTCTAGACAAGATTTCATCAATCATGTCTCGTGGTAGGTCTCTTAAAATATTGGGTTGTCTATCCAGTTTGTGTTTTTATACTGTAAAATAGACAAGAGTTAGATTCATAAAAAAAAATACTTATTAATACAAGCAATTTTTACATATATCATAAAGCATAAGCACACTATATTACATATATTACACCACACGAATACAACTATCTTATTCCGACTCGCTCGTTTCTTCTTCTTCGGTTTTGGTTCGTTTTGCCAAGTTTCTAGGGATATATGATGTTCCCCTAATACGAGCTGTCGTTTTCCACAACGGTTTAGAAAAACCTGCTGGTTAAGAGGTTCCCGGGTCATTGTTACAACTTAAGGGCTTCGGGGGTTGATGATACATATAAAGTTCATCGGGGTTGGAATTAGATTTCTCTATTTTTATGCCCTTTCCCTTATTATTTTTTTTTTGCCTTTTTAAATTCAGTTGGGGTAATTTCTATAACATCATCGGAATTCTCGTCGGAATCCGATTCATCGGAGAATTGGTAATCCTCCCAATATTTTGCTTCCTTGGCGGAAACACCATTGACCATAATTAACCTTGGTAGGTAGGTTGAGGATTTTCTTTTACTTAACCGTTTTATTATTTCCCCCACCGGTTCTATTTCTTCTTCCGGTTCTTCCTCCTCCGGTTCCGATTCTTCTTCCGGTTCCGATTCTTCTTCCGGTTCCTCTTCGGGAACATGTGAATCAGTCCACGAATCATTCCAAATTACATTTGACTCTTCATTATTATTAGGTGAGTCAATGGGACTTGTATTAGAGGTAGACATCTATAATATCAAACACGTTAAGAGATTAATATATCACATAATATTCACATGTTAAAAATATATAGTTTCCAACAAAATTTGTTAAGCAATCATTTTTCAAGTAAACACGGTCGAAGTCCAGACTCACTAATGCATCCTAACAAACTCGATAAGAAACACTAATGCAAATTTTCTGATTCTCTAAGACCAACGCTCGGATACCAACTGAAATGTCCCGTTCTTATTGATTAAAAACGTTCCATATTAATTGATTTCGTTGCGAGGTTTTGACCTCTATATGAGACATTTTTCAAAGACTGCATTCATTTTTAAAACAAACCATAACCTTTATTTCATAAATAAAGGTTTAAAAAGCTTTACGTAGATTATCAAATAATGATAATCTAAAATATCCTGTTTACACACGAGCATTACATAATGGTTTACAATACAAATATGTTACATCGAAATCAGTTTCTTGAATGCAGTTTTTACACAATATCATACAAACATGGATTTCAAATCTTGTCCTTATTTTAGTATGCAACAGCGAAAGCTCTTAGTATTCACCTGAGAATAAACATGCTTTAAACGTCAACAAAAATGTTGGTGAGTTATAGGTTTAACCTATATATATCAAATCGTAACAATAGACCACAAGATTTCATATTTCAATACACATCCCATACATAGAGATAAAAATCATTCATATGGTGAACACCTGGTAACCGACATTAACAAGATGCATATATAAGAATATCCCCATCATTCCGGGAGACCTTTCGGATATGATATAAATTTCGAAGTACTAAAGCATCCGGTACTTTGGATGGGGTTTGTTAGGCCCAATAGATCTATCTTTAGGATTCGCGTCAATTAGGGTGTCTGTTCCCTAATTCTTAGATTACCAGACTTAATAAAAAGGGGCATATTCGATTTCGATAATTCAACCATAGAATGTAGTTTCACGTACTTGTGTCTATTTTGTAAATCATTTATAAAACCTGCATGTATTCTCATCCCAAAAATATTAGATTTTAAAAGTGGGACTATAACTCACTTTCACAGATTTTTTACTTCGTCGGGAAGTAAGACTTGGCCACTGGTTGATTCACGAACCTATAACAATATATACATATATATCAAAGTATGTTCAAAATATATTTACAATACTTTTAATACATTTTGATGTTTTAAGTTTATTAAGTCAGCTGTCCTCGTTAGTAACCTACAACTAGTTGTCCACAGTTAGATGTACAGAAATAAATCGATAAATATTATCTTGAATCAATCCACGACCCAGTGTATATGTATCTCAGTATTGATCACAACTCAAACTATATATATTTTGGAATCAACCTCAACCCTGTATAGCTAACTCCAACATTCACATATAGAGTGTCTATGGTTGTTCCGAAATATATATAGATGTGTCGACATAATAGGTTGAAACATTGTATACGTGTCTATGATATCTCAAGATTACATAATATACAATACAAGTTGATTAAGTTATGGTTGGAATAGATTTGTTACCAATTTTCACGTAGCTAAAATGAGAAAAATTATCCAATCTTGTTTTACCCATAACTTCTTCATTTTAAATCCGTTTTGAGTGAATCAAATTGCTATGGTTTCATATTGAACTCTATTTTATGAATCTAAATAGAAAAAGTATAGGTTTATAGTCGGAAAAATAATTTACAAGTCATTTTTGTAAAGGTAGTCATTTTAGTCGAAAGAACTACGTCTAGATGACCATTTTAGAAAACATACTTCCACTTTGAGTTTAACCATAATTTTTGGATATAGTTTCCTGTTCATAATAAAAATCATTTTCCCAGAATAACAACTTTTAAATCAAAGTTTATCATAGTTTTTAATTAACTAACCCAAAACAGCCCGCGGTGTTACTACGACGGCGTAAATCCGGTTTTACGGTGTTTTTCGTGTTTCCAGGTTTTAAATCATTAAGTTAGCATATCATATAGATATAGAACATGTGTTTAGTTGATTTCAAATGTCAAGTTAGAAGGATTAACTTTTATTTGCGAACAAGTTTAGAATTAACTAAACTATGTTCTAGTGATTACAAGTTTAAACCTTCGAATAAGATAGCTTTATATGTATGAATCGAATGATGTTATGAACATAATTACTACCTAAAGTTCCTTGGATAAACCTACTGGAAATGAGAAAAATAGATCTAGCTTCAAAGGATCCTTGGATGGCTTGAAAGTTCTTGAAGCAGAATCATGACACGAAAACAATTTCAAGTAAGATTTCCACTCGAAATAAGATTGTTATAGTTATAGAAATTGAATTAAAGTTTGAATATGATTATTACCTTGTATTAGAAAGATAACCTACTGTAAGTAACAAAGGTTTCTTGATCTTGGATTATTACTTGGAATGGATTTAGAAAACTTGGAAGTAAACTTGCAATCTTGGAAGTATTCTTGATTTTATGAAACTAGAACTTTTGGAATTTATGAAGAACACTTAGAACTTGAAGATAGAACTTGAGAGAGATCAATTAGATGAAAAACATTGAAGAATGAAAGTGTTTGTAGGTGTTTTTGGTCGTTGGTGTATGGATTAGATATAAAGGATATGTAATTTTGTTTTCATGTAAATAAGTCATGAATGATTACTCATATTTTTGTAATTTTATGAGATATTTCATGCTAGTTGCCAAATGATACTTCCCACATGTGTTAGGTGACTCACATGGTCTGCTAAGAGCTGATCATTGGAGTGTATATACCAATAGTACATACATCTAAAAGTTGTGTATTGTACGAGTACGAATACGGGTGCATACGAGTAGAATTGTTGATGAAACTGAACGAGGATGTAATTGTAAGCATTTTTGTTAAGTAGAAGTATTTTGATAAGTGTCTTGAAATCTTTCAAAAGTGTATGAATACATATTAAAACAATACTTGTATATACATTTTAACTGAGTCGTTAAGTCATCGTTAGTCGTTACATGTAAATGTTGTTTTGAAACCTTTAGGTTAACGATCTTGTTAAATGTTGTTAACCCATTGTTTATTATATCAAATGAGATGTTAAATTGTTATATTATCATGATATTATGATATATAATATATCCTAGTATGATATATATACAGTTAAATGTCGTTACAACGATAATCGTTACATATATGTCTCGTTTCGAAATCATTAAGTTAGTAGTCTTATTTTTTACATATGTAGTTCATTGTTAATACACTTAATGATATATTTACTTATCATTTAACATAATTAACCAAGTGTATCAATATCTTAATATGATTCATATGTACCTAGTAAGATGTTATAACGATAATCGTTATATATATCGTTTTCGAGTTTCTTAATTTAATAGTCTCATTTTTATGTATATAACTCATTGTTAAAATACCTAATGAGATACATAGTTATAATAAAATCATGTTAACTGTATATATAACCATATATATGTCATCGTATAGTTTTTACAAGTTTTAACGTTCGTGAATCACCGGTCAACTTGGGTGGTCATTTGTCTATATGAAACCTATTTCAATTAATTAAGTCTTAACAAGTTTGATTGCTTAACATGTTGGAAACACTTAATCATGTAAATATCAATTTCATTTAATATATATAAACATGGAAAAGTTCGGGTCACTACACATGCACTATTTTATAACTGTTTTACGAAATGGACACAAGTACTAAAAAACATATTCTACGTTGAGTTGTACCACTTTGCATATTTTTCCCTAATAGCTTGGTAACTAATATTTACATGTTGTAAGAGCATGTAAGCGCGAATCCTATTGATAGATCTATCGGGTTTGAAAACCCCAACCGGGCTAGTCGCTCTAGTATCGTAAACGGTTGCATAGTACTTCGTTTTTACTACACTTGGTACAGTGTAGGGAGATTTCATAATAAATGGAATATGCCACATTAATTGTTAAGTATGGTTACCGAAGCGCTCAGCAACTTATAGAATACTTTTATACACTTGCGAGTGTACGGATATTTATGGAAACTGGAATCTTGTGGTCTATTACTATTACAGAAATGATTGATTATGTTAAACTAATAAACTCACCAACCTTTGGTTGACACTTTAAAGCATATTTATTCTCAGGTATTAAAGAAATCTTCCACTGTGTATTAGCTCATTTTAAGGATATTACTTGGAGTCATTCATGACATACTTTGAAAGACGTTGCATTCGAGTCGTTGAGTTCATCAAGATTATTATTAAGTCAATTATAGTTAGATGTAATATGAAATGGTATGCATGTCGTCAATTTTTGATGTAAAGAAAGTTTGTCTTTTAAAAACGAATGCAATGTTTGTAAAACGTATCATATAGAGGGCAAATACCTCGCGATGTAATCAACTATTGTGAATCGTTTATAATGTATATGAACGGTTCCTTTCAATTGGTATCAGAGCAGTGGTCTTAGCAAACCAGGTCTTGCATTAGTGTGTCTAACAGATAGTCGTTAAGATGCATTAGTGAGTCTGGACTTCGACCGTGTCTGCATGTCAAAAGTTTTGCTTATCATTTTTAGTCGGAAATCATCTACTTATCATCCTTAGGAAACTACCTGCTTATCATTCTTAAGTCTAGACGCGTTTTCCTGCATTTATTGCAAAATAGTGTATAGACAAATTCACACCTTAGCATATCTGCTAATTAATATCTTAGCGTATCTGTTACTGTGAACTTTGACTAACATCTTTCAAATTTTCCTCCGTAATTTATGGGATTTTGGTATTATATACACATATGTAAATTATATATTGAAGAATACCAAATCTAAATTCTACAATCTATTTCATACTAAAAAAAAAAAATTCCCTGATCATACGAGATGGATTTCTCAACCAGTTCGAACTCCTCAGATTCTGACAGCTATTCCCATATGAATATCTACCTGAGCTCCGAAAGCAGCATCACCGGAATGGATCAACCAATCTCCTATCATCTATTCTGGATGAATTGGGGATGGGTTCGTAGTCTACTCAATCATTGGAGACAAGAAGAAGGCGATCCTTTCCATCCATCACATTGCCCTCTTGGCGATGAACCTGAAGCACTTACTGGCGAACCTATTCGAGACACCATTTTCTTACTCATTGCTAGAGTATCTCATCACGATTATATACTATCTCATATTATGAATCTTATTCATCCGCTCACTCCAACCGCCAATCATCCCGGTGTACTAGCAGAAGTTAACGAACTTCGTGCTCGAGTAGTGGCTCTGGAACATATGGTGCAAAGATTACAAACACCATCAGCAGCACCAGGAGCATAACCAGTACCGCCAGTAACATCAACATCGCAAGCCTCAATACCCTAAGCACCAGCAGCATCACCGGCATCAACGGTATCATCATCATCAACACCAACAGTATCATTACCACCATCAACAATCACGTCCGCATCACACGCCTCAACATCACAACCTGTACCTCGGATATCAACATCACACGCACCATAAATACCAAGGAGTACCAACAACAATAAACGATAAAGTATTGATTCATAACTTCATCGGAGAAACATTCTGCGGTGATTATGTAATCTCTAAAGTCTTAGAGATTATCTATTTCAGCCTTAACCAAAAATCAGATAAGTGGACAGAAATGATAGAAAGAAGAATCGAAACCCTGACAAGAATGGTGTGCGATTTACAAAGTAGACTTGTTATACCAGCATCATCAGCACTAGCAGCACTTATAACATATAAGCTCCTCCAGTTCAAGAAATTACTGTGGATATCATCACAAATCAAGAACACGTATATTGTATCAACGAGTTATGAAGTATTAACTCATTCTTTCTGAAGAATTTATAGATATTTATATATATGAATTCTGAAACTATAATCTTTCGTACTAAGCTATTGAGTATGAATTGAAAAAGGGTAGATACTACTCGGTTAAATTCATATTACTAATATGCTATGATGTACATCCTTCGTTAACAACCTAACCATCGTTAACTACAATCTCTGCTTCAATTAAATGAATTCGGTTTCATAATAAACCAAGTGTATCATTCAACAACATGTTTGATTTTACACTTTCATCTTCGATGCACTCGAAACTTTCTAGAAAACAACATTCGTATCTTGCGAAGTTAGCAAGAGTTCTATGAGCATCAGCATAATTCACTAAGGAAATATCTATAAGAATAAATAATGAAGTATTAATCACAGTAGTGAAATACTTTGTGAAGATTATGTAATCTCTAATGTTTTAGAGATTATTCATTTCTAATTCAAGCCGAAAATCAAATGAGCTTAATATGATGTTAACTCATTAAATCTGTATTACATCGAAAGAAAATATACATATATTTTCATAAAGATTGTAATAAAATTATCTGGTACAAAACATTACTCGTGAAATTTTTTAACGGGTAGGTAATACCCGAGAGATATTTAAATTCACAATTAATATGTTACATTCTCCGATTCTGATTCAACAATCATCAACTATACTCCCTACTTTCACAACAATACACATTCTTTTATAGAAATCAAAACAACCATATTCATTCGAATCTAATTACATATTCTAATTTTGAAATTTCAGAATTCAATTCGAGAAATAACCGAAATCATCACTCTTAGATTCATGCACCTATCAAAACTATACTTTGACTTCAAAACTGTACTAGAACATCATTTCTATTCATGGAACCCAGAAGAATAATTGTAAAATTCAAAATCCTAGAACATCATATGTGTTCAAACCCTTCGAAATTCCTGAAGACACGCGAGATGATGATCCAACCACACATTACCCACCGTCATGCACCTGAAAAGCTCTCGAAACCAAAGTTATAGTTTAACACGTATCCGTGTCAGACCCTTTGACATTTATTACCAAATATAAATTTTCCACATCTTTTCAAATTAGACAGTTTTGTCACGGCTCCAGCAAATCACCTTCAATTGTTTATACAATTACCCCTTCATCATTGTTACCAGGGAACCTTTTATATCTCGCCACATTAGCAGTAAACTTAAAAACAACTTCAATAAACTTCAACTTAAACCTCTCTGAAAAGTCATTATACTTATTCATTGAAACCCCATCATGTACTCACCTACATCCTGTAACAATAATTGTCATACCAACTACTGGGAATCAGCAATCAGTATTTTGAAATTCGCAGCGATTCTACGCCAACAGTTATATGTATACATATAACGCCTAACGCCAATACTTACATACTTTGAATGTGAAGTTTCTGAAAAACACCCTGAATTATGAATTAGTTCTCAAAATGCTGATGAAGCAGCAAAAACTGTAAACGACTTTAACAGTCAAAAGTTTGATGATAAAGAATGGTATGGTGGTAAAGCTGAGAAAAAGAGAAGGTTTGGAACTGGAAAACGGATTGAGTAGACCATGAAGGAGACCAAGGACAAATACAAGGACCAAACACTGTATTTAAAGAATCCCGATGATTCTATTTCTGATGAAGTCATTAACGAATACCTTGCTCCTTACTCTAAAACCTTTGCGGACAATATTCTTCATCATAATCTTATCTTAAATATTCTAAGATATCATCATATCTTCCATTATAAATATCCTCCATATTTCTGAAGATATTTCCATAACTATTCTTACCTGAAACCATTACCTCTTCATGCTATATGTGTTATATCATAAAAGAAACTATTTTAGTTCTAAATGCCAAAATCTTCGAGTTTAAAATATGAATGTTTTGAAGTAGTATTGGGAACTGAAGCATGAGTTAGTATAATATAATGACACTTGATCAACGTGATTATATCACAGTAAGTCATGCTGAGTTTCTAATGGAACGTGATGATTCATAGAACATACCGTCATCATGTGCCATTTACACACCTCTTACATTCTACCCAATTTCCAAAAATATTAAGAACATATCTTCTTGATAGTTCTATCTTTTCAGATATTCTGGTAATTTACCAAATCAAGATCGTGCAATTACGATTTCCTTCTTAAGAACATTAACTATGTTCATTTCAAAATTCATACCTACGAATTCTGGACCATTATTCGCTTGACTTGAAGTCGGGAAGAGGGGACAAAAGTATGGAACTCTTGAATATAAAAGAAAATATAAAGCTCGATAACAACACATAAATTACAAACCGTACATATCAATATGTATTGCCACATAAAGGCACGGGAAAATTAAAAACACTATAACCCCAAGGTAATAGTAGAAGTGAATAAAATCCTCCGGTGGTAGATGAAAGAGAGAATTACAGATATAAAAGTTAGGAGTATATCAAGAATCAGTACTGGATGGAGCATATTAACGAATGTTTAAAGAATGAATTGAGGAGAAAGAATAGAAGATGTTAGATATGAAAAATAAGGAAAAGGAGGGGGGATGATTTATAGTAAAATATCTGACAGGTCAATCGAAACAGATTATTTCATTTAATCAAAGAAGATCCTGATTTCCTAAATCGTCGAAGAACCAAATCTTATTACGAAGATTTTCTTTAAATCGCATGAATTCTGGAAATCAATCATAACTACGTCATCAGTTAAAACAATTCTACATTTACTCATTTCACTCTCTTGCGATAGCTTCACTTAAACTCTTCGTATAATCAAATTGTTTTATCTATATTACTCAATGATGATGAAACTCTATTATCAACTCATATTCATCATGAAAACATTTTTATAGTTAGCCATGATTACCTCGATCAAATTTTGGGACGAAATTTCTTTAACGGGTAGGTACTGTGATGACCCGAAAATTTCTGATCAAATTTAAACTTTAATCTTTATATGTTACTGACACGATAAGAAAAATCTGTAATATTGAGTCTCAAAAGTTTTGAAATTTATATTCATGTAATCAATTACCCTTTGACTATGCTCAACGATTCACGAACATTTATGTGTATACTGATATGTATATATAATATATACTTATTAATTGAAAACATTAACAAAGTATTAGATATAAAATACTTTACATAAAAGTATTTGTTTCAATATGTTTATCGATGGAATTAAAAGATAATATCATATGATTAAATTATCAGATACATTGAATTATGATTACGAGTTTCTGTTATGAGGTCCACGTTGATTTGAGAAATCATTTCTTTTTAACGGTATTCGGAATATTTGGTAATGTGATTTACAAGTAAGAACAAAAGTGTCATTAACGAGAATTAGACAAAAGTTAGTGGAGATTCATGCTTAACTTTCAATGCATGCTTTACAATAATTGTCTCGTGTCTTTTGGTAAGATAATGATTAGTTTTCATAATATTGAAAACATTTTACGATATAGATAAAACCTTTTTAAAGGATGATTTGGAATATAATTAATTTTGGAAAACCAAATTTATAAGTACTCAATTTAGTTTCAAGCGTACAAAAACGTTTTCAGTTTAAAAAGAACTTTATTATTAAAATGTATATAACTTTGATAAATATCTAGAACCACTTTTGACAACTCATTACTTAACCAGTATGATAAAGATAACGATATTTATATTTTATTTTATTAAATATATATAACGATTTAAATTAATACGCGTATTATACGTACACAGTTTTATACTTTTACTATACTTTAACTTTACCTTTATTTTACTTTTACTTTACTTTAACTTTAATAATTCATACTTTAATAATTCACTTTAATAATTCATACTTTAATAATTCACTTTAATAATTTATACTTTAATAATTCACTTTAATAATTCACTTTAATAATTCATACTTTAATAATTCACTTTAATAATTATACTTTAATAATTCATTTTAATAATTCATACTTTAATAATTCACTTTAATAATTCATACTTTAATAATTCACTTTAATAATTCAAAAATCTATTATAAATAGAATTCAATAGGTTTCATTATTTCATAGAAACTTGAAAATATATTTCTCTAAACTCTCTCAATCGAATTACATATATATATTTACTTAGTATTATTTCAAGATATTATTAGTATACATAAAATACTACGACGGAGTTATATTCAGACGATTTCAAAATAAGTTTTCAAACGGGATAGAGCTAAGGAAATTATGGGTTATAGCTATGGAGGTTATGGGTATTGTTCGAGGGTATTGCTCGTGAGGTCAACCTAACGTTTATCATTTTCGTTGCGTCTACGTACTTTCCTGCAATATTGAATCACAATATTGATGCGTTCGTGAATCCGAGACAAACCCTGCACTTGTTCAGTGCCGTCATATACATAATTGCTATGAAATACAGTATTGTGAGTTTCATTACTCCCTTTATATATATATTTTTGGGCTGAGAATATATGCACTATTTTATAACTATTTTACGAAATGGACACAAGTACTAAAAAACATATTCTACGTTGAGTTGTACCACTTTGCATATTTTCCCCTAATAGCTTGGTAACTAATATTTACATGTTGTAAGAGCATGTAAGCGCGAATCCTATTGATAGATCTATCGGGTTTGACAACCCCAACCAGGCTAGTCGCTCTAGTATCGTAAACGGTTGCATAGTACTTCGTTTTTACTACACTTGGTACAGTGTAGGGAGATTTCATAATTAAGGGAATATACCACATTAATTGTTAAGTATGGTTACCGAAGCGCTCAACAATTTATAGAATACTTTTATACACTTGCGAGTGTACGGATATTTATGGAAACTGAAATCTTGTGGTCTATTACTATTACAGAAATGATTGATTATGTTAAACTAATGAACTCACCAACCTTTTGGTTGACACTTTAAAGCATGTTTATTCTCAGGTATTAAAGAAATCTTCCGATGTGCATTAGCTCATTTTAAGGATATTACTTGGAGTCATTCATGACATACTTTGAAAGACGTTGCATTCGAGTTGTTGAGTTCATTAAGATTAATATTAAGTCAATTATAGTTGGATGTAATATGAAATGGTATGCATGCCGTCAATTTTGATGTAAAGAAAGTTTGTCTTTTAAAAACGAATGCAATGTTTGTAAAACGTATCATATAGAGGTCAAATACCTCGCGATGTAATCAACTATTGTGAATCGTTTATAATGTATATGAACGGGTCCTTTCACGTTAGCGCTTTAGCTATCCGCGGGTTAAAGCTTTATAATCAAGTGCTCATGCTAATGTATAATTTTTACGATGGCCTAACTTACGAAATGCTTTACTAAACCTGTAGATTCACTCAACGTTTTTCATTGACGTTTTGCATATTTTTATCTCAGGTCCATAGAGGTATAACTTCCACTTTGCAGAGTTGTCACGCTTGTTTGCTGCTAGAACTGGAATGTTATCCAGCATGTTTTCAGTCATGTCTTACTTCAAGAACAAATATTCGCATTGAAACTATTTACTTAACGTGATGTTTTGGGTTTACTTACGTTGGTTGTTTATGTCAACTACTTTTCGGATTCATTTCTTTTAATAAATGACTTTGCTTTAATATTTAATGCGAATACTTTTCAGAAACGTATCATATAGAGGGTGTGACCGCTAAACTGTGAGACCGGAGTTAATACACCGTTAGTGGATTCTGACGGGGTATTACAAATGTTGAAATCAATAGTTAAACTGACCACAGTCGACCAACTCACAGAGTCAGTCGATCGGCTGAAAACACCATCGATAGATTGGTGTAGGTCGGTGTAAGTTGATCATCGATCGACTATATAACTCAGTCGACTGACTGTCGCTGCAGACAGTATATATACGGGCTTAGGGTTACTTTATCACGTTACACACTATATACAACCCTAAGTCCAATAACTTATTTGTATTAAATGTGTGAGTAGATTTATTAAATTAAGAAAGTCCTACAGAACTTCAAAGCCCTAGCGAGTTTATACCTAGCAAGTTCTTCAAAGCCTTTGTTTTAACAAGATCGGTAGATTCATTGACGTTATTGAATTCAAACAAAGAATGCATAAGCATTAACCAGACTAATTTCATTATTGTTTCACTACAAGAAATTTTGAAAATAGTACATGCATTTTAAAAAGAAAAAGTCAACGCTTCATATTTTCTGTTTAGTTGAACCCACCCTAGTGGTCCAGTGTTCACCCTTTTACACTTGTGTATTGGGATGGGGTGGTGAGATCTCAAGTTCGAGTCTCTACCCTTAAAAATAGCCGTGGGATTTATATCCTGAAAGCCGGATTGCCCCGGGGAGGTTTTACCGTCCTGTATTCAGGACCCAGGTCTGACCCGCCTGCCCCTCGAGATGGTTTAAGGTTCGGATCACACGGTTCGGGTTTTCGCCCGAAATTACGTGCGTACGTGGAAAATAAAAGTATTCGATGCCAATAACTTGGCTTCACAAAAAATTATTTTCTGCTTAGTTGTAAACGATACTTTATATTGTAATGACCCGCCTTTTTCCGTTAAATTATTTTAACGCTCGTCTTTTTTTTAGATAATATCTTTCGTTATCTAAATTCGTATCTTTCGTTAACTAACGTTCTTAATATTTCCGTTATTCGATTATAACATCTCCCGTTTACTCTAGCGTTTTAAAATATTTCGTTTGGTAAATTCACGCACCCGCTTTTAAACTCGAGGGACCAAAGTTGCCAAGTGGGTAAACTAGTTGACTAGGTCAACTAGTCGACCCACCTTCCACCACTCTTTCATTTCATCTTCAACCTCCCTTTTCTCTCTAGATGGAGAAACCCCATTTCCACCAAAATCATTCATTCATCATCTAAATCGGATCTAGCAAGCAAATATCAAAATAAATTACATATTTGTGATCCTTGCATCATCCTCTTCAATTTGGTACCAATTTCATAACTTGAGGTAAGCTTTTCAAAATCATTAATTTTCATAAATTAGACCTTTAAACTTAAAAGTGTGTTAGTTAGTGTCTATGGCTCGAGTCTAACATGAATATGTGATTTATTTGCTCGATCATGTTGTTTTGCATAAACTATCATGAACTTGAAATGGGTGAGCTTAATCTTGAGATTTGGGTAATTTAATGTTGTTAAATGTTAAAGCTCATGTGTTAAAAGTGTTACTAGCTTCATTTTGGTATGTTGGAAGACATGAAAATCCCAGATTAACATGATATTTGATTTTGTGATTCTTGTTAAGGGTTTGTTAGATTTTAAAATGAACTTTTGATGAATCAAATGCTTTGCAATGTTGTTGGTAAGTGTTTAGTTGTATTGTATGCGTAATTACCTACGAAACGACATATTATATGTGTGTAGTAAGTTCCCGAATCATGAAATGCGTTTTACGAACTTGAAACTTTGATAATGAACTTTTAACGACCATTCGATGAGGATTTTGTTTTTGTAAATGATGTAATTGTTTGTTGATATGTGTTTAGTTGTATTCCTTGTCAAAATACCTTTCCAGCAATATAAGATACGTTTTTGAGTGTTTTCGGTTCATAAGTTGTGTTTGAAATGAGTTTGGTTCGAAACTTGTCAAATTTGCAACAACATCAATATGTAACTCATTTGGACGCCGTCCCACACCTTGGACGCCGTCCAGGCCTTCATTGCTGGATGTCGTCCAGCCAATCTGGACGCCGTCCAAATGAACTGCAGAATTCTGTTTTGCTTGGTCGTTTACCGTTTAATTCTAACTATGCTACGCACCTTCGATTAACATGAAACTTGGCCAACATGTTTATATATGATTACTAATTGAAGAAAAATTGTCAGATACCCGACTCGACCCCGTTGACTTTGAATTTGACCAAGTTTGACTTTTAGTCAAACTTAACCAAATGTTTATGCAATCGTTCTAATCCTCTTTTATACTTGATTCTTGAAATGTCCCGTTCATATTGATTATAAACGTTCTATATTAATTGATTTCGTCGCGAGGTTTTGACCTCTATATGAGACGTTTTTCAAAGACTGCATTCATTTTTAAAACAACCATAACCTTTATTTTATCGATAAAGGTTTAAAAAGCATTACATAGATTATCAAATAATGATAATCTAAAATATACCGTTTACACACGACCATTACATAATGGTTTACAATAAGAATATATTACATCAAAAATAAGTTTCTTGAATGCAGTTTTTACACAATATCATACAAGTATGGACTCCAAATCTTGTCCTTATTTTAGTATGCAATAGCGAAAGCTCTTAATAATCACCGGAGAATAAACATGCTTAAAACGTCAACAAAAATGTTGGTGAGTTATAGGTTTATCCTATATATTATCAAATCATAATAATAGACCACAAGATTTCATATTTCAATATACATCCCATACATAGAGATAAAATTCATTCATATGTTGAACACCTGGTAACCGGCATTAACAAGATACATATAGAATATCCCCATCATTCCGGGACACCCATCGGGCATGATAATTTCGAAGTAAGACTTGGCCACTGGTCGATTCACGAACCTATAACAAATATGTACATATATATCAAAGTATGTTCAAAATATATTTACAACATTTTTAATACGTTTTAATGTTTTAAGTTTATTAAGTCAGCTGTCCTCGTTAGTAACCTACAACTAGTTATCCATAGTTAGATGTACAGAAATAAATCGATATATATTATCTTGGATCAATCCACGACCCAGTGTATACACGTCTCAGGCTAGATCACAACTCAAAGTATATATATTTTTGGAATCAACCTCAACCCTGTATAGCTAACTCCAACATTACTGCATATAGAGTGTCTATGGTTGTTCCAAATAATATATATACATGGGTCGATATGATATGTCAAAACATTTGCATACGTGTCTATGGTATCCCAAGATTACATAATATATTATAATACATGTATAATATAATATAAGTTAGCTAGGATATGGTTTGTATAGAATTGTTACAATATTTCCCGTAGCTACAACAATCAAAAAATATCCAATCTTGTTTTACCCATAACTTCTTCGTTTTAAATCCGTTTTGAGTGAATCAAATTGTTATGGTTTCATATTGAACTCTATTTTATGAATCTAAACAAAAAAGTATAGGTTTATAGTCAGAAATATAAGTTACAAGTCGTTTTTGTAAGAGGTAGTCATTTCAGTCGAAAGAACGACGTCTTGATGACCATTTTGAAAAACATACTTTCACTTTGAGTTTAACCATGATTTTTGGATATAGTTTCATGTTCATAAGAAAAATAATTTTCCCAGAAGATAAACTTTTAAATCAAAGTTTATTATAGTTTTTAATTATCAAACCCAAAACAGCCCGCGGTGTTACTACGACGACGTATGTCCGGTTTTACGGTGTTTTTCGTGTTTTCAGGTTTTAAATCATTAAGTTAGCATATCATATAGATATAGAACATGTTTTTAGTTGATTTTAAAAGTCAAGTTAGAAGGATTAACTTTATTTGCGAACAAGTTTAGAATTAACTAAACTATGTTCTAGTGATTACAAGTTTAAATCTTTGAATAAGATAGTTTTATATCTATGAATCGAATGATGTTATGAACATCATTACTACCTTAATTTTAGTAGGTAAACCTAATGGAAATGAGAAAAATAGATCTAGCTTCAAAGGATCCTTGGATGGCTTGAAAGTTCTTGAAGCAGAATCATGACACGAAAACAAGTTCAAGTAAGATTTTCACTCGAAATAAGATTGTTATAGTTATAGAAATTGAATCAAAGTTTGAATATGAGTATTACCTTATATTAGAAAGATATATTACTGTAAATAAGAAAGATTTCTTGAGGTTGGATGATCACTTTACAAGATTGGAAGTAAGCTAGCAAACTTGGAAGTATTCTTGATTTTATGAAACTAGAACTTATAGAATTTATGAAGAACACTTAGAACTTGAAGATAGAACTTGAGAGAGATCAATTAGATGAAGAAAATTGAAGAATGAAAGTGTTTTTAGGTGTTTTTGGTCGTTGGTATATGGATTAGATATAAAGGATGTGTAATTTTGTTTACTTGTAAATAAGTCATGAATGATTACTAATATTTTTGTAATTTTATGAGATATTTCATGATAGTTGCCAAATGATGGTTCCCACATGTGTTAGGTGACTCACATGGGCTGCTAAGAGCTAATCATTGGAGTGTATATACCAATAGTACATACATCTAAAAGCTGTGTATTGTACGAGTACGAATACGGGTGCATACGAGTAGAATTGTTGATGAAACTGAACGAGGATGTAATTGTAAGCATTTTTGTTAAGTAGAAGTATTTTTATAAGTGTCTTGAAGTCTTCCAAAAGTGTATGAATACATATTAAAACACTACATGTATATACATTTTAACTGAGTCGTTAAGTCATCGTTAGCCGTTACATGTAAGTGTTGTTTTGAAACCTTTAGGTTAACGATCTTGTTAAATGTTGTTAACCCATTGTTTATTATATCTAAAGAGATGTTAAATTATTAAATTATCATGATATTATGATGTATTAATATATCTTAATATGATATATATACATTTAAATGTCGTTACAATGATAATCGTTACATATATGCCTCGTTTCGAAATCCTTAAGTTAGTAGTCTTGTTTTTACATATGTAGTTCATTGTTAATATACTTAATGATATGTTTACTTATCATAATAGCATGTTAACTATATAGATATCCATATATATGACATCATATAGTTTTTACAAGTTTTAACGTTCGTGAATCACCGGTTTACTTGGGTGGTCAATTGTCTATATGAAACCTATTTCAATTAAACAAGTCTTAACAAGTTTGATTGCTTAACAAGTTGGAAACACTTAATCATGTAAATAAAAATTTCATTTAATATATATAAACATGGAAAAGTTCGGGTCACTACAGTACCTACCCGTTAAATAAATTTCGTCCCGAAATTTTAAGCAGTTGGAGGTGTTGACGTATCTTCTGGAAATAAGTGCGAGTATTTCTTCTTCATCTGATCTTCTCATTCCCAGGTGAACTCGGGTCCTCTACGAGCATTCCATCGAACCTTAACAATTGGTATCTTGTTTTGCTTAAGTCTTTTAACCTCACGATCCATTATTTCGACGGGTTCTTCGATGAATTGAAGTTTTTCGTTGATTTGGATTTCGTCTAACAGAAAAGTGAGATCTTCTTTAGAAAAACATTTCTTCAAATTCGAGACGTGGAAAGTGCTATGTACAGCCGCGAGTTGTTGAGGTAACTCAAGTCGGTAAGCTACTGGTCCGACACGATCAATAATCTTGAATGGTCCAATATACCTTGGATTTAATTTCCCTCGTTTACCAAATCGAACAATGCCTTTCCAAGGTGAAACTTTAAGCATGACCATCTCTCCAATTTCAAATTCTATATCTTTTCTTTTAATGTCAGCGTAGCTCTTTTGTCGACTTTGGGAGGTTTTCAACCTTGTTGAATTTGGATGATCTTCTCGGTAGTTTCTTGTATTATCTCCTGACCCATAATCTGTCTATCCCCCACTTCACTCCAACAAATTGGAGACCTGCACTTTCTACTATAAAGTGCTTCAAACGGCGCCATCTCAATGCTTGAATGGTAGCTGTTGTTGTAGGAAAATTCTGCTAACGGAAGGTGTCGATCCCAACTGTTTCCGAAATCAATAACACATGCTCGTAGTATGTCTTCAAGCGTTTGTATCGTCCTTTCGCTCTGCCCATCTGTTTGTGGATGATAGGCAGTACTCATGTCTAGACGAGTTCCTAATGCTTGCTGTAATGTCTGCCAGAATCTTGAAATAAATCTGCCATCCCTATCAGAGATAATAGAGATCGGTATTCCATGTCTGGAGACGACTTCCTTCAAATACAGTCGTGCTAACTTCTCCATCTTGTCATCTTCCCTTATTGGTAGGAAGTGTGCTGATTTGGTGAGACGATCAACTATTACCCAAATAGTATCAAAACCACTTGCAGTCCTTGGCAATTTAGTGATGAAATCCATGGTAATGTTTTCCCATTTCCATTCTGGGTTTCGAGTTGTTGAAGTAGACCTGATGGTTTCTGATGCTCAGCTTTGACCTTAGAACACGTCAAATATTCTCCTACGTATTTAGCAACATCGGCTTTCATACCCGGCCACCAAAAATGTTTCTTGAGATCCTTGTACAACTTCCCCGTTCCAGGATGTATTGAGTATCTAGTTTTATGAGCTTCTCTAAGTACCATTTCTCTCATATCTCCAAATTTTGGTACCCAAATTCTTTCAGCCCTATACCGGGTTCCGTCTTCCCGAATATTAAGATGCTTTTCCGATCCTTTGGGTATTTCATCCTTTAAATTTCCCTCTTTTAAAACTCCTTGTTGCGCCTCCTTTATTTGAGTAGTAAGGTTAATGTGAATCATTATATTCATAGATTTTACTCGAATGGGTTCTCTGTCCTTTCTGCTCAAGGCGTCGGCTACCACATTTGCCTTCCCCGGGTGGTAACGAATCTCAAAGTCGTAATCATTCAACAATTCAATCCACCTACGCTGCCTCATATTCAGTTGTTTTTGATTAAGTATGTGTTGAAGACTTTTGTGGTCGGTATATATAATACTTTTCACCCCATATAAGTAGTGCCTCCAAGTCTTTAATGCAAAAACAACTGCGCCTAATTCCAAATCATGCGTCGTATAATTCTGCTCATGAATCTTCAATTGTCTAGACGCATAAGCAATTACCTTCGTTCGTTGCATTAATACACAACCGAGACCTTGCTTTGAGGCGTCACAATATATCACAAAATCATCATTCCCTTCAGGTAATGATAATATAGGTGACGTAGTTAACTTTTTCTTCAATAATTAAAACGCTTTCTCTTGTTCATCCTTCAATTCAAATTTCTTCCCTTTATGCGTTAATGCAGTCAAGGGTTTTGCTATTTTGGAAAAATCTTAGATGAATCTCCTATAATAACCAGCCAGTTCTAAAAATTGATGTATGTGTTTTGGAGTTTTCGGGGTTTCCCACTTTTCAACTGAAATGTCCCGTTCTTATTGATTAAAAACGTTCCATATTAATTGATTTCGTTGCGAGGTTTTGACCTCTATATCAAACATTTTTCAAAGACTGCATTCATTTTTAAAACAAACCATAACCGTTATTTCATAAATAAAGGTTTAAAAAGCTTTACGTAGATTATCAAATAATGATAATCTAAAATATCCTATTTACACACGACCATTACATAATGGTTTACAATACAAATATGTTACATCGAAATCAGTTTCTTGAATGCAGTTTTTACACAATATCATACAAACATGGACTCCAAATCTTGTCCTTATTTTAGTATGCAATAGCGGAAGCTCTTAGTATTCACCTGAGAATAAACATGCTTTAAACGTCAACAAAAATGTTGGTGAGTTATAGGTTTAACCTATATATATCAAATCGTAACAATAGACCACAAGATTTCATATTTCAATACACATCCCATACATAGAGATAAAAATCATTCATATGGTGAACACCTGGTAACCGACATTAAAAAGATGCATATATATAAGAATATCCCCATCATTCCGGGACACCCTTCGGATATGATATAAATTTCGAAGTACTAAAGCATCCGGTACTTTGGATGGGGTTTGTTAGGCCCAATAGATCTATCTTTAGGATTCGCGTCAATTAGGGTGTCTGTTCCCTAATTCTTAGATTACCAGACTTAATAAAAAGGGGCATATTCAATTTCGATAATTCAACCATAGAATGTAGTTTCACGTACTTGTGTCTATTTTGTAAATCATTTATAAAACCTGCATGTATTCTCATCTCAAAAATATTAAATTTTAAAAGTGGGACTATAACTCACTTTCACAGATTTTTACTTCGTTGGGAAGTAAGACTTGGCCACTGATTGATTCACGAACCTATAACAATATATACATATATATCAAAGTATGTTCAAAATATATTTACAACACTTTTAATATATTTTGATGTTTTAAGTTTATTAAGCCAGCTGTCCTCGTTAGTAACCTACAACTAGTTGTCCACAGTTAGATGTACAGAAATAAATCGATAAATATTATCTTAAATCAATCCACGACCCAGTGTATACGTATCTCAGTATTGATCACAACTCAAACTATATATATTTTGGAATCAACCTACTAACTCCAACATTCACATATAGAGTGTCTATGGTTGTTCCGAAATATATATAGATGTGTCGACATGATAGGTCGAAACATTGTATACGTGTCTATGGTATCTCAAGATTACATAATATACAATACAAGTTGATTAAGTTATGGTTGGAATAGATTTGTTACCAATTTTCACGTAGCTAAAATGAGAAAAATTATCCAATCTTGTTTTACCCATAACTTCTTCATTTTAAATCCGTTTTGAGTGAATCAAATTGCTATGGTTTCATATTGAACTCTATTTTATGAATCTAAACAGAAAAAGTATAGGTTTATAGTCAGAAAAATAAGTTACAAGTCATTTTTGTAAAGGTAGTCATTTCAGTCGAAAGAACGACGTCTAGATGACCATTTTAGAAAACATACTTCCACTTTGAGTTTAACCATAATTTTTGGATATAGTTTCATGTTAATAATAAAAATCATTTTCCCAGAATAACAACTTTTAAATCAAAGTTTATCATAGTTTTTAATTAACTAACCCAAAACAGCCCGCGGTGTTACAACGACGGCGTAAATCCGGTTTTACGGTGTTTTTCGTGTTTCCAGGTTTTAATCATTAAGTTAGCATATCATATAGATATAGAACATGTGTTTAGTTGATTTTAAAAGTCAAGTTAGAAGGATTAACTTTTATTTGCGAACAAGTTTAGAATTAACTAAACTATGTTCTAGTGATTACAAGTTTAAACCTTCGAATAAGATAGCTTTATATGTATGAATCGAATGATGTTATGAACATCATTACTACCTCAAGTTCCTTGGATAAACCTACTGGAAATGAGAAAAATAGATCTAGCTTCAAAGGATCCTTGAATGGCTTGAAAGTTCTTGAAGCAGAATCATGACATGAAAACAATTTCAAGTAAGATTTCCACTCGAAATAAGATTGTTATAGTTATAGAAATTGAATTAAAGTTTGAATATGATTATTACCTTGTATTAGAAAGATAACCTACTTTAAGTAACAAAGGTTTCTTGATCTTGGATGATTACTTGGAATGGATTTAGAAAACTTGGAAGTAAACTTGCAATCTTGGAAGTATTCTTGATTTTATGAAACTAGAACTTTTGGAATTTATGAAGAACACTTAGAACTTGAAGATAGAACTTGAGAGAGATCAATTAGATGAAGAAAATTGAAGAATGAAAGTGTTTGTAGGTGTTTTTAGTCGTTGGTGTATGGATTAGATATAAAGGATATGTAATTTTGTTTTCATGTAAATAAGTCATGAATGATTACTCATATTTTTGTAATTTTATGAGATATTTCATGCTAGTTGCCAAATGATGGTTCCCACATGTGTTAGGTGACTCACATGGGCTGCTAAGAGCTGATCATTGGAGTGTATATACCAATAGTACATACATCTAAAAGCTGTGTATTGTACGAGTACGAATACTGGTGCATACGAGTAGAATTGTTGATGAAACTGAACGAGGATGTAATTGTAAGCATTTTTGTTAAGTAGAAGTATTTTGATAAGTGTCTTGAAGTCTTTCAAAAGTGTATGAATACATATTAAAACACTACATGTATATACATTTTAACTGAGTCGTTAAGTCATCGTTAGTCGTTACATGTAAATGTTGTTTTGAAACCTTTAGGTTAACGATCTTGTTGAATGTTGTTAACCCATTGTTTATTATAACAAATGAGATGTTAAATTGTTATATTATCATGATATTATGATATATAATATATCTTAGTATGATATATATACAGTTAAATGTCGTTACAACGATAATCGTTACATATATGTCTCGTTTCGAAATCATTAAGTTAGTAGTCTTATTTTTACATATGTATTTCATTGTTAATACACTTAATAATATATTTACTTATCATTTAACATAATTAACCAAGTGTATCAATATCTTAATATGATTCATATGTACCTAGTAAGACGTTGTTATAATGATAATCGTTATATATATCGTTTTCGAGTTTCTTAAATTAATAGTCTCATTTTTTATGTATATAACTCATTGTTAAAATACCTAATGAGATAAATACTTATAATAAAATCATGTTAACTATAAATATAACCATAAATATGTCATCGTATAGTTTTTACAAGTTTTAACATTCGTGAATCACCGGTCAACTTGGGTGGTCAATTGTCTATATGAAACCTATTTCAATTAATCAAGTCTTAACAAGTTTGATTGCTTAACATGTTGGAAACACTTAATCATGTAAATAACAATTTCTTTTAATATATATATAAACATGGAAAAGTTCGGGTCACTACAGTACCTACCCGTTAAATAAATTTCGTCCCGAAATTTTAAGCAGATGGAGGTGTTGACGTATCTTCAGGAAATAAATGTGGGTATTTCTTCTTTATCTGATCTTCACGCTCCCAGGTGAACTCGGGTCCTCTACGAGCATTCCATCGAACCTTAACAATCGGTATCTTGTTTTGTTTAAGTCTCTTAACCTCACGATCCATTATTTCGACGGGTTCTTCAATGAATTGAAGTTTTTCATTGATTTGGATTTCGTCCAATGGAATTGTGAGATCTTCTTTAGCAAAATATTTCTTCAAATTTGAGGCGTGGAAAGTGTAATGTACATTCGCAAGTTGTTGAGGTAACTCAAGTCGGTAAGCTACTGGTCCGACACTATCAATAATCTTGAATGGTCCGATATACCTTGGATTTAATTTCCCTCGTTTACCAAATCGAATAACACCTTTTCAAGGTGCAACTTTAAGCATGACCATCTCTCCAATTTCAAATTCTATATCTTTTCTTTTACTGTCCGCGTAGCTCTTTTGTCAACTCTGTGCGGTTTTCAATCTTTGTTAAATTTGGATGATTTTCTCGGTAGTTTCTTGTATTATCTCCGGACCCGTAATCTGTCTATCCCCCACTTCTCTCCAACAAATTAGAGACCTGCACTTTCTACCATAAAGTGCTTCAAACGGCGCCATCTCAATGCTTGAATGGTAGCTGTTGTTGTAGGAAAATTTTGCTAACGGTAGATGTCGATCCCAACTGTTTTCGAAATCAATAACACAAGCTCGTTGCATGTCTTCAAGCGTTTGTATCGTCCTTTCACTCTGCCCATCAGTTTGTGGATGATAGGCAGTACTCATGTCTAGACGAGTTCCCAATGCTTGCTGTAATGTCTGCCAAAATCTTGAAATAAATCTACCATCCCTATCAGAGATAATAGAGATTGGTATTCCATGTCTAGAGACGACTTCCTTCAAATACAGTCGTGCTAACTTCTCCATCTTGTCATCTTCTCTTATTGGCAGGAAGTGTGCTGACTTGGTGAGACGATCAACTATTAGCCAAATAGTATCATAACCACTTGCAGTCCTTGGCAATTTAGTAATGAAATCCATGGTAATATTTTCCCATTTCCATTCCGGGATTTCAGGTTGTTGTTGTAGACCTGATGGTTTCTGATGTTCAGCTTTGACCTTAGAACACGTCAAACATTCTCCTACGTATTTAGCAACATCGGATTTCATACCCGGCCACCAAAAATGTTTCTTGAGATCCTTGTACATCTTCCCCATTCCAGGATATATTGAGTATCTGGTTTTATGAGCTTCTCTAAGTACCATTTCTCTCATATCTCCAAATTTTGGTACCCAAATCCTTTCAGCCCTATACCGGGTTCCGTCTTCCCGAATATTAAGATGCTTCTCCGATCCTTTGGGTATTTCATCCTTTAAATTTTCCTCTTTTAAAACTCCTTGTTGCGCCTCCTTTATTTGAGTAGTAAGGTTATTGTGAATCATTATATTCATAGATTTTACTCGAATGGGTTCTCTGTCCTTCCTGCTCAAGGCGTCGGCTACCACATTTGCCTTCCCCGGGTGGTAACGAATCTCAAAGTCGTAATCATTCAAGAATTCAATCCACCTACGCTGCCTCATATTCAGTTGTTTCTGATTAATTATGTGTTGAAGACTTTTGTGGTCGGTATATATAACACTTTTGACCCCATATAAGTAGTGCCTCCAAGTCTTTAATGCAAAAACAACCGCGCCTAATTCCAAGTCATGCGTCGTATAATTTTGTTCGTGAATCTTCAGTTGTCTAAACGCATAAGCAATCACCTTCGTTCGTTGCATTAATACACAACCGAGACCTTGCTTTGATGCGTCACAATAAATCACAAAATCATCATTCCCTTCAGGAAATGACAATATAGGTGACGTAGTTAGCTTTTTCTTCAATAACTGAAACGCTTTCTCTTGTTCATCCTTCCATTCAAATTTCTTCCCTTTATGCGTTAATGCAGTCAAGGGTTTTGCTATTCTGGAAAAGTCTTGGATGAACCTTCTGTAGTAACCAGCTAGTCCTAAAAACTGGCGTATGTGTTTCGGAGTTTTCGGGGTTTCCCACTTTTCAACAGTTTCTATCTTTGCCGGATCCACCTTAATACCTTCTTTGTTCACTATGTGACCGAGGAATTGAACTTCTTCCAACCAAAATGCACACTTTGAAAATTTAGCGTACAATTCTTCCTTCCTCAATACTTCTAACACCTTTCTCAAATGTTCACCGTGTTCTTGGTCATTCTTAGAGTAAATAAGTATGTCATCAATGAAAACATTGACAAACTTTTCAAGGTATGGACCACACACTCGGTTCATAAGGTCCATGAACACAGCTGGTGCATTAGTTAAACCAAACAGCATGACCATAAACTCGTAATGACCGTAACGTGTTCTGAAAGCAGTCTGTTCTTTAATTCTTTCTTCAATCTGGTTCACTAGTTTGTGAGCCATTCTACATGCCTGTTGTATGGAGGCGGGCTCGTGTGAACTTATATCTTCTTGGATTCTTTCTGGTAATCCTTTCACAAACGCATCGATCTTCTCTTCCTCATTTTCGAATGCTCCCAGACACAATAGGCACAATTCTGTGAATCGTCTTTCGTACGTGGTAATATCAAATCCTTGGGTTCGTAACCCTCTAAGTTCTGTCTTGAGCTTATTGACCTCGGTTCTGGGATGGTACTTCTCATTCATCAAGTGCTTGAATGCTGACCACGGTAGTGCGTACGCATCATCTTGTCCCACTTGCTCTAGATAGGTATTCCACCATGTTAACGCAGAACCTGTGAAGGTATGCGTAGCGTACTTCACTTTGTCCTCTTTAGTACACTTACTTATGGCAAACACTGATTCGACCTTCTCGGTTCACCGTTTCAATCCGATCGGTCCTTCGGTTCCATCAAATTCCAAAGGTTTGCAGGCAGTGAATTCTTTGTAGGTGCATCCTACACGATTTCCTGTACTGCTAGATCCAAGGTTATTGTTGGTATGTAGCGCAGCCTGTACTGCGGCTATGTTTGAAGCTAGAAAAGTACGGAATTCCTCTTCATTCATATTCACGGTGTGTCGAGTAGTCGGTGCCATTTCCTTCAAAATAGTCAAATGGAACAAGTTAATCATACAGAATATTAAGAGTAGTTAATATTATTTCGTAGCATAATATGAACTCATTTATAAAAGCTTTTTCTTCATATTAGCGTTTTATAAGTTTAAATTCGGGTAGTACCTACCCGTTAAGTTCATACTTAGTAGCTAATATACAATTCAACTACTACAATTCTATATGAAAAACTGATTATAATAATATTTCGCATTCAAACTTTTATACAATGTTTTACAAACTTACAATACCGCTTATTTTACATAAAGCATGAAATATAGCACATAATAACTTTGATACAAGATAGTTGTGAAGATAATTCTAGCTAGTACACAAGTCGTTCAGCAAAGGCAATAAAGACACGTAATTCATACGTCCAGAAACAAGTCATGCATTCTGGTTTTACTAGGACTACTTCCCATCCTTGGTCTTGTGGAACATAACCGTTATGGCCGTTGATAAGATAGCGTGTTGTAACATCGTCGAAGGGACGAGGGTTACGTAATGACCAACAGTCTCGTAATAACCTAAAAACCTCTTTTCTTACCCCAATTACTGACTCCGTCACTTGTGGGAACGTTTTGTTTAATAGTTGTAGCCCAATGTTCTTTTTCTCACTTTGGTGAGAAGCGAACATTACTAACCCGTAAGCATAGCATGCTTCTTTATGTTGCATGTTAGCCGCTTTTTCTAAATCATGAAGTCCTATATTCGGATACATTGAGTCAAAATAATTTCTTAACCCGTTGCGTAAAATAGCATTTGGGTTCCCCGCAATATATGCGTCAAAGTAAACACATCGTAACTTATGGGTTTCCCAATGTGATATCCCCCATCTTTCAAACGAAAGTCTCTTATAAACCAAGAAATTCTTGGAACGTTCTTCGAATGTCTTACAAACTGATTTCGTCGTAAATAGTTGTGCCGAAGAATTCTGACCGACTCTAGACAAGATTTCATCAATCATGTCTCCGGGTAGGTCTCTTAAAATATTGGCTTGTCTATCCATTTTGTGTTTTTATACTGTAAAATAGACAAGAGTTAGATTCATAAAAAAAAATACTTATTAATACAAGCAATTTTTACATATATCATAAAGCATAAGCACACTATATTACATATATTACAACACACGAATACAACTATCTTATTCTGACTCGCTCGTTTATTCTTCTTCGGTTTTGGTTCGTTTTACCAAGTTTCTAGGGATATATGATGTTCCCCTAATACGAGCTGTCGTTTTCCACAACGGTTTAGAAAAACCTGGTGGTTTAGAGGTTCCCGGGTCATTGTTACAGCTTAAGGGCTTCGAGGGTTGACGATACATATAAAGTTCATCGGGGTTGGAATTAGATTTCTCTATTTTTATGCTCTTTCCCTTATTATTTTCTTTTGCCTTTTTAAATTCAGTTGGGGTAATTTCTATAACATCATCGGAATTCTCATCAGAATCCGATTCATCGGAGAATTGGTAATCCTCCCAATATTTTGCTTCCTTGGCGGAAACACCATTGACCATAATTAACCTTGGTCGGTTGGTTGAGGATTTTCTTTTACTTAACCGTTTTATTATTTCCCCCACCGGTTCTATTTCCTCCTCCGGTTCCTCCTCTTTTGGTTCTGATTCTTCTTCCGGTTCTAATTCTTCTTCCGGTTCCTCTTCGGAAACTTGTGAATCAGTCCAATATATATTCGACTCTTCGTTATTATTAGGTGAGTCAATGGGATTTGTGCTAGAGGTAGACATCTATCACATAATATCAAACGCGTTAAGAGATTAATATATCACATAATATTCACATGTTAAAAATATATAGTTTCCAACAAAATTTGTTAAGCAATCATTTTTCAAGTAAACACGGTCGAAGTCCAGACTCACTAATGCATCTTAACAAACTCGATAAGACACACTAATGCAAAATTCTGGTTCTCTAAGACCAACGCACGGATACCAACTGAAATGTCTCGTTCTTATTGATTAAAAACGTTCCATATTAATTGATTTCGTTGCGAGGTTTTGACCTCTATATGAGGCGTTTTTTAAAGACTGCATTCATTTTTAAAACAAACCATAACCGTTATTTCATAAATAAAGGTTTAAAAAGCTTTACGTAGATTATCAAATAATGATAATCTAAAATATCCTATTTACACACGACCATTACATAATGGTTTACAATACAAATATGTTACATCGAAATCAGTTTCTTGAATGCAGTTTTTACACAATATCATACAAACATGGACTCTAAATCTTGTCCTTATTTTAGTATGCAATAGCGGAAGCTCTTAGTATTCACCTGAGAATAAACATGTTTTAAACGTCAACAAAAATGTTGGTGAGTTATAGGTTTAACCTATATATATCAAATCGTAACAATAGACCACAAGATTTCATATTTCAATACACATCCCATACATAGAGATAAAAATCATTCATATGGTGAACACCTGGTAACCGACATTAACAAGGTGCATATATATAAGAATATCCCCATCATTCCGGTACACCCTTCGGATATGATATAAATTTCAAAGTACTAAAGCATCCGGTACTTTGGATGGGGTTTGTTAGGCCCAATAGATCTATCTTTAGGATTCGCGTCAATTAGGGTGTCGGTTCCCTAATTCTTAGATTACCAGACTTAATAAAAAGGGGCATATTCGATTTCAATAATTCAACCATAGAATGTAGTTTCACGTACTTGTGTCTATTTTGTAAATCATTTATAAAACCTGCATGTATTCTCATCCCAAAAATATTAGATTTTAAAAGTGGGACTGTAACTCACTTTCACAGATTTTTACTTCGTCAGGAAGTAAGACTTGGCCACTGGTTGATTCACGAACCTATAACAATATATACATATATATCAAAGTATGTTCAAAATATATTTACAACACTTTTAATATATTTTGATGTTTTAAGTTTATTAAGTCAGCTGTCCTCGTTAGTAACCTACAACTAGTTGTCCACAGTTAGATGTACAGAAATAAATCGATAAATATTATCTTGAATCAATCCACGACCCAGTGTATACGTATCTCAGTATTGATCACAACTCAAACTATATATATTTTGGAATCAACCTCAACCCTGTATAGCTAACTCCAACATTCACATATAGAGTGTCTATGGTTGTTCCGAAATATATATAGATGTGTCGACATGATAGGTAGAAACATTGTATACGTGTCTATGGTATCTCAAGATTACATAATATACAATACAAGTTGATTAAGTTATGGTTGGAATAGATTTGTTACCAATTTTCACGTAGCTAAAATGAGAAAAATTATCCAATCTTGTTTTACCCATAACTTCTTCATTTTAAATCCGTTTTGAGTGAATCAAATTGCTATGGTTTCATATTGAACTCTATTTTATGAATCTAAACAGAAAAAGTATAGGTTTATGGTCAAAAAAATAAGTTACAAGTCATTTTTGTAAAGGTAGTCATTTCAGTCGAAAGAACGACGTCTAGATGACCATTTTAGAAAACATACTTCCACTTTGAGTTTAACCATAATTTTTGGATATAGTTTCATGTTAATAATAAAAATCATTTTCCCAGAATAACAACTTTTAAATCAAAGTTTATCATAATTTTTAATTAACTAACCCAAAACAGCCCGCGGTGTTACTACGACGGCGTAAATCCGGTTTTACGGTGTTTTTCGTATTTCCAGGTTTTAAATCATTAAGTTAGCATATCATATAGATATAGAACATGTGTTTAGTTGATTTTAAAAGTCAAGTTAGACGGATTAACTTTTATTTGCGAACAAGTTTAGAATTAACTAAACTATGTTCTAGTGATTACAAGTTTAAACATTCGAATAAGATAGCTTTATATGTATGAATCGAATGATGTTGTGAAAATCATTACTACCTCAAGTTCCTTGGATAAACCTACTGGAAATGAGAAAAATAGATCTAGCTTCAAAGGATCCTTGGATGGCTTGAAAGTCCTTGAAGCAGAATCATGACACGAAAACAATTTCAAGTAAGATTTCCACTCAAAATAAGATTGTTATAGTTATAGAAATTGAATTAAAGTTTGAATATGATTATTAACTTGTATTAGAAAGATAACCTACTATAAGTAACAAAGGTTTCTTGATCTTGGATGATTACTTGGAATGGATTTAGAAAACTTGGAAGTAAACTTGCAATCTTGGAAGTATTCTTGATTTTATGAAACTAGAACTTTTGGAATTTATGAAGAACACTTAGAACTTGAAGATAGAACTTGAGAGAGATCAATTAGATGAAGAAAATTGAAGAATTAAAGTGTTTGTAGGTATTTTTAGTCGTTGGTGTATGGATTAGATATAAAGGATACGTAATTTTGTTTTCATGTAAATAAGTCATGAATGATTACTCATATTTTTGTAATTTTATTAGATATTTCATGCTAGTTGCCAAATGATGGTTCCCACATGTGTTAGGTGACTCACATGGGCTGCTAAGAGCTGATCATTGGAGTGTATATACCAATAGTACATACATCTAAAAGTTGTGTATTGTACGAGTACGAATACGGGTGCATACGAGTAGAATTGTTGATGAAACTGAACGAGGATGTAATTGTAAGCATTTTTGTTAAGTAGAAGTATTTTGATAAGTGTCTTGAAGTCTTTCAAAAGTGTATGAATACATATTAAAACACTACATGTATATACATTTTAACTGAGTCGTTAAGTCATCGTTAGTCGTTACATGTAAATGTTGTTTTGAAACCTTTAGGTTAACGATCTTGTTGAATGTTGTTAACCCATTGTTTATTATAATAAATGAGATGTTAAATTGTTATATTATCATGATATTATGATATATAATATATCTTAGTATGATATATATACAGTTAAATGTCGTTAGAACGATAATCGTTACATATATGTCTCGTTTCGAAATCATTAAGTTAGTAGTCTTATTTTTACATATGTATTTCATTGTTAATACACTTAATAATATATTTAATTATCATTTAACATAATTAACCAAGTGTATCAATATCTTAATATGATTCATATGTACCTAGTAAGACGTTGTTATAACGATAATCGTTATATATATCGTTTTCGAGTTTCTTAAATTAATAGTCTCATTTTTTATGTATATAACTCATTGATAAAATACCTAATGAGATACATACTTATAATAAAATCATGTTAACTACATATATATAACCATATATATGTCATCGTATAGTTTTTACAAGTTTTAACGTTCGTGAATCACCGGTCAACTTGGGTGGTCAATTGTCTATATGAAACCTATTTCAATTAATCAAGTCTTAACAAGTTTGATTGCTTAACATGTTGGAAACACTTAATCATGTAAATAACAATTTCATTTAATATATATATAAACATGGAAAAGTTCGGGTCACTACATCAACGATTTCAATCTTTGCTGGATCCACCTGAATACCTTCTTTGTTCACTATATGACCGAGGAATTGAACTTCTTCCAACTACAATGCACACTTTGAAAACTTAGCGTACAGTTTTTCTTTTCTCAACAACTCTAGCACTTTTCTCAAATGTTCTTCGTGCTCTTGATCATTCTTTGAGTAAATAAGTATGTCATCGATGAAAACAATGACAAACTTGTCAAAATATGGACTACACACTCGGTTCATGAGGTCCATAAACACAGCTGGCGTGTTAGTCAATCCAAACAGCATAACCATAAACTCGTAATGATCGTAACGCGTCCTAAAAGCAGTCTTTGGAATATCATCCTCCTTCACCCGCATTTGATGATACCCAGAACGTAAATCAATCTTCGAATAAACCGACGAGCCTTGTAGTTGATTAAATAAGTCTTCGATTCTCAGTAGTGGGTAGCGGTTCTTGATGGTAAGTTTGTTCAACTCTCGATAGTCGATACACAACCTAAATATACCATCCTTCTTCTTGACAAACAAAACAGCAGCTCCCCATGGTGATGCTTGGTCGAATGAAACCCCGCTCTAAAAGTTCCTGTAAGGTGCGAGTCTGTATGGAGCACGAGCTATTGGTGCAGCTCCTGGTAAAAGGTCTATTTGAAATTCAACGGATCGATGTGGGGGTAATCCCGGTAATTCTTTCGGAAATACATCGGGAAATTCTTTTGCGACGGGAACATCACTGATGTTCTTTTCTTCAGGTTTAACTTCCTTGATGTGTGCTAAAATGACGTAACAACCTTTTCTTATTAGTTTTTGTGCCTTTAAACTACTAATAAGATTTAATTTCGCGTTGTTCTTTTCTCCGTACACCATTAAAGGTTTTCCTTTTTCACGCACAATGTGAATCGCATTTTTGTAACAAACGACCTCTGCTCTCACCTTTTTCAACCAGTCCATGCCAATTATTACATCAAAACTCCCTAACTCGACTGGTGTTAAATCAATTTTAAACATTTCAGCCCCCAGTTTAATTTCTCTATCCCGACATATATTATTTGCTGAAATTAATTTACTGTTTGCTAATTTGAGTAAAAATTTACTATCCAAAGGCGTCAATGGGCAACTTAATTTAGCACAAAAATCTCTACTCATATAGCTTCTATCCGCACCTGAATCAAATAAAACATAAGCAGATTTATTGTCAATAAGAAACGTACCTGTAACAAGTTCTGGGTCTTCCTGCGCTTCCGTCGTATTAATATTGAAAACTCTTCCGCGGCCCTGCCCATTAGTATTCCCCTGATTCGGGCAATTACTTCTAATGAGGCCCGGTTTTCCACATCCATAACACCCAAAGGCGGCATTACTTGTTTTGACACTATTTGTCCCTTTAGTTCTGTTAAACTTTGGTCCGTAGACCTCACATTTTTTAGCACCATGACCAGTTCTTTTACACTTAGTGCAAAATGTCATGCAGAACCCATTCTGGTGGTACGCTTCACACCTTTGGCATTTTTAGTTTTTGTTGCTGTTGTTGTTATTGAGGTTGTTGTTGGGATTGTTATTGTTGTTGGAACGGTTGTTGTAGTTGTTGTTGTTGTTGGGACGTTTGTTGTAGTTATTGTTAGGATTGCGATTTTTGTTGCGATTGTTGTTGCGGTTGTTGGGATAGTTGTTGCGATTGTGGTTGTAATTGTTATTGTTGTAGTACTGGTGATTCTTGTCACTATTTTCCTCCCACTTCCTCTTGAGTTGTTTCGTGTTGGCTTCTTCGGCCGCCTTCTCTTTAATTTTTGCCTCAATCTGATTTATGAGTTTATGAGCCATTCGACTTGCCTTTTGTATTGAAGCGGGCTCATGTGAACTCACATCTTCTTGAATCCTTAATGATAACCCTTTTATAAACGCGTCGATCTTCTCTTCTTCATCTTCGAACGTTCCTGGACATAATAGGCACAATTCTGTGAATCGTCGTTCATATGTGGTAATGTCGAACCCTTGTGTTCGTAACTCTCTAAGCTCTACCTTGGGCTTATTGACTTCGTTTCTAGGACGGTACTGCTCGTTCATCAATTGCTTGAATGCCGACCACGGTAGTGCGTAAGCAGCATTTTATCCTACCTGTTCAAGATAGGTGTGCCACCATGTTAACGCAGTACCTGTGAAGGTATGCGTAGCGTAATTAACTTTGTCCTCTTCAATACACTTACTTATGGTAAACATCGATTCGACTTTCTCGGTCCACCGTTTCAATCCAATTGGTCCTTCAGTTCCATCAAATTCCAAAGGTTTGCAGGCAGTGAATTCTTTGTAGGAGCATCCTACACGATTTCTTGTGGAATTAGTTCCACTGCTAGATCCAGAGTTATTGTTATTTTGCATCGCAGCCTGTACTGTGGCTATGTTTGCTGCAAGGAAAACACGGAAGTCTTCCTTGCTCATGTTCAAATTCTGACGAGTCGTCGGTGCCATTTCCTTCAAAAATAGCCAAAAGAATTGAGTTAATCATATAGAATTTAAGAGTAGTCAATAGTATTTCGTAGCATTATATGAACTTATTTATAAAAGCTTTTTCTTCATATTAGCATTTTATAGTTTTAATTCGGGTAGTACCTACCCGTTAAGTTCATACTTACTAGCTACTATAGAACTCAACTACTACGCTTCTATATGAAAAACTTATTACAATAATATTTCGCGTTCAAACTTTATACAATATTTTACAAACATACAATCCTACTATTATACATATAGGATGAAATATAGCACATAATATATTTGCTACTCAGCAGCTATAAAGGGAATTCTAGTTAATACGCAAGTTGTTCAGCAAAAGAAATAAAGACACGTAATTCATAAGTCCAGAAACAAATCATGCATTCAGGTTTTACTAAGACGACTTCCCATCCTTGATCTTGTGGAAAGTAACCGTTATGACCATTGGCTAGGCAGCATGTTGTAATGTCGTCAAAAGGACGAGGGTTTCGTAATGTCCAACAGCCTCGCAATAATCTAAAAACCTTATTTCTCACCTCAACTACTGAATCCGTCACTTGTGGGAAGGTTTTATTTAAAAGTTGTAACCCGATGTTCTTTTTTTGACTTTGGTAAGAAGCGAACATCACTAACCCGTGAGTATAACATGCTTCTTTATGTTTCATGTTAGAAGCTCTTTCTAACTCACGAAATCCTATGTTGAGATATGTTGAGTCAAAATAGGTTCTTAACCCGTAGCGTAAAATTGCATTTGGGTTCCCCGCATTTAACGCTTTAAAGAAAACACGGCGTAACTTACAGTCTCCCCAATGTGATATACCCCACCTATCAAAGGAAAGCCTTTTATAAACTAAGGCATTTCTGGAAAGTCTTTCAAATGTTTGACAAGTTAATTTCGTCATAACTAAATGTGCTGATGAATTCTGACCGACTCTAAACAAGATTTCCTCAATCGTATCCTCTGGTAGGTCTTCTAAAATATTCGATTGTCTACCCTTAACGTCCATTTTGTTTTTATACTGTAAAATAGACAAGGATTAGATTCGTAATAACAAACATAGGACATAAAAGTACAAGCACACTATAATACATTTATTACACAACATGCTCACACCCCTCTAATCTGAATCACTGGTTTCTTCTTCTTCGGACTTGGTTCTTTTTCCTAATCTGTCTATCCTCCACTTCATTCCAACAAATCAGAGACCTACACTTTCTACCATAAAGTGCCTCAAACGGTGCCATCTCAATACTAGAATGATAACTGTTGTTGTAGGAAAATTCTGCTAACGGTAGGTGTCGATCCCAACTGTTTCCGAAATCAATAACACATGCTCGTAGCATGTCTTCAAGCGTTTGTATCGTCCTTTTGCTCTACCCATCAGTTTGTGGATGATAGGCAGTACTCATGTCTAGACGAGTCTCCAATGCTTGTTGCAACGTCTGCCAAAACCTTGAAACAAATATACCATCCCTATCAGAGATAATAGAGACGAGTATTCCATGTCTGGAGACAACCTCCTTCAAATACAATCGCGCTAACTTCTCCATTTTGTCATCTTCTCTCATTGGCAGAAAGTGTGCTGACTTGGTGAGACGATCAACTATTACCCAAATAGTATCATAACCACTTGCAGTCCTTGGCAATTTAGTAATGAAATCCATGGTAATGTTTTCCCATTTCCATTCCGGGATTTCAGGTTGTTGTAGTAGACCTGATGGTTTCTGATGTTCAGCTTTGACCTTAGAACACGTCAAACATTCTCCTACATATTTAGCAATATCGGCTTTCATACCCGGCCACCAAAAGTGTTTCTTGAGATCTTTATACATCTTCCCCGCTATGGGATGTATTGAATATCTGGTTTTATGTGCTTCCTTAAGTACCATTTCTCTCACATCTCCAAACCTGGGTACCCAAATTCTATCAGCCCTATATCGGGTTCCATCTTCTCGAATATTAAGATGTTTCTCTGATCCTTTGGGTATCTCATTCTTCAACTTTCCTTCTTTTACAACCCCCTGTTGTGCCTCCTTTATTTGAGTAGTAAGGTTAGTACTAATAATTATATTCATAGCTTTTACCCGTATAGGTTCTCTGTTCTTTCTACTCAAAGCATCGGCTACCACATTCGCCTTCCCCGGGTGGTATCGAATCTCAAAATCATAATCATTCAACAGTTCAATCCACCTGCGTTGTCTCATATTCAGTTGCTTCTGATTAAATATATGTTGGAGACTTTTGTGGTCGGTATATATAATACCTTTGACCCCATATAAATAATGCCTCCAAGTCTTTAATGCAAAAACAACAGCACCCAATTCCAAATCGTGCGTCGTATAATTTTGCTCGTGAATCTTCAATTGTCTAGACGCATAAGCAATCACCTTCATTCGTTGCATTAATACACAACCGAGACCTTGTTTTAATGCGTCACAATAAATCACAAAATCATCATTCCCTTCAGGAAATGACAATATAAGTGCCGTAGTTAGCTTTTTCTTCAATAACTGAAATGCCTTCTCTTGTTCATCCTTCCATTCAAATTTCTTCCCTTTATGCGTTAATGCAGTCAAGGGTTTTGCTATTTTGGAGAAATCTTGGATGAATCTTCTGTAGTAACCAGCCAATCCTAAAAATTGACGTATATGCTTCGGAGTTTTTGGGGTTTTCCACTTTTCAACAGTTTTGATCTTTGCCGGGTCCACCTGGATACCTTCTTTGTTCACTATGTGACCGAGGAATTGAACTTCTTCCAACCAAAATACACACTTTGTAACATACGATCTCTGCTTTCATCTCCTTCAGCCAGTCCATGCCAACTATTACATTAAAACTCCCTAACTCTACTGGTATCAAATCAATCTTAAATATTTCGCTACCCAGTTTAATTTCTCAATTCTGGCATATATAACCTGCTGAAATTAATTTACCGTTTGCTAATTCGAGTAAAAATTTAGTATCCAACGGCGTCAATGGACAACTTAATTTAGCACAAAAATCTCTACTCATATAGTTTCTATCCGCACCCGAATCAGATAAAACGTAAGCAGATTTATTGTCAATAAGAAACGTATCCGTAACAAGCTCCGGGTCTTCCTGTGCCTCTGCTGCATTAATATTGAAAAATCTTCCGCGGCCTTGTCCATTCGTGTTCTCCTGGTTCGGGAAATTTCTAATAATGTGGCCCGATTTTTCACATTTATAACAAACTACATTGGCATAACTTGCTCCGACACTACTTGCTCCGCCATTACTCATTCCTACACCATTTGTTCCTTTCGTTCTGTTAACCCCTGCTCCGTAGACCTCACACTTCTCCGCGCTATGACCATTTCTTTTACACTTGTTGCAAAATTTTGTACAGGACCTCGAGTGATACTTTTCACACCTTTGGCATAGCTGCTTCTGATTGTTGTTGTTGTTGCGGTTGTTATTGTTATTGGGATGATTGTTGTAGTTGTTGTTGTTGTTGTGCCATTTGTTGTAGTTGCGATTGATGTTGCGATTGTTGGGATAGTTGTTGTCATTTTGGTGACTCTTATCACCGTTTTCCTACCACTTTCTTTTGACTAACTTCACGTTGGCCTCTTCGGCCGCCTGTTCTTTAATTCTTCCCTCAATCTGGTTCACTAGTTTGTGAGCCATTCTACATGCCTTTTGTATGGAGGCAGGCTCGTGTGAACTTATATCTTCTTGGATTCTCTCCGGTAACCCTTTCACAAATGCGTCGATCTTCTCTTCCTCATATTCGAATGCTCTCGGACACAATAGGCACAATTCTGTGAATCGTCTTTCGTACTAAGTAATATCGAATCCCTGTGTTCATAACCCTCTAAGTTCTGACTTGAGCTTATTGACCTTGGTTCTAGGACGGCACTTCTCGTTCATCAAGTGCTTTAATGCTGACCACGGTAGCGCGTAAGCAGCATCTTGTACCACTTGCTCTAGATAGGTATTCTACCATGTTAACGTAATACCTGTGAAGGTATGCGTAGCGTACTTCACTTTGTCTCCTTCAGCACACTTACTTATGGCAAACACCGATTCAACTTTCTTGATCCACCGTTTCAATCCGATTGGTCCTTCGGTCTCATCAAATTCTGAAGGTTTGCAGGCAGTGAATTCCTTGTAGGAGCATCCTACACGATTTCTTACGCCATTAGCTGCATTGCTAGATTCAGAGTTATTGTTGGTGTGTAGCGCGGCCTGTACTGTGGCTATGTTTGAAGTAAGAAAGGCACGAAATTCCTCTTCGCTCATATTCAAGGTGTGTCGAGTAGTCGGTGCCATTTCCTTCAAAATAGTCAAATGAAACAATGAAACAAGTTAATCATACAGAATATTGAGAGTAGTCAATAGTATCTCGTAGCGTAATATGAACTCATTTATAAAAGCTTTTTCTTCATATTAGCGTTTTATAAGTTTAAATTCGGGTACTACCTACCCGTTAAGTTCATACTTAGTAGCTAATATACAATTCAACTACTACAATTCCATATGAAAAACTGATTATAATAATATATCACATACAAATATTCTTCAAACTTACAACTTCGCTATATTACATATAACATGAAATATAGTACACTATGATACAGGACGGTTTTGAAGATAAATCTAGTTAATACGCAAGTTGTTCAGCAAAAGAAATAAAGACACGTAATTCATAAGTCCAGAAACAAGTCATGCATTCTGGTTTTACTAAGACGACTTCCCAACCTTGGTCTTGTGGAAAATAACCGTTATGACCATTGGCTAGGCAGCATGTTGTAATGTCATCAAAAGTACGAGGGTTTCGTAATGTCCAACATCCCCGTAATAATCTAAAAACCTTGTTTCTCACCCCAACTACTGAATTCGTCACTTGTGGGAAAGTTTTATTTAAAAGCTGCAATCCGATGTTCTTTTTCCCACTTTGGTAAGAAGCGAACATCACTAACCCGTAAGCATAACATGCTTCTTTATGTTGCATGTTAGAAGCTCTTTCTAATTCACGAAATCCTATGTTGGGATATGTTGAGTCAAAATAGGTTCTTAACCCGTAGCGTAAAATTGCATTTGGGTTCCCCGCATTTAACGCTTTAAAGAAAACACGGCGTAACTTAAAGTCTCCCCAATGTGATATACCCCACCTATCAAAGGAAAGCCTTTTATAAACTAAGGCATTTCTGGAAAGTCTTTCAAATGTTTGACAAGTTAATATCGCCACAACTAAATATGCTGATGAATTCTGGCCGACTCTAGACAAGATTTCCTCAATCATATCCTCTGGTAGGTCTTCTAAAATATTCGGTTGTCTACCCTTACCGTCCATTTTGTTTTTATACTGTAAAATAGACAAGGATTAGATTCGTAATAACAAACATAGAACATAAAAGTACAAGCACACTATAATTCATTTATTACACAACATGCTCACACCCCTCTAATCTGAATCACTGGTTTCTTCTTCTTCGGACTTGGTTCTTTTTCCTAATCTTCTAGAGATATATGATGTTCCTCTAATACGAGTCGTCATTTTCCACATTGGTTTATAAAAACCTGGTGGTTTAGAGGTTCCCGGGTTATTGTCACGATATTGAAAATACGGGTGTTGACGGTACATATAAAGTTCATCGAGGTCGGAATCAGATTTCTCTATTTTGATGCCTTTTCCCTTATTATTTTCTTTTGCCTCATTAAATTGGGTCGGGGTAATTTCTATAACATCATCAGAATCCTCATCAGGATCCGATTCATCGGAAAATTGGTAATTTTCCAATATTTTGCTTCCTTAGCGGAAACACCATTGACCATTATTAACTTTGGTCCATTGGTTAAGAATTTTCTTTTATTTGACCGGTTTTCTGTGGTTCCTACAATTCCCCCTCCGGAACCTCTTTTTCTTCCGGTTCCTCTTCTTCTGGTTCCTCTTCTTCCGGTTCCTCTTCTTCCGGTTCCGTTTCCTCTTCTTCCAGTTCTTCGGGAACTTGTGAATCTTGCCAATATATATTCGACTCTTCGTTATTATTAGGTGAGTCAATGGAATTTGTGCTAGAGGTAGACATCTATCACACAATATCAAACATGTTAAGAGATTAATATATCACATAATATTTACATGTTAATAATATATAGTTTCCAACAAAAATGTTAAGCAATCATTTTTAAAGAAAACACGGTCGAAGTCCAGACTCACTAATGCATCCTAACAAACTCGATAAGACACACTAATGCAAATTTTCTGGTTCTCTAAGACCAACGCTCGGATAGCAACTGAAATGTCCCGTTCATATTGATTATAAAAGTTCCATATTAATTTATTTCGTTACGATGTTTTGACCTCTATATGAGACGTTTTTCAAAGACTGCATTCATTTTTAAAACAACCATAACCTTTATTTTATCAATAAAGGTTTTAAAAATATTACGTAGATTATCAAATAATGATAATCTAAAATATACTGTTTACACACGACCATTACATAATGGTTTACAACAGAAATATATTACATCGACATATGGTTCTTGAATGCAGTTTTTACACAATATCATACAAACATGGACTCCAAATCTTGTCCTTATTTTAGTATGCAACAGCGGAAGCTCTTAGTATTCACCTGAGAATAAACATGCTTTAAACGTCAACAAAAATGTTAGTGAGTTATAGGTTTAACCTATATATATCAAATCGTAACAATAGACCACAAGATTTCATATTTCAATAAACATCCCATACATAGAGATAAAAATCATTCATATGGTGAACACCTGGTAACCGACATTAACAAGATGCATATATAAGAATATCCCCATCATTCCACCCTTCGGATATGATATAAATTTCGAAGTACTAAAGCATCCGATACTTTGGATGGGGTTTGTTAGGCCCAATAGATCTATCTTTAGGATTCGCGTCAATTAGGGTATCTGTTTCCTAATTCTTAGATTACCAGACTTAATAAAAAGGGGCATATTCGATTTCGATAATTTAACCATAGAATGTAGTTTCACGTACTTGTGTCTATTTTGTAAATCATTTATAAAACCTGCATGTATTCTCATCCCAAAAATATTAGATTTTAAAAGTGGGACTATGACTCACTTTCACAGATATTTCCTTCCTCGGAAATAAGACTTGGCCACGGATCCATTCACGAACCTATACAAATATGTTCATATATATCAAAGTATGATTAAAATATAATTACAACCATTTTTATTATGTTTTAAAGATTTGAGTGTATTAAGTCAGATGTCCTCGTTAGTAACCTACAACTAGTTGTCCACAGTTAGATGTACAGAAATAAATCGATATATTTTATCTTGAATCAATCCACAACCCAGTGTATACATGTCTCAGGCTAGATCACAACTCAAAGTATATATATTTTTGGAATCAACCTCAACCCTGTATAGCTAACTCCAACATTACTGCATATAGAGTGTCTATGGTTGTTCCAAATAATATATATACATGGGTCGATATGATATGTCCAAACATTTGTATACTTGTCTATGGTATCCCAAGATTACATAATATATTAGAATACATGTATAATACAATATAAGTTAGCTAGGATATGATTTGTATAGATTTGTTAAACATTTCCCGTAGCTAAAAAGACCAAAAATATCCAATCTTGTTTTACCCATAACTTCTTCATTTTAAATCCGTTTTGAGTGAATCAAATTGCTATGGTTTCATATTGAACTTTAATTTAAGAATCCAAATTGAAAAAGTATAGGTTTATAGTCGGAAATTTAAGTTACATGTCAATTACTAAAGAGGTAGTCATTTCCATCGAAAGAACGACATCTTGATGACCATGTTGAAAAACATACTTTCACTTTGAGTTTAACCAAGATTTTTGAATATAGTTTCATGTTCATATGAAAAATCATTTTCCCAGAAGAATAACTTTTAAATCAAAGTTTATCATAGTTTTTAATTATCCAAACCAAAACAGCCCCCGGTTTCACTACAACGGCATATATCCGATTTTATGGTGTTCATCATGTTTCTAGGTTTTAAATCATTAAGTTAGCATATCATATAGATATAGAACATGTGTTTAGTTGATTTTAAAAGTCAAGTTAGAAGGATTAACTTTTGTTTGCGAACAAGTTTAGAATTAACTAAACTATGTTCTAGTGATTACAAGTTTAAACCTTCGAATAAGATAGCTTTATATGTATGAATCGAATGATGTTATGAACATCATTACTACCTCAAGTTTTCTGGATAAAACTACTGGAAATGAGAAAAATATATCTAGCTTCAATAGATCCTTGGATGGCTTGAAAGTTCTTGAAGCAGAATCATGACACGAAAACAGTTCAAGTAAGATTTTCACTCGAAATAAGATTGTTATAGTTATATAAATTGAATCAAAGTTTGAATATGAATATTACCTTGAATTAGAAACATAACCTACTGTAAATAACAAAGGTTCCTTGATCTTAGATGATTACTTGGAATGGATTAGAAAGCTTGGAAGTAGACTTGCAAACTTGGAAGTATTCTTGATATTTATGAAACTATACTTATGGAATTTATGAAGAACACTTAGAACTTGAAGATGGAACTTGAGAGAGATCAATTAGATGAAGAAAATTGAAGAATGAAAGTGTTTGTAGGTGTTTTTGGTCGTTGGTATATGGATTAGATATAAAGGATATGTAATTTTGTTTTCATGTAAATAAGTCATGAATGATTACTAATATTTTTGTAATTTTATGAGATATTTCATGCTAGTTGCCAAATGATGGTTCCCAAATGTTTTAGGTGACTCACATGGGCTGCTAAAAGCTGATCATTGGAGTGTATATACCAATAGTACATACATCTAAAAGCTGTGTATTGTACGAGTACAAATACGGGTGCATACGAGTAGAATTGTTGATGAAACTGAACGAGGATGTAATTGTAAGCATTTTTGTTAAGTATGAGTACTTTGATATGTGTCTTGAAGTCTTTCAAAAGTGTAAGAATACATATCAAAACACAACATGTATATACATTCTAATGGAGTCGTTAAGTCTTCGTTAGTCATTACATGTAAGTGTTGTTTTGAAACCTTTAAGTTAACAATCTCAATTAATGTTGTTAACCCAATGTTTATTATATCAAATGAGATGTTAAATTATTATATTATCATGATATTATGATGTATGAATATCTCTTAATATGATATATACATTAAAATATCGTTACAACGATAATCGTTACATATAAGTCTCGTTTCGTAATTCTTGAGTTAGTAGTCTTGTTTTTACATATGTAGTTCATTGTTAACACACTTAATGATATATTTAAATATCATTTTATCATGTTAAATATAGTGTATCAATATCTTAATATGATACATATGTATTTAGTAGACGTTATCATAACGATAATCGTTATATATATATATCATTTCGAGTTTCTTAACTTAGTAATCTCATTTCTTATGTATATCACACATTATTAATATACTTAGTGAGATACTTACTCATCATAATCTCATGTCAACCATATATATATTTCTATATATACCACAACATGTAGTTTTTACAATTTTGTAACGTTCGTGAATCGCCGGTCAACTTGGGTGATCAATTGTCTATATGAAACTTATTTCATTTAATCAAGTCTTAACAAGTTTGATTGCTTAACACATTGGAAAAATTTAGACATGTAAATATCAATCTCAATTAATATATATAAACATGGAAAAGTTCGGGTCACTACACTTGTTGCGCCCGATAGATCTATCTTTAGGATTCGCGTCAATTTGGGGGTCTGTTCCCAAATTCTTAAGCTACCAAGCTAAAAGGGGCATATTCGGCTTCGATCATTCACCCATATAATGTAGTTTCATTTAATTGTATCAATTTTGTAAAACATTTATAAAATTTGCATGTATTCTCATCGCAAAATATTAGATTTTAAAAGTGGGACTATAACTCACTTTCACAGATTTTTACTTTGTCGGGAAGTAAGACTTGGCCACTGGTCGATTTACGAACCTATAAAAAATATGTACATATATATCAAAGTATGTTCAAAATATATTTACAACATTTTTAATACGTTTTAATGTTTTAAGTTTATTAAGTCAGTTGTCCTCGTTAGTAACCTACAACTAGTTGTCCATAGTTAGATGTACAGAAATAAATCGATATATATTATCTTGGATCAATCCACGACCCATTGTATACATGGGTCGATATGATATGTCAAAACATTTACATACGTGTCTATGGTATCCCAAGATTACATAATATATTAGAATACATGTATAATACAATATAAGTTAGCTAGGATATGATTTGTATAGAATTGTTACAATATTTCTCGTAGCTACAACAATTAAAAAATATACAATCTTGTTTTACCCATAACTTCTTCGTTTTAAATCCGTTTTGAGTGAATCAAATTGCTATGGTTTCATATTGAACTCTTTTTTATGAATCTAAACAGAAAAAGTATAGGTTTATAGTCGAAAATATAAGTTATAAGTCATTTTTGTAAGAGGTAGTCATTTCAGTCTAAAGAACGACGTCTTGATGACCATTTTGAAAAACATACTTCCACTTTGAGTTTAACCATGATTTTTGGATATAGTTTCATGTTCATAAGAAAAATCATTTTTCCAGAAGAACAACTTTTAAATAAACGTTTATCATAGTTTTTAATTATCAAACCCAAAACAGCCCGCGGTGTTACTACGACGGCGTATGTCCGGTTTTACGGTATTTTTTGTGTTTCCAGGTTTTAAATCATTAAGTTAGCATATCATATAGATATATAACATGTGTTTAGTTGATTTTAAAAGTCAAGTTAGAATAATTTACTTTATTTGCGAACAAGTTTAGAATTAACTAAACTATGTTCTAGTGATTACAAGTTTAAATCTTCGAATAAGATAGTTTTATATGTATGAATCGAATGATGTTATGAACATCATTACTACCTTAATTTTAGTAGGTAAACCTACTAGAAATGAGAAAAAAAGATCTAGCTTCAAAGGATTCTTGGATGGCGTGAAAGTTCTTGAAGCAGAATCATGACACGAAAACAAGTTCAAGTAAGATTTCCACTCGAAATAAGATTGTTATAGTTATAGAAATTGAATCAAAGTTTGAATATGAGTATTACCTTGTATTAGAAAGATATCTTACTTTATATAAAAAAGATTTCTTGAGGTTGGATGATCACTTTACAAGATTGGAAGTAAGCTAGCAAACTTGGAAGTATACTTGATTTTATGAAACTAGAACTTATAGAATTTATGAAGAACACTTAGAACTTGAAGATAGAACTTGAGAGAGATCAATTAGATGAATAAAATTGAAGAATGAAAGTGTTTGTAGGTGTTTTTGGTCGTTGGTATATGGATTAGATATAAAGAATGTGTAATTTTGTTTACTTGTAAATAAGTCATGAATGATTACTAATATTTTTGTAATTTTATGAGATATTTCATGCTAGTTGCCAAATGATGGTTCCCACATGTATTAGGTGACTCACACAGGCTACTAAAAGCTGATCATTGGACAGTATATACCAATAGTACATACATCTAAAAGCTGTGTATTTTACGAGTACGAATACGGGTGCATACGAGTAGAATTGTTGATGAAACTGAACGAGGATGTAATTGTAAGCATTTTTGTTAAGTAGAAGTATTTTGATAAGTGTATTGAAGTCTTTCAAAAGTGTATGAATACATATTAAAACACTACACGTATATACACTTTAACTGAGTCGTTAAGTCATCGTTAGTCGTTACATGTAAGTGTTGTTTTGAAACCTTTAGGTTAACGATCTTGTTAAATGTTGTTAACACATTGTTTATTATATCTAAAGAGATGTTAAATTATTAAATTATCATGATATTATGATGTATTAATATATCTTAATATGATATATATACATTTAATTGTCGTTACAACGATAATCGTTACATATATGCCTCGTTTCAAAATTCTTAAGTTAGTAGTCTTGTTTTTACATATGTAGTTCGTTTCGAAATCCTTAAGTTAGTAGTCTTGCATGAAACTTGACAACTTGATTCACATGCTATATAATCGAGTCGTAACGAGCCATAGGACTAATTGAACACATTTCTCCCGACCTTATGTCGTAACCGGTAATTGATGTAACTTATTTGTTTAGGTCAAGGCTAAGCAACTTTCATTTGCACAACGTTTAATTACAAGTACTTTGGCATGCAACTACGGTGAGATCATAGTCCCATCTTTTCAACAACTTTTATACTTTAAATCATGGGATGAGAAACATATACGGTTTATACTTTTATACTTTGAAAACAAGTACAAAAACAAGCATTCTACGTACGAGTTAGAACAAAAATCCTCAATTCGATTATCATTAGTTACACTTGCCGGGTGTAAGCGAGAACTTATGTTGTATGGCCTGATATTGCTTAAATTAGACATATCTTTAGTCGCAATATCGAGTCCTATTGTTGTTTATTTCGTATGTAAACATAGTATTTCCATTTGTATTTCATATTATTGTAATATAGTCTAGAATCATTGTGTACTTGAAGAAATATGGAAGATTATATATGATACTGCTCAGGGATCGAAAACAAGACCAGAAACCCACAAAATTAAGGTGCGCGCCGCGCACTACTAAGGGTGAGCGCCGCTCACAAAGCCAAATTTTGATCAGAGAATCTCTAGAGACGAAATAAGAGTGCGCCATAGGTGTGCGCTCAGCTCACTCAGTGCGCTCAGCGCACTTAGCAGATCTGAATGTGTAACTCGAGCTGTAAAGGGAAAATGGGGTAGGTGAATAGTGCGCACCGCGCACTCTCTTTTGTGCGCTTGGTGCACCCTACTTTCCAGCAACTTTTTTCCTTTTTAAGCCCTATTCCAGCTTCATTCTATGGACACCAGTTCATAGTCATTTCATAGGATAAGGTTACGATTCAAGGTGATCCTTGGAGTAATCCAGGATCACCTAATCCACCATTTCAATCCGGAATCAAGAATCATCAAGATCATCATCCAAGATTGCTTCAAAAGGTCGATTCTTGTTAGTTCAATGAATTCTATCTTTATTTCCAGTTTGTTATTGTCTTTAAATATGATTGTTAGCTAAGTTCTTGTTATGTTCATCTAGATAAATAACCGAGATGTTGAATGTTTACTTTTGATTGATTATTCTTATGCATGATAGTTTGATGTTTGAATAAAAGAACCATTCTTGTAAAGTTTAATCTTTTCGATTCAATTAGTTAGTATACTTGTTCAACTAAGAAACACCATCTTTTTGTAAAGACCCGTCATAATCCATAAGAACGAATACAATAACATATGATTACATCGCGAGGTATTTGACCTCTATATGATACATTTTACAAATATTGCATTCGTTTTAAAAGACAACTTTAATTACATCGAAAGTTGACAGGCATGCATACCATTTAATAATATCCATCTATAAATTATCTAATCTGTCATTTACTTAATCATAATCTTTACTGAACTCAACAACTTGAATGCAACGTCTTTTGAAATATGCCAAGAATGACTTCAAGTAATATCCTTAAAATGAACAAATGCACACCAGAAGATTTCTTTAATACCTGAGAATAAACATACTTTAAAGTGTTAACCAAAAGGTTGGTGAGTTCATTAGTTTATCATAATCATTCATTTCCATCAATTTAATAGACCACAAGAATTTCATTTCCAGTTCTCATAAATATACGTCCCATGCATAGAGACAAAAATCATTCATATGGATTGAACACCTGGTAACCGACATTAACAAGATGCATATAAGAATATCCCCTATCATTCCGGGAAATCCTTCGGACATGATAAAAATGAATTCGAAGTACTAAAGCATCCGGTACTTTGAATGGGGTTTGTTAGGCCCAATAGATCTATCTTTAGGATTCGCGTCAATTAGGCGTGCACTAATTCTCAAAATTAGTGATGTTCCCTAATTCTTAGGCTACCAAAAAAAAAGTGGCATATTCAGCTTCGATCATTCAACCATATAATATAGTTTCGATTACTTGTGTCTATTTCGTAAAACATTTATAAAAATTGCGCATGTATTCTCAACCCAAAAATAGAAACGGTAAAAAGGCAAATGAAACTCACCATACTGTATTTTGTAGTAAAAATACATATAACATCATTGAACAAGTGTAAGGTTGGCCTCGAATTCATGAACCTAAATCATTTGTATATATATTAATACACATAATCGTAATCGAACAAATTCATATATTATATCTTTACATTATATTTTATATATATTTAATTTGATTAGTATTATATTAAAACTGCCTAATTTGTTATATATGAATATTTACATAAAAATTGTTAATATGATTAATACATACTTATATATAATATTACTTATAGGTATAGTTTTATATACAACATACTTATTTGGTAAAATAATATTAATAGTAGTAATAAAAGTTGTATTTGATTGTAATGATACTTGTTGATTTAGTATATTGATTTGCACCTAGTGACAAGTGTTTGCCCGTCTTTTACCAAAAAGGGTAAGTTACGTTCAAACCATTAATCTATATAGGAATGTAACAACGACTCTTGTAGATACTTTCGGATAGCTTAATTGATATGTGTAGTTGTCTAGAAGAACGATCAATTCCCTAGAATATGTTATACATATTTTCACTACTCAATTCCATATAGCTAATAGGTGTTAGAAATTTGCCTTATCTAGTGACGTTTATAGGGATCCTATTACTACACTTAATTGATTACTTGGATTGGGTGAATTGAGCATTTAGTTGACATAGCAGTGGATCATGATCAACACATCATTGGCATGATCATCATTCAAGTCTTTAGACTAGTTGAATTAGTTGATTAGAAATAGGACGTCTTAGATGACAAGAACATCACTTGCATCGTGTAATCCCGTTTGAGTGTTTGCGCAAGACTACTATTGGTAAACCGATCAATTAGTTCTCGTGCATAGTCAATCAATCCGGTCTTAATCCATAATAACATTCAATATCGAGGGTAAAATGTCTAGATGAGCATATTCCTTTAATTTGATATAAAAACTATCTTTTCATTTTTATAAATCTAAAATACCAAAAATATTGTCCTTAAAACTTATTCCTTTATTGATTTGTCCATCGTTAAAGGGCAACCCCATATCTTGTATTTGTTTGATTTCATTTTATCTAGTTAAATCCCAATTTAGTTTATACAATCTTAACTTGCACATATAACTGTCCTTGGAACGATACACGGATTTTACCATTATCTATACTACTACACGATCGGGCACACTGCCCGTTAATGTGTGTAATCTTTAAAACCGGTATTTTCCATACAACAATTCATATACCACGTTTCACACAGCAAGTTTTTGGCGCCGCTGTCGGGGATAGTTGTGTCAAGATAAGAATTGTTGACTAAGTTGTGATTATTATTTTTTAGATTTTATCATTTTTTTTGTAGAATTTTTATTATTTTTTTTATCACTGTTTAGTGTCGGTGCTTTTATTCTTTTTTTAGTTTTTGTCAGTTGCAGGGAAATGGTTGACCACAGGAATATGACAATGGGTGAGAGAATGAGAGTAGAACGAAGGAAACTAATCGAATTATATTTATCTCCTAGTGTTACCAATAAGGGGTACCAAGAGAAAGAAGAAGATGAAGTTGTGGTTAACACTAAAAACATGTCTATGAAAGAGAGGATGATAGTCGAAGGTTTCTGCCCGTGTTTTTATGGGTCTTGGCAATTTTGCATGAATCCGGACGTAAAACATTCGAGTCCCATACTCACTATGCAACTCGCTACCGATCATTATTCACCGTTGATTCTGTTTCAGGAACATTCAAATGTGACAGAGTCCAGTCCAGCTCCACAACTTATAACTTCACAATCTATTGTGCAAAATGAGCTGGTTGTTGAAAAATGTACTCGTTTAGATCCACTTTCTGGGCTTTTACAGGATTTCCCCGAGTTACATTCTTACTCTTCTAGTTATATAGATGAGATTGTGGTAAAGGAGGAAGACGTTTTGCTACTCGTTCTCATGGCTAATGGTTATGAACCTACAACTGAAGAATTAAAGGAATTGAAGCTGGAAATTGAGCCTCGCTCAATAGTTGAGATTCACAGCGGGTCCACGCTTATTCCAGAGGATGTCAATTTGGGGAAGACAATCTATAAAGACCCATTTGACCAAGATCCACCAATAAGAATAAAAGTTTTACTAAAAACCGCACTTGGAGGGGAGTCATGTGTTAACTCTTGGGTTAGGTTATCCTTTTTTAGGAAACTAAAAAAGGATTTGTCACATATAATATACACCACCCGAGTTGGCTCACTATTCTGATTCGTGGAACTTTTTCCACCGACTTTACTTCTCGCCCGATAAAGTGTGGGGGAGTTTAACCACACTAGGCATTAAATTTGGGGTCGAGTCGAGTGCATGACGCGTTAATAAAAGTGCATGATGTGTTTCAAGGTTTTAGTGATGCTGGCATTAAGGTACCATCAAATTGGAATTTATGTGATAAAGATCAAGGAATGAACGATGCACCATCGCTCACCTAAATTCCACGATCTTCGACTTTTGAGCCTAGGTTATTCGAAATCCCTTTGCACTTGTTGCCCTCTTGAATTTAAATTTTATCTGATTTTATGTAATGAGGGCTTTACTTGATCTTAAGTGTGGGGGGAGGATATAAAATTCTCTCGGGTCTATTCAACTTGGCTTATTTTCGCATTTTATGGAAAATTTAATTTTTTTTTGGAACTAAAAGACTTAACGAGAAAGCCAAGTGTGGGGGATTCTACCATCTTTTCAAATTACTATCACCAAATTTTTCTAAGAAAAATGTTTAAAATACTTTTGGCTTGAAAGGAAAAAGAATAATGTCACTAAACCTAAAGGATGTATCTAGTTCATCCATAGAGGAAGTAAAGTCTTCCAAAATTTTTCCTTACTTGATATAGCAAACTTCCTAAACTATATCATTTCATACCAATATCATATCACGATATAAAGGTAGAGTGGGAAGGGAAAGTCTTGAACTTTCAAACCCGAAAATAAACTTGGTAGGGTAAACCCAAGTCGATATCCAGTTCAAGACCGATTACGGTGCATAAGCTGGAGCAGGATCTGTCCCACGCGATAGCTTAGTCTCAGCAGTTTTAACCCTTGATCTAAAATGTACAAATTATCATGAAAGACCGATATTAATATCGCGTCAGGGGGCACCAAGTTAAGATTTTCATGATACTACAATCATGGGGGCAGATAGCTTGCTAATCGCTATGACGACCCGGAAATTTCCGATCAAATTTAAACTTAATCTTTATAGAATTCCGACACGATAAGCAAAGTCTGTTTAGTTGAATCTCAAAGTTTTTGGAACAGTTTGCATAAAATCATTTGACCTTTGACTATTCCCGATGATTCACGAACAATTGTGTGAAAATGTAACTAAATATATATATATATATATATATATATATATATATATATATATATATATATATATATATATATATATATATATATATATATATATAAGTGTATATATTAAATTGATATAACACTATTTAATCATTTGAATTAAATACGTAAAGTAAAATACAAAGTAATTAAGATGTTATCAAAATAAATATATATAAATATAGATAAGAATTCTGCACACAATTAATATGAATATAGTAATATCAATATAATATATATATATATATATATATATATATATATATATATATATATATATATATATATATATAATATTAAGTATTCAAATATGTTATTATATGGTATAAGTATTATATAATTAATAAAATGAACTATTATTAATATTAAACTTAATTACAAGTTAAAATATAGTTATTACATTACTTTTATTATTAATATTGATATTGATATTGGTATTATTAATTTAATATATAGTATATATATATATATATATATATATATATATATATATATATATATATATATATATATATATATATATATATATATATATATATATATATATGTATATATATACGAGATTCGATAAACATAATTCGTTATATCGATTTTGTTAGTATTACTCTCATCATTATGATTTGTATTAATCTGTATTATTAATAATAAACAATATATAGACAAAAAAAAAATTAAAGCATGTAACTTGATATTATTGGTAATATTATTATGTTTTGTCATTAAGGAAAATTTTTATTATTACTATAGTTATTATTATTGTTATTAAAAAAATAATACAATTTATCAATATTATCATTAATCATATTATTATTATTAATTTTATGATTTTAGTATTATTATTATTATTATTATTATTATTATTATTAGTTAATATTATTAATATAATTATTTATATTTATTTATTTATTAATATTAATTTCACTTAGAAAATGATAACAGATATTGTACACATAATTTTAGGGATTAAATATCACAGTCTTCTGTTTCTTCTCTCTGCTCGTGACTCCTTGTCTTCCACGATCCTACTATCAACCAAAATTCAATATCTTCATGTCTGTAAAAATCAATCATCCGTTACCCTCCTCAATACCCTATATATGATACTATTATTTGCTGCTATCGGATAAAAAAAACAAAAAAACCAAAGGAATTAAAGAAACAGAAGTCGACTTCCTGTTTGAACTCATATCATTCAAAGCTCGAATTCGTTTAAATTTTAAAAATGTGTTAACGCTGTTTTGTTAGGAATCTGTTAAACAATCTTTCTGGAAAGTTTCAACTTTCAATCTTTCATATCGAGTTCGAATTTGAGAAGTCAAAGTTAATTTTCTAAAAGTCAAAATTGTAGTTCATCGCGAAATTCGATCTCTGTTTGATGTTTTAGGTTTAATTAACAATACAGATAGTTTCTAAAAAGGTTTTGTAACCTATTTCATGTTGAAGGTATATTCTAAAACAGCCTGTAAATTGAAATCAATGTTTGAGTTCATGAAAAGCTTTTACAAACTGTTACAGTGATTATTTTTGTTAACTCTTATTCTGTTTTTAATTAAATTAATCAACCATTTATACTTTCTGTTCGATTAAGAAATCTAAACTTGTTTAGTAAACAAATGAATTGAACTACATATGTACTGGACGAAATTGGAACTGATGAAGAAGATAATAGAAGATAAAACGGGAACGGTTTAAATAAATATTATTTCAGAAAAACAGATGTAGCAGGATGGTTGATTGTGTGAGCGGGAGGTCACTGGTTCGAGCCCGGTTTGGGGTTTTCCTTTTTAAGAACTCATTTAAAGGTAGTTTTTATCTCCATTTTTGTTATTATTATTATTATCATTATCATTATTATTATTATTATTATTATTATTATTATTATTATTATTATTATTATTATTATTATTATTATTATTATTATTATTATTATTATTATTATTATTATTATTATTATTATTATTATTATTATCATTATTATTATTATTATTATTATTATTATTATTATTATTATTATTATTATTATTATTATTATTATTATTATTATTATTATTATTATTGGTGTTAATTATTATTGTTAAATTTGTCATTATTAATAATATTAATATCATTACTTAGTATTATTGTTATTATTATTACTGATGTTAACATATGTATTTTTATTATTAAAATTATGATCATTATTATTATTATTATTATCATTTATATGAACATAATATAACTTACCATCATAAATATTATTATAAGTATTCGAACACATATTATTATTATTAACATAGTTGTAAGTATTAAAAACCATTTTCATTATTATTAACATTATTAATGTATTTATTATTATAAATGTTATAATTCAAGTATTAGTTATCATTATTATTATTAATATAATCATTAGTATTATTATTATTATTATTAAACTTATTATCATTATTATCATTCTTACTAAAAATTATTATTTTTTATCACCCAAACAATTAATATTATCATAAATGGATACTTTTATATAAAAATACATTACGCTATACTTTCATTATTAAAAAGATATTAGTTAAAGCTATATCAACTATTACACAAATATATATACTAAACCTTAATATACAGTTTTTTTTAATGATAAGAAATAGTTACATAAAACATATAAACTAGAAAATATTAAATTTATCTAAATAATATATAGTTTAACAAGTATATTATTAATATCAAAATATATATATAACTGCCCAATTACGATTATATGTTTTAATATATATATATGAATATAAATAATATAGGTTCGTGAATCCGAGGCCAACCCTATACTTGTTCAATGTCGTTCTATGTATTTTACTACAAAATACATTATGGTGAGTTTCATTTTCTCTCTTTTACTCTTTACATTTTTGGGACTGAGAATACATGCGCTGCTTTTATAAATGTTTTACAAAATAAGCACAAGTTCATGAAACTACATTCTACGATTGTTTTGTTATACCGGATATCTGTACTTATTATTATTATGCTTGGTAACCTAAGAATTAGTGAAAAACACTAATTGACGCGAATCCTAAAGGTAGATCTACGGGCACCAACCACCCCCACTTTCGAATAGAGGAAATGCTTTAGTACTTTGAAGGGTTCTTGTTATACATTTGAATAGTGGAATGTATGATGCCAGATATCTTAAGCGCTCTATGTTAAGGTCGGTTACCAGGTGACTCATCGTATGAATGATTTTTGCAGTTGTAATGATCCTGCGCATTTAATTAAATGAAATCTTGTGGCTTATTAAATATTATGATTATTATATAGAAATTAAACCTATGAACTCACCAACAATTTTGTTGACGTTTTAAGCATGTTTATTCTCAGGTATTAAAGAAACCTTCCGCTGTGTATTTGCTCAATTTAGAGATATTACTTGGAGTCATTCATGACATATTTAAAAAGACGTTTCATTAGAGTCGTTGAGCTCATCAAGATTATTATTAAGTTAACTATAGTTGGATATATTATGAAATGGTATGCCTGTCGTCAACTTTCGATGTAATGAAAGATTGTCTTTTAAAAAACGAATGCAATGTTTGTAAAAATGTATCATATAGAGGTCAAGTACCTCGTGATGTAATCAACTGTTATGAATCGTTTATTATCGCTATGGACTTCATCCGGATAGATTAGGATGGGTTGTTTCAGTTGGTATCAGAGCGGTGGTCGTAGCGAACCAGGTCTTGCATTAGTGTGTCTAACTAGGAGTTGTTAGGATGCATTAGTAAGTCTGGACTTCGGCCTAGTAGTTGTTAGGTTATATTAATAAGTCTGGACTTGAACCTGGTCTGCATGTCAAAATTTTTGCTTATCGTTCTTTGTAGAAAAATATCTACCTATCATTGTCAGTCTCGACACGTCTTATTGCAATTATTGCATAGATGATGTACAGACAAATTTACATCTCATCACATTAAACTTTATCTGACACGTCTCCTTAATTTTCTCCGTAATTCACGGGATCTTCTGTACTATATATGGGTATTCTATGTAATTAGAATATCATCCGATATCCAAAAATAATTTCATATCAAAATCCTCTTACTGATCGTGAAAGATGGATCCTACACCTAGCTTGGATTCCATTAGTTTCGGAAGTGATTTCGAGATGTGTATTGAAGTAGACTCCGAAGTCAATGAACCCGAAGTGTCTCCACCGTTTAGCCATTTTTCTTTCTGGAGGAAATGGGGGTGGGTTCGAGACTTACTCACTCGATGGAGAAACGAAGAAGGCGAACCCTACGGTGATCCAAATTTACCACCTAACATCGGAGGAAATGATGTACTCACCGGTGAACCTATGCGCAACACTGTTTTCACCATTCTTGCCAAAATATTCCGCCTCGAAGGTCGCATTGATTGCATGAATAGTGTATAGACAAAATTCATATATCTTAGCGTATCTACTAAATCATATCTTATCGTATCTATTACTATAAACTTTGCCTGACATACCCCGTAAATTCCACCGTAATCTACGAAACCTTTTGCTCCATATATATAGATAATATTCAAAAATCAATCCCTTATTCAAATCGTACAAAATGGAATTCGTCATTAGTTCAAGTCCCTCGGATTCCGAAATGGAATCTCACTCAAGTTCCGAAAGCAGTGTGACCGGAATGGATCAACCAATCAGCCATCATCTATTTTAGATGAATTGGGGATGGGTTCGTAGCCTCCTTAATCATTGGAGACAAGAAGAAGGCTATCCCTTCCATCCACCACATTGCCCTCTCGATGAAGAACCTGAAGCACTTACCGGCGAACCTGTCCGAAACACCATTTTCTCTCTCATTTCCAGAGTATCTCGTCACGATCATATACTATACCAAACTCTAGATCTTATTTATCCGCTCGTCCGAACTGATAGTCACCCTAGTGTAAAAGAAGAAGTCAACGAACTTCGCGCTCGGGTAGTGGCTTTAGAGAATATAGTACGAAGGTTACAAACACCAGCAGCAGCACCAGCAGCATAAACAGTACCACCATCAGCAACATCAACAGTACTACCACCATCAGCAACATCAACAGTACCACCACCATCCAGCAACAGCAACATTCGCATCTCACACCTCAAATTCACAATCTGTCCCACGAACATCAACATCATACGCACCATAGATACCAAGGAGTACCAACAACAATAACCGATGAAGTATTAATCCATAACTTCATTAATATTCTGTGAAGAATATGTGATTCCTAACAGTTAATGATGAAGTATTGATGCATAACTTCATTAATATTCTGCGAAGAATATGTGGTTCCTAATAGTTTTAGAGATTACTTATTCTAGCTCAAACCGAAAAGTAAATGAGATTAATATCATATTAACTCATTAAATCCATGATTATATCTGAAGAAAATATATATGTGTATATTTTCATAAAGATTGTAATTAAAAATTCTTTTGTACAAACTGTTAATGGTAAAAACATTTTAACAAGTAGGTAATACCCGAGGAATATTTAGATTTCACATTAATAAGTTACACTGTACATCCTTTGAATCTGATTCAACAGTCATTTACTATCCTATTTACATTCACCGATATACGAATCTGTTTACCACAAAATAACCATTTTCATTCAATTTCATATTTGGATTTTGACTTCTCAGAATCCAACAAGTGGCATAATGAAGAAAACATTGGATACAAATAAAATTTGTTAGAAACAAACAATTTAATTATGAGAAGAATTTTGTTAAGAATACACGCTAACTGTTCCTAGCTAACTGTTCCTAGCTAACTGGTTACATTTTATTTATCGCAATTTAATTATCACAATTTACATTCTCGCAATTTACATTCTCGCAATTTTATTTATCGTCATTTAATTTCTGTTATTTATTTTACGCACTTTAAATATCGGGACACGTATACAAAGTTTTGACATATCATATCGACGAATGTATATATATTATTTGGAATAACCATAGACACTCTATATGCTGTAATGCACGAGTTCGCTATACAAGGTTGAGGTTGATTCTACAATAATATATATACTTTGAGTTGTGATCGAGTCTGAGACATGTACACGGGTTACGATACATATTATTTAATTTGAATATTATATATATAACTATATATGAATTATTGAATTGCTAACTGTGGACTATCAACTAAGGACCAACATTGGACAATTAAAATGAATTAAAATATTGATTATTACATATGAAACTAAATATCTCTTCAAGTTTGCCACTTGATCTCATCTTAAACCTCATTTATATTTTGACAATTACAATCTGCGTTCAAACCTTTCATGATTCTTGAAAACACCTCAATCGAGAGAATGAACCAACTGCACTTCATCTACGGAAGAAAAGAATTATGCATATAGTTATGCACCTGAAAAACACTTGGAACCTGAGTAAACGTTTAACATGTATCTGTGCTAGCTTCTTTGGCGTTGTTATTACCGACAATAGCCGTACAAACCTTTTCCAAATTAGCCAATTTATTCACAGCTCCAACCAATCAACTTCGACTTTTCGTTCGAAACACCCATATTATAACCTTGATATATATGCATGCTCTTTTATTGTTACCGGAGAACCTTTCATATTCCACCATATTACCATCAGCGTTTAATCATCCAAAAGCACAATCCTCCTGAAACCACCACGGATTGATAACCGATGATTCAGATATCGTAGCATTAAATGCAGATGAAACAGAAAAATTGTAGATGGTCTAAACGGCCAAAAGTTTGATGATAAGGAAGGGAGTGTTAGGAACGCTCGATAGAAAATTTGGTACTGAAAAACAGATTGAGCAAACCATGGAGGGGTCCAAGGCCAAATACCAGGACCATACCATATAATCAAAGAATTCAGGTAATTCGGGATCCGATGAAAACTTCAACGAATATCTTACTCCGTACTCATGTTAAAATCTTGCGGAAAATCTTTCTTCATCAACCATCGAACTTAGAAATCTCAAAATATCATCATAAATATCTTCGATATTTCTGAGGATATTTACATAAATCTTCTTGTCCGAAATTATTTATCTCTTCCTGCTATCTATATTATATCATAACAGGAAACTATTTTAGTTTCTAAAATTCTGAAAAGTTCGAATTTAAAATATGAATGTTTTCGAAGTAGTGTTGGGAACTGATGCATGAGTTAGTATAATATAATGACACTTGATCAATGTGATTATATTACAGTAAGTCATGCTGAGTTTTTAAATGGAATGTGTTGATTCACATATCATAACATCATCATGTGCCATGTTACATGACTCTTACATTCTGTCTAAATCTATAAACGTATCAATAACATGTTTTTCTTGATAGTCCTATTTTTACCTTAAATTCTGGTAAATTGACAAGTCAGATTGTACTATTACCATTTTGTTCCCAGAACATTAACTGCGTTCATTCCGAAATTTATATATGTAAATTCTGGACCATTATAAGAGACGCCTAATCGCAAGAAGAAGAAACGAAGGGACAAAGCTCCGAAATAGAAATTGGAGTATAAATCGTAGCAAATAGGAGGGAGTATTAACTGTAGATGACAGTATTTATAGGGAACAGAAATAAAAACATTGAAATATAAGGGAGAATATAAAGGTCGATAACAACACATAAATTACAAACCGTGTATATCAATGCTTATCGCCATATAAAGACACAGTATAATTAAGAATAGTATCACTCCAAGGTAATAGGAGGAGTAAACAAATTTTACTGGTGAAAGATTGAAAAGAAGGATGACAGAAATGATAATTTGGAAAATATCAAGGATTAGAACGGGATTAAGCATTTTCACAATCTTCTAGATGTATGAACTAAGAAAGAAAGTATATGAATGGTGAGAATAATGGAACGGAAGAGTTTAATTTATGATGGAATTACAGACAAAGTAATCACGACAGATGATCGCATTTAATTAAAGAGATCTTAATTTCCATAAATCCCGAAGAATCAGATCTTATAGATTTCCAAGATTTTTTTTAATCCCTTGAATTCCGGAATTCAACAGTGACAATGTCAAAAGTTAAGACGTACCTTAATTCTTAAATTCAACCATAACTAGTCAAAAGTTATGATGAAACCTTTATTTTCTTATTTCACTCTTCCATGATAGTTTCACTCGTACGCTTCGAATAATCGAATTGTTTATTCCATATTACTCAATGATGATAAAACTCTATTTATCAACTCATATTCGTCATGAAAATATTTTTATAGTTATTTATGACGACCTCACTCAAATTTCGAGACGAAATTTCTTTAACGGGTAGGTACTGTGACGACCCAGAAATTTTCGATCAAATTTAAACTTAATCTTTATAGAATTCCGACACGATAAACAAAGTCTGTTTAGTTGAATCTCAAAGTTTTTGGAACAGTTTGCATGAAATCATTTGACCTTTGACTATTCCCGACGATTCACGAACAATTGTGTGAAAATGTAACTAAATATATATATATATATGTAAATATAAATATAAGTGTATATATTAAATTGATATAACACCATTTAATCATTTGAATTAAATACGTAAAGTAAAATACAAAGTAATTAAGATGTTATCAAAATATATATATATAAATATAGATAAAAATTCTGCACACAATTAATATGAATATAGTAATATCAATATAATATATATATATATATATATATATATATATATATATATATATATATATATATATATATATATATATATATATATATATATATATATATATATATATATATATATTAGTATTATTAATTTAATATATAGTATATATATATATATATATATATATATATATATATATATATATATGAGATTCGATAAACATAATTCGTTATATCAATTTTGTTAGTATTACTCTCATCATTATGATTTGTATTAATATCTGCATTATTAATAATAAACAATATACAGACAAAAAAAAAATTAAAGCATGTAACTTGATATTATTGGTAATATTATTATGTTTTGTCATTAAGGAAAATTTTTATTATTACTATAGTTATTATTATTGTTATTAAAAAATAATACAATTTATCAATGTTATCATTAATCATATTATTATTATTAATTTTATGATTTTAGTATTATTATTATTATTATTATTATTATTATTATTATTATTATTATTATTATTACTATTACTATTATTATTATTATTATTATTATTATTATTATTATTAATAGTTAATATTATTAATATATTTATTTATATTTATTTATTTATTAATATTAATTTCACTTAGAAAATGATAACAAATATTGTACACGTAATTTTAGGGATTAAATATCACAGTCTTCTGTTTTTTCTCTCTGCTCGTGACTCCTTGTCTTCCACGATCCTACTATCAACCAAAATTCGATATCTTCATGTCTGTAAAAATCAATCATCTGTTACCCTCCTCAATACCCTATATATGATACTATTATTTGCTATTATCGGAAAAAAAAAACAAAAAAACCAAAGGAATTAAAGAAACAGAAGTCGACTTCCTGTTTGAACTCATATCATTCAAAGCTCGAATTCGTTTAAATTTTAAAAATGTGTTAACGCTTTTTTGTTAGGAATCTGTTAAACAATCTTTCTGGAAAGTTTCAACTTTCAATCTTTCATATCGAGTTCGAATTTGAGAAGTCAAAGTTAATTTTCTAAAAGTCAAAATTGTAGTTCATCGCAAAATTTGATCTCTGTTTGATGTTTTAGGTTTAATTAACAATACAGATAGTTTCTAAAAAGGTTTTGTAACCTATTTCATGTTGAAGGTATAGTCTAAAACAGCCTGTAAATTGAAATTGATGTTTGAGTTCATGAAAAGCTTTTACAAACTATTACAACGATTATTTTTGTTAACTCTTATTCTGTTTTTAATTAAATTGATCAACCATTTATACTTTCTGTTCGATTAAGAAATCTAAACTTGTTTAGTAAACAAATGAATTGAATTACGTATGTACTGGACGAAATTGGAACTGATGAAGAAGATAATAGAAGATAAAACGGGAACGGTTTAAATAAAAATTGGGTGTAGATTATTTTAGAAAAACAGATGTAGCAGGATGGTTGATTGTGTTAGTGTGTGAGCGGGAGGTCGCGGGTTCGAGCCCGGTTTAGGGTTTTTCTTTTTAAGAACTCATTTAAAGGTAGTTTTTATCACCATTTTTGTTATTATTATTATTATTATTATTATTATTATTATTATTATTATTATTATTATTATTATTATTATTATTATTATTATTATTATTATTATTGGTGTTAATTATTATTGTTAAATTTGTCATTATTAATAATATTAATATCATTACTTAGTATTATTGTTATTATTATTACTGATGTTAACATATGTATTATTATTATTAAAATTATGATCATTATTATTATTATTATTATTATCATTTATATGAACATAATATAACTTACCATCATAAATATTATTATTAGTATTCGAACACATATTATTATTATTAACATAGTTGTAAGTATTAAAACCCATTATCATTATTATTAACATTATTAATGTATTTATTATTATAAATGTTATAATTCAAGTATTAGTTATCATTATTATTATTAATATAATCATTAGTATTATTATTATTATTAAACTTATTACCATTATTATCATTCTTACTAAAAATTATTATTTTGTTATCACCCAAACAATTAATATTATCATAAATGGATACTTTTATATAAAAATACATTACGCTATACTTTCATTATTAAAAAGATATTAGTTAAAGCTATATCAACTATTACACAAATATATATACTAAACCTTAATATACAGTTTTTTTTAATGATAAGAAATAGTTACATAAAACATATAAACTAGAAAATATTAAATTTATCTAAATAATAGATAGTTTAACAAGTATATTATTAATATCAAAATATATATATAACTGCCCAATTACGATTATATGTTTTAATATATATATAAATATGAATAATATAGGTTCGTGAATCCGAGGCCAACCCTATACTTGTTCAATGTCGTTCTATGTATTTTTACTACAAAATACATTATGGTGAGTTTCATTTGCTCCTTTTTACTCTTTACATTTTTTGGACTGAGAATACATGCGCTGCTTTTATAAATATTTTACAAAATAAGCACAAGTTTATGAAACTACATTCTACGATTGTTTTGTTATACCGGATATCTGTACTTATTATTATTATGCTTGGTAACCTAAGAATTAGTGAAAAACACTAATTGACGCGAATCTTAAAGGTAGATCTATGGGCACCAAACACCCCCATTTTCGAATAGAGGAAATGCTTTAGTACTTCGAAGGGTTCTTGTCATACATTTGAATAGTGGAATGTATGATGCTAGATATCTTAAGCGCTCTATGTTAAGGTCGGTTACCAGGCGACTCATCGTATGAATGATTTTTGCAGTTGTAATGATCCTGCGCATTTAATTAAATGAAATCTTGTGGCTTATTAAATATTATGATTATTATATAGAAATTAAACCTATGAACTCACCAACAATTTTGTTGACGTTTTAAGCATGTTTATTCTCAGGTATTAAAGAAACCTTCCGCTGTGCATTTGCTCAATTTAGAGATATTACTTGGAGTCATTCATGACATAATTCAAAAGACGTTGCATTAGAGTCGTTGAGTTCATCAAGATTATTATTAAGTCAACTATAGTTGGATATATTATGAAATGGTATGCCTGTCGTCAACTTTCGATGTAATGAAAGATTGTCTTTTCAAAAACGAATGCAATGTTTGTAAAAATGTATCATATAGAGGTCAAGTACCTCGTGATGTAATTAACTGTTATGAATCGTTTATAATCGATATGGACTTCGTCCGGATGGATTAAGACGGGTTGTTTCAATAGCCGACTGAGACTTCGGTTTTCAGTTACCCTCAACCGGAATTTGAGGTTAAAACCGGAAAACGGGTCTATGTAAAAACTAGCATGACTTTTTCAAAATCATAAAACGTTTTCTTAAGATCCAATTTTCCCTAAGGATCTAAATTTTTCAGAACTTGCAATGAAGTTCGCTTCTCCCGATTACTCCAAATGTGTGTGTGTGTGTGTGTGTGTGTGTGTGTGTGTCATATAGCGTGAGTTTTGTGTTCCAAAATAACGTGTGTGTTTCGTGTACTTCGTGTGACTAGTGTAAACTTGTGTACTATATCATGTGAGTGTGATTTCTATTATTGTGTTCTTCAATAAATGTGTATGTTTTCTATTTTATGTTTTGTATTAATATGTTTGAAATAAGACTTGCTTGAGGACAAGGAAGAGTTAAGTGTGGGAGGTTTGATATTGCTTAATTTAGACATATCTTTAGTCGCAATATCGAGTCCTATTGTTGTTTATTTCGTATGTAAACATAGTATTTCCGTTTGTATTTCATATTATTGTAATATAGTCTAGAATCATTGTGTACTTGAAGAAATATGGAAGATTATGTATGATACTACTCAGGGATCGAAAACAAGACCAGAAACCCACAAAAGTAAGGTGCGCGCCGCGCACTACTAAGGGTGAGCGCCGCTCACAAAGCCAAATTTTAATCAGAGAATCTCTAGAGACGAAATAAGAGTGCGCTGATGTTATGCGAGGTGTATACGAAATAGTTATATTTTTATTACGAAATACTATTAAATACGATACAATTTTACACAAGTTATTTATTTATTTGTAGAGTGGATATATCTAAACCTTGCTACAACACTTATAGGCAGTGTACCTAATCGTACAGTAGTGTAGTTTTTAGTAAGTCCGGTTCGTTCCACAGGGAGCTAGCCAAGTTTAACGCTATATTTTATTTTAAACTATATTTGTATATAAATATATATATAAGTAGTATTATTATTATAAAAAGGGGGTTTTACCGTTTAATGACCGGTTTGTCGATTTTATGTCTTAAGTCACAATTAAAACCTAATGTAAAATATTAAAAATAAAAATAACTTAATTTAAAGCGTAAAGTAAATGACGATAATAAAAGTGCGATAATTAAAAAGTGCGATAAATAAAATGACGATAAATAAAATTGCGATAATTAAAAAGTACGATAATTAAAAGTGCGATAAGATATAAGATAAAGAAATTATGCTTATTTAAACTTCCCTAATCATGATGTTTGACGTATTGATTTTAATTTATTACCATGCGTTAATTGTCCTTTGTCCTGAATTATTCAATATGTCCATACGGTTTTTGTCCATAACAGTCCATCAGTCATAAATATAAAGTGCGAGTGTCCTCGTCAAATTATCCTTATACCCGAAGTTAAATATTCCAACTAATTGGGGACTTAAAACTATAATAAGGTTTTAATACATTGTTAATGATTACACCAGGTTATCGACTGTGTGCAATCCAAGGTTTTAATACTTTATTATCAATTACACCAAGTGTCCTTGTATGTAATCCACCCCTGTTTTAATGAGTCCATTGACTATTAATCCATTCTCGTGTTCGGTTAAATGAACGATTATTATTACTTATAAATATCCCACCCATCGTGTCCGATCGAGTGTATGTGGTTATTTATAGGTACGTCCAATTGTAAATCTCTATATTAAATTAACGAACTATCATTCAGTTAAATAAATATAAAGCCCATTAATAGCCCATAGTCCAATTTTCACAAGTGTCGTTCTTTTGTCCAAACCCTAATTATGGTACAAAGCCCAATTTCCCCGTCTTTAATATTTAGCCCAACATCACGATTACTTTGATTTAAATAAGCATAATAATAACTTAGCTACGAGACATTAATTTAAAAAAGTTGAACATAACTTACCATGAGTATTAATCGCGTAGTGTTACATGGACAGAATTTCGACTTATAAACTTAAAACATTCGCCAATATAACCTTATTATTATTAACTTAAAATTAAAATTAAAATTAAAATTATAAATATAAATATATATTGAGAGTGAGAGAGATTGAATTCTGTGTACTTCATTCGTCCGAAAAATGCTTCAATTTATAGATGTGGCCATGTACAGTCCTCCATGCGATCGCATGGATTTAAAGCATCCAGGCCATGCGATCGCATGGCCTCCTTTTCCTGGTCACATATGATTCCAAAACGTGGGCTGCGTGTATTTATTTAATATATAATATAATATATATAATTTTATATAATTAATTATATATTATATTATATTCTTGTGCATTGTTGACTTGTAATTTTAGGTCCGTTGCGTCGCGCGTTGATAGTTGGCTCAGGTCTCGGTTCCGGATTTTCGAACGTCCTTGCGTACTATTTATTATCTTGTACTTTGCGTCTCGCGGCTCGTACTCTTGTAACTTTTAGACGTTTCTCATCAATAAATTGAACCACTTTGATTGTACTTTGTACTTTTTAGCTTTTTGGTCGTTTGATTCTTCAAATCGTCGAATCTGTCTTTTATCTTCACCTTTTATTATTTAAACGAATATCACTTATAAATAGAACAATTGCAACTAAAAGCTTGTCTTTCTTGAAGGATAATGCTATGAAATATATGTTCGTTTTTAGCATTATCAAATATTCCCACACTTGAGCATTGCTTGTCCTCAAATAATATAGAACTTGAATATAACTTTACTAGAATCACTTCTTTATTCTTCACACTTTGTACATCAATGATTTTAATACGGCGGTATGAACAATGATAGTAACATTGTGGTTTACAGTCCCATATGACTATGAAAATTTAGATCCTTTAGGAAATTGGATCTTTATGAAAGCATTTGATCTTTTGAAAATTCAATCTAGCTTTTACCCTAGATAAGTTTTTCAGAATAACCCTTCACCGGTGTTTGCAAATTGTTTTTGTGGGTTTTGTGGGTTTCAGAATTGAAAATTTTAGCTCAAAACTTGCGTTTTTGTGTCACCCACTTGCTAACCTTGTATTGGGAAAGCAACACGTCCAGTATACTTTCTGCGTATATTACCTTTCGGTAAACTACCGTCCGGTTGTAAAGGAAAGCGTTGAACAAGCAACTGTTAAGGCAATGTCCCGTAACATGCTTTTTATTATGGTCTATATCGTGTCAGACGCAATTACTATCCTTTGTAGGAGCAATAGTAAAGATCACCCTATAGTTTTTTGATCTGGCACAAGGTCCTGTCTTCGACCATACTATGCAACCACCATTCTTACGGTTGACACCCGATTTGGTTCAGGTGACCTAATGAATTCAGGGTGAATTCCTAGGATTTTGTGACAACCCGGAAATTTCCGACCAAATTTAAACTTTGATCTTTATATATTCCCGACACGATAAGTAAAGTTTGTAAGTTGAATCTCAAGAATTTTAAACTGTGTTCATACACTCATTTAACCTCGACCAAATTCTAAGGATTCACGAACCATTATATGAACGAATATGATTATATATGTATATGTGTATATATATTATAACTTGAAAACATTAACAAAGTATTAGATGTATAATACTCTATATAAACGTATTTATTTCAAAATATATTCTAATAGTTATCAATGGAATTAAAAGATGATATCAAAAGATTGAATTATTAGATACATTGAATTGTGATTACGAGTCCCTGTTGAGAGGTCCACTTTGATTTAAGAAATCTATTTTCTTTTAACGATATTCGGAAAATGGTAAAGTGTTTTGCATATAAGAACAATGTGTCAAATATCGAGAGTTAGAAAAAAGCTAGCAAAAGACTAATTTACATAATAATCAACTTATTTGATTTCAAATGTACGCAACACTTTTCGATATAATAGAACTAGATTATTAATGTCTATGTTTAAATAACGTAAATTGGAATATTAATTTTTAGATATATAAATAACTTACTACGTGTATTTAAAACATGTTCATTAAATATATACGTTTTTCAAATTAGTTAAGCACGCAATAGTAACACTCGCTTAATAATTGCGATAGATATTTAAAATGTTAGTACATAAATAAATTGTATCTACTTAAGTTTTAAAATAAAAACGTTATGTGTTATAATATTTAAACAAGTTAAAATATAGTTGTTGTAAGAATATTTTTACTTTCATTATTATTAAAATATATATTAATATTAATATCGTGATTTATAATATTAAGATACAAATATGATAATTGATATATATAAATTGTAATATTATTATTGTTAGTATTATTAATAATAATAATATCATTACTATAGCTATTATTATCATTATCATTAATAATAATATTATTATTAATACTATTATAGCATTTTGAGTTTTATTATTATTATTTGTAATATTAAGTTTATTATTAAGATAGTATACTTATTATGTATTAAAAACCAATATTATTATTATCAATATTATTAATTATCTTTATCATTGAAAAATACAGTATTTCTATTATTATTATTATTAGTATTTTTATCTTATTATTAATAATATTATTATTAATAATATTTATTAATTATTAATATAAATTAAATATAAAATATAAATCTGGATAAGGATACCAAATCTGATATATATCTCGATATCACTTTATTTATTTTATAATTTTTTTTTCTTATTCTGTTTCTCCTCCACGACAAACTGTCGAAACCTACTACCATCTACCCATCGATCCATTCTGTAAAAGAGGATTCAATCTTCCCTATTCTTTATCAATTATACAATCACACCTATCTGTTATTTTTTTTATTTATTTGGCGAATTTAAAATGAAAATATTAGTAACAGATACAAGTTTCCCTCTATTCATGACATTTACTTCAAAATCTTGATTTCGAATGTTTTTGAAAAATCTAAAAATGCAGATGTTTTAGGAATCATCTAGTTAAATTATTTGCAAGTTTACAGCCTCTAATTCTTTCGACTGATTGATAATTCGAAGGTCAAAGTTCTAAATCAAAAAGGTCAACCGTTTTGTTCCTTGCGAAATTTGAATTTGTTTGGAGGTTTTAAGTTAAATTTATAGTTCATAGAGTTTATAGTAACGATTTACAATCTATTTCATGAAGAAATCTTTGTCTAAAAACGTCTAAATAATAGAATCAGTGTTTGAGTTTCAAAAGTTCATCGTGTATCTGTGCTGTATATTTTTTTTATTTATTTTTTTTATTTCTTCACTGATTAATCGCAACTCACATTAAAATCATGTTATGCTTGTTTCAATTTTAATTATCGATCAATACTCAAAATAGTAGTTGTGATTTTAAATGGTTCTTGGTGGATTTGATTTTGGTTTGAAGAACAAAAAGAAACTGAAGATAATCACAGGTTAATTATATTAGGAGTTATATTTAATCAGAAAACCAGAATTGTTGGAATGGTTGAGGGTGTCGTTTGGGTATCCGAGAGGTCGAGGGTTCGAGCCCGGTTCGGGGCATTCTTTTTAGAACAAGTTTTAAAGGTAGTTTCCTTACTAAAGATTATTTCAATTAACATTTATATTATTATGAATATTAATATTATTGTTATTATTAAGTATTATTGTTATTATTGTTCATATTAGTAAGTATTATGAAAAGTATGACCTTTATTATTATTATCACTAACAAGTATTATCAATTAGTATTATTATTATTATTATTATTATTATTATTATTATTATTATTATTATTATTATTATTATTATTATTATTATTATTATTATTATTATTAGCTAATATGATGTAAAAGAAAATATAGATTTAGAACTATTAGTATGAAAGTAAATATGGTTACGATTATGTATTATAATTAAAGATTATGAATAATATAAGAAGAGATAGTAACTAAGCTATATATAAAATATATCAAATTAATAAGTACATATATATTTTATCATATATAAACCCTAATATAAATTATTATAATTATTAATATGTTATAATAAAAGATAAACACTAGTTAAATAAAATATATAAATTAAATATATCTATATCTATATAACAAATAATTTAACAAGTATATTATTAAAAATAATAAATATATTTATTCGATTACGATTATGTGTGTTAATATATATGCAAATGTTATAGGTTCGTGAATTCGAGGCCAACCCTGCATTGTTCAATATCGTCATGTGTATTTTTACTACAAAATACAGTAGTGTGAGTTTCATTTGCCTTTATTACCCTTTATATTTTTGGGCTGAGAATACATGCAGGTTTTTTAAATGATTTACAAAATAGACACAAGTACGTGAAACTAGATTCTATGGTTGAATTATCGAAATCGAATATGCCCCTTTTTATTAAGTCTGGTAATCTAAGAATTAGGGAACATACACCCTAATTGATGTGAATCCTAAAGATAGATCTATTGGGCCTAACAAACCCCATCCAAAGTACCGGATGCTAGTACTTCGAAATTTATATCATATCCGAAGGGAGTCCCGGAATGATGGGGATATTCTTATATATGCATCTTGTTAATGTCGGTTACCAGGTGTTCACCATATGAATGATTTTTATCTCTATGTATGGGATGTGTATTGAAATATGAAATCTTATGGTCTATTAAAATATTGAAATGATTGTTATGATAAACTAATGAACTCACCAACCTTTTGGTTGACGCTTTAAAGCATGTTTATTCTCAGGTACGAAAGAAATCTTCCGCTGTACATTTGCTCATTTTAAAGATATTACTTGGAGTCATTCATGACATATTTCAAAAGACGTTGCATTCGAGTCGTTGAGTTCATCAAGATTATTATTAAGTCAATTATAGTTGGATATATTATGAAATAGTATGCATGCCGTCAATTTTTGATGTAGTGAAAGTTTGTCTTTTAAAAACGAATGCAATGTTTGTAAAATGTATCATATAGAGGTCAAGTATCTCGCGATGTAACCAACTATTGTGAACCATTTGTAATTGATATGGATTTCGTCCGGATAGATTAGGACGGGTCTCTACAGTTGGTATCAGAGCGGAGGTCTTAGTGAACCAGGTCCGCATTAGTGTGACTAACTGATAAGTCGTTAGGAGGCATTAGTGAGTCTGGACTTCGACCGTGTCTGCATGTTAAAAGTTTTGCTTATCATTTCTAGTCGGAAATTCTCTGATTATCATTCTTAGTCTAGACACATCTTACTGCATTAATTGCATGAATAGTATATAGACAAAATTCATATCTAAGCATATCTACTAATCCATATCTTAGCGTATCTGTCACTGTAGACTTTATCTGACACGTTTCCTTAATTTTCTCCGTAATTTACGGGATCTTTGGAAGTATGTATAGATATTCTATATATAATGAGAATATCATTCGATATTCGAAAATCATTTCATATCAAAACCCTTTAACTGATCGTGAGAGATGGATCCTACACCTAGCCTGGATTCCATTAGTTTCGGAAGCGATTTCGAGATGTATATTGAAGCAGACTCTGAAGTCAATGAACCAGAAGTGCCTCAACCATTTAGTTATTTTTCTTTCTGGAGGAGATGGGGGTGGGTCCGAGACTTACTCACTCGATGGAGAAATGAAGAAGGCGAGCCCTACCACGAACCAAACTTACCTCCTAACACCGGAGAAAATGATGTACTCACCGGTGAACCTATGCGTAACACTGTATTCACCCTTCTTGCTAAAGTTTTCCACCTCGAAGGTCGCATTACTGCAATCTCAGAAAATATTCAACCTCTACTTCCGAATACCAATCGAAGGGGAATATTAGAAGAAGTTAGGGAACTTCGAATTAATAATCAAGATCTATCGAATCAGATGAGTAGATGGAAAGAAATGATAGAGGGTAGGATAGAAAACCTGACACGGATGGTGCGTGATCTACAAGCTATACTTACTACACCAACATCATCACCAACCTCAGCACCAGTAACACTTGTAGCACCGACAGCAACAGTACCACCATCAGCAGCACCAGCAGCATAACCAGTACCAACAACAACAACATCATCATCACACGTCTCAACCTCGCAATCTATACCTCAAGCATAATCATCGTTCTACGAATCGTTCTACATAAACTATCTTCGTCCTTCATGGCGATTATGTAATCTCTAATTTTTTAGAGATTATGTACTTTAGTTCTAGCCGTAAATCTACTGAGTTTAATATCACACTGACTCATTAAATCCATGATTACGTCTGAAGAAAATATATATGTATATATATTGTTTCATAAAGATTGTAATTAAAAATTCTTTCGTACAAAGTGTTAATGGTGAAAATATTTTAACGGGTAGGTAATACCCGAGGAATATTCGGATTTCACATTAATAAGTTACACTGTACATTCTTCGAAGCTGATTCAACAGTCGTTTACTATCCTACTTACATCCACCGATATACAAATCCGTTCACCACCAAATAACCATTTTCATTCAATTTCATATTTGGATTTTGATCTATCAGAATCCAACAAGTGGCATAATGAAGAAAAACATTGGACAAGATAAAATTTGTTAGAAACAAACAAATTAACTATGAGAAATTTTGTTAAGGATCCACACTAACGAAATCCTAGCTAACATTTCCTAGCTAACTGTTAATTCCGTATTACATTTTAATTATCGCAATTTATTTATCGCAATTTAATTATCGCAATTTTAATTCTCGCAATTTTATTTATCGTCATTTAATTTCTGTTATTTACTTTACGCACTTTATTTATCGTCATTTAATTTTTGTTATTTATTTTACGCACTTTAAATATCGGGACATGTATACAAGGTTTTGACATATCATATCGACGCATCTATATATATTATTTGGAATAACCATAGACACTCTATATGCAGTAATGATCGAGTTCTCTATACAGGGTTGAGGTTGATTCTACAATAATATATATAGTTTGAGTTGTGATCGAGTCTGAGACGTATACGGGTCACGACACGTATTAATTAATTCGAATATTATATATTAAACTATATATGAATGATTGGACTGTCGACTGTGGACTATCGACTGTGGACTAATAACATTGGACAATTAAAATGAATTAAAATATTGATTATAACATATGAAACTAAACAATTCTTCAAGTTTGCCACTTGATTTCATCTTAAACCTCATTTGTACCTTGACGATTACAATCTGCGTTCAAACCTTTCATGATTCTTGAAAACACCTCAATCGAGAGGATGAACCAACCGCACTTCATCCACGGAAGAAAAGATTTATGCATATAGTTATGCACCTAAAAAATACTCGGAACCTGAGTAAACGTTTAACACGCATCTGTGCTAGCTCCTTCGGCATTGCTATTATCGAAAATAACCATGCAATTCCTTTTCAAAGTAGCCAATTATGTCACAGCTTCAGCAAACCAATTTCAACTTTTCATTTGAATAAACCTTATTATAACTTTGATATATAAGTTCACCTTTCGTCATCGTTACCGGGGAACTGTTTATATTCCTCCACATTAGAAATAAACTTGCCAGCAACTCCATTGATCTTTGACTTTTCAAAAAATCTTTATACTCATTGAAACTCTATCATATACTCATTCACATCTTATAACGAGAATTGCCATTCTAATTACCGAGAATTTGCAATCAGTATTTTGAAATCTCGCAGCATGTCTACATCAACAGATATATGAATACATATAACATTTATATCTTAGAATTATGATCTTTTATTCTGAAATTCTGAAAAGCACCCAGTCTACGAATCAATAATCCAAATTTTGAGGAAGCTGAATGAAGCAGCAGAAACCGTAGACAACTGTAAACGACCTTAACCGTCGAAAGTTTGATGATAAAGAATGGAGTATTGGAAACACTCAATAGAAAATTTAGTACCGAAAAGCGGATTATGCAAAACTATGAAGGAAGCCGTGGACTAATCACAAAGAATAATTTTGACTTCAAAGAATCCAAATGATTCAATGCCTGCTGAAGTCTTTAGCGAATATCTTGCTCCTTACTCTAAACCCTTGCGGACAATAGTTTCCATCATCCTCTGATCTTAGATATTCAAAAATATTATCGTATCTTTCATTACAAATATCCTCCATATTTCTGAAGATATTTTCATAACTATTCTTATCTGAAATCAATAATCTCTTCGTGCTATCAGTGTTACATCATATAGAAACTGTTAGTTTCTATATTCTGTAATCTTTCGAGCTTAAAATATGAATGTTTTTGAAGTAGTGTTGGGAACTTATGCATGAGTTAGTATAATATAATGACACTTGATTAATGTGATTATATTATAGTAAGTCATGCTGAGTTTGTAAATGGAACGTGATGATTCACAGATCATAACATCATCATGTGCCATGTTATACGACTCTTGTTTTCTATTTAACCTCTAAAATATCAAGAAAATATTTCTTGATGATTCGGCCTTTTCCAAGGTATTCTGATAATTTGACAAGTCAAGATCGTGCCATCACAATTTCCTTCCTAGAACATTAACAATGTTCATTCCGAAATTCATATTTGTGAATTCTGAACCATTACAAACGATGCTTAATCGCAAGAAGAAGAAACGAAAGGACAAAACTCCGAAATAGAAATTGGGGTATAAATTGCAGCAAATAAAAGAGATCATTAACTGTGAATGACAATGAATATAGAAGACAGAAGCAGAGACTTTGAAATATAAGGGAAGATATAAAGCCCAACGACAAACCAGAAATTATAAACCATACATATCGATGCATATAGCAATATAAAGACACGGGAGAACTAGAAACACTATAAACCCAAGAGTATAGTAGAAGTAAATAGATTCTTCCGGCGGTAGATGAAAAAGAAGAATGACCGATATGAAAGTTAGAAGTATATCGAGAATCAGAACTGGATGGAGCATATTGATGAATACTTTAAAATATGAGTTGAGGGGGAAAGAATAGAAGGTGATGAAACATGACTAGGAACTTAGAAATCAACAGATTTAACTCACACAATGGCAGAATAAGTGAATCAAACCCTCTAGTGAATAGGTTAAGCTTTTTAGATTAATTTAGTCAAACCACAACTAAATCAAGTGTGATTAGATCAACACCTAGAATTATTATTCACCACCTGGGTGATTTGGACTGAGAGAGAATCGGAGGAACTCACCAGATCTGAGTGTGTGTAACAAATGAGGGGTTTAACCTAAAATGAAGAACATAAGACTTTATATACCCCTGCTGTTGAATCACTCGCACGATTCATCCATCACACGTACGAGTTGGCTTCATCAGCCGTAGTGATCACTCACTTGTGTCTTATCATTTAGTATGTAATTGCAACTTAGCTCAGCATTAACCGTGCGTATGAGCCTGTCAGCCGTACTAGTGAGGCTTCACTCGTACGTCTAACTAAGCCTAACATAGTCAAACATCCAAATCTCGTTCCTACTGTTCCTGTAACCACATACAAACATGGATATGATAATAACGAGCAATCATGGTGGCCTGTAAACTGTTGTACCTGCAATGGACGTGGGTAGATGTCTAGGGACTTGCATAAAATGTATCAAAAGAAGGTGTGAGTTGTAAGGAAACGAAGGAGGTGGATTTATAGTAAAATATCCGACAGAGAAATCAAAAACAGATGATCGCATTTAAAGCAGATCCTAATTCCCTTGATTATCGAAGAATCAAATCCTATTACGAAGATTTTCTCCAAATCTCTTGAACTTGGAAATCAATCCTATCTACGTCAAAAGATATGACGAATCTATACCTCATCATTTCACTCTTTTGGTGATAGCTTCACTCGTACTTTTCACAAAATCAAATGGTTTTATCCATATTACTCAATGATGGTAAAACCCTAATCTTCAGCTAATATGCGTCATGAAAACATACTTATTGTCAGCCATGACCATCCCAATCAAATTTTGAGACGAAATTTCTTTAACGGGTAGGTACTGTGACAACCGAGAAATTTCTGACCAAATTTAAACTTTGATCTTTATATATTCCCGACACGATAAGCAAAGTTTGTAAGTTGAATCTCAAGAATTTTAAACTGTGTTCATACACTCATTTAACCTCGACCAAATTCTAATGATTCACGAACCATTATATGAACGAATATGATTATATATGTATATGTGTATATATATTATAACTTGAAAACATTAACAAAGTATTAGATGTATAATACTTTATATAAACGTATTTATTTCAAAATATATTCTAATAGTTATCAATGGAATTAAAAGATGATATCAAAAGATTGAATTATTAGATACATTGAATTATGATTACGAGTCCCTGTTGAGAGGTCCACTTTGATTTAAGAAATCTATTTTCTTTTAACGATATTCAGAAAATGGTAAAGTGTTTTGCATATAAGGATAATGTGTCAAATATCTAGAGTTAGACAAAAGCTAGCGAAAAACTAATTTACATAATAATCAACTTATTTGATTTCAAATGTACGCAACACTTTTCGATATAATAGAACTAGATTATTAATGTCTATGTTTAAATAACGTAAATTGGAATATTAATTGTTAGATATATATAACTTACTACGTGTATTTAAAACATGTTCATTAAATATATACGTTTTTCAAATTAGTTAAGCACGCAATAGTAACACTCGCTTAATAATTGCGATAGATATTTAAAATGTTAGTACATAAATAAATTGTATCTACTTAAGTTTTAAAATAAAAACGTTATGTGTTATAATATTTAAACAATTTAAAATATAGTTGTTGTAAGAATATTTTTACTTTCATTATTATTAAAACAAATATTAATATTAATATCGTGATTTATAATATTAAGATACAAATATGATAATTGATATATATAAATTGTAATATTATTATTGTTAGTATTATTAGTAATAATAATATCATTACTATAGCTATTATTATCATTATCATTAATAATAATATTATTATTAATACTATTATAGCATTTTGAGTTTTATTATTATTATTTGTAATATTAAGTTTATTATTAAGATAGTATACTTATTATGTATTAAAAACCAATATTATTATTATCAATATTATTAATTATCTTTATCATTGAAAAATACAGTATTTCTATTATTATTAGTATTTTTATCTTATTATTAATAATATTATTATTATTAATATTTATTAACTATTAATATAAATTAAATATAAAATATAAATCTGGATAAGGATACCAAATCTGATATATATCTCGATATCACTTTATTTATTTTATAAATTTTTTTCTTATTCTGTTTCTCCTCCATGACAAACTGTCGAAACCTACTACCATCTACCCATCGATCCATTCTATAAAAGAGGATTCAATCTTTCCTATTCTTTATCAATTATACAATCACACCTATCTGTTATTTTTTTATTTATTTGGCGAATTTAAAATGAAAATATTAGTAACAGATACAAGTTTCCCTCTGTTCGTGACATTTACTTCAAAATATTGATTTCGAATGTTTTTGAAAAATCTAAAAATGCAGATGTTTTAGGAATCATCTAGTTAAATTATCTGCAAGTTTACAGCTTCTAATTCTTTCGACTGATTGATAATTTGAAGGTCAAAGTTCTAAATCAAAAAGGTCAACCGTTTTGTTCCTTGCAAAATTCGAATTTGTTTAGAGGTTTTAAGTTAAATTGATAGTTCATAGAGTTTATAGGAATGATTTACAATCTATTTCATGAAGAAATCTTTGTCTAAAAATGTCTAAATAATAGAATCAGTGTTTGAGTTTCAAAAGTTCATCGTGTATCTGTGCTGTATATTTTTTTTATTTATTTTTTTTATTTCTTCACTGATTAATCGCAACTCACATTAAAATCATGTTATGCTTGTTTCAATTTTAATTATCGATCAATACTCAAAATAGTAGTTATGATTTTAAATGGTTCTTGGTGGATTTGATTTTGGTTTGAAGAAGAAAAAGAAACTGAAGATAATCACGGGTTAATTATATTAGGAGTTACATTTAATCAGAAAACTAGAAGTGTTGGAATGGTTGAGGGTGTCGTTTGGGTATCCGAGAGGTCGAGGGTTCGAGCCCGGTTCAGGGCATTCTTTTTAGAACAAGTTTTAAAGGTAGTTTCCTTACTAAAGATTATTTCAATTAACATTTATATTATTATGAATATTAATATTATTGTTATTATTAAGTATTATTGTTCATATTAGTAAGTGTTATGAAAAGTATGACCTTTATTATTATTATCACTAACAAGTATTATCAATTATTATTATTATTATTATTACTACTATTATTATTATTATTATTATTATTATTATTATTATTATTATTATTATTATTATTATTATTATTATTATTATCATGATTATTAGCTAATATGATATAAAAAGAAAATATAGATTTAGAACTAGTAGTATGAAAGTAAATATGGTTATGATTATGTATTATAATTAAAGATTATGAATAATATAAGAAGAGATAGTAACTAAGCTATATATAAAATATATCAAATTAATAAGTACATATATATTTTATCATATATAAACCCTAATATAAATTATTATAATTATTAATATGTTATAATGAAAGATAAACACTAGTTAAATAAAATATATAAATTAAATATATCTATATCTATATAGTAAATAATTTAACAAGTATATTATTAAAAATAATAAATATATTTATTCGATTACGATTATGTGTGTTAATATATATGCAAATGTTATAGATTCGTGAATCCGATGGACCCCGCATTGTTCAATATCGTCATATGTATTTTTACTACAAAATACAGTAGTGTGAGTTTCATTTGCCTTTTTTACCCTTTATATTTTTGGGCTGAGAATACATGCAGGTTTTATAAATGATTTACAAAATAGACACAAGTACGTGAAACTACATTCTATGGTTGAATTATCAAAATCGAATATGCCCCTTTTTATTAAGTCTGGTAATCTAAGAATTAGGGAACAGACACCCTAATTGACGCGAATCCTAAAGATAGATCTATTGGGCCTAACAAACCCTATCCAAAGTACCGGATGCTTTAGTACTTCAAAATTTATATCATATCCGAAGGGAGTCCCGGAATGATGGGGATATTCTTATATATGCATCTTGTTAATGTCGGTTACCAGGTGTTCACCATATGAATGATTTTTATCTCTACGTATGGGATGTGTATTAAAATATGAAATCTTGTGGTCTATTAAAATATTGAAATGATTGTTATGATAAACTAATGAACTCACCAACCTTTTGGTTGACACTTTAAAGCATGTTTATTCTCAGGTACGAAAGAAATCTTCCGCTGTGCATTTGCTGATTTTAAAGATATTACTTGGAGTCATTCATGACATATTTCAAAAGACGTTGCATTCGAGTCGTTGAGTTCATCAAGATTATTATTAAGTCAATTATAGTTGGATATATTATGAAATAGTATGCATGCCGTCAATTTTCGATGTAGTGAAAGTTTGTCTTTTAAAAACGAATGCAATGTTTGTAAAATGTATCATATAGAGGTTAAGTATCTCGTGATGTAACCAACTATTGTGAACTGTTTGTAATCGATATGGATTTCGTCTGGATGGATTAGGACGGGTCTCTACAGTTTTTACGTTCAATGGTAATGAACGCATTGAAAATGGGTTTTCAGAAAACAAATCGATTTTAATTTGATCAAAATATTTTCTCGTTCAAGCTCGAGTTTAGATATCATTGAATTTCATGAGTTTGTAATTCTCAATCTTTAAAAGTCAATCTCAAGGATTGAGTAATATCAGGCTTAAATGCTGATTTTTGATCTTTAAGGAGATTATCCTTTCTGAGAATCTGATTCATTAGTCTTATAAGCTAATTTGCACGATGCCCCCCATTGTACGAGACAGATCCTCTCATGGTTAGGATAAGTCTGACCACATGGCGACCCTGTTTGATGCTGAGGTCCATGGATTTCCAGCTGATTTTCGAGAAAACTTTTCAAGGTTTTTCGTAGACTCTACAACTGGTCTGGACGACAACTTCCTGACCTAAATCAGGAAGCGCGTGTCTTTTTTTTTCTCGGAAGACTTTACTTCCTTTTGAATTCCATTTATAATATAATATACTGGGTAAAACTGATTAATATCGTCCAAAACAAAAGTATCTTCAATTATTTGTACAAAAATATGTGATATATGTTCTAAATAACTTGGTAAATTTTTCCCACACTTGGCTTTTATTTTCCTTTCTTTGCCTTTTTATTTTCCTCTATTCCATTTTAAATGAATTCAAGCGTTTTGAGTTGTTTCTCAATTTATGTCCTTTTCGAGGTAACAATAATTTCGGTTTTAACACCTAGTTTTATCCTTCATAAATATGTATAAACATGATTTTGAATTCATTTATTTGAAAATTTTTAAAAATTTTACTAAAATTGGGTAGTCAGTATATAAGACTAGGGCTGTTCTTTATTATCAGAGAGCACTAGATTCTAATACAACTTCTGCGTTACTAGTATTTTTAATGGTAACCAAGTGTTTAAATTAAAATTTTAAAAATCCGAAAGAAATTAACCCCTTCCCACACTTAAGATCTTGCAATGCCCTCATTTGCAAGAAATCAGTAATAATTTAAATTATTGAGGATGATTAGCGTAGAAAAATGATTAAAATTTACCAAAGTTTCCAAACATATTGTTGTTTGTGTTGAATGATAAATGGTGCACATCATTTGTTCATTCCATCTGTTGTTACATCACACTTGTTTTTTGTTTTGTCGTCAAAATTAAAAGCTTTTGCTGGACTTAATATCAGTCTTTGAAAATGCGCTGTTTTACCCTGTTGTGTACATGAGATAAAATACATACAATACAAATATAAACATGCATGGTAATTTGAAATGAGACTTAATATCCCACTTTCAAATTACAAAAATGAAATATTAGTACAAAATAATAAAAATATTAAACATTACATTAAAGTATCAAAATGTTAGATGTTTAGCATAAATAGATAAAAATAATAAAAGAGAAGACATCACCAATGGAACACTATTGATTAGGATAGGGGTTCCAGTTCATATCATCGTTTGGGTTCCATGATTGGTGATAGGTGTTCTGGTATGCTTGATGGTCGTACAGGTCAAAGGGTGGTCGCATGTCGGGCTAATGTGGTGGATAGTAAGCAGGCCGAGTCGGAATGTAATTATTTGATACCTGATATGATAGCTAGCTTATGATTTGGTGCTGATGAACTTGCGAGCTATCGTGTTGGCGTCACCTGGAAGTCTCATACTCATTCGCGGCTTGCCACTGCTCATACCGACGACGCCTTTCCTCATTAGTCATTTCTACCTCATCTATACGCTGGAAAACATCAGTAAAACTATCCCTAATGACATCTCTGATGTCATCCGCTTCCTCCATCTCTTCATCTGAACCCCTCTCTACCTGTGGATGGCGGCCCTGATATTGTACTTGAAGCGACCCGTCCTATTCCATCTGGACGAAGTCCATATTGATTACAAACGATTCACAATAGTTGATTACATCGTGAGGTACTTGACCTCTATATGATACATTTTACAAACATTGCATTCGTTTTTAAAAGACAAACTTGTTTTACATCGAAAGTTGACGACATGCATACCATTTCATAATATATCCAACTATAATTGACTTAATAATAATCTTGATGAACTCAACGACTCGAATGCAACGTCTTTTGAAATATGTCATGAATGACTCCAAGTAATAGCTTTAAAATGATCAAATGCACAGCGGAAGATTTCTTTCGTACCTGAGAATAAACATGCTTTAAAGTGTCAACCAAAAGGTTGGTGAGTTCATTAGTTTAACATAAATAATCATTTCCATCATTTTAATAGACCACAAGATTTTCATTTCCAGTTCTCATAAATATACGTCCCATAGATAGAGACAAAAAATATCATTCATATGGATTGAACACCTGGTAACCGACATTCACAATATGCGTATTAGAATATCCCCATCATTCCGGGATCCTCCTTCGGACATGATATAAATTTCGAAGTACTAAACCATCCGGTACTTTGGATGGGGCTTGTTGTGCCCGATAGATCTATCTTTAGGATTCACGTCAATTAGGGTGTCTGTTCCCTAATTCTTAGATTACCAGACTAAAAGGGGCATATTCGATTTAATAATTCAACCATAGAATGTAGTTTCGATTACTTGTGTCTATTCCATAAAACAGTTATAAAAGCAGCGCATGTATTCTCAGTCCCAAAAATATATATTGTGAAATCATTTAAAAAGGGAGCAAATTAAACTCACAGTAATGTATTTTGTAGTAAAAATACATATGACGACATTGAACAATGCAGGGTTGACCTCGGATTCACGAACCTATATCATTTGTATATATATTAAAACATATAATTGTAATTAAATAAGTTTATATATATATAATTTACTAATTATATCATTTTTCTATTAAATATATATATATATATATATATATATATATATATATATATATATATATATATATATATATATATATATATATATATATATATACGTCTCATATATTCATTTTGTATATAAAACTAGTAATGTTGTTATGTTATATGCATTAAGTATATTATTATATATGTATATATCATTCGTTTGTTAAAAATAATAAATTTAGTAATACTACGATTATATTATTATTGATAAAAATGATAATAATTATAATACTTAATATTACTAAATAAGGTATTATTGTTAATAATTATATTAATGCTAATAATAATGATATTTATAATAATAACTGCAAAAATATTAATTTTTCGGTTAATGATACTTATAAAAAATGATTTTTAGTAATTACATATTAGTAATACTCATTATAATATAATTAATCATATTTATAATGATAATAGTAATAATAATAATTATGATACTTATAATGATATTTATAATACTAATAATAATTATAATACTAGTAATAATAATAATAATAATAATAATTATACTTAGATTAGTAATAATCTGATAAAATTAATAATAATGATAATAACAATATTAATAATACTTAATGATAATACAAATAATAATAACTATGATAATGATAATATTACTTATATTAATGATAATAACAATAATAACAATAATTACTAATAATAATAATAATAATGATAATAATAATAATAATAATAATAATAATAATAATAATAATAATAATAATAATAATAATAATAATTAAATTTAATACCGATGGGCTTACACTGCTATTGGGCCGATTTAGAATGCAGTTGGGCCAAATTAAAAGAGTAATCCATTACACCTTTGAGATATTTGTTATTTATCTCAAGTTCAAGAAAAGAAAAAAAACAGATCGATCTGTAACCAAATCAAAGCATCTGGAGGTTAAACAGTTGATTGAAATAACATCAATCTCGATCATGGGTGTTTCTATCGACACTTCACAGCGGCAATCAAGAGTTTCAGTTTCGGTAATCCCGGTCATCGACAGTAGCAAGTACAGAAACTCAATTAATCTCAGTAATTGAGTAATAGGAAGTTGTAGTAACAGTCAATCGATCAACTAGGTCATCGGTTCATCAATAGTTCAAGTAAGTGATCGGTTCATCAATTCCCCAAATTTCTTAAACCTTGTTATATGTCTTGTATTCTTACATGATTGAATTTAGAGCAACAATAATAGGGTTCTTGTTGGGTTTGGTGATGGGGATCGATAAAGATGATGGGGTTTGGTGGTGTTTTAATGTCAGGTGACCTGCAAATCAGAATTTTACAATAGCAGCAATTAAATCGATGTTTTGTTTTGATTCAAGCTGAAACAGAATGGCAGTTATAGCCATGAGTGGATTTCATTGTATAGTCACCATCCAGGGGTGTTGGTACAGCGGTGGTGCAGGCACGAGTTGGTGTAATGGGTTCACAGGTGAAATTAGGGTTTTGAATTTGGTACAAATTGAATTAAAATAGTTTAAAGGTATGAGTTTATATATTTGTTCATAATTTAACTTTGTAGTTTTTGATTTGATTTCGTTGAAATTGTTGAATCGTATTGTTAAGTTCTAGGTTTTGATATCATCATGGTTATAATGAAGAAATCGGGTAGTTAAATAATCATATACAGGGATTCAAAATTGTACCAGCTTTCTGTTAGTCCCCACTCTTAAACAGGTCATACAAATGATAGAAGTATACTCGTGTTATTGTGAAGGAAAATTCGCAGAGTTGGATCAGCAAGTTTTTGTACTATTCGGTGTAATGTTCCTCTCCATCTCTTTAATTACGATTGTAAATATTTTTCTCTAATGACATGTGTTTTTCTTTGATTGAATGTGAATATTCTTGATCTGGATTTTGACAGTTGTGGGTGGTGGTAATTAAGTGGATTGTTATGATTGGAAACAGAAAATAAATTAGAAGGTGGATTGGTAATGGGTGGTGGTAGTTTTGTGACTACTCATAGCAGCAGCCATTTTATCACACTGGTTTTAGAGCTAACAATAGTCGTGCAGCAGGTATTGAAATGTCCCGTTCTTATTGATTAAAAACGTTCCATATTAATTGATTTCGTTGCGAGGTTTTGACCTCTATATGAGACGTTTTTCAAAGACTGCATTCATTTTAAAATAAACCATAACTTTATTTCATCAATAAAGGTTTAAAAAGCTTTACGTAGATTATCAAATAATGATAATCTAAAATATCCTGTTTACACACGACCATTACATAATGGTTTACAATACAAATATGTTACAACAAAATAAGTTTCTTGAATGCAGTTTTTACACAATATCATACAAACATGGACTCCAAATCTCGTCCTTATTTAAGTATGCGACAGCGGAAGCTCTTAATAATCACCTGAGAATAAACATGCTTAAAACGTCAACAACAATGTTGGTGAGTTATAGGTTTAACCTATATATATCAAATCATAATAATAGACCACAAGATTTCATATTTCAATACACATCCTATACATAGAGATAAAAATCATTCATATGGTGAACACCTGGTAACCGACATTAACAAGATGCATATATAAGAATATCCCCATCATTCCGGGACACCCTTCGGATATGATATAAATTTCGAAGTACTAAAGCATCTGGTACTTTGGATGGGGTTTGTTAGGCCCAATAGATCTATCTTTAGGATTCGCGTCAATTAGGGTGTCTGTTCCCTAATTCTTAGATTACCAGACTTAATAAAAAGGGGCATATTCGATTTCGATAATTCAACCATAGAATGTAGTTTCACGTACTTGTGTCTATTTTGTAAATCATTTATAAAACCTGCATGTATTCTCATCCCAAAAATATTAGATTTTAAAAGTGGGACTATAACTCACTTTCACAGATTTTTACTTCGTCGGGAAGTAAGACTTGGCCACTGGTTGATTCACGAACCTATAACAATATATACATATATATCAAAGTATGTTCAAAATATATTTACAACACTTTTAATATATTTTGATGTTTTAAGTTTATTAAGTCAGCTGTCCTCGTTAGTAACCTACAACTAGTTGTCCACAGTTAGATGTACAGAAATAAATCGATAAATATTATCTTGAATCAATCCACGACCCAGTGTATACGTATCTCAGTATTGATCACAACTCAAACTATATATATTTTGGAATCAACCTCAACCCTGTATAGCTAACTCCAACATTCACATATAGAGTGTCTATGGTTGTTCCGAAATATATATAGATATGTCGACATGATAGGTCGAAACATTATATACGTGTCTATGGTATCTCAAGATTACATAATATACACTACAAGTTGATTAAGTTATGGTTGGAATAGATTTGTTACCAATTTTCACGTAGCTAAAATGAGAAAAAATATCCAATCTTGTTTTACCCATAACTTCTTCATTTTAAATACGTTTTGAGTGAATCAAATTGCTATGGTTTCATATTGAAATCTATTTTATGAATCTAATCAGAAAAAGTATAGGTTTATGGTCGGAAAAATAAGTTACAAGTCGTTTTTGTAAAGGTAGTCATTTCAGTCGAAAGAACGACGTCTAGATGACCATTTTAGAAAACATACTTCCACTTTGAGTTTAACCATAATTTTTGGATATAGTTTCATGTTCATAATAAAAATCATTTTCTCATAATAACAACTTTTAAATCAAAGTTTATCATAGTTTTTAATTAACTAACCCAAAACAGCCCGCGGTGTTACTACGACGGCGTAAATCCGGTTTTACGGTGTTTTTCCTGTTTCCAGGTTTTAAATCATTAAGTTAGCATATCATATAGATATAGAACATGTGTTTAGTTGATTTTAAAAGTCAAGTTAGAAGGATTAACTTTTGTTTGCGAACAAGTTTAGAATTAACTAAACTATGTTCTAGTGATTACAAGTTTAAACCTTCGAATAAGATAGCTTTATATGTATGAATTGAATGATGTTATGATCATCATTACTACCTTAAGTTCCTTGGATAAACCTACTGGAAAAGGGAAAAATGGATCTAGCTTCAACGGATCCTTGGATGGCTCGAAGTTCTTGAAGCAGAATCATGACACGAAAACAAGTTCAAGTAAGATCATCACTTGAAATAAGATTGTTATAGTTATAGAAATTGAACCAAAGTTTGAATATGATTATTACCTTGTATTAGAATAATAACCTACTGTAAGAAACAAAGATTTCTTGAGGTTGGATGATCACCTTACAAGATTGGAAGTGAGCTAGCAAACTTGAAAGTATTCTTGATTTTATATAACTAGAACTTGTAGAATATATGAAGAACACTTAGAACTTGAAGATAGAACTTGAGAGAGATCAATTAGATGAAGAAAATTGAAGAATGAAAGTGTTTGTAGGTGTTTTTGGTCGTTGGTGTATGGATTAGATATAAAGGATATGTAATTTTTTTTTCATGTAAATAAGTCATGAATGATTACTCATATTTTTATAATTTTATGAGATATTTCATGCTAGTTGCCAAATGATGGTTCCCACATGTGTTAGGTGACTCACATGGTCTGCTAAGAGCTGATCATTGGAGTGTATATACCAATAGTACATACATCTAAAAGCTGTGAATTGTACGAGTACGAATACGGGTGCATACGAGTAGAATTGTTGATGAAACTGAACGAGGATGTAATTGTAAGCATTTTTGTTAAGTAAAAGTATTTTGATAAGTGTATTGAAGTCTTTCAAAAGTGTATAAATACATATTAAAACACTACATGTATATACATTTTAACTGAGTCGTTAAGTCATCGTTAGTCGTTACTTGTAAGTGTTGTTTTGAAACCTTTAGGTTAACGATCTTGTTAAATGTTGTTAATCCAATGTTTATAATATCAAATGAGATTTTAAATTATTATATTATCATGATATTATCATGTATGAATATCTCTTAATATGATATATATACATTAAATGTCTTTACAACGATAATCGTTACATATATGTCTCGTTTAAAAATCATTAAGTTAGTAGTCTTGTTTTTACATATGTAGTTCATTGTTAATATACTTAATGATATGTTTACTTATCATAGTATCATGTTAACTATATATATATCCATATATATGTCATCATATAGTTTTTACAATTTTTAACGTTCGTAAATCACCGGTCAACTTGGGTGGTCAATTGTCTATATGAAACATATTTCAATTAATCAAGTCTTAACAAGTTTGTGTAACATCCCGCCTTTTTCCGTTAAATTTATTTTTAACACCGTATTTTTTTAAATAATACCTTTCGTTATTTAAATTCGTAGTTTCCGTTGACTAACGTTCATAATAATTCCGGCATTTAATTATAACATCACTCATTTACTCGAGCGTTTTTAAAATATTCGTTTGGTTAATTCCCGCACCCGCTTTGAAACTTGAGGGACTAATCTTGGCACTTGGCCAAATTTTGGTAACTAGTCACCACCACCTCCCACCATCTCATCCATTCATTTCTCACTTCATCTTCTCCCTCTTTTTCTCTCTTCCATTTTAGAACTCAAACACCCATCTTTATAAAATCATCATCTAAATCCGGATCAAGAAGGAAACATCAAAACAAATTATATTTTCGTGATTCTCTCTTCATCCTCTACATTTTGGTACCAATTTCATCAAGTTTGGGTAACATTTCTAAAACTCTAGATTTTCTCTAAATTCGTGTTTTTATACTTGAAATGGTGTTAGTTAGTGTCTATGGCTCGTGTGTAACATGAATTTATATTTTGTTTGCTCGATGTGTTGTTTTGAGTAACTAGTTTGGACATTTGAAATGGGTTTGCTTAATCTTGCATTTTGGAAGATTAAACGTTGTTTGATTGTTAAAGTTCATGTTTTAATTGTGTTACTAGTATCACTAGCTTCGTTTTGATGCGTAGGTTGATTAAGAAAACTTCAAACACATGATTATTGATTTTTTTTGAATTTTGGTTAGGGTTTGATAGACTTTGAAATGAACTTTTGATGCGTTGAATGCTTGTTAATGTTGTTAGTAAGTGTTAAATGCAATTTATGCTTAATTACCTTCGAAATGGCATATCGTATGTGTAAATTGGATTCCCGAATCATAAAATACGTTTTACGAACTTGAAACTTTGAAAATAAACCTTTCTTGATCAATTGACGAGTTTTCGGTTATTGTAATTGATGTTTTTGCTTGGTGAAAGGTAGTTAATTGTATTCCTTGTCAAAAGAGCTTTCCAATGATATAAGATGCGTATTCTAAGTGTTTACGGTTTGCGTTTTGTGCTAAATTGAATTTTGGATCAAGACTTGAACTTTTGAAACTGACCAGGTACCAGGCCACGCCTAATGTCGCGGCGCGACACCTCTGGCCGCGGTGCGGCAATAGCCGTGTTTGGGTTCTGACCTACTTTGTCAAATTTCGAAAAATGTTTGCTGTGCTACGCACCTCCGATTCACATGTAACTTGTTCTAACATGCTTATATATGAATAAAAACCTCAGAAAAATAGTTCGGGACCCGACCCGACCCTGTTGACTTTTTCGTTGACTTTGACCAAGTTTGACTTTTAGTCAAACTTAACAAAACACTTATACAATCGTTCTAATCTTATTTTATACTTGATTCTTGCATGAAACTTGACAACGTGATTCACATGCTATATAATCGAGTCGTAATGAGCCATAGGACTAATTGAACACATTTCGCCCGACCTTGTGTCGTAACTGGTTAATTGATACAACTTACTTGTTTAGGTTAAGGCTAAGCAACATTCATGCACACGTTTACTTTGTGAAGTACATTTATACTCGTGCACTCGAGGTGAGATCATAGTCCCATCTTTCAACAACTTTTATACTTTTAAATCATGGAATGAGAAACATATACGGTTTTATACTACATACTTTTACACTTTGAACACAAGTACGGAAACGAACATTCCACGTGCGGGTTTGAACAAAAAGCTTCAATTCAATTATCATTAGTTACACTTGCAGGGTGTAAACGAGAACTTATATTATGTGATCACATGGGCTTGACGAGCCTCATTCGGACGGTTCGCTACCGTTAGCGGATGAAATATATTTTCGGGTCTAGTGTATGTTCTAACACTACGCAAAGGGTGCAAAATAGTTAAGTTTGATAATTGGGTGCCCGGGATACAAATAACAACTTTTGGAATGCAAATGATTTTGATAATCATCTTATATTAAATCTTGTGGTTCAAATACAACGTTTACTAAAACACCTATGATTTCACCAACATTTTTCGTTGACAGTTTTCTATATGTTTCTCAGGTTCATACATGGCTATTTGATACATGCTTCCGCGTACACTCATACTTGCTTGGGGTCAAGCATACATACATGCATACGCTAGTGATAGCACCTTTGGATTCAAACATGTTGTTTACATACTTACGCTATTTATAGCAAACCGTGACTTTCAACTTATATTATGTCGCAAGTTATTTCATTTATACTTTACAACTTTTGTAAACTTAAACTTGTTGTCGAACCGTTTGGTAAACTAAACTTTGTAAATTTTGTACATTTCAAATGAATGCGACATAATTTTGGTCAAACGAGTCTCATATAGGGACTACGACCACGTAACGGGACCTAAGTTAGCGGCGCCGTTAATGACGATTTTGTCGGGTCGCTACAGATGGTATCAGAGCGTTGGTTGTAGGGAACTAGGATGTGCATTAGTGTGTCTGACAGAGTCGTTAGGACACATTAGTGAATCTAGACTACAACCGGATAGTTAATCATTGCATCCTGACTTGCATTTGCTATAGATAGCACTTACTTGACTATTTGTGCATATATACTTGAGTCTTTCTTAGGTGAACTCCATAATGGTACCAAACATTCATCATACGAATCCGTATTCTGCCACTTCCTGGTAACATACGTAAATTCGAGATTCATGCGCGTAAGGATGACAACGACTTCATTGGTCACACTTGTCCGGGAACCCTGTCTCCCAGATTATGATTCGCCACCGTTTCAACTTACTATCGGTGTCACACCGGTGTTCCTTACTATCTAACACTTCTTGTTACTACCATCACTACTCTAGGTGAGTATCGTCATCGCTAATTATCACTACGGTTGCGTACTTTTTGTTATCATGATTCGTTACTCTTTTCGTGCCTAAGGGCATTATCACTTGACTTGAACCGCAATGACGTGAACAATCATTTATACACTTCCCTCGGGGAACGCTTCTTTATAGTTGCACTAATTCTTTCGATTCAATACGAGTCACGTTAGAGACGTCGTTACACTTTGTTTATTTTAAACTTCACGGTTACACGAACTTGAATCTATAGAGTGATGTGGGAATGGAGGTATGAGTTAGCGTAATATAACGACACTCGATCAACGTGGTTATATTACGGTAAGTCATACCAAAGTTCTAATGACACATGATGGTGGTTGGACTCGATCAACCTAATCACCACCATGTGCCATGTACATGACTTTATTTTTCTTGTTTGAACATCCGAAAACTCCGAGAATACTGATAACAACCATACCCGGGACACATCTTCGATTATTGTCGAACCATATTGATGCTTCCGAATGAATGACAAATTCTTTCGACTTCAAACATATGTTACACGTGTGTACTATCTCGTTTTCTTATAGTTTTTGTAGACGAACTACAAAATGCTTGGTATGCTCACATCGAGGCGAAAACTTCTCTCGCCTTACACTCGTACTTCCGTTTAAGGAAATATTTTATCTAAATTCTCAATGGAGAGAAAGACTCTTCACACTATACTAGTATTCGCCTCGAGGGTGAATAGTCCTATCGAACATTTTCGGAAACCGATAAATCTTCCGCGGCGCGAAATTCTTGAGAAACAGAAACTTGTTCCAACAAACGTTTTCACGTCCTAACAAACTCTTTCAAATATACCTTAAAGAGATGTACCTCGTTTCGGATCGAGATCCTCGTTTCACTTCAAGATTTTGGAGTGCCTCACAAAAAGTCTCGGGACCACATTTAGACATGAGTACCGCACATCAACCACAACCCGACGGACCGAGCAAACATACGATTCAAACCTTGGAAACCGTAATATGAATTTGTGTTATCAACTTCAAATTTACTTGAGAAAAGTTTTTGCCTTTAACCAAATTCTCTTACAACGATGGTTATCATTCAAGTCTTAACGTCACACTTTTCGAGGACCCGTATAGCCGTAATTGTTGTTTTCTTAAATTGTTGAACCGAAGTAGGTGACAAGCGAACCACCGGACCCGAAATCATTCATGAAACAACCGAAAAATTTTTCAATTCCAAGAAAGGCTCAAGGCGGATCGTAGTCGCCAAAAGAACTATGCCGATGTTAGACGTGAACCTCTCGAATTCCAAGTGGGTAACCGCGTAATGTTAAAGTCGCACCTTGAAAAGGTGTAATCCGTTTCGGGAAACGTAGATAGCTAAATCCGCGATATTTTTAGTCCTTTTAAAATCCGAGGGCGTTTTGGACCCGTTACTAGCCGTTTAGATTTTTCAACTCATTCGAGTCTCCGTTCATCCTAAATTCTACGTATCAAACTTAAAGGCGTGTCTTGCGAAAAAAGAACTTGTTATCCTCTTCGATGAACTTACTATCAACGATAAACTCCACCTCATAGGAGGACCGATTGAAACTATAAATCGTGAAACCAAACTTTAAACCAACGTAAAAACCCCGACTGTCAAAGTTCGTTGAAATGCCCAAGGAAGTACCTTCACTTATTCGTAGAATTAGCAACACAAGATCTCGAGGAAGAAACAACGACTACTACTTCCAACTAAATTTCGGGACGAAATTTCTTTTAAGGTGTAGGTAATGTAACATCCCGCCTTTTTCCGTTAAATTTATTTTTAACACCGTCTTTTTTTAAATAATACCTTTCGTTATTTAAATTCGTAGTTTCCGTTGACTAACGTTCATAATAATTCCGGCATTTAATTATAACATCACTCGTTTACTCGAGCGTTTTTAAAATATTCGTTTGGTTAATTCCCGCACCCGCTTTGAAACTTGAGGGACTAATCTTGGCACTTGGCCAAATTTTGGTAACTAGTCACCACCACCTCCCACCATCTCATCCATTCATTTCTCACTTCATCTTCTCCCTCTTTTTCTCTCTTCCATTTTAGAACTCAAACACCCATCTTTATAAAATCATCATCTAAATCCGGATCAAGAAGGAAACATCAAAACAAATTACATTTTCGTGATTCTCTCTTCATCCTCTACATTTTGGTACCAATTTCATCAAGTTTGGGTAACATTTCTAAAACTCTAGATTTTCTCTAAATTCGTGTTTTTATACTTGAAATTGTGTTAGTTAGTGTCTATGGCTCGTGCGTAACATGAATATATATTTTGTTTGCTCGATGTGTTGTTTTGAGTAACTAGTTTGAACATTTGAAATGGGTTTGCTTAATCTTGCATTTTGGAAGATTAAATGTTGTTTGATTGTTAAAGTTCATGTTTTAATTGTGTTACTAGTATCACTAGCTTCGTTTTGATGCGTAGGTTGATTAAGAAAACTTCAAACACATGATTATTGATTTTTTTGAATTTTGGTTAGGGTTTGATAGACTTTGAAATGAACTTTTGATGCGTTGAATGCTTGTTAATGTTGTTAGTAAGTGTTTAGATGCAATGTATGCTTAATTACCTTCGAAACGGCATATCGTATGTGTAAATTGGATTCCCGAATCATAAAATACGTTTTACGAACTTGAAACTTTGAAAATAAACCTTTCTTGATCAATTGACGAGTTTTCGGTTATTGTAATTGATGTTTTTGCTTGTTGAAAGGTAGTTAATTGTATTCCTTGTCAAAAGAGCTTTCCAATGATATAAGATGCGTATTCTAAGTGTTTACGGTTTGCGTTTTGTGCTAAATTGAATTTTGGATCAAGACTTGAACTTTTGAAACTGACCAGGTACCAGGCCACGCCTAATGTCGCGGCGCGACACCTCTGGCCGCGGTGCGGCAATAGCCGTGTTTGGGTTCTGACCTACTTTGTCAAATTTCGAAAAATGTTTGCTATGCTACGCACCTCCGATTCACATGTAACTTGTTCTAACATGCTTATATATGAATAAAAACCTCAGAAAAATAGTTCGGGACCCGACCCGACCCCGTTGACTTTTTCGTTGACTTTGACCAAGTTTGACTTTTAGTCAAACTTAACAAAACACTTATACAATCGTTCTAATCTTATTTTATACTTGATTCTTGCATGAAACTTGACAACGTGATTCACATGCTATATAATCGAGTCGTAATGAGCCATAGGACTAATTGAACACATTTCGCCCGACCTTGTGTCGTAACTGGTTAATTGATACAACTTACTTGTTTAGGTCAAGGCTAAGCAATATTCATGCACACGTTTACTTTGTGAAGTACATTTATACTCGTGCACTCGAGGTGAGATCATAGTCCCATCTTTCAACAACTTTTATACTTTTAAATCATGGGATGAGAAACATATACGGTTTTATACTACATACTTTTACACTTTGAACACAAGTACGGAAACGAACATTCCACGTGCGGGTTTGAACAAAAAGCCTCAATTCAATTATCATTAGTTACACTTGCAGGGTGTAAACGAGAACTTATATTATGTGATCACATGGGCTTGACGAGCCTCATTCGGACGGTTCGCTACCGTTAGCGGATGAAATATATTTTCGGGTCTAGTGTATGTTCTAACACTACGCAAAGTGTGCAAAACAGTTAAGTTTGATAATTGGGTGCCCGGGATACAAATAAAAACTTTTGGAATGCAAATGATTTTGATAATCATCTTATATTAAATCTTGTGGTTCAAATACAACGTTTACTAAAACACCTATGATTTCACCAACGTTTTTCGTTGATAGTTTTCTATATGTTTCTCAGGTTCATACATGGCTATTTGATACATGCTTCCGCGTACACTCATACTTGCTTGGGGTCAAGCATACATACATGCATACGCTAGTGATAGCACCTTTGGATTCAAACATGTTGTTTACATACTTACGCTATTTATAGCAAACCGTGACTTTCAACTTATATTATGTCGCAAGTTATTTCATTTATACTTTACAACTTTTGTAAACTTAAACTTGTTGTCGAACCGTTTGGTAAACTAAACTTTGTAAGTTTTGTACATTTCAAATGAATGCGACATAATTTTGGTCAAACGAGTCTCATATAGGGACTACGACCACGTAACGGGACCTAAGTTAGCGGCGCCGTTAATGACGATTTTGTCGGGTCGCTACAGTTTGATTGCTTAACATGTTGGAAACATTTAATCATGTAAATATCAATCTCAATTAATATATATAAACATGGAAAAGTTCGGGTCACTACAGTACCTACCCGTTAAATAAATTTTGTCCCGAAATTTTAAGCTGTTGAAGGTGTTGAAGAATCTTCTGGAAATAGATGCGGGTATTTCTTCTTCATCTAATCTTCACGCTCCCAGGTGAACTCGGGTCCTCTACGAGCATTCCATCGAACCTTAACAATTGGTATCTTGTTTTGCTTAAGTCTTTTAACCTCACGATCCATTATTTCGACGGGTTCTTCGATGAATTGAAGTTTTTTGTTGATTTGGATTTCATCTAACGGAATAGTGAGATCTTCTTTAGCAAAACATTTCTTCAAATTCGAGACGTGGAAAGCTACTGGTCCGACACGATCAATAATCTTGAATGGTCCAATATACCTTGGTTTTAATTTCCCTCGTTTACCAAATAGAACAACGCCTTTCCAAGGTGCAACTTTAAGCATGACCATCTCTCCAATTTCAAATTCTATATCTTTTCTTTTAATGTCAGCGTAGCTCTTTTGTCGACTTTGGGCGGTTTTCAATCGTTGTTGAATTTGGATGATCTTCTCGGTAGTTTCTTGTATAATCTCCGAACCCGTAATCTGTCTATCCCCCACTTCACTCCAACAAATCGGAGACCTGCACTTTCTACCATAAAGTGCTTTAAACGGCGCCATCTCAATGCTTGAATGGTAGCTGTTGTTGTAGGAAAATTCTGCTAACGGTAGATGTCGATCCCAACTGTTTCCGAAATCAATAACACATGCTCGTAGCATGTCTTCAAGCGTTTGTATCGTCTTTTCGCTCTGTCCATCAGTTTGTGGATGATAGGCAGTACTCATGTCTAGACGAGTTCCTAATGCTTGCTGTAATGTCTGCCAGAATCTTGAAATAAATCTGCCATCCCTATCAGAGATAATAGAGATTGGTATTCCATGTCTGGAGACGACTTCCTTCAAATACAGTCGTGCTAACTTCTCCATCTTGTCATCTTCTCTTATTGGCAGGAAGTGTGCTGATTTGGTGAGACGATCAACTATTACCCAAATAGTATCAAAACCACTTGCAGTCCTTGGCAATTTAGTGATGAAATCCATGGTAATGTTTTCCCATTTCCATTCCGGGATTTCGGGTTGTTGAAGTAGACCTGATGGTTTCTGATGCTCAGCTTTGACCTTAGAACACGTCAAACATTCTCGTACGTATTTAGCAACATCGGCTTTCATACCGGCCACCAAAAATGTTTCTTGAGATCTTTGTACATCTTCCCCGTTCCAGGATGTATTGAGTATCTGGTTTTATGAGCTTCTCTAAGTACCATTTCTCTCATATCTCCAAATTTTGGTACCCAAATCCTTTCAGCCCTATACCGGGTTTCGTCTTCCCGAATATTAAGATGCTTCTCCGATCCTTTGGGTATTTCATCCTTTAAATTTCCCTCTTTTAAAACTCCTTGTTGCGCCTCCTTTATTTGAGTAGTAAGGTTATTATGAATCATTATATTCATAGATTTTACTCGAATGGGTTCTCTGTCCTTCCTGCTCAAGGCATCGGCTACCACATTTGCCTTCCCCGGGTGGTAATGAATCTCAAAGTCGTAATCATTCAATAATTCAATCCACCTACGCTGCCTCATATTCAGTTGTTGCTGATTAAATATGTGTTGAAGACTTTTGTGGTCGGTATATATAATACTTTTGACCCCATATAAGTAGTGAGTCCAAGTCTTTAATGCAAAAACAACCGCGCCTAATTCCAAATCATGCGTCGTATAATTTTGTTCGTGAATCTTCAATTGTCTAGACGCATAAGCAATCACCTTTGTTCGTTGCATTAATACACAGCCGAGACCTTGCTTTGATGCGTCACAATAAATCACAAAATCATCATTCCCTTCAGGCAATGACAATATAGGTGCCGTAGTTAGCTTTTTCTTCAATAACTGAAACGCTTTCTCTTGTTCATCATTCCATTCAAATTTCTTCCCTTTATGCGTTAATGCAGTCAAGGGTTTTGCTATTCTGGAAAAGTCTTGGATGAACCTTCTGTAGTAACCAGCTAGTCCTAAAAACTGGCGTATGTGTTTCGGAGTTTTCGGGGTTTCCTACTTTTCAACAGTTTCTATCTTTGCCGGATCCACCTTAATACCTTCTTTGTTCACTATGTGACCGAGGAATTGAACTTCTTCCAACCAAAATGCACACTTTGAAAACTTAGCGTACAATTCTTCCTTCCTCAATACTTCTAACACCTTTCTCAAATGTTCACCGTGTTCTTGGTCATTCTTTGAGTAAATAAGTATGTCATCAATGAAAACAATGACAAACTTGTCAAGGTATGGTCCACACACTCGGTTCATAAGGTCCATGAACACAGCTGGTGAATTAGTTAAACCAAACGGCATGACCATAAACTCGTAATGACCGTAACGTGTTCTGAAAGCAGTCTTTGGAATACCATCTTCTTTCACCCGCATTTTATGATACCCGGAACATAAGTCAACCTTTGAATAAACAGACGAGCCTTGTAGTTGATCAAATAAGTCGTCGATTCTCGGTAGTGGGTAGCGGTTCTTGATGGTAAGTTTGTTCAACTCTCGGTAGTCGATACACAACCTGAATGTACCATCTTTCTTCTTGACAAACAAAACAGGAGCTCCCCACGGTGATGTGCTTGGTCGAATGAAACCACGCTCTAAAAGTTCTTGTAATTGGCTTTGCAGTTCTTTCATCTCACTGGGTGCGAGTCTGTAAGGAGCACGAGCTATTGGTGCAGCTCCTGGTACAAGATCTATTTGAAATTCAACGGATCGATGTGGGGGTAATCCCGGTAATTCTTTCGGAAATACATCGGGAAATTCTTTTGCAATGGGAACATCATTGATGCTCTTTTCTTTAGTTTGTACTTTCTCGACGTGTGCTAGAACAGCATAGCAACCTTTTCTTATTAGTCTTTGTGCCTTCAAATTACTAATAAGATGTAGCTTCGTGTTGCCCTTTTCTCCGTACACCATTAAGGGTTTTCCTTTTTCTCGTATAATGCGAATTGCATTTTTGTAACAAACGATCTCTGCTTTCACTTCTTTCAACCAGTCCATACCGATTATCACATCAAAACTCCCTAACTCTACTGGTATCAAATCAATCTAATAATGTGGCCCGGTTTTCCACATTTATAACAAATTACATTGGCATAACTTGCTCCGACACTACTTGCTCCACCATTTCTCGTTCCGACACCATTTGTTCCTTTCGTTCTATTAACCCCTGGTCCGCAGACCTCACACTTCGCTGCGCTATGACCATTTCTTTTACACTTGTTGCAAAATTTGGTGCAGAACCCCGAGTGATACTTTTCACACCTTTGGCATAGTTGCTTCTGGTTGTTGTTGTTGCGGTTATTATTGTTGTTGGGATGATTGTTGTAGTTGATGTTGTTGTTGTTGTTGTTGGGCCGTTTGTTGTAGTTGCGATTGATGTTGCGATTGTTGGGATAATTGTTGCGATTATTGTTGTAATTGCTGTTGTTGTTGTATTGGTGATTCTTATCACCGTTTTCCTCCTACTTTCTTTTGACTTGCTTCACATTGGCCTCTTCAGCAGTCTGTTCTTTAATTCTTTCTTCAATCTGGTTCACTAGTTTGTGAGCCATTCTACATGCCTGTTGTATGGAGGCGGGCTCGTGTGAACTTATATCTTCTTGGATTCTTTCCGGTAATCCTTTCAAAAATGCGTCGATCTTCTCTTCCTCATCTTCGAATGCTCCCGGACACAATAGGCACAATTCTGTGAATCGTCTTTCGTACGTGGTAATATCAAATCCTTGGGTTCGTAACCCTCTAAGTTCTGTCTTGAGCTTATTGACCTCGGTTCTGGGACGGTACTTCTCGTACATCAAGTGCTTGAATGCTGACCATGGTAGTGCGTACGCATCATCTTGTCCCACTTGCTCTAGATAGGTATTCCACCATGTTAACGCAGAACCTGTGAAGGTATGCGTAGCGTACTTCACTTTGTCCTCTTCAGTACACTTACTTATGGCAAACACCGATTCGACCTTCTCGGTCCACCGTTTCAATCCGATCGGTCATTCGGTTCCATCAAATTCCAAAGGTTTGCAGGTAGTGAATTCTTTGTAGGTGCATCCTACACGATTTCCTGTACTGCTAGATCCAAGGTTATTGTTGGTATGTAGCGCAGCCTGTACTGCGGCTATGTTTGAAGCTAGAAAAGTACGGAATTCCTCTTCATTCATATTCACGGTGTGTCGAGTAGTCGGTGCCATTTCCTTCAAAATAGTCAAATGGAACAAGTTAATCATACAGAATATTAAGAGTAGTTAATAGTATTTTGTAGCATAATATGAACTCATTTATAAAAGCTTTTTCTTCATATTAGCGTTTTATAAGTTTAAATTCGGGTAGTACCTACCCGTTAAGTTCATACTTAGTAGCTAATATACAATTCAACTACTACAATTCTATATGAAAAACTGATTATAATAATATTTCGCGTTCAAACTTTTACACAATATTTTACAAACTTACAATACCGCTTATTTTACATATAGCATGAAATATAGCACACAATAAATTTGATACAAGATGGTTGTGAAGATAATTCTAGCTAGTACACAAGTCGTTCAGCAAAGGCAATAAAGACACGTAATTCATACGTCCAGAAACAAGTCATGCATTCTGGTTTTACTAGGATTACTTCCTATCCTTGGTCTTGTGGAACATAACCGTTATGGCCGTTGATAAGACAGTGTGTTGTAACGTCGTCAAAGGGACGAGGGTTACGTAATGTCCAACAGTCCCGTAACAATCTAAAAACCTCATTTCTTACCCCAATTACCGACTCCGTCACTTGTGGGAACGTTTTGTTTAATAGTTGTAGCCCGATGTTCTTGTTCTCACTTTGGTGAGAAGCGAACATTACTAATCCATAAGCATAACATGCTTCTTTATGTTGCATGTTAGCCGCTTTTTCTAAATCACGAAGTCCAATATTCGGATATATTGAGTCAAAATAATTTCTTAACCCATTGCGTAAAATAGCATTTGGGTTCCCCGCAATATATGCGTCAAAGTAAACACATCGTAACTTATGGATTTCCCAATGTGATATCCCCCATCTTTCGAACGAAAGCCTTTTATAAACCAAGGCATTCTTGGAACGTTCTTCGAATGTCTTACAAACTGATCTCGCCTTAAATAGTTGTGCCGAAGAATTCTGACCGACTCTTGACAAGATTTCATCAATCATGTCTCCGGGTAGGTCTCTTAAAATATTGGGTTGTCTATCCATTTTGTGTTTTTATACTGTAAAATAGACAAGAGTTAAATTCATAAAAAAAATTACTTATTAATACAAGCAATTTTTACATATATCATAAAGCATAAGCACACTATATTACATATATTACACCGCACTAATACAACTATCTTATTCCGACTCGCTTGTTTCTTCTTCTTCGGTTTTGGTTCGTTTTGACAAGTTTCTAGGGATATATGATGTTCCCCTAATACGAGCCGTCATTTTCCACATTGGTTTAGAAAAACCTGGTGGTTTAGAGGTTCCCGGGTCATTGTTACAACTTAAGGACTTCGGGGGTTGACGATACATATAAAGTTCATCGGGGTTGGAATTAGATTTCTCTATTTTTATGCCCTTTCCATTATTATTTTCTTTTGCCTTTTTAAATTCAGTTGGGGTAATTTCTATAACATCATTGGAATTCTCGTCGGAATCCGATTCATCGGAGAATTGGTAATCCTCCCAATATTTTGCTTCCTTGGCGGAAACACCATTGACCATAATTAACCTTGGTCGGTTGGTTGAGGATTTTCTTTTACTTAACCGTTTTATTATTTCCCCCACCGGTTCTATTTCTTCATCCGGTTCCGATTCTTCTTCCTGTTCCGATTCTTCTTCCGGTTCCGACTCTTCTTCCGGTTCCTCTTCGAGAACTTGTGAATCAGTCCACGAATCATTCCAATTTACATTTGACTCTTCATTATTATTAGGTGAGTCAATGGGACTTGTTCTAGAGGTAGACATCTATCACATAATATCAAACGCGTTAAGAGATTAATATATCACATAATATTCACATGTTAAAAATATATAATTTCCAACAAAATTTGTTAAGCAATCATTTTTCAAGTAAACACGGTCGAAGTCCAGACTCACTAATGCATCCTAACAAACTCGATAAGACACACTAATGCAAAATTCTGGTTCTCTAAGACCAACGCTCGGATACCAACTGAAATGTCCCGTTCTTATTGATTAAAAACGTTCCATATTAATTGATTTCGTTGCGAGGTTTTGACCTCTATATGAGACATTTTTCAAAGACTGCATTCATTTTAAAATAAACCATAACCTTTATTTCATCAATAAAGGTTTAAAAAGCTTTACGTAGATTATCAAATAATGATAATCTAAAATATCCTGTTTACACACGACCATTACATAATGGTTTACAATACAAATATGTTACAACAAAATAAGTTTCTTGAATGCAGTTTTTACACAATATCATACAAGCATGGACTCCAAATCTCGTCCTTATTTAAGTATGCGACAGCGGAAGCTCTTAATAATCACCTGAGAATAAACATGCTTAAAACGTCAACAAAAATATTGGTGAGTTATAGGTTTAACCTATATATATCAAATCATAATAATAGACCACAAGATTTCATATTTCAATACACATCCCATACATAGAGATAAAAATCATTCATATGGTGAACACCTGGTAACCGACATTAACAAGATGCATATATAAGAATATCCCCATCATTCCGGGACACCCTTCGGATATGATATAAATTTCGAAGTACTAAAGCATCCGATACTTTAGATGGGGTTTGTTAGGCCCAATAGATCTATCTTTAGGATTCGCGTCAATTAGGGTGTCTGTTCCCTAATTCTTAGATTACCAGACTTAATAAAAAGGGGCATATTCGATTTTAATAATTCAACCATAGAATGTAGTTTCACGTACTTGTGTCTATTTTGTAAATCATTTATAAAACCTGCATGTATTCTCATCCCAAAAATATTAGATTTTAAAAGTGGGACTATAACTCACTTTCACAGATTTTTACTTCGTCGGGAAGTAAGACTTGGCCACTGGTTGATTCACGAACCTATAACAATATATATATATATATATATATATATATATATCAAAGTATGTTCAAAATATATTTACAACACTTTTAATATATTTTGATGTTTTAAGTTTATTAAGTCAGCTGTCCTCGTTAGTAACCTACAACTAGTTGTCCACAGTTAGATGTACAGAAATAAATCGATAAATATTATCTTGAATCAATCCACAACCCAGTGTATACGTATCTCAGTATTGATCACAACTCAAACTATATATATTTTGGAATCAACCTCAACCCTGTATAGCTAACTCCAACATTCACATATAGAGTGTCTATGGTTGTTCCGAAATATATATAGATGTGTCGACATGATAGGTCGAAACATTGTATACGTGTCTATGGTATCTCAAGATTACATAATATACAATACAAGTTGATTAAGTTATGGTTGGAATAGATTTGTTACCAATTTTCACGTAGCTAAAATGAGAAAAATTATCCAATCTTGTTTTACCCATAACTTCTTCATTTTAAATCCGTTTTGAGTGAATCAAATTGCTATGGTTTCATATTGAAATCTATTTTATGAATCTAAACAGAAAAAGTATAGGTTTATAGTCGGAAAAATAAGTTACAAGTCATTTTTGTAAAGGTAGTCATTTCAGTCGAAAGAACGACGTCTAGATGACCATTTTAGAAAACATACTTCTACTTTGAGTTTAACCATAATTTTTGGATATAGTGTCATGTTCATAATAAAAATCATTTTCTCAGAATAACAACTTTTAAATCAAAGTTTATCATAGTTTTTAATTAACTAACCCAAAACAGCCCGTGGTGTTACTACGACGGCGTAAATCCGGTTTTACGGTGTTTTTCATGTTTTCAGGTTTTAAATCATTAAGTTAGCATATCATATAGATATAGAACATGTCTTTAGTTGATTTTAAAAGTCAAGTTAGAAGGATTAACTTTTGTTTGCGAACAAGTTTAGAATTAACTAAACTATGTTCTAGTGATTACAAGTTTAAACCTTCGAATAAGATAGCTTTATATGTATGAATCAAATGATGTTATGAACATCATTACTACCTTAAGTTCCTTGGATAAACCTACTGTAAAAGAGAAAAATGGATCTAGCTTCAACGGATCCTTGGATGGCTTGAAGTTCTTGAAGCAGAATCATGACACGAAAACAAGTTCAAGTAAGATCATCACTTGAAATAAGATTGTTATAGTTATAGAAATTGAACCAAAGTTTGAATATGATTATTACCTTGTATTAGAATGATAATCTACTGTAAGAAACAAAGATTTCTTGAGGTTGGATGATCACCTTACAAGATTGGAAGTGAGCTAGCAAACTTGAAAGTATTCTTGATTTTATGTAACTAGAACTTGTAGAATATATGAAGAACACTTAGAACTTGAAGATAGAACTTGAGAGAGATCAATTAGATGAAGAAAATTTAAGAATGAAAGTGTTTGTAGGTGTTTTTGGTCGTTGGTGTATGGATTAGATATAAAGGATATGTAATTTTGTTTTCATGTAAATAAGTCATGAATGATTACTCATATTTTTGTAATTTTATGAGATATTTCATGCTATGTGTTAGGTGACTCACATGGGCTGCTAAGAGCTGATCATTGGAGTGTATATACCAATAGTACATACATCTAAAAGCTGTGTATTGTACGAGTACGAATACGTGTGCATACGAGTAGAATTGTTGATGAAACTGAACGAGGATGTAATTGTAAGCATTTTTGTTAAGTAGAAGTATTTTTATAAGTGTATTGAAGTCTTTCAAAAGTGTATAAATACATATTAAAACACTACATGTATATACATTTTAACTGAGTCGTTAAGTCATCGTTAGTAGTTACATGTAAGTGTTGTTTTGAAACCTTTATGTTAACGATCTTGTTAAATGTTGTTAACCCAATGTTTATAATATCAAATGAGATTTTAAATTATTATATTATCATGATATTATCATGTATGAATATCTCTTAATATGATATATATACATTAAATGTCTTTACAACGATAATCGTTACATATATGTCTCGTTTAAAAATCATTAAGTTAGTAGTCTTGTTTTTACATATGTAGTTCATTGTTAATATACTTAATGATATGTTTACTTATCATAGTATCATGTTAACTATATATATATCCATATATATGTCATCATATAGTTTTTACAAGTTTTAACGTTCGTAAATCACCGGTCAACTTGGGTGGTCAATTGTCTATATGAAACATATTTCAATTAATCAAGTCTTAACAAGTTTGATTGCTTAACATGTTAGAAACATTTAATCATGTAAATATCAATCTCAATTAATATATATAAACATGGAAAAGTTCGGGTCACTACAGGTATGATGTAAGACTGAGATGAGCAGCAGTAGGAACAAGTGTAACAATAGAAATTAGACAGAATATAGGTACAGCAGCAGTCGTAGTGACCGAAGAGGAGAGAAGGGTGGTTCACGATTTTTTATGGTGTGCTCCGTCCATAGCAGGAGCAAGAAACAGAAGTAACAGTTGCATTAGCGTTCTTCACTTGTTGGAGTCTTGTGGTTTACATAGAAAACAGAAAAAGAACAACCATGATGCTGGTGGTGATTGGTTCTCGATGAGTAGGGGGAGAGATGGTGGTGAGATGGAAAGTAAATATACGTGTATATTTTCTATCTATGTAAACTTATGTATATATCTATAAGTATAGAAAGTTAGATAAAGCAGAAATAGACACGTAACAAGAATAAGAAAATGTGTTCATTGGTGATTGTCTTATTGCATCTCATGTTTAATTAAGTTTATAATTATAATAAGTGAGTGGTGGGGTTGAGAAAGAAACAAGAAGGAACAGGTGGCGGATGTTTTACATATCTACATGTTATGTATAAGTATGTATTATATATATATATATATATATATATATATATATATATATATATATATATATATATATATATATATATATATATATATATATATATATATATATATATATATATATATATATATATATATATATATATATATATATATATATATATATATAGAGCAAGAGGTTAAGAATAGGTGATGGTGTGGGTTCATGTTAGTGGTAAAATGATTCATAAACAAAACAACACAGTGATATAAATTAAATCTCGTGAACCTTTGTCTCAAGTTCAATCATAATAACAATAATAATAATAATATGATATTAAGTATCGATTGATATTCAAGGTGTCGATACAATAGTTTAAACAAAAGAATATGACACCAAGAAGAAAATAATTCAAAAGTAGAGAGGGGTGTGAAACAGTATTAGTTACATGTTTGTATAACGCCAAAAGTGATTAAAGCAGATGACCTTTAGGTACTCATCCCATCTTATAATAACAAATTTTTAAATAGTAGAAAAGGGATATTTATGAAATAATATGTCTGCCACAATTTCGAGCATGATTAGGTACATGATAAACTATAATTGTGGGGATGGCAAGTGTACTTAATGGTGACGTTTAATTTGTTCTATGCATCTCCTATCACTATATAAAAAAAATAATACTTTTATCTACAACTATGAAGGTAATAACCACTTAATATCAAGGCTTTTATATGTTGCGTTCTACTAGTTTAAAATATATATGACTTTAAAATATTCATATAATGATTCATTCATTTAGTTTGGGTTGTGTTTCATGTGGTTATTTAGTTAAAGTTATTACATTCAGCTAAAGTCCTATGTTTTAATAACGCGTTTATTTAATCGTAAGTTATTTATATATTTAATCCTATCAATTAATATTTCAACTTATTATATATATATATATATATATATATATATATATATATATATATATATATATATATATATATATATATATATATATATATATATATATATATATATATATATATATATACATATATATATATATGTATCTATTTACAAATAGTTGTTCGTGAATCGTCGAGAATAGTCGAAGGTAAATTGGATATATGAAAATAGTTCAAAAATTTTGAGACTCAGTTTAACAGACTTTGCTTATCGTGTCGAAATCGTATAAACATTAAGTTTAAATTTGGTCGAAAATTTCCGGGTCATCACAGTACCTATCCGTTAAAAAAATTTCGTCCCGAAATTTGAGTAAGGTCGTCATGGCTAACAATAAAAATATTTTCATGATGAATATGAGTTGATAAATAGAGTTTTATCATTATTAAATAATATGTATAAGACAATTCGATTACTCGAAGATTTCGAATGAAGCTATCACTAAATGGTGAAATGAGAATGGCAAGTTTCATCATAACTTTTTACTAGTCATGGTTGAATTCCGGAATTCAAGGGATTTTAAAGGAAAATCTTGGAAATCTATAAGATCTGATTCTTCAAGATTTAAGGAAATTAGGATCTATTTAATTAAATGCGATGATCTGTCCCGATTACTACGTTTGATATTTTCATAATAAATTTACCTTTTTCGTTCCATTAGTTTTCACCACTTCTATACTCAATTTCCAAATTCAAAAGATTTTGAAAATGCTTAATCCCGTTCTGATCCTTATCCTTATCCTTACTACCGCAACAATCATTCTCCTTCTCCAACTTCCACTGGAGGAAATCTGTTTTCTTCTACTTCGCCCTTAGGGTTATAGTGTTTTTAATTCTCCCGTGTCTTTATGTTGCAATAAATATTGACATACAAGGTTTGTAATTTATGTGTTGTTGTTGAGCGTTATATTCTCCCTTATATTTCGGAGCTTCATGCTTTTGTTTCTCCTTCTTGACTTTAAGTCAAGCGAATAATGGTCCAGAATTTGTAGATATAGAGTTTCGAATGATTATAATGTCCTAAGCAGGAAGGAACGTGATAGCACGATTTGATTTTCAAATTTATCAACATTACGGAAGATAGAACTATCAAGAATGTATTTTCTTGATTTGTTCAGAGATTAAGTAGAATGAAAGAGTTATGTAACATGGCACATGTTGATGGTATAATCTACTGTGAACTATCATCATGTTTCATTAGAAACTCAGCATGACTTACTGTAATATAACCACGTTGGCCAAGAGTAATTATATTATACTAACTCATGCTTCAATTCCCAACACTTCTCCAGAATTCATTCATAATTTATACTTAGATTTCACATAAGTTTCCTATATAATGGAATACAGAAAGCACGAAGAGGTAGATAATTTCAGACAAGAATATTTATGAAAATATCCTCAGAAATATCGAAGATATTTATGATGATATTTTGGAATTTCTAAGTTCGAAGGTTGATGAAGAAAAATTTTTCCGCAAGATTTTAACATGACTTCGGGGCAAGATATTCTTTAAAGATTTCATCGGATCCAGAATTACCTGGATTCGTTGAATATAGGGTTTGGTCCTTGTATTTGTCCTTGGTCTCTTTCATGGTTAGCTCAATCCGTTTTTCAGTACCAAATTTTCTATTGAGCGTTCCCTACACTCTATTCTTTATCATCAAACTCTTGGCCATTTAGGCCATCTACAATTTTGCTGTTCCCTCTGCATTTAATGCTACTATATCTGAATTATCGGTTATAATCCGAGGTGGTTTTAAGAGTATTGTGTTTTTAGATGATTAAACGCTGATGGTAATATGGTGGAATATAAAAGGTTCCCTGGTAACAATAAAAGAGTACGCATATATATCAAGGTTATAATATGGTTATTTTAAAACGAAAAGTCGAAGTTGACTTGCCAGAGCTGTGACAAAATTTGCTACTTTGTAAGGGATTATCTAGTTATTTTGGGTAATAATAACACTAAGGGATTAGCACAACTACGTTGTTAAACGTTTACTCAATTTCGGAGTTTTTTTTTTTCCAGGTGCCTAACTATATGCATAAATCTTTCCTTTTTTAGATGAAGTGCGGTTGGTTCATCCTTTCGATTGAGGCGTTTCCAAGAATCATGAAAGATTTGAACGCAGATTGTAATCGTTACGATACAAATGAGGTTTAAGATGAAAATCAAGTGGCAAACTTGAAGAGTTGTTTAGTTTCATATGTTATAATTAATATTTTAATTCATTTTAATTGTCCACTGTTGGTAGTCCTCAGTTGATTAGTCCACAGTTAGCTAGGAATAGTTAGCTAGGATTTTGTTAGCGTGGATTCTTAACAAAATTTCTCATAGTTAATTTGTTTATTTCTAACAAATTTTATTCCGTCAAATGTTTTCTTCATTATGCCACTTGTTGGATTCTGATAGGTCAAAATCTAAATATGAAATTTGAATGGAAATGGTTATTCTGTGGTGAATGGATTCATATATCTGTGGATGTAAGTAGGATAGTAAATGACCGTTGAATTAGATTCGAAGAATGTACAGTGTAACTTATTAATGTGAAATCTTTAAGTATTCATCGGGTATTACCTACCCGTTAAAATATTTTCATCATTATCAGTTTGTACGAAAGAATTTTCAATTACAATCTTTATGAAAATATATATACATATATATTTTCTTCAGAGGTAATTATGGATTTAATGAGTCAATATGATATTATACTCATTTGATTTTAGGTTATAACTAGAATACATAATCTCTAAAATATTATAGATTACATAATCGCCATGAAGAACGAAAATAAATGATGTAGAACAATTCGTAGAACGATGATTATACTCGAGGTACAGAATGAGATCTTGAGGCATGTGATGTTGAAGCTTGGGTTGTTGGTGGTACTGGTATTGATATTGGTGATACTGTTGATGCCGGTGATGTTGTTGAAGCTGGTACGTTTTGCACTATATATTCCAAGGCTACAACTCGGGCGCAAAGCTCGTTGACTTCTTTTATTATACCGGGATGATTGTCGGTTCGGACGAGCGGATGAATGAGGTTTAGAATCTGAGATAGTATATGATCGTGACAAGATACTCTAGAAATGAGAGAGGAAATGGTATCTCGAACAGGTTCACCGGTAAACGCTTCAGGTTCATTGTCAAGAGGTGAATTCGGTTGGTGGAAGGGATCACCTTCTTCGCGTCTCCATTGATTAAGTCGACTACAAAACCATCAGATGAATTGGGGATGGCTGATTGGTTGATTCATTTCGGTGACGCTGATATGTGAAACTCCATATCGGAATAGCTTTCGGGATCCGAGGAATTCGAACTGGTTGAGGGATTCATCTCGTACGATCAGATGAAGGACTTTTCGATAAGAAATAGATTATAGGATGTAGATTAGTATCCGACAATACATAATTTACATATGCATATATAATACTAAAATCTCATAAGTTACGGAGAAATCTACGGAAGCTGTCAGGCAAAGTCTACAGTAACAGATATCCTAAGATATGAATTAGCAGATACGCTAAGAAACGAATTTTATCTATACACTAATCATGCAATCATTGCTGTAAGATGTGTCTAGACTAAGAATGATAAGCAGGTAATTTCCTAAGGATGATAAGCAGATGATTTCCGACACGAAATGATAAGCAAAACTTTTGACATGCAGACACGGTCGAAGTCCAGACTCACTAATGCATCCTAACAACTATCAGTTAGACATACTAATGCAAGACCTAGTTCGCTAAGACCACCGCTCTGATACCAACTGAAGCGACCCGTCCTAATCCATCTGGACGAAGTCCATATCGATTACAAACGATTCACAATAGTTGATTACATCGCGAGGTACTTGACCTCTATATGATACATTTTACAAACATTGCATTCGTTTTTAAAAGACAAACTTATTTTACATCGAAAGTTGACGACACGCATACCATTTCATAATATATCCTACTATAATTGACTTAATAATAATCTTGATGAACTCAACGACTCGAATGCAATGTCTTTTGAAATATGTCATGAATGACTCCAAGTAATATCTTTAAAATGATCAAATGTACATCGGAAGATTTCTTTCGTACCTGAGAATAAACATGCTTTAAAGTGTCAACCAAAAGGTTGGTGAGTTCATTAGTTTAACATAAATAATCATTTCCGTCATTTTAATAGACCACAAGATTTTCATTTCCAGTTCTCATAAATATACGTCCCATACATAGAGACAAAAAATATCATTCATATGGATTGAACACCTGGTAACTGACATTCACAATATGCATATTAGAATATCCCCATCATTCTGGGATCCTCCTTCGGACATGATATAAATTTCGAAGTACTAAAGCATCCGGTACTTTGGATGGGGCTTGTTGTGCCCGATAGATCTATCTTTAGGATTCGCGTCAATTAGGGTGTCTGTTCCCTAATTCTTATATTACCAGACTAAAAGGGGCATATTCGATTTAATAATTCAACCATAGAATGAAGTTTCGATTACTTGTGTCTATTCCGTAAAACAGTTATAAAAGCAGCGCATGTATTCTTAGTTCCAAAAATATATATATTGCGAAAGCATTTAAAAAGGGAGCAAATTAAACTCACAGTAATGTATTTTGTAGTAAACATACATATGATGACATTGAACAATGCAGGGTTGACCTCGGATTCACGAACCTATATCATTTGTATATATATTAAAACATATAATCGTAATCGAATAAGTTTATATATATATATATATATAATTTACTAATTATATCATTTTTATATTAAATATATATATACGTCTCATATATTCATTTTGTATATAAAACTAGTAATGTTGTTATGTTATATGTATTAAGTATATTTTTATATATGTATATATCATTCGTTTGTTAAAAATAATAAATTTAGTAATACTACGATTATATTATTATTGATAAAAATGATAATAATTATAATACTTAATATTACTAAATAAGGTATTATTGTTAATAATTATATTAATGCTAATAATAATGATATTTATAATAATAACTGCAAAAATATTAATTTTTCGGTTAATGATACTTATAAAAAATGATTTTTAGTAATTACATATTAGTAATACTCATTATAATATAATTAATCATATTTATAATGATAATAGTAATAATAATAATTATGATACTTATAATGATATTTATAATACTAATAATAATTATAATACTAGTAATAATAATAATAATAATACTTAGATTACTAACAATCTGATAAAATTAATAATAATGATAATAACAATATTAATAATACTTAATGATAATAAAAATAATAATAACTATGATAATGATAATATTACTTATATTAATGATAATAACAATAATAACAATAATTACTAATAATAATAATAACAATGATGATGATGATGATGATGATGATAATAATAATAATAATAATAATAATAATAATAATTAAATTTAATACTGATGGACTTACACTGCTATTGTGCCGATTTAGAATGCAGTTGGGCCAGATTAAAAGAGTAATCCATTACACCTTTGAGATATTTGTTATTTATCTCAAGTTCAAGAAAAGAAAAAAAAACAGATTGATCTTTAACCAAATCAAAGCATCCGGAGGTTAAATAGTTGATCAAAATAACATCAATCTCGATCATGGGTGTTTCTATCAACACTTCACAGCGGCAATCAAGAGTTTCAGTTTCGGTAATCTCGGTCATCGAAAGTAGCAAGTACAGAAACTCAATTAATCTCAGTAATTGAGTAATAGGAAGTTGTAGCAACAGTCAATCGATCAACTAGGTCATCGGTTCATCAATAGTTCAAGTAAGTGATCGGTTTATCAATTCCCTAAATTTCTTAAACCTTGTTATATGTCTTGTATTCTTACATGATCGAATTTAGAGCAACATAATAAGGTTCTTGCTGGGTTTGGTGATGGGGATCGATAAAGATGATGGGGTTTGGTGGTGTTTTAATGTCAGGTGACCTGTAAATCTGAATTTTACAATAGCAGCAATTAAATCGATGTTTTGTTTTGATTCAAGCTGAAACAGAATGGCAGTTATTGCCATGAGTGGATTTCATTGTATAGTCACCATCCAGGGGTGTTGGTACAGCGGTGGTGCAGGCACGAGTTGGGGTAATGGGTTCACAGGTGAAATTAGGGTTTTGAATTTGGTACAAATTGAATTAAGATAGTTTAAAGGTATGAGTTTATATATTTGTTCATAATTTAACTTTGTAGTTTTTGATTTGATTTCATTGAAATTGTTGACTCGTATTGTTAAGTTCTAGGTTTTTATATCATCATGGTTATAATGAAGAAATCAGGTAGATAAATAATCATATACAGGGATTCAAAATTGTACCAGCTTTCTGTTAGTCCCCACTCTTGAACAGGTCATATAAATGATAGAAGTATACTTGTGTTATTGTGAAGGAAAATTCGTAGAGTTGGATCAGCAAGTTTTTGCACTCTTCGGTGTAATGTTCCTCTCTATCTCTTTAATTACGATTGTAAATATTTTACTCTAATGACATGTGTTTTTCTTTGATTGAATGTGAATATTCTTGATCTGGATTTTGATGGTTGTGGGTGGTGGTAATTAAGTGGATTGTTATGGTTGGAAACAGAAAATAAATTAAAAGGTGGATTGGTAATGGGTGGTGGTGGTTTTGTGACTACTCATAGCAGCATCCATTTTATCACACTGGTTTTGGAGCTAACAATAGTCGTGCAGCAGGTATGATGTAAGACTGAGATGAGCAGTAGTAGGAAAAAGTGTAACAATAGAAATTGGACAGCATATAGGTACAATAGCAGTCGTAGTGACCGAAGAGGAGAGAAGGGTGGTTCACGATTGTTTATGGTGTGCTCCGTCCATAGCAGGAGCAAGAAACGGAAGTAACAGTTGCATTAGCGTTCTTCACTTATTGGAGTCTTGTGGTTTACATAGAAAACAGAAAAAGAACAACCATGATGGTGGTGGTGATTGGTTCTCGATGTGTAGGGGAGAGATGGTGGTGAGATGGAGAGTAAATATACGTGTATATTTTCTATGTATGTAAACTTATGTATATATCTATAAGTATAGAAAGTTAGATAAAGCAGAAATAGACCTGTAACAAGAATAAGAAAATGTGTTCATTGGTGATTGTCTTATTGCATCTCATGTTTAATTAAGTTTATACTTATAATAAGTAAGTGGTGGGGTTTAGAAAGAAATAAGAAGGAACAAGTGGTGGATGTTTTATATATCTAAATGATATGTATATATATATATATATATATATATATATATATATATATATATATATATATATATAGAGCAAGAGGTTAAGAATAGGTGATGGTGTGGGTTCATGTTAGTGGTAAAATTATTCATAAACAAAACAACACAGTGATATAAATTAAATCCCGTGAACCTTTGTCTCAAGTTCAATCATAATAACAATAATAATAATAATATGATATTAAGTATCGATTGATATGCAAGGTGTCGGTACAATAGTTTAAACAAAAGAATATGACACCAAGAAGAAAATAATTCAAAAGTAGAGAGGGGTGTGAAACAGTATTAGTTACATGTTTGTATAACGCCAAAAGTGAGAAAAGCAGATGACCTTTAGGTACTCATCCCATCTTATAATAACAAATTTTTAAATAGTAGAAAAGGGATATTTATGAAATAATATGTCTGCCACAATTTCGAGCATGATTAGGTACATGATAAACTATAATTGTGGGGATGGCAAGTGTACTTAATGGTGACGTTTAATTTGTTCGATGCATCTCCTATCACTATATAAAAAAATAATACTTTTATCTACAACTATGAAGGTAATAACCACTTAATATCAAGGCTTTTATATGTTGCGTTCTACTAGTTTAAAATACACATGACTTTAAAATATTCATATAATGATTCATTCATTTAGTTTGGGTTGTGTTTCATGTGGTTATTTAGTTAAAGTTATTACATTTAGCTAAAGTCCTATGTTTTAATAACGCATTTATTTAATCGTAAGTTATTTATATATTTAATCCTATCAATTAATATTTCAACTTATTATATATATATATGTATCTATATATATATATATATATATATATATATATATATATATATATATATATATATATATATATATATATATATATATATATATATATATATATATATATATATATATATGTATGTATGTATGTATCTATTTACAAATAGTTGTTCGTGAATCGTCGAGAATAGTCGAAGGTAAATTGGATATATGAAAATAGTTCAAAAATTTTGAGACTCAGTTTAACAGACTTTGCTTATCGTGTCGAAATCGCATAAACATTAAGTTTAAATTTGGTCGAAAATTTTCGGGTCATCACAGTACTGCCTGATTGCGTCTCCTAGTCAATACCTTTGCCCCTTGATAGACTTGCAAACCTAATGTCTCGTCATGTTCCCTACATACCATCATCGGACCCCCTTGATCCCTATCTACACCTAAGTACTCTCCAATGAGAGTAACAAAAATACCTCCTCCTATTATTGCCCCTTCCTATATTCCTTCCACCATTTTGGACAGATAAAAACCAATACAGTAGGGGATATTAACAAAGCTTCTAGTGTTTCGAATACACTTAAGGTAAAATAAATCGTGTAAGGACATTTTCTCCTTATTGTTACCTCTTTGTGTAATCGAATTTGCTAAGAATCTATGTATTATACGAAGCTCGGCTTTATTAATATCTAAATAGGAGTGTCTTCCTCCCCGCGTAAACACATTAAAATTTGACATACGCCTCCAGATGGTGTTTGCGTCAAAATTTCTATCTACCCACTCACCATGATAAATCAAATATGTACAATCAGGTAGTAGTAATTCAGCGGGAGTGTAAATCTGTAAAGCCCTGGCCATGTCCAGCATGGACATCCTGTACATCCAACGGCAAAGTAAAAATCTAAGAAAACTTTTATCATCTAACCTATCTACATCCTTATTAAAAGCGATAGTACACATTAGCTCAACACACCACTCCTTATATACAGGCCTACGAGTGGTAAATAAACGTTCCCAATCAGTAAAAGAAGAGCTGCATACCTTTGGATTAGATGCTGCCTAACTGGGTTAGCTAGGTGGACCCTTTCCAAAGGCTCCCAATCTATTACCCTTGGAACTTCTACATTTTTGGTCCAAAGCTTAAATTTGTTACTTTGGTACGTCGGGTAATCTCTCCAACTTCTATCAATCCTTAAATTGGGGTGCAACTATTCTTCATGAATTGTTGGGTGTTCTATTATATGGTTAGCAGGAAATACAATGTAGGCAATAAAAAATTGTGGGTCCGGCTCATAGTATGACACATGTTGATCAGGTTGTTGTTGTTGTTCAGGTTGGTGTTCCGGTTCGTGATATTGCATCTCTGGCTGTGGTTCCGGAGCAGGTTGCCTAGATGATGACGATGCACCATCAGTATCGGTATTTCTCTGCAAAACACATTAAACACAAAATTTGTGCATCCAAATATGCATTAGTGTTAGCAAAATAACAAATTAAAATATGTTTAATCCATATTAAACTTATACTCATTTCCATATTTTTATCAATTCTACACTTTTTCAAATAAGAATATATGAAAATGTTTACAAAGTTCATAAGCATTCAACTCAAATAACATATTAAAATAATCATTACTAGCAATTAAACAAGTTTCAAATGGCATTTATATCAAATTAATCAAATTCATGAATTTTAGACTTAAAAAGTCTACTTTAATTCTCAAAAATCATGTTTAGGATCAAAGTTTGGATCATTTAGCTACCTAAACATTTTACACTACTTAATTTAGCAATAATTCATGACAAAAATCGGCCATAACCTATTTATATCAAAAAGCTCCAAATTGCTCAAGAACACAAACCCTAGATTTCTAAATATTTTGAAGTTTTTGGCTTCAAATCATGTTAAATAGCATCAATCTAGGTTATACATGCATAATATACTAACAATTTAACTCTAATTACACTACAAATTAACAAAACTAAATTAGGTAAAATTTAGCTCAAGAACACTAAAATTCAAATTTAAAGAGTTTTAGGGTTGTAATTGTTACCTTCTTTGAATAACTTCTGAACAGACGCATGATTAGAGCGGATTATAGCAAGAGATTTGGTGAATTTTGGTGAAAAAATGATGATTTTTGAGAGTGTTTTGGAGTGTGTTCGTGTATATGTATGTGTATGAGGTGTGAAGACAGAGAACCAGCTCGCTGGCTTTTGATTATGTCCAGTTTTTCCTTGCCATGCGATCGCATGGCTTTACAGGGTAAACCCCATGCGATCGCATGGGGTCCAGTAATTTTTTTTTTTATAAAAACCTTATATTTATTAAAACAAATAATAAAATTATTTAAAATTTTGTTTCTTTTAAGAATGAGGGCATTTCGGTACGTTGACCTAGTTCGTCCCTCGACAAAATTTTAAAAATTTGTCTTTTTAAAGCGTTGTTTTAAAAGCTAAGATTTTTGGATTTTTTTAATGTTTTTGGCATACTTTAGATCTATAAGATTAAAAATAATGATAATAAAAGTTTCCGTCCCGCCCTCGGGTAAAGCAATTTCAGTTCAAAGACCTAGTCTTCAACTCACGACGAATTTTTGGAAATCATGTTTTTAACTTAATGAAATAAAGTACATTTTTGTTTTTAAATTCACACCAAACTTAAATTTAAAATGCATAAAATAAAAAATTCAAATTAATATCATTAATATTTATATATTTTAGTTTTACAAACTTATATTAAAAATATTAATTTTTAAAATATTTAAAAAAACTTAAATATATTGATTTTAAAAATTTACAATAATAATTTAATATTAATTTAAAAACAAGGTAAAAATTAAAATGAAAAATCTTTTTGGTCTTTTATCCCACTTTAATCAATCAAATATTATCAAGAATATACGTCCCTCTTTTTGGGTAAAGTAATTTCGGCTATTTTACCTAGTTTTACTCCTGACGAATTTCCGAAATATTTTGGATTGATTGATTAAATATATTTATACCTTAAGAATAAACGGTAAATTTCGCAGTGATATGATAAATTTTTGTATGATATCAATAATTTCGGTTACGCATACCTAATTTTATTGAATATCAATTTAATACTTTATAGCGAACGATTCTGTAACAACCCGACTTCGCTTTACCGAAAACAAACTACAAAAAAAAAAAAAAATTCTGGTGCAGCACAACTGGACGGCGTCCAGAATTCTGGACGGCGTCCAGCAATGAAGGGTGGGACGGCATCCAGCAGATCTAGACGGCGTCCAAATTGCCTTCCAGGTGTTGTCCCCGGGTCCAACTTACACGAGCGGAAATCCCACTTCCCGACACTTTTAAACGAAAACCTTTTCACAACATAACTCAATATAATAAACTAAGAGTTTTTTATCATCAAAACAAGTTTTACATCACCGGGCCCACATCGGCCAGAATTACGCGTTTCGTTCAAAAATACAAGTTTCGACCATACTAGTTAAATTTCCAAACGACACTAGAGCATGGTATTTGGGGTTAAACTACCCAAATCTTGGCCGAACTTCCAAAAGCTACCCAAAAGCATCCCCTATCAAAATAAGTGGGAGATCACTAATCCAACTGAATACCTTTTCCTTTGTCCGCGCCAAAGCCTAAAAAGGTAAACAACTAGAGGGTAAGCTAACGCTTAGTGAATGCAATAATTATACATATACATATATAACCTACTTACTTGCATCACTTACACAATACCATACACGGGCTAGCAATTCTACAACCATGCAAAACATTATGCATATACCAATAACCACAATTCACAATGAGCTAGTAATACCAAAAGCATATAGTTCATAATTAAATATGCTAACACAAAATTCGTACAACCATGGTTAACCAAACGAACAAGGGAACGGTACTTAAAAGACCGTCGGAGTTCATAATATCCATTAGGGTTACTTAAACACTGCGTAATCACTAATTCCCCGGGTGATGTCTTGAACAACGTGACTCACTCACCCCCATGACAATGTGGCGTCTTGAACAACGCAACGAATCCACATGTCAATCAAAACAATGAGTGGTGCCTTGAACACCGCGGCATCCACTCCCATGACAATGTGGTGCCTTGAACACCGCGGCATCCACATGTCAATCAACCAATGAGTAGTGTCTTAAACACCACGATAATACTACTCGTTACTTAGAATGTGGTGTCTTGAACAACGCGATAATGCCACATTCATACAACACAAATAAATACATTGTGTACGGACACGCATAATTATTCCACTCACCTTACGCCTTTGGTGAATCAATAAACCAAGCTCGCGGCTTCAAGGTAAAGTACCTATTATATTATGCACATATGTCAATCATTCATTCAAGTTGGTCAACCAACTCACTCACCATCCTTAGGTCATTTTGACCCTTGGTGCAATTTCGACCCATTTGCACACTTAACCCTAATATTGGGCCAACTTCGCCAAAAACCCTAACCCTAGCCATTTATGGTCTTAATACACATATAATCACAAAGTTATCTCATTTTCACACTAACAAGACAACTTAGGTCATCAAAGACCCGTTTTACCCATTCGAGGTTTCCACACCTATTCGGGTCACCACATGCCCAAATAGCACCCATTTACATAAAATCTAGGTGTGCTAGTGGTTAACTAACCAATTTAAGACTCATAAACTCATTTACCATTTAAAAACCCTAGGTTAGTCATCCTTTGAGTCTTCATGACTCAAACTTACCCAAAATCCCCAAATCACTAACAAATGGGTTTTATACACATCACTAACCCAAACCCTAACCCTTAAACAATTAATAGTAAGGAAATCAAGGTTAAGACTTACCACTACAATCAAAATGTAGCTAGTGGGGAGATGAACAACTTTAATGCTCGAGCTCTAACCCGAAACAAGCTTCTTCTACTTCGATTTGAGCTTTCTTACAATTGAATCACACTCTCTCTCTAGAATTGAAGTGGATGAAGTTTGGTGGTTGTAAATGGAGTAAATGAGGCTCCACAAACTGATCTAGGGCCTTAAAGTCGTCCACAATGTGAAATTACCAAGTTACCCCTTTTAAATATCAAAAACACAAAAACAGGCTCGTCAGGCCATCTGGACGGCGTCCAGAATTCTGGACGGCATCCAGCCCTTCAAACTGGGACGGCGTCCCACCCTGTTGGACGGCGTCCAACATAACAGGGAAAAACTGGATCTTACAACTCTGCCCCACTTGAACCGGATTGCGACCTCGCGATCCAAGCCGCATGACAAGCATGAAGATACACAAGAACAAACTCTTCGGGCTCCCAAGTAAACTCGAAACCTTTACTACGACGCCATTGAACTTTAAAAGTCCTAACCATTTTATTTCTCAATCTTTTGACCTTCTCGTCGAGTATAGCAATCGGCTCCTCAACATACTCTAACTTATTATTTAGCTCAATCTCGTCTAATGGTACCCATGATGAATCATCCGCAAGACACTTACGGAGATGGGAAACATGGAATGTATTATGGATCCCTGCAAGTTCTTCTGGTAATTCCAAATGATACGCAACTTCGCCAACCAAAGCTAAAACTTTAAATGGGCCAATAAACCGAGAAGCTAACTTTCCCCGTTTTCAAAACCGAATAATACCTTTCCATGGCGAAACCTTAAGCATCACCATGTTGCCTTCTTGGAATTCGATCATTCGCCTATGTTTGTCGGCATACGACTTTTGTCTATCTTGCGACTTTTTCAAATGAGCCCGAATCATCTCAATCTTGCTATTCGTCTCCAAAACCAAATCGGTACTCCTGATTTCCTTTTGACCCACTTCACCACAACAAATCGGGGTTCGACACCTCCGCCCATAAAGCATCTCATAAGGTGGCATCCCGATACTAGTATGATAACTATTATTGTACGAGAATTCCACCAAAGGCAAGTGCTCATCCCAACTACCACCAAAATCGATAATGCACGCCCGTAACATATCCTCCAAAGTTTGATTCGTACGTTCAGTTTGACCGTCCATTTTAGGATGGTACGGCATGCTCAATTTCAATTGTGTGCCCATATCTTCATGAAACTTTTCCCAAAACTGAGATGTGAAACGAGTATCTCGATCTGAAATAATAGATATAGGAACCCCATGTCGAGCGACTACTTCCTTGATAAACAATTTAGCCAAGGTTTCCGACGATATCGCTTCCCGAATGGGAAGAAACAAAGCACTTTTTTTCAATCGGTCAACTATCACCCAAATTGAATCAAATTGGGTTCTCGCCGTCTTTGGTAACTTTGTGATAAAATCCATGGTAATGTGCTCCCATTTCCATTTCGGAATTTCCAACGGTTGTAACTTACCACACGGCTTTTGGTGTTCGGCTTTAACTTGCAAACACGTGACGCATTGCTCAACATACTTAACAACATCACGTTTCATGCCCGGCCACCAATACTCCTTCCTTAAATCAAGATACATTTTTATTGCGCTCGGATGAATGGAATACTTTGACTTATGTGCTTCATCAAGTAGCACTCGTTGGTAATCCCCCATCTTAGGCACCCACACTCTTCCTTGAAAAGACAACAAACCACGCGAGCCCATAGTAATGAACTCCGATTGCCCCACTATCCGTTCTGCATGCTTGTTGTGAACGTAAGCCTCTATTTGAATCACACCAAGTTTTTCAAGAAAATCGTTAGTAATAATCATACGTAACAATCCTAATCGTAACGCCGGGTGATGATTCTTTCGACTTAACGCATCCGCGACCACATTCGCCTTGCCCGGATGATAAAGTATTTCACAATCATAATCTTTTACCACATCCATCCACCTACGTTGACGATAATTCAAATCTCTTTGGTTAAAGAGATGTTTCAAACTCTTATGATCCGAATAAATCGTACTCTTGACACCATACAAGTAATGGTGCCAAATTTTCAATGCATGCACAACCGCTGCCAACTCAAGATCATGAGTCGGATATCTCGTTTCGTGTTCCTTTAATTGTCGAGTGGCATAAGCAATGACCTTACCTCTTTGCATTAGAACACACCCGAGCCCATTTAGCGAAGCATCACAATAAACCGTCATGTCTTCCGCACCTTCCGGCAACACCAACAACGGAGCTTGACACAACTTTTCTTTTAACAATTGAAAAGCAATTTCTTGCTCGTTCTCCCAAATAAATCTCGCGTTCTTCCTCATCAATTTTGTCAACGAAGAAGCGATCTTAGAAAAGTCTTGGATAAACCGACGATAATAACCAGCCAATCCGAGAAAACTTCGGATTTCCGTAGGCGTAGTCGGTCGTCTCCAACTCTTCACCGTCTCTATCTTTCCCGGATCTACTTGAATACCGTCTTTGTTTACAATGTGACCAAGGAATTGAACTTCCCTTAGCCAAAATTCACATTGGAGAATTTAGCATACAACTTCTCCTTCCACAACGTCTTTAACACACTCCGCAAATGATGTTCATGTTCCTTCATACTCTTCGAATAGACAAGTATGTCGTCAATGAACACAATTACCGACTTGTCCAACATAGGTTGGAACACTCGGTTCATAAGATCCATGAATGCCACCGGTGCATTCGTAAGACCAAAAGGCATTACCAAGAATTCAAAATGCCCATAACGCATTCGAAAAGCCGTTTTCTCAATGTCTTCCTCACGGACCCACATTTGGTGATAGCCGGACCATAGGTCGATTTTAGAGAAATACGTTGCACCTTAGAGTTGGTCAAACAAATCGTCAATCCGAGGCAATGGATAACGATTCTTGATCGTCACTTTGTTCAACTCCCGATAATCGATGCACATTCGTATACTACCATCCTTTTTCTTCACGAATAAAACCGGAGCGCCCATGGCGAAGCACTCGGTCGAATAAAACCCTTTTCAAGCAACTCTTGGGTTTGATTTAACAACTCTTGCATTTCCATTGGTGCTAAACGATAAGGAGTTTTAGCAATGGGAGTAGCTCCCGGAACCAACTCAATGCGAAATTCAACTTGTCTTTCCACCAGAACACCCGGTAACTCATCCGGAAAAACGTCTTCAAATTCATTAACCACCGGAATTTCATGAATGGGTGGTCGCTCATCACGAGTATCAACAACATGGGCAAGAAAAGCCATGTGATGTGTGCGAGGTGTACTAGGAAATAGTTATATTTTTTTCAACCAAATACTATTAAATATGATACAATTTTACACAAGATATTTATTTATTTATAGAATGGATATACCTAAACCTTGCTACAACACTTATAGGCAGTGTACCTAATTGTACAGTAGTGTAGTTTTTAGTAAGTCCGGTTCATTTCACAGGGATCTTTTAAACAATTTTAACGCTATATTTTTAACTTATAATTGTAAAAATACAAAAATATATATAAGTAGTATTATTATTATAAAAGGGGGTTTTTACCGTTTAATGACCGGATTGTCGATTTTAAAACTTTAGTGGCAGTTAAAACCTAATGTAAAATATTAATTATATAAAAGACTTAATTTAAAACGTAAAGTAAATAACGATAATGAAATTGCGATAAATAAAAGTGCGATAAAATAAAATTGCGATAATTAAAGAGTACGATAATTAAAAATGCAATTAAATAAAATGACAATAAATAAAAGTGCGATAATTAAAAGTGCAATTAAATATGAAATATATAAATTATGCTTATTTAAACTTCCGTAATCATGATGTTTGACGTGTTGATTTTAGTTTATTCCCATGGGTTAATTGTCCTTTGTCCTGGATTATTTGATATGTCCATACGGATTTGTCCATAATAGTCCATCAGTCATAATCATAAAGTGCTAAAGTCTTCATCAAATTATTCTTATTCTCGAAGTCAAATATTCCAACTAATTTTGGATTCGAATTGTAACAAGGTCTTAATACTTTGTTTAATGAATACACCAGGTTATCGACTGCGTGTAAACCAAGGTTTTACTACTTTGTTAACAATTACACCAATTACCCTTGAATGTAATCCACCCCTGTTTCAATAAGTATATTAACTATTAATCCAATACCGTGTCAGGTAAAATGAATAATTATTGGTATTTATAGATATCCCGCCCACCGTACCCAGTCAAGCGTATGTGATTATATATAAATACGTCAAATTATAAGTCTATATATTAAATCAACGAGGTATCATTTAGTTAATATAAAACCCATTAATAGCCCATAGTCTAATTTCTACAAGTGTCGTTCTTTTGTCCAAACCCCAATTATGGTACAAAGCCCAATTACCCAATTTTAATATTTAGCCCAACATCACGATTACTTCGACATTAAATAAGCATAATAATAACTTAGCTACGAGACATTAAATTAAAAATAACATTAACCATAACTTACAGTGATTAAAACTAGCGTAGCGTTACACGGACAGAATTTCGACTTATACCCTTACAACATTCGCTAACATACCCTTATTATTAGAATTAAAATTAAAATTAAAATTATAATATATATATATATATATATATATATATATATATATATATATATATATATATATATATATATATATATATATATATATATATATATATATATATATATATATATATGTGTGTGTGTGTGTGTGTGTGTGTGTGTGTGTGATAGATAGAGAGATGGATGAAGGATATATAAACTGAGCCAAAACAGGCGAATTTATAGGGGTGTGGCATGTCACCTACTGCCATGCGATCGCATGGAATTTGTTCTTCTAGGCCATGCGATCGCATGGCCAGCTTTTCCAGGTCACATGTCTTTGTTTGCATTCTGCCGACGATTTATATAAATATATATAATATATAAATAATTTTAAGAATTATTTAAATATTATATTATATTTATGGGCATAGTTGACTTGTAATTTTTAGTCCATTGCGTCGAGCATTGAGAGTTGACTTTGGTCCCGGTTCCGGATTTTCGAACGTCCTTGCGTACAATTTAATATCTTGTATTTTGCGTTTCGCTTCTTGTACTCTTGTAATTTTGAGACGTTTCTCACCAATAATTTAAACCATTTTGATTGTACTTTGTACTTTTGAGCTTTTTGGTCGTATGCGTCTTCAATTCGTCGAATCTGTCTTTTATCTTCACCTTTTATTATTTAAACGAATATCACTTGTAAATAGAACAGTTGCAACTAAAAGCTTGTCTTTCTCGAGGGATAATGCTATGAAATATATGTTCATTTTTAGCATTATCAAATATTCCCACACTTGAGCGTTGCTTGTCCTCAAGCAATATAGTCTTGAAATAAAAATACAAGAATCACTTCTTTATTCTTCACACTTTGTACATCAATGATTTCTATACGGCGGTATGAACAATGGTAGTAACGATGTGGTTTACAGTCCCACATGACTATGAAAATTTAGATCCATTAAGGAAATTGGATCTTTATGAAAACATTTGATCTTTTGAAAATACAATCTAGTTTTTACCCTAGATAAGTTTTTTGGAATAACCCTTTACCAGTGTTTTGCAAATTGTTTTTGTGGGTTTAGTGGGTTTCAGATTTGAAAATTTTAGCTCAAAACTTATGGTTTTGTGTCACCCACTTGCTAACCTTATATTTGGAAAGCAACACGTTCAGTATACTTGCTCCGTATATTACCTTTCGGTAAACTACCATCCGGTTGTAAAGGAAAGCGTTGAACAATCAACTGTTAAGGCATTGTCCCCTAACATGCTTTTAATTATGGTCTATAACGTGGCGGATGCAATTACTATCCTTTGTAGGAGCAATAGTAAAGCTCACCCTTATAATTTTTCGGTCTGGCATAAGGTCCTGTCTTCGACCATGCTATGCAACCACCGTTCTTACGGTTGACACCCGATTTGGTTCAGGTGACCTAATGAATTCCAGGTGAATTCTTAGGATTTTATGTTCAATGGTAATGAACGCATTGAAAATGGATTTTCAGAAAACAAATCGGTTTGTAATTTTTATCAAAATATTTTCTCGTTCAAGCTCGAGTTTAGATATCATCGAATTCCATGAGTTTGTAATTCTCAATCTTTAAGGTCAATCTCTAGGATTGAGTAATATCAGTCTTAAAAGCTGATTTTTGATCTTTTAAGGAGATTATCCTTTCTGGGGGTCTGATTCATTAGTCTTATAAGCTAATTTGCATGGCGTCCTCCCCATTTTACGAGACAGATCCTCTCATGGTTAGGATAAGTCTGACCACTTGGCGACCCTGTTTGATGCTGAGGTCCGTGGATTTCCAGCTGATTTTCGAGAAAATTTTTCAAGGTTTTTCGTAGACTCTACAATTGGTTTGGACGACAACTTCCTGACCTAAATCAAGAAGCACGTGTCTTTTTTGGAAGACTTTACTTCCTTTTAATGATGGAATTGATTCATCGTGTAGATCCATCTTTATTTCAAATATATTACAGTAAATCGGGTAAAACTGATTAGTATTGTCCAAAGCAAAAGTATCTTAAGTTATTTGTTACAAAAATATGTGATATATGTTCAAAATAAATTGGTAATTTTTCCCACACTTGGCTTTTATTTTCCTTTCTTTGCCTTTTTATTGTCCTCTATTCCATTTTAAATGAATTCTAATATTTTGGGTTGTTTCTCAATTTATGTCCTTTCCGAGGTAACAATAATTTCGGTGTTAATACCTAGTTGTATTGCTCATAAATATGTATAAACATGATTTTGAGTTCATTTAACTGAAATTTTTTCAAATTTTCACAAAATTTGGCAATTAAACTAAGTGTAAACCCGAGAGAATTTATAACCCTTCCCCACACTTAATATCATGCAATGCCCTCATTTGCATGAAATCAGACTATAATTATAAATTCATGAGGGTGATTAGTGTAGAAAAGTGAATAAAAATACCGAGTTTGTAATTACTAAGGTCGTCGAATGATAGATGGCGCGCCTCATCGTTCATTCCTTTTATTGTAATTTCACATATGTTTTGCGTCTTATCGTCAAAATTAGTAGCTTTTGCTGAACTTAATCTTTACAAGTGCGCTGTTTTACCCTGTTTTGTACATAAGATTAACTACAAACATATATATATATATATATATATATATATATATATATATATATATATATATATATATATATATATATATATATATATATATATATATTTATATATATATATATATATATATATATATATTTATAAAAACCTTTATTTATTAAAACAATTTAAATGAATAATTTTTTTAAAATTTTGTTTCCTTTTATTTTAGGAGTTTCGGTATGTTTACCTAGTCCGTCCCTCGACAAAATTTAAAATTTGTCGTTTTTAAAGCGATTGCTTTAAAAGCAAAGATTTTTGTGGTTTTTTAAATTTTTTTTTTTTTTGGTATACTTTAGATCAATAAAATTAAAAATAATGATAACAAAATTTTTCGCCCCGCCCTCGGGTAAAGCAATTTCGGTTCCATGACCTAGTCTTCAACTTACGATGAATTTTAGAAATCATTTTTTTAAACTTAATGAAATAAAGTAATTTTTGTTTTTAAATTCACACAAAACTTAAATTTAAAAATGCATATTAATTTCATACAAAACCTACAAAACAAAAATTCAGAATAGGGGGAGAAAACTAGTTCTTTAGTGTCTGCTAGTGGAAAAGACCAATCGGATTCCATTCTCGGAACTACACTAGAACAGAACAAGTAACTCTAGACAGCATTATTTCTTAGAACATTTGACTCTCCCCACACATAGGTAGCTGTGGTTTTAAAATTGTGATTAACTTCATAGACAATTTCGTTTGGACCATAATCAACTTGCATATCTGTGACTTTTGCTTTAAGCCACTGGTCGGATTCCTGTGTAATTTCCACAAATTCAACTAGTTTCGCATTTTCTTTAGGCGATAGATTGGATACTAACCGGTTACATAACTTAAAGTTCCCCATGGTTCTAGCATCGCGAATCCATTTAATAAGTTTCTTCATTGAACTGTTAATAACGGAGTCATTAAATTTTGTATCAACAACGGGGTTCTTTGTTATCAAGTCATCATTATGTTTTACTTCATATTCCCCACACTTAGGCGGTTTATTATCGTTAAGCACTACCGTTGGAGTTGGTAAAACAACATGGTTCTTACCAATCATTTTTTTTGGTTCAACGGTTTTGATTGGTGGAGATTTAGACTTTCGACTCACAAAGGTGATCGATTTTTCATCATTACTAAGTGTCATTCTACCTTTTCTTACATCAAATAACGCCCCGGTGGACGCTAAGTGTAGTGACCCGAACTTTTCCATGTTTATATATATTAATTGAGATTGATGTTTACATGATTAAATGTTTCCAACATGTTAAGCAATCAAACTTGTTAAGACTTGATTAATTGAAATAGGTTTCATATAGACAATTGACCACCCAAGTTGACCGGTGATTCACGAACGTTAAAACTTGTAAAAAAAAAAACTATATGATGACATATATATGGTTATATATAAAGTTAACATGATATTATGATAAGTAAACATATCATTAATTATATTAACAATGAACTACATATGTAAAAACAAGACTACTAACTTAATGATTTTGAAACGAGACATATATGTAACGTTTATCGTTGTAACGACATTTAATGTATATATATCATATTAAGAGATATTTGTACATCATAATATCATGATAATATAATAATTTAAAATCTCTTTTGATATTATAAACATTGGGTTAACAACATTTAACAAGATCGTTAACCTAAAGGTTTCAAAACAACACTTACATGTAACGACTAACGATGACTTAACGACTCAGTTAAAATGTATATACATGTAGTGTTTTAATATGTATTTATACACTTTTGAAAGACTTCAATACACTTATCAAAATACTTCTACTTAACAAAAATGCTTACAATTACATTCTCGTTCAGTTTCATCAACAATTCTACTCGTATGCACCCGTATTCGTACTCGTACAATACACAGCTTTTAGATGTATGTACTATTGGTATATACACTCCAATGATCAGCTCTTAGCAGCCCATGTGAGTCACCTAACACATGTGGGAACCATCATTTGGCAACTAGCATGAAATATCTCATAAGATTACAAAAATATGAGTAATCATTCATGACTTATTTACATGAAAACAAAATTACATATCCTTTATATCTAATCCATACACCAACGACCAAAAACACCTACAAACACTTTCATTCTTCAATTTTCTTCATCTAATTGAACTCTCTCAAGTTCTATCTTCAAGTTCTAAGTGTTATTCATAAATTCCAAAAGTTCTAGTTTCATAAAATTAAGAATACTTTCAAGTTTGCTAGCTCACTTCCAATCTTGTAAGGTGATCATCCAACCTCAAGAAATCTTTGTTTCTTACAGTAGGTTATCATTCTAATACAAGGTAATAATCATATTCAAACTTTGGTTCAATTTCTATAACTATAACAATCTTATTTCAAGTGATGATCTTACTTGAACTTGTTTTCGTGTCATGATTTTGCTTCAAGAACTTTGAGCCATCCAAGGATCCATTGAAGCTAGATCCATTTTTCTCTTTTCCAGTAGGTTCATCCAAGGAACTTAAGGTAGTAATGATGTTCATAACATCATTCGATTCATACATATAAAGCTATCTTATTCGAAGGTTTAAACTTGTAATCACTAGAACATAGTTTAGTTAATTCTAAACTTGTTCGCAAACAAAAGTTAATCCTTCTAACTTGACTTTTAAAATCAACTAAACACATGTTCTATATCTATATGATTTGCTAACTTAATGATTTAAAACCTGGAAACACGAAAAACACCGTAAAACCGGATTTACGCCGTCGTAGTAACACCGCGGGCTGTTTTGGGTTAGTTAATTAAAAACTATGATAAACTTTGATTTAAAAGTTGTTATTCTGAGAAAATGATTTTTATTATGAACATGAAACTATATCCAAAAATTATGGTTAAACTCAAAGTGGAAGTATGTTTTCTAAAATGGTCATCTAGACGTCGTTCTTTCGACTGAAATGACTACCTTTACAAAAACGACTTGTAACTTATTTTTCCGACTAGAAACCTATACTTTTTTGGTTTAGATTCATAAAATAGAGTTCAATATGAAACCATAGCAATTTGATTCACTCAAAACGGATTTAAAATGAAGAAGTTATGGGTAAAACAAGATTGGATAATTTTTCTCATTTTAGCTACGTGAAAATTGGTAACAAATCTATTCCAACCATAACTTAATCAACTTGTATTATATATTATGTAATCTTGAGATACCATAGACACGTATACAATGTTTCGACCTATCATGTCGACACATCTATATATATTTCGGAACAACCATAGACACTCTATATGTGAATGTTGGAGTTAGCTATACAGGGTTGAGGTTGATTCCAAAATATATATAGTTTGAGTTGTGATCAATACTGAGATACGTATACACTGGGTCGTGGATTGATTCAAGATAATATTTATCGATTTATTTCTGTACATCTAACTGTGGACAACTAGTTGTAGGTTACTAGCGAGGACAGCTGACTTAATAAACTTAAAACATCAAAATATATTAAAAGTGTTGTAAATATATTTTGAACATACTTTGATATATATGTATATATTGTTATAGGTTCGTGAATCAACCAGTGGCCAAGTCTTACTTCCCGACGAAGTATAAATCTGTGAAAGTGAGTTATAGTCCCACTTTTAAAATCTAATATTTTTGGGATGAGAATACATGCAGGTTTTATAAATGATTTACAAAATAGACACAAGTACGTGAAACTACATTCTATGGTTGAATTATCGAAATCGAATATGCCCCTTTTTATTAAGTCTGGTAATCTAAGAATTAGGGAACAGACACCCTAATTGACGCGAATCCTAAAGATAGATCTATTGGGCCTAACAAACCCCATCTAAAGTACCGGATGCTTTAGTACTTCGAAATTTATATCATATCCGAAGGGTGTCCCGGAATGATGGGGATATTCTTATATATGCGTCTTGTTATTGTCGGTTACCAGGTGTTCACCATATGAATGATTTTTATCTCTATGTATGGGATGTGTATTGAAATATGAAATCTTGTAGTCTATTGTTACGATTTGATATATATAGGTTAAACCTATAACTCACCAACATTTTTGTTGACGTTTTAAGCATGTTTATTCTCAGGTGATTATTAAGAGCTTCCGCTGTCGCATACTTAAATAAGGACAAGATTTGGAGTCCATGCTTGTATGATATTATGTAAAAACTGCATTCAAGAAACTTATTTTGTTGTAACATATTTGTATTGTAAACCATTATGTAATGGTCGTGTGTAAACAGGATATTTTAGATTATCATTATTTGATAATCTACGTAAAGCTTTTTAAACCTTTATTGATGAAATAAAGGTTATGGTTTGTTTAAAAATGAATGCAGTCTTTGAAAAACGTCTCATATAGAGGTCAAAACCTCGCAACGAAATCAATTAATATGGAACGTTTTTAATCAATAAGAACGGGACATTTCAGTTGGTATCAGAGCGTTGGTCTTAGAGAACCAGAAAATTTGCATTAGTGTGTCTTATCGAGTTTGTTAGGATGCATTAGTGAGTCTGGACTTCGACCGTGTTTTCTTTAAAAATGATTGCTTAACATTTTTGTTGGAAACTATATATTTTTAACATATGAATATTATGTGATATATTAATCTCTTAACGTGTTTGATATTATGTGATAGATGTCTACCTCTAGAACAAGTCCCATTGACTCACCTAATAATAATGAAGAGTCAAATGTAAATTGGAATGATTTGTGGACTGATTCACAAGTTCCCGAAGAGGAACCGGAAGAAGAGTCGGAACCGGAAGAAGAATCGGAACCGGAAGAAGAATCGGAACCGGATGAAGAAATAGAACCGGTGGGGGAAATAATAAAACGGTTAAGTAAAAGAAAATCCTCAACCAACCTACCAAAGTTAATTATGGTCAATGGTGTTTCCGCCAAGGAAGCAAAATATTGGGAGGATTACCAATTCTCCGATGAATCGGATTCCGACGAGAATTCCGATGATGTTATAGAAATTACCCCAACTGAATTTAAAAAGGCAAAAGAAAATAATAAGGGAAAGGGCATAAAAATAGAGAAATCTAATTCCAACCCCGATGAACTTTATATGTATCGTCAACCCCCGAAGTCCTTAAGTTGTAACAATGACCCGGGAACCTCTAAACCACCAGGTTTTTCTAAACCAATGTGGACAACGACGGCTCGTATTAGGGGAACATCATATATCCCTAGAAACTTGGCAAAACGAACCAAAACCGAAGAAGAAGAAACGAGCGAGTCGGAATAAGATAGTTGTATTCGTGTGGTGTAATATATGGAATATAGTGTTCTTATGCTTTATGATATATGTAAAAATTGCTTGTATTAATAAGTATTTTTTTTATGAATCTAACTCTTGTCTATTTTACAGTTTAAAAACACAAAATGGATAGACAACCCAATATTTTAAGAGACCTACTCGGAGACATGATTGATGAAATCTTGTCTAGAGTCGGCCAGAATTCTTCGGCACAACTATTTAAGGCGAGATCAGTTTGTAAGACATTCGAAGAACGTTCCAAGAATGTCTTGGTTTATAAGAGACTTTCGTTTGAAAGATGGGGGATATCACATTGGGAAACCCATAAGTTACGATGTGTTTACTTTGACGCATATATTGCGGGGAACCCAAATGCTATTTTACGCAACGGGTTAAGAAATTATTTTGACTCAATATATCCGAATATTGGACTTCGTGATTTAGAAAAAGCGGCTAACATGCAACATAAAGAAGCATGTTATGCTTACGGATTAGTAATGTTCGCTTCTCACCAAAGTGAGAACAAGAACATCGGGCTACAACTATTAAACAAAACGTTTCCACAAGTGACGGAGTCGGTAATTGGGGTAAGAAATGAGGTTTTTAGATTATTACGGGACTGTTGGACATTACGTAACCCTCGTCCCTTTGATGACGTTACAACACGCTGTCTTATCAACGGCCATAACGGTTATGTTGCACAAGACCAAGGATGGGAAGTAGTCCTAGTAAAACCAGAATGCATGACTTGTTTCTGGACGTATGAATTACGTGTCTTTATTGCCTTTGCTGAACGACTTGTGTACTAGCTAGAATTGTCTTCACAACTATCTTGTATCAAAGTTATTGTGTGCTATATTTCATGCTTTATGTAAAATAAGCGGTATTGTAAGTTTGTAAAATATTGTATAAAAGTTTGAACGCGAAATATTATTATAATCAGTTTTTCATATAGAATTGTAGTAGTTGAATTGTATATTAGCTACTAAGTATGAACTTAACGGGTAGGTACTACCCGAATTTAAACTTATAAAACGCTAATATGAAGAAAAAGCTTTTATAAATGAGTTCATATTATGCTACGAAATACTATTAACTACTCTTAATATTCTGTATGATTAACTTGTTCCATTTAACTATTTTGAAGGAAATGGCACCGACTACTCGACACACCGTGAATATGAATGAAGAGGAATTCCGTACTTTTCTAGCTTCAAACATAGCCGCAGTACAGGCTGCGCTACATACCAACAATAACCTTGGATCTAGCAGTACAGGAAATCGTGTAGGATGCACCTACAAAGAATTCACTGCCTGCAAACCTTTGGAATTTGATGGAACCGAAGGACCGATCGGATTGAAACGGTGGACCGAGAAGGTTGAATCGGTGTTTGCCATAAGTAAGTGTACTGAAGAGGACAAAGTGAAGTACGCTACGCATACCTTCACAGGTTCTGCGTTAACATGGTGGAATACCTATCTAGAGCAAGTGGGACAAGATGATGCGTACGCACTACCGTGGTCAGCATTCAAGCACTTGATGAACGAGAAGTACCGTCCCAGAACCGAGGTCAATAAGCTCAAGACAGAACTTAGAGGGTTACGAACCCAAGGATTTGATATTACCACGTACGAAAGACGATTCACAGAATTGTGCCTATTGCGTCCGGGAGCATTCGAAGATGAGGAAGAGAAGATCGACGCGTTTGTGAAAGGATTACCGGAAAGAATCCAAGAAGATATAAGTTCACACGAGCCCGCCTCCATACAACAGGCATGTAGAATGGCTCACAAACTAGTGAACCAGATTGAAGAAAGAATTAAAGAACAGACTGCTGAAGAGGCCAATGTGAAGCAAGTCAAAAGAAAGTGGGAGGAAAACGGTGATAAGAATCACCAATACAACAACAACAGCAATTACAACAATAATCGCAACAATTATCCCAACAATCGCAACATCAATCGCAACTACAACAAACGGCCTAACAACAACAACAACAACAACAACAACAGCAACTACAACAATCATCCCAACAACAATAATAACCTCAACAACAACAACAATCAGAAGCAACTATGCCAAAGGTGTGAAAAGAATCACTCGGGGTTCTGCACCAAATTTTGCAACAAGTGTAAAAGAAATGGTCATAGCGCGGCGAAGTGTGAGGTCTACGGACCAGGGGTTAATAGAACGAAAGGAACAAATGGTGTCGGAACGAGTAATGGCGGAGCAAGTAGTGTCGGAGCAAGTTATGCCAATGTAGTTTGTTATAAATGTGGAAAACCAGGCCACATTATTAGAAATTGCCCGAACCAGGAGAACACGAATGGACAAGGCCGTGGAAGAGTTTTCAATATTAATGCGGTAGAGGCACAGGAAGACCTGGAGCTTGTTACGGGTACGTTTCTTATTGACAATAAATCTGCTTACGTTTTATTTGATTCGGGTGCGGATAGAAGCTATATGAGTAGAGATTTTTGTGCTAAATTAAGTTGTCCATTGACGCCTTTGGATAGTAAATTTTTACTCGAATTAGCAAATGGTAAATTAATTTCAGCAGATAATATATGTCGGAATCGAGAAATTAAACTGGTTAGCGAAACATTTAAGATTGATTTGATACCAGTAGAGTTAGGGAGTTTTGATGTGATAATCGGTATGGACTGGTTGAAAGAAGTGAAAGCGGAGATCGTTTGTTACAAAAATGCAATTCGCATTATACGAGAAAAAGGAAAACCCTTAATGGTGTACGGAGAAAAGGGCAACACGAAGCTACATCTTATTAGTAATTTGAAGGCACAAAAACTAATAAGAAAAGGTTGCTATGCTGTTCTAGCACACGTCGAGAAAGTACAAACTGAAGAAAAGAGCATCAATGATGTTCCCATTGCAAAAGAATTTCCCGATGTATTTCCGAAAGAATTACCGGGATTACCCCCACATCGATCCGTTGAATTTCAAATAGATCTTGTACCAGGAGCTGCACCAATAGCTCGTGCTCCTTACAGACTCGCACCCAGCGAGATGAAAGAACTGCAAAGCCAATTACAAGAACTTTTAGAGCGTGGTTTCATTCGACCAAGCACATCACCGTGGGGAGCTCCTGTTTTGTTTGTCAAGAAGAAAGATGGTACATTCAGGTTGTGTATCGACTACCGAGAGTTGAACAAACTTACCATCAAGAACCGCTACCCACTACCGAGAATCGACGACTTATTTGATCAACTACAAGGCTCGTCTGTTTATTCAAAGATTGACTTACGTTCCGGGTATCATCAAATGCGGGTGAAAGAAGATGATATTCCAAAGACTGCTTTCAGAACACGTTACGGTCATTACGAGTTTATGGTCATGCCGTTTGGTTTAACTAATGCACCAGCTGTGTTCATGGACCTTATGAACCGAGTGTGTGGACCATACCTTGACAAGTTTGTCATTGTTTTCATTGATGACATACTTATTTACTCAAAGAATGACCAAGAACACGGTGAACATTTGAGAAAGGTGTTAGAAGTATTGAGGAAGGAAGAATTGTACGCTAAGTTTTCAAAGTGTGCATTTTGGTTGGAAGAAGTTCAATTCCTCGGTCACATAGTGAACAAAGAAGGTATTAAGGTGGATCCGGCAAAGATAGAAACTGTTGAAAAGTGGGAAACCCCGAAAACTCCGAAACACATACGCCAGTTTTTAGGACTAGCTGGTTACTACAGAAGGTTCATCCAAGACTTTTCCAGAATAGCAAAACCCTTGACTGCATTAACGCATAAAGGGAAGAAATTTGAATGGAATGATGAACAAGAGAAAGCGTTTCAGTTATTGAAGAAAAAGCTAACTACGGCACCTATATTGTCATTGCCTGAAGGGAATGATGATTTTGTGATTTATTGTGACGCATCAAAGCAAGGTCTCGGTTGTGTATTAATGCAACGAACGAAGGTGATTGCTTATGCGTCTAGACAATTGAAGATTCACGAACAAAATTATACGATGCATGATTTGGAATTAGGCGCGGTTGTTTTTGCATTAAAGACTTGGAGGCACTACTTATATGGGGTCAAAAGTATTATATATACCGACCACAAAAGTCTTCAACACATATTTAATCAGAAACAACTGAATATGAGGCAGCGTAGGTGGATTGAATTATTGAATGATTACGATTTTGAGATTCTTTACCACCCGGGGAAGGCAAATGTGGTAGCCGATGCCTTGAGCAGGAAGGATAGAGAACCCATTCGAGTAAAATCTATGAATATAATGATTCATAATAACATTACTACTCAAATAAAGGAGGCGCAACAAGGAGTTTTAAAAGAGGGAAATTTAAAGGATGAAATACCCAAAGGATCGGAGAAGCATCTTAATATTCGGGAAGACGGAACCCGGTATAGGGCTGAAAGGATTTGGGTACCAAAATTTGGAGATATGAGAGAAATGGTACTTAGAGAAGCTCATAAAACCAGATACTCAATACATCCTGGAACGGGGAAGATGTACAAGGATCTCAAGAAACATTTTTGGTGGCCGGGTATGAAAGCCGATGTTGCTAAATACGTAGGAGAATGTTTGACGTGTTCTAAGGTCAAAGCTGAGCATCAGAAACCATCAGGTCTACTTCAACAACCCGAAATCCCGGAATGGAAATGGGAAAACATTACCATGGATTTCATCACTAAATTGCCAAGGACTGCAAGTGGTTTTGATACTATTTGGGTAATAGTTGATCGTCTCACCAAATCAGCACACTTCCTACCAATAAGAGAAGATGACAAGATGGAGAAGTTAGCACGACTGTATTTGAAGGAAGTCGTCTCCAAACATGGAATACCAATCTCTATTATCTCTGATAGGGATGGCAGATTTATTTCAAGATTCTGGCAGACATTACAGCAAGCATTAGGAACTCGTCTAGACATGAGTACTGCCTATCATCCACAAACTGATGGGCAGAGCAAAAGGACGATACAAACGCTTGAAGACATGCTACGAGCATGTGTTATTGATTTCGGAAACAGTTGGGATCGACATCTACCGTTAGCAGAATTTTCCTACAACAACAGCTACCATTCAAGCATTGAGATGGCGCCGTTTGAAGCACTTTATGGTAGAAAGTGCAGGTCTTCGATTTGTTGGAGTGAGGTGGGGGATAGACAGATTACGGGTCCGGAGATTATACAAGAAACTACCGAGAAGATCATCCAAATTCAACAACGGTTGAAAACCGCCCAAAGTCGACAAAAGAGCTACGCTGACATTAAAAGAAAAGATATAGAATTTGAAATTGGAGAGATGGTCATGCTTAAAGTTTCACCTTGGAAAGGCGTTGTTCGATTTGGTAAACGAGGGAAATTAAATCCAAGGTATATTGGACCATTCAAGATTATTGATCGTGTCGGACCAGTAGCTTACCGACTTGAGTTACCTCAACAACTCGTGGTCGTACATAACACTTTCCACGTCTCGAATTTGAAGAAATGTTTTGCTAAAGAAGATCTCACTATTCCGTTAGATGAAATCCAAATCAACGAAAAACTCCAATTCATCGAAGAACCCGTCGAAATAATGGATCGTGAGGTTAAAAGACTTAAGCAAAACAAGATACCAATTGTTAAGGTTCGATGGAATGCTCGTAGAGGACCCGAGTTCACCTAGGAGCGTGAAGATCAGATGAAGAAGAAATACCCGCATCTATTTCCAGAAGATTCGTCAACACCTTCAACAGCTTAAAATTTCGGGACGAAATTTATTTAACGGGTAGGTACTGTAGTGACCCGAACTTTTCCATGTTTATATATATTAATTGAGATTGATGTTTACATGATTAAATGTTTCCAACATGTTAAGCAATCAAACTTGTTAAGACTTGATTAATTGAAATAGGTTTCATATAGACAATTGACCACCCAAGTTGACCGGTGATTCACGAACGTTAAAACTTGTAAAAAAAAACTATATGATGACATATATATGGTTATATATATAGTTAACATGATATTATGATAAGTAAACATATCATTAATTATATTAACAATGAACTACATATGTAAAAACAAGACTACTAACTTAATGATTTTGAAACGAGACATATATGTAACGTTTATCGTTGTAACGACATTTAATGTATATATATCATATTAAGAGATATTTGTACATCATAATATCATGATAATATAATAATTTAAAATCTCTTTTGATATTATAAACATTGGGTTAACAACATTTAACAAGATCGTTAACCTAAAGGTTTCAAAACAACACTTACATGTAACGACTAACGATGACTTAACGACTCAGTTAAAATGTATATACATGTAGTGTTTTAATATGTATTTATACACTTTTGAAAGACTTCAATACACTTATCAAAATACTTCTACTTAATAAAAATGCTTACAATTACATTCTCGTTCAGTTTCATCAACAATTCTACTCGTATGCACCCGTATTCGTACTCGTACAATACACAGCTTTTAGATGTATGTACTCTTGGTATATACACTCCAATGATCAGCTCTTAGCAGCCCATGTGAGTCACCTAACACATGTGAGAACCATCATTTGGCAACTAGCATGAAATATCTCATAAGATTACAAAAATATGAGTAATCATTCATGACTTATTTACATGAAAACAAAATTACATATCCTTTATATCTAATCCATACACCAACGACCAAAAACACCTACAAACACTTTCATTCTTCAATTTTCTTCATCTAATTGAACTCTCTCAAGTTCTATCTTCAAGTTCTAAGTGTTCTTCATAAATTCCAAAAGTTCTAGTTTCATAAAATCAAGAATACTTTCAAGTTTGCTAGCTCACTTCCAATCTTGTAAGGTGATCATCCAACCTCAAGAAATCTTTGTTTCTTACAGTAGATTATCATTCTAATACAAGGTAATAATCATATTCAAACTTTGGTTCAATTTCTATAACTATAACAATCTTATTTCAAGTGATGATCTTACTTGAACTTGTTTTCGTGTCATGATTTTGCTTCAAGAACTTTGAGCCATCCAAGGATCCATTGAAGCTAGATCCATTTTTCTCTTTTCCAGTAGGTTCATCCAAGGAACTTAAGGTAGTAATGATGTTCATAACATCATTCGATTCATACATATAAAGCTATCTTATTCGAAGGTTTAAACTTGTAATCACTAGAACATAGTTTAGTTAATTCTAAACTTGTTCGCAAACAAAAGTTAATCCTTCTAACTTGACTTTTAAAATCAACTAAACACATGTTCTATATCTATATGATATGCTAACTTAATGATTTAAAACCTGGAAACACGAAAAACACCGTAAAACCGGATTTACGCCGTCGTAGTAACACCGCGGGCTGTTTTGGGTTAGTTAATTAAAAACTATGATAAACTTTGATTTAAAAGTTGTTATTCTGAGAAAATGATTTTTATTATGAACATGAAACTATATCCAAAAATTATGGTTAAACTCAAAGTGGAAGTATGTTTTCTAAAATGGTCATCTAGACGTCGTTCTTTCGACTGAAATGACTACCTTTACAAAAACGACTTGTAACTTATTTTTCCGACTAGAAACCTATACTTTTTTGGTTTAGATTCATAAAATAGAGTTCAATATGAAACCATAGCAATTTGATTCACTCAAAACGGATTTAAAATGAAGAAGTTATGGGTAAAACAAGATTGGATAATTTTTCTCATTTTAGCTACGTGAAAATTGGTAACAAATCTATTCCAACCATAACTTAATCAACTTGTATTATATATTATGTAATCTTGAGATACCATAGACACGTATACAATGTTTCGACCTATCATGTCGACACATCTATATATATTTCGGAACAACCATAGACACTCTATATGTGAATGTTGGAGTTAGCTATACAGGGTTGAGGTTGATTCCAAAATATATATAGTTTGAGTTGTGATCAATACTGAGATACGTATACACTGGGTCGTGGATTGATTCAAGATAATATTTATCGATTTATTTCTGTACATCTAACTGTGGACAACTAGTTGTAGGTTACTAGCGAGGACAGCTGACTTAATAAACTTAAAACATCAAAATATATTAAAAGTGTTGTAAATATATTTTGAACATACTTTGATATATATGTATATATTGTTATAGGTTCGTGAATCAACCAGTGGCCAAGTCTTACTTCCCGACGAAGTATAAATCTGTGAAAGTGAGTTATAGTCCCACTTTTAAAATCTAATATTTTTGGGATGAGAATACATGCAGGTTTTATAAATGATTTACAAAATAGACACAAGTACGTGAAACTACATTCTATGGTTGAATTATCGAAATCGAATATGCCCCTTTTTATTAAGTCTGGTAATCTAAGAATTAGGGAACAGACACCCTAATTGACGCGAATCCTAAAGATAGATCTATTGGGCCTAACAAACCCCATCCAAAGTACCGGATGCTTTAGTACTTCGAAATTTATATCATATCCGAAGGGTGTCCCGGAATGATGGGGATATTCTTATATATGCATCTTGTTATTGTCGGTTACCAGGTGTTCACCATATGAATGATTTTTATCTCTATGTATGGGATGTGTATTGAAATATGAAATCTTGTGGTCTATTGTTACGATTTGATATATATAGGTTAAACCTATAACTCACCAACATTTTTGTTGACGTTTTAAGCATGTTTATTCTCAGGTGATTATTAAGAGCTTCCGCTGTCGCATACTTAAATAAGGACAAGATTTGGAGTCCATGCTTGTATGATATTATGTAAAAACTGCATTCAAGAAACTTATTTTGTTGTAACATATTTGTATTGTAAACCATTATGTAATGGTCGTGTGTAAACAGGATATTTTAGATTATCATTATTTGATAATCTACGTAAAGCTTTTTAAACCTTTATTGATGAAATAAAGGTTATGGTTTGTTTAAAAATGAATGCAGTCTTTGAAAAACGTCTCATATAGAGGTCAAAACCTCGCAACGAAATCAATTAATATGGAACGTTTTTAATCAATAAGAACGGGACATTTCACTAAGAATGGTCGACCTAAAATTAGAGGAATTTTTGGGTCCTCTTCTATGTCAATGACAATGAATTCGACTAGAAAGGTTAAATTACCCACTTGAACGGGTAGGTCATCAGCAATTCCAACTGGGTGCTTAATGGTTTGATCAAAGAGTCGAACACTCATTTTCGTTGGACTTAACTCACCTACTCCTAATCTCTTATATAATGAAAGAGGCATAACACTTATACTCGCACCTAAATCTGCTAGTGCATCATACAAGACACAATCACTAAGTAGACAAGGAACAATAAATTCACCCGGATCACCCAACCTGGGTGGAGGTTTTGGTGGAACTGTCTTCACCGGGTTTACTTTTACGGTTTTTGTTTCTTATACCTTCTTATTTTTCTTCTTCTTTCCAGAGATTTCACAAACTTTATTACCTATTACTTGCTCATACTCAACTCTTTTTCTTGGAAACGGGATGGGTGGTCTGTATGGTGCCACCACTGGGTTTACATACTCGAGTGGTGGTGGTGTTGTAACTTCTTCATCGTTACTCACATCTAAAACCTACCCATCTTCTGCTGATGGTTTTTTAGAATTTGTTGATACCATATTAACATTCTCTTTTCGAGGATTTACTTCAGTATCACTCGGTAGCTTTCCTTGTTCCCTCTCACTCATCATGCTAGCAAGAGTACCTACGTGTTTTTCTAGATTCAAAATGGAAGCTTGTTGAGTTCTTAATGACTGATCAAACCTCTCATTTGTTTGGGTTTGAGATGTTATATATTGTGTTTGAGATTCCATTAGCTTTGCCATCATCTCTTCCAGATTTGGCTTTTTCTCGTCGGTTTGTTGTGATGGTTTATATAAGCCAGGTCTTTGTTGATTGAAAGTGTTGTTTTGAGTTGGTTGGTTATTTGGACCTTGTTGGTTATATGAGTTATTGTTTGGTCCATTTGGATTGTAAAGAATGTTTTGATTTCGATTAAAGTTTGGCCTTGGCGGTTGATAATTATTTTGATAATTATTTCCCGGCCTTTGGTTCATGTAGGAAACATTCTCACGTTGTTCCATCGTTTGCTCGATGTGACAATCTTTCGTTAAGTGTGGTCCACCGCATTGCTCATAACTGATTCGAATTACGTGAATATCTTTATTCATCTTTTCCATTCGTCTCTCGAAAGCATCTATTTTTGCGGAAACGGAATCAAAGTCATGGCTAGAATCGGCTCTAGCCGCTTTAGATGAATGAAAAATATCTTTTTCCTGATGCCACTCATGTGAGTGGGAGGCTGTGTTATCAGTGATTTTGTGAGCTTCAGTTGTGGTTTTCTTCATAAAGGAACCACCAGCTGCTATATTGATGTCTTTTCGTGTAGCAATGTCGATACCTTGGTAGAATATTTGTACTATTTGATAAGTATCTAAACCGTGCTGAGGACATCCTCTCAACAACTTTCCAAATCTTGTCCACGCCTCATATAGAGTTTCATTTGACTTCTGCGTGAACGTAACAATTTCTCCTTGAAGTCTTACGGCTTTAGATGCCGGAAAGAATTGTTTAAGAAATTTTTCAACCAAAACGTCCCATGTATCAATCGCCCCTTCAGGCAACGATTCTAACCAATCTTTGGCTTCTCCCTTTAAAGTCCAGGGAAATAACATGAGATAGATATGTTCATCCTCCACTTCTCTAATTTTGAATAGAGTACAGATCATATTAAAGGCTCGAAGATGTTCGTTTGGATCTTCTTTTGGAGTACCACTATATTGGCATTGATTAGTTACCATGTGTAGGATTTGTCCTTTGATTTCATAATCTGGCGCATTAATGTCTGGCTTAATAATGGCGTGACCTTGGCCAGTGCGTTTAGCTCTCATTCGGTCTTCCATACTTAGAGGTTCCAGATTCTCCATAATTGAATTTGTTGAATCTGAATCACTATAGGATTCTGATTTAATGGTTGGTTCCTCGACAATTTCTGTTTGAATGATTGGTGGTTTCGGAGGAAAGATTAATAGTTCAGGATCTATGAATTGTCCCTGAATATTCTCCGGATTCTCAATTGTGAGGTCTGGTTCAAAAAATGGATTATCGGAAATTTGAATTAGAGTACTTGGTCGACTGGATGACGATTCTAAAGAAAAATCAACGGCGACAATATTTGCTAGATGTCTTGATCGAGTTACAGGTGGTGAACGTATGAAAGGTGGTGAACGTTTTGCTCGGTGCATTCACAGAATATCCTATTAGTTATAAAAGATAAAAATTATATAAGTTATCAAATTAATAGACTTTTCTGCTTTTGCCCACGTTCCGAATAGCCAATAGATGCAGCAGGGAGCCAGAACCCTTTAAATCGGAAGCTCACAACTCAGCCACTAACAAATCCAACTATTACTACGAAGCAGAAAATTTAGGATGTCTATCAATTTAACTCTTAAAATAATTTTTCGTTGGAATTTAAAGAAATTAGAGAGAAGAAATAGAAAATTCTATGTCCTAAAAACTAGAGCGTCGAGAAATAAGAAAGAAAATGACTGCGCGTCGAAAAACGTCGAAAAATAAAAGGTCGAAAAATAATAGAAAGAACGTAGCGCGTCGAAACTTAAAAAGGAACTAAAAACTAAGAATTAAAAGTTGCGTCTAAAAATATTAAAGCTTAGAGAAATACTTTATCCCAAAACGTCAATAACTTAAAAAGGTACTAAAATATAAAAACGGCGTCGCAAAATTCTAAAGCACATAAATCTTAGTCTAAAGAAAAAGTACTTAAGGGATTTTACGGCAAAGCCTAAAATTGTAGAAATAAAAATAACTACGGTAAAAACTATGACTTAAAACTAAATACGAGCGAAAAATACAAATATTACGCTAAAATAAATTAAAAGTTACAAAATATAAAAATAATCTTAAAGTTGTATAAAGTACCCTAAACTGGTCGGACTAGGTTACCAGACCAGTCAAATCACCTCATGCGATCGCATGAGGTGTTAGTTGATTTTCCATGCGATCGCATGGCTTGCGAATTCGAGCCAGACTTTGGGCTGCTACAGTGATCGGGCCGAGTGGTTTACTATTTTTTTTTCTGTTTTAGATTATATAAAGTAAATATATAACTTAAATACAAATTTAATTTTAAAAACTAAAATAAAAATACTTTTTAACTTTATATATATTTAACAACTCTTAAAAACAAATATATAAATTTTTTATATTTTCTTTTTATATTTTTGTATTTTTATTTAAAACGTACATTTTTTATATAAAGAACTTAATAATAAAAAAAACTTTTTTTTTATATAGCGTTGCGCTTTCGGCGTTTAAGCAAGAATTTCCCCGGCAGCGGCGCCAAAAATACTTGATGTGTGCGAGGTGTACTAGGAAATAGTTATATTTTTTTCAACGAAATACTATTAAATACGATACAATTTTACACAAGATATTTATTTATTTATAGAATGGATATACCTAAACCTTGCTACAACACTTATAGGCAGTGTACCTAATCGTACAGTAGTGTAGTTTTTAGTAAGTCCGGTTCGTTCCACAGGAATCTTTTAAACAAGCTTAACGCTATATTTTTAACTTATAATTGTAAAAATACAAAAATATATATAAGTAGTGTTATTATTATAAAAGGGGGTTTTTACCGTTTAATGACCAGTTTGTCGATTTTAAAACTTTAGTCGCAGTTAAAACCTAATGTAAAATATTAATTATTTAAAAGACTTAATTTAAAACGTAAAGTAAATAACGATAATGAAATTGCGATAAATAAAAGTGCGATAAAATAAAATTGCGATAATTAAAGAGTACGATAATTAAAAATGCAATTAAATAAAATAACAATAAATAAAAGTACGATAATTAAAAGTGCAATTAAATATGAAATATATAAATTATGCTTATTTAAACTTCCGTAATCATGATGTTTGACGTGTTGATTTTAGTTTATTCCCATGGGTTAATTGTCCTTTGTCCTGGATTATTTGATATGTCCATACGGATTTGTCCATAATAGTCCATCAGTCATAATCATAAAGTGTGAAAGTCTTCGTCAAATTATTCTTATTCTCGAAGTCAAATACTCCAACTAATTGGGGATTCGAATTGTAACAAGGTCTTAATACTTTGTTTAATGAATACACCAGGTTATCGACTGCGTGTAAACCAAGGTTTTACTACTTTGTTAACAATTACACCAATTACCCTTGAATGTAATCTAACCCTGTTTCAACAAGTCTATTAACTATTAATCCAATCCCGTGTTCGGTAAAATGAATAATTATTGGTATTTATAGATATCCCGCCCATCGTACCCAGTCAAGCGTATGTGGTTATATATAAATACGTCAAATTATAAGTCTATATATTAAATCAACGAGGTATCATTTAGTTAATATAAAACCCATTAATAGCCCATAGTCTAATTTCTACAAGTGTCGTTCTTTTGTCCAAACCCCAATTATGGTACAAAGCCCAATTACCCAATTTTAATATTTAGCCCAACATCACGATTACTTCGGCATTAAATAAGCATAATAATAACTTAGCTACGAGACATTAAATTAAAAATAACATTAACCATAACTTACAGTGATTAAAAATAGCGTAGCGTTACACGGACAGAATTTCGACTTATACCCTTACAACATTCGCTAACATACCCTTATTATTAGAATTAAAATTAAAATTAAAATTATAATATATATATATATATATATATATATATATATATATATATATATATATATATATATATATATATATATATATATATATATATATATATATATATATATATATACGTGATAGATAGAGAGATGGATGAAGGATATATAAACTGAGCCAAAACACGCGAATTTATAGGGGTGTGGCCTATCACCTACTGCCATGCGATCGTATGGAATTTGTTCTTCCAGGCCATGCGATCGCATGGCCAGCTTTTCCAGGTCACATGTCTTTGTTTGCATTCTGCCGACGATTTATATAAATATATATAATATATAAATAATTTTAAGAATTATTTAAATATTATATTATATTTATGTGCATAGTTGACTTGTAATTTTTAGTCCGTTGCGTCGAGCTTTGAGAGTTGACTTTGGTCCCGGTTTCGGATATTCGAACGTCCTTGCGTACAATTTAATATCTTGTATTTTGCATTTCGCTTCTTGTACTATTGTAATTTTGAGACGTTTCTCACCAATAATTTGAACCATTTTGATTGTACTTTGTACTTTTGAGTTTTTTGGTCGTTTGCGTCTTCAATTCGTCGAATCTGTCTTTTGTCTTCACCTTTTATTATTTAAACGAATATCACTTGTAAATAGAACAGTTGCAACTAAAAGCTTGTCTTTCTTGAGGGATAATGCTATGAAATATATGTTCGTTTTTAGCATTATCACCATACCACCACTAACAAGAAAACGACGTGCCCGTGCAAAGGTGCATATCGACACTAGTCTTCTACGCTTATCCCCGTGAATAATTAACTCTCCCCCACTTGGGGTCTTCACACGAATAAATTTTTCATGGCATGCAATATCGGCTCTATTATGATCGAGCCAATCCATACCAACAACGATATCAAAATCACCCAAATCATCGGGATAAGATCAATCTTAAAGTTTTCGGCACTAAAAACGACATCACAATTTTTACACACATCAACCACTAGCACCGTCTTGTCGTCCGCTATTTCGACTTCTACCGGACGACTTAACTTAGCTAACGGTCTATTAAGTCTAGGCACAAATTTTAGAGACACAAACGACAAATTGCACCACTATCAAATAGAATCCTTGTTGGATTAGAGTTAACCATGAAAGTACCTGAGACAACTTCGTTGGATGGTTTGGCTTCATCATTGGTCATCAAATAATTTCGTCCCCTAGCCGTACCCACCGCCTTCTCCAACTTCTTAACATTATCGTTGCGCAAGTCAGGACACTCCGGCCTCTTGTGCCCTTCTTTACCACAATTATAACAAGTGACTTTGGTTGTAGAAGATGGGTTGGTGCAATCACGGGTCATATACCCCTTTCGTCCACAATTGTGACAAGAATAACGGAATTCTCCGGGAACACTCTTCTTCACACTACCGACGCTCTCGGTTGCACCTTTACCTTTCTTGTTCGAATAACTAGTAGCTTCAAACTTCCTCTTGCCAAAAGTAAAGCCACTCTTTCTCAACACAAGCACCTCAAAACCTTTGGCCATATTAAACAACTCATCAAAGCTCTTCACCACGTTTACACTAATCTTCTCTTGATAACTATCATTCAAGATTCGATAGAAATCTTCTTTCAACATTTTATCATTCCCGACATACTCCGGGAAAAATTGGGTCTTGAAAAAAAACACCGACTTGAGAGTGTTCAAATCCATCGACCCTTGCCTCAAGGAACGTAACTCATCCTTAAGCCTAGTAAGATCGGTCGAAGTTCGGTACTCAACGAAAAACTCCGCCTTGAATTCATCCCATGTGAACTCCATACATTGTTCTTCGCCATAAACTTGGATTTTCGCGTCCCACCACAATTTAGCATCACCCCTCAACATACTACACCCGTACCTTGTCTTCTTATCGAGAGGACATTCACAAGTACGGAAGGCCCCCTCTATATCGGAGATCCATCGGGCACTCTTAAGAGGGTCTCTTTCACCTTCAAAGGTGGGAGGTTGAGAATCCTTGAAATTCTTATAGAAAAAGTCCCGTCTTCCCACATTATCTTCGTGAAGAATGGCCTTAACTGTTCCTTTACCATATTGACTATTTGCTCGTCAATCGTGTCTAGGAACATCTTCTTAACATCTTCAAGAAACTCCTCTTTTTGACATTTAATGATGGCCTCAACTTTGGCCGTGAACTCAACGTCCTCACTCGTACTTCCGTCATTGGTGTCGTGTCCATTTCTCATCTTCATTCTATAAAACGGAAAAGATTAAACAACGAAACGATAGGACTTAACACATATGTATATATACATATACACCACACTACCCCATCTTGCTCAACAATCGTCGTACATCGCTTGTTTGACACGATTTGAACCCGTAACAATGGTAACTAATCATTGTTACGCGAGCACGTCGCATTAACTTGCTAGTACAACGTCTATCTCGCTTGATGATTGCTAATACAACACAAAATAATTCGCGCAAGGTTAGTTCACATAAACCTAAGCACTAACAATTTCCGATCCGACCCAAAGTCCTACAAGTCCCGCATAAAGCGTACACACAATAAAGTCTAAGTCTAGACACCAATCTCAAGTCGCCTAAATCCCTTAGACCATGCTCTGATACCACTTGTAACAACCCGACTTCGCTTTACCGAAAACACACTACAAAAAAAAAAAATTCTGGTGCAGCACAACTGGACGGCATCCAGATTTCTGGACGGCGTCCAGCAGATCTGGACGGCGTCCAAATTTCCTTCTAGCTGATGTCCCCGGGTCCAACTTACACGATCGGAAGTCCCGCTTCCCGACACTTTTAAACGAAAACCTTTTCACAACATAACTCAATATAATAAACTAAGAGGTTTTCATCATCAAAACAAGTTTTACATCACCGGGCCCACATCGGCCCGAATTACGCGTTTTGTTCAGAAATACAAGTTTCGACCATACTAGTTTAATTTCTAAACGACACTAGAGCATGGTGTTTGGGGTTAAACTACCCAAATCTTGGCCGAACTTCCAAAAGCTACCCAAAAGCATCCCCTATCAAAATAAGCGGGAGACCACTAATCTAACCGAATACCTTTTCCTTTGTCCGCGCCAGAGCCTAAAAAGGTAAACAACGAGAGGGTAAGCTAACGCTTAGTGAATGCAATAATTATACATATACATATATAACCTACTTACTTGCATCACTTACACAATACCATACACGGGCTAGCAATTCTACAACCATGCAAAACATTATGCATATAACAATAACCGTAATTTACAATGAGCTAGCAATACCAAAAGCATATAGTTCATAATTAAATATGCTAACACAAAATTCGTACAACCATGGTTAACCAAACGAATAAGGGAACGGTACTTAAAAGACCGTCGGAGTTCATAACATCCATTAGTGTTACTTAAACACCGCGTAATCACTAATTCCCCGGGTGATGTCTTGAACAACGCGACTCACTCACCCCCATGACAATGTGGCTTCTTGAACAACGCGACGAATCCACATGTCAATCAAAACAATGAGTGGTGCCTTGAACACCGCGGCATCCACTCCCATGACAATGTGGTGCCTTGAACACCGCGGCATCCACATGTCAATCAACCAATGAGTAGTGTCTTAAACACCGCGACAATACTACTCGTTACTTAGAATGTAGTGTCTTGAACAACGCGACAATGCCACATTCATACAACACAAATAAATACATTATATACGGACACGCATAATTATTCCACTCACCTTACGCCTTTGGTGAATCAATAAACCAAGCTCGCGGCTTCAAGGTAAAGTACCTATTACATTATGCACATATATCAATCATTCATTCAAGTTGGTCAACCAACTCACTCACCATCCTTAGGTCATTTTGACCCTTGGTGCAATTTCGACCCATTTGCACACTTAACCCTAATATTGGGTCAACTTTGCCAGAAACCCTAACTCTAGCCATTTATGGTCTTAATACACATATAATCACAAAGTTATCTCATTTTCACACTAACAAGACAACTTAGGTCATCAAAGACCCGTTTTACCCATTCGAGGTTTCCACACCCATTCGGGTCACCACATGCCCAAATAGCACCCATTTACTTAACATCTAGGTGTACTAGTGGTTAACTAACCAATTTAAGACTCATAACTCATTTACCATTTCAAAACCCTAGGTTAGTCATCCTTTGAGTCTTCATGACTCAAACTTATCCAAAATCCCCAAATCACTAACAAATGGGTTTTATACACATCACTAACCCAAACCCTAACCCTTAAACAATTAATAGTAAGGAAATTAAGGTTAAGACTTACCACTACAATCAAAATGTAGCTAGTGGGGAGATGAACAACTTTAATGCTCGAGCTCTAACCCGAAACAAGCTTCTTCTTCTTCGATTTGAGCTTTCTCACACTTGAATCACACTCTCTCTCTAGAATTGAAGTGGATGAAGTTTAGTGGTTGTAAATGGAGTAAATGAGGCTCCACAAACTGATCTAGGGCCTTAAAGTCATCCACAATATGAAATTACCAAGTTACCCCTTTTAAATATCAAAAACACAAAAACAGGCTCGTCAGGCCATCTGGACGGCGTCCGGAATTCTGGACGGCGTCCAGCCCTTCAAACTGGGACGGTGTCCCACCCTGTTAGACGGCGTCCCACCCTGTTGGACAGCGTCCAACATAACAGGGAAAAAATTGATCTTACAGATTCAGCGTTTATTATCAAAAGGTTAAAAGCAATAAAAATAAAACTGTACATATTTACCTATGAGAAAGAATTCTCAGAGACCTGCTATAGCCGACTCATAGGAGATTCGTGTAATTTGATTTTCCATAGCTACATAAGCGTAACCTCGATTCTTCAATAACTTTTCTTCTAAACATATGAACGGTCCTTCTCTGCATAGAGTAACAAATTCGGTATTTGAATATGTTTGATTGTTCGAATATTTACCTTCGTGTGACCATTTTACGCGTTTATGACATCTTTCAAGGTGTCGTTCTCTTCTTTTTGTTGTGAATTTTGATTTTCCTTTTACCAAAATGTATCTTATTATGATTGTTCCTGAGTTCTCTCCTTACTTCGTCCATTTTGACTCTTATGAAGGATACCACTTCACTCAGGAGGATGTTATTATTACGTTTAGTAATCAAAGCGTGTAGTAGTAGACCATGGTTCAGATCAAAGGAATTCTTCATCTCGTAAAACCTAAAAAAAAATAAAAATTCAGAATGGGGGGAGAAGATTAGTTCTTTAGGGTCTGCTAGGGAAAGACCATTCGGATTCCATTCTCGAGAACTACACGAAAACAGAAAATCTAACTCTAACAGAAATTCATATTACCCTAAAAAGATTCGAATCTTCCCACACTTAGTTAGTTGTGGTGTCGAAATTGTGATTAACTTCATTTTCAACTTCCATTGGCTAATCTATGTAATGTTTAACTCTGTGACCATTAACCTTAAATTTAATCCCATTTGAATTTATTAATTCTACTGTTCCATATGGAAAAACTCTTTTGAATATGAATGGTCCAGACCATCTTGATTTCAATTTTCCAGGAAATAGCTTGAATCGTGAATTGAAAAGAAGAACTCTGTCTCCTTCTTTTATCATGCCATTTCTTCGTTCTTTCTTTATAGATTAACGAATTTTCATATGCATCATGTCTTAATTCTTCTAATTCGTTTAGTTGACTTAACCGTAGACGTCCGGCTTCATGCAAATCAAGATTACATGTCTTCAAAGCCCAAAATGTTTTGTGCTCAATTTCTACTGGAAGATGACATGCTTTTTCGTAAACGAGTTTAAAAGGTGTGGTTCCAATTGGAGTTTTGTAGGCTGTTCTAAAAGCCCAGAGTGCATCCTCCAATTTCATGGACCATTCCTTCGGATTTGATCCTACGGTTTTCTCTAGAATACGTTTTAATGCTCGGTTGGTATTTTCAACTTGTCCACTTGTTTGTAGATGATAAGCGGTTGAGATATTATGAGTTACTCCATATCTTTTAAGAACTTTCTCAAGTTGATTATTACAAAAATGAGTACCCCGATCACTTATTAAAGCTTTTGGTGTTCCGAACCTAGCAAAAGACATTTTAAAAAGTTAACTACAACTCGTGCATCGTTAGTTAGGAGAGCTTGTGCTTCCACCCATTTAGATACATAATCAATGGCAACGAGAATATAGAGATTATTATGAGATTTTGGAAATGGACCCATAAAGTCAATACCCCAAACGTCAAATATTTCACATACTTGAATGACATTTTGTGGCATTTTATCACGTTGACTTATTTTTTCGGCCCTTTGACAAGCATTACAGGATTTACAGAGAAGGTGTGCGTTTTTGAAAATTGTAGGCCAATAGAATCCAGCGTCGTAGACTTTCCTTGCTGTGAGTTGAGGCCCATAATGCCCTCATGTTGGTCCTGTGTGACAATGGTTTAAGATTTGACTAGCTTCGTCTCCGAATACACATCGGCGTATTATTCCATCGAGACAACTTTTAAACAAATGTGGATCTTCCCAAAAATAGTGTTTTATATCACTAAATAATTTCTTTCGTTTTTGGTACGAAAACCCTTTTTCAAGGAATCCACATACTAAGTAGTTTGCATAGTCTACAAACCATGGAATTTCATTATAATCGATTTTCAAAATATATTCATCAGGAAAGTTATCTTGTATAGCCGATTCATTTAGAACTTCTAATTCGGGATTTTCAAGACGAGAAAGATGATCAGCTGCGAGATTTTCTGCTCCCTTTTTGTCTCGGATTTCAATATCGAACTCTTGTGTGACGTCCTAGAAAATTTCGACTTATTTTGAATCAAATTATCGATAGAATTTAATATTTTCGACACGATAAGCAAAGTCTGTAATGTTGAGTCTCGAAAATTTTGAACTATTTTCATATATCCATTTGACTTTCGACTATTTTCGACGATTCACGAACAATAAATTATAATTAAATATATATGTAAATATTGTTCCATTTTTTTTTAAAAAAATAAATTTTTGTTTAATGGGCCATCCTAAAATTTACAAGTCTATTTTATTTTTATAAAAAAAAAACTAACCAGCATCGTATATTTATTCAGGTATTGTTCTTTTGCTTTGTTAATTTAATGTTATGTTATTATTTTTAAATCATGTTATATAAATATGCAATTAATGATGTTTTAGGACTTATGAGAATGTTTTTATGTTTAAATGTTGAGACGTTTCAAAGGTTAGGCAACGATTAATGATATTAATAATGAGGTGGGCAATTAATATAGAAACTATGAGTGTGGTGGTTGAATGGTTATGACCTTGGCCTTCCATAGTGGTCATGGGTTCGATTTCAGGCACCCACAGTTATTCACTCATGGCCACGGAGGTTCGCCTGCAATGACTCCGGGTTGCTCGCGTAGCGTGTAGTCACCCTGGGATTAGTCAAGTTGACTGTTTAGATACCCAGGTTAAAAAAAAAAATAATAATAATAATAATAATAAAAAAAATTAATATAAATAGAGTATATAAATTAAGAGTAGATGGGCAAATATCAAAATTTCCTTTTGCCTTATCTTTCTAGTTACTTTCACATGACCAACTCACAAGAGTGTGCTAATCCTCTTGTCTTTTTTTTTTCTTTCCTTGAGTTGTCAATCAAGAAAAAATCCCAAAATTTGGACTCGTATTACGGCTGGCTTCCTGAGCAAAAATAAATAATAAAACATATTAGCCTCTTGTCTCTTATCCCCTCAAATAATATACGTAGTATGTGATATATATACTAAAAGTAATGTGATCTACTTTTTCGCTTGTGTCGTCTACCAGAGGCCCAAACAAAGAAATTGATAAATAAAATAAACCTCTCATCCTTAATAATAATAGTACGCTCGTAGATTTACGAAAATGGATATCAAGTGCCAAGTTAGAAGTTGAAACTAAATTAAAAAGAAAAAAAAATTTAAATATAAAAATCTAAAACCAATCAATGCGATAATTATTGTATTGAAATAGTTGGATCCACTAATTACTAAAATTAATTAATGCAACTTGTCGTTTATGCTCTAAAAATCGAGTTTTGTTCCCCACTAGTTTTCCTTCATGCCATTCAAGTTTGAAACAAGTGTAAATTATATATTATATGTTAATATTTAATTAATAATATTATTACTGTATTATATGTAGTATTACTGTATGATATTATAATTATATTACATCCACTTAATATTATTAGGTGTAATTATTTGACAATTTATGGCTTAACCAATGATTATATTAATTTATATTTTATCGAAATTATGATATCAAAATTGTGTCGGCAGAAATAACAAGAAGTGACAGTTGGCATATATGTTTCACACATTTAAAACTTTAGAAGTATTTAATTAATAATTAATTAATAATAATAATTAATATATGGTACTTCATGAATTATTATATATTACCATTCAATTGTTTTTGTGAAAAACACACTTAATTTCTTTCTTACTCTCAACAAACCCCACCATCATCATCTCATGTCTACCACCTGAAATATCCTCAAGCAAAACCACTTTTTTTTGTTTCCATAACAATCCCACCTCAGTAACACACTGTATATTTTTTTTCTTTGTTGATTTTCTTTACTACTAGAATCAAACCCAAGAACTCATCTACGACCGGCCGTTGTTGTTGCTTCTGGTTCGACCTATACTATTCGAGACACCCCACCTTCATAAAAACCACCCATACATGCGTGTAACAATGGAATCGGTACATACTCTATCCCTTGTAGCATAGACCTAAACACCACTTGCGATCATCACAAGTTTGATACTACTATTTGCTACTTACTACTCGCATCGAAACCAACTTGTTTCTTGTTTCTGTTGTTGACATAAACAACACACAACCCTCACCACTTTTGTTATTTCATTTTTTTTTTGGAACCCATCACCTGCTGAACATACGAGAATCCCAACAAAACCCCACCATAGAATACTACATCCTGCCACTGTTTCGTTTATGTTCTGATCAGAGGTGGAGCAACAATATTTGTTATGGGGGCACGCGCCACTACTCCGTTTCTCATGGCTACTATACTAACTTTATATATATTTTTCAATTCTGTCTACAAATTGGTTGAACTTTTATAAAAAGAAATAATGTTAAGTCATACTTTGTGACTCATATGTGAAATGAATAAGTAGAACACACGTGTCATTTCATTGCAATTTTGGTATTAGAGGACTGTAGCAAAATTTATTCTCGCTGTTTAATTAAAATACAATCAGGCATGTGACATACAAGTATATTTTATTTTCATACATTAATGGTATATCAAAAATTTGAATGTTTAAATTTATAAATATTAATTTATTCAAAAAAAATTTAACTCATTTATTAATTGGTGTTTATGTTCAAGTTTAGGCTTGAGCTCATTTAAGATCAGTTCGAGTCGAGGTTTTAACTAACCTACTTTGAGTATATTAAGAGTAGTACGACTCTTTTACACTTCAATTATTGTGTGCCACCCGTGAATAAGTTGTCTGGCTCCGCCCTTGGTTCTGATCCGGTACACCAAAACAACCATCGAACTACCTTTTTCATGCTATTCAAAAACACTTAGTCTCTAATAAACCATAATCTAATTTAACTACTATCTAAACTACTATTCGATTTCAATCTCCACCCCCATCGAAACCCATTTGTCGCTCACTACTGCTGATGTACGCTTTCGATTTCTGTTGTGATGATTCAATGATGATGATGATTTGATGATGATGATGAGCGTTAATAATGAACCAAAGACCCATGTTCAATCATACTTTTTATTTGATAATGGGCATGTGGGTTACCTGAAGGTTGGGACTGCTAATTGGGCTTGTTAAATTGCTAACTGGGTTACTATATTTTGTTGGGCTAACTGTTATCGGGCCATCATATATTTTAAGAGGTTCGTGAATCCGAGGTGAACTCTGCACTTTTTCAGTGCCGTCATACGCATAATTACTACGAAATACAGAATTGTGAGTTTCATTACTCCGTTTATATATATATATATATATATTTTTGGGCTGAGAATACATGCGCTGTTTTATAAATGTTTTACAAAATAGGCACAAGTACTAAAACTAATTCTATGTGGGTTTAAACCAGAAATATACCCTTAGCTTGGTAACATTAAACTACTTGTCTATGTACGGTAGGCGCGAATCCTAAAGATAGATCTATTGGGCTTGACAAACCCCATCCTGACTATGGGATGCTTTAGTACTTCGAGGTTATTTTAAACACACCTCATCTGGTGTACTTCAGAGGGTAAAACATGAACGTTAAGGCTTGTTACCTAGTGCCTACAGCTTATAGAATACTTTTATACACTTGCGAGTGTACATATATTTATAAACGAAAATCTTGTGGTCTATTAATATATTGAAATGATTGTTATGATAAACCTATGAACTCACCAACCTTTTGGTTGACACTTTTAAGCATGTTTATTCTCAGGTATGAAAGAAATCTTCTGCTGTGCATTTGCTCATATTACATGGAGTCGTTTATGGCATATTTAAGTCAGTACCTCGCAATGGAACCAAATGTTGAAGACTTCGTCCAGGAGGATTAGGACGGGTCATCACAGGTGGTATCAGAGGGTTGGTCCTAGCGAACCAGGTCTTGCATTAGTGTGTCTAACTGATAGTTGTTTAGATGCATTAGTGGGTCTGGACTTCGACCATGTCTACATGTCAAAAGTTTTGCTTATAATTTCGTGTTGAAAATTACCTGCTTATCATCCTTAAGAAATTACCTGCTTATCATTCTAAGTCTAGACACGTCCTACTGCCTTTATTGCATAGATAGTGTATAGACAAATTCATATCTTAGCGTATCTATTACGGAAGACTTTGTCTGATATCTTCCGTAAATTTTTCCGTAACTTAAGGGATCCTGGTACTATATATATCTATGCATATTATGCATTGAGAATACCATCCAACTATCAATTGCTGTCACTAAACTCTCCATACCAAAAATATTTCTTGAGATCGCGTAAGATGACCTCTACGAATCGACCAAGTTCCTCTGACTCCGAAGACAGCGTGACAGGAGCACACCAACCAATCAACTACCGTGATTACTGGAGAAAATGGGGGTAGGTTCGCGACATACTCACCCTATGGAGAAGGGAAGAAGGTACTCCATATCATGAACCGAATCTACCACCTAACCTTGGAGTACTTGACCCGCTCACCGGCGAACCCGTTCGCAACACCGTTTATACCCTTTTTGCAAGGATTTTTCGTCTTGAAACTACCATTAACGGAACTAGAGAAGATATCTGACCTCTACCTCACACAGATAACCAATCAGGGTTAGTAGAAGAAGTTAGAGAACTCCGAGCTCAAGTATTAACTTTAGAAAGCACGGTACACAATTTAAAAGCACCAGCAGTATCACCAACACCAGTAACATCACCAGCCTCAGCACCAACGGCACCAGTACCACCAACAACCCAAGTTTCAACAATCCACACCTCAACATCGCAAACTATACCTCGAGCATAATCATCGTTCTACATGACGTTCTACATCAATTACCTTCGTTCGACATGGTGATTATGTAATCTTTAATTTTTTTTAGGGATTATATATTCTAGTTCTAACGGTAAATCAGATGAGTTAATATCATATTAACTCATTAAAATCCATGATTACATCTGATAAAAATATATATGAAAGTATATTTTCATAAAGATTGTAATTAAAAATTCTTTTGTACAAACTGTTAATGGTGAAAATATTTTAACGGGTAGGTAATACCCTAAAAATATTTAGATTTCACATTAATAAGTTACACTGTACATTCTTCCAATTTGATTCAACAGTCATTTACTATCCTATTTACAACCACCGATATACATATCCGTTCAGCGCAAAATAACCATTTTTCATTCAATTTCATATTTGGATTTTGATCTATCTGAATTCAACAAATGGCATAATGAAGAAAACATTGAACACAATAAAATTTGTTAGAAACAAACAAATTAACTATGAAAATTTTTGTTAAGAATCCACACTAACTGTTCCTAGCTAACTGATTATATTTTATTTATCGCAATTTAATTATCGCAATTTATATTCTCGTAATTTTATTTATCGTCATTTAATTTCTGTTATTTATTTTACGCACTTTAAATATCGGGACACGTATACAAGGTTTTGACATATCATATCGACGCATCTATATATATTATTTGGAATAACCATAGACACTCTATATGCAGTAATGTTGGAGTTAGCTATACAGGGTTGAGGTGATTCTACAATAATATATATAGTTTGAGTTGTGATCGAGTCTGAGACATGTACACGGGTCACGATACATATTAATTAATTCGAATATTATATATTAAATTATATATGAATTATTGGACTGTTAAGTGTGGACTATCGACTATGGACTAATAACATTGGACAATTAAAATGAAATAAAATATTGATTATAATATATGAAACTAAACATTTCTTCAAGTTTGCCACTTGATTTCATCTTAAACATCTTTTGTATCTTGACGATCACAAGCAGCGTTTAATCATCTAAAAACCATCAATATTCTTGAAAACTCTCGGTTTGATAACCAATAATCCAAATCCGTTAACTTTGAAAATGCTGACGAAGCAGCATGTGGTAGATGGTCTAAATGACCAAAAGTTTGATAATAAAGAATGGAATGTTGGGAATGCTCGATAGAAAATTTGTTACTGAAAAACGGTTTGAGCTAACCATGAAGAAGACCAAGGACAAATATAAGGACCAAATCCTATATTCAAAGAATCCAGGTAATTCTAGATCCGATGAAACCTTCAACGAATATCTTGCTCCTTACTCATGCTAAAATCTTGCGAAAAATCTTTCTTCATCAACCTTCGAACTTAGAAATTTCAAAATATCATCATAAATATTCTCGATATTTCTGAGGATATTTTCATAAGTATTCTTGTTCGAAATTATATACCTCTTCGTGCTTTCTGTATTACCTTATATTGGGAACTTCTATAAAATTTAAATATAATTACAAAAGAATTCTGGAGAAGTGTTAAGAATTTGAGCATGAGTTAGTATAATATAATGACACTTGGCCAACATGATTATATTACAGTAAGTCATGCTGAGTTTCTAATGGAATGTGATGATGGTTCACAAATCATAACGTCATCATGTGCCATGTTACATAACTCTTTCATTCTACTTAACTTCTGAACATATCAAGAAAATGTATTCTTGGTGATTCTATCTTCCGTAATGTTGATAAATTTGAAAATCAAATCGTGCTATCACGTTCCTTCCTGCTTAGAACATTATAATCATTTGAAACTCTATATCTACGAATTCTGGATCATTATTCGCTTGACTTAAAGTCAGGAAGAGAAAACAAAAGTATGAAACTCCAAAATATAAAGGGGAATATAAAGCTCGATGACAACACATAAACTACAAACCGTGTATATCAATGTTTATTACAACATAAAGACACGGGAGAATTAAAAACATTATAACCCCAAAGGCGAAGTAGAAGAAAACAGATTCCTCCAGTGGTAAATGAAAAAAAAAGAATGACAGATGCGATAGTTAGGAAAATAACAAAGATCAGAACTGGATTAAGCATTTTCACAATCTTTTGGATGTATGAACTAAGAAAGAAAGTATAGGAATAGTGATAATAATGAAACGGAAGGGTTTAATTTATAATGAAAATATCAGACGTAGCAATCAAGACAGAGGACCACATTTAATTAAAAAGATCCTAATTTCCTTAAATTCCGAAGACTCAGATCTTATTTTAGATTTCGAAGATTTTCTTTTAAATCCCTTGAATTCTGGAATTCAACCAAGACAACATCAAAAGATAAGACGCACCTTAATTTCTAAATTCAATCGTGACTACGTCAAAAGTTAAGATGAAACTTTTCACTCTTTTGTAATAGCTTCACTTATACTCTTCGAGTAATCGAATTGTTTTATCCATATTACTCAACGATGATAAAACTCTATTTTATCAACTCATATTCGTCATGAAAACATTTTTATTGTTCGCCATGACGACCACACTCAAATTTCGGGACGAAATTTCTTTAACAGGTAGGTACTGTGACGACCCAGAAAATTTCGACTTATTTTGAATCAAATTCTCGATAGAATTTAATATTTTCGACACGATAAGCAAAGTCTGTAATGTTGAGTCTCGAAAATTTTGAACTATTTTCATATATCCATTTGACTTTCGACTATTTCCGACGATTCACGAACAATAAATTATAATTAAATATACATGTAAATATTGTTCCATTTTTTTTAAAAAAAAATAAAAATTTTTGTTTAATGGGCCATCCTAAAATTTACAAGTCTATTTTATTTTTATAAAAAAAAAACTAACCTGCATCGTATATTTATTCAGGTATTGTTCTTTTGCTTTGTTAATTTAATGTTATGTTATTATTATTAAATCATGTTATATAAATATGCAATTAATGATGTTTTAGGACTTATGAGAATGTTTTTATGTTTAAATGTTGAGACGTTTCAAAGGTTAGGCAATGATTAATGATATTAATAATGAGGTGGGCAATTAATATAGAAACTATGAGTGTGGTGGTTGAATGGTTATGACCTTGGCCTTCCATAGTGGTCATGGGTTCGATTTCAGGCACCCACAGTTATTCACTCATGGCCACGGAGGTTCGCCTGCAATGACTCCGGGTTGCTCGCGTAGCGTGTAGTCGCCCTGAGATTAGTCAAGTTGATTGTTTAGATACCCAGGTTAAAAAATAATAATAATAATAATAATAATAATAATAATAATAATAATAATAATAATAATAATAATAATAATAAAATTAATATAAATAGAGTATATAAATTAAGAGTAGATGGGCAAATATCAAAATTTCCTTTTGCCTTATCTTTCTAGTTACTTTCACATGACCAACTCACAAGAGTGTGCTAATCCTCTTGTCTTTTTTTTTTCTTTCCTTGAGTTGTCAATCAAGAAAAAATTCCAAAATTTGGACTCGTATTACAGCTGGCTTCCTGAGCAAAAATAAATAATAAAACATATTAGCCTCTTGTCTCTTATCCCCTCAAATAATATACGTAGTATGCGATATATATACTAAAAGTAATGTGATCTACTTTTTCGCTTGTGTCGTCTACCAGAGGCCCAAACAAAGAAATTGATAAATAAAATAAACCTCTCATCCTTAATAATAATAATAGTACGCTCGTAGATTTACGAAAATGGATATCAAGTGCCAAGTTAGAAGTTGAAACTAAATTAAAAAGAAAAAATAATTTAAATATAAAAATCTAAAACCAATCAATGCGATAATTATTTTATTGAAATAGTTGGATCCACTAATTACTAAAATTAATTAATGCAACTTGTCGTTTATGCTCCAAAAATCGAGTTTTGTTCCCCACTAGTTTTCCTTCATGCCATTCAAGTTTGAAACAAGTGTAAATTATATATTATATGTTAATATTTAATTAATAATATTATTACTGTATTATATGTAGTATTACTGTATGATATTATAATTATATTACATCCACTTAATATTATTAGGTGTAATTATTTGACAATTTATGGCTTAACCAATGATTATATTAATTTATATTTTATCGAAATTATGATATCAAAATAGTGTCGGCAGAAATAACAAGAAGTGACAGTTGGCATATATGTTTTACACGTTTAAAACTTTAGAAGTATTTAATTAACAATTAATTAATAATAATAATTAATATATGGTACTTCATGAATTATTATATATTACCATTCAATTGTTTTTGTGAAAAACACACATAATTTCTTTCTTACTCTCAACAAACCCCACCATCATCATCTCATGTCTACCACCTGAAATATCCTCAAGCAAAACCACTTTTTTTGTTTCCATAACAATCCCACCTCAGTAACACATTGTATATTTTTTTTCTTTGTTGATTTTCTTTACTACTAGAATCAAACCCAAGAACTCATCTACGACCGGCCGTTGTTGTTGCTTCTGGTTCGACCTATACTATTCGAGACACCCCACCTTCATAAAAACCACCCATACATGCGTGTAACAATGGAATCGGTACATACTCTATCCCTTGTAGCATAGACCTAAACACCACTTGCGATCATCACAAGTTTGATACTACTATTTGCTACTTACTACTCGCATCGAAACCAACTTGTTTCTTGTTTTTGTTGTTGACATAAACAACACACAACCCTCACCACTTTTGTTATTTCATTTTTTTTTTGTAACCCATCACCTGCTGAACATACGAGAATCCCAACAAAACCCCACCATAGAATACTACATCCTGCCACTGTTTCGTTTATGTTCTGATCAGAGGTGGAGCAACAATATTTGTTATGGGGGCACGCGCCACTACTCCGTTTCTCATGGCTACTATACTAACTTTATATATATATTTCAATTCTGTCTACAAATTGGTTGAACTTTTATAAAAAGAAATAATGTTAAGTCATACTTTGTGACTCATATGTGAAATGATTAAGTAGAACACACGTGTCATTTCATTGCAATTTTGGTATTAGAGGACTGTAGCAAAATTAATTCTCGCTGTTTAATTAAAATAAAATCAGGCATGTGACATACAAGTATATTTTATTTTCATACATTAATGATATATCAAAAATTTGAATGTTTAAATTTATAAATATTAATTTATTCAAAAAAAATTTAACTCATTTATTAATTGGTGTTTATGTTCAAGTTTAGGCTTGAGCTCATTTAAGATCAGTTCGAGTCGAGTTTTTAACTAACCTACTTTGAGTATATTAAGAGTAGTACGACTCTTTTACACTTCAATTATTGTGTGCCACCCGTGAATTAATTGCCTGGCTCCGCCCTTGGTTCTGATCCGGTACACCAAAACAACCATCGAACTACCTTTTTCATGCTATTCGAAAACACTTAGTGTCTAATAAACCATAATCTAATTTAACTACTATCTAAACTACTATTCGATTTCAATCTCCACCCTCATCGAAACCCATTTGTCGCTCACTACTGCTGAAGTACGCTTTCAATTTCTGTTGTGATGATTCAATGATGATGATGATTTGATGATGATGATGAGCGTTAATAATGAACCAAAGACCCATGTTCAATCATACTTTTTGATAATGCTAAAAACGAACATATATTTCATAGCATTATTCCTCAAGAAAGACAAGCTTTTAGTTGCAATTGTTCTATTTAAAAGTGATATTCGTTTAAATAATAAAAGGTGAAGACAAAAGACAGATTCGACGAATTGAAGACGCAAAGGTCCAAAAAGCTCAAAAGTACAAAATACAATCAAAGTGGTTCCAATTATTGATAAGAAACGTCTCGAAATTACAAGAGTACAAGATTTAAAACGCAAAGTACAAGATATTAAATTGTACGCAAGGACGTTCGAAAATCCGGAACCGGGACATAAGTCAACTCTCAACGCTCGACGCAACGGACTAAAAATTACAAGTCAACTATGCACATAAATATAATATAATATTTAAATAATTCTTATAATTATTTATATATTATATAATATATTAAAAATCGTCGGTAAGAAAAAATCCAAAATGTGTGAGCTGGTTTTACAAACTCCGCGAGTTGCGGAGTTTGTAGTGAAAATGGGCAGCGACTCGCGGAGCTTCCCTGGACTAAATCCCTATAAAAGCCAACGCAGTTCGATCGTTTTTAATATCAAATATATCAATCTCTCTATATCTATACGTAATATTTATATTTATAATTTATATTTTAATTTTAATTTTAAATCCTAATAATAAGGGTATGTTAGCGAATGTTGTAAGGGTGTAAGTCGAAATTCTGTCCGTGTAACGCTACGCTATTTTTAATCATTGTAAGTTATGTTTATATTATTTTCATTAATGTCTCGTAGCTAAGTTATTATTATGCTTATTTAATCCGAAGTAATCATGATGTTGGGCTAATTACTAAAATTGGGTAATTGGGCTTTGTACCATAATTGGGGTTTGGATAAAAGAACGACACTTGTGGAAATTAGACTATGGGCTATTAATGGGTTTTATATTAACTAAACAATACCTTGTTAATTTAATATACAAACTTATAATTTGACGTATTTATATATAACCACATACGCTTGACTGGGTACGGTGGGCTGGATATCTATAAATACCAATAATTATTCATTTTACCGGACACGGAACTGGATTAATAGTTAATAGACTTGTTGAAACAGGGGTGAATTACATTCAAGGGTAATTGGTGTAATTGTTAACAAAGTAGTAAAACCTTGGTTTACACGCAGTCGATAACCTGGTGTATTCATTAAACAAAGTATTAAAACCTTGTTACAATTCGAATCCCCAATTAGTTGGAATATTTGACTTCGGGAATAAGAATAATTTGACGAAGGCGTTCGCTCTTTATATTTATGACTGATGGACTATTATGGACAAATCCGTATGGACATATTAAATAATCCAGGATAAAGAACAATTAACCCATGGGCATAAAAATAAAATCAACACATCAAATATCATGATTACAGAAGTTTAAATAAGCATAATTCTTTTATTTCATATTTAATTTCCTTTATTTTATATTTAATTGCACTTCTAATTATCGCACTTTTATTTATTGTTATTGTATTTAATTGCACTTTTAATTATCGTACTTTTTAATTATCGCAAGTTTATTTTATCGCACTTTTATTATTCGCAATTTCATTATCGTTATTTACTTTACGCTTTAAATTAAGTCTTTTATTTATTTAATATTTTACATTTGGTTTTAACCGCGACTAAAGTTTTAAAATTGACAAACCGGTCATTAAACGGTAAAAAACCCCCCTTTATAATAATAATATTACTTATATATATATTTGTATTTTTATAAATTAAACTAATATAGTGTTAAGCTTTGATTAAAAGATTTTCCCTGTGGAACGAACCGGACTTACTAAAAACTACACTACTGTACGATTAGGTACACTGCCTATAAGTGTTGTAACAAGGTTTAAGTATATCCATTCTCTAAATAAATAAATATCTTGTGTAAAATTGTATCGTATTTAATAGTATTTCCTAGTAAAATTTAAGCTATTTTATATACACCTCGCAAAAATATCAAGTATTTTTGGCGCCGCTGCCGGAGAACAATCTAGCTTAAAAGCCGGAAGTGCAACGCTAAATATATAAAAAAAAAGATTTTTATTTTTAGTTTACTTTTATAAAAATACGTTTTTGTAAAAATACGTTTTAAATATTCGAAAATATAAAAATAAAAACAAAAATATAATATTTTTAAGAGTTTGTTAAATATTTAAGTTTTATAAAGTTTCTTTATTTTTATTTTATAAAAATATAAGTTTTATTTAAATATTTTGTGTTTATTTAGAACATAAAATTAAAAACCGAAAAAAAATAAATAAATAAATAAATATATAAATCTAGTTTTAAGATTTTTATTATAAAGTATTTCTATTTTTATTTTAGTTTTTAAAACATAAGTTATTATTTAGTTTTTATAAATATTTTATTTAAATATTTAAACAGAAAAAAAAAGTAAAACGTCGAATTTAAATCAGCCTGTCAATTGAAATTCCAAACCCCGCGACTTGCGGTGTTTGTAGCCACGAGGAACCGTGACTCGCGGAGCCGCCCTGACACGGGCCACACAGAAACCCTAACAGCATTTATTACGGTGTAATTATTATTTATTATTATTATTAACCCTAATTACTTAATTATTATTATAATTAGTTTTAAATTTTTAAATTAAATTGTATTTTAAAGTTTAATTAGTTTAATTAGTTTATAAAATTAATAGTTTCATAAAATAAATAATATAAAAATAATATTTTTATAAAAATTGTACTTTTTACAAATTTTAGTATATTTTTATATTTTGTCCCTTTTTAATTGTTTTAGCGTAATATTTGTGTTTTTCGCTAGTTTTTAGTTTTAAACATATTTTTGCCATAGTTATTTTTACTTCTAGATTTTTAGGCTTTGCCGTAAAATCCCTTAAGTGCTTTTTCTTTAGACTAAGATTTAGGTGCTTTAGAATTTTGCGACGCCTTTTTAAGTTTTAGTACCTTTTTAAGATATTGCCATTTGGGATATAGTTTTACTTGTAAGCTTTAATATTTTTCGACGCCTTTTACCTATGTATCAATTATCATTCCAATTAGTAATCTCAATTTGCGATTATAATTTTAAGTTAGTGATAGTAATAAGGTTGGGTTAGTCGAGTGTTTTTAAGTTCTATAAGTCATTTCTTTTTATTTCTTATTTTTCGACGCCTTTTATTTTTCAACCCTTCTCTTTTTCGATCTTTTTCGACGCGCTCTTTTTCTTTCTTATTTCTCGCTATTCTAGTTTTTAGGACATAGATTTTTATTCTACTTTTTATCTAAATTTCTTAAAATGACGAAAATTTATTTTAAGTGGTTAAATTGATAGACATCAAAATTTTCTGGTTCGTAGTAATAGTTGGATTTGTACGTGGACCGGGTTATTGGAGCCAAAAAGTCCTCAATTATATTGAGACCAAACGAATCCTGCCCCTCTGCTGCATCTTTTGGCTATTCGAAACGTGGGAAAAATCAGAAAAGTCTATTAATTGGATAACTTATATAATTTTTCTTTCCTTTTTAAAAACTAATAGGATATTCAGTGAATGTACCGAGCAAGACGTTCACCACCTTTTATACGTTCACCACCTGTAACTAGATCAAGACATTTAGCAAATATTACCGTCGTTGATTTTTCTTTAGAATCGTCATCCAGTCGACCAAGTACTCCAATCCAAATTTCCGATAATCCATTTTTTGAACCCGACCTTACAATTGAGAATCCGGATAATATTCAGGGACAATTCAGAGATCCTGAACCATTAAATTTTCCTCTGGAACCACCAATCATTCAAACAGAGATTGTTAAGGAACGAACCATTAAATCAGAATCCTCTAGTGATTCAGATTCAACAAATTCAATTATGGAGAATCTGGAACCTTTAAGTATGGAAGACCGAATGAGAGCTAAACGCACTGGCCAAGGTCACGCAATTACTCATCCAGACATTAATGCGCCAGATTATGAAATCAAAGGACAAATTCTACACATGGTGACTAATCAATGCCAATTTATTGGTGCGCCGAAGAAAGATCCAAATGAACATCTTCGTACCTTTAATAGGATCTGCACTCTATTTAAAATCCGAGAAGTTAAGGATGAACAGATATATCTCATGTTATTTCCCTGGACTTTAAAGGGAGAAGCCAAAGATTGGTTGGAATCGTTACCTGAAGGGGCGATTGATACATGGGACGTTTTAGTTGAAAAATTTCTTAAACAATTCTTTCCGGCATCTAAAGTCGTAAGACTTCAAGGAGAAATTGTTACGTTCACACAGAAACCAAATGAAACTCTATATGAGGCGTGGACAAGATTTGGAAAGTTATTAAGAGGATGTCCGCAACATGGTTTAGACACCTGTCAAATAGTACAAATATTCTACCAAGGATGCGACATCACTACAAGAAAAGACATCGATATAGCAGCTGGTGGTTCTATTATGAAGAAAACCGAAACTGATGCTTAAAAAATTATTGATAACACTGCTTCCCACTCACATGAGTGGAACCAAGAAAAAGATATCGTTAAATCATCTAAAGCAGCTAGAGCCAATTCTAGTCATGACTTAGATTCCATTTCCGCAAAGATAGATGATGTCGAGAGACGAATGGAAAAGATGACTAAGGATATCCACTCAATACGAATTAGTTGTGAGCAGTGTGGAGGACCACATTTGACAAAAGATTGTCTCAGTATTGAACTAACAATGGAACAAAGAGAGAATATTTCATACATAAACCAAAGGCCTGGAAATAATTATCAGAATAATTATCAACCGCCAAGACCGATTTACAATCAAAATCAGAATTATAACCGAAATATTCCATACAACAACCAACAAGGTCCTAGCAATCAACAAGTATCCAATAATACTTACAACCAGCAAAGACATAATTTTCAAAGCAAACCACCACAAATCGATGATAAAAAGCCAAATTTAGAAGATATGATGACGAAGCTAGTTGAAACTCAAACGCAGTTTTTCACATCTCAAAAACAAACTAATGAACAAAATGCTCAAGCATTTAGAAATCAACAAGCTTCTATTCAAAACTTGGAACAAGAAGTAAGTAACCTAGCAAGGTTAATAGGTGAAAGAAAACCGGGAAGTTTACCTAGTGATACAAATACAAACCCCCGGAATGAAACAGCTAAAGCCATTACCACAAGAAGTGGTACAACACTTAAACCACCTGAAATACCTGTAACTTCTGATGAAGCTATTCCTACTCCACAAGAACCACAACCTGATCAAGATAAGGAAAAAGAACCGGTAGTTGAAAAGGCTAATGAAGATAACACAGTTAAGGATAAACCTTATGTTAAACCATACCAACCACCACTTCCTTACCTGAGTAAAATGAAAAAAGAGAAACTTGAAGCCGAGCAATCCAAATTCTTGGATATGTTTAAACAGATAAATGTAAATCTTCCTTTCATTGATGTGATTTCAGGAATGCCTAGATATGCTAAATTCTTGAAAGATCTAATCTCGAATAGAAAGAAAATGGAAGAACTCTCGGCTGTTACTATGAATGCTAATTGTTCAGCAGTGCTGTTGAATAAGATACCAGAAAAATTATCTGATCCAGGAAGTTTCACAATTCCATGTTTTCTGGGTAGTCTTAGTTCAATAGAAGTATTGGCAGACTTAGGTGCTAGTATAAATTTAATGTCGTTTTCACTATACACTAAACTAGACCTTGGAGAATTGAAACCAACAAGAATAAGCATACAACTAGCCGATAGATCAATAAAATATCCTAGAGGGATAATGGAGAACATGCTAGTTAAAGTTGGTACTTTAGTATTTCCAGTAGATTTTGTTGTTCTGGACATGGAAGAAGATTCTCAAGTTCCTCTCATATTAGGAAGACCATTCTTAAACACGGCTAAAGCAATGATAGACGTGTTTGGTAAGAAATTGACCCTAAGTATAGAGGATGAGAGTGTTACCTTTTCAGTTGATAGATCAATGCAACAACCGCAATCTGCAGATGATACATGTTATTATATTCAAACTATAGATTCACATGCAGAATTGTTAGAAGAATTTCCAGAATTACAAGGAACAGGAGAATGTTCTTTAGGAGAAGGAACTGAACCAATTGATGAAGCTGAAATGTTAGCTACACTTATAGCTAATGGATATGAACCAACAACAGAAGAAATTCAAATGCTAAAAGAAGAAGACAGATATCGATATAAATCATCGATAGAAGAACCTCCGACATTAGAATTAAAGCAACTTCCAAACCATTTGGAATACGCTTATTTGCATGGTGAATCTGAATTACCTGTAATAATATCGTCTTCTCTTACTGAAAATGAGAAATCACAACTCATTTCTGTGTTGAAAGCTCATAAACCAGCTATTGCATGGAAGATTCATGATATAAAAGTAATAAGTCCTTCGTATTGCACATATAAAATCCTTATGGAAGAAGGTCATAAAACGTATGTGCAACGCCAACGAAGACTAAATCCGAATATCCAATCTCTGATAGTCCACGGGTAAGCCCAGTTAAATGCGTGCCTAAAAAGGGTGGCATGACTGTCATTACAAATGATAAAAATGAGCTTATTCCTACTAGGACTATAACAGGATGGCGTGTATGTATTGATTATAGAAAATTAAATGACGCCACCAGAAAAGATCACTTTCCCTTACCTTTTATTGATCAAATATTGGAAAGATTAGCCGGAAATAGTTACTATTGCTTTCTTGATGGATTTTCCGAATATTTTCAAATTCCAATAGCACCCGAAGATCAAGAGAAAACCACATTCACGTGCCCTTATGGTACTTTTGCTTACAAACGCATGCCATTTGGACTTTGCAACACCCCTGCAACCTTTCAAAGGTACATGATGGCGATTTTTCACGACATGATAGAAGAATGCATGGAAGTTTTCATGGATGACTTTTCAGTCTTCGGTGATACATTTGAATCATCTCTAGCTAATCTTGAACGAATGCTGATTAGATGCGAACAATCAAATCTAGTACTTATTGGGAGAAATGCCATTTCATGGTTAAAGAAGGCATCGTTCTTGGACATAAAATTTCAAAAGAAGGAATTGAAGTGGATAGAGCTAAAGTAGATGTAATTGCTAAACTTCCACATCCCATCAATGTTAGAGGAGTTAGGAGTTTTCTAGGGCATGCCGGTTTTTACCGACGTTTCATAAAAGACTTTTCTAAAATTGCCACTCCTATGAATAAACTCCTAGAAAAAGATGCTCCATTCATCTTTTTAGATGAATGTATCAAATCTTTTAATATTCTTAAAGAGAAACTCACTAATGCGCCGATCATGATAACACCAAATTGGAATCTACTGTTTGAACTAATGTGCGATGCAAGTGATTTTGCAATGGGAGCCGTTTTAGGACAAAGGATTGAAAAACGATTTCAACCTATATATTATGCTAGTAAGACGTTGCAAGGAGCACAAACAAATTACACAACTACTGAAAAAGAACTCCTTGCTATTGTCTTTGCTTTTGACAAATTTCGTTCATATCTCGTTCTAGCAAAAACGGTGGTCTATACCGACCATTCTGCTCTTAGATACCTATTTTCGAAACAAGATGCCAAACCAAGATTAATCCGTTGGATCTTACTCTTACAAGAATTCGATATTGAAATCCGAGATAAAAGAGGAGCAGAAAATCTCGCCGCTGATCATCTTTCTCGTCTTGAAAATCCCGAATTAGAAGTTCTAAATGAATCGGCCATACAAGACAACTTTCCTGATGAATATCTATTGAAGATAGATTATAATGAAATTCCATGGTTTGCAGACTATGCAAACTATATAGTATGTGGATTCCTTGAAAAAGGATTATCGTACCAAAAATGAAAGAAATTCTTCAGTGATATAAAACACTATTTCTGGGAAGATCCACATCTATTTAAAAGTTATCCAGATGGAATAATACGCCGATGTGTATTCGGAGATGAAGCTAGTAAAATTTTAAACCATTGTCACACAGGACCAACAGGAGGGCACTATGGGCCTCAAGTAACAGCAAGAAAAGTTTATGATGCTGGATTCTATTGGCCTACAATTTACAAAGACGCACACCTTCTTTGCAAATCCTGTGATGCTTGTCAAAGGGCCGAAAAAATAAGTCAACGTGATGAAATGCCACAAAATGTCATTCAAGTATGTGATGTATTTGACATTTGGGGTATTGACTTTATGGGTCCATTTCTAAAATCTCATAATAATCTCTATATTCTCGTAGCCATTGATTATGTATCTAAATGGGCGGAAGCACAAGCTCTCCCAACTAACGATGCACGAGTTGTAGTCAACTTTTTAAAACGTCTTTTTGCAAGGTTTGGAACACCGAAAGCTTTAATAAGTGATCGGGGTACTCATTTCTGTAATAATCAACTTGAGAAAGTTCTTAAAAGATATGGAGTAACTCATAAAATCTCCACCGCATATCATCCACAAACAAGTGGACAAGTTGAAAATACCAACCGAGCTTTAAAACGTATTCTAGAAAAAACCGTAGGATCAAATCCGAAGGAATGGTCCATTAAATTGGAGGATGCACTCTGGGCTTTTTGAACAGCCTACAAAACTCCAGTTGGAACCACACCTTTTAAACTCGTCTACGGAAAAGCATGTCATCTTCCAGTAGAAATTGAACACAAAGCATTTTGGGCTTTGAAGACATATAATCTTGATTTACATGAAGCTGGACGTCTACGATTAAGTCAACTAAACGAATTAGAAGAATTAAGATATGAAGCATACGAAAATTCATTAATCTATAAAGAAAGAATGAAGAAATGGCATGATAAAAGAATCAGAAGTTCAAAAGAATTCAAAGAAGGAGACAGAGTTCTTCTTTTCAATTCACGATTCAAGCTATTTCCTGAAAAATTGAAATCAAGATTGTCTGGACCATTCATAGTCAAAAGAGTTTTCCCATACGGAACAGTAGAATTAATAAATTCAAATGGAATTGAATTTAAAGTTAATGGTCACAGAGTTAAACATTACATAGATAGTCCAATGGAAATCGAAAACGAAGTTAATCACAATTTCGATACCACAGCTAACTAAGTGTGGGGAGAATCAAGTATTTTAAAGGATAATATGTATTTCTGTTAGAGTTAGATTTTCTGTTTTCGTGTAGTTCTCAAAAATGGAACCCGAATGGTCTTTCCCTAGCAGACCCTAAAGAACTAGTCTTCTCCCCCCATTCTGAATTTTTATTTTTTTTAGGAAATGAAGACTGCCTGTGAACTAAACCATGGTCTAATGCTACATGCTTTGATCACTAAATGTAATAATTACACACTTCCGAGTGAAATAGTATCAGTAATCAGAGAAAGATTGGACGGAGTAAGAAAAGAATCCAGATGCGAAGATAATAAGTTACAATTTGGTAAAGGAAAATCAAAATCCGCAGCGAAAAGAAGAGCACGACACCTAGAAAGATGTCACAAATGCGGAAAATGGTCACATGGAGGTAAATGTTCAAATAATCAAACCTATTCAAACACCGAATTTGTTACTTTATGCAGAGACGGACCGTTCATATGTTTAGAAGAAAAAACACTGAATGCTCGAGGTTACGCCTATGTAGCCATGGAAAATCAATTAAACCGACTATCTTATGAATGGGATAGATCATATAACTAAGAATACTATCTCACAGGTAAGTCTGTACAGTTTTTATTATTATTTTTTTTATTTTTAACCTTTTGATAATAAACGCTAATTTGTTCGCTATAAAGTATTAAATTAGTATTCGATAAAATTAGGTTTGGCGACCGAAATTATTGATATCATACAAAAATTTATTACATCACTGCGAAATTTAACGTTTATTCTTAAGGTATAAATATCTTTAATCAATCAACCCAAAATATTTCAAAAATTCGTCATGAGTTAAATTAGGTCATGGAACCGAAATTACTTTACCGAAAAGAGGAGCGCATATTTTTGATAATATTTGATTGATTAAAGTGGGATAAAAGACCAAAAAGATTTTTAATTTTATTTTTACCATGTTTTTAAAATTAATATATAAATCTTAAAATAATATTGTAAACTTTTTAAAATTAATATAATTAAAATTGTAAATATTTGAAAAATTAATCTTTTTAATATAAGTTTGTATGTTTAAAAACAAAAATATAATATAAGTTTGGTGTGAATTTTTAATTTTTATTATATGAATTCTTAAATTTAAGTTTGGTGTGAATTTAAAAATAAAAATTTACTTTATTTCGCTAAGTTAAAAATATGATTTTTAAAATTCGTCGTGAATTGAAGACTAGGTCTTTGAACCGAAATTGCTTTACCCGAGGGAGGGACGAGAACTTTTATTATCATTATTTTTAAACTTATTGAATTAAAGTATGCCAAAAACATTAAAAAAACCCAAAAATCTAAGCTTTTAAAACAATCGCTTGAAAAAGACAAATTTTAAAATTTTGTCGAGGGACGGACTAGGACATCGTTCCGAAACGACCTCGTCCTAAAACAAAGGAAAACAAAATTTTAAATTTATTTTATATTTGTTTTATAAGTTAAGGCTTATTAAAAAAAAATACAAACTCCGCGACTCGCGGAGTTTGAAGGGTAAATACACCGCGACTCGCGGAGGACCGAAATTACAGAAAAAAATAAAATGCATCAGAACAGATCAGTTGCACACACCCAACACAAAAATACTGCGAAAAATCCGAAAAAACACTCCCAAATTCGCAATTTTTGACCGTTTATCATCAAATCTTTTACTAAAATCATGTTAAGAAGGATGCTATCAAGGAATTACTCAAGGAAAACGGTAAATTTCTACACCTAAACACCATTTAATCCGAAAATTAGTGTTCTTGAGCAATTTTTTCCCCAATTCGATTTTGATGCTTTTTAGTGTAATTATGCTTAAATTGTTTATGTATTATGCTTGTATAACCTAGATTGATGCTATTTAACATGATTAGAAGCCTTAAACTTCAAATTTTGAGTAATCTAGGGTTTGTGTTCTTGAGCAAATTTGGGGCTTTTTGATATAAACAGGTTATGGCCGATTTTTGTCATGAATTATTGCTAAATTAAGTAGTGTAACATGTTTAGGTAGTTAAATGATCCAAACCTTGAGCCTAAACATGATTTTGAGAATTAAAGTGGACTTTTTCAAGTCTAAAATTCATGAACTTGATTTTTGAGAGATAATGCCATTTGAAACATGTTTAATTGCTAGTAATGATTATTTTGACATGTTATTTGAGTTGAATGCTTATGAACTTGGTGAACATTTTCGTATATGCTTATTTGAAAAAGTGTAGATTTGATAAAAATATGAAAATGAGCTTATGTTTGATATAAATTGAACATGTCATTGTAATTATTTTAATTGATGATTTTGCTGACACTAATGCATATTTGGATGCTCAAAAATTGTGTTTGATGTGTTTTGCAGACTGAAAGGGGTGAATCTTCATCTCAAGCTCGCAATGCTCCTGCTGAGAATACGGAACAACAGGAGGTGGATAACTACTACAAACAAGATATACCTCATCCAGTCATGACATTTTCAGATATGCACTTGGAAGATTTGCACCCGAACCTGAGATTTGACAGACTTTGGATAGATTATCCAAAATACCAAAGGGGCTTGCATACTCTTCATTCTAAAGTTGTTGAAGTACCTAGGGTAATAGAATGGGCACCGTTAGAAGCTGTAGAATTAGCTGGGCCAATTAGGGAATTACTTACACAGAGGTATGATAATTCTACTTTTAACGATTGGGTACGTTTATTCAACTTGCGTAGACCTGTATATAAAGTATGGTGTGAAGAATTATTGTGTAGTATAGAAATAAATGATCGGGTAGTTAGTTTAACCGATCGATCTTTTATTAGATTTTTGTTAGGAGGTTCGATGCGCCACATGTCTTTACTAGACATGGCTCAGGCTTTACGTATATATACGCCTGAGGAGTTAGCATCTGCCGATTGTAGAGGGTTGATACTAAATGGTAGAAAGATAGACGAAAATTTTGATACGCATGGTGTATGGAGTCAAATGACTAGCCATCACCGATTTAAAGGGGGAAATTACTCTTATTTGGATATAGATAGAGCAGAGTTAAGAGTAATTCATAGGTTTTTAGCCAATTCGATTACACAACGAGGTAAGAACAAGGAAAAGGTAAATGAACAGGATTTGTTTTACCACATGTGTATTCGAGACCCACAAAGCGTTGTAAGTATACCTTATTGTGTGGGTTATTATTTATCAGCTATGGTTAGGGGAATGAGACCGCATAGCATAATAGGAGGTGGTATATTTATTACTTTGATTGCTGAATATCTCGGTGTGGATATAAGTCGAGGGGGATTATTAGTCGAAGAACCAGAACCCCGCGATACAATAGGTTTAAATGTATATCATGGTGCGAAGGTTTTGAAGAGGCGAAATAACGCCGCAGTACAATACCATGGTAGACATCCACAGGTTGAGAGAAACCAACAGCAAGGTAATGTGGGAGGGGGAAATGAAATGACAGAAATGCAAAGGTTTATAGCTTCACAAGAGTACGAAAATGCTAGACATCGAGCATTTGAAGATTGGCAAGTTCATCAAAACCAAATCATAGCTCATTGCCAACATGTAGGTAGAAACTATATTCCTACTCCATCGCCCGTATTTCCTCCCTAGTCTATAGAGATCCAACCACCGTATCCTACGTATAACCCAGCCGAAGCATTTTATAACACATATGGCTATGCATGGAACCCCTACTAGTATCAGTATCATCCCTAGTCTACTTAGTTTTATTTATTTTATAATTTGTAATGTTGATACATTTAATACTTATGTTGGAATTGTATTAGTTTTTATAATTTACAAATTTTTATTTTTAGATTTTAATAATGTTTGAATGTGGGGTAATATACCAAACTTCAAAAATACGTATATATGTTTGCAGTTTATCTTATGTACACAACAGGGTAAAACAACGCATTTTCAAAGACTGGCATTAAGTTCAGCAAAAGCAACTAATTTTGACGACAAGATGCAAAATATATGTGAAATAACAACAAGACGGAATGAACAAATGATATGCACCATTTATCATTCAGCAAACAAATGCCAATATGTTTGGAAACTTTGGTAAAATTTAATCATTTTCACACAAATCACCCTCAATAATTTAAATTGTTACTGATTTCTTGCAAATGAGGGCATTGCAAGATCTTAAGTGTGGGAAGGGGTTAAATTCTTTTGGATTTTAAAATTTGTACTTTATACACTTGGTTACCATTAGAAATACTAGTAAAGTAGTAATTGTATTAGAATCTAGTGCTCTCTGATAATAAAGAACAACCCTAGTCTTATATACTGACTACCCAATTCTAGTAAAATTTTTCAAAATTTTCAATTAAATGAACTCAAAATCATGTTTATACATATTTATGAATGATAAAACTAGGTTTTAATACCGAAATTATTGTTACCTCGGAAAGGACATAAATTGAGAAACAAACCAAAATGTTAAAATTCATTTAAAATGGAATAGAGGACAATAAAAAAGAAAATAAAAGCCAAGTGTGGGAAAATTTATCAAGATATTTTAAACATATGTCACATATTTCTGTAACAAATAACTGAAAATACTTTTGCTTTGGACTAAACTAAACTGTTTTACCCGATGAAAGAAAAGAAGAGATGGATCTACACGATGAATCAATTCCATCATTAAAAGGAAGTAAAGTCTTCCGAAAAAGAAACGCGCTTCTTGATTTAGTTCAGGAAGTTGTCGTCCTGACCAGCTGTAGGTTGACGAAAAATCTAGAAAAGTCATCACTAAAATCAGCAGGAAATCCACGGACCTCAGCATAAAACATGGTCGCCAAGTGGTCAGATTTATCCTAACCATGAGAAGGATTTATCTCGTACAATGGGGGGCACCGTGCAAATTAGCTTGATAAGACTAATAAATCAGATCCCCAAAAAGGATAATCTCCTTAAAAGATCAAAAATCAGCTTTTAAGCCTGATATTACTCAATCCTAGGGATTGACCTTAAAGATTGAGAATTCAAACTCATGGAATTCAATGATATCTAAACTCGAGCTTGAACGAGAAAATATTTTGATCAAATTATAAACCAATTTGTTTTCTGAAAACCCATTTTCAATGCGTTCATTACCATTGAACGTAAAATCCTAGGAATTCACCTGGAATTCATTAGGTCACCTGAACCAAATCGGGTGTCAACCGTAAGAACGGTGGTTGCATAGCATGGTCGAAGACAGGACCTTGTGCCAGACCAAAAAATCATAAGGGTGAGCTTTACTATTGCTCCTAGAAAGGATAGTAATTGCGTTCGACACGTTATAGACCATAATTAAAAGCATGTCAGGGGACATTGCCTTAACAGTTGCTTGTTCAACGCTTTCCTTTATAACTGGACGGTAGTTTACCGAAAGGTAATATACGGAGCAAGTATACAGGATGTGTTGCTTTCCTAATACAAGGTTAGCAAGTGGGTGACACAAAACCACAAGTTTTGAGCTAAAATTTTCAAATCTGAAACCCACCAAACCCACAAAAATATTTTGCAAACACCGGTGAAGGGTTATTCCGGAAAACTTATCTAGGGTAAAAACTAGATTTAATTTTCAAAAGATCAAATGTTTTCATAAAGATCCAATTTCTTAAAGGATCTAAATTTTTATAGTCATGTGGGACTGTAAACCACATCGTTACTACCATTGTTTATACCGCCGTAAAGAAATCACTAATGTACAAAGTGTGAAGAATAAAGAAGTGATTCTAGTATTTCAAGACTAAATTGCTTGAGGACAAGCAACGCTCAAGTGTGGAAATATTTGATAATGCTAAAAACGAACATATATTTCATAGCATTATTCCTCAAGAAAGACAAGCTTTTAGTTGCAATTGTTCTATTTAAAAGTGATATTCGTTTAAATAATAAAAGGTGAAGACAAAAGACAGATTCGACGAATTGAAGACGCAAAGGTCCAAAAAGCTCAAAAGTACAAAATACAATCAAAGTGGTTCCAATTATTGATAAGAAACGTCTCGAAATTACAAGAGTACAAGATTCAAAACGTAAAGTACAAGATATTAAATTGTACGCAAGGACGTTCGAAAATCCAGAACCGGGACATAAGTCAACTCTCAACGCTCGACGCAACGGACTAAAAATTACAAGTCAACTATGCACATAAATATAATATAATATTTAAATAATTCTTATAATTATTTATATATTATATAATATATTAAAAATCGTCGGCAAGAAAAAATCCAAAATGTGTGAGCTAGTTTTACAAACTCCGCGAGTTGCGGAGTTTGTAGTGAAAATGGGCCGCGACTCGCGGAGCTTCCCTGGACTAAAATCCCTATAAAAGCCAACGCAGTTCGATCGTTTTTAATATCAAATATATCAATCTCTCTATATCTATACGTAATATTTATATTTATAATTTATATTTTAATTTTAATTTTAAATCCTAATAATAAGGGTATGTTAGCGAATGTTGTAAGGGTGTAAGTCGAAATTCTGTTCGTGTAACGCTACGCTATTTTTAATCATTGTAAGTTATGTTTATATTATTTTCATTAATGTCTCGTAGCTAAGTTATTATTATGCTTATTTAATCCGAAGTAATCATGATGTTGGGCTAATTACTAAAATTGGGTAATTGGGCTTTGTACCATAATTGGGGTTTGGATAAAAGAACGACACTTGTGAAAATTAGACTATGGGCTATTAATGGGTTTTATATTAACTAAACAATACCTTGTTAATTTAATATACAAACTTATAATTTGACGTATTTATATATAACCACATACGCTTGACTGGGTACGGTGGGCGGGATATCTATAAATACCAATAATTATTCATTTTACCGGACACGGAACTGGATTAATAGTTAATAGACTTGTTGAAACAGGGGTGAATTACATTCAAGGGTAATTGGTGTAATTGTTAACAAAGTAGTAAAACCTTGGTTTACACGCAGTCGATAACCTGCTGTATTCATTAAACAAAGTATTAAAACCTTGTTACAATTCGAATCCCCAATTAGTTGGAATATTTGACTTCGGGAATAAGAATAATTTGACGAAGGCGTTCGCTCTTTATATTTATGACTGATGGACTATTATGGACAAATCCGTATGGACATATTAAATAATCCAGGACAAAGAACAATTAACCCATGGGCATAAAAATAAAATCAACACATCAAACATCATGATTACAGAAGTTTAAATAAGCATAATTCTTTTATTTCATATTTAATTTCCTTTATTTTATATTTAATTGCACTTCTAATTATCGCACTTTTATTTATTGTTATTGTATTTAATTGCACTTTTAATTATCGTACTTTTTAATTATCGCAAGTTTATTTTATCGCACTTTTATTATTCGCAATTTCATTATCGTTATTTACTTTACGCTTTAAATTAAGTCTTTTATTTATTTAACATTTTACATTTGGTTTTAACTGCGACTAAAGTTTTAAAATCGACAAACCGGTCATTAAACGGTAAAAAACCCCCCTTTATAATAATAATATTACTTATATATATATTTGTATTTTTATAAATTAAACTAATATAGCGTTAACCTTTGATTAAAAGATTTTCCCTGTGGAACGAACCGGACTTAATAAAAACTACACTACTGTACGATTAGGTACACTGCCTATAAGTGTTGTAGCAAGGTTTAAGTATATCCATTCTCTAAATAAATAAATATCTTGTGTAAAATTGTATCGTATTTAATAGTATTTCCTAGTAAAATTTAAGCTATTTTATATACACCTCGCAAAAACATCACTTTTTATTTGATAATGGGCATGTGGGTTACCTGAAGGTTGGGACTGCTAATTAGGCTTGTTAAATTGCTAACTGGGTTACTATATTTTGTTGGGCTAACTGTTATCGGGCCATCATATATTTTAAGAGGTTCGTGAATCCGAGGTCAACTCTGCACTTGTTCAGTGCCGTCATACGCATAATTACTACGAAATACAGTATTGTGAGTTTCATTACTCCCTTTTTATATATATTTTTGGGCTAAGAATACATGCGCTGTTTTATAAATGTTTTACAAAATAGGCACAAGTACTAAAACTAATTCTATGTGGGTTTAAACCAGAAATATACCCTTAGCTTGGTAACATTAAACTACTTGTCTATGTACGGTAGGCGCGAATCCTAAAGATAGATCTATTGGGCTTGACAAACCTCATCCTGACTATGGGATGCTTTAGTACTTCGAGGCTATTTTAAACACACCTGATCTGGTGTACTTCAGAGGGTAAAACATGAATGTTAAGGCTTGTTACCGGGTGCCTACAGCTTATAGAATACTTTTATACACTTGCAAGTGTACATATATTTATAAACGGAAATCTTGTGGTCTATTAATATATTGAAATGATTGTTATGATAAACCTATGAACTCACCAACCTATTTGAAATGTCCCGTTCTTATTGATTAAAAACGTTCCATATTAATTGATTTCGTTGCGAGGTTTTGACCTCTATATGAGACGTTTTTCAAAGACTGCATTCATTTTTAAACAAACCATAACCTTTATTTCATCAATAAAGGTTTAAAAAGCTTTACGTAGATTATCAAATAATGATAATCTAAAATATCCTGTTTACACACGACCATTACATAATGGTTTACAATACAAATATGTTACAACAAAATAAGTTTCTTGAATGCAGTTTTTACACAATATCATACAAGCATGGACTCCAAATCTTGTCCTTATTTAAGTATGCGACAGCGGAAGCTCTTAATAATCACCTGAGAATAAACATGCTTAAAACGTCAACAAAAATGTTGGTGAGTTATAGGTTTAACCTATATATATCAAATCGTAACAATAGACCACAAGATTTCATATTTCAATACACATCCCATACATAGAGATAAAAATCATTCATATGGTGAACACCTGGTAACCGACAATAACAAGATGCATATATAAGAATATCCCCATCATTCCGGGACACCCTTCGGATATGATATAAATTTCGAAGTACTAAAGCATCCGGTACTTTGGATGGGGTTTGTTAGGCCCAATAGATCTATCTTTAGGATTCGCGTCAATTAGGGTGTCTGTTCCCTAATTCTTAGATTACCAGACTTAATAAAAAGGGGCATATTCGATTTCGATAATTCAACCATAGAATGTAGTTTCACGTACTTGTGTCTATTTTGTAAATCATTTATAAAACCTGCATGTATTCTCATCCCAAAAATATTAGATTTTAAAAGTGGGACTATAACTCACTTTCACAGATTTTTACTTCGTCGGGAAGTAAGACTTGGCCACTGGTTGATTCACGAACCTATAACAATATATACATATATATCAAAGTATGTTCAAAATATATTTACAACACTTTTAATATATTTTGATGTTTTAAGTTTATTAAGTCAGCTGTCCTCGTTAGTAACCTACAACTAGTTGTCCACAGTTAGATGTACAGAAATAAATCGATAAATATTATCTTGAATCAATCCACGACCCAGTGTATACGTATCTCAGTATTGATCACAACTCAAACTATATATATTTTGGAATCAACCTCAACCCTGTATAGCTAACTCCAACATTCACATATAGAGTGTCTATGGTTGTTCCGAAATATATATAGATGTGTCGACATGATAGGTCGAAACATTGTATACGTGTCTATGGTATCTCAAGATTACATAATATATAATACAAGTTGATTAAGTTATGGTTGGAATAGATTTGTTACCAATTTTCACGTAGCTAAAATGAGAAAAATTATCCATTCTTGTTTTACCCATAACTTCTTCATTTTAAATCCGTTTTGAGTGAATCAAATTGCTATGGTTTCATATTGAACTCTATTTTATGAATCTAAACAAAAAAAGTATAGGTTTCTAGTCGGAAAAATAAGTTACAAGTCGTTTTTGTAAAGGTAGTCATTTCAGTCGAAAGAACGACGTCTAGATGACCATTTTAGAAAACATACTTCCACTTTGAGTTTAACCATAATTTTTGGATATAGTTTCATGTTCATAATAAAAATCATTTTCTCAGAATAACAACTTTTAAATCCAAAGTTTATCATAGTTTTTAATTAACTAACCCAAAACAGCCCGCGGTGTTACTACGACGGCGTAAATCCGGTTTTACGGTGTTTTTCGTGTTTCCAGGTTTTAAATCATTAAGTTAGCATATCATATAGATATAGAACATGTGTTTAGTTGATTTTAAAAGTCAAGTTAGAAGGATTAACTTTTATTTGCGAACAAGTTTAGAATTAACTAAACTATGTTCTAGTGATTACAAGTTTAAACCTTCGAATAAGATAGCTTTATATGTATGAATCGAATGATGTTATGAACATCATTACTACCTTAAGTTCCTTGGATGAACCTACTGGAAAATAGAAAAATGGATCTAGCTTCAATGGATCCTTGGATGGCTCAAAGTTCTTGAAGCAAAATCATGACACGAAAACAAGTTCAAGTAAGATCATCACTTGAAATAAGATTGTTATAGTTATAGAAATTGAACCAAAGTTTGAATATGATTATTACCTTGTATTAGAATGATAACCTACTGTAAGAAACAAAGATTTCTTGAGGTTGAATGATCACCTTACAAGATTGGAAGTGAGCTAGCAAACTTGAAAGTATTCTTGATTTTATGAAACTAGAACTTTTGGAATTTATGAAGAACACTTAGAACTTGAAGATAGAACTTGAGAGAGTTCAATTAGATGAAGAAAATTGAAGAATGAAAGTGTTTGTAGGTGTTTTTGGTCGTTGGTGTATGGATTAGATATAAAGGATATGTAATTTTGTTTTCATGTAAATAAGTCATGAATGATTACTCATATTTTTGTAATCTTATGAGATATTTCATGCTAGTTGCCAAATGATGGTTCCCACATGTGTTAGGTGACTCACATGGGCTGCTAAGAGCTGATCATTGGAGTGTATATACCAATAGTACATACATCTAAAAGCTGTGTATTGTACGAGTACGAATACGGGTGCATACGAGTAGAATTGTTGATGAAACTGAACGAGAATGTAATTGTAAGCATTTTTGTTAAGTAGAAGTATTTTGATAAGTGTATTGAAGTCTTTCAAAAGTGTATAAATACATATTAAAACACTACATGTATATACATTTTAACTGAGTCGTTAAGTCATCGTTAGTCGTTACATGTAAGTGTTGTTTTGAAACCTTTAGGTTAACGATCTTGTTAAATGTTGTTAACCCAATGTTTATAATATCAAAAGAGATTTTAAATTATTATATTATCATGATATTATGATGTACGAATATCTCTTAATATGATATATATACATTAAATGTCGTTACAACGATAAACGTTACATATATGTCTCGTTTCAAAATCATTAAGTTAGTAGTCTTGTTTTTACATATGTAGTTCATTGTTAATATAATTAATGATATGTTTACTTATCATAATATCATGTTAACTATATATATAACCATATATATGTCATCATATAGTTTTTTACAAGTTTTAACGTTCGTGAATCACCGGTCAACTTGGGTGGTCAATTGTCTATATGAAACCTATTTCAATTAATCAAGTCTTAACAAGTTTGATTGCTTAACATGTTGGAAACATTTAATCATGTAAATATCAATCTCAATTAATATATATAAACATGGAAAAGTTCGGGTCACTACAGTACCTACCCGTTAAATAAATTTCGTCCCGAAATTTTAAGCTGTTGAAGGTGTTGACGAATCTTCTGGAAATAGATGCGGGTATTTCTTCTTCATCTGATCTTCACGCTCCCAGGTGAACTCGGGTCCTCTACGAGCATTCCATCGAACCTTAACAATTGGTATCTTGTTTTGCTTAAGTCTTTTAACCTCACGATCCATTATTTCGACGGGTTCTTCGATGAATTGAAGTTTTTCGTTGATTTGGATTTCATCTAACGGAATAGTGAGATCTTCTTTAGCAAAACATTTCTTTAAATTCGAGATGTGGAAAGTGTTATGTACAGCCGCGAGTTGTTGAGGTAACTCTAGTCGGTAAGCTACTGGTCCGACACGATCAATAATCTTGAATGGTCCAATATACCTTGGATTTAATTTCCCTCGTTTACCAAATCGAACAACGCCTTTCCAAGGTGCAACTTTAAGCATGACCATCTCTCCAATTTCAAATTCTATATCTTTTCTTTTAATGTCAGCGTAGCTCTTTTGTCGACTTTGGGCGGTTTTCAACCGTTGTTGAATTTGGATGATCTTCTCGGTAGTTTCTTGTATAATCTCCGGACCCGTAATCTGTCTATCCCCCACTTCACTCCAACAAATCGGAGACCTGCACTTTCTACCATAAAGTGCTTCAAACGGCGCCATCTCAATGCTTGAATGGTAGCTGTTGTTGTAGGAAAATTCTGCTAACGGTAGATGTCGATCCCAACTGTTTCCGAAATCAATAACACATGCTCGTAGCATGTCTTCAAGCGTTTGTATCGTCCTTTCGCTCTGCCCATCAGTTTGTGGATGATAGGCAGTACTCATGTCTAGACGAGTTCCTAATGCTTGCTGTAATGTCTGCCAGAATCTTGAAATAAATCTGCCATCCCTATCAGAGATAATAGAGATTGGTATTCCATGTCTGGAGACGACTTCCTTCAAATACAGTCGTGCTAACTTCTCCATCTTGTCATCTTCTCTTATTGGTAGGAAGTGTGCTGATTTGGTGAGACGATCAACTATTACCCAAATAGTATCAAAACCACTTGCAGTCCTTGGCAATTTAGTGATGAAATCCATGGTAATGTTTTCCCATTTCCATTTCGGGATTTCGGGTTGTTGAAGTAGACCTGATGGTTTCTGATGCTCAGCTTTGACCTTAGAACACGTCAAACATTCTCCTACGTATTTAGCAACATCGGCTTTCATACCCGGCCACCAAAAATGTTTCTTGAGATCCTTGTACATCTTCCCCGTTCCAGGATGTATTGAGTATCTGGTTTTATGAGCTTCTCTAAGTACCATTTCTCTCATATCTCCAAATTTTGGTACCCAAATCCTTTCAGCCCTATACCGGGTTCCGTCTTCCCGAATATTAAGATGCTTCTCCGATCCTTTGGGTATTTCATCCTTTAAATTTCCCTCTTTTAAAACTCCTTGTTGCGCCTCCTTTATTTGAGTAGTAATGTTATTATGAATCATTATATTCATAGATTTTACTCGAATGGGTTCTCTGTCCTTCCTGCTCAAGGCATCGGCTACCACATTTGCCTTCCCCGGGTGGTAACGAATCTCAAAATCGTAATCATTCAATAATTCAATCCACCTACGCTGCCTCATATTCAGTTGTTTCTGATTAAATATGTGTTGAAGACTTTTGTGGTCGGTATATATAATACTTTTGACCCCATATAAGTAGTGCCTCCAAGTCTTTAATGCAAAAACAACCGCGCCTAATTCCAAATCATGCGTCGTATAATTTTGTTCGTGAATCTTCAATTGTCTAGACGCATAAGCAATCACCTTCGTTCGTTGCATTAATACACAACCGAGACCTTGCTTTGATGCGTCACAATAAATCACAAAATCATCATTCCCTTCAGGCAATGACAATATAGGTGCCGTAGTTAGCTTTTTCTTCAATAACTGAAACGCTTTCTCTTGTTCATCATTCCATTCAAATTTCTTCCCTTTATGCGTTAATGCAGTCAAGGGTTTTGCTATTCTGGAAAAGTCTTGGATGAACCTTCTGTAGTAACCAGCTAGTCCTAAAAACTGGCGTATGTGTTTCGGAGTTTTCGGGGTTTCCCACTTTTCAACAGTTTCTATCTTTGCCGGATCCACCTTAATACCTTCTTTGTTCACTATGTGCCCGAGGAATTGAACTTCTTCCAACCAAAATGCACACTTTGAAAACTTAGCGTACAATTCTTCCTTCCTCAATACTTCTAACACCTTTCTCAAATGTTCACCGTGTTCTTGGTCATTCTTTGAGTAAATAAGTATGTCATCAATGAAAACAATGACAAACTTGTCAAGGTATGGTCCACACACTCGGTTCATAAGGTCCATGAACACAGCTGGTGCATTAGTTAAACCAAACGGCATGACCATAAACTCGTAATGACCGTAACGTGTTCTGAAAGCAGTCTTTGGAATATCATCTTCTTTCACCCGCATTTGATGATACCCGGAACGTAAGTCAATCTTTGAATAAACAGACGAGCCTTGTAGTTGATCAAATAAGTCGTCGATTCTCGGTAGTGGGTAGCGGTTCTTGATGGTAAGTTTGTTCAACTCTCGGTAGTCGATACACAACCTGAATGTACCATCTTTCTTCTTGACAAACAAAACAGGAGCTCCCCACGGTGATGTGCTTGGTCGAATGAAACCACGCTCTAAAAGTTCTTGTAATTGGCTTTGCAGTTCTTTCATCTCGCTGGGTGCGAGTCTGTAAGGAGCACGAGCTATTGGTGCAGCTCCTGGTACAAGATCTATTTGAAATTCAACGGATCGATGTGGGGGTAATCCCGGTAATTCTTTCGGAAATACATCGGGAAATTCTTTTGCAATGGGAACATCATTGATGCTCTTTTCTTCAGTTTGTACTTTCTCGACGTGTGCTAGAACAGCATAGCAACCTTTTCTTATTAGTTTTTGTGCCTTCAAATTACTAATAAGATGTAGCTTCGTGTTGCCCTTTTCTCCGTACACCATTAAGGGTTTTCCTTTTTCTCGTATAATGCGAATTGCATTTTTGTAACAAACGATCTCCGCTTTCACTTCTTTCAACCAGTCCATACCGATTATCACATCAAAACTCCCTAACTCTACTGGTATCAAATCAATCTTAAATGTTTCGCTAACCAGTTTAATTTCTCGATTCCGACATATATTATCTGCTGAAATTAATTTACCATTTGCTAATTCGAGTAAAAATTTACTATCCAAAGGCGTCAATGGACAACTTAATTTAGCACAAAAATCTCTACTCATATAGCTTCTATCCGCACCCGAATCAAATAAAACGTAAGCAGATTTATTGTCAATAAGAAACGTACCCGTAACAAGCTCTGGGTCTTCCTGTGCCTCTACTGCATTAATATTGAAAACTCTTCCACGGCCTTGTCCATTCGTGTTCTCCTGGTTCGGGCAATTTCTAATAATGTGGCCTGGTTTTCCACATTTATAACAAACTACATTGGCATAACTTGCTCCGACACTACTTGCTCCGCCATTACTCGTTCCGACACCATTTGTTCCTTTCGTTCTATTAACCCCTGGTCCGTAGACCTCACACTTAGCCGCGCTATGACCATTTCTTTTACACTTGTTGCAAAATTTGGTGCAGAACCCCGAGTGATTCTTTTCACACCTTTGGCATAGTTGCTTCTGATTGTTGTTGTTGTTGCGGTTATTATTGTTGTTGGAATGATTGTTGTAGTTGCTGTTGTTGTTGTTGTTGTTGTTGTTGTTGTTGTTGGGCCGTTTGTTGTAGTTGCGATTGATGTTGCGATTGTTGGGATAATTGTTGCGATTATTGTTGTAATTGCTGTTGTTGTTGTATTGGTGATTCTTATCACCGTTTTCCTCCCACTTTCTTTTGACTTGCTTCACATTGGCCTCTTCAGCAGTCTGTTCTTTAATTCTTTCTTCAATCTGGTTCACTAGTTTGTGAGCCATTCTACATGCCTGTTGTATGGAGGCGGGCTCGTGTGAACTTATATCTTCTTGGATTCTTTCCGGTAATCCTTTCACAAACGCGTCGATCTTCTCTCCCTCATCTTCAAATGCTCCCGGACACAATAGGCACAATTCTGTGAATCGTCTTTCGTACGTGGTAATATCAAATCCTTGGGTTCGTAACCCTCTAAGTTCTGTCTTGAGCTTATTGACCTCGGTTCTGGGACGGTACTTCTCGTTCATCAAGTGCTTGAATGCTGACCACGGTAGTGCGTACGCATCATCTTGTCCCACTTGCTCTAGATAGGTATTCCACCATGTTAACGCAGAACCTGTGAAGGTATGCGTAGCGTACTTCACTTTGTCCTCTTCAGTACACTTACTTATGGCAAACACCGATTCAACCTTCTCGGTCCACCGTTTCAATCCGATCGGTCCTTCGGTTCCATCAAATTCCAAAGGTTTGCAGGCAGTGAATTCTTTGTAGGTGCATCCTACACGATTTCCTGTACTGCTAGATCCAAGGTTATTGTTGGTATGTAGCGCAGCCTGTACTGCGGCTATGTTTGAAGCTAGAAAAGTACGGAATTCCTCTTCATTCATATTCACGGTGTGTCGAGTAGTCGGTGCCATTTCCTTCAAAATAGTTAAATGGAACAAGTTAATCATACAGAATATTAAGAGTAGTTAATAGTATTTCGTAGCATAATATGAACTCATTTATAAAAGCTTTTTCTTCATATTAGCGTTTTATAAGTTTAAATTCGGGTAGTACCTACCCGTTAAGTTCATACTTAGTAGCTAATATACAATTCAACTACTACAATTCTATATGAAAAACTGATTGTAATAATATTTCGCGTTCAAACTTTTATACAATATTTTACAAACTTACAATACCGCTTATTTTACATAAAGCATGAAATATAGCACACAATAACTTTGATACAAGATAGTTGTGAAGACAATTCTAGCTAGTACACAAGTCGTTCAGCAAAGGCAATAAAGACACGTAATTCATACGTCCAGAAACAAGTCATGCATTCTGGTTTTACTAGGACTACTTCCCATCCTTGGTCTTGTGCAACATAACCGTTATGGCCGTTGATAAGACATCGTGTTGTAACGTCATCAAAGGGACGAGGGTTACGTAATGTCCAACAGTCCCGTAATAATCTAAAAACCTCATTTCTTACCCCAATTACCGACTCCGTCACTTGTGGAAACGTTTTGTTTAATAGTTGTAGCCCGATGTTCTTGTTCTCACTTTGGTGAGAAGCGAACATTACTAATCCGTAAGCATAACATGCTTCTTTATGTTGCATGTTAGCCGCTTTTTCTAAATCACGAAGTCCAATATTCGGATATATTGAGTCAAAATAATTTCTTAACCCGTTGCGTAAAATAGCATTTGGGTTCCCCGCAATATATGCGTCAAAGTAAACACATCGTAACTTATGGGTTTCCCAATGTGATATCCCCCATCTTTCAAACGAAAGTCTCTTATAAACCAAGACATTCTTGGAACGTTCTTCGAATGTCTTACAAACTGATCTCGCCTTATATAGTTGTGCCGAAGAATTCTGGCCGACTCTAGACAAGATTTCATCAATCATGTCTCCGGGTAGGTCTCTTAAAATATTGGGTTGTCTATCCATTTTGTGTTTTTAAACTGTAAAATAGACAAGAGTTAGATTCATAAAAAAAATACTTATTAATACAAGCAATTTTTACATATATCATAAAACATAAGAACACTATATTCCATATATTACACCACACGAATACAACTATCTTATTCCGACTCGCTCGTTTCTTCTTCTTCGGTTTTGGTTCGTTTTGCCAAGTTTCTAGGGATATATGATGTTCCCCTAATACGAGCCATCGTTGTCCACATTGGTTTAGAAAAACCTGGTGGTTTAGAGGTTCCCGGGTCATTGTTACAACTTAAGGACTTCGGGGGTTGACGATACATATAAAGTTCATCGGGGTTGGAATTAGATTTCTCTATTTTTATGCCCTTTCCCTTATTATTTTCTTTTGCCTTTTTAAATTCAGTTGGGGTAATTTCTATAACATCATCGGAATTCTCGTCGGAATCCGATTCATCGGAGAATTGGTAATCCTCCCAATATTTTGCTTCCTTGGCGGAAACACCATTGACCATAATTAACTTTGGTCGGTTGGTTGAGGATTTTCTTTTACTTAACCGTTTTATTATTTCCCCCACCGGTTCTATTTCTTCATCCGGTTCCGATTCTTCTTCCGGTTCCGATTCTTCTTCCGGTTCCGACTCTTCTTCCGGTTCCTCTTCGGGAACTTGTGAATCAGTCCACAAATCATTCCAATTTACATTTGACTCTTCATTATTATTAGGTGAGTCAATGGGACTTGTTCTAGAGGTAGACATCTATCACATAATATCAAACACGTTAAGAGATTAATATATCACATAATATTCATATGTTAAAAATATATAGTTTCCAACAAAAATGTTAAGCAATCATTTTTAAAGAAAACACGGTCGAAGTCCAGACTCACTAATGCATCCTAACAAACTCGATAAGACACACTAATGCAAATTTTCTGGTTCTCTAAGACCAACGCTCGGATACCAACTGAAATGTCCCGTTCTTATTGATTAAAAACGTTCCATATTAATTGATTTCGTTGCGAGGTTTTGACCTCTATATGAGACGTTTTTCAAAGACTGCATTCATTTTTAAACAAACCATAACCTTTATTTCATCAATAAAGGTTTAAAAAGCTTTACGTAGATTATCAAATAATGATAATCTAAAATATCCTGTTTACACACGACCATTACATAATGGTTTACAATACAAATATGTTACAACAAAATAAGTTTCTTGAATGCAGTTTTTACACAATATCATACAAGCATGGACTCCAAATCTTGTCCTTATTTAAGTATGCGACAGCGGAAGCTCTTAATAATCACCTGAGAATAAACATGCTTAAAACGTCAACAAAAATGTTGGTGAGTTATAGGTTTAACCTATATATATCAAATCGTAACAATAGACCACAAGATTTCATATTTCAATACACATCCCATACATAGAGATAAAAATCATTCATATGGTGAACACCTGGTAACCGACAATAACAAGATGCATATATAAGAATATCCCCATCATTCCGGGACACCCTTCGGATATGATATAAATTTCGAAGTACTAAAGCATCCGGTACTTTGGATGGGGTTTGTTAGGCCCAATAGATCTATCTTTAGGATTCGCGTCAATTAGGGTGTCTGTTCCCTAATTCTTAGATTACCAGACTTAATAAAAAGGGGCATATTCGATTTCGATAATTCAACCATAGAATGTAGTTTCACGTACTTGTGTCTATTTTGTAAATCATTTATAAAACCTGCATGTATTCTCATCCCAAAAATATTAGATTTTAAAAGTGGGACTATAACTCACTTTCACAGATTTTTACTTCGTCGGGAAGTAAGACTTGGCCACTGGTTGATTCACGAACCTATAACAATATATACATATATATCAAAGTATGTTCAAAATATATTTACAACACTTTTAATATATTTTGATGTTTTAAGTTTATTAAGTCAGCTGTCCTCGTTAGTAACCTACAACTAGTTGTCCACAGTTAGATGTACAGAAATAAATCGATAAATATTATCTTGAATCAATCCACGACCCAGTGTATACGTATCTCAGTATTGATCACAACTCAAACTATATATATTTTGGAATCAACCTCAACCCTGTATAGCTAACTCCAACATTCACATATAGAGTGTCTATGGTTGTTCCGAAATATATATAGATGTGTCGACATGATAGGTCGAAACATTGTATACGTGTCTATGGTATCTCAAGATTACATAATATATAATACAAGTTGATTAAGTTATGGTTGGAATAGATTTGTTACCAATTTTCACGTAGCTAAAATGAGAAAAATTATCCATTCTTGTTTTACCCATAACTTCTTCATTTTAAATCCGTTTTGAGTGAATCAAATTGCTATGGTTTCATATTGAACTCTATTTTATGAATCTAAACAAAAAAGTATAGGTTTCTAGTCGGAAAAATAAGTTACAAGTCGTTTTTGTAAAGGTAGTCATTTCAGTCGAAAGAACGACGTCTAGATGACCATTTTAGAAAACATACTTCCACTTTGAGTTTAACCATAATTTTTGGATATAGTTTCATGTTCATAATAAAAATCATTTTCTCAGAATAACAACTTTTAAATCCAAAGTTTATCATAGTTTTTAATTAACTAACCCAAAACAGCCCGCGGTGTTACTACGACGGCGTAAATCCGGTTTTACGGTGTTTTTCGTGTTTCCAGGTTTTAAATCATTAAGTTAGCATATCATATAGATATAGAACATGTGTTTAGTTGATTTTAAAAGTCAAGTTAGAAGGATTAACTTTTATTTGCGAACAAGTTTAGAATTAACTAAACTATGTTCTAGTGATTACAAGTTTAAACCTTCGAATAAGATAGCTTTATATGTATGAATCGAATGATGTTATGAACATCATTACTACCTTAAGTTCCTTGGATGAACCTACTGGAAAATAGAAAAATGGATCTAGCTTCAATGGATCCTTGGATGGCTCAAAGTTCTTGAAGCAAAATCATGACACGAAAACAAGTTCAAGTAAGATCATCACTTGAAATAAGATTGTTATAGTTATAGAAATTGAACCAAAGTTTGAATATGATTATTACCTTGTATTAGAATGATAACCTACTGTAAGAAACAAAGATTTCTTGAGGTTGGATGATCACCTTACAAGATTGGAAGTGAGCTAGCAAACTTGAAAGTATTCTTGATTTTATGAAACTAGAACTTTTGGAATTTATGAAGAACACTTAGAACTTGAAGATAGAACTTGAGAGAGTTCAATTAGATGAAGAAAATTGAAGAATGAAAGTGTTTGTAGGTGTTTTTGGTCGTTGGTGTATGGATTAGATATAAAGGATATGTAATTTTGTTTTCATGTAAATAAGTCATGAATGATTACTCATATTTTTGTAATCTTATGAGATATTTCATGCTAGTTGCCAAATGATGGTTCCCACATGTGTTAGGTGACTCACATGGGCTGCTAAGAGCTGATCATTGGAGTGTATATACCAATAGTACATACATCTAAAAGCTGTGTATTGTACGAGTACGAATACGGGTGCATACGAGTAGAATTGTTGATGAAACTGAACGAGAATGTAATTGTAAGCATTTTTGTTAAGTAGAAGTATTTTGATAAGTGTATTGAAGTCTTTCAAAAGTGTATAAATACATATTAAAACACTACATGTATATACATTTTAACTGAGTCGTTAAGTCATCGTTAGTCGTTACATGTAAGTGTTGTTTTGAAACCTTTAGGTTAACGATCTTGTTAAATGTTGTTAACCCAATGTTTATAATATCAAAAGAGATTTTAAATTATTATATTATCATGATATTATGATGTACGAATATCTCTTAATATTATATATATACATTAAATGTCGTTACAACGATAAACGTTACATATATGTCTCGTTTCAAAATCATTAAGTTAGTAGTCTTGTTTTTACATATGTAGTTCATTGTTAATATAATTAATGATATGTTTACTTATCATAATATCATGTTAAATATATATATAACCATATATATGTCATCATATAGTTTTTTACAAGTTTTAACGTTCGTGAATCACCGGTCAACTTGGGTGGTCAATTGTCTATATGAAACCTATTTCAATTAATCAAGTCTTAACAAGTTTGATTGCTTAACATGTTGGAAACATTTAATCATGTAAATATCAATCTCAATTAATATATATAAACATGGAAAAGTTCGGGTCACTACACTATTGGTTGACACTTTTAAGCATGTTTATTCTCAGGTATGAAAGAAATCTTCCGCTGTGCATTTGCTCATATTACATGGAGTCGTTTATGGCATATTTAAGTCTTTACCTCGCAATGGAACCAAATGTTGAAGACTTCGTCCAGGAGGATAAGGACGGGTCATCACATCTTGTAAGAGTAAGATCCAACGGATTAATCGCGGTTTAGCATCTTGTTTTGAAAATAGGTATCTAAGAGCAGAATGGTCAGTATAGACCACCGTTTTTGCTAGAACGAGATATGAACGAAATTTGTCAAAAGCAAAGACAATAGCAAAGAGTTCTTTTTCAGTAGTTGTGTAATTCGTTTGTGCTCCTTGTAACGTCTTACTAGCGTAATAAATAGGTTAGAATTGTTTTTCAATCATTTGACCTAAAACGGCTCCCATTGCAAAATCACTTGCATCGCACATGAGTTCAAATGGTAAATTCCAATTTGGAGATATCATGATCGGCGTACTAGTAAGTTTTTCTTTAAGAATATTAAAAGATTTAATGCATTCATCTGAAAAGATGAATGGAGCATCCTTTTCTAGGAGTTTATTCATAGGAGTGGCAATTTTAGAAAAATCTTTTATGAAACGTCGGTAAAAATCGGCATGCCCTAGAAAACTCCTAACTCCTGTAACAATGGTGAGATGTGGAAGTTTAGCAATTACATCTACTTTAGCTCTATCCACTTCAATTCCTTCCTTTAAAATGTTGTTGGTTCGTATTCATTAGCCATAAGTGTAGCCAACATTTCAGCTTCATTAATTGGTTCAGTTCCTTCTCCTAAAGAACATTCTCCTATTCCTTGTACTTCTGGAAATTCTTCTAACAATTCTACATGTGATTCTATAGTTTGAATGTAATAACATGTATCATCTGCAGATTGCGATTGTTGCATGGCTCTATCAACAGAAAAGGTAACACTCTCGTCCTCTATACTTAGGGTTAGTTTCTTACCAAACACGTCTATTATTACTTTAGCCGTGTTTAAGAATGGTCTTTCTAATATGAGAGGAACTCGAGAATCTTCTTCCATGTCCAGAATAACAAAATCTACTAGAAATACTAAAGTACCAACTTTAACTAGTATGTTATCCATTATCCCTATAGGATATTTTACTGATCGATCGGCTAGTTGTATGCTTATTCGTGTTGGTTTCAATTCTCCGAGGTCTAGTTTAGCGTATAATGAATACGGCACTAAATTTATACTAGCACCTAAGTCTACCAATGCTTCTATTGAACTAAGACTACCCAGAAAATATGAAATTCTGAAACTTCCTGGATCAGATAATTTTTCTGGTATCTTATTCAACAACACTGCAGAACAATTAGCATTCATTGTAACAGCCGAGAGTTCTTCCATTTTCTTTCTATTTATGATTAGATCTTTCAAGAATTTAGCATATCTTGGCATTCCTGATATCACATCAATGAAAGGAAGATTGACATTTAATTGTATAAACATATCCAAGAATTTGGATTGCTCGGCTTCAAGTCTTTCTTTTCTTATTTTACTTGGGTAAGGAAGTGGTAGTTGGTATGGTTTAACATAAGGTTTAGCCTTAATTGTGTTATCTTCATTAACCTTTTCAACTATCGGTTCTTTTTCCTTATCTTGCTCAGATTGTGGTGCCAGTGTAGTAGGAATAGAGTCATCAGAAATTACAGGTATTTCAGGTGGTTTAAGTGCAATACCACTTCTTGTGGTAATGGCTTTAGCTGTTTCATTCCGGGGGTTAGCATTTGTATCGCTAGGTAGACTCCCTAGTTTTCTTTCACCTATCAACCTTACTAAGTTGCTCACTTCTTGTTCCAGATTTTGAATAGAAGCTTGTTGATTTCTAAATGCTTGAGCATTTTGTTCATTTTTTTCTTTCTGAGATGTGAAAAACTGAGTTTGAGATTCAACTAGCTTCGACATCATGTCTTCTAAGTTTGGCTTTTTATCATCGGTTTGTGATGGTTTATTTGAAAAAATAGGTCTTTGCTGATTGTAAGTATTGTTGAATACTTGTTGATTGCTAGGACCTTGTTGGTTGTTGTATGGAACATTTCAGTTATAATTCTGGTTTTGATTGTAGTTTGGTCTTGGCAGTTGATAATTATTCTGATAATTATTTCCAGGCCTTTGGCTCATGTATGAAACATTCTTTCTTTGTTCCATTGTTTGTTCAATATTGAGACAATCTTTTGTCAAATGTGGTCCTCCACACAGCTCACAACTAATTCATATTGCGTGAATATCTTTAGTCATCTTTTCCATTCGTCTCTCGAAAGCATCTATTTTTGCGGAAATGGAATCAAAGTCATGGCTAGAATCGGCTCTAGCCGCTTTAGATGATCTAACAATATCTTTTTCTTGATGCCACTCATGTGAGTGGGAAGCAGTGTTATCAATAATTTTGTAAGCTTCAGTTGCGGTTTTCTTCATAATGGAACCACCATCTGCTATATCGATGTCTTTTCTTGTAGTGATGTCGCATCCTTGGTAGAATATTTGTACTATTTGATAAGTGTCTAAACCATGTTGCGGACATCCTCTTAACAACTTTCCAAATCTTGTCCATGCCTCATATAGAGTTTCATATGGCTTTTGTGTGAACGTAACTATTTCTCCTTGAAGTCTCACGGCTTTAGATGCCGGAAAGAATTGTTTAAGAAAATTTTCAACTAAAACATCCCATGTATCAATCGCCCCTTCAGGTAACGATTCTAACCAATCTTTGGCTTCTCCCTTTAAAGTCCAGGGAAATAACATGAGATAGATCTGTTCATCCTCAACTTCTCTGATTTTGAATAGTGTACAAATCCTATTAAAGGTACGAAGATGTTCATTTGGATCTTCCTTCGGCGCACCACTAAATTGGCATTGATTAGTTACCATGTGTAGGATTTGTCCTTTAATTTTATAATCTGGCGCATTAATGTCTGGTTGAGTAATTGCATGACCTTAGCCAGTGCGTTTAGCTCTCATTCGGTCTTCCATACTTAGAGGTTCCAGATTTTCCATGATTGAATTTGTTGAATCTGAGTCACTAGAGGATTCTGATTTAATGGTTTCTTCCTCGACAATCTCTGGATGAGTAATTTATGGTTCAGGAGGAATGATTAGTGGTTCAAGATCTCTGAATTGTCCCTGAATATCCTCCGGATTCTCAATTGTGAGGTCAGGTTCAAAAAATGGATTATCGGAAATTTGAATTGGAATACTTGGTCGACTAGATGACGATTCTAAAGAAAAATCAACGGCGACAATGTTGGCTAGATGTCTTGATCGAGTTACAGGTATTGAACGTATGAAAGGCGGTGAACGTTTTTCTCGGTGCATTCACTGAATATCCTATTAGTTATAAAAGATAAAAATTATATAAGTTATCAAATTAATAGACTTTTCTGATTTTGCCAACGTTTCGAATAGCCAATAGATGCAGCAGGTAGCCAGGACCCTTTAAATCGGAAGCCCACAACTCGCCACTATAAATCCAACTATTACTACGAACCAGAAAATTTGGATGTCTATCAATTTAACCTCTTAAGATAATTTTTCGTTGAAATTTAAAGAAAATAAAGAAACTTCTAAGTCCTAAAAACTAGAGCGTCGAAATGAAAAAGAAAAAGTGCGTCGAAAAATAAGAAGTCGAAAAAAAATGCGTCGAGAAATAATAAGAAAGTAGCGCGTCGAAAACTAAAAAGGTACTAAAATTTATAAACAGAGTCACAAAATTTTAAAGCACCTAAATCTTAGTCTAAAGAAAAAGTACTTAAGGGATTTTACGGCAAAGCCTAAAAATCTAGAAATATTAAATAACTACGGCAAAGCTATATCTTAAAACTAGTTACGAATGAAAAATACAAATTACAAATTAAACTAATAAAAAGATACGAAAATATAAAAATAAAATTAAAGTTATAAAAATACAATTTTTTATAAAAATATTATTTTTATATTATTATTTTATAAAAGTACTAATTTTATAACTAATTAGAACTTAAAATACAAATTTAATTAAAACTTAAACTATCTATTATTTAATTAAACCCAAAACTTAATTAATTAATAATAATAATAATTAAAACCTAACCATAAAGAATTAATAATAAAAAATACAACCCTAATCCGTAATAAATGTTGTCCGATGTTGGCCTGTCAGTTTCACTCATGCGGTCGCATGAGATCAAAGCACTGCAGCCATGCGATCGCATGGCATGCAGATTCAGAATTGATGCAAGCTCAAAAATTGCAGACTCAACGTTTTTATATATTTTTTTATATTTTTGTATTTCAATATTTATATGAAAAATATTTTTACGAAAATAACTTAAAAACTAAAAAAAAAATTATAGCGTTTCGCTTTCGGGTCCCCGGCAGCAACGCCAAAAATACTTGATGTTATGCGAGGTGTATACGAAATAGTTATATTTTTTTTACGAAATACTATTAAATACGATACAATTTTACACAAGTTATTTATTTATTTGTAGAGTGGATATACCTAAATCTTGCTACAACACTTATAGGCAGTGTACCTAATCGTACAGTAGTGTAGTTTTTAGTAAGTCTGGTTCGTTCCATAGGGAGCTAGCCAAGTTTAACGCTATATTTTATTTTAAACTATATTTGTATATAAATATATATATAAGTAGTATTATTATTATAAAAAGGGGGTTTTACCGTTTAATGACCGGTTTGTCGATTTTATGTCTTAAGTCACAATTAAAACCTAATGTAAAATATTAAAAATAAAAATAACTTAATTTAAAGCGTAAAGTAAATGACGATAATAAAAGTGAGATAATTAAAAAGTGCGATAAATAAAATGAATATAAATAAAATTGCGATAATTAAAAAGTACGATAATTAAAAGTGCGATAAGATCTAAAATAAAGAAATTATGCTTATTTAAACTTCCGTAATCATGTTGTTTGACGTGTTGATTTTAATTTATTACCATGGGTTAATTGTCCTTTGTCCTGGATTATTCAATATGTCCATACGGTTTTTGTCCATAACAGTCCATCAGTCATAAATATAAAGTGCGAGTGTCCTCGTCAAATTATCCTTATACCCGAAGTTAAATATTCCAACTAATTGGGGACTTAAACTGTAATAAGGTTTTAATACATTGTTAATGATTACACTAGGTTATCGACTGTGTGCAATCCAAGGTTTTAATATTTTATTATCAATTACACCAAGTGTCTGAATTGTCCCGTTCATATTGATTATAAACGTTCCATATTAATTGATTTCGTCGCGAGGTTTTGACCTCTATATGAGACGTTTTTCAAAGACTGCATTCATTTTTAAAACTACCATAACCTTTATTTTATCTATAAAGGTGTAAAAAAATTACGTAGATTATCAAATAACAATAATCTAAAATATACCGTTTACACACGACCATTACATAATGGTTTACAATAAGAATATATTACATCAAAAATAAGTTTCTTGAATGCAGTTTTTACATAATATCATACAAGCATGGACTCCAAAACTTGTCCTTATTTTAGTATGCAACAGCGGAAGCTCTTAATAATCACCTGAGAATAAACATGCTTAAAACATCAACAAAAATGTTGGTGAGTTATAGGTTTAACCTATATATAATCAAATCATAATAATAGACCACAAGATTTCATATTTCAATATACATCCCATACATAGAGATAAAAATCATTCATATGGTAAATCCCCGGTAACCGACATTAACAAGATGCATATAAGAATATCCCCTATCATTCCAAGAAATCCTTCGGACATGATAAAAACAACATCGAAGTACTAAATCATTCGGTACTTTGGATGGGGTTCGTTAGGCCCAATAGATCTATCTTTAGGATTCGCGTCAATTAGTAGATCGGTTTACTAATTCTTAGGTTACCAAGAAAAAGGGGCATATTCGGCTTCGATCATTCACCCATATAATGTAGTTTCATTTACTTGTGTCTATTTCGTAAAACATTTATAAAACTGCATGTATTCTCATCCCAAAATATTAGTTTTTAAAAGTGGGACTATAACTCACTTTCACATATTTGTACTTCGTCAGGAAGTAAGACTTGGCCACTGGTCGATTCACGAACCTATAACAAATATGTACATATATATCAAATTATGTTTAAAATATATTTACAACATTTTTAATACATTTTAATGTTTTAAGTTTATTAAGTCAGCTGTCCTCGTTAGTAACCTACAACTAGTTGTCCACAATTAGATGTACAGAAAGAAATCGATATATATTATCTTGAATCAATCCACGACCCAGTGTATACACGTCTCAGGCTAGATCACAACTCAAAGTATATATATTTTTGGAATCAACCTCACCCCTGTATAGCTAATTCCAACATTACTGCATATAGAGTGTCTATGGTTGTTCCAAATAATATATATACATGGGTCGATATGATATGTCAAAACATTTGTATACGTGTCTATGGTATCCCAAGATTACATAATATATTAGAATACATATATAATACAATATAAGTTAGCTAGGATATGATTTGTATAGAATTGTTACAATATTCCGGCAGCTACAATAATAAAAAAATATCCAATATTGTTTTACCCATAACTTCTTCGTTTTAAATCCGTTTTAAGTGAATCAAATTGCTATGGTTTCATATTGAACTATATTTTATGAATCAAAACAGAAAAAGTATAGGTTTATAGTCAGAAATGTAAGTTACAAGTCATTTTTGTAAGAGGTAGTCATTTCAGTCGAAAGAACGACGTCTTGATGACCTTTTTGAAAACATACTTCCACTTTGAGTTTAACCATGATTTTTGGATATAGTTTCATGTTCATAAGAAAAATCATTTTCCCCGAAGAATAACTTTTAAATCAAAGTTTATCATAGTTTTTAATTATCAAACCCAAAACAGCCCGCGGTGTTACTAAGACGGCATATGTTCGGTTTTACGGTGTTTTTCGTGTTTCCAGGTTTTAAATCATTAAGTTAGCATATCATATAGATATAGGACATGTGTTTAGTTGATTTTAAAAGTCAAGTTAAAAGGATTAACTTTTATTTGCGAATAAGTTTAGAATTAACTAAACTATGTTCTAGTGATTTCAAGTTTAAACCTTCGAATAAGATAGATTTATATGTATGAATCGAATGATGTTATGAACATCACTACTACCTCAAGTTTTGTGGATAAACCTACTGGAAAAGAGACAAATGGATCTAGCTTCAAAGGATCCTTGGATGGCTTGAAAGTTCTTGAAGCAGAATCATGACACGAAAACAAGTTCAAGTAAGATCATCACTCGAAATAAGATTGTTATAGCTATAGAAATGGAACCAAAGTTTGAATATGAGTATTACCTTGAATTAGAAAGATAACCTAATATAAATAATAAAGATTTCTTGAGGTTGGATGATCACTTTACAAGATTGGAAGTAAGCTAGCAAACTTGGAAGTATTCTTGATTTTATGAAACTAGAACTTATAGAATTTATGAAGAACAATTAGAACTTGAAGATATAACTTGAGAGAGATCAATTAAATGAAGAAAATTGAAGAATTAAAGTGTTTGTAGGTGTTTTTGGTCGTTGGTATATGGATTAGATATAAAGGATGTGTAATTTTGTTTACATGTAAATAAGTCATGAATGATTACTAATATTTTTGTAATTTTATGAGATATTTCATACTAGTTGCCAAATGATGGTTCCCAAATGTGTTAGGTGACTCACATGGGCTGCTAAGAGCTAATCATTGGAGTGTATATACCAATAGTACATACATCTAAAAGCTGTGTATTGTACGAGTACGAATACGGGTGCATACGAGTAGAATTGTTGATGAAACTGAATGAGGATGTAATTGTAAGCATTTTTGTTAAGTAGAAGTATTTTGATAAGTGTCTTGAAGTCTTTCAAAAGTGTATGAATACATATTAAAACACTACATGTATATACATTTTAACTGAGTTGTTAAGTCATCGTTAGTCGTTACATGTAAATGTTGATTTGAAACCTTTAGGTTAACGATCTTGTTAAATGTTGTTAACCCAATGTTTATTATATCTAATGAGATGTTAAATTATTATATTATCATGATATTATGATATATTAATATATCTTAATATGATATATATATATACACATTTAAATGTCGTTACAACAATAATCGATACATATATGTCTCGTTTCGAAATCATTAAGTTAGTAGTCTTGTTTTTACATATGTAGTTCATTATTAATATACTTAATGATATGTTTACTTATCATTATCATGTTTATATATAGTGTAACAATATCTTAAAATGATTCATATGTAATTAGTAAAACATTGTTATAACGATAATCGTTATATATATCTTTTTCAAGTTTCTTGATTCAATAGTCTCATTTTTATTTATATAACTCATTGTTAAAATACCTAATGAGATACTTACTTATCATAATATCATGTTAACTATATATATATATATATATATATATATATATATATATATATATATATATATATATATATATATATATATATATATATATATATATATATATATATATCCATATATATGTCATCATATAGTTTTTATAAGTTTTAACGTTCGTGAATCACCGGTCAACTTGGGTGGTCAATTGACTATATGAAACCTATTTCAATTAATAAAGTCTTAACAAGTTTGATTGCTTAACATGTTGGAAATACTTAATCATGTAAATAACCAATTCATTTAATATATATAAACATGGAAAAGTTCGGGTCACTACAGTGTCCTTGTATGTAATCCACCCCTGTTTTAATGAGTCCATTGACTATTAATCCATTCCCGTGTCAGGTTAAATGAACGATTATTAGTACTTATAAATATCCCGCCCATCGTGTTCGATCGAGTGTATGTGGTTATTTATAGGTACGTCCAATTGTAAATCTCTATATTAAATTAACGAACTATCATTCAGTTAAACAAATATAAAGCCCATTAATAGCCCATAGTCCAATTTCCACAAGTGTGGTTCTTTTGTCCAAACCCAATTATGGTACAAAGCCCAATTACCCCGTCTTTAATATGTAGCCCAACATCACGATTACTTCGATTTAAATAAGCATAATAATAACTTAGCTACGAGACATTAATTTTAAAAAGTTGAACATAACTTACAATGAATATTAATCGCGTAGTGTTACATGGACAGAATTTTGACTTACAAACTTAAAACATACGCCACAATAACCTTATTATTATTAACTTAAAATTAAAATTAAAATTATAAATATAAATATATATTGAGAATGAGAGAGATTGAATTCTGTGTACTTCATTCTTCCGAAAAATGCTTCAATTTATAGATGTGGCCATGTACAGTCCTCCATACGATTGCATGGATTTAAAGCATCCAAACCATGTGATCGCATGGCCTCCTTTTCCTGGTCACATATGATTCCAAAACGTGGGCTGCGCGTATTTATTTAATATATAATATAATATATATAATTTTAAATAATTAATTATATATTATATTATATTCTTGTGCATTGTTGCCTTGTAATTTTAGGTCCGTTGCGTCGCGCGTTGATAGTTGGCTCAGGTCCCGGTTCCAAATTTTCGAACGTCCTTGCGTACTATTTAATATCTTGTACTTTGCGTCTCGCGGCTCGTACTCTTGTAACTTTTAGACGTTTCTCATCAATAAATTGAACCACTTTGATTGTACTTTGTACTTTTTAGCTTTTTGGTCATTTGTGTCTTCAAATCATCGAATCGGTCTTTTGTCTTAACCTTTTATTATTTAAACGAATATCACTTGTAAATAGAACAATTGCAACTAAAACCTTGTCTTTCTTGAAGGATAATGCTATGAAATATATGTTCGTTTTTAGCATTATCATGCGCCAAGGAGTGCGCCATGGGTGTGCGCTCAGCGCACTTCCTCCGCACACAATGACGTGTAAAGCAGATCTGAATGTGCAACTCGAGCTGTAAAGGGAAAATGGGGTAGGTGAACAGTGCGCGCCGCGCACTCTCTTTTGTGCGCTTGGCGCACCCCTTTTTCCAGTAACTTTTTTTCCTTTTTAAGCCCCATTCCAGCTTCATTCTATGGACACCAGTTCACAGTCATTTCATAGGCTAAGGTTACGATTCAAGGTAATCCTTGGAGTAATCCAGGATCACCTAATCCATTATTTCAATCCTAGTGACAAGTGTTTGCCCGTCTTTTACCAAAAGGGGTAAGTTGTGTTCAAACCATTAATCTATATAGGAATGTAAGAACGACTCTTGTAGATACTTTCGGATAGCTTAATTGATATGTGTAGTTGTCTAGGAGAACAATCAATTCCTTAGAATATGTTATACATATTTTCACTACTCAATTCCATATAGCTAATAGGTGTTAGAAATTTGCCCTATCTAGTGACGTTTATAGGGATCCTATTACTACACTTAATTGATTACTTGGGTTGGGTGAATTGAGCATTTAACCGGACCAAGGGGATGAACTAAGCTAAACCATTAGTTGACATAGGAGTGGATCATGATCAACACATCATTGGCATGATCATCATTCAAGTCTTTAGACTAGTTGAATTAGTTGATTACAAATAGGAGGTCTTAGATGACAAGAACATCACTTGCATCGTGTAAGCCAGTTTGAGTGTTTGCGCAAGACTACTCTTCGTAAACCGATCAATTAGTTCTCGTGCATAGTCAATCAATCCGGTCTTAATCCATAATAACATTCAATATCGAGGGTAAAAAGTCTAGATGAGCATATTCCTTTAATTTGATATAAAAACTATCTTTTCATTTTTATAAATCTAAAATACCAAAAATATTGTCCTTAAAACTTATTCCTTTATTGATTTGTCCATCGTTAAAGGGCAACCCAATATCTTGCATTTGTTTGATTTCATTTTATCTAGTTAAATCCCAATTTAGTTTATACAATCTTAACTTGCACATATAACTGTCCTTGGAACGATACACGGATTTTACCATTATCTATACTACTACACGATCGGGTACACTGCCCGTTAATGTGTGTAATCTTTAAAATCGGTATGTTCCTGATAATGCTAAAAACGAACATATATTTCATAGCATTATTCCTCAAGAAACACAAGCTTGTAGTTGCAATTGTTCTATTTACAAGTGATATTCGTTTAAATAATAAAAGGTGAAGACAAAAGATAGATTCGATGAATTGAAGACGCAAACGACCAAAAAGCTCAAAAGTACAAAATACAATCAAAGAGGTTCCAATTATTGATAAGAAACATCTCGAAATTACAAGAGTACAAGATTCGAAACGCAAAATACAAGATATTAATTTATACGCAAGGACGTTCGAAAATCCGGAACCGGGGCCAGAGTCAAATCTCAACGCTCGACGCAACGGACTAAAAATTACAAGTCAACTATGCACATGAATATAATATAATATATAATTAATTCTTAAAATTTATATATATATTATAATATATTTAAAAATCGTCAGCAAGAAAGGTTCCAAATTAGTGTGAGCTGGAAAAACAAACTCCGCGAGTTGCGGAGTTTGCAGTGCAAAAATCACGCGAGTCGCGGAGCTTCCCTGGACTCAAATTCCTATAAAAGGCAACGCAGTTTGATCGTTTTTAATATCATATATCCATCCTCTCTATATCTATACGTAATATTTATATTTATAATTTATATTTTAATTTTAATTTTAATTTTAATTTTAATTCTAATAATAAGGGTATGTTAGCAAATGTTGTAAGGGTGTAAGTCGAAATTCTGTCCGTGTAACGCTACGCTATTTTTAATCATTGTAAGTTATGTTCAACCTTTTTAATTTAATGTCTCGTAGCTAAGTTATTATTATGCTTATTTAAATCGAAGTAATCATGATGTTGGGCTAATTACTAAAATTGGGTAATTGGGCTTTGTACCATAATTGGGGTTTGGATAAAAGAACGACACTTGTGGAAATTAGACTATGGGCTATTAATGGGTTTTATATTAACTAAACAATACCTTGTTAATTTAATATACAAACTTATAATTTGACGTATTTATATATAACCACATACGCTTGACTGGGTATGGTGGGCGGGATATCTATAAATACCAATAATTATTCATTTTACCGGACACGGAACTGGATTAATAGTTAATAGACTTGTTGAAATAGGGGTGAATTACATTCAAGGGTAATTGGTGTAATTGTTAACAAAGTAGTAAAACATTGGTTTACACGCAGTCGATAACCTGGTGTATTCATTAAACAAAGTATTAAAACCTTGTTACAATTCGAATCCCCAATTAGTTGGAATATTTGACTTCGGGAATAAGAATAATTTGACGAAGGCGTTCGCTCTTTATATTTATGACTGATGGACTATTATGGACAAATCCGTATGGACATATTAAATAATCCAGGACAAAGAACAATTAACCCATGGGCATAAAAATAAAATCAACACATCAAACATCATGATTACAGAAGTTTAAATAAGCATAATTCTTTTATTTCATATTTAATTTCCTTTATTTTATATTTAATTGCATTTCTAATTATCGGACTTTTATTTATTGTTATTGTATTTAATTGCACTTTTAATTATCGTACTTTTTAATTATCGCAATTTTATTTTATCGCACTTTTATTTATCGCAATTTCTTTATCGTTATTTACTTTACGCTTTAAATTAAGTCTTGTATTTATTTTTAATATTTTACATTAGGTTTTAACTTCGACTAAAGTTTTAAAATCGACAAACCGGTCATTAAACGGTAAAAACCCCCCTTTTATAATAATAATATTACTTATTTATATATTTGTATTTTTATAATTTAAAACTAATATAGCGTTAAACTTTGATTAAAAGATTCCCTGTGGAACGAACCGGACTTACTAAAAACTACACTACTGTACGATTAGGTACACTGCCTATAAGTGTTGTAGCAAGGTTTAAGTATATCCATTCTATAAATAAATAAATATCTTGTGTAAAAATTGTATCATATTTAATAGTATTTCCTTGTAAAATCTAATAGTATTTTATACCCCTTAGCTTTGACATCAAATTTTTGGCGCCGCTGCCGGGGAACTTAAAATCAAGCTTAAAAACCGGAAGCGCAACGCTATATATAAAAAAAAAGATTTTTATTTTTAGTTTACTTTTATAAAAATACGCTTTTTGTAAAAATACGTTTAAAATATTCGAAAACATAAAAAGAAAACAAAAATATAAATATTTTTAAGAATTTGTTAAATATTTAAGTTTTATAAAGTTTCTTTATTTTTATTTTATAAAAATATAAGTTTTATTTAAATATTTTGTTTTTATTTAAAACAATAAAAAAACTGAAAAAAATAAATATATATAAATCTATTTTTTTAGATTGTTATTTAGAAAATTATAAAGTATTCTATTTTTATTTTAGTTTTTAAATATAAGTTTTTATTTAAATTATATAAATATTTTATATAAATATTAAAACAGAAAAATAAAAAATAAATATATATAAAAAACAAAACCAAAACCTGTCAAACGAACCCACCAAAACTGAAATTCCAAATCCCGCGACTTGCGGCGTTTGTAGCCACGAGGCTCCGCGACTCGCGGAGCCGTCTGACACGGGTGACCAGAAACCCTAAAAAGCATTTATTACGGAGTAATTATTATTTAATTATTATTATTAACCCTAATTACTTAATTATTATTATAATTAGTTTTAAATTTTTAAAATAAATTGTATTTTAAATTTTAATTAGTTTATAAAATTAATAGTTTTATAAAATAAATAATATAAAAATAATATTTTTATAAAAATTGTAATTTTTGCAACTTTTAGTATATTTTTATAATTTGTTCCTTTTTATTCATTTTAGCGTAATTTTTGTATTTTTCGCTCATAATTAGTTTTAAATATAGTTTTTGCCATAGTTATTTTTATTTTTAGATTTTTAGGCTTTGCCGTAAAATCTCTTAAGTGCTTTTTCTTTAGACTAAGATCTAAGTGCTTTAGAATTTTGCGACGCCTTTTTAAGTTTTAGTTCCTTTTTACGTTATTGCCATTTGGGATATAGTTTTACTTGTAAGCTTTAATATTTTTAGACGCAACTTTTAATTTTTAGTTTTTAGTTCCTTTTTAAGTTTAGACGCGCTACTTTCTTATTTTTATTTTTCGACGCCTTTTACCTATGTATCAATTATCACTCCAATTAATAATCTCAATTTGAAATTTTAATTTTAAGTTAGTGATAGTAATAAGGTTGGGTTAGTCGAGTGTTTTAAAGTTTTTTAGTCATTTTCTTTTTCTTTCTTATTTTTCGACGCCTTTTATCATTCAAACAGAGATTGTTGAGGAACGAACCATTAAATCAGAATCCTCTAGTGATTCCGATTCAACAAATTCAATTATGGAGAATCTGGAACCTTTAAGTATGGAAGACCGAATGAGAGCTAAACGCACTGGACAAGGTCACGCAATTACTCATCCTGACATTAATGCGCCAGATTATGAAATCAAAGGACAAATTCTACACATGGTGACTAATCAATGCCAATTTAGTGGTGCGCCGAAGGAAGATCAAAACGAACATCTTCGTACCTTTAATAGGATCTGCACACTATTTAAAATCCGAGAAGTTGAAGATGAATAGATATATCTCATGTTATTTTCCTGGACTTTAAAGGGAGAAGCCAAAGATTGGTTGGAATCGTTACCTGAAGGGGCGATTGATACATGGGATGTTTTAGTTGAAAAATTTCTTAAACAATTCTTTCCGGCATCTAAAGCCGTAAGACTTCAAGGAGAAATTGTTACGTTCACACAGAAACCAAATGAAACTCTATATGAGGCATGGACAAGATTTGGAAAGTTATTAAGAGGATGTCCGCAACATGGTTTAGACACTTGTCAAATAGTACAAATATTCTACCAAGGATGCGACATCACTACAAGGAAAGACATCGATATAGCAGCTGGTGGTTCCATTATGAAGAAAACAGAAACTGATGCTTACAAAATTATTGATAACACTGCTTCCCACTCACATGAGTGGCACCAAGAAAAAGATATCGTTAGATCATCTAAAGCAGCTAGAGCCGATTCTAGCCATGACTTAAATTCCATTTCCGCAAAGATAGATGCTGTCGAGAGACGAATGGAAAAGATGACTAAAGATATACACTCAATACGAATTAGTTGTGAGCAATGTGGAGGACCACATTTGACAAAATATTGTCTCAGTATTGAACTAACAATGGAACAAAGAGAGAATATTTCATACATAAACCAAAGGCCTGGAAATAATTATCAGAATAATTATCAACCGCCAAGACCAATTTACAATCAAAACCAGAATTATAATCGAAATATTCCATACAACAACCAACAAGGTCCTAGCAATCAACAAGTATCCAACAATACTTACAATCAGCAAAGACCTAATTTTCAAAACAAACCACCACAAACCGATGATAAAAAGCCGAATTTAGAAGATATGATGACGAAGCTAGTTGAAACTCAAACGCAGTTTTTTACATCTCAGAAACAAACTAATGAACAAAATGCTCAAGCATTTAGAAATCAACAAGCTTCTATTCAAAATTTGGAACAAGAAGTAAGTAACCTAGCAAGGTTAATAGGTGAAAGAAAACCGGGAAGTCTACCTAGTGATACAAATGCTAACCCCCGAAATGAAACAGCTAAAGCCATTACCACAAGAAGTGGTACAACACTTAAACCACCTGAAATACCTGTAACTTCTGATGAAGCTATTCCTACTCTACAAGAACCACAACCTGAACAAGATAAGGAAACAGAACCGGTAGTTGAAAAGGTTAACGAAGATAACACAGTTAAGGCTAAACCTTATGTTAAACCATATCAACCACCACTTCCTTACCCAAGTAAAATGAAAAAAGAGAAACTTGAAGCCGAGCAATCCAAATTCTTGGATATGTTTAAACAGATAAATGTAAATCTTCCTTTCATTGATGTGATTTCAGGAATGCCTAGATATTACAAATTCTTGAAAGATCTAATCACAAATAGAAAGAAAATGGAAGAATTCACGGCTGTTACTATGAATGCTAATTGTTCAGCAGTGCTGTTGAATAAGATACCAGAAAAATTATCTGATCCAGGAAGTTTCACAATTACATATTTTCTGGGTAGTCTTAGTTCAATAGAAGCATTGGCAGACTTAGGTGCTAGTATAAATTTAATGCCGTATTCACTATGCGCTAAACTAGACCTTAGAGAATTGAAACCAACAAGAATAAGCATACAACTAGCCGATCGATCAATAAAATATCCTAGAGGGATAATGGAGAACATGCTAGTTAAAGTTGGTACTTTAGTATTTCCAGTAGATTTTGTTGTTCTGGACATGGAAGAAGATTCTCAAGTTCCTCTCATATTAGGAAGACCATTCTTAAACACGGCTAAAGCAATGATAGGCGTGTTTGGTAAGAAACTGACCCTAAGTATAGAGGACGAGAGTGTTACCTTTTCAGTTGATAGAGCAATGCAACAACCGCAATCTGCAGATGATATATGTTATTATATTCAAACTGTAGATTCACATGCAGAATTATTAGAAGAATTTCCAGAATTACAAGGAACGGGAGAATGTTCTTTAGGAGAAGGAACTAAACCAATTGATGAAGCTGAAATGTTAGCTACACTAATAGCTAATGGATATGAACCAACAACAGAAGAAATTCAAATGCTAAAAGAAGAAGACAGATATCGATATAAATCATCGATAGAAGAACCTCCGGCATTAGAGTTAAAGCCACTTCCAAACCATTTGGAATACGCTTATTTACATGGTGAATCTGAATTACCTGTAATAATATCGTCTTCTCTTACTGAAAATGAGAAATCACAACTCATTTCTGTGTTGAAAGCTCATAAACCAGCCATTGCATGGAAGATTCATGATATTAAAGGAATAAGTCCTTCGTATTGCACACATAAAATCCTTATGGAAGAAGGTCATAAAACGTATGTGCAACGCCAACGAAGACTAAATCCTAATATGCAAGATGTAGTTAAAAAAGAAATTATTAAACTGCTTGATGCAGGTTTAATTTATCCAATTTCTGATAGTCCATGGGTAAGCCCAGCTCAATGCGTGCCTAAGAAGGGTGGCATGACTGTCATCACAAATGAGAAAAATGAGCTTATTCCTACTAGGACTGTAACAGGATGGCGTGTATGTATTGATTATAGAAAATTAAATGACGCTACCAGAAAAAATCACTTTCCCTTACCGTTCATTGATCAAATGTTGGAAAGATTAGCCGGAAATAGTTACTATTGTTTTATTGATGGATTTTCCGTATATTTTCAAATTCCAATAGCACCCGGGGACCAAGAGAAAACCACATTCACGTGCCCTTATGGTACTTTTGCTTACAAACGCATGCCATTTGGACTTTGCAACGCCCCTGCAACCTTTCAAAGGTGCATGATGGCGATTTTTCACGAGAATGCATGGAAGTTTTCATGGATGACTTTTCAGTCTTCGGTGATACATTTGAATCATGTCTAGTTAATCTAGAACGAATGCTTATTATATGTGAACAATCAAATCTAGTTCTTAATTGGGAGAAATTCCATTTCATGGTTAAAGAAGGCATCGTTCTTGGACATAAAATTTCAAAGGAAGGAATTGAAGTGGATAGAGCTAAAGTAGATGTAATTGCTAAACTTCCACATCCCACCAATGTTAGAGGAGTTAGGAGTTTTCTAGGGCATGCCGGTTTTTACCGACGTTTCATTAAAGTTTTTTTCTAAAATTGCCACTCCTATGAATAAACTCCTAGAAAAGGATGCTCCATTCATCTTTTCAGATGAATGCATCAAATCTTTTAATATTCTTAAAGAGAAACTCACTAATGCGCCGATCATGATAACACCAAATTGGAATCTACCATTTGAACTAATGTGCGATGCAAGTGATTTTGCAATGGGAGCCGTTTTAGGACAAAGGATTGAAAAACGATTTCCACCTATTTATTACGCTAGTAAAATGTTACAAGGAGCACAAACGAATTACACAACTACTGAAAAAGAACTCCTTACTATTGTCTTTGCTTTTGACAAATTTTGTTCATATCTCGTTCTAGCTAAAACGGTGGTCTATACCGACCATTCTGCTCTTAGATACCTATTTTCGAAACAAGATGCTAAACCAAGATTAATTCGTTGGATCTTACTCTTACAAGAGTTCGATATTGAAATCCGAGATAAAAGAGGAGCAGAAAATCTCGCCGCCGATCATATTTCTCGTCTTGAAAATCCCGACTTAGAAGTTCTAAATGAATCGGCCATACAAGACAACTTTCCTGATGAATATCTATTGAAGATAGATTATAATGAAATTCCATGGTTTGCAGACTATGCAAACTACTTAGTATGTGGATTCCTTGAAAAAGGATTATCGTACCAAAAATGAAAAAAATTCTTTAGTGATATAAAACACTATTTCTGGGAAGATCCACATTTGTTTAAAAGTTGTCCAGATGGAATAATACGCCGATGTGTATTCGGAGATGAAGCCAATCAAATCTTAAACCATTGTCACACAGGACCAACAGGAGGGCATTATGGACCTCAACTAACAGAAAGAAAAGTTTATGATGCTGGATTCTATTGGCCTACAATTTACAAAGACGCACACCTTCTTTGCAAATCATGTGATGCTTGTCAAAGGGCCGGAAAAATAAGTCAACGTGATGAAATGCCACAAAATGTCATTCAAGTATGTGAACTATTTGACATTTGGGGTATTGACTTTATGGGTCCATTTCCAAAATCTCATAATAATCTCTACATTCTCGTAGCCATTGATTATAAATCTAAATGGGCGGAAGCACAAGCTCTCCCAACTAACGATGCACGAGTTGCAGTCAACTTTTTAAAACGTCTTTTTTGCAAGGTTTGGAACATCGAAAGCTTTAATAAATGATCGGGGAACTCATTTCTGTAATAATCAACTTGAGAAAGTTCTTAAAAGATATGGAGTAACTCATAAAATCTCCACCGCATATCATCCACAAACAAGTAGACAAGTTAAAAATACCAATCGAGCTTTAAAATGTATTCTAGAGAAAACCGTAGGATCAAATTCGAAGGAATGGTCCATTAAATTGGAGGATGCACTCTGGGCTTTTAGAACAGCCTACAAAACTCCAATTGGAACCACACCTTTTAAACTCGTTTATGGAAAAGCATGTCATCTTCCAGTAGAAATTGAACACAAAGCATTTTGGGCTTTGAAGACATGTAATCTTGATTTACATGAAGCTGGACGTCTACGGTTAAATCAACTAAACGAATTAGAAGAATTAAGACATGAAGCATACGAAAATTCGTTAATCTATAAGGAAAGAACGAAGAAATGGCATGATAAAAGAATCAGAAGTTCAAAAGAATTTAAAGAAGGAGACATAGTTCTTCTTTTCAATTCACGATTCAAGCTATTTCCTGGAAAATTGAAATCAAGATGGTCTGGACCATTCATAGTCAAAAGAGTTTTCCCATACGGAACGATAGAATTAATAAATTCAAATGGGATTGAATTTAAAATTAATGGTCACAGAGTTAAACATTACATACATGGTCCGATGGAAGTTGACAATGAAGTTAATCATAATTTCACCACCCAAGAAAACCTTCAAAATGAAAACATAAATATGTTATCAACAACATATGAAAAATCAAAATTAGAATATAGGGAGGATTCAAATTTGAGTGATGAAGAAGAATTCTTATACAAACCTCCCATTCCAAGAAACGAAGAAAAATGTGAACAAGAAATTCAAATAGAAGTGAAAGAACCAAGAAAAGAACACCCGAAAAAGGTTTACAAACCAACTCGACTTACTAAAGCAGGAGACCCGGGTGAATTTATCATTTCTTGCTTGCTTAATGATGGTGCTGTATATATAATGGACTCGCAGATTTAGGAGCAAGTGCAAATATTATGCCTCTTTCCTTATACAAAAGATTAGGCATGGGTAAATTAAAACCAACCAAAATAGGTGTTCAATCATTTGACCAAACCATTAAACACCCGGTTGGAATAGCAAAGAATTTACTTGTTAACGTGGGAAGTTTGACCTTTGTTGCAAACTCCATATTGATTAATATGGAGGAAAACCTTGATATTCCTCTAATTCTAGGTCGCCTATTTTTAGCAACCACCGAGGCATTCATTGATGTAAGAGAAGGTAGAATGACACTTAGGGATGGTGATACATCGATCACCTTAGTGAACCGAAAGTTTAGATCTCCACCAACCAAAACTGTTAGACCAATAAAAATGCATAAGTGTGGGGAAGATGAAGAAACACTTAATGATGATCCAATCACAAAGAATGCCGTTGATGATACGAAATTAGATGAACCCATTCTTAACAGTTCAATGAAGAAACTTTATAAACGGATTCACGATGCTAAGATTAAAGGAAACTTTAAGTTATGTAACCGATTAATATCCAATTTATCGTCAAAAGAAAAGGCGATGTTAGTTGAATCTGTGAAAGTTACGGAGGAAATCAACAAATGGATTGAAGTAAAAGTCAAAGATATACAAGTTGTTGATGATTCAATTGAAAATAATGTTAATCACAATTTCAACTAAGTGTAGGGAGGTTTATGTATTTCTGTTAGAATTAGATTTTCTGTTTTCGTGTAGTTCTCGAAAATGGAACCCAAATGGTCTTTCCCTAGCAGACCCTAAAGAACTAGCCTTCTCCCCCCATTCTGAAATTTTTTTTTTTTTTAGGTTTTACGAAATGAAGACTTCCTGTGAACTAAACCATGGTCTAATGCTACACGCTTTGATCACTAAACGAAATAATGACACACTTCCGAGTGAAATAGTATCAGTAATCAGAGAAAAATTGGACGGAGTAAGAAAAGAATCCAGATGCGAAGATAATAAGTTACAATTTGGTAAAGGAAAATCAAAATTCGTAGCAAAAAGAAGAGCACGACACCTTGAAAATTGTCACAAATGCGAAAAATGATCACATGGAGGTAAATGTTCAAATAATCAAACCTATTCAAACACCGAATTTGTTACTTTATGCAGAGACGGACCGTTCATATGTTTAGAAGAAAAAACACTGAATGCTCGAGGTTACGCCTATGTAGCCATGGAAAACCAATTAAACCGACTATCTTATAAGTGGGATAGATCGTATCACTAAGAATACTATCTCACAGGTAAGTCTGTACAGTTTTTATTTTTTATTTTCATTTTTAACCTTTTGACAATAAACGCTAATTTGTTCGCTATAAAGTATTAAATTGGTATTCAATGAAATTAGGTTTGGCGACCGAAATTATTAATATCATTCAAAAATTTATTAAATCACTGCGAAATTTAACGTTTATTCTTAAGGTATAAATATCTTTAATCAATCAACACAAAATATTTCAAAAATTCGTCATGAGTTAAATTAGGTCATGGAATCGAAATTACTTTACCGAAAAGAGGGGCGCATGTTTTTGATAATATTTGATTGATTAAAGTGAGATAAAAGCCAAAAAGATTTTTAATTTTATTTTTACTTTATTTTTAAAATTAATATATTTAAAATTGTAAATATTTGAAAAATTGATATTTTTAATATAAGTTTGTATGTATAAAAACAAAATTAAATTTAAGTTTGGTGTGAATTTTTAATATTAATTTTTAATTTTATTCATTTTAAATTTAAGTTTGGTGTGAATTTTTAATTTTAAATATGAATTTTGAATTTTATGCATTTTAAATTTAAGTTGTGTGAATTTAAAAACCAAAATTTACTTTTTCTCATTAAGTTAAAAATATGATTTTTAAAATTCGTCGTGAGTTGAAGACTAGGTCGTTGAACCGAAATTGCTTTACCCAAGGGAGGGACGAGAACTTTTATTATCATTATTTTTAATATTATTGAATTAAAGTATGCCAAAAACATTAAAAAACTCAAAAAATCTAAGCTTTTAAAACAATCGCTTGAAAAAAGACAAATTTTAAAATTTTGCCGAGGGACGGACTAGGACATCGTTCCGAAACGACCTCATCCTAAAACAAAGGAAAACAAAATTTTAAATTTATTTTAATTAATTGTTTTATAAGTTAAGGTTTTTTTTAAAAAAAAAAAAAAAAGGTCGCGACTCGCGGAGTTTGAAAGAAGCAAACACCGCAAGTCGCGGAGGATGCAAAATACAGAAAAAAATAAAACGGCCAGAACAGATCAGTTGCACCCACAACCACACTCCAAACTGCGAAAAAACCCGAAAATACACACACAAACACATCTCAAATTCGCAATTTTTGGCCATTTTTCATCAAATCTTTCACAAAATCATGTTGAGAAGAATGCTATCAAGGAATTACTCAAGAAAAACGGTAAATTTCTACACCTAAACACCATTTAATCCGAAAATTAGTGTTCTTGAGCAATTTTATACCCAATTCAATTTTGATGCTTTTTAGTGCAATTATGCTTAAATTGCTTATGTATTATGCTTGTATAACCTAGAGTGATGCTATTTAACATGATTAGAAGCCTTAAACTTCAAATTTTGAATAATCTAGGGTTTGTGTTCTTGAGCAAATTTGGGGCTTTATGATATAAACAGGTTATGGCCAATTTTTATCATGAATTATTGCTAAATTAAGTAGTGTAACATGTTTAGGTAGTTAAATGATCCAAACTTTGAGCCTAAACATGATTTTTGAGAATTAAAGTGGACTTTTTCAAGTCTAAAATTCATGAACTTGATTTTTGAGAGATAATGCCATTTGAAACTTGTTTAATTGCTAGTAATGATTATTTTGACATGTTATTTGAGTTGAATGCTTATGAACTTGGCGAACATTTTCGTATATGCTTATTTGAAAAAGTGTAGATTTGATAAAAATATGAAAATTAGCATAAGTTTGATATAAATTGGACATGTCATTGTAATTATTTTGATTGATGATTTTGCTGACACTAATGCATATTTGGATGCACAAAAATTGTGTTTGATGTGTTTTGCAGACTGAAAGGGGTGAATCTTCATCCCAAGCTCGCAATGCTCCTCCTGAGAATGCGGAACAACAGGATGTTGATAGCTATTACAAACAAGATATACCTCACCCAGTTATGACATTTTCAGATATGCACGTGGAAAATTTGCACCCAAACTTGAGAATAGACAGACGTTAGATAGATTATCCAAAATACCAAAGGAGCTTTCATACTCTTCATTCTAAAGCTGTTGAAGTACCTAGGGTAATAAGATGGGAACCATTAGAAGCTGTAGAATTGGCCGAGCCAATTAGAGAATTACTTACACAGAGGTATGGTAATTGTACTTTTAACGACTGGGTACGTTTATTCAACATGCGTAGACCTGTATATAAAGTATGGTGTGAAGAATTATTGTGTAGTATAGAAATAAATGATCGGGTAGCTAGTTTAGCTGATCGATCTTTTATTAGATTTTTGTTAGGAGGTTCGATGCGCCACATGTCTCTACTAGACATGGCTCAGGCCTTACGTATATATACGCCTGAGGAGCTAGCATCTGCCGATTGTCGAGGGTTGATACTAAATGGTAGGAAAATTGATGAAAATTTTGATACGCATGGTGTATGGAGTCAAATGACTAGCCATCACCGATTTAAAGGGGGAAATTACTCTTATTTGGATATAGATAGACCAGAGTTAAGAGTAATTCATAGGTTTTTAGCCAATTCAATTACACAACGAGATAAGAATAAGGAAAAGGTAAATGAACAGGATTTGTTTTACCACATGTGTATTCGAGACCCACAAAGCGCTGTAAGTATACCTTATTGTGTGGGTTATTATTTATTAGCTATGGTTAGGGGTATGAGACCGCACAGTATAATAGGAGGTGGTATATTTATTACTTTGATTGCTGAATATCTCGGTGTAGATATAAGTCGGGGGGATTATTAATCGAAGAACCAGAACCGCACGATACAATTGGTTTAAATGTATATCATGGTGCAAAGGTTTTGAAAAGGCGAAATAACGTCGCAGTAAGATATAATGGAAGACATCCACAGGTTGAGAGAAATCAACAGCCAGGTAATGTGGGAGGGGGGAAATGAAATGATAGAAATGCAAAGGTTTATAGCTTCATAAGAGTATGAAAATGCTAGACATCGAGCATTTGAAGATTGGAAAGTTCATCAAAACCAAATCATAGCTCATTGCCAACATGTAGGTAGAAACTATATTCCTACTCCATCGCCCGTATTTCCTCCCTGATCTATAGAGATCCAACCACCGTATCCTACTTATAACCCAGCTGAAGCATTTTATAACACATATGGTATGAACCCCTACTGGTATCAGTAACAACCCTAGTTTATTTAGTTTTATTTATTTTATTTTTGTAATGTTACTACATTTAGCACTTATGTTAATATTGTAATAGTTTTTATAATTTTCTAACTTTTATTATTAGATTTTAATAATTTTTGAATGTGGGGTAATATACCAAACTTCAAAAATATATATATATATATATATATATATATATATATATATATATATATATATATATATATATATATATATATATATATGTTTGCAGTTTATCTTATGTACACAACAGGGTAAAACAACGCATTTTCAAAGACTGGCATTAAGTTCAGCAAAAGCAACTTATTTTGACGACAAGATGCAAAATAAATGTGATATAACAACAAGACGGAATGAACAAATGATGTGCACCATTTATCATTCAGCAAACAAACGCCAATATGTTTGGAAACTTTGGTAAAATTTAATCATTTTTCTACGCTAATCACCCTCAATAATTTAAATTGTTACTGATTTCTTGCAAATGAGGGCATTGCAAGATCTTAAGTGTGGGAAGGGGTTAAATTCTTTCGGATTTTAATTTTTTTTACTTTATACACTTGGTTATCATTAGAAATACTAGTAACGCAGTAGTTGTATTAGAATCTAGTGCTCTCTGATAATAAAGAACAGCCCTAGTCTTATATACTGACTACCCAATTCTAGTAAAATTTTTCAAAATTTTCAATTAAATGAACTCAAAATCATGTTTATACATATTTATGAATGATAAAACTAGGTTTTAACACCGAAATTATTGTTACCTTGGAAAGAACATAAATTGAGAAACAAACCAAAATGTTAGAATTCATTTAAGAATGGAATAGAGGAGAACAAAAAGGAAAATAAAAGCCAAGTGTGGGAAATTTTCACCAAGTTATTCAAAATATATATCACATATTTTTGTACAAATAATTGAAAATACTTTTGTTTTGGACGATAATTAACTGTTTTACCCAATTTACTGTAAGAAAGATGGATCTACACGATGAATCAATTCCATCATTAAAAGGAAGTAAAGTCTTCCGAAAAAGAAACGCGCTTCTTGATTTAGGTCATGAAGTTGTCGTCCAGACCAGCTGTAGGTTGATGAAAAATCTAGAAAAGTCATCTCTAAAATCAGCAGGAAATCCACGGACCTCAGCATAAAACAGGGTCGCCAAGTGGTCAGATTTATTCTAACCATGAGAAGGATTTATCTCGTACAATGGGGGGGCACCGTGCAAATTAGCTGGATAAGACTAATGAATCAGATCCCCAGAAAGAATAATCTCCTTAAAGATTAAAAATCAGCTTTTAAGACTGATATTACTCAATCCTTGAGATTGACCTTAAAGATTGAGAATTCAAACTCATGGAATTCATTGATATCTAAACTCGAGCTTGAACGAGAAAATATTTTGATCAAAAATTACAAACCGATTTGTTTTCTGAAAACCTATTTTCAATGCGTTCATTACCATTGAACGTAAAATCCTAGGAATTCACCTGGAATTCATTAGGTCACCTGAACCAAATCGGGTGTCAACCGTAAGGATGGTGGTTGCATAGTATGGTCAAAGACAGGACCTTGTGCCAGACCAGAAAATTATAAGGGTGAGCTTTACTATTGCTCTTACAAAGGATAGTAATTGCGTCTGACACGTTATAGACCATAATTAAAAGCATGTCAGGGGACATTGCCTTAAACAGTGCTTGTTCAACGCTTCCCTTTACAACCGGACGGTAGTTTACCAAAAGGTAATATACGGAACAAGTAAACTGGATGTGTTGCTTTCCCAATACAAGGTTAGCAAGTGGGTGACACAAAACCACAAGTTTTGAGCTAAAATTTCAAATCTGAAACCCACCAAACCCACAAAAAGAATTTGCAAACACCGGTGAAGGGTTATTCCAGAAAACTTATCTAGGGTAAAAGCTAGATTTAATTTTCAAAAGATCAAATGTTTTCATAAAGATCCAATTTCTTAATGCATCTAAATTTTTATAGTCATGTGAGACTGTAAACCACATCGTTACTACCATTGTTTATACCGCCATAAAGAAATCACTGATGTACAAAGTGTGAAAAATAAAGAAGTGATTCTAGTATTTCAAGACTATATTGCTTGAGGACAAGCAACGCTCAAGTGTGGGAATATTTGATAATGCTAAAAATGAACATATATTTCATAGCATTTTTCCTCAAGAAAGACAAGCTTGTAGTTGCAATTGTTCTATTTACAAGTGATATTCGTTTAAATAATAAAAGGTGAAGACAAAAGACAGATTCGACGAATTGAAGACGCAAACGACCAAAAAGCTCAAAAGTACAAAATACAATCAAAGAGGTTCCAATTATTGATAAGAAACGTCTCGAAATTACAAGAGTACAAGATTCGAAACGCAAAATACAAGATATTAATTTGTACGCAAGGACGTTCGAAAATCCGAAACCGGGACCAGAGTCAACTCTCAACGCTCGACGCAACGGACTAAAAATTACAAGTCAACTATGCACATGAATATAATATAATATATAATTAATTCTTAAAATTTATATATATTATAATATATTTAAAAATCGTCGGCAAGAAAGGTTTCAAATTAGTGTGAGCTGGAAAAACGAACTCCGCGAGTTGCGGAGTTTGCAGTGCAAAAATTAAGCGAGTCGCGGAGCTTCCCTGGACTCAAATCCCTATAAAAGGCAACACAGTTTGATCGTTTTTAATATCATATATCCATCCTCTCTATATCTATACGTAAGATTTATATTTATAATTTATATTTTAATTTTAATTTTAATTTTAATTCTAATAATAAGGGTATGTTAGCAAATGTTGTAAGGGTGTAAGTCAAAATTCTGTCCGTGTAACTCTACGCTATTTTTAATCATTGTAAGTTATGTTCAACCTTTTTAATTTAATGTCTCGTAGCTAAGTTATTATTATGCTTATTTAAATCGAAGTAATCATTATGTTGGTCTAATTACTAAAATTGGGTAATTGGGCTTTGTACCATAATTGGGGTTTGGATAAAAGAACGACACTTGTGGAAATTAGACTATGGGCTATTAATGGGTTTTATATTAACTAAACAATACCTTGTTAATTTAATATACAAACTTATAATTTGACATATTTATATATAACCACATACGCTTGACTGGGTACGATGGGCGGGATATCTATAAATACCAATAATTATTCATTTTACCGAACACGAAACTGGATTAATAGTTAATAGACTTGTTGAAATAGGGGTGAATTACATTCAAGGGTAATTGGTGTAATTGTTAACAAAGTAGTAAAACCTTGGTTTACACGCAGTCGATAACCTGGTGTATTCATTAAACAAAGTATTAAAACCTTGTTACAATTCGAATCCCCAATTAGTTGGAATATTTGACTTCGGGAATAAGAATAATTTGACCAAGGCTTTCGCTCTTTATATTTATGACTGATGGACTATTATGGACAAATCCGTATGGACATATTAAATAATCCAGGACAAAGAACAATTAACCCATGGGCATAAAAATAAAATCAACACGTCAAACATCATGATTACGGAAGTTTAAATAAGCATAATTCTTTTATTTCATATTTAATTTCCTTTATTTTATATTTAATTGCACTTCTAATTATCGCACTTTTATTTATTGTTATTGTATTTAATTGCACTTTTAATTATCGTACTTTTTAATTATCGCAATTTTATTTTATCGCACTTTTATTTATCGAAATTTCTTTATCGTTATTTACTTTACACTTTAAATTAAGTCTTGTATTTATTTTTAATATTTTACATTAGGTTTTAACTGCGGCTAAAGTTTTAAAATCGATAAACCGGTCATTAAACTGTAAAAACCCCCTTTTATAATAATAATATTACTTATTTATATATTTGTATTTTTATAATTTAAAACTAATATAGCGTTAAGCTTTGATTAAAAGATTCCATGTGGAACGAACCAGAATTACTAAAAACTACACTACTGTACGATTAGGTACACTGCCTATAAGTGTTGTAGCAAGGTTTAAGTATATCCATTCTATAAATAAATAAATATCTTGTGTAAAAATTGTATCATATTTAATAGTATTTCATTGTAAAAATAAAGCTATTTTATATACACCTCGCAGAACATCAGTTCCATACAACAATTCATATACCACGTTTCGCACATCATGGCCATATGGGTTTGACAAACCCTCATTCGGACGGTTCGCTACCGTTATGTGGATGAAATATAATTTCAAGAATAAGTGTAGGTTCTAACACTATGTGATGGGGTAACGTTAGTTAAGCCTTGATAATTGGGTGCTCGTGATAAATTTTTTTAGAATGATTTAACTATTACTTCAACGTTATAAATCTTGTAGTTCAAAGACAACGTTTACAAATACACCTATGATCTCACCAACGGTTTTCGTTGACAGTTTTCTATATGTTTCTCAGGTTCATACATGGGTACTTGATACATGCTTCCGATCACTTTGATTACTTGCTTGGAGTTAACCATGCATGCATACGCTAGGGATAACACATTTGGATTTAAACTTTAAGCATACCTACTTACGCTATTTATAACAACCGTGATTTTCAACTTCTATTATGTCGCAAGTCATTTCAAATATTACTTTATAGCTTTTGTAAACTTAAACTTATGGTCGAACCATTTGGTAACTTAAAACTTTGTAAGTCTTATACGTTTCAAATGAATGCGACATAATTTTGGTCAAACGCGTCTCATTTAGGGACTATGACCACGTAACGGGACCTAAGTTAACGGCACCATCAATGACGATTTTGACGGGTCGTTACAGATGGTATCAGAGCGTTGGTGGTAGGGATCTAAGATGTGCATTAGTGTGTCTGACAGAGTCGTTAGGACGCATTAGTGAATCTAGACTACAACCGAGTAGTTAATCATTGCATCCTGACTTGCATTTGCTATAGATAGCACTTACTTGACTACTTGTGCATTTATACTTGAATCTTTATTAGGTGAACTTCTTAATGGTACCAAATTTTCATCATGTGAACTCGTACTTTGCCACTTTATGATAACACACGTAAATTCAAGATTCGTACGCGTAAGGATGACGACGACTTCATTCGTTACACTAGTTCGGGAACTTTTTCTCTCAGGTTGTTATTCACCACCGTCCCAGCTTACTATCCACGAGTACTATAAAGTTACCACCACTAGGGCAATCCCTAACCACTATCAATGTTACACCGGTAACCTTCACTATCTCCCACTTCTTGTTGTTACCATCACTACTCTAGATGAGTATCGTCATCACCGCTTATCACTACGATTGCGTACTACTCGTTATCATAATTCGTTATTCTTTTCGTACCTAAAGACATTATTGGTTGACTTGAACCCCATTGACGTGAACAATCGTTTATACACTTCCATCAGGAAACGCTTCTTCAGAGTTGCCTAAATTCTTTCGATTCGATACGAGTCACGTTAAAGATGCCGTTACATTTTGTTCATTTTAAATCTTCACGATTACACGAACTTGATTCTACGGAGTGATGTGGGAATGGAGGTATGAGTTAGCATAATATAACGACACTCGATCAACGTATTTATATTATGGTAAGTCATACCAAAGTTCTAATGACTCATGATGGTGATTGGACTCGATCAACCTAATAACCATCATGTGCCATGTACATGACTTTATTTTTCCTTGTTGCCATCCGAAAAATTCGAGAATATTGATAACAACCATACCAGGGACACATCTTGATATTTCCAAATCCTATTTATGCTCTTGAACGAATGACCAATTCTTTCAACTTCAAAACATATGCTACACGTGTATACTATCTCGTTTTCACACACTTTTATCGACGAACTACGAAACGCTTGATATGCTCACATCGAGGCGGAAACTTCTCTCGCATTACACTCGTACTTCCGTGTAAGGAAATCTTTATTCTAAATTCTCAATGGAGGGAGAGACTATTCATGTTATACTAGTATTCACCACGAGGGTGAATAGTCCTAACGAACGTTTTCAGAAACCGATAAGAAACTTGTTCCAACAAATGTTTCCAGTTCCTAGAAAACTTGTTCAAATATATCTTAAAGGAATGTACCTCGTTTCGAATCGAGATGCTCGTTTCACTCCTAGATTCTGGGGTGCCTTACAATAAACTTTGGAAACCAGATTATTCATGAGAACCGCGTATCATCCACAAACCGATAGACCGAGAAAACATACGATTCAAACCTTGGGAAAACATATCACGAACTTGTATTGTTGCCTTTAATTGATTTCCTCTTACAACGATAGTTATCATTCGAGTATTAACGCCGCACCTTTTCGAAACTTTATATAGCCGCAAATGTCGTTCTCATATTCGTTGGACGGAAGTAGGTGACAAGCAAACCACCGGACCCGAACTCATTCATGAAATAACCGTTAAGATCGTCCAAATCCAAGAGACCCAAGACGGCCCGTAATCGCCACTATGTCGATGTTAGACGTAAGCCTCTTGAATTCCTAGTGGGTGACCGCGTAATATTAAATATCGCACCTTGGAAAGGTGTAATTCGTTTCATAAAACGTAGAACGCTAAATCCACGATGTTCTAATCCTTATGAAATCTTGGGGCGTATTGGACCCGTTACTTACCGTTTCGAACTCCCAACTCAAAAAACATCCGTTCATCCTACTGTGACAACCCGGGAATTTACGACCAAATTTAAACTTAATCTTTATATAGTTTTGACACGATAAGCAAAATATATTATGTGACGACCCGGAAATTTCTGACCAAATTTAAACTTAATCTTTATATGATTTCGAGACGCTAAGCAAAGTCTGTAAATTTGAAACTTAAAAGTTTGAACTGTATCATATATTCATTTGACCTTTGACTACTCTCGACGATTCACGAATAATTAATTGTAAATAGATATGTGTGTATGTATATATAAATAATAATTCGAAAATATAATTCGAAGTATTATACGTTGTTGTTATTAATAATTAATAAAATAAAAATAGGATATTATAATAATTTTTATTTAAAATATATCTATAGATATAAATAAAGTGTATTAAAAATAAATATTAAATGATTGTAATACTCGTTTGATGTTTTGATTGATATTAAGCAAGTTAAATTCAAACTTTTGTAATTTTAAAATAATCGGTGATCCGAAAATGAGTGATATTAATTTTAGGCTTATTAAAAATGTATTTAGGAACTATTTGTTGAATTTCAAAACTTTTTATATTTTACTTGGGGTTGGGAGTGAATAATTAATGTAATTTTTATTTAATAATTTATGATCGAATTTTATACGATAATGACTAAAATAAATAAAGATGTTTACTATAAAAATTTGGGATTTTTCTGAAACTTATAATTCGCCACTGATTAACAACGGAGTACGAAATTCAGTCCGTAAAAGATGACGGCTAATGTATTCACACGTTTTTATTTTAAATTATATTATTAATATTATTATATGTATATTTTCTGATTTCAATTGATTCGTGAATTGAATAGAATGATTGAATATGTAGTGTGTTTGTTTGATCAACTTTACAGCTATGTATACATATATGGCGATTGTGATAGATAGATACTTTATGCCATTTCATCCGTCACCTTTCCCACAATTTCAATTGTATATAATATACATAAACATATATTCAATCTATCTAGACATCTATCTGTTTAGTTTCAACTGCAACCAAAAACCAAAATACTATTTGATCACTATTACATTTTATCTCTGCTTGTTGTTTTAATCGGACACAAGTATCACTTACTTGATTCCAATCAACACTTAATATCATATTATTAATAATAATTATTATTATTATTAGTATTATTGTATTAGTTGTATATCTATATAGAAAGTGAGAGATGAGTTATATACTTGAGAACATCACGATCACCACCACTCCTTCAAGTGTAACCGGCGGCCACTTCATCACCCCAACACTCACCATTGATTTTCGGCAAACCACCATTCGACAACCATCATTCATCACCTTAAACCCACTTTCATTACATCACCCACTTCGCCATCAAAACCCATTACCACGAGCCACCACCGCCATCTGCCATCTTACAGCAACCATTGCATCACCGCCAATCACCTCTAACCGTCCTCTATCTCTTCTCTCTCTACAATCACCGCCATCACCATTAAAACCATCGTGAAGCCACTATTGTTTTTTCTTTGATTTTTACCCTTCTAACAACCATCACCACCCTCACCAACACAATAAACACCACCACTCGCCACCTGTTATTGCTGCTGTAAACAACCGAGAGCTAACACCCATTTAACCACCCAACAACAGCCACTCCACCTTATCACCTTGAAACAACACCCTAATCATCACCTCCTGTATTTCCTCTCTATGATTTCTAACTCCCATGATCGACCGTAACTATCCATGCTTCTGTTTTGTGATACTAATGGGTTAAGGCCCAAGTTTATTAAAAGGGAAACCCATTTAACCATCGTAAACTACTACTCATGCTATGCTATTTTTGCTTGTTCTCCAGCCCTAAACCACCACCCTTGTCTACCTCAAAAATCACCCAGCTATATACGTATCCCTCTCTTCCTTCTTGTTTTCTTTTTCGTAAACTCAAGACTAAACCCGCCACTATTCATCATCACCTTCATAAATTTCTGCAATTTTTTTTCTGTTTCTACTTCAGTTAAAATCACAATGAACCATCATGAATCACTACCATCATCAAGAGACTGCTCGATCATGGTTGTTTCCTGCTTCTGATCGGATACAATATAAACCAACAAAACTATATATTTTTTTCCTTTTCTTCCTGCCCGCTCGAACCCCTGCTACCATACTATCGTGATACTTGCTACTACAGCTCGTGGGTTATTGTTTCTGTTATTGTTCGAAGGTTTAAACCCAACAAAACCCGCTACTGTTGCTGCTTTATATTTTTTTTTGTCGATAAAGATGGATGTGAGGATGACGACTTTTGCTTTTTGTTTCCCTTTTCCTTTTCGCTGCTACAGCTCAAATTATGTTCCTTTGGACTTAATGAAACTTAAACGATTTACTATTGGGCCGTGTACTTGATAGTTGTTTTGGGCCGAGATCCATTGAAAACTTTTGTTGGGCCGAATGTTAAGAAGAAGAAGGGAGGATCGGATAGACAGACGAGTTATATGTATTTTTAAGTGAATAATATTTAGAAAAACGAGCTTGTTCAAATGGTTAAGAGGGTTAGCGGTGAGCGAGAGGTCTCGGGTTCGAATCCGGCTTGGTGCAATTCTTGTTAAAATGTTTTTTTTTAAAAGGAAGTCTTTATTCTTAAAAATATTATTATTATTATTATTATTATTATTATTATTATTATTATTATTATTATTATTATTATTATTATTATTATTATTATTATTATTATTATTATTATTATTATTATTATTATTATCATTATGTTAATTGTTATTATCCCTAATATTAAAAACATGATTAATATTATCACTAATATTAGGATTACTATCATATTTATAAATATTATTATCATTATTATTATTATGATTAACATAAGTAGTATTGTCGATAATACCACTACTATTATTAAAACGACTATCATTAATAAGTATTGTTATTACCAAGAATTGTTATCATTATTATCATTTTCTACAAAAATTATAATTTTTATTAGTACCATTATAAATAGATATTTTTTATATAAAAATACGTTACAAATATATTAACCTCATATATTACTATATTCTATCAATAAAATGTTATTAATTAAACTATATATATATATTTTTATCATAAAGACCCTAATGTAAAGTTATTGTTTTTATAAATAAATTATTAAACTACCTTAATAAGAAATTATCTTTAATATTAATAAATGAATTAATGAAGCATAAAACAATTATATCACTAATAATAAATATATAAATTTGTTTGATTACCATTATATGTGTTTATATATATATATATATATATATATATATATATATATATATATATATATATACATATATATATATATATATATATATATATATATATATATATATATATATATATATATATATATATATATATATATATATATATATATATATATATAAATGGTATAGGTTCGTGAATCCGAGGCCATCCCTGCATTGTTCAATATAGTCATATGTATTTTTACTACAAAATACATAAGGTGAGTTTCATTTGCTCCATTTTTAAATGCTTTTGCAATATATATTTTTTGGGACTGAGAATACATGCGCTGTTTTATAAATGTTTTACGATATAGACACAAGTAATCGAAACTACATTTTATGGTTTAATTATCGAAGTCGAATATGCCCCTTTTTATTAAGTCTGGTAATCTAAGAATTAGGGAACAGACACCCTAATTGACGCGAATCCTAAAGATAGATCTATTGGGCCTAACAAACCCCATCCAAAGTACCGGATGCTTTAGTACTTCGAAATTTTATCATATCCGAAGGGTGTCCCGGAATGATGGGGATATTCTTATATATGCATCTTGTTAATGTCGGTTACCAGGTGTTCACCATATGAATGAATTTTATCTCTATGTATGAGATGTATATTGAAATATGAAATCTTGTGGTCTATTAAAATGATGGAAATGATTATTTATGTTAAACTAATGAACTCACCAACCTTTTGGTTGACACTTTAGTGCATGTTTATTCTCAGGTATGAAAGAAATCTTCCGCTGTGCATTCCTCATTTTAAAGATATTACTTGGAGTCATTCATGGCATATTTCAAAAGACGTTGCATTCGAGTCGTTGAGTTCATAAAGATTATTATTAAGTCAATTATAGTTAGATATATTATGAAATGGTATGCATGCCGTCAATTTTTATTGTAATGAAAGATTGTCTTTTCAAAAAACAAATGCAATATTTGTAAAATGTATCATATAGAGGTCTGGTACCTCGCGATGTAATCAACTGTTGTGAATTGTTTATAATCGATATAGACTTCGTCCGGATGGTTTAGGACGGGTCTCTACAGTTGGTATCAGAGCGGTGGTCTTAGCGAACCAGGTCTTGCATTAGCGTGCCTAACGGATAGTCGTTAGGATGCATTAGTGAGTCTGGACTTCGACCGTGTCTGCATGTCAAAAGTTTTGCTTATCATTTTTATCGGAAAACATCTGCTTATCATCCTTAGGAAATTACCTACTCTTTATTCTTAGTCTAGACACATTTTACTGCATTGACTGCATGAATAGTGTATAGACAAAATTCATATCTTAGCGTATCTGACAATTCATATCTTAGTGTCTCTGTTACTAGAGACCTTGCCTGATATCTCGTAAATTTCTCCTTAATTTAAGGGATCCTGGTACTATATATATCTATGCAAATTATGCATTGAGAATACCATCTAACTATCAATTGATGCCACTAAACTCTTCATATCAAAAATCTTTCCTGAGATCGTTTAAGATGGCCTCTACGAATCGACCAAGTTCCTCTGACTCCAAAGACAGCGTGACAGGAGCACACCAACCAATCAACTACCGTGATTACTGGAGAAACTGGGGATGGGTTCGCGACATACTCACCCTATGGAGAAAGGAAGAAGGTACTCCATATCATGAATCAATTCTACCACCTAACCTTGGAGTACTTGACCCGCTCGAACCCGTTCGCAATACCGTTTATACCCTATTTGCAAGAATTTTTCGTCTTGAAACTACCATTAATGGAACTAGAGAAGATATCCGACCTCTACCTCACATTGATAAACAACTCGGGTTAGTAGAAGAAGTTAGAGAACTCCGAGCTCGAGTATTAACTTTAGAGAGCACGGTATACAATTTGCAATCATCAACAATATCACCAACACCAGTAACATCACCAGCCTTAGCACCAATGGCACCAGTACCACCAACAACCCAAGTTTCAACAATCCATGCCTCAACATCTCATTCTGTACCTCGAGTATAATTATCGTTCCACAAATCATTCTACATCATTTATATTCGTTCGACATGACGATTATGTAAACTCTAATGTTTTAGAGATTATGTATCATAGTTCTAATCGTAAATCTGATGAGTTTAATATCACATTGACTCATTAAATCCATAATTACATCTGAAGAAAATATATATGTAAATATTTTTTCATAAAGATTGTGATTAAAAATTCTTTCGTACAAACTGTTAATGGTAAAAATATTTTAACGGGTAGGTAATACCCGAGAAATATTTAAGATTTCACATTAATAAGTTACATTGTACAGTCTTCGAATCTGATTCAACGGTCGATTACCATCCTACCTACATCTATCGATATACGAATCCGTTCACCACAGAATAACCATTTTCATTCAAATTCAATTTCATATTTGGATTTTTACTTACCAGAATCCAACAAGTGGCATAATGAAGAAATAATGGACACAATAAAAATTGATTAGAAACAGACTAATTAACAATATGGAATTTTGTTAAGAAACCATGCTAACTGTTCCAGCTAACTGTTCCTAGCTAACTGATTACATTCTATTTATCGCATTTCATTTATTGCAATTTAATTATAGCAATTTACATTCCCGCAATTTTATTTATTGTCATCTAATTTCTGTAATTTACTTTACGCACTTTAGTTATCGTTATTTAATTCCTGTTATTTATTTTACGCACTTTAAATATCGGAACACGTATACAAGGTTTTGACATATCATATCGATGCATCTATATATATTATTTGGAATCACCATAGACACTCTATATGCAGTAATGATCGAGTTCTCTATACAGGGTTGAGGTTGATTCTATAATAATATATATACTTTGAGTTGTGATCGAGTCTGAGACATGTACACAGGTCCCGATACGTATTAATTAATTCGGATATTATATATTAAGCTATATATGTATTATCGGACTGTTAATTGTGGACTATCAAATATGGACTGTCGACATTGGATAATTAAAATGAATTAAAATATTGATTATAACATATGAAACTAAACATATCTTCAAGTTTGCCACTTGATCTCATCTTAAACCTCATCTGTATCTTGACGATTACAATCTGCGTTCAAACCTTTCATGATTCTTGAAAACACCTTAATCGATAGGATGAATCAACAGCACTTCATCTACGGAAGGAAAGGTTTATGCATATAGTTATGCACCTGAGAAACTCTCGGGAACTGAGTAAAAGTTTAACACGTAGCCGCATCAGATCCTTTGGCATTTATTAGCAAAAATAACTTTGCGATCCCTTTTCAAAGTAGCCAATTTTGTCACATCTCCAGCAAGTCAACTTCGACTTTTCATTCGAAGTAGCCTTACTATAATCTACAATTACCTTTTTATAACGGAGAATTCTTTTATATTCCACCATATTACCAGAAGACGTACCAGCAGCCTCGTTGTTTTTTCTGGCTTAAATCTCTCTGAAAAATCATTATATTTATTCATTGAAACCCTATCATATACTCATCCGCATCTTGTAACGAGAACTGCCATACCAATTACCGGGAATCAGCAAATTTGTATTTTGAGTCTCGCAACGTTTCCACATTAACAGTTATATGTATCCATATAACATTTATCTCTTAGAACTATGATCTTCCATTCTGAAATTCAGAAAAGCACCCAGTCTGTGAATTAATGCTCTAAATTTTGAAAAGTTGAATGAAGCAACAAAAACTATGGGTGATTTTAACAGTCAAAAGTTTGATAAAAAAAAAGATACGTTGGAAAAGATCAAAAGGAAGTTTGGTACTGAAAAACGAATTGAGCAAACCATGAAGGAGACTCTGAACAAATCACAAGGACTAAACTTGTACATAAAGAATTCTGATGATTCTGTTTCTGATGAAACCTTAAACGAATACCTTACTCCTGACTCTAAACCTTTAAGGACAATCTTCTTCACCATCCCTCGATATTAGAAATTCTACGATATCATCGTATCTATCATTATAAATATCCGCGATATTCTGAAGATATTTTCATAACTATTCTTAAGATATTTTTATAATTATTCTTATCTGAAATCATTTACCTTTTTGCGCTATCTGTGTTACAACATAAAAGAAACTATATTAGTTTCTAAATTCTGAAACTTTCGAGTTTAAAATATGAATGATTTTGAAGTAGTGTTGGGAACTGAAGCATGAGTTAGTATAATATAGTGACACTTGATCAACGTGATTATATTACAGTAAGTCATGCTGAGTTTCTAATGGAACGTGATGATTCACAGATTATAATGTCATCATGTGCCATGTTACACGACTCTTACATCCTACCTAATTTTCAAACATATCAAGAACATATTTTCTTGATAGTTCTATCTTTTCTCTTAAATTCTGGTAATCTGACAAGTCAGATTGTGCTATTACCATTTCCTTATTAGAACATCAACAATGTTCATTCCGAAATTCATATCTGCGAATTCTGGACCATTACAAGCGGTGCTTAATAGCAAGAAGAAAAAACGAAGGGACAAAAGCTCTGGAATATAAATTTGGGGTATAAGTCACAGTAAATAAAAAAGAGCATTAACTGGGGATGACAATGATTATAGAAGATAGAAGCGGGGACTTCGAAATATCAAGGAAGATATAAAGCCCAATAACAACACATAAATTACAAACCGTGTATATCAATGTTGATCGCAATATAAAGACACGGAAGAATTAAAAGCACTATAACCCCAAGAGCAAAGTAGAAGTAAGCAGATTCCTCTGGTGGAAGATGGAAAAGGAGGATGATTGTTGCGATAGTAAGGATAAGGACAAGGATCAGAACTGGATTAAGCATTTTTCTTTGAATTTGGGAATTGAGTATAGGAATGGTAAAAGTAATGGAACGGAAGAAGTTAATTTATAGTGAAATATTTGATAAAGAAATCAAAACAGATCTCCGCATTTAATTAGAGAGATCATAATTATCTTATTCGCCGAAGAATCAAATCTTTTAGATTACGAAGATTTTTTCTAAATACATTGAATTTCGGAAATTAATCATGACTACGTCACCGGTTAAGACGAACCTGCATTTACTCATTTCACTCTTTTGGGATAGCTTCACTCATACTCTTCGAGTAAACGAATTATCTTATCCATATTACTCAACAGTAATAAAACTCTATTTATCAGCTCGTATGTGTCATAAAAACATACTTATTGTTAGCCATGACGATTCCAAAGAAATTTCGGGACGAAATTTCTTTAACGGGTAGGTACTGTGACGACCCGGAAATTTCTGACCAAATTTAAACTTAATCTTTATATGATTTCGAGACAATAAGCAAAGTCTGTAAATTTGAAACTTAAAAGTTTGAACTGTATCATATATTCATTTGACCTTTGACTGCTCTCGACGATTCACGAATAATTAATTGTAAATAGATATGTGTGTATGTATATATAAATAATAATTCGAAAATATAATTCGAAGTATTATATGTTGTTGTTATTAATAATTAATAAAATAAAAATAGGATATTATAATAATTTTTATTTAAAATATATCTATAGATATAAATAAAGTGTATTAAAAATAAATATTAAATGATTGTAATACTCGTTTGATGTTTTGATTGATATTAAGCAAGTTAAATTCAAACTTTTGTAATTTTAAAATAATCGGTGATCCGAAAATGAGTGATATTAATTTTAGGCTTATTAAAAATGTATTTAGGAACTATTTGTTGAATTTCAAAACTTTTTATATTTTACTTGGGGTTGGGAGTGAATAATTAATGTAATTTTTATTTAATAATTTATGATCGAATTTTATACGATAATGACTAAAATAAATAAACATGTTTACTATAAAAATTCGGGATTTTTCTGAAACTTATAATTCGCCACTGATTAACAACGGAGTACGAAATTCAGCCCGTAAAAGACGACGGCTAATGTATTCACACGTTTTTATTTTAAATTATATTATTAATATTATTATATGTATATTTTCTGATTTCAATTGATTCGTGAATTGAATAGAATGATTGAATATGTAGTGTGTTTGTTTGATCAACTTTACAGCTATGTATACATATATGGCGATTGTGATAGATAGATACTTTATGCCATTTCATCCGTCACCTTTCCCACAATTTCAATTGTATATAATATACATAAACATATATTCAATCTATCTAGACATCTATCTGTTTAGTTTCAACTGCAACCAAAAACCAAACTACTATTTGATCACTATTACATTTTATCTCTGCTTGTTGTTTTAATCGGACACAAGTATCACTTACTTGATTCCAATCAACACTTAATATCATATTATTAATAATAATTATTATTATTATTAGTATTATTGTATTAGTTGTATATCTATATAGAAAGTGAGAGATGAGTTATATACTTGAGAACATCACGATCACCACCACTCCTTCAAGTGTAACCGGCGGCCACTTCATCACCCCAACACTCACCATTGATTTTCGGCAAACCACCATTCGACAACCATCATTCATCACCTTAAACCCACTTTCATTACATCACCCACTTCGCCATCAAAACCCATTACCACGAGCCACCACCGCCATCTGCCATCTTACAGTAACCATTGCATCACCGCCAATCACCTCTAACCGCCCTCCTTCTCTTCTCTCTACAATCACCGCCATCACCATTAAAACCATCGTGAAGCCACTATTGTTTTTTCTTTGATTGTTACCCTTCTAACAACCATCACCACCCTCACCAACACAATAAACACCACCACTCGCCACCTGTTATTGCTGCTGTAAACAACCGAGAACTAACACCCATTTAACCACCCAACAACCGCCACTCCACCTTATCACCTTGAAACAACACCCTAATCATCACCTCCTGTATTTCCTCTCTATGATTTCTAACTCCCATGATCGACCGTAACTATCCATGCTTCTGTTTTGTGATACTAATGGGTTAAGGCCCAAGTTTATTAAAAGGGAAACCCATTTAACCACCGTAAACTACTACTCCTGCTATGCTGTTTTTGCGTGTTCTCCAGTCCTAAACCACCACCCTTGTCTACCTCAAAAATCACCCAGCTATATAAGTATCCCTCTCTTCCTTCTTGTTTTCTTTTTCGTAAACTCAAGACTAAACCCGCCACTATTCATCATCACCTTCATAAATTTCTGCAATTTTTTTTCTGTTTCTACTTCAGTTAAAATCACAATGAACCATCATGAATCACTACCATCATCAAGAGACTGCTCGATCATGGTTGTTTCCTGCTTCTGATCGGATACAATATAAACCCACAAAACTATATATTTTTTCCCTTTTCTTCCTGCCCGCTCGAACTCCTGCTACCATACTATCATGATACTTGCTACTACAGCTCGTGGGTTATTGTTTCTGTTATTGTTCGAAGGTTTAAACCCAACAAAACCCGCTACTGTTGCTGCTTTATTTTTTTTTTATGTCGATAAAGATGGATGTGAGGATGACGACTTTTGCTTTTTGTTTCCCTTTTCCTTTTCGCTGCTACAGCTCAAATTATGTTCCTTTGGACTCAATGAAACTTAAACGATTTACTATTGGGCCGTGTACTTGATAATTGTTTTGGGCCGAGATCCATTGAAAACTTTTGTTGGGCCGAATGTTAAGAAGAAGAAGGGAGGATCGGATAGACAGACGAGTTATATGTATTTTTAAGTGAATAATATTTAGAAAAACGAGCTTGTTCAAATGGTTAAGAGAGTTAGTGGTGAGCGAGAGGTCTCGGGTTCGAATCCGGGTTGGTGCAATTCTTGTTAAAATGTTTTTTTTAAAAGGAAGTCATTATTCTTAAAAATATTATTATTATTATTATTATTATTATTATTATTATTATTATTATTATTATTATTATTATTATTATTATTATCATTATGTTAATTGTTATTATCCCTAATATTAAAAACATGATTAATATTATCACTAATATTAGGATTACTATGATATTTATAAATATTATTATCATTATTATTATTATTATTATGATTAACATAAGTAGTATTGTCGATAATACCACTACTATTATTAAAACGACTATCATTAATAAGTATTGTTATTACCAAGAATTGTTATCATTATTATCATTTTCTACAAAAATTATAATTTTTATTAGTATCATTATAAATAGATATTTTTTATATAAAAATACATTACAAATATATTAACCTCATATATTACTATATTCTATCAATAAAATGTTATTAATTAAACTATATATATATTTTTATCATAAAGACCCTAATGTAAAGTTATTGTTTTTATAAATAAATTATTAAACTACCTTAATAAGAAATTATCTTTAATATTAATAAATGAATTAATGAAGCATAAAACAATTATATCACTAATAATAAATATATAAATTTGTTTGATTACCATTATATGTGTTAATATATATATATATATATATATATATATATATATATATATATATATATATATATATATATATATATATATATATATATATATATATATAAATGGTATAGGTTCGTGAATCCGAGGCCAACCCTGCATTGTTCAATATATTCATATGTATTTTTACTACAAAATACATAAGGTGAGTTTCATTTGCTCCATTTTTAAATGCTTTTGCAATATATATTTTTTGGGACTGAGAATACATACGCTGTTTTATAAATGTTTTACGATATAGACACAAGTAATCGAAACTACATTCTATGGTTGAATTATCGAAGTCGAATATGCCCTTTTTATTAAGTCTGGTAATCTAAGAATTAGGGAACAGACACCCTAATTGACACGAATCCTAAAGATAGATCTATTGGGCCTAACAAACCCCATCCAAAGTACCGGATGCTTTAGTACTTTGAAATTTTATCATATCCGAAGGGTGTCCCGGAATGATGGGGATATTCTTATATATGCATCTTGTTAATGTCGGTTACCAGGTGTTCACCATATGAATGAATTTTATCTCTATGTATGGGATGTATATTGAAATATGAAATCTTTTGGTCTATTAAAATGATGGAAATGATTATTTATATTAAACTAATGAACTCACCAACCTTTTGGTTGACACTTTAAAGCATGTTTATTCTCAGGTATGAAAGAAATCTTCCGCTGTGCATTGCTCATTTTAAAGATATTACTTGGAGTCATTCATGGCATATTTCAAAAGACGTTGCATTCGAGTCGTTGAGTTCATAAATATTATTATTAAGTCAATTATAGTTAGATATATTATGAAAAGGTATGCATGCCGTCAATTTTTATTGTAATGAAAGATTGTCTTTTCAAAAACGAATGCAATATTTGTAAAATGTATCATATAGAGGTCTGGTACCTCGCGATGTAATCAACTGTTGTGAATTGTTTATAATCGATATGGACTTCATCCGGATGGATTAGGACGGGTCTCTACATATTAAACCGAGTCTCAAAATTTTTGAACTGTTTCATGAAATCATTTGACCTTCGACCAAGTTCCGACGATTCACGAACAATTAATTGTAACTTGATATGTATGTGTGTATATATATATATATATATATATATATATATATATATATATATATATATATATATATATATATATATATATATATATATATATAATAATTAGAAATATAATTTTAAATATTGTATGTTATTGTTACCAAAATTTATCTATGTAAAATAAAACAATATATAATAATAATTATTATTTAAAACATATCTATATATATAAATAAAAGTATATTAAAAATAAATATTTAATGATTGTAATACTCGTTGGACGTTTCGATTATTATTTAGAGAAGTTTAATTCGAACTTATATGATTTTAAAATAAACGGTGATCCGAAATTGAGTTCTATGATTTTTAGGCTTACTAAAATTGTATTTAGGATCTAGTTATTTAATTTTAACACTTTTTATATTTTACCCATAAATGAGAGGGACAGTCGATGTAATTTTTATTTATTAAATTAATGACTGAATTTTATACCATAATGACCAAAATAAATAAATATAGTTAATCTAAAAGTTTGGGATTTTTCTGAGACTTTTTATCCACCACTAATTTAACAACGGGGTACGAAATAATGGTTCGTTAAAACTGTCGGTAGAATAGAAGTTAGATATTTATCAATGTGCACGTTTATTATTATTTATATTATTATATAGATATGAATTTCAATTATTGTCCGTGATTTATGAATGATTGTACTATGAATCTATGATTGTCTCCACTATTAATTTACTCTATGAGATATTCGTTTACTGTTTTCTCCACTTATTTCCTTACAACTAAAACATGATATGTACTATATATTCATACATTACTCATACAATGCAGAACATGAATATTCATCACAACCATCTCCACTTCTCTCCCTCTTGCTCTTGTATGACCAAAAATCATCCCTTTCACTAACACCCACACCACATTTGATTTATTTTCTCTTCTCTGCAACCATAGACCCTAATCAAATCCAGGTAACTTGCTTCTCTTCTTGTTCGATAAACACCACAACTTGCAACTTCTTTTTGTTGTTGTTTGCTTTTGATTACCCATGGTTCTGTTACCATCAACAACCACCATAAAACCCACATCAACCACCTCCATTTAATCATCTATGATCTTCTGTTTTTTGAGTAACACCAAGATCACCATCGAATATTATTGTCGAACCCTTCTGTTCATCCTATAGTTGATACCTTATGTTCCTAGTTTGTTCGACAACCAACCCAACCTCATCATTACCAAAACCATGCTATCATCGAGAGACTTCTCCAGCTTCTGTTCGGGTTAAACCACGTAAACCCACACACTATCCCCATACACAACTACCACCACCTTAGATCACCAAACTAACCATTTATTTTTTTGACAACCAGATCCAGTTACTACTCATCATTTTGTTCAACCCAAAACCACAAAGAACCTATGTTACTGCTATTCATTTTCTGATTAGTTCGACAGAATCATCACCCTAAATCCCACCATTCCGTCATTTTTATTTTTTATTTTTTTCTTTCTTTCTCCTTCTTCTCGTTGCTAAAATAATTGAATAACCACAACCCATTAACCACTCTTCTAAATAACCCACCACCGAAACTACTTCTGCTTCCTGTTCTATTTCATAGACCAACCATGAACAACCCTCACAACCATCACAAACCCGTCACCTTCTGTTTCGAGAATACCACAACCATCACCACATACTCGTAATTGTTTTTCTGTTTAATCTTTATCAACCAACCAAACCGCCATTAATTTTTCTTCTTCTCTTTTCTCTTCACTGAATGGTTTCTGCTACTGCACCATTCCTGTTTCTGTTTTAATTAAACACGAGTAAAAGATAAAACAATGATGAAGAATATGATGTTTTAGTGGAACCGATTACCCCACCCCTTTATTTCCTGTTGACTTATTTAATTCACAACTTTATAAAAAGTGCTGTTAATCTGTCGGATAGATTTTGATAAATATCTGATTAGGGAATTAATCGTAAGGGGCCACAGGTTGTTGTTTTCCTTTTTGAAGCCATGGGATATATATATATATATATATATATATATATATATATATATATATATATATATATATATATATATATATATATATATATATATATATATATTGTTGGGCCAATTTACTTCATGAAGTTGGGCCGTAGGATTTGGGTATGATTATGATGTAACTCTTAGACATAGATTATGGCAAGTGATGATAAGTTACAAATATAATGATGATTCCATAATAAGTAAATGAATACCGATCGATGATGCTGTGATGTTATGTAAGAGACAATGGTATAGATACGGTTAGTGAGATGATTATGAAAATGAAAAAAATAAGGTATGATAATGGTGATGAGGTTATGTTATCGATGATTAGAGATGACGGTATGATGATGATCATGATTGTATTTATATTGATGAAGAAATAATGTTAAAGGTAGTCGTAGTTTTTTTGCTGTTTGTTATATCATTACAAACGAAAATATCCTTTTCACAAATTCTGAATTCAACGGGCTTACCAGTTAACCATATTGGACTTTTAGATGTTGGGCTGATATCCATAGTGTTTTCTCTGTTGGGTCGAAGTGACCATGGGCTAGTTTTAATAAGTGGGTTTTAAGGAAGCAGTAAAATTGGTTAAATAAATTAATCTAGGAATTAGATCAGAAAAACGTAAACAGAGGGTCGGCTAGGGGTGTTTGTGTGGAGCGAGAGGTTGTGGGTTCGAACCCGGGCTAAGGCAGTTTATGTTTTTTTTAAGCCTTTTCTCTTCAGGTAGTATTATTATTATTATTATTATTATTATTATTATTATTATTATTATTATTATTATTATTATTATTATTATTATTATTATTATTATTATTACTATTATTATTATTTATTATTATAATTATTAATGTTATTCCAAAAATTATCATTATAGTTAAAATTATAAAAATTATCATTTTTTTATTGAAAGTAATATTTTCCTTAAAATTAACATTTTTATTAAGATTATCATTAGGATTATTATTATTACCAATATTATTTTTATTATTATTATTATCATATGTATTAGTATTATTATTAGTAATATTATTATCATTATAGTTATTAATATAAATAGTAGTATTATTATTAGTAAAACCATTATCTTTATAGTTATTATTATTAGTATTCATTATTTTTAAAAAAGTATCATTTTTTATGAAAGATATCATCTTTATCATTAATATTAAAAGTATCATTTTTAACTCTATTATCATAATTATTATTTTTATCATTTCTAATATTATTTTAGTATTGTCATAATTTTAACAAACAAACGATATATATATATATATACATACAAAAATATATTTAATACATATAACATAACAAAATTTTTATTTTTATTTATTTTAAATACATAAAAATGAATATATAAAACATATAGGTTATTAATATAAAAATGAGATGACAAATAAATTCATATATATATATATATATATATATATATATATATATATATATATATATATATATATATATATAAACTTGTTCGATTACAAGTATATGTTTTAATAAATATATTAATAATATAGGTTCGTGAATCCGAGGCCAACCCTGCATTGTTCAGTTTCGTCGTATGAATATTTTTACTACAAAATATTGGATTGTGAGTTCATTTGCTCCCTTTTTACTCATTACATTTTTGGGCTGAGAATACATGCAAATGCTTTATTAACTGTTTTACAATATTTATATGCATGAGTTCATTTGCTCCCTTTTTACTCATTACATTTTTGGGCTGAGAATACATGCGCTGTTTTTACAACTGCTTTATTGAATGCTTTTGAAATATATTTTGAACTGCGAATACATGAAATGCTTTTATAAATGTTTGACGAGATAGACACAAGCAAAACATTCCTCGAATGAATTATTATGAAGACAGAAGTTCTGCGGATTATTATTGAATTATGTAGACATGATAATTGCCACCGTTGAATTATGTGGACATGATAATTGCCACCGTTGAATTATGTGGACATGATAATTGCCACCAATTGATATGAATGTTATGGATCGAGAGAATGATTTTTATACACAGGTTATGTGTATTAGTTTTTGTGCACGAGATATGTGTACGGTTACTATGATTTATGAAAATGGTTTCGTACACGAGAAAGATGTACTGTATTTAAAAGATATTGCATGTACATTACAGGTGGGTATAGGATTCGGGCCCATTTGTACCATGCAGGATTTAAATCTTGTGGTCTATCAAAATGATGAATTTTATTGTTTCACGATAAACTTATGAACTCACCAACCTTTTTGTTGACACTTGAAAGCATGTTTATTCTTAGGTATGAAAGAAACCTTCCGCTGTGCATTTGCTCATTTTAAAGACATTGTTTGGAGTCGATCATCGCAATGGGACCAGATGTTGGTGACTTCATCCAGATGGATTAGGACGGGGTATGACATGTGGTATCAGAGCGGTGGTCTTAGAGAACCAGGTCTTGCATTAGTTTGTCTAACTGATAGTTGTTTAGATGCATTAGTGGGTCTGGACTTCGACCGTGTCTGCATGTCCAAAGTTTTTCTTATCATTTCATGTCGAAAATTACCTGCTTATCATTCTTAGGAAATTACCTGCTTATCATTCTTTGTCTAGACACGTTTTACTGCATTGACTGCATGAATAGTATATAGACAAAAATTCATATCTTAGCGTATCTGATAATTCATATCTTAGCGTATCTGATAATTCATATCTTAGCGTAACTGTTATTGTTACCTTTACCTGACAGCTTCCGTAGATTCCTCCGTAACTTATGGGATTTTAGTATTATATATGCATATGTAAATTATGTATTGCAGGGTACTAATCTACATCCTATAATCTATTTCTTATCAAAAATCCTTCATTTGATCGTACGAGATGAATCCCTCAACCAGTTCGAGTCCCTCAGATTTTGATAGCTATTCTGATAGTTATTCCGACAGCTATTCTGACATGGATATTCACCTAAGCTCCGAAAGCGGTGTCACCAGAATGAATCAATCAATCAGCCATCCCCAATTCATCTTATGAGTTCATAGTCGACTTAATCAACGGAAACGAGAAGAAGGCAATTCCTTTCCACCAACCAAATTTCCCTCTTGACGAAGAACCTGAAGCGCTTACCGGCGAATCTATCCGAAACACCATTTTCAGCTTCATTTCTAGAGTAGTTCGACACGATTATATTCTATCCACAATTCTAAACCTTATTCATTCGCTCGTTCTGACCGACAATCATCCTGGAATAATAGAAGAAGTTAGCGAACTTCGCGCTCAAGTAAACAATTGGGAGAATATGGTGCAAAATTTACCAGCTTCAACAACATCACCGGCACCAACAGTACCATCAGTAACAGCACCAGTACCATCAACAATCCATGCCTCAACATCTCATTCTGTACCTCGAGCATAATCATCAATCTGCGAATCGTTCTATATCATTTATCTTCGTTCGACATGGTGATTATGTAATCTCTAATGTTTTAGAGATTATATATTCTTGTTCTAACAGTAAATCAAATGAGTTTAATAATTCATGATTACATCTGAAGAAAATATATATGTAAGTATATTTTCATAAAGATTGTAATTAAAAATTCTTTTGTACAAACTGTTAATGATGAAAATATTTTAACGGGTAGGTAATACCCAAGGAATATTGAAATTTCACATTAATAAGTTACACTGTACATTCTTCTAATCAGATTCAACAGTCATTTACTATCATACTTACAACCACTGATATACGTATCCGTTCACCGCAGAATAACCATTTTCATTCAATTTCATATTTGGATTTTGACCTAACAGAATCCAACAAGTGGCATAATGAAGAAAACATATGACAAAATAAAAATTTGTTAGAAATAGAAAAATTAACTATGAGAAATTTTGTTAAGAATCCACGCTAACTGTTCCTAGCTAACTGATTACATTTTATTTTTTTACAATTTAATTATATTCTCGCAATTTTATTTATCGTCATTTAATTTCTGTTATTTATTTTACGCACTTTAAATATCGGGACACGTATACAAGGTTTTGACATATCATATCGACGCATGTATATATATTATTTGGAATAACCATAGACACTCTATATGCAGTAATGCAGGAGTTAGCTATACAAGGTTGAGGTTGATTCTATAATAATATATATACTTTGAGTTGTGATCGAGTCTGAGACATGTACACGGGTCTCGATACGTATTAATTAATTCGAATATTATATATTAAACTATATATGAATTATTGGACTATTAACTGTGGACTATCGACTGTGGACTAATAACATTGGACAATTAAAATGAATTAAAATATTGATTATAACATATGAAACTAAACATTTCTTCAAGTTTGCCACTTGATTTCATCTTAAACCTCATTTGTACCTTGACGATTACAATCTACGTTTAAACCTTTCATAATTCTTGAAAAACACTTCAATCGATAGGATGAACCAACCTCTCTTCATCTACGGAAGAAGAGATTGATGCATATAGTTATGCACCTGAAAAAAAAACAAAAAAACTCTCGGAAACTGAGTAAACCTTTAACGCGTAGCTGTTCTAATTCCTTTAGCGTTACTATTACCCAAAATAACTTGATAATTCCTTTCAAAGTAGCAACTTTTGTCACAGCTTCAGCCAGACAACTTTGACTTTTCGTTCGCAAACAACCATATTATAACTTTGATATATATGTGTGCTCTTTTATTGTTACCGGGGAACCTTTCATATTCCATCATATTACCATCAGCGTTTAATCATCTAAAAACACAAATTCTCTTGAAACCACCTTGAATTGATAACCGATGATTCATATATGGTAGCATTAAATGCAGAGGAAACAGCAAAATTGTAGATGGTCTAAACGGCCAAAAGTTTAATAATAAAGAATGGAATGTTGGGAACGCTCGATAGAAAATTTGGTACTGAGAAACAGATTGAGCAAACCATGAAGGAGACCAAGGACAAATACAAGGATCATACCCTATATTCAAATAATTCAGGTAATTCTAGATCCGATGAAACCTTCAACGAATATCTTGCTCAGTACTCATGTTAAAATCTTGCAGAAAATCTTTCTTCATCAACCATCAAATTCCAAAATATCATCATAAATATCTTCGATATTTCTGAAGATATTTTCATAAATATTCTCGTCCGAAATTATTTATTTCTTCGCATTATCTGTGTTACATCATAAAGGAAACTGTTTTAGTTTCTAAATTCTGAAACCTTCGAGTTTGAGTTATGAATGATTTTGAAGTAGTGTTGGAAATTGATGCATGAGTTAGTATAATATAATGACACTTGATCAACGTGATTATATTACAGTAAGTCATGCTGAGTTTCTAATGGAACGTGATAATTCATAGACTATGCCGTCATCATGTGCATATTACACGACTCTTACATTCTATCTAATTTCTAAACATATCAATAACGTATCTTCCTGATAGTTCTATCTTTTCTCGTGACTTCTAGTAATTTGAAAAGTTAGACCAAACAATCGAGACATATTATTGCATTTAAGTAAAGAAAATTTTAATTTCTTTAATTATCAAAGAATCAAATCTTATTACAAAGACTTTCTCTAAATCCCTTGAATTCCGGAAATTCACCGTGATTATGTCAAAAGTTAAATTTCTATCTCAATCTTTTGTGATAGCTTCACTCGTACGTTTCGAGTAATCGAATTATATTATCAATATTACTCAATGTTGACAAGACTTTATTTATCAACTCATAAACGTCATAAAAACATACTTATTGTCAGCCATGACCATCTCTATCAATTTTCGGGACGAAATTTCTTTAACGGGTAGGTACTGTAATGACCCGGGAATTTCCGACCAAATTTAAACTTAATCTTTATATAGTTTTGACATGATAAGCAAAATATATTAAACCGAGTCTCAAAATTTTTGAACTGTTTCATGAAATCATTTGACCTTCGACCAAGTTCCGACGATTCACGAACAATTAATTGTAACTTGATATGTGTGTGTGTGTGTGTGTGTGTGTGTATATATATATATATATATATATATATATATATATATATATATATATATAAATAATAATTAGAAATATAATTTTAAATATTGTATGTTATTGTTACCAAAATTTATCTATGTAAAATAAAACAATATATAATAATAATTATTATTAAAACATATCTATATATATAAATAAAAGTATATTAAAAATAAATATTTAATGATTGTAATACTCGTTGGACGTTTCGATTATTATTTAGAGAAGTTTAATTCGAACTTATATGATTTTAAAATAAACGGTGATCCAAAATTGAGTTCTATGATTTTTAGGCTTACTAAAATTGTATTTAGGATCTAGTTATTTAATTTTAGCACTTTTTATATTTTACCCATAAATGAGAGGGACAGTCGATGTAATTTTTATTTATTAAATTAATGACTGAATTTTATACCATAATGACCAAAATAAATAAATATAGTTAATCTAAAAGTGTGGGATTTTTCTGAGACTTTTTATCCACCACTAATTTAACAACGGGGTACGAAATAATGGTTCGTTAAAACTGTCGGTAGAATAGAAGTTAGATATTTATCAATGTGCACGTTTATTATTATTTATATTATTATATAGATATGAATTTCAATTGTTGTCCATGATTTATGAATGATTGTACTATGAATCTATGATTGTCTCCACTATTAATTTACTCTATGAGATATTCGTTTACTGTATTCTCTACTAATTTCCTTACAACTAAAACATGATATGTACTATATATTCATACATTACTCATACAATGCAGAATATGCATATTCATCACAACCATCTCCACTTCTCTCCCTCTTGCTCTTGTACGACCAAAAATCATCCCTTTCACTAACACCCACACCACATTTGATTTATTTTCTCTTCTCTGCAACCATAGACCCTAATCAAACCCAGGTAACTTGCTTCTCTTCTTGTTCGATAAACACCATAACTTGCAACTTCTTTTTGTTGTTGTTTGCTTTTGATTACCCATGGTTCTGTTACCATCAACAACCACCATAAAACCCACATCAACCACCTCCATTTAATCATCTATGATCTTCTGTTTTTTGAGTAACACCAAGATCAACATCGAATATTATTGTCGAACCCTTCTGTTCATCCTATAGTTGATACCTTATGTTCCTACTTTGTTCGATAACCAACCCAACCTCATCATTACCAAAACCATGCTATCATCGAGAGACTTCTCCAGCTTCTGTTTGGGTTAACCCACGTAAACCCACACACTATCCCCATACACAACCGCCACCACCTTAGATCACCAAACTAACCATTTATTTTTTTCGACAACCAGATCCAGTTACTACTCATCATTTTGTTCAACCCAAAACCACAAAGAACCTATGTTACTGCTATTCTTTTTCTGATTAGTTCGACAGAATCATCACCCTAAATCCCACCATTCCGTCATTTTTATTTTTTATTTTTTTCTTTCTTTCTCCTTCTTCTCGTTGCTAAAATAATTCAATAACCACAACCCATTAACCACTCTTCTAAATAACCCACCACCGAAACTACTTCTGCTTCCTGTTCTATTTCGTAGACCAACCATGAACAACCATCACAAACCCGTCACCTTCTGTTTCGGGAATACCACAACCATCACCACATACTTGTAATTGTTTTTCTGTTTAATCTTTATTAACCAACCAAACCGCCATTAATTTTTCTTCTTCTCTTTTCTCTTCGCTGAATGGTTTCTGCTACTGCATCATTCCTATTTCTGTTTTAATTAAACACGAGTAAAAGATAAAACAATGATGAAGAATATGATGTTTTAGTGGAATCGATTACCCCACCCCTTTATTTCCTGTTGACTTATTTAATTCACAACTTTATAAAAAGTGCTGTTAATCTGTCAGATAGATTTTGATAAAGACCTTATTAGGGAATTAATCGTAAGGGGCCACAGGTTGCTGTTTTCCTTTTTGAAGACGTGAGATATATATATATATATATATATATATATATATATATATATATATTATATATATATATATATATATATATATATATATATATATATATATATATATATATATATATATATATATATATATATATATATATATATATATATGTATGTATATATATTGTTGGGCCAATTTACTTCATGAAGTTGGGCCGTAGGATTTGGGTATGATTATGATGTAACGCTTAGACATAGATTATGGCAAGGGATGATAAGTTACAAATATAATGATGATTCCATAATAAGTAAATGAATACCGATCGATGATGCTGTGATGTTATGTAAGAGACAATGGTATAGATACGGTTAGTGAGATGATTATGAAAATGAAAAAATAAGATATGATAATGGTGATGAGGTTATGTTATGTAATGACCCAAAATTTTCCGACCAAATTATACTTATGAGATTAATATTTACATAAATTAAACCATACCAACATGATAAGCAATCCAAATTATTGAGACTTGTGTTTTTGAAAAGAGTTTTACACAACGTTTGACCGTCCAATATGACCGATGATATCACGAACTATATAACATACGATAATTATACGTTTGTGTATATATATGTATTTATATATATTTAACATTATCTAAGGATGGTTTAACATCTCATTGTGTACTAATGACAATGAGTTATAAGTATATTTTGAAACTACTAACTTAGGTTTTCAAAACGATAACTATACGTAACATTCTTTGATATATATACTTATAATCTATAATGCTTATACATGTATCGTATATATAATGTATTTAATCACTTTTTAAGGACTTAAATACATAAAACAATATAAGTATATTCACAAAAGATAGCTATATTTGAATTCTCGTTCCGTTTCCTCAAGATTTCTATACGTATATCTAGGATATATGTACCCGTATCATACCCAGCTTCTATACGTATTTACTATTGGTATATACACATCAAATCAACATCTTAATCAACATTATTACTGCCCTAGATATGAGGTAATTAGAATTTGTCAAGTAGTATTAATTATTAGTAAGAAAACAAAATTAGGAATCCTTTTCTTTCTTTATAAACTAAAAACGTTTTTATAAATGAACACCATTTCTTCACTCTATTTTCTCATACCTACACCCTCAATTCTCTCTCAAAATACTCCTAACTTCATACTTGATCATCTCGAAGCATTTTCCCCATCATTTAGCTTCAATTACAAGCCTTAAACACCATAAGAAAACTCTTTCAAGAACATATCAAAATAACCACCCATTTGAAGAAGTTTACTTCCAACCTTTTGATCTAACTCCACCACTCTTTGATTCCAAGATTATTTCTTATCTTTTGCAGTAACTTTGTCCAAGTAACTTGAGGTAGTAACCTTGTTCATAATCTTATTGAATTCATATTCATATAGCTATCTTATTTTGTGGTATAAAATTTTAACAACAAGAACATAGTTTGAATGATTTCGAACTTGTTCGCAAACTAAATAGATCCTTCTAACTTGACTTTTAAAATACTTCAAGACCTGTAATATATCATAATGATATGCTAACCTAACAAGATATAACTTGGTTTTACAAAGAACATCTTAAAAACTGAATCTACGTCGTCGGAGTGCAACCGGGGGCTGTTTTGGGTTGGATAATTAAAAACCATCTTGAACTTTGAATTGGAAGTTCATGTTCTGGAAAAATGATATTTCTTATGAATATGTTAACACATAAAAATTTCATGGTTTAACTCAAAGTGTAAGTATTTTTAGAAAAATGATCATTAAATGTTGTTTTTATGATGGAAAATGATCACTTTCATAAGTTTCACCAAAGTTTGACCTATAACCTATGATTTTGAATACAAACTAAGGTATTTTCAGTTCATATTCTTAAAATTTGACTCGATCTAAGGAAGTGGCAAGTTGAACCAACAAAAACGGAGTTGTAATGAAGAAACTACGACTAAAACAAGATTGGGTATCCGAAGCTAGTTTAGCTACGAAAATATTTGGAGAAAAAGTAAATTAATCATATCTTTTCTAATTAATATGATATTTTATATATAATTACTTATGATTTGATTTTATATATTTCAGGACCACCCGTAAACAACAGTAGAAGATTAATCATAAGACCTCATGATTGTACGCAACACATCATTTGACAACACGGTACTTTATGTACGCAACACGTCATTTGACAACATGGTACCATGGGTCGAGATTAATTCTGATCAATACGAATACGATGGGGTCTTTATTTATTTTATTTAAGCAACTAATTGTGGACCACTAACATCGGACTGCTAACTACGGACTAAGAAAATATTAAAAGTATAAAAAGTATATATATATGTAACGATTACTTAAAAAGAAAATATGTTGATATATTATATATATATGGTTAGGTTCGTGATATCTATCGGAGACCAAGTCGAATTAAATACCTTCAAGGCAAAAGTGAGTTTCATTTGCTCCCTTTTTAATTGCTTTTGCAATATATATTTTTGGGCTGAGAATACATGCGCTGCTTTTATAAATTTTTACAAAATAGACACAAGTACTTAAAAATATATTCTACGTTGAGTTGTACCACTGGCATATTTCCCTGTAGCTTGGTAACTACTATTTACATGGGTATTGTAAACGCGAATCCTGTTGATAGATCTATCGGGCCTGACAACCCCAACCGGACTGGACGACCAGTATTCAACGGTTGCACAGTACTTCGTTTTGGTGACTACACTTGGTACGGTGTAGTGAGATTTCATAATAAAGGGAATATGCGACGTTGATTAAATGTTAAGTATGGTTACCAAGTGCTCAACCACTTAGAATGCTTTACATACACTTGCGAGTGTATTATGTTTATGATTATGAAATCTTGTGGTCTATTAACATATTGAAATGATTGTTATGATAAACCTATGAACTCACCAACCTTTTGGTTGACACTTTAAAGCATGTTTATTCTCAGGTATGAATTAAGTCTTCCGCTGTGCATTTGCTCAATATAAGGACATTACTTAGAGCCGATCATCGCAATGGGACCAAATGTTGATGACTTCATCCAGGAGGATTAGGACGGGTCCTTTCAGTTGGTATCAGAGCGGTGGTCGTAGCGAACCAGGTCTTGCATTAGTGTGTCTAACTAGTAGTTGTTAGGATGCATTAATGAGTCTGGACTTCGACCGTGTCTACATGTTAAAAGTTTTGCTTATCATTTCTAGTTGGAAATCATCTGCTTATCATCCTTAGGAAATTACCTGCTTATCATTCATAAGTCTAGACACGTTTTACTGCATTTACTACATTGATAGTGTATAGACGAATTCTTATCTTAGCATATCTGTTATTGCGAACTTTGACTGATATCTTTTCAAAGATTCTCCGTAATTTACGGGATTTTGGTATTATATATACATATGTAAATTATGTATTGAAGAGTACCAAATCTAACTCCTATAATCTATTCCATACCAAAAATTCATTTTCCCCATTATACAAGATGGATTCCGCATCTAGTTCGAATTCTTCAGATTCCGACAGTTATGCCGATATGGATTTCCATTCGGGCTCCGAAAGCAGCGTCACCGGAATGGATCAACCAATTTCCCATCATCTATTCTGGATGAATTGGGGATGGGTTCGTAATATACTAAATCACTGTAGACAAGAAGAAGGTGATCCATTCCATCCACCAAATTGCCCTCTTGGCGATGAACCTGAATCACTTACCAGCGGACCTATTCGAAACACCATTTTCTCTCTCATTTCTAGAGTATCTCGTCATGATTATATACTATCCCATATTAAAAATCTTGTTCATTTGCTCGCTCCAACCGCCAATCATCCCGGTGTACTAGCAGAAGTTAACGAACTTCGCGCTCGCGTGACGGCTTTGGAGAACATGGTGCGAAGGTTGCAAACACCAGCAGCAGCACCAGCAGCATAATCAGCACCACCATCAATAACATCAACAATACCATCATCACCACTAACAAACAACATCCGCATCACATGTCTCGACATCATAATCTGTCCCACAAACATCAACATCATACGCGCCATAGATACCAAGGAGTACCAATAATAATGAACGATGAAGTATTGATCCATAACTTCATTGATATTCTGCGAAGAATATGTGGTTTCAAAAATTTTTAGAGATTTCTTATTCTAGCTGAAACCGAAAAGCAAATGAGATTAATATCATATTAACTCATTAAATTCATGATTTCATCTGAAGAAAATATATATGTATATATGTTTTCATAAAGATTGTAATTAAAAGTTCTGTTGTACAAAATATTAATGGTGAAAATTTTTTTTTTAACGGGTAGGTAATACCCGAGGAATAATTAGATTTCATCTTAATAAGTTACATTGTACATTCGTCGAAGCTGATTCAACAGTCATTTACTATCCTACTTACAACCACCGATATACGTATCCGTTCACTACAGAATAACCATTTTCATTCAATTTCATATTTGGATTTTGACTTCCCAGAATCCAACAAGTGGCATATGAAGAAAACATATGACAAAATAAAATCTGTTAGAAACAAACAAATTAACTATGAAAAATTTTGTAAAGAATCCACGCTAACTGTTCCAGCTATCTGTTCCTAGCTAACTGATTACATTTTATTTATCGCAGTTTATTTATCACAATTTAATTATCGCACTTTTATTTATCGTCATTTAATTTCTGTAATTATTTTACGCACTTTAAATATCGGGACACGTATACAATGTTTTGACATATCATATCGACGCATCTATATATATTATTTGGAATCACCATAGACACTCTATATGCAGTAATGATCGAGTTCTCTATACAGAGTTGAGGTTGATTCTACAATAATATATATAGTTTGAGTTGTGATCGAGTCTGAGAGGTATACGGGTCACGACATGTATTAATTAATTCGTATATTATATATTCAACTATATATGAATTATTGAACTGTTACTGTGGACTATCGACTGTGGACTAATGACATTGGACAATTAAAATGAATTAAAATATTGATTATAACATATGAAACTAAACATTTCTTCAAGATTGCCACTTGATTTCATCTTAAACCTCATTGTATCACGACGATTACAATCAGCGTTCAAATCTATCATGATTCTTAAAAACACCTCAATCGAGAGGATAAACCAACCGCACTTCATCTACGGAAGAAAAGATTGATGCATATAGTTATGCACCTGAAAAACCCTCCGAAACTGAGTAAACGTTTGACACGTATCTGTTCTAGTTCCTTTGACATTGTTATTACCGAAGATCGTTTTGCAATCCCTTTCTAAAGTAGCTAATTTTGTCACAACTCCAGCAAGTCAACTCGGACTTTTCATCCGAAACAACTTTATTATAACCGCGATATATATGCGTACCCTTTATTGTTATTGGGAAACCTTTTATATTCCACAATATTACCATCAGCGATTAATCATTCTAAAAACACAATTCTCCTGAAACTACCTCGGTTTGATAACCGATGACCCAAATCAGTTAACTTTGAAAATGCTAACGAAGCAGCATGTTGTAGATGATCTTAATGGCCAAAAGTTTGATGATAAAGAAAGGAGTGTTAGGAACGCTCGATAGAAAATTTAGTACCGAAAAGCAGATTATGTGAAACTATGAAGAAAGCCGTGGACAAATCACAAAGAATAAGTTTGCCTTCAAAGAATCCAAATGATTCTGTGCCTGCTGAAATCATTAGCAAACATCTTATTTCTCATTCTAAACCTTCACAGAAAAATCTTCTTCATCATCCATTGATATTAGAAATTCTAAGATATTCTCGTATGTTCTATTATAAATATCCTCCATATTTCTGGCGATATTTTCACAACTATTCTTATCTGAGATCATTTATCTGCCCGTAATATCTGCAACATAAAAGAAACTATGTTAGTTTCTAAATTCTGAAACCTTCAAGTTTAAAATATGAATGTTTTGAAGTAGTGTTGGGAACTGAAGCATGGATTAGTATAATATAATGACACTTGATCAACATCATTATATTACAGTAAGTCATGCTGAGTTTCTAATGAAGCATGATGATTCATAGTACCGTCATCATGTGCCATTTACACGACTCTTACATTCTATCTAATCTCTAAACATATCAAGAGAATATTTTTTTGGATGACTCTGTCTTCTCCAGGGTATTCTGGTAATTTAACAAATCAAAATCGTTCTATTACCATTTTCTTCTTAGAGCATTAGCTATGTTCATTCTGAATTTCATATCTACGAATTCTGGAACATTACTCGCTTGACTCGAAGTCGGGAAGAGAAAACGAAAGCATAAAGCTCCGAAAAATAATGAAGAATATAAACTTCGATAATAACCCCGAAATTACAAACCGTGTATATCGATGCAGATAGCAATATAGAGACACGGGAGAATTAGAAACACTATAAACACAAGAGTATAGTAGAAGTAAATAGATTCTTCTGGTGGTAGATGAAAAAGAAGAATGACAGATATAAAAGTTAGGAGTATATCAAGAATCAGGACTGGATGGAGCATATTGATGAATGCTTTAAAGTAAGAATCAAGGGAGAAAGAATAGAAGGTGTGAGTCGTGGAAAATAAGGAAACGAAGGGGTGAATTTATAGTGAAATATCCGACAGAGCAATCGAAACAGATTATTGCATATAATCAAAGAAGATCCTGATTTCCTTAATCACCAAAGAACCAAATCTTATTACGTAAGATTCTCTTTAAATCCCTTAAATCCCGGAAATCAGTCATAACTACGTCATCGGTTAAGATGAATATATTTTACTCATCTCACTCTTTTACTATAGTCTCATTTATATTCTTCGCATAATCGAATCGTTTTATCTACATTACTCAATGATGATAAAACTCCATTATCACCTTATATTTGTCATGAAAACCTTCTTATTGTTATCCATAACAACCTCTATCAAATTTCGGGGACGAAATTTATTTAATGGGTAGGTACTGTAATGACCCGAAATTTTCTGACCAAATTATACTTATGAGATTAATATTTACATAAATTAAACCATACCAACATGATAAGCAATCCAAATTATTGAGACTTGTGTTTTTGAAAAGAGTTTTACACAACGTTTGACCGTCCAATATGACCGATGATATCACGAACTATATAACATACGATAATTATACGTTTGTGTATATATATGTATTTATATATATTTAACATGATCTAAGGATGGTTTAACATCTCATTGTGTACTAATGACAATGAGTTATAAGTATATTTTAAAACTACTAACTTAGGTTTTCAAAACGATAACTATATGTAACATTCTTTGATATATATACTTATAATCTATAATGCTTATACATGTATCGTATATATAATGTATTTAATCACTTTTTAAGGACTTAAATACATAAAACAATATAAGTATATTCACAAAAGATAGCTATATTTGAATTCTCGTTCCGTTTCCTCAAGATTTCTATACGTATATCTAGGATATATGTACCCGTATCATACCCAGCTTCTATATGTATTTACTATTGGTATATACACATCAAATCAACATCCTAATCAACATTATTACTGCCCTAGATATGAGGTAACTAGAATTTGTCAAGTAGTATTAATTATTAGTAAGAAAACAAAATTAGGAATCCTTTTCTTTCTTTATAAACTAAAAACGTTTTTATAAATGAACACCATTTCTTCACTCCATTTTCTCATACCTACACCCTCATTTCTCTCTCAAAATACTCCTAACTTCATACTTGATCATCTCGAAGCATTTTCCCCATCATTTAGCTTCAATTACAAGCCTTAAACACCATAAGAAAACTCTTTCAAGAACATATCAAAATAACCACCCATTTGAAGAAGTTTACTTCCAACCTTTTGATCTAACTCCACCACTCTTTGATTCCAAGATTATTTCTTATCTTTTGCAGTAACTTTGTCCAAGTAACTTGAGGTAGTAACCTTGTTCATAATCTTATTGAATTCATATTCATATAGCTATCTTATTTTGTGGTATAAAATTTTAACAACAAGAACATAGTTTGAATGATTTCGAACTTGTTCGCAAACTAAATAGATCCTTCTAACTTGACTTTTAAAATACTTCAAGACCTGTAATATATCATAATGATATGCTAACCTAACAAGATATAACTTGGTTTTACAAAGAACATCTTAAAAACTGAATCTACGTCGTCGGAGTGCAACCGGGGGCTGTTTTGGGTTGGATAATTAAAAACCATCTTGAACTTTGAATTGGAAGTTCATGTTCTGGAAAAATGATATTTCTTATGAATATGTTAACACATAAAAATTTCATGGTTTAACTCAAAGTGTAAGTATTTTTAGAAAAATGATCATTAAATGTTGTTTTTATAATGGAAAATGATCACTTTCATAAGTTTCACCAAAGTTTGACCTATAACCTATGATTTTGAATACAAACTAAGGTATTTTCAGTTCATATTCTTAAAATTTGACTCGATCCAAGGAAGTGGCAAGTTGAACCAACAAAAACGGAGTTGTAATGAAGAAACTACAACTAAAACAAGATTGGGTATCCGAAGCTAGTTTAGCTACGAAAATATTTGGAGAAAAAGTAAATTAATCATATCTTTTCTAATTAATATGATATTTTATATATAATTACTTATGATTTGATTTTATATATTTCAGGACCACCCGTAAACAACACGAGAAGATTAATCATAAGACCTCATGATTGTACGCAACACGTCATTTGACAACACGGTACTTTATGTACGCAACACGTCATTTGACAACATGGTACCATGGGTCGAGATAAATTCTGATCAATACGAATACGATGGGGTATTTATTTATTTTATTTAAGCAACTAATTGTGGACCACTAACATCGGACTGCTAACTACGGACTAAGAAAATATTAAAAGTATAAAAAGTATATATATATGTAACGATTACTTAAAAAGAAAATATGTTGATATATTATATATATATATATGGTTAGGTTCGTGATATCTATCGGAGACCAAGTCGAATTAAATACCTTCAAGGCAAAAGTGAGTTTCATTTGCTCCCTTTTTAATTGCTTTTGCAATATATATTTTTGGGCTGAGAATACATGCGCTGCTTTTATAAATTTTTACAAAATAGACACAAGTACTTAAAAATATATTCTACGTTGAGTTGTACCACTGGCATATTTCCTTGTAGCTTGGTAACTACTATTTACATGGGTATTGTAAACGCGAATCCTGTTGATAGATCTATCGGGCCTGACAACCCCAACCGGACTGGACAACCAGTATTCAACGATTGCACAGTACTTCGTTTTGGTGACTACACTTGGTACGGTGTAGTGAGATTTCATAATAAAGGGAATATGCGACGTTGATTAAATGTTAAGTATGGTTACCAAGTGCTCAACCACTTAGAATGCTTTACATACACTTGCGAGTGTATTATGTTTATGATTATGAAATCTTGTGGTCTATTAACATATTGAAATGATTGTTATGATAAACCTATGAACTCACCAACCTTTTGGTTGACTCTTTAAAGCATGTTTATTCTCAGGTACGAATTAAGTCTTCCGCTGTGCATTTGCTCAATATAAGGACATTACTTAGAGCCGATCATCGCAATGGGACCAAATGTTGATGACTTCGTCCAGGTGGATTAGGACGGGTCCTTTCATGTTATCGATGATTAGAGATGACGGTATGATGATGATCATGATTGTATTTATATTGATGATGAAATAATGTTAAAGGTAGCCGTAGTTTTTCTGCTGTTTGTTATATCATTACAAACGAAAATATGCTTTTCACAAATTCAGAATTCAACGGGCTTACCAGTTAACCATATTGGACTTTTAGATGTTGGGCCGATATCCATAGTGTTTTCTCTGTTGGGCCGAAGTGACCATGGGCTAGTTTTAATAAGTGGGTTTTAAGGAAGCAGTAAAATTGGTTAAATAAATTAAGCTGGGAATTAGATCAGAAAAACGTAAACAGAGGGACGGCTATGGGTGTTTGTGTGGAGCGAGAGGTTGTGGGTTCGAACTTGGGCTAAGGCAGTTTATGTTTTTTTTTTGAAGCCTTTTCTCTTAAGGTAGTAATATTATTATTATTATTATTATTATTATTATTATTATTATTATTATTATTATTATTATTATTATTATTATTATTATTATTGTTATTGTTATTGTTATTATTACTATTATTATTTATTATTATAATTATTAATGTTATTCCAAAAATTATCATTATAGTTAAAATTATAAAAATTATCATTTTTTTATTGAAAGTAATATTTTCCTTAAAATTAACATTTTTATTAAGATTATCATTAGGATTATTATTATTACCAATATTATTTTTATTATTATTATTATCATACGTATTAGTATTATTATTAGTAATATTATTATCATTATAGTTATTAATATAAATAGTAGTATTATTATTAGTAAAACCATTATCTTTATAGTTATTATTATTAGTATTCATTATTTTTTAAAAAGTATCATTTTTTATGAAAGATATCATCTTTATCATTAATATTAAAAGTATCATTTTTAACTCTATTATCATAATTATTATTTTTATCATTTATAATATTATTTTAGTATTGTCAAAATTTTAACAAACAAACGATATATATATATATATATACATACAAAAATATATTTAATACATATAACATAACAAAATTTATATTTTTATTTATTTTAAATACATAAAAATGAATATATGAAACATATAGGTTATTAATATAAAAATGAGATGACAAATAAATTCATATATATATAAACTTGTTCGATTACAAGTATATGTTTTAATAAATATATTAATAATATAGGTTCGTGAATCCGAGGCCAACCCTGCATTGTTCAGTTTCGTCGTATGAATATTTTTACTACAAAATATTGGATTGTGAGTTCATTTGCTCCCTTTTTACTCATTACATTTTTGAGCTGAGAATACATGCAAATGCTTTATTAACTGTTTTACAATATTTATATGCGTGAGTTCATTTGCTCCCTTTTTACTCATTACATTTTTAGGCTGAGAATACATGCGCTGTTTTTACAACTGCTTTATTGAATGCTTTTGAAATATATTTTGAACTTCGAATACATGAAATGCTTTTATAAATGTTTGACGACATAGACACAAGCAAAACATTCCTCGAATGAATTATTATGCAGACAGAAGTTCTGCGGATTATTATTGAATTATGTGGACATGATAATTGCCACCGTTGAATTATGTGGACATGATAATTGCCACCATTGAATTATGTGGACATGATAATTGCCACTAATTGATATGAATGTTATGTATCGAGAGAATGATTTTTATACACAGGTTATGTGTATTAGTTTTTGCACACGAGATATGTGTACGGTTATTATGATTTATGAAAATGGTTTCGTACACGAGAAAGATGTACTGTATTTAAAAGATATAGCATGTACATTACAGGTGGGTATAGGATTCGGGCTCATTTGTACCATGCAGGATTTAAATCTTGTGGTCTATCAAAATGATGAATTTTATTGTTTCACGATAAACTTATGAACTCACCAACCTTTTTGTTGACACTTGAAAGCATGTTTATTCTCAGGTATGAAAGAAACCTTCCGCTGTGCATTTTCTCATTTTAAAGACATTGTTTGGAGTCGATCATCGTAATGGGACCAGATGTTGGTGACTTCGTCCAGATGGATTAGGACGGGGTATGACACCTACATTCTGTGTATTAAACTTAAAGACGTGTCTTGCGAAACAAGAACTTGTTATCCTTTTCGATGAGCTTACTATCGACGACAACCATCACTTCCTAAGGGAACTATGAATCGCGAAACCAAACTTTAAAACAACGTAAAATCCCGACCGTCAAAGTTCGTTGGAATGCCCAAGGAAGTACCTTCACTCATTCGTAGAATTGGCAACGCAAGATTTCGAGGAAGAAACGACGACTACTACTTCCAACTAAATTTCGAGACAAAATATCTTTTAAGGTGTCGGTAATGTAATGACCCACCTTTTTTCGTTAAATTATTTTAACGCTCGTCTTTTTTTTTAGATAATATATTTCGTTATCTAAATTCGTATCTTTCGTTAACTAACGTTCTTAATATTTCCATTATTCGATTATAACATCTCCCGTTTACTCTAGCATTTTAAAATATTTCGTTTGGTAAATTCACGCACCCGCTTTTAAACTCGAGGGACCAAAGTTGCCAAGTGGGCAAACTAGTTGACTAGATCAACTGGTCAACCCACCTTCCACCACTCTTTCATTTCATCTTCAACCTCCCTTTTCTCTCTAGATGGAGAAACCCCATTTCCACCAATATCATTCATTCATCATCTAATTCGGATCTAGCAAGCAAACATCAAAACAAGTGTGTTAGTTAGTGTCTATGGCTCGAGTCTAACATGAATATGTGATTTATTTGCTCAATCTTGTTGTTTTGCATAAACTAGCATGAACTTAAAATGGGTGAGCCTGTTCTTGAGATTTTGGGTGATTTAATGTTGTTAAATATTAAAGCTCATGTGTTAAAAGTGTTACTAGCATCATTAGCTTCGTTTTGGTATGTTGGATGACATGAAAATCCCACATTAACATGATATTTGATTTTGTGATTCTTGGTTAGGGTTTGTTAGATTTTAAAACACACTTTTGATGCATCAAATGTTTTGAAATGTTGTTGGTAAGTGTTTAGTTGTATTGTATGTGTAATTACCTACGAAACGGCATATTATATGTGTGTAGTAAGTTCCTGAATCATGAAATGCGTTTTACGAACTTAAAACTTTGATAATGAACTTTTAACGATCATTCGAAGAGCTTTTTGTTGTTGTAAATGATTTAATTGTTTATTGATATGTGTTTAGTTGTATTCCTTGTCAAAATACCTTTCCAACGATATAAGATACCTGTTTTGAGTGTTTGCGGTTCATAAGTTGTGTTTGAAATGAGTTTGGTTCGAGACTTGTCAAATTTGCAGCAACAGCAATCTGTAACTCATTTGGACGCCGTCCCACACCTTGGACGCTGTCCAGGCCTTCATTGCTGGACGTCGTCCAGCTAATCTGGACGCCGTCCAAATGAACTGCAGAATTCTGTTTTGCTTGGTCGTTTACCGTTTAATTCTAACTATGCTATGCACCTCCGATTAACATGAAACTTGGCCAACATGTTTATATATGATTACTAATCGAAGAAAAATTTTCAGATACCCGACCTGATGAAATGTCCCATTCTTATTGATTAAAAACGTTCCATATTAATTGATTTCGTTGCGAGGTTTTAACCTCTATATGAGACGTTTTTCAAAGACTGCATTCATTTTTAAAACAAACCATAACCTTTATTTCATAAATAAAGATTTAAAAAGCTTTACGTAGATTATCAAATAATGATAATCTAAAATATCCTGTTTACACACGACCATTACATAATGGTTTACAATACAAATATGTTACATCGAAATCAGTTTCTTGAATGCAGTTTTTACACAATATCATACAAACATGGACTCCAAATCTTGTCCTTATTTTAGTATGCAACAGCGGAAGCTCTTAGTATTCACCTGAGAATAAACATGATTTAAATGTCAACAAAAATGTTGGTGAGTTATAGGTTTAACCTATATATAAAATCGTAACAATAGACCACAAGATTTCATATTTCAATACACATCCCATACATAGAGATAAAAATCATTCATATGGTGAACACCTGGTAACCGACATTAACAAGATGCATATATAAGAATATCCCTATCATTCCGGGACACCCTTCGGATATGATATAAATTTCGAAGTACTAAAGCATCCGGTACTTTGGATGGGGTTTGTTAGGCCCAATAGACCTATCTTTAGGATTCGCGTCAATTAGGGTGTCTGTTCCCTAATTCTTAGATTACCAGACTTAATAAAAAGGGGCATATTCGATTTCGATAATTCAACCATAGAATGTAGTTTCACGTACTTGTGTCTATTTTGTAAATCATTTATAAAACCTGCATGTATTCTCATCCCAAAAATATTAGATTTTAAAAGTGGGACTATAACTCACTTTCACAGATTTTTACTTCGTCGGGAAGTAAGACTTGGCCACTGGTTGATTCACGAACCTATAACAATATATACATATATATCAAAGTATGTTTAAAATATATTTACAACACTTTTAATATATTTTGATGTTTTAAGTTTATTAAGTCAGCTGTCCTCGTTAGTAACCTACAACTAGTTGTCCACAGTTAGATGTACAAAAATAAATCGATAAATATTATCTTGAATCAATCCACGACCAGTGTATACGTATCTCAGTATTGATCACAACTCAAACTATATATATTTTGGAATCAACCTCAACCCTGTATAGCTAACTCCAACATTCACATATAGAGTGTCTATGGTTGTTCCGAAATATATATAGATGTGTCGACATGATAGGTCGAAACATTGTATACGTGTCTATGGTATCTCAAGATTACATAATATACAATACAAGTTGATTAAGTTATGGTTGGAATAGATTTGTTACCAATTTTCACGTAGCTAAAATGAGAAAAATTATCCAATCTTGTTTTACCCATAACTTCTTCATTTTAAATCCGTTTTGAGTGAATCAAATTGCTATGGTTTCATATTGAAATCTATTTTATGAATCTAAACAGAAAAAGTATAGGTTTATAGTCGTAAAAGTAATTTACAAGTCGTTTTTGTAACGGTAGTCATTTCAGTCGAAAGAACGACGTCTAGATGACCATTTTAGAAAACATACTTCCACTTTGAGTTTAACCATAATTTTTGGATATAGTTTCATGTTCATAATAAAAATCATTTTCCCAGAATAACAACTTTTAAACCAAAGTTTATCATAGTTTTTAATTAACTAACCCAAAACAGCCCGCGGTGTTACTACGACGGCGTAAATCCGATTTTACGGTGTTTTTCGTGTTTTCAAGTTTTAAATCATTAAGTTAGCATATCATATAGATATAGAACATGTGTTTAGTTGATTTTAAAAGTCAAGTTAGAAGGATTAACTTTTATTTACGAACAAGTTTAGAATTAACTAAACTATGTTCTAGTGATTACAAGTTTAAACCTTCGAATAAGATAGCTTTATATGTATGAATAGAATGATGTTATGAACATCATTACTACCTAAAGTTCCTTTGATAAATCTACTGGAAATGAGAAAAATAGATCTAGCTTCAAAGGATCCTTGGATGGCTTGAAAGTTCTTGAAGCAGAATCATGACACGAAAACAATTTCAAGTAAGATTTCCACTCGAAATAAGATTATTATAGTTATAGAAATTGAATTAAAGTTTGAATATGATTATTACCTTGTATTAGAAAGATAACCTACTGTAAGTAACAAAGGTTTCTTGATCTTGGATGACTACTTGGAATGGATTTAGAAAACTTGGAAGTAAACTTGCAATCTTGGAAGTATTCTTGATTTTATGAAACTATAACTTTTGGAATTTATGAAGAACACTTAGAACTTGAAGATAGAACTTGAGAGAGATCAATTAGATGAAGAAAATTGAAGAATGAAAGTGTTTGTACGTATTTTTGGTCGTTGGTGTATGGATTAGATATAAAGGATATGTAATTTTGTTTTCATGTAAATAAGTCATGAATGATTACTCATATTTTTGTAATTTTATGAGATATTTTATGCTAGTTTCCAAATGATGGTTCCCACATGTGTTAGATGACTCACATGGGCTGCTAAGAGCTGATCATTAGAGTGTATATACCAATAGTACATACATCTAAAAGCTGTGTATTGTACGAGTACGAATACGGGTGCATACGAGTAGAATTGTTGATGAAACTGAACGAGGATGTAATTGTAAGCATTTTTGTTAAGTAGAAGTATTTTGATAAGTGTATTTAAGTCTTTCAAAAGTGTATGAATACATATTAAAACACTACATGTATATACATTATAACTGAGTCGTTAAGTCATCGTTAGTCGTTACATGTAAATGTTGTTTTGAAACCTTTAGGTTAACGATCTTGTTGAATGTTGTTAACCCATTATTTATTATAATAAATGAGATATTAAATTGTTATATTATCATGATATTATGATATATAATATATCTTAGTATGATATATATACAGTTAAATGTCGTTACAACGATAATCGTTACATATATGTCTCGTTTCGAAATCATTAAGTTAGTAGTCTTATTTTTACATATGTATTTCATTGTTAATACACTTAATAATATATTTACTTATCATTTAAAATAATTAACCAAGTGTATCAATATCTTAATATGATTCATATGTACCTAGTAAGACGTTGTTATAACGATAATCGTTATATATATGGTTTTCGAGTTTCTTAAATTAATAGTCTCATTTTTATGTATATAACTCATTGTTAAAATACCTAATGAGATACATACTTATAATAAAATCATGTTAACTATATATATGTCATCGTATAGTTTTTACAAGTTTTAACGTTCGTGAATCACCGGTCAACTTGGGTGGTCAATTGTCTATATGAAACCTATTTCAATTAATCAAGTCTTAACAAGTTTGATTGCTTAACATGTTGGAAACACTTAATCATGTAAATAACAATTTCATTTAATATATATATAAACATGGAAAAATTCGGGTCACTACAGTACCTACCCGTTAAATAAATTTTGTCCCGAAATTTTAAGCAGTTGGAGGTGTTGACGTATCTTCTGTAAATAAATGTGGGTATTTCTTCTTCATATGATCTTCACGCTCCCAGGTGAACTCTGGTCCTCTACGAGCATTCCATCGAACCTTAACAATCGGTATCTTGTTTTGTTTAAGTCTCTTAACCTCACGATCCATTATTTCGACGGGTTCTTCAATGAATTGAAGTTTTTCATTGATTTGTATTTCGTCCAACGGAATAGTGAGATCTTCTTTAGCAAAACATTTCTTCAAATTTGAGACGTGGAAAGTGTTATGTACAGCCGCGAGTTGTTGAGGTAGCTCCAGTTGGTAAGCTACTGGTCCGACAAGATCTATAATCTTGAATGGTCCAATGTACCTTGGATTTAGTTTCCCTCGTTTACCAAATCGAACAACGCCTTTCCAAGGTGAAACCTTAAGCATGACCATTTCTCCAATTTCAAACTCTATATCTTTTCTTTTACTGTCCGCGTAGCTCTTTTGTCGACTCTGGGCGGTTTTCAATCTTTGTTGAATTTGGATGATTTTCTCGGTAGTTTCTTGTATTATCTCCGGACCCGTAATCTGTCTATCCCCCACTTCACTCCAACAAATCGGAGACCTGCACTTTCTACCATAAAGTGCTTCAAACGGCGCCATCTTAATGCTTGAATGGTAGCTGTTGTTGTAGGAAAATTCTGCTAACGGTAGATGTTGATCCCAACTGTTTCCGAAATCAATAACACAAGCTCGTAGCATGTCTTCAAGCGTTTGTATCGTCCTTTCGCTCTGCCCATCAGTTTGTGGATGATAGGCAGTACTCATGTCTAGACGAGTTGCCAATGCTTGCTGTAATGTCTGCCAGAATCTTGAAATAAATCTGCCATCCCTATCAGAGATAATAGAGATTGGTATTCCATGTCTGGAGACGACTTCCTTCAAATACAGTCGTGCTAACTTCTCCATCTTGTCATCTTCTCTTATTGGCAGGAAGTGTGCTGACTTGGTGAGACGATCAACTATTACCCAAATAGTATCATAACCACTTGCAGCCCTTGGCAATTTAGTAATGAAATCCATGGTAATGTTTTCCCATTTCCATTCCGGGATTTCAGGTTATTGTAGTAGACCTGATGGTTTCTGGTGTTCAGCTTTGACCTTAGAACACGTCAAACATTCTCCTACATATTTAACAATATCGGCTTTCATACCTGGCCACCAAAAATGTTTCTTAAGATCCTTGTACATCTTCCCCGTTCCAGGATGTATTGAGTATCTGGTTTTATGAGCTTCTCTAAGTACCATTTCTCTCATATCTCCAACTTTTGGTACCCAAAGTCTTTCAGCCCTATACCGGGTTCCGTCTTCCCGAATATTAAGATGCTTCTCTGATCCTTTGGGTATTTCATACTTTAAATTTCCCTCTTTTAAAACTCCTTGTTGCGCCTGATGTTATGCGAGGTGTATATAAAATAGCTTTAAATTTCAGCAGGAAATACTATTAAATACGATACAATTTTACACAAGATATTTATTTATTTAGAGAATGGATATACTTAAACCTTGCTACAACACTTATAGGCAGTGTACCTAATCGTACAGTAGTGTAGTTTTTAGTAAGTCCGGTTCGTTCCACAGGGAAAATCTTTAAACAAAGCTTAACGCTATATTAGTTTACTTTTATAAAAATACAAATATATATATATATAAGTAATATTATTATTATAAAGGGGGGTTTTTACCGTTTAATGACCGGTTTGTCGATTTTAAAACTTTAGTCGCAGTTAAAACCAAATGTAAAATAATAAATAAATACAAGACTTAATTTAAAGCATAAAGTAAATAACGATAATGAAATTGCGAATAATAAAAGTGAGATAAAATAAACTTGCGATAATTAAAAAGTACGATAATTAAAAGTGCAATTAAATATAGTAACAATAAAAATGCGATAATTAGAAGTCCAATTAAATATAAAATAAAAGAAATTAAATATGAAATAAAAGAATTATGCTTATTTAAACTTCCGTAATCATGATGTTTGACGTGTTGATTTTAGTTTTATGCCCATGGGTTAACTGTCCTTTGTCATGGATTATTTAATATGTCCGTCTGGTTTTTGTCCATAACAGTCCATCAGTCATAAATATAAAGTGCGAGTGTCCTCATCAAATTATCCTTATACCCGAAGTTAAATATTCCAACTAATTGGGGACTTAAACTGTAACAAGATTTTAATACTTTGTTTGATAATTACACCAGGATGTCGACTGAGTGTAACCCAAGGTTTTAATATTTTGTTATCAATTATACCAAGTGTCCTTGTATATAATTTTACCCCTGTTTTAATTATTCTAGTGGCTATTAATCCATTCCCGTGTCCGGTTAAATGAACGATTATTCGTACATATAAATACCCCGCCCATCGTGTCCGATCGAGTGTATATGGTAATTTATAGGGACGCCCAATTGTAAATCTTTATATTAACATTAACAAACTATCATTTAGTTAAACAAATATAAAGCCCATTAATAACCCATAGTCTAATTTCCACATGTGTCGTTCTTTTGTCCAAACCCCAATTATGGTACAAAGCCCAATTACCCAATTTTAGTAATTAGCCTAACATCATGATTACTTCGGATTAAATAAGCATAATAATAACTTAGCTACGAGACATTAAATTAAAAAGGTTGAACATAACTTACAATGATTAAAAATAGCGTAGCGTTACACGGACAGAATTTCGACTTACACCCTTACAACATTTGCTAACATACCCTTATTATTAGGATTTAAAATTAAAATTAAAATTAAAATATAAATTATATATATATATATATATATATATATATATATATATATATATATATATATATATATATATATATATATATATATATATATATATATATATATATATATATATATATATATATATATATATATATATATATATATATATATATTTACGTATATATTGAGAGAGAGATAGATATTGGATATTGAAAATGATCAGAATTCGGTTGGCTTTATAGGGAATTGAGTTCAGGGGTACTCCGCGACTCGCGGCAACTTTTGCCTTCAAACTCCGCGAGTCGCGGAGTTTGAAATTACAGCTCACCAACTTTGGAGTCTTTCTTGCCGACGGATTTTTTTATTTATATAATATATAAATAATTATAATAATTATTTAAATATTATATTATATTTATGTGCATAGTTGACTTGTAATTTTTAGTCCGTTGCGTCGAGCGTTGAGAGTTGACTCTGGTCCTGATTCTGGATTTTCGAACGTCCTTGCGTACAATTTAATATCTTGTACTTTGCGTTTTGAATCTTGTACTCTTGTAATTTCGAGACGTTTCTTATCAATAATTGGAACCTCTTTGATTGTATTTTGTACTTTTGAGCTTTTTGGTCATTTGCGTCTTCAATTCGTCGAATCTGTCTTTTGTCTTTACCTTTTAATATTTAAACGAATATCACTTGTAAATAGAATAATTGCAACTAAAAGCTTGTCTTTCTTGAGGAATAATGCTATGAAATATATGTTCGTTTTTAGCATTATCAAATATTCCCACACTTGAGCGTTGCTTGTCCTCAAGCAATATCGTCTTGAATTACTAGAATCACTTCTTTATTCTTCACACTTTGTACATTAGTGATTTCTATACGGCGGTATAAACAATGGTAGTAACGATATGGTTTACAGTCCCACATGACTATAAAAATTTAGATCCATTAAGGAAATTGGATCTTTATGAAAACATTTGATCTTTTGAAAATTAAATCTAGTTTTTACCCTAGATAAGTTTTTCGGAATAACCCTTCACCGGTGTTTGCAAAATATTTTTGTGGGTTTTGTGGGTTTCAGATTTAAAATTTTAGCTCAAAACTTGCGGTTTTGTGTCACCCACTTGCTAACCTTGTATTAGGAAAGTAACACGTCCAGTTTACTTGTCCCATATATTACCTTTCGGTAAACTACCGTCCGGTTGTAAAGGAAAGTGTTGAACAAGCAACTGTTAAGGCAATGTCCCCTGACATGCTTTTAATTATGGTCTATAACGTGTCGGACGCAATTACTATCCTTGGTAGGAGCAATAGTAAAGCTCACCCTTATAATTTTTCGGTCTGGCACAAGGTTCTGTCTTTGACCACTATGCAACCACCGTTCTTACGGTTGATACCCGATTTGGTTCAGGTGACCTAATGAATTCCAGGTGAATTCCTAGGATTTTACGTTCAATGGTAATGAACGCATTGAAAATGGGTTTTTAGAAAACAAATCGGTTTGTAATTTTGATCAAAATATTTTCTCGTTCAAGCTCGAGTTTAGATATCATTGAATTCCATGAGTTTGAATTCTCAATCTTTAAGGTCAATCTCTAGGATTGAGTAATATCAGGCTTAAAAGCTGATTTTTAATCTTTTAAGGAGATTATCCTTTCTGGGAATCTGATTCATTAGTCTTATCCAGCTCATTTGCATGGTGCCCCCCATTTTACGAGATAAATCCTTCTCATGGTTAGGATAAATCTGACCACTTGGCGACCCTGTTTAATGCTGAGGTCCTTGGATTTCCTGCTGATTTTAGTGATGACTTTTCTAGATTTTTCATCAACCTACAGCTGGTCTGGACGACAACTTCTTGACCTAAATCAAGAAGCGCGTGTCTTTTTCGGAAGACTTTACTTCCTTTTAATGATGGAATTGATTCATCGTGTAGATCCATCTCTTCTTTTCTTTCATTGGGTAAAACAGTTTAGTTTCGTCCAAAGCAAAAGTATTTTCAGTTATTTGTTACAGATATATGTGACATATGTTTAAGATAACTTGGTAAATTTTCCCACACTTGGCTTTTATTTTCCTTTTTATTGTCCTCTATTCCATTTTAAATGAATTTTAACATTTTGGTTTGTTTCTCAATTTATGTCCTTTCCGAGGTAACAATAATTTCGGTGTTAAAACCTAGTTTTATCGTTCATAAATATGTATAAACATGATTTTGAGTTCATTTAATTGAAAATTTTGAAAATTTTTACTAGAATTGGGTAATCAGTATATAAGACTAGGGCTGTTCTTTATCATCAGGGAGCACTAGATTCTAATACAACTACTACGTTACTAGTATTTTTAATGGTAACCGAGTGTATAAAGTAAAAAATTTTAAAATCCGAAAGAATTTAACCCCTTCCCACACTTAAGATCTTGCAATGCCCTCATTTGCAAGAAATCAGTAACAATTTAAATTATTGAGGGTGATTTGTGTGAAAATGATTAAATTTTACCAAAGTTTTCAAACATATTTGTGTTTGCTTGCTGAATGATAAATGGTGCATATCATTTGTTCATTCCGTCTTGTTGTTATTTCACATATATTTTGCATCTTGTCGTCAAAATTAGTTGCTTTTGCTGAACTTAATGCCAGTCTTTGAAAATGCGTTGTTTTACCCTGTTGTGTACATAAGATAAACTGCATACATATATACATATTTTTGAAGTTTGGTATATTACCCCACATTCAAAAATTATTAAAATCTAAGAATAAAAGTTAGAAAATTATAAAAACTATTACAATATTAACATAAGTATTAAACGTATCAACATTACAAATTACAAAAAAAAAAAAAAAAAAAATAAAAAACTAAGTAGACTAGGGATGATACTGATACCAATAAGGGTTCCATGCATAACCATAGGTGCTATAAAATGCTTCGGCTGGGTTATACGTAGGATACGGTGGTTGAATCTCTATAGACCAGGGAGGGAATATGGGCTTTGGAGTAGGAATATAGTTTCTACCTATATGTTGGCAATAAGCTATGATTTGGTTTTGATGAACTTGTCAATCTTCAAATGCTCTTTGTCTATTATTTTCGTACTCCTGTGAAGCTATAAACCTTTGCATTTCTTGCATTTCATTTCCCCCTCCTACATTACCTTGCTGTTGGTTTCTCTCAACCTGTGGATATCTACCATGGTATTGTACTGCGGCGTTATTTCGCCTCTTCAAAACTTTCGCACCATGGTATACATTTAAACCTATTGTATCGCGGGGTTCTGGTTCTTCGACTAATAATCCCCCCCGACTTATATCCACACCGAGATATTCAGCAATCAAAGTAATAAATATACCACCTCCTATTATGCCATGCGGTCTCCTCCCCCTAACCATAGCTGATAAATAATAACCCACACAATAAGGTATACTTACAGCGCTTTGTGGGTCTCGAATACACATATGGTAAAACAAATCCTGTTCATTTACCTTTTCCTTGTTCTTACCACTTTGTGTAATCGAATTAGCTAAATACCTATGAATTACTCTTAATTCAGCTCTATCTATATTCAAATAAGAGTAATTTCCCCCTTTGAATCGGTGATGGCTTGTCATTTGACTCCATACACCATGTGTATCAAAATTTTCATCTATCTTTCTACCATTTAGTATCAACCCTCTACAATCGGCAGATGCTAACTCCTCAGGCGTATATATACGTAAAGCTTGAGCCATGTCTAGTAAAGACATGTGGCGCATCGAACCTCCTAACAAAAATCTAATAAAAGATCGATCGGTTAAACTAGCTACCCGATCATTTAATTCTATACTACACAACAATTCTTCACACCATACTTTATATACAGGTCTACGCATGGTGAATAAACGTACCCAGTCGTTAAAAGTAGAATTACCATACCTCTGTACAAGTAATTCCCTAATTGGCCCGGCCAATTCTACAGCTTCTAATGGTCCCCATTCTATGACCCTAGGTACCTCAACAACTTTAGAATGAAGAGTATGCAAACCCCTTTGGTATTTTGGATAATCTATCCAAAGTCTGTCAAATCTCAGTTTCGGGTGCAAATCTTCCAAGTGCATATCAGAAAATGTCATGACTGGATGAGGTATATCTTGTTTGTAGTAGTTATCCACCTCCTGTTGTTCCGCATTCTCAGCAGGAGCATTGCGAGCTTGGGATGAAGATTCACCCCTTTCAGTCTGCAAAACACATCAAACACAATTTTTGTGCATCCAAATATGCATTAGTGTCAGCAAAATCATCAATCAAAATAATTACAATGACATGATCAATTTATATCAAACTTAAGCTCATTTTCATATTTTCATCAAATCTACACTTTTTCAAATAAGCATATACGAAAATGTTCGCCAAGTTCATAAGCATTCAACTCAAATAACATGTCAAAATAATCATCACTAGCAATTAAACAAGTTTCAAATGGCATTATCTCTCAAAAATCAAGTTCATGAATTTTTAGACTTGAAAAAGTCCACTTTAATTCTCAAAATCATGTTTAGGCTCAAAGTTTGGATCATTTAACTACCTAAACATGTTACACTACTTAATTTAGCAACAATTCATGACAAAAATCGGCCATAACCTGTTTATATCAAAAAGCCCCAAATTTGCTCAAGAACACAAACCCTAGATTACTCAAAATTTGAAGTTTAAGGCTTCTAATCATGTTAAATAGCATCAATCTAGGTTATACAAGCATAATACATAAACAATTTAAGCATAATTACACTAAAAAGCATCAAAATCAAATTGGGGAAAAAAATTGCTCAAGAACACTAATTTTCGGATTAAATGGTGTTTAGGTGTAGGAATTTACCGTTTTTCTTGAGTAATTCCTTGATAGCATCCTTCTCAACATGATTTTAGTAAAAGATTTGATGATTAACGGTCAAAAATTGTGAATTTGGGGGTGTTTTTCGGGTATTATTTTCGCAGTATTTTTGAGTTGTGTGTGGACTGATCAGTTCAGCTCGATTTTATTTTTTTCTGTATTTTGGTCCTCCCGCGAATCGCGGGGTTTAAACCTTCAAACTCCGCGAGTCGCGGAGTTTGTATTTTTTTTTTTTTTTAATAACATCTTATACTAATTAAAACGATTAAGTAATTAATTTTAATATTTTGTTTCCCTTGTTATTTAGGACGAGGTCGTTTCGGATCGATGTCCTAGTCCGTCCTTCGACAAAATTTTAAAATTTGTCTTTTTGTAGCGATTGTTTTAAAAGCTAAGATTTTTGGGTTTTTTTTTTAATGTTTTTGGCATACTTTAATTTAATAAGATTAAAAATAATGATAATAAAAGTTCTCGTCCCTCCCTCGGGTAAAACAATTTCGGTTTAAAGACCTAGTCTTCAACTTACGACGAATTTTAAAAATCATATTTTTAACTTAATGAGATAAAGTAAATTTTTGTTTTTAAATTCACACAACTTAAATATAAAATTCAAAATTAATATTAAAAATTCACACCAAACTTAAAATTTGAAATGCATAAAATTAAAAATTCATATTTTAAAAATTAAAAATTCACACCAAACTTAATTTAAAAATTCATATTATAAATTCACACCAAACTTATATTAATTTTTCAAATATTTACAATTTTAAATATATTGATTTTACAAAGTTTACAATATTAATTTAAGATTTATATATTAATTTTAAAAACATGGTAAAAATAAAATTAAAAATCTTTTTGGCTTTTTATCCCACTTTAATCAATCAAATATTATCAAAAATATGCGCCCCTCTTTTCGGTAAAGTAATTTCGGTTCCAAGACCTAATTTAACTCATGACGAATTTTGAAATATTTTAGGTTGATTGATTAAAGATATTTATACCTTAAGAATAAATGTTAAATTTCGCAGTGATGTAATAAATTTTTGAATGATATCAATAATTTCGGTCGCCAAACCTAATTTTATTCAATACCAATTTAATACTTTATAGCGAACAAATTAGCGTTTATTATCAAAAGGTTAAAAATAAAAAAAATAAAAACTGTACAAACATACCTGTGAAATAGATTTCTTAGTTATATGATCTATCCCATTCATAAGATAGTCGGTTTAATTGGTTTTCCATGGCTACATAGGCGTAACCTCGAACATTCAGTGTTTTTTCTTCTAAACATATGAACGGTCCGTCTCTGCATAAAGTAACAAATTCGGTGTTTGAATAGGTTTGATTATTTGAACATTTACCTCCATGTGACCATTTTCCGCATTTGTGACATCTTTCTAGGTGTCGTGCTCTTATTTTCGCTGCAGATTTTGATTTTTCTTTACCAAATTGTAACTTATTATCTTCGCATCTGGATTCTTTTCTAACTCCGTCCAATCTTTCTCTGATTACTGATACTATTTCACTCGGAAGTGTGTCATTATTACGTTTAGTGATCAAAGCGTGTAGCATTAGACCATGGTTTAGTTCACAGGCAGTCTTCATTACCTAAAAAAAATAAAAATTCAGAATGGGGAGAGAAGACTAGTTCTTTAGGGTCTGCTAGGGAAAGACCGTTCGGGTTCCATTTTCGAGAACTACACGAAAACAGACAATCTAACTCTAACAGAAATACATAAATCCCCTATACTTAGTTAGCTGTGGTATCGAAATTGTGATTAACTTCATTGTCGAATTCCATCGGACTATCTATGTAGTGTTTAACTCTGTGACCATTAACTTTAAATTCAATCCCATTTGAATTTATTAATTCTATCGTTCCGTATGAGAAAACTCTTTTGACTATGAATGGTCCAGACCATCTTGATTTCAATTTTCCAGAAAATAGCTTGAATCGTGAATTGAAAAGAAGAACTCTGTCTCCTTCTTTAAATTCTTTTGAACTTCTGATTCTTTTATCATGCCATTTCTTCATTCTTTCTTTATAGATTAACGAATTATCGTATGCTTCATGTCTTAATTCTTCTAATTCGTTTAGTTGACTTAATCGTAGACGTCCGGCTTCATGTAAATCAAGATTACATGTCTTCAAAGCCCAAAATGCTTTGTGTTCAATTTCTACTGGAAGATGACATGTTTTTCCATAAACAAGTCTAAAAGGTGTGGTTCCAATTGGAGTTTTGTAGGCTGTTCTAAAAGCCCAGAGTGCATCCTCCAATTTAATGGACCATTCCTTCGGATTTAATCCTACAGTTTTCTCTAGAATACGTTTTAAAGCTCGGTTGGTATTTTCAACTTGTCCACTTGTTTGTGGATGATATGAGGTGGAGATTTTATGAGTTACTCCATATCTTTTAAGAACTTTCTCAAGTTGATTATTACAGAAATGAGTACCCCGATCACTTATTAAAGCTTTCGGTGTTCCAAACCTTGCAAAAAGACATTTTAAAAAGTTGACTACAACTCGTGCATCGTTAGTTGGGAGAGCTTGTGCTTCCGCCCATTTAGATACATAATCAATGGCTACGAGTATATATAGATTATTATGAGATTTTGGAAATGGACCAATAAAGTCAATACCCCAAATGTCAAATACTTCACATACTTGAATGACATTTTGTGGCATTTCATCACGTTGACTTATTTTTCCGGCCCTTTGACAAGCATCACAGGATTTGCAAAGAAGGTGTGCATCTTTGTAAATTGTAGGCGAATAGAATCCAGCTTCATACACTTTTCTTGCTGTTAGTTGTGGCCCATAATGCCCTCCTGTTGGTCCTGTGTGACAATGGTTTAAAATTTTACTAGCTTCATCTCCGAATACACATCGGCGTATTATTCCATCTGGACAACTTTTAAATAGATGTGGATCTTCCCAGAAATAGTGTTTTATATCACTAAAGAATTTCTTTCGTTTTTGGTACGATAATCCTTTTTCAAGGAATCCACAAACTAAGTAGTTTGCATAGTCTGCAAACCATGGAATTTCTTTATAATCTATCTTCAATAGATATTCATCAGGAAAGTTGTCTTGTATGGCCGATTCATTTAGAACTTCTAATTCGGGATTTTCAAGACGAGAAAGATGATCAGCGGCGAGATTTTCTGCTCCTCTTTTATCTCGGATTTCAATATCAAACTCTTGTAAGAGTAAGATCCAATGGATTAATCTTGGTTTAGCATCTTGTTTTGAAAATAGGTATCTAAGAGCAGAATGGTCGGTATAGACCACTGTTTTAGCTAGAACGAGATATGATCGAAATTTGTCAAAAGCAAAGAAAATAGCAAGGAGTTCTTTTTCAGTAGTTGTATAGTTCGTTTGTGCTCCTTGTAACGTTTTACTAGCATAATATATAGGTTGAAATCGTTTTTCAATCCTTTGTCCTAAAACGGCTCCCATTGCAAAATCACTTGCATCGCACATTAGTTCAAATGGTAGATTCCAATTTGGTGTTATCATGATCGGCGCATTAGTGAGTTTCTCTTTAAGAATATTAAAAGATTTGATACACTCATCTGAAAAGATGAATGGAGTATCCTTTTCTAAGAGTTTATTCATAGGAGTGGCAATCTTAGAAAAATCTTTTATGAAACGTCGGTAAAAACCGGCATGCCCTAGAAAACTCCTAACTCCTCTAACATTGGTGGGATGTGGAAGTTTAGCAATTACATCTACTTTAGCTCTATCCACTTCAATTCCTTCCTTTGAGATTTTATGTCCAAGAACGATGCCTTCTTTAACCATGAAATGACATTTCTCCTAATTAAGTACTAGATTTGATTGTTCGCATCAAATAAGCATTCGTTCCAGATTAACTAGACATGATTCAAATGTATCACTGAAGACTGAAAAGTCATCCATGAAAACTTCCATGCATTCTTCTATCATGTCATGAAAAATCGCCATCATACACCTTTGAAAGATTGCAGGGGCGTTACAAAGTCCAAATGGCATGCGTTTGTAAGCAAAAGTACCATAAGGGCACGTGAATGTGGTTTTCTCTTGGTCCTCGGGTGCTATTGGAATTTGAAAATATCCGGAAAATCCATCTAGAAAACAATAGTAACTATTTCCAACTAACCTTTCCAACATTTGATCAATGAAAGGTAAGGGAAAGTGATCTTTTCTGGTGGCATCATTTAATTTTCTATAATCAATACATACACGCCATCCTGTTACAGTCCTAGTAGGAATAAGCTCATTTTTCTCATTTGTAATGACAGTCATGCCACCCTTCTTAGGCACGCATTGAACTGGGCTTACCCATGGACTATCAGAAATTGGATAATTAGACCTGCATCTAGCAGTTTAATAATCTCTTTCTTAACTACATCTTGCATATTAGGATTTAGTCTTCGTTGGCGTTGCACATACGTTTTATGACCTTCTTCCATAAGGATTTTATGTGTGCAATACGAAGGACTTATTCCTTTAATATCATGAATCTTCCATGCAATGGCTGGTTTATGAGCTTTCAACACAGAAATGAGTTGTGATTTCTCATTTTCAGTAAGAGAAGACGATATTATTACAGGTAATTCAGATTCACCATGTAAATAAGCGTATTCCAAATGGTTTGGAAGTGGCTTTAACTCTAATTTCGGAGGTTCTTCTATCGATGATTTGTATCGATATCTGTCTTCTTCTTTTAGCATTTGAATTTCTTCTGTTGTTGGTTCATATCCATTAGCTATAAGTGTAGCTAACATTTCAGCTTCATCAATCGGTTCATTACCTTCTCCTAAAGAACATTCTCCTGTTCCTTGTAATTCTGGAAATTCTTCTAATAATTCTGCATGTGCATCTATAGTTTGAATATAATAACATGTATCATCTGCAGATTGTGGTTGTTGCATTGCTCTATCAACTGAAAAGGTAACACTCTCATCCTCTATACTTAGGGTCAATTTCTTACCGAACACGTCTATCATTGCTTTAGCCGTGTTTAAGAATGGTCTTCCTAATATGAGAGGAACTTGAGAATCTTCTTCCATGTCCAGAACAACAAAATCTACTGGAAATACTAAAGTACCAACTTTAACTAGCATGTTCTCCATTATCCCTCTAGGATATTTTATTGATCGATCGGCTAGTTGTATACTTATTCTAGTTGGTTTCAATTCTCCAAGGTCTAGTTTAGCGTATAATGAATACGGCATTAAATTTATACTAGCACCTAAATATGCTAATGCTTCTATTGAACTAAGACTACCCAGAAAACATGGAATTGTGAAACTTCCTGGATCAGATAGTTTTTCTGGTATCTTATTCAACAGCACTGCTGAACAATTAGCATTCATGGTAACAGCCGAGAGTTCTTCCATTTTCTTTCTATTCGTGATCAGATCTTTCAAGAATTTAGCATATCTAGGCATTCCTGAAATCACATCAATGAAAGGAAGATTTACATTTATCTGTTTAAACATATCCAAGAATTTGGATTACTCGGCTTCAAGTTTCTCTTTCATCAATTTACTCGGGTAAGGAAGTGGTGGTTGGTATGGTTTAACATAAGGTTTAGCCTTAACTGTGTTATCTACATTAACCTTTTCAACTACCGATTCTTTTTCCTTATCTTGATCAGGTTGTGGTTCTTGTGGAGTAGGAATAGCTTCATCAGAAGTTACAGGTATTTCAGGTGGTTTAAGTGTTGTAACACTTCTTGTGGTAATGGCTTTAGCTATTTCATTCCGGGGGTTAGCATTTGTATCACTAGGTAGACATCCCGGTTTTCTTTCACCTATTAACCTTGCTAGGTTACTTACTTCTTGTTCCATATTTTGAATAGAAGCTTATTGATTTCTAAATGCTTGAGCATTTTGTTCATTAGTTTGTTTCTGAGATGTGAAAAACTGCGTTTGAGTTTCAACTAGCTTCGTCATCATATCTTCTAAATTCGGCTTTTTATCATCAGTTTGTTGTGGTGGTTTGTTTTGAAAATTAGGTCTTTGCTGGTTGTAAGTATTATTGGATACTTGTTGATTGCTAGGACCTTGTTGGTTGTTGTATGGAATATTTCGGTTATAATTCTGGTTTTGATTGTAAATCGGTCTTGGCGGTTGATAATTATTCTGATAATTATTTCCAGGCCTTTGGTTTATGTATGAAATATTCTCTCTTTGTTCCATTGTTAATTCAATACTGAGACAATCTTTTGTCAAATGTGGTCCTCCACACTGCTCACAACTAATTCGTATTGAGTGAATATCCTTAGTAATCTTTTCCATTCGTCTCTCGACAGCATCTATCTTTGCGGAAATGGAATCTAAGTCATGGCTAGAATCGGCTCTAGCTGCTTTAGATGATCTAACGATATCTTTTTCTTGGTGCCACTCATGTGAGTGGGAAGCAGTGTTATCAATAATTTTGTAAGCATCAGTTTCGGTTTTCTTCATAATAGAACCACCAGCTGCTATATCTATGTCTTTCCTTGTAGTGATGTCGCATCCTTGGTAGAATATTTGTACTATTTGACAGGTGTCTAAACCATGTTGCGGACATCCTCTTAACAACTTTCCAAATCTAGTCCACGCCTCATATAGAGTTTCATTCGGCTTCTGTGTGAATGTAACAATTTCTCCTTGAAGTCTTACGGCTTTAGATGCATGAAAGAATTGTTTAAGAAATTTTTCAACTAAAACGTCCCATTTATCAATCGCCCCTTCAGGTAACGATTCCAACCAATCTTTGGCTTCTCCCTTTAAAGTCCAGGGAAATAACATGAGATATATCTGTTCATCCTCCACTTCTCGGATTTTAAATAGTGTGCAGATCCTATTAAAGGTACGTAGATGTTCATTTGGATCTTCCTTCGGCGCACCACTAAATTAGCATTGATTAGTCACCATGTGTAGAATTTGTCCTTTGATTTCATAATCTGGCGCATTAATGTCTGGATGAGTAATTGCGTGACCTTGGCCAGTGCGTTTAGCTCTCATTCGGTCTTCCATACTTAAAGGTTCCAGATTCTCCATAATTGAATTTGTTGAATCGGAATCACTAGAGGATTCTGATTTAATGGTTCGTTCCTCAACAATCTCTGTTTGAATGATTGGTGGTTCCGGAGGAAAGTTTAGTGGTTCAGAATCTACGAATCGTTCCTGAATATTCTTCGGATTTTCAATTGTGAGGTCGGGTTCAAAAAATGGATTATCGAAAATTTGAACTGGAGTACTTGGTCGACTGGATGACGATTCTAAAGAAAAATCAACGGCGGTAATATTTTCTAAATGTCTTGATCTAGTTACAGGTGGTGAACGTACAAAAGGTGGTGAACGTCTTGCTCGGTGCATTCAGTGAATATCCTATTAGTTTTTAAAAGGAAAGAAAAATTATAATAATTTATCCAATCAATAGACTTTTCTGATTTTGCCCACGTTTCGAATAGCCAAAAGACGCAGCAGAGGGGCAGGATTCGTTTGGTCTCAATATAATTGAGGACTGTTTGGCTCCAATAACCCGGTCCACGTACAAATTCAACTATTACTACGAACCAGAAAATTTTGATGTCTATTAATTTAACCACTTAAAATAAATTTTCGTAATTTTAAGAAATTTAGATAAGAAGTAGAATAAAAATCTATGTCCTAAAACTAGAATAGCGAGAAATAAGAAAGAAAAAGAGCGTGTCGAAAAAGGTCGAAAAAGAAAAATGGTTGAAAAATAAAGGTGACGGAAAAATAAAAGAAACTTATAACACTTAAAAACACTTGACTAACCTAACCTTATTACTACAACTAACTTAAAATTATAATCACAAATTGAGATTACTAATTGGAATGATAATTGATACATAGGTAAAATTCGTCTAAAAATATTAAAGCTTACAGGAAAAACTAAATCCCAAATGGAAATAACTTAAAAAGAAACTAAAACTTAAAAAGGCGTCGCAAAGTTCTAAAGTACCTAAATCTTAGTCTAAAGAAAAAGCACTTAAGGAATTCTACGGCAAAGCCTAAAAATCTAGAAGTAAAAATAACTATGGCAAAAACTAAGTTTAAAACTAAATATGAGCTAAAAATACAAATATTACGCTAAAACGATTAAAAAGGGACAAAATATAAAAATATACAAAAAGTTGTAAAAAGTTACAAATTTTTATAAAAATATTAATATTATTTATTTATTAAAACTATTAATTTTATATATTAATTAAACTAATTTAACTAAATATATAAATTAAATAAAAAGAAACTTAAAATAAAATTAATTATAATAATAATAAGTATTTAGGGTTAATAATAATAATAATTAATAATTACTCCTAATTAAATGCAAATTAGGGTTTCTGTCGGTGTCAGGGTGTCTCCGCGAGTTGCGGTGCCCGAAGCAGAAAACTCCGCGAGTCGCGGGGTTCCAAAATTCAAATGACAGGTTGTTTTAAAATTCGACGCGTTTTTTCTTTTTTCTTTTTTTATTTTATATTTTCTATTTTATATTTTCTGTTTTAAAATCTAAAATATTTATATAATAAAAACTTATATTTTAAAAATTAGAATAAAAATAGAACTACTTTATAATTTTATAAATAAAAATCTTAAAACTAGATTTATATATATATATTTTTTTTCGGTTTTTTTTATGTTTTAAATAAAAACAAAATACTTAAATAAAACTTATATAAAAATAAAGAAACTTTATAAAACTTAAATATTTAACTAAATCTTAAAAATACTTATATTTTTGTTTTTTCTTTTTATATTTTCGAATATTTAAAACGTATTTTTATAAAAACGAATTTTAATAAAAGTAAACTAAAAATCTTTTTTTTTTTATGTAGCGTTGCGCTTCCGGCTTTTAAGCGAATCCCCGGCAGCGGCGCCAAAAATACTTGATGTTATGCGAGGTGTATATAAAATAGCTTTAAATTTCAGCAGGAAATACTATTAAATACAATGCAATTTTACACAAGATATTTATTTATTTAGAGAATGAATATACTTAAACCTTGCTACAACACTTATAGGCAGTGTACCTAATCGTACAGTAGTGTAGTTTTTAGTAAGTCCGGTTCCTTCCACAGGGAAAATCTTTAAACAAAGCTTAACGCTATATTAGTTTACTTTTATAAAAATACAAATATATATATAAGTAATATTATTATTATAAAGGGGGGTTTTTACCGTTTAATGACCGGTTTGTCGATTTTAAAACTTTAGTCGCAGTTAAAACCAAATGTAAAATAATAAATAAATACAAGACTTAATTTAAAGCGTAAAGTAAATAACGATAATGAAATTGCGAATAATAAAAGTGCGATAAAATAAACTTGCGATAATTAAAAAGTACGATAATTAAAAGTGCAATTAAATATAATAACAATAAAAATGCGATAATTAGAAGTGCAATTAAATATAAAATAAAAGAAATTAAATATGAAATAAAAGAATTATGCTTATTTAAACTTCCGTAATCATGATGTTTGACGTGTTGATTTTAGTTTTATGCCCATGGGTTAATTGTCCTTTGTCATGGATTATTTAATATGTCCGTCTGGTTTTTGTCCATAACAGTCCATCAGTCATAAATATAAAGTGCGAGTGTCCTCGTCAAATTATCCTTATACCCGAAGTTAAATATTCCAACTAATTGGGGACTTAAACTGTAACAAGATTTTAATACTTTGTTTGATAATTACACCAGGATGTTGACTGAGTGTAACCCAAGGTTTTAATATTTTGTTATCAATTATACCAAGTGTCCTTGTACATAATTTCACCCCCATTTTAATTATTCTAGTGATTATTAAACCATTCCCGTGTCCGGTTAAATGAACGATTATTCGTACATATAAATACCCCGCCCATCGTGTCCGGTCGAGTGTATATGGTAATTTATAGGGACGCCCAATTGTAAATCTTTATATTAACATTAACAAACTATCATTTAGTTAAACAAATATAAAGCCCATTAATAACCCATAGTCTAATTTCCACAAGTGTCGTTCTTTTGTCCAAACCCCAATTATGGTACAAAGCTCAATTACCCAATTTTAGTAATTAGCCCAACATCATGATTACTTCGGATTAAATAAGCATAATAATAACTTAGCTACGAGACATTAAATTAAAAAGGTTGAACATAACTTACAATGATTAAAAATAGCGTAGCGTTACACGGACAGAATTTTGACTTACACCCTTACAACATTTGCTAACATACCCTTATTATTAGGATTTAAAATTAAAATTAAAATTAAAATATAAATTATATATATATATATTTACGTATATATTGAGAGAGAGATAGATATTGGATATTGAAAATGATCAGAATTCGGTTGGCTTTATAGGGAATTGAGTTCAGGGGTACTCCGCGACTCGCGGCAACTTTTGCCTTCAAACTCCGCAAATCGCGGAGTTTGAAATTACAGCTCACCAACTTTGGAGTCTTTCTTGCCGACGGATTTTTTTATTTATATAATATATAAATAATTATAAGAATTATTTAAATATTATATTATATTTATGTGCATAGTTGACTTGTAATTTTTAGTCCGTTGCGTCGAGCGTTGAGAGTTGACTCTGGTCCTGGTTCCGGATTTTCGAACGTCCTTGCGTACAATTTAATATCTTGTACTTTGCGTTTTAAATCTTGTACTCTTGTAATTTCGAGACGTTTATTATCATTAATTGGAACCTCTTTGATTGTATTTTGTACTTTTGAGCTTTTTGGTCGTTTGCGTCTTCAATTCGTCGAATCTGTCTTTTGTCTTTACCTTTTAATATTTAAACGAATATCACTTGTAAATAGAACAATTGCAACTAAAATCTTGTCTTTCTTGAGGAATAATGCTATGAAATATATGTTCGTTTTTAGTGTTATCAGCACCTCCTTTATTTGAGTAGTAAGGTTAGTGTGAATCATTATATTCATAGATTTTACTCGAATGGGTTCTCTGTCCTTTCTGCTCAAGGCGTCGGCTACCACATTTGCCTTCCCCGGGTGGTAACGAATCTCAAAGTCGTAATCATTCAACAATTCAATCCACCTACGCTGCCTCATATTCAGTTGTTTCTGATTAAATATGTGTTGAAGACTTTTGTGGTCGGTATATATAATACTTTTGACCCCATATAAGTAGTGCCTCCAAGTCTTTAATGCAAAAACAACCGTGCCTAATTCCAAATCATGCATCGTATAATTTTGCTCGTGAATCTTCAATTGTCTAGACGCATAAGCAATCACCTTCATCCGTTGCATTAATACACAGCCGAGACCTTGCTTTGATGCGTCACAATAAATCACAAAATCATCATTCCCTTCAGGCAATGACAATATAGGTGCCGTACTTAGCTTTTTCTTCAATAATTGAAATGCCTTCTCTTGTTCATCCTTCCATTCAAATTTCTTCCCTTTATGCGTTAATGCAGTCAAGGGTTTTGCTATTTTGGAGAAATCTTGGATGAATCTTCTATAGTAACCAGCCAATCCTAAAAATTGACGTATATGCTTCGGAGTTTTTGGGGTTTCCCACTTTTCAATGGTTTCGATCTTTGCCGGGTCCACCTGGATACCTTCTTTGTTCACTATGTGACCGAGGAATTGAACTTCTTCCAACCAAAATGCACACTTTAAAAACTTAGCGTACAGTTTTTCTTTCCTCAATACTTCTAGCACTTTTCTCAAATATTCTTCGTGCTCTTGATCATTCTTTGAGTAAATAAGTATGTCATCGATGAAAACAATGACAAACTTTTCAAGATATGGCCCACACACTCGGTTCATAAGGTCCATGAACACAGCTGGTGCGTTAGTCAATCCAAACGGCATAACCATAAACTCGTAATGACCATAACGCGTCCTAAAAGTAGTTTTTGGAATATCATCCTCCTTTACTCGCATTTGATGATATCCAGAACGTAAATTGATCTTCGAATAAACCGACGAGCCTTGTAGTTGATCAAATAAGTCGTCAATTCTCGGCAGTGGATAACAGTTTTTGATGGTAAGATTGTTCAACTCTCTGTAGTCAATACACAACCTAAATGTACCATCCTTCTTCTTGACAAACAAAACAGGAGCTCCCCATGGTGATGTGCTTGGTCGAATGAAACAACGTTCTAATAGTTCTTGCAGTTGGCTTTGCAGTTCTATCATCTCGCTGGGTGCGAGTCTATAAGGAGCACGAGCTATTGGTGCAGCTCCTAGTACAAGATCTATTTGAAATTCAACAGATCGATGTGGAGGTAGTCCCGATAATTCTTTCGAAAATACATCGGGAAATTCTTTTGCGACGGGAACATCATTGATGCTCTTTTCTTCAGTTTGTACTTTCTCGACGTGTGCTAGAACAGCATAGCAACCTTTTCTTATTAGTTTTTGTGCCTTCAAATTACTAATAAGATGTAGCTTCATGTTGCCCTTTTCTCCGTACACCATTAAGGGTTCTCCTTCTTCTCGTACAATGCGAATTGCATTTTTATAACATACGATCTCTGCTTTCACCTTCTTCAGCCAGTCCATGCCAACTATTACATCAAAACTCCCTAACTCTACTGGTATCAAATCAATCTTAAATATTTTTCTACCCAGTTTAATTTCTCGATTTCGGCATATATTATCTGCTGAAATTAATTTACCGTTTGCTAATTCGAGTAAAAATTTACTATCCAACGGCGTCAATGGACAACTTAATTTAGCACAAAAATCTCTACTCATATAGCTTCTATCTGCACCCGAATCAAATAAAACGTAAGCAGATTTATTGTCAATAAGAAACGTACCCGTAACAAGCTCCGGGTCTTCCTGTGCCTCTGCCGCATTAATATTGAAAACTCTTCCGCGGCCTTGTCCATTCGTGTTCTCCTGGTTCGGGCAATTTCTAATAATGTGGCCCGGTTTTCCACATTTATAACAAACTACATTGGCATAACTTGCTCCGACACTACTTGCTCCGCCATTACTCGTTCCAACACCATTTGCTCCTTTCGTTCTGTTAACCCCTGGTCCGTAGACCTCACACTTCGCTGCGCTATGACCATTTCTTTTACACTTGTTGCAAAATTTGGTGCAGAACCCCGAGTGATGCTTTTCACACCTTTGGCATAGCTGCTTCTGATTGTTGTTGTTGTTGCGGTTGTTATTGTTGTTGGGATGATTGTTGTAGTTGTTGTTGTTGTTGTTGTTGTTGTTGTTGTTGTTGTTGTTGTTGTTGTTGTTGTTATTGTTGTTGTTGTTGGGCCATTTGTTGTAGTTGCGATTGATGTTGCGATTGTTGGGATAATTGTTGCGATTATTATTGTAATTGTTGTTGTTATTGTATTGGTGATTCTTATCACCGTTTTTCTCCCACTTTCTTTTGACTTGCTTCACATTGGACTCTTCAGCCGTCTGTTCTTTAATTCTTTCCTCAATCTGGTTCACTAGTTTGTGAGCCATTCTACTTGCCTGTTGTATGGAGGCAGGCTCGTGTGAACTTATATCTTCTTGGATTCTTTCCGGTAATCCTTTCACAAACGCGTCGATCTTCTCTTCCTCATCTTCGAACGCTCCCGGACACAATAGGAACAATTCTGTGAATCGTCTTTCGTACGCGGTAATATCAAATCCTTGGGTTCGTAACCCTCTAAGTTCTGTCTTGAGCTTATTGACCTCGGTTCTGGGACGGTACTTCTCATTCATCAAGTGCTTGAATGCTGACCACGGTAGTGTATATATATCATATTAAGATATATTAATATATCATAATATCATGATAATATAATAATTTAACATCTCATTAGATATAATAAACAATGGGTTAACAACATTAATTGAGATCGTTAACTTAAAGGTTTCAAAACAACACTTACATGTAACGACTAACGATGACTTAACGACTCAGTTAAAATGTATATACATGTAGTGTATTTAGATGCATTAAAATACTTTTGGAAGACTTCAAGACATATATCAAAACACTCATACTTAATGAAAATGGTTACAGTTACTTTTCCATTCTTTTCTTTCATCAAGAATTCTAGTCGTATTCTTATCCGTATTATACACAGCTTCAAAACGTACTTACTATGAGTATATACCAATAGGAACTAGCATGGGATTCCACTCTTGATTATGTCATGTATGACTAATCAATTTTAACTTCTACCATGAGCTAGTCAACTAACTAGAACTCCTTTTAACCCCACTCACCACTCACCAATTACCACTCATCATTCACTCCATTTCACTTCCAATTCTCTTTCTAATTCTCTCTCAACACACACACACACTATTATGAACGTATTTTTCCAGTAATTAATCATCATCTTCATCAAAAATCACTTCAAGAATCAAGCTATAATCATCATAGGAAGAACACTTCAAAATATATTAAAAGTGTTGTAAATATATTTTAAACATACTTTGATATATATGTATATATTGTTATAGCTTCGTGAATCAACCAGTGGCCAAGTCTTACTTCCCGACGAAGTAAAAATCTGTGAAAGTGAGTTATAGTCCCACTTTTAAAATCTAATCTTTTTGGGATGAGAATACATGCAGGTTTTATAAATGATTTACAAAATAGACACAAGTACGTGAAACTACATTCTATGGTTGAATTATCGAAATCGAATATGCCCCTTTTTATTAAGTCTGGTAATCTAAGAATTAGGGAACAGACACCCTAATTGACGCGAATCCTAAAGATAGATCTATTGGGCCTAACAAACCCCATCCAAAGTACCGGATGCTTTAGTACTTCGAAATTTATATCATATCCGAAGGGTGTCCCGGAATGATGGGGATATTCTTATATATGCATCTTGTTAATGTCGGTTACCAGGTGTTCACCATATGAATGATTTTTATCTCTATGTATGGGATGTGTATTGAAATATGAAATCTTGTGGTCTATTGTTACGATTTGATATATATAGGTTAAACCTATAACTCACCAACATTTTTGTTGACGTTTAAAGCATGTTTATTCTCAGGTGAATACTAAGAGCTTCCGCTGTTGCATACTAAAATAAGGACAAGATTTGGAGTCCATGTTTGTATGATATTGTGTAAAAACTGCATTCAAGAAACTGATTTCGATGTAACATATTTGTATTGTAAACGATTATGTAATGGTCGTGTGTAAACAGGATATTTTAGATTATCATTATTTGATAATCTACGTAAAGCTTTTTAAACCTTTATTTATGAAATAAAGGTTATGGTTTGTTTTAAAAATGAATGCAGTCTTTGAAAAACGTCTCATATAGAGGTCAAAACCTCGCAACAAAATCAATTAATATGGAACGTTTTTAATCAATAAGAACGGGACATTTCAGTTGGTATCCGAGCGTTGGTGTTAGAGAACCAGAAAATTTGCATTAGTGTGTCTTATCGAGTTTGTTAGGATGCATTAGTGAGTCTGGACTTCGACCGTGTTTTCTTTAAAAATGATTGCTTAACATTTTTGTTGGAAACTATATATTTTTAACATATGAATATTATGTGATATATTAATCTCTTAACGTGTTTGATATTATGTGATAGATGTCTACCTCTAGAACAAGTCCCATTGACTCACCTAATAATAATGAAGAGTCAAATGTAAATTGGAATGATTCGTGGACTAATTCACAAGTTCCCGAAGAGGAACCGGAAGAAGAGTCGGAACCGGAAGAAGAATCGGAACCGAAAGAAGAATCGGAACCGGAAGAAGAAATAGAACCGGTGGGGGAAATAATAAAACGGTTAAGAAAAAGAGAATCCTCAACCAACCGACCAAGGTTAATTATGGTCAATGGTGTTTCCGCCAAGGAAGCAAAATATTGGGAGGATTACCAATTCTCCGATGAATCGGATTCCGACGAGAATTCCGATGATGTTATAGAAATTACCCCAACTGAATTTAAAAAGACAAAAGAAAATAATAAGGGAAAGGGCATAAAAATAGAGAAATCTAATTCCAACCCCGATGAACTTTATATGTATCGTCAACCCCCGAAGTCCTTAAGTTGTAACAATTACCCGGGAACCTCTAAACCACCAGGTTTTTCTAAACCAATGTGGACAACGACGGCTCGTATTAGGGGAACATCATATATCCCTAGAAACTTGGCAAAATGAACCAAAACCGAACAAGAAGAAACGAGTGAGTCGGAATAAGATAGTTGTATTCGTGTGGTGTAATATATGTAATATAGTGTGCTTATGCTTTATGATATATGTAAAAAATTGCTTGTATTAATAAGTATTTTTTTTATGAATCTAACTCTTGTCTATTTTACAGTATAAAAACACAAAATGGATAGACAACCCAATATTTTAAGAGACCTACCCGGAGACATGATTGATGAAATCTTGTCTAGAGTCGGTCAGAATTCCTCGGCACAACTATTTAAGGCGAGATCAGTTTGTAAGACATTCGAAGAACGTTCCAAGAATGCCTTGGTTTATAAAAGGCTTTCGTTCGAAAGATGGGGGATATCACATTGGGAAATCCATAAGTTACGATGTGTTTACTTTGACGCATATATTGCGGGGAACCCAAATGCTATTTTACGCAACGGGTTAAGAAATTATTTTGACTCAGTATATCCGAATATAGGACTTCGTGATTTAGAAAAAGCGGCTAACATGCAACATAAAGAAGCATGTTATGCTTACGGGTTAGTAATGTTCGCTTCTCACCAAAGTGAGAACAAGAACATCGGGCTACAACTATTAAACAAAACGTTCCCACAAGTGACGAAGTCAGTAATTGGGGTAAGAAATGAGGTTTTTAGGTTATTACGAGACTATTGGTCATTACGTAACCCTCGTCCCTTTGACGACGTTACAACACACTGTCTTATCAACGGCCATAACGGTTATGTTCCACAAGACCAAGGATGGGAAGTAGTCCTAGTAAAACCAGAATGCATGACTTGTTTCTGGACGTATGAATTACGTGTCTTTATTGCCTTTGCTGAACGACTTGTGTACTAGCTAGAATTATCTTCACAACTATCTTGTATCAAAGTTATTGTGTGCTATATTTCATGCTTTATGTAAAATAAGCGGTATTGTAAGTTTGTAAAATATTGTATAAAAGTTTGAACGCGAAATATTATTACAATCAGTTTTTCATATAGAATTGTAGTAGTTGAATTGTATATTAGCTACTAAGTATGAACTTAACGGGTAGGTACTACCCGAATTTAAACTTATAAAATGCTAATATGAAGAAAAAGCTTTTATAAATGAGTTCATATTATGCTACGAAATACTATTAACTACTCTTAATATTCTGTATGATTAACTTGTTCCATTTGACTATTTTGAAGGAAATGGCACCGACTACTCGACACACCGTGAATATGAATGAAGAGGAATTCCGTACTTTTCTAGCTTCAAACATAGCCGCAGTACAGGCTGCGCTACATACCAACAATAACCTTGGATCTGGCAGTACAGGAAATCGTGTAGGATGCACCTACAAAGAATTCACTGCCTGCAAACCTTTGGAATTTGATGGAACCGAAGGACCGATCGGATTGAAACGGTGGACCGAGAAGGTCGAATCGGTGTTTGCCATAAGTAAGTGTACTGAAGAGGACGAAGTGAAGTATGCTACGCATACCTTCACAGGTTCTGCGTTAACATGGTGGAATACCTATCTAGAGCAAGTGGGACAAGATGATGCGTACGCACTACCGTGGTCAGCATTCAAGCACTTGATGAACGAGAAGTACCGTCCCAGAACCGAGGTCAATAAGCTGAAGATAGAACTTAGAGAGTTACGAACCCAAGGATTTAATATTACCACGTACGAAAGACGATTCACAGAATTGTGCCTATTATGTCCGGGAGCATTTGAAGATGAGGAAGAGAAGATCGACGCGTTTGTGAAAGGATTACCGAAAAGAATCCAAGAAGATATAAGTCCACACGAGCCCGCCTCCATACAACGGGCATGTAGAATGGCTCACAAACTAGTGAACCAGATTGAAGAAAGAATTAAAGAACAGACTGCTGAAGAGGCCAATGTGAAGCAAGTCAAAAGAAAGTGGGAGGAAAACGGTGATAAGAATCACCAATACAACAACAACAGAAATTACAACAATAATCGCAACAATTATCCCAACAATCGCAACATCAATCGCAACTACAACAAACGGCCCAACAACAACAACAACAACAACAACTACAACAATCATCCCAACAACAATAATAACCGCAACAACAACAACAATCAGAAGCAGCTATGCCAAAGGTGTGAAAGGTATCACTCGTGGTTCTGCACCAAATTTTGCAACTAGTGTAAAAGAAATGGTCATAGCGCGACGAAGTGTGAGGTCTACGAACTAGGGGTTAATAGAACGAAAGGAACAAATGGTGTCGGAACGAGTAATGGCAGAGCAAGTAGTGTCGGAGCAAGTTATGCCAATGTAGTTTGTTATAAATGTGGAAAACCGGGCCACATTATTAGAAATTGCCCGAACCAGGAGAACACGAATGGACAAGGCCGTGGAAGAGTTTTCAATATTAATGCGGCAGAGGCACAGGAAGACCCGGAGCTTGTTACGGGTACGTTTCTTATTAACAATAAATCTGCTTACGTTTTATTTGATTCGGGTGCGGATAGAAGCTATATGAGTAGAGATTTTTGTGCTAAATTAAGTTGTCCATTGATGCCTTTGGATAGTAAATTTTTACTCGAATTAGCAAATGGTAAATTAATTTCAGCAGATAATATATGTCGGAATCGAGAAATTAAACTGGTTAGCAAAACATTTAAGATTGATTTGATACCAGTAGAGTTAGGGAGTTTTGATGTGATAATCGGTATGGACTGGTTGAAAGAAGTGAAAGCAGAGATCGTTTATTACAAAAATGCAATTCACATTATACGAGAAAAAGGAAAACCCTTAATGGTGTACGGAGAAAAGGGCAACACGAAGCTACATATTATTAGTAATTTGAAGGTACAAAAACTAATAAGAAAAGGTTGCTATGCTGTTCTAGCACACGTCGAGAAAGTACAAACTGAAGAAAAGAGCATCAATGATGTTCCCATTGCAAAAGAATTTCCCGATGTATTTCCGAAAGAATTACCGGGATTACCCCCACAGCGATCCGTTGAATTTCAAATAGATCTTGTACCAGGAGCTGCTCCAATAGCTCGTGCTCCTTACAGACTCGCACCCAGCGAGATGAAAGAACTGCAAAGCCAATTACAAGAACTTTTAGAGCGTGGTTTCATTCGACCAAGCACATCACCGTGGGGAGCTCCTGTTTTGTTTGTCAAGAAGAAAGATGGTACATTCAGGTTGTGTATCGACTACCGAGAGTTGAACAAACTTACCATCAAGAACCGCTACCCACTACCGAGAATCGACGACTTATTTGATCAACTACAAGGCTCGTCTGTTTATTCAAAGATTGACTTACGTTCCGGGTATCATCAAATGCGGGTGAAAGAAGATGATATTCCAAAGACTGCTTTCAGAACACGTTACGGTCATTACGAGTTTATGGTCATGCCGTTTGGTTTAACTAATACACCAGCTGTGTTCATGGACCTTATGAACCGAGTGTGTGGACCATACCTTGACAAGTTTGTCATTGTTTTCATTGATGACATACTTATTTACTCAAAGAATGACCAAGAAACCGGTGAACATTTGAGAAAGGTGTTAGAAGTATTGAGGAAGGAAGAATTGTACGCTAAGTTTTCAAAGTGTGCATTTTGGTTGGAAGAAGTTCAATTCCTCAGTCACATAGTGAACAAAGAAGGTATTAAGGTGGATCCGGCAAAGATAGAAACTGTTGAAAAGTGGGAAACCCCGAAAACCCCGAAACACATACGCCAGTTTTTAGGACTAGCTGGTTACTACAGAAGGTTCATCCAAGACTTTTCCAGAATAGCAAAACCCTTGACTGCATTAACGCATAAAGGGAAGAAATTTGAATGGAATGATGAACAAGAGAAAGCGTTTCAGTTATTGAAGAAAAAGCTAACTACGGCACCTATATTGTCATTGCCTGAAGGGAATGATGATTTTGTGATTTATTGTGACGCATCAAAGTAAGGTCTCGGTTGTGTATTAATGCAACGAACGAAGGTGATTGCTTATGCGTCTAGACAATTGAAGATTCACGAACAAAATTATACGACGCATGATTTGGAATTAGGCGCGGTTGTTTTTGCATTAAAGACTTGGAGGCACTACTTATATGGGGTCAAAAGTATTATATATACCGACCACAAAATTCTTCAACACATATTTAATCAGAAACAACTGAATATGAGGCAGCGTAGGTGGATTGAATTATTGAATGATTATGACTTTGAGATTCGTTACCACCCGGGGAAGGTAAATGTGGTAGCCGATGCCTTGAGCAGGAAGGACAGAGAACCCATTCGAGTAAAATCTATGAATATAATGATTCATAATAACCTTACTACTCAAGTAAAGGAGGCGCAACAAGGAGTTTTAAAAGAGGGAAATTTAAAGGATGAAATACCCAAAGGATCGGAGAAACATCTTAATATTCGGGAAGACGGAACCCGGTATAGGGCTGAAAGGATTTGGGTACCAAACTTTGGAGATATGAGAGAAATGGTACTTAGAGAAGCTCATAAAACCAGATACTCAATACATCCTGGAACGGGGAAGATGTACAAGGATCTCAGGAAATATTTTTGGTGGCCGGGTATGAAAGCCGATGTTGCTAAATACGTAGGAGAATGTTTGACGTGTTCTAAGGTCAAAGCTGAGCATCAGAAACCATCAGGTCTACTTCAACAACCTGAAATCCCAGAATGGAAATGGGAAAACATTACCATGGATTTCATCACTAAATTGCCAAGGACTGCAAGTGGTTTTGATACTATTTGGGTAATAGTTGATCGTCTCACCAAATCAGCACATTTCCTGCCAATAAGAGAAGATGACAAGATGGAGAAGTTAGCACGACTGTATTTGAAGGAAGTCGTCTCCAGACATGGAATACCAATCTCTATTATCTCTGATAGGGATGGCAGATTTATTTCAAGATTCTGGCAGACATTACAGCAAGCATTAGGAACTCGTCTAGACATGAGTACTGCCTATCATCCACAAACTGATGGGCAGAGCGAAAGGACGATACAAACGCTTAAAGACATGCTACGAGCATGTGTTATTGATTTCAGAAACAGATGGGATTGACATCTACCATTAGCAGAATTTTCCTACAACAACAGCTACCATTCAAGCATTGAGATGGCGCCGTTTGAAGCACTTTATGGTAGAAAGTGCAGGTCTCCGATTTGTTGGAGTGAAGTGGGGGATAGACAGACTACGGGTCCGGAGATTATACAAGAAACTACCGAGAAGATCATCCAAATTCAACAATGGTTGAAAACCGCCCAAAGTCGACAAAAGAGCTACGCTGACATTAAAAGAAAAGATATAGAATTTGAAATTGGAGAGATGGTCATGCTTAAAGTTGCACCTTGGAAAGGCGTTGTTCGATTTGGTAAACGAGGGAAATTAAATCCAAGGTATATTGGACCATTCAAGATTATTGATCGTGTCGGACCAGTAGCTTACCGACTTGAGTTACCTCAACAACTCGCGGCTGTACATAACACCTTCCACGTCTCGAATTTGAAGAAATGTTTTACTAAAGAAGATCTCACTATTCCGTTAGATGAAATCCAAATCAACTAAAAACTCCAATTCATCGAAGAACCCGTCGAAATAATGGATCATGAGGTTAAAAGACTTAAGCAAAACAAGATACCAATTGTTAAGGTTTGATGGAATGCTCGTAGAGGACCCGAGTTCACCTGGGAGCGTGAAGATCAGATGAAGAAGAAATACCCGCATCTATTTCCAGAAGATTCGTCAACACCTTCAACAGCTTAAAATTTCGGGACGAAATTTATTTAACGGGTAGGTACTGTAGTGACTCGAACTTTTCCATGTTTATATATATTAATTGAGATTGATATTTACGTGATTAAATGTTTCCAACATGTTAAGCAATCAAACTTGTTAAGACTTGATTAATTGAAATATGTTTCATATAGACAATTGACCACCCAAGTTGACCGGCGATTCACGAATGTTAAAACTTGTAAAAACGACATGACGATATATATATATGGATATACATATGGTTAACATGAGATTATGATAAGTAAGTATCTCCATAAGTATATTAACAATGAGTTATATACATATAAACAAGACTACTAACTTAAGGATTTCGAAACGAGACATATATGTAACGATTATCGTTGTAACGACATTTAAATGTATATATATCATATTAAGATATATTAATATATCATAATATCATGATAATATAATAATTTAACATCTCATTAGATATAATAAACAATGGGTTAACAACATTAATTGAGATCGTTAACTTAAAGGTTTCAAAACAACACTTACATGTAACGACTAACGATGACTTAACGACTCAGTTAAAATGTATATACATGTAGTGTATTTAGATGTATTAAAATACTTTTGGAAGACTTCAAGACATATATCAAAACACTCATACTTAACGAAAATGGTTACAGTTACTTTTCCATTCTTTTCTTTCATCAAGAATTCTAGTCGTATTCTTATCCGTATTATACACAGCTTCAAAACGTACTTACTATGAGTATATACCAATAGAAACTAGCATGGGATTCCACTCTTGATTATGTCATGTATGACTAATCAATTTTAACTTCTACCATGAGCTAGTCAACTAACTAGAACTCCTTTTAACCCCACTCACCACTCACCAATTACCACTCACCATTCACTCCATTTCACTTCCAATTCTCTTTCTAATTCTCTCTCAACACACACACACTATTATGAACGTATTTTTCCAGTAATTAATCATCATCTTCATCAAAAATCACTTCAAGAATCAAGCTATAATCATCATAGGAAGAACACTTCAAGAACACTTCAAAAATCCCTTCAAGTTTACTAATTTAATTCCAAGCTTTCTAATCCATTCCAAGTAATCATCTAAGATCAAGAAAACTTTGTTATATACAGTAGGTTATCTTTCTTATTCAAGGTAATATTCATATTCAAACTTTGATTCAATTTCTATAACTATAAACTATCTTAATTCGAGTAAAAATCTTACTTGAACTTGTTTTTGTGTCATGATCCTACTTCAAGAACTTTCAAGCCATCCAAGATCCTTTGAAGCTAGATCATTTCTTGTCACTTCCAGTAAGTTTACCTACTAAACTTGAGGTAGTAATGATGTTCATAACATCATTCAATTCATATATATAAAACTATCTTATTCGAAGGTTTAAACACGTAATCACTAGAACATAGTTTAGTTAATTCTAAACTTGTTCGCAAACAAAAGTTAATCCTTCTAACTTGACTTTTAAAATTAACTACACACATGTTATATATCTATATGATATGCTAACTTAATGATTTAAAACCTGGAAACACGAAAAACACCGTAAAATCGGATTTACGCTGTCGTAGTAACACCGCGGGCTGTTTTGGGTTAGTTAATTAAAAACTATGATAAACTTTGATTTAAAAGTTGTTATTCTGAGAAAATGATTTTTATTATGAACATGAAACTATATCCAAAAATTATGGTTAAACTCAAAGTAGAAGTATGTTTTCTAAAATGGTCATCTAGACGTCGTTATTTCGACTGAAATGACTACCTTTACAAAAACGACTTGTAACTTATTTTTCCGACTATAAACCTATACTTTTCTGTTTAGATTCATAAAATAGAGTTCAATATGAAACCATAGCAATTTGATTCACTCAAAACGGATTTAAAATGAAGAATTTATGGGTAAAACAAGATTGGATAATTTTTCTCATTTTAGCTACGTGAAAATTGGTAACAAATCTATTCCAACCATAACTTAATCAACTTGTATTGTATATTATGTAATCTTGAGATACCATAGACACGTATACAATGTTTCGACCTATCATGTCGACACATCTATATATATTTCGGAACAACCATAGACACTCTATATGTGAATGTTGGAGTTAGCTATACAGGGTTGAGGTTGATTCCAAAATATATATAGTTTGAGTTGTGATCAATACTGAGATACGTATATACTGGGTCGTGGATTGATTCAAGATAATATTTATCGATTTATTTCTGTACATCTAACTGTGGACAACTAGTTGTAGGTTACTAACGAGGACAGCTGACTTAATAAACTTAAAACATCAAAATATATTAAAAGTGTTGTAAATATATTTTAAACATACTTTGATATATATGTATATATTGTTATAGGTTCGTGAATCAACCAGTGGCCAAGTCTTACTTCCCGACGAAGTAAAAATCTGTGAAAGTGAGTTATAGTCCCACTTTTAAAATCTAATCTTTTTGGGATGAGAATACATGCAGGTTTTATAAATGATTTACAAAATAGACACAAGTACGTGAAACTACATTCTATGGTTGAATTATCGAAATCGAATATGCCCCTTTTTATTAAGTCTGGTAATCTAAGAATTAGGGAACAGACACCCTAATTGACGCGAATCCTAAAGATAGATCTATTGGGCCTAACAAACCCCATCCAAAGTACCGGATGCTTTAGTACTTCGAAATTTATATCATATCCGAAGGGTGTCCCGGAATGATGGGGATATTCTTATATATGCATCTTGTTAATGTCGGTTACAAGGTGTTCACCATATGAATGATTTTTATCTCTATGTATGGGATGTGTATTGAAATATGAAATCTTGTGGTCTATTGTTACGATTTAATATATATAGGTTAAACCTATAACTCACCAACATTTTTGTTAACGTTTAAAGCATGTTTATTCTCAGGTGAATACTAAGAGCTTCCGCTGTTGCATACTAAAATAAGGACAAGATTTGGAGTCCATGTTTGTATGATATTGTGTAAAAACTGCATTCAAGAAACTGATTTCGATGTAACATATTTGTATTGTAAACCATTATGTAATGGTCGTGTGTAAACAGGATATTTTAGATTATCATTATTTGATAATCTACGTAAAGCTTTTTAAACCTTTATTTATGAAATAAAGGTTATGGTTTGTTTTAAAAATGAATGCAGTCTTTGAAAAACGTCTCATATAGAGGTCAAAACCTCGCAACGAAATCAATTAATATGGAACGTTTTTAATCAATAAGAACGGGACATTTCATGTAGCGCAGCCTGTACTGCGGCTATGTTTGAAGCTAGAAAAGTATGAAATTCCTCTTCATTCATATTCACGGTGTGTCGAGTAGTCGGTGCCATTTCCTTCAAAATAGTCAAATGGAACAAGTTAATCATACAGAATATTAAGAGTAGTTAATAGTATTTCGTAGCATAATATGAACTCATTTATAAAAGCTTTTCCTTCATATTAGCGTTTTATAAGTTTAAATTCGGGTAGTACCTACCCGTTAAGTTCATACTTAGTAGCTAATATACAATTCAACTACTACAATTCTATATGAAAAACTGATTATAATAATATTTCGCGTTCAAACTTTTATACAATATTTTACAAACTTACAATACCGCTTATTTTACATAAAGCATGAAATATAGCACACAATAACTTTGATACAAGATAGTTGTGAAGATAATTCTAGCTAGTACACAAGTCGTTCAGCAAAGGCAATAAAGGCACGTAATTCATACGTCCAGAAACAAGTCATGCATTCTGGTTTTACTAGGACTACTTCCCATCCTTGGTCTTGTGGAACATAACCGTTATGGCCGTTGATAAGACAGCGTGTTGTAACGTCGTCAAAGGGACGAGGGTTACGTAATGACCAACAGTCTCGTAATAACCTAAAAACCTCATTTCTTACCCCAATTACCGACTCCGTCACTTGTGGGAACGTTTTGTTTAATAGTTGTAGCCCGATGTTCTTTTTCTCACTTTGGTGAGAAGCGAACATTACTAACCCGTAAGCATAGCATGCTTCTTTATGTTGCTTGTTAGCCGCTTTTTCTAAATCATGAAGTCCTATATTCGGATACATTGAGTCAAAATAATTTCTTAACCCGTTGCGTAAAATAGCATTTGGGTTCCCCGCAATATATGCGTCAAAGTAAACACATCGTAACATATGGGTTTCCCAATGTGATATCCCCCATCTTTCAAACGAAAGTCTCTATAAACCAAGACATTCTTGGAAAGTTCTTCGAATGTCTTACAAACTGATTTCGCCGTAAATAGTTGTGCCAAAGAATTCTGACCGACTCTAGACAAGATTTCATCAATCATGTCTCCGGGTAGGTCTCTTAAAATATTGGGTTGTCTATCCATTTTGTGTTTTTATACTGTAAAATAGACAAGAGTTAGATTCATAAAAAAAAATACTTATTAATACAAGCAATTTTTACATATATCATAAAGCATAAGCACACTATATTACATATATTACACCACACGAATACAACTATCTTATTTCGACTCGCTCGTTTCTTCTTCTTCGGTTTTGGTTCGTTTTGCCAAGTTTCTAGGGATATATGTTGTTCCCCTAATACGAGCTGTCGTTTTCCACAACGGTTTAGAAAAACCTGGTGGTTTAGAGGTTCCCGGGTCATTGTTACAACTTAAGGGCTTCGGGGGTTGACGATACATATAAAGTTCATCGGGGTTGAAATTAGATTCCTCTATTTTTATGCCCTTTGCCTTATTATTTTCTTTTTCCTTTTTAAATTCAGTTGGGGTAATTTCTATAACATCATCGGAATTCTCGTCGGAATCCGATTCATCGGAGAATTGGTAATCCTCCCAATATTTTGCTTCCTTGGCGGAAACACCATTGACCATAATTAACCTTGGTCGGTTGGTTGAGGATTTTCTTTTACTTAACCGTTTTATTATTTCCCCCACCGGTTCTATTTCCTCCTCCGGTTCCTCCTCTTCTGGTTCTGATTCTTCTTCCGGTTCTGATTCTTCTTCCGGTTCTTCTTCGGGAACTTGTGAATCAGTCCAATATATATTCGACTCTTCGTTATTATTAGGTGAGTCAATGGGATTTGTGCTAGAGGTAGACATCTATCACACAATATCAAACATGTTAAGAGATTAATATATCACATAATATATACATGTTAATAATATATAGTTTCCAACAAAAATGTTAAGCAATCATTTTTAAAGAAAACACGGTCGAAGTCCAGACTCACTAATGCATCCTAACAAACTCGATAAGACACACTAATGCAAATTTCTGGTTCTCTAAGACCAACGCTCGGATACCAACTGAAATGTCCCGTTCTTATTGATTAAAAACGTTCCATATTAATTGATTTCGTTGCGAGGTTTTGACCTCTATATGATACGTTTTTCAAAGACTGCATTCATTTTTAAAACAAACCATAACCTTTATTTCATAAATAAAGGTTTAAAAAGCTTTACGTAGATTATCAAATAATGATAATCTAAAATATCCTGTTTACACACGACCATTACATAATGGTTTACAATACAAATATGTTACATCGAAATCAGTTTCTTGAATGCAGTTTTTACACAATATCATATAAACATGGACTCCAAATCTTGTCCTTATTTTAGTATGTAACAGCGGAAGCACTTAGTATTCACTTGAGAATAAACATGCTTTAAATGTCAACAAAAATGTTGGTGAGTTATAGGTTTAACCTATATATCAAATCGTAATAATAGACCACAAGATTTCATATTTCAATACACATCCCATACATAGAGATAAAAATCATTCATATGGTGAACACCTAGTAACCAACATTAACAAGATGCATATATAAGAATATCCCCATCATTCCGGGACACCCTTCGGATATGATATAAATTTCGAAGTACTAAAGCATCCGGTACTTTGGATGGGGTTTGTTAGGCCCAATAGATCTATCTTTAGGATTCGCGTCAATTAGGGTGTCTGTTCCCTAATTCTTAGATTACCAGACTTAATAAAAGGGGCATATTCGATTTTGATAATTCAACCATAGAATGTAGTTTCACGTACTTGTGTCTATTTTGTAAATCATTTATAAAACCTGCATGTATTCTCATCCCAAAAATATTAGATTTTAAAAGTGGGACTATAACTCACTTTCACAGATTTTTACTTCGTCGGGAAGTAAGACTTGGCCACTGGTTGATTCACGAACCTATAACAATATATACATATATATCAAAGTATGTTCAAAATATATTTACAACACTTTTAATATATTTTGATGTTTTAAGTTTATTAAGTCAGCTGTCCTCGTTAGTAACCTACAACTAGTTGTCCACAGTTAGATGTACAGAAATAAATCGATAAATATTATCTTGAATCAATCCACGACCCAGTGTATACGTATCTCAGTATTGATCACAACTCACACTATATATATTTTAGAATCAACCTCAACCCTGTATAGCTAACTCCAACATTCACATATAGAGTGTCTATGGTTGTTCCGAAATATATATAGATGTGTCGACATGATAGGTCGAAACATTGTATACGTGTCTATGGTATCTCAAGATTACATAATATACAATACAAGTTGATTAAATTATGGTTGGAATAGATTTGTTACCAATTTTCATGTAGCTAAAATGAGAAAAATTATCCAATCTTGTTTTACCCATAACTTCTTCATTTTAAATCCGTTTTGAGTGAATCAAATTGCTATGGTTTCATATTGAACTCTATTTTATGAATCTAAATAGAAAAAGTATAGGTTTATAGTCGGAAAAATAAGTTACAAGTTGTTTTTGTAACGGTAGTCATTTCAGTCGAAAGAACGACGTCTAGATGACCATTTTAGAAAACATACTTCCACTTTGAGTTTAACCATAATTTTTGGATATAGTTTCATGTTCATAATAAAAATCATTTTCCCAGAATAACAACTTTTAAATCAAAGTTTATCATAGTTTTTAATTAACTAACCCAAAACAGCCCGCGGTGTTACTACGACGGCGTAAATCCGATTTTACGGTGTTTTTCGTGTTTCCAGGTTTTAAATCATTAAGTTAGCATATCATATAGATATAGAACATGTGTTTAGTTGATTTTAAAAGTCAAGTTATAAGGATTAACTTTTATTTGCGAACAAGTTTAGAATTAACTAAACTATGTTCTAGTGATTACAAGTTTAAACCTTCGAATAAGATAGCTTTATATGTATGAATAGAATGATGTTATGAACATCATTACTACCTCAAGTTCCTTGGATAAACCTACTGAAAATGAGAAAAATAGATCTAGCTTCAAAGGATCCTTGGATGGCTTGAAAGTTCTTGAAGCAGAATCATGACACGAAAACAATTTCAAGTAAGATTTCCACTCGAAATAAGATTGTTATAGTTATAGAAATTGAATTAAAGTTTGAATATGATTATTACGTTGTATTAGAAAGATAACCTACTGTAAGTAACAAAGGTTTCTTGATCTTGGATGATTACTTGGAATGGATTTAGAAAACTTGGAAGTAAACTTGCAATCTTGGAAGTATTCTTGATTTTATGAAACTAGAAGTTTTGGAATTTATGAAGAACACTTAGAACTTGAAGATAGAACTTGAGAGAGATCAATTAGATGAAGAAAATTGAAGAATGAAAGTGTTTGTAGGTGTTTTTGGTCGTTGGTGTATGGATTAGATATAAAGGATATGTAATTTTGTTTTCATGTAAATAAGTCATGAATGATTACTCATATTTTTGTAATTTTATGAGATATTTTATGCTAGTTGCCAAATGATGGTTCCCACATGTGTTAGGTGACTCACATGGGCTGCTAAGAGCTGATCATTGGAGTGTATATACCAATAGTACATACATCTAAAAGCTGTGTATTGTACGAGTACGAATACGGGTGCATACGAGTAGAATTGTTGATGAAACTGAACGAGGATGTAATTGTAAGCATTTTTGTTAAGTAGAAGTATTTTGATAAGTGTCTTGAAGTCTTTCAAAAGTGTATGAATACATATTAAAACACTACATGTATATACATTTTAACTGAGTCGTTAAGTCATCGTTAGTCGTTACATGTAAATGTTGTTTTGAAACCTTTAGGTTAACGATCTTGTTGAATGTTGTTAACCCGTTATTTATTATAACAAATGAGATGTTAAATTGTTATATTATCATGATATTATGATATATAATATATCTTATTATGATATATATACAGTTAAATGTCGTTACAACGATAATCGTTACATATATGTCTCGTTTCGAAATCATTAAGTTAGTAGTCTTATTTTTACATATGTATTTCATTGTTAATACACTTAATAATATATTTAATTATCATTTAACATAATTAACCAAGTGTATCAATATCTTAATATGATTCATATGTACCTAGTAAGACGTTGTTATAACGATAATCGTTATATATATCGTTTTCGAGTTTCTTAAATTAATAGTCTCATTTTTATGTATATAACTCATTGTTAAAATACCTAATGAGATACATACTTATAATAAAATCATGTTAACTATATATATAACCATATATATGTCATCGTATAGTTTTTACAAGTTTTAACGTTCGTGAATCACCGGTCAACTTGGGTGGTCAATTGTCTATATGAAACCTATTTCAATTAATCAAGTCTTAACAAGTTTGATTGCTTAACATGTTGGAAACACTTAATCATGTAAATAACAATTTCATTTAATATATATATAAACATGGAAAAGTTCAGGTCACTACACCCGACCCCGTTGACTTTGACTTTGACCAAGTTTGACTTTTAGTCAAACTTAACCAAATGCTTATACAATTGTTCTAATCCTCTTTTATACTTGATTCTTGCATGAAACTTGACAACTTGATTCACATGCTATATAATCGAGTCGTAACGAGCCATAGGACTAATTAAACACATTTCGCCCGACCTTGTGTCGTAACCGGTAATTGATGTAACTTATTTGTTTAGGTCAAGGCTAAGCAACTTTCATTTGCACAACGTTTAATTACAAGTACTTTGGCATGTAATTACGGTGAGATCATAGTCCCATCTTTTCAACAACTTTTATACTTTAAATCATGGGATGAGAAACATATACGGTTTATACTTTTATACTTTGAACACAAGTACGAAAACAAACATTCTACGTACGAGTTAGAACAAAAATCCTCAATTCGATTATCATTAGTTACCTTTGCCGGGTGTAAGCGAGAACTTATGTTGTATGGCCATATGGGTTTGACAAACCCTCATTCGGACGGTTAGCTACCGTTATGCGGATGAAATATATTTTCGAGAATAAATGTAGGTTCTAACACTATGTGATGGGGTAACGTTAGTTAAGCCTTGATAATTGGGTGCTCGTGATAACAATTTTTAGAATGATTTAACTATTACTTCAACGTTATAAATCATGTGGTTCAAAGACAACGTTTACAAATATACCTATGATTTCACCAACGTTTTTCGTTGACAGTTTTCTATCTGTTTCTCAGGTTCATACATGGCTACTTAATACATGCTTCCGCACACTTTGATTACTTGCTTGGAGTCAACCATGCATGCATACGCTAGGGATAGCACATTTGAATTTAAACTTTAAGCATACTTACTTACGCTATTTATAGCAACCGTGATTTTCAACTTATATTATGTCGCAAGTCATTTCAAATATTACTTTATAACTTTTGTAAACTTAAACTTATGGTCGAACCGTTTGGTAACTTAAAACTTTGTAAGTCTTATACGTTTCAAATGAATGAAACATAATTTTGGTCAAACGCGTCTCATTTAGGGACTATGACCACGTAACGGGACCTAAGTTAACGGCGGCGTCAATGACGAATTTGACGGGTCGTTACATATATAGTTTCATTAAATTAAAGAATCAACTTATTGATTATTGTCGATTAAAGAGAATCGCATATTTAAAATTTATTCCATGCAAGACGATGTATGATCATACTATACGTCGTTATTTGCTTAAATTCTTGGAGCTTTAATTAGGTTTTCCTTCCTGCACGAATGTAGAAGAAGAATCAGTATTATATACTCGTATTCATTCTAATTGTACAATTAATTAATAATTAATTTATTGTTGTCAGTGAAACAATTGTATGTTCCATAGCAACTTTGCTATTGCAAAATTAACTAATTGGTTATTTGTAATGCAACATTGTTTTTGCTGGAGAAACTTACTATAGCTTCCATGGGGAATTGAGGTTTACTAGTTTAGAACTACAAAAAAATATATGTATAAAAAAAAAAAAAAAAGCCGAATCAATCTAGGACCTCTGCTAAACAAATATGAGGGGATGAGATCGAATTTGTCAACGTGCGAACACAATAATCACATGTGAGTGGATTTAATTACCGCGTGATGACCCAAAATTTGTTCCTCCGATTTTGTGTTCATTTATCATTAATGAAACGTGTAAATATATCCTTGGCTTCCATTTATAAGTAATACGTTTCAAACCGGGTTGTCTAAAGATTTATTTTGGAGGAAGCAATAATTTTGTGATACACACACATATGATATATGATGTATACTATATAAATTTTCGACTTTTAAGAATTTTTCTAAGTCGGATTTGGAAACCACTTATGGAGAAAACATGCATATATGGAGGGTTCATGTCATTTAACAAGCTGCCTCCTACTATCCCCTACAAAATTTGCTTTTAGAAAATGGATATATTGTACGTTACGGTATTACTATTAATTCTATAGTTCTTGGGGCATAAAAAACTTGGCTAACTTGTTACTTTAAAACGGACTAAACAAATAAGATTTTTAGTGTTCAGACTATCCGGGGAGGAGAAATGATTTTCCTCAGATGTGCAGATAACATGTTACTTTAACATGGTCAGAAATGAATACATGATTTGTATTAAGTAGGTAATCATAGCAAAAATTATATCTAGTCTTTAATCATTTTAATTTTTATGAAAGCTTAAGGAATTTAATGTATACTAATCACTCCATCTTATATATGTTACCTTAATTAGCTATTGCCCAGTGGTCATATATTTAGCGAACGGAACTCGACCACTTTCGATGTGCTTCACATCCTCCACAAGAATCTCATAATGCCGCTTCACTTCGGCTGCAGTCTTCCCACCAACCGCCTTAGCGACATTATGCCAGCGATCAGGCGTATCCTTATCGAACACAGCCAGAGCCTCTTCAAAGTCCTTATTCTGCTTAACAGTCCATGACCCTGACGCATGTGACGACATAGATGCCATACTAATAAAGGGAAATGTATGTATATATTTGGTCAATGCTACTAGTATTTTAAGAATACTTGTTTGAAGCCTCAAAAAACTGATATGTGGCAATTGATGACAATGCATGTGTGTGTTTTTATAGCTCCAAAAATAAGGGGGTACATATAGTGGGGTCTTGCTAGTTGGGTTGTAAAGCTTACCCAAATATAAGAATTTAAGATGACTTGTATCCTTAAGAACCACAAAAGAGGAGGACCAAAGTTATCTTTCGTGTGGCCGAAGAATCTGTATTTGTCGAATTCAGTAATTTTTACTATTTATCGATAATCTCATCATATCGCGGTGAACATATATCTTATTCGCAATAATCCACTTGTCACATCATGTGAATTACAACTATATACCGAGGTCCTTATTAAAATATAGAGTACAATTAAAAAGACATCCCTAGCATAGTAGCATGCATTATGAATTATGATCATTTCAACGTTAGGCAAATTGATCGAGTTATATTGCATGTTTTATGGGATAAGCATGTCGTTATATGAAAAATACATCATATCGGTCTCAAGTATTAAATTGTACTCGTACTATTTTTGTTATCATTAAAATTAGGGGGCCATGCTACCCGGCCAGCTTATCAAGTGACCATACCAGAAGAGTGTCAATTTACAATAAGAAAATAAAGTAACGTTTTAATTCGCCCGAAACAAATTACATGCATGCTTATAAACAAAAGTCCAAGTTTTTATATCAGGCCAGCTGTTTGTGAATGATTTGTTCCATCACAAAGAAAAATAAACACATTAATTAACATTTGATTTATCTCCTAAATTATGTTCAATAGCTTTGTGAGTGTTTGTCTTGTTATAAAGATTAGGCATTCTAGCTTGTTTAGTCAATTTACATACTAATATGGTTATATTACTTTCATCGGGAGGTTTTCCAATTTACATGCTTATGTGGTTATATATGAATACGGATGAAGTCAATAAAAAAATTGAGAAATCCAAAGAGAGGTTCAGGACAACAAATAAACGGAAAAATTGAAATTGTATGGAATCATAAATACTTCTCGAGAAACTAATCAAAAAAAGATATCAAAGTGGTTTTGATAATTCAAAAATGTTATTACTGTTATAATTCAGTAGGCTTATAACTACCTTTAGTGGTTTGATTCTTGATGTTATAATTCAGTAGGCTTATAACTACCTTTAGTGGTTTGATTCTTGATGTTATAATTCAGTAGGCTTATAACTACCTTTAGTGATTTGATTCTTGATTTAGAATACTAATAATGAAGTGTAAGAACAAAGATGATAATGGAGAGAAAGAAAGAAACACTTTGTAAGTGTGAGAAATGGTGCAAGTTTAATGCTTGCATTCATGAGTATTTATAGCCTAAAATCTCAATATAAAAATACATACTTTGTGTACCAAAATTGACTATATGTATACACCAAAATTGACTATCCATATCTATATTATTATTATTATTATAACACTCCCCCTTGGATAGCAATTTTATTTTGTTGAAGATCAACTATAAATTACTGCCTCGTTAAAAACCTTGCTAAAGAAAACCCAGTGGGAAAAAACTTTAGCTAAGGGAAAAAGAGTGCAGCATGGAGTTGACTCCCCCTCAAGTAGACATCGCTTCAGCTGTTACATCTTTTGAACATGTCTCATGCCAATGTTATGAACGTGTGTTCTGAAAATAGCAGTTGGAAGTGCTTTCGTGAAAAGATCAGCAGAGTTTTTGCTAGATTGCACATATCTCATTTCAATCTGGTTGTCCTTAATGAGATTTTGAGTGTATGAGAAGAATCTAGGTGGTATGTGTTTTGTTCGGTCACTTTTGATATACCCTTCTTTCATCTGTGCTATGCAAGCTGCATTATCTTCATAGATAGTTGTTGGACTTTTATCGCGTTCTAGTCCACAAGAATCAGTAATGAGTTGTGTCATTGATCTCAACCAAAAACATTCTCGAGTAGCTTCATGTAATGCAATCACTTCGGCATGATTTGACGATGTAGCAACAAGTGTTTGTTTTTGAGAACGCCATGATATTGCAGTACCTCCATTTAGGAATACATATCCAGTTTGAGATTTAGCTTTATGTGGATCAGATAAATAACCTGCATCTGCATAACCAACCAAATCTTGTTTTGATTCGTTAGAATAAAATAATCCTAAATCAGTAGTTCCTCGAAGGTATCGAAATATGTGTTTGATCCCATTCCAGTGTCTTTTGGTAGGAGCAGAGCTGAACCTTGCCAACAAATTAACTGCAAAAGAAATGTCAGGTCTTGTACAATTTGTAAGATACATAAGAGCTCCAATTGCACTAAGATATGGTACTTCTGGTCCAAGAATGTCTTCTTGATCTTCACATGGACGAAATGGATCAGCTTCAACATTGAGTGATCTAACAACCATAGGAGTACTTAATGGTTTTGCCTTGTCCATATTGAAACGTTTCAAAATCTTTTCAGTATATGTTGTTTGATGTACAAGTAAACCATTAGGCATATGCTCAATTTGTAAACCAAGGCAATACTTGGTTTTTCTGAGATCTTTCATTTCAAATTCTTTCTTTAGAAGTTGAATGGCTTCATGGATCTCTTTATTTGTACCTATGATGTTAAGATCATCAACATAAACAGCTATGATCACATATCCGGATGTTGTTTTCTTAATGAAAACACAAGGGCAAGTAAGATTATTTGTATACCCTTTGCTTATCAAGTAATCACTTAATCGGTTATACCACATACGTCCCGATTGTTTTAACCCATATAAAGATCTTTGTAATTTAATCGAATACATTTCTTTGGGTTTTGCATTTGATGCTTCTGGTACCTTAAATCCTTCAGGTATCTTCATATATATATCACTATCAAGTGATCCATATAGATAAGCAGTCACAACATCCATGAGATGCATTTCTAAATTTTTAGAAACTGCCAGACTGATTAAGTACCTAAAAGTAATTGCATCCATAACAGGAGAATAAGTTTCTTCATAATCAATTCCCGGTCTTTGAGAAAAACCTTGAGCTACAAGTCTAGCTTTATACCTTGTAACTTCATTTTTCTCATTTCTTTTTCGGACAAAAATCCATCTGTATCCTACAGGTTTCACATCTTTAGGAGTGAGAATGATGGATCCGAAAACTTTTCTTTTATTGAGTGATTCTAATTCAGCTCGTATTGCTTCTTTCCATTGAGCCCAATCATGTCTATTTTGACATTCAACCATAGATGTTGGTTCTGGATCATCATCATTATTCATGATGTCATATTCAACATTAAATGAAAATTTCTCATCAAGATTTTTCATTTCATTTCGGTTCCATAATATTTTTGAATATGCATAATTGATTGCAATTTCTGTATTGACATCATCAATCTCCTCTGCAGTAGGAGTACTGATTTGTGGTTCTTCTTGAACACTTTCTTTTACTTCATTATCAGCTGATTTTCTTTTTCGAGGATTTTTATCCTTTGAACCGATTGGTCTTCCACGTTTCTGACGTGGCAAAGATTCATGAGTGACGTTATTGCCAGCTTTTGGAATTTCAATTCGAGCTGGAGTATTTACTGCTGGTATATATGATTTTGTCACCGTTTTTGTATCTGTAAATGCATCAGGCAATTGATTTGCAAGTTCTTGTATATGCATTATCTTTTGAACTTCTGTCTCGCATTCTTTTGTGCGAGGATCAAGATACTTTAATTGAGGTTCACACCATGAAACATCATTTTCTTTATTTTTCATTTCTCCCCCTAATCTAGGGAACAATGTTTCATTAAAATGACAATCAGCAAAACGTGCTGTAAAAACGTCACCTGTCATAGGTTCAATATACCTTAATATTGAAGATGTTTCATATCCAACATATATTCCCAACCTCCTTTGAGGACCCATTTTTGTACGTTGTGGTGTCGTAATTGGAACATACACTGCACAACCAAATGTTCTAAGATGGGAAATATTTGGCTCTTGACCAAAAGCAAGTTGTAGGGGGGAATATTTATGACTTGCACTTGGTCTGATGCGAATCAATGCAGCAGCATGTAAAATTGCATGACCCCATATAGATACAGGGAGTTTTGTTCTCATTATCAATGGTCTAGCGATTAACTGTAAACGTTTAATCAATGACTCGGCTAAACCATTTTGTGTATGCACATGAGCAACAGAATGTTCAACAACAATTCCTATAGACATGCAATAGTCATTAAATGCTTGAGATGTAAATTCACCAGCATTATCAAGTCTCACCCTTTTAATGGTGTAATCAGGAAAATGAGCTCTCAATTTAATAATTTGGGCAAGAAATTTTGCAAATGCCACATTACGGCTTGATAACAGACAAACATGAGACCATCTGCTAGATGCGTCCATTAGAACCATGAAATATCTAAATGGTCCACATGGTGGATGAATTGGTCCACATATATCACCTTGAATTCTTTCAAGAAACATTGGTGATTCTTTCTCAACCTTAAGTGGTGAGGGTCTAGTTATCAATTTTCCAAGAGAGCAAGATGTACATGGAACCATTGTATCATGATGGATTTTTCTATCCTTTAGTGGATGTCCATGAGTACATTCAATAATCCTTTTCATCATTGTTGATCCTGGATGGCCTAATCTGTTATGCCATAAACTGAATACACCAGGATCAATATATTTTTCGTTAACTACCATATGTATTTCTGGTACATTTATATGTGTATAATGTAATCCAGAACTAAGTCTTGGCAGTTTTTCAACCACATGACTCTTGTCAGTGATACTTAAATATTTCTCATTTTCTGTTGTCACTGACTGATAATCATACCCGTTAAGGTATATGTCGGAGAAACTCAATAAATTTCTGCTTGACTTGGGAGAAAATAAGGCATCATTTATTAAAAATTTTGTACCATTTGGTAGTATGAAATTTGCCTTTCCTATCCCTTTTATCAAGTTAGCAGGTCCTGATATTGTATGTATAGTTCCTTCCGTTGGTTTTAGATCAATAAAATATTTCTCGGATTTAAGTATAGTGTGTGTAGTTCCACTGTCTGCTATACAGAGATCTCCACCACTTGATTGATGTTGTATTCCAGCAAAATTCATATTGAACTTCATATATAAGAAATAAATAGTGAGTACATTAATATTACACAATATTTTAAACGCAAATAGATAGTACTGAAACATTTAGCAAACATAATGACAAAGACAGACGATATTAAATCGTTTATTTTTCAAAAGACACACAACTTAAACATTCAAGAAATCTTCATATAAATTAGATGGTTTCTCAGTGACTGTTGGATCAATATTATCCACAAAATTTACTTCCTTTTCTTTACCTTTCAGCGAATCCTGATACATCTTAACAAGATGTTTAGATGTTCGGCAAGTATTAGCCCAGTGGCCCATTCTACCACATCTGTAGCAAGATTCTTCAGAATTTTTAGAAGAATTTTCTTCAACATCTTGTTTAATGGGCTTGTTTTGTGGTTGATATTTATATTTTCGTGGATTACTATTTCTTTGACCACCACGGCCACGACCACGACCACGTCCACGCCCATTACCATTACCATAAGGATGGTTTCTACCATAGTTATGGCTTTTGGCATGATGATGGTGATGGTTATTATAACCACGACCTTGCCCGCGTCCTTGTCCCTGTTTATAATTATTTGCAGTATTTGCTTCAGGGATTGCAAGTGTACCAGTAGGACGGGATTGCTGATTTTTCATTAATAGCTCATCATTTTGCTCTGCAACTAAGAGATATGAATTAAGTTCAGGATATGTTTTGAACTTTAGCATTCTCAAATTTCTTTGCACTGTGATGTTTGCAGCATTCATTGTGGAGAAAGTTTTCTCCATCATGTCTGCATCACTAATTTCATGTCCACAGAATTTAAGTTGTGAACATGTATTATACAGAGCTGAGCTGTATTCATTTACTTTCTTAAAGTCTTGGAACCTTAATGTTCTCCATTGTTCCATTGCAGCTGAAAGTAAAATTTCTCTTTGATTATTGAATCTGCTTTTGAGACCTTCCCATAAAACATGGGGATCTTCTACAGTCACATAATTATTTTGTAAGCATTCATCAATATGTTGATGAATAAAGCAACATGCCGTAGCTTGTTCTTTTTCAGAACAAGTGTTGTTTTCATTTATGGTTTCAAGAATGCCCATTGATTTAAGATGCATTTTTACTTTTATAACCCATGGCATGTAGTTGTTTCCAGTTGATTCTAAAGGAGTAAATTTAAGCTTTTCCAGATTCGACATTTTCTATTATCAAAAATTAAAACAAACATCATGATAAATTAGAGTCAATTTATATTCATAAGTATATAAACATTAAACATAAATTTAATATAACATAAATGATAAGTAGGTGACAGTGTCGACCATGTGTAAGCAATCATAAATAAATGTTATATAACAAAAATATAAATATTAGTAAACATAAATGAAAATTTGGCGACAGTGTCGACCATATATTTTTTCAGGTGGTATAACCGACCTATATCATTCTGGTGGTATAACCGACCATATATCATTTTGGTGGTATAACCGACCATATATCATTTTGGTGGTATAACCGACCATATATCATTTTGGTGGCAGAGCCAACCATATTTAGTATTAAGATTATCGTGCTGATAACGTGTTATAATTCAGTAGGCTTATAACTACCTTTAGTGGTTTGATTCTTGATGTTATAATTCAGTAGGCTTATAACTACCTTTAGTGGTTTGATTCTTGATGTTATAATTCAGTAGGCTTATAACTACCTTTAGTGATTTGATTCTTGATTTAGAATACTAATAATGAAGTGTAAGAACAAAGATGATAATGGAGAGAAAGAAAGAAACACTTTGTAAGTGTGAGAAATGGTGCAAGTTTAATGCTTGCATTCATGAGTATTTATAGCCTAAAATCTCAATATAAAAATACATACTTTGTGTACCAAAATTGACTATATGTATACACCAAAATTGACTATCCATATCTATATTATTATTATTATTATAACAATTACTTGAATGAAGTTTTCCTATTCGGGTTAAGTATGAGTGACTATTTTATCTCTTTAAACCTAAGATCTTTTGAAAGGAACTCGGAGCCATGTGACTATTTTGAAATGATTAAAAAAGGAAAGTATGTCCATTACATGGTTCACATCTAATTTAATATATTATACGGAGTATCTATTTATCCAAAGTTCTTAAATAATCCTAATTAAGATTAAGGCAAGTTTGTGTAAGAAAATAAGTGGACAAAATCAATGAAATTTGTTTGGATTGACTTTAGCAGTCAACGATACTAGGTAGTTGTTGTTTCTCATCAATAATTGACCTTTTAACTTTCATGGTGACAAAATATATTTTGTTTTAATATATTGCTTCTAAGTTCAATCTCTATCGTAATTAAACTATTCATCCTCTTAACCTTCCACATCAGCGCCACATCAACACTAATATCCTATAACTAACTCATAACTAAACACTCACTATCATGGCTAAAACAATACTCATCTTAAAATACAACGTACAAGCAATAAAGCATCAAGTCCAACAATAAAAAGCCACTGGGACCCACAATTCCTATAACTAACCAAAACTCTTCCATTAAATCCATGGTGAGTGCGGGTAACCAACGCGGGTAACTAAGTCGTGCCTATGGTTCATTACGGGTAACTACGGGTAATGAGCGGGTAACTACGGATAATGAAACTATAGGGAGTGGTCTAAGGTTGCCCACTTATCTCTTTTGATATGTGTTGTCTTAATCTACTGCTTTTTCTGTCTTAATTATGTATTGGCTGTTTCTGCTATCGTGTACTAAAAACATTGTTTCTGAACCAACTAGAATTTGAACTTGTCGTATAAGAGGTCCCTCGATCTGTTCTAGCATTCAAGCCTTGCTTAGTCCATTAATGTCGTTGAAACGTTGAGATTATTACTCTATGTTCATGTTAACAACCAACCGTTTTTGGTGCAACGTAAATTAATATTTACCACACCTATATTTATTTAATTAATTTTTTTTTAACGATTGATTGCTATAGCAGTTACGCACAGGCTTGGCTTCAGAACAGTGAACAATAGTGTTCAACTAAATAGAATCTGGCCACGCGTTGCTGCGGCGACGGTCTTTTTGTTATATGGTTACGTTTTTATTATCTTCTGGAACACCTACATTTCGAAGTAAATAAAAATGGTGATTGAAAATATTAAACGTCATAATAAGCATCTAAAAACAGATGAATCAAGACACAAAACAAATGAAGACGGTGAATTTGAATAACTAAAAATCCAATCTTTATTTAAACTTTCATCAAGCAAATTAGAAGCAGGGAGAAGCTAAAATACGTGGTATCAATGATGTTTTAGATTAGCAAATGCACTTGATTATAGCACTTAGCAACAGTAGTAGCACTCAGCAGCAGCTTGCAAAACAATAACATTACAATAATGAATAGATAAAGAGTTTTAAATGATGTAGTTGAAACAAAAGGGTATTAAAGAGATAAGTAGAGCTAAACATATGGTTTCTCAATTTTACCTAAAATGCATTTGATCTTTTCAGCTATGAAACATAAAATGTGTTAATCTTCTTATCACCCTTGAAACATGTATCTATGGATGTGCAACTATAAAAGTATCGGTTAGTTGTTTTAGGACAATGGTAACATTGTTACAACTAAAATACTAATATGTCATCCAAAAATAAATAGAATGTGGTGGTGGGCTCAAAAACCTAATATTTCACCAAATAGAATCTGCTTTTAAAGTACTAAAACATTCACTTACATTGAGGTTTAACTGTAAGGGCTACTTTTTCTCCCTTCTTCATTGTTTTCACTGGCCTCTGACAGAGCATGGCAGAAATGGCCTAATCAAATAAGCAAATCATCATTAAAAGTTAAAAACACAGCAATACAATAGGAAGAATGAGTGTATCATCAAGGCTAATTTACCGTGTTGGACAGTGAACTCTACTCCACCAGATTTGAGCACTCAAAATCAGTTTAACTCCCAAAAGGTAGCTGAAACCTGAGGACTATGGGTTCGAAATGACAATAATTTACAACAAAAAATCTAAATGCCAAAAGCAGCACAGGTAATGGGGTAAGCAGTCCAAAATACCCTATATATTTTTAGAATGCACAAAACAACCTAAATGGTAAAAAAAAAAAAAAAAAAAAAATTCAAACCAAATTTTTTTTGGGGGTTAACCATCCCACCTCAACCATATTCTGCATATCAAAACATTACCCATCATAAGAATAAAGGTAGCTATTTCTACCCATTTACCAAAGGGCCTTTCAAAAAAAGAAAAAAAAAAAAAAAGAGGTGGGGTCAACTACATTCTGTTATGGTTATCTATTATCTCAAATGGGGCAAATCAACCCATTTATATAAAGAGCGACAAAATACAATTTATAGCCACTATATCGAATAATATTGCATGTTTTAGCGTAAAAATAGTTTAAAGGGTTATCGTATTAAAGGTAGCTATTTATAACCATTTAGCAATAAATGGTTTGATGTAGGATATGTAATAAATCTAGGTGATCAAACATCTAAAAAGATCAACTAAATAGGATAATTTTAAGTTTAAAACATGTTGAAAGTCTCCCTATTCATTTTTAGAATGCACAAAACAGCCAAAATTGTTATTAAAAAAAAAAAAAATCATACCAAATTTTTTTTTGGGTTAACCATCCCACCTCACCGATATCTGCATATCAAATCATTACCCATTTCAACCCAAAACCGTTTAGACATGCCACTTAAATACAACATACATATCAATGCACATTTTAAATTTTAATCGTTTATGGTCAAATGAAACTGTCTTAGCATTACAGTCATCTAGATGTACCATATATATGTCAAATGAATATCAAGTTAGGGTCAATCTAAAGAGCACTTAATTATTTCGACAGCTTCTATAACTCAAATGAATAACATGTTTAAAAGGCCAATTATGACCAACAAATCAACAAAACCGTATAGAACATTTTTTCAGTATATGACTAACACCACATCCAAAGCATATAAATAAAATATATTATTTAAGATGTTTACAAACATGCAATTTTAGTAACCAGTTTGATGCACCAAAAAAAAAATAAAAAATTCAAAAAAAAAATGCAGTACAATTTACTATGGCTTTATTTTCTATAACAAATCTTAGGTCTTCATTGTAGAACCATCAACTGAAACACCTAAATTTTTTACTCAAATTTTTTCCAGCAACATTACAGAAGATTTCAGGTCCCATCAAATCTGATTTATTTACGGTTTGAGAGTTAGGACTTTCTGATAATTTTCTATAAAACAGCCTCACGCCTGCTTCTGCTGTTGGTGTACAACAGCAAGTCAACAGCTGCAGTTCCACTTTTTAACGACCCGAAAATCAAGTTTAAACTTGAAAAATCTAAACATCTCATATATGGTTTCGAAGCTTGTCGGGAAATTTTTCTATAAAAATTATTTTCATCAAGTGTTAGAAGATTCGGATTATATCAACCGTTAGAACATCTCATATATCATTTTGGCATTTTTTCCAAAACTAACACTATTTCCTGTTGACGAAAATAATTCATTGCGGGCGACCTGAATGTTCATTTTTAAACCATAAATCTAAAATGACATTATGGTTGTGTTTGGAATTTCAGATGTATTGAAATAGGGCCTAATTACCCAAATGGATCATAATTTCTATCTTAACCCATAATAAGTCCAAAATTTATTTTCAAAATACTAACACTTGCAAATACACTTACTACAACATATACAACCTATCTAAATTAACCATTACCTCAACTAACAGCCATTTGGTCATAGAGGTCAAAATTACCAAATGGACACCAAAAAGATTCTAACGTTGCAACACACCAACGCCTATCATTTCCTTAACCCACAATCAGTAACTACAAATAAGCAAAGGACATGAAAAGGGTAAGAGCACAATGAAGTAAAGAGAAGGATGCAAAAGTAAGCAGTCATATTACCTCGAAAAAGATAAGAAGTCGAAAACAACAAAACAATGGAAAACAACCTGCAAAGATAGCATCACACATCTTATATTTTTAAATGTGTCTAAAGTAACAAACTAAAAGAAAACAGAACATAATCACCAAACATAATTCTATTCAGGTAAGGGAGCAAGTACTAAACTAACTTATGCAATTTCTTACACAATCTGGATCGTAGGCCAAATTATACAGTATTTGAAGTTCATGACATAAAAATAATGGGAAGTAAGTAAAACAAAGTAATAATTAATTGAATTAAATTCGAAGGTCGACAGAAATTATAGTGTTTTTTTGGGATTGTTGAGTCTAATCGTGAAGTACTAATAGCGCAACTATATATAGTAAAAGTACTAATAATGCAACTATACATAGGTTATATAATGCATTATATTATAATTGTAAGCTGCATATATGTAGCAGGAACAGTGAAGCAAAAGTGGGTAGTTCAAACATACAGTTACAGAGATGCAGATTTTATACCATGGAAAGTGCAATATAACATCTTCCTGATGGCGATCGTGGCGATTGAGATAACGGAAACTGAAGCCCTGTTCTGACCAAATACACATAAGAAAGGTAATTAGGTAATAAGCACATAATATTTAATAGTATCAGAATAATAAATCATGATTGGAAAAAAAAAACTTAAACAAAACTCTGAAAGATTACATCAGAAACGCAACAGGAGCATTAATAAGATTAACTGTAGCTTCAATGAATAAAAAAAATCAATCAATAAAATGCAACAGAAGCAGCATCATCATCTGTACAGCAACAAAGAACAAAAAAAAAAAAAACGATAAATCATAAACCTAACTTTTAATCAAATCTGGTAAACAAAAGCAGTAACGGAAACCAACAATAAATCGAAGTAAACGCAGTATGTATAACCTAAACCTGATAAAAGATTCACCTTCAACTAAATACATCAATTAATCCATGAAAACCGCTAATTCAATCAAAGAAACCCTAAGGTTAGAGAAGAAGAAACACGGAAACAAACGATTATAAACCTTAATCGACCTTATAATCACATTAGACGACCAAAATGTCAAAGGAAAACCCTTCAATTGTTGCTCATCGACAGTCAGTTGGAATGCGTCGGAGAGGAGGAGCTGATGAAGATGATGGTGATGAATAAGGTTTCTGTCTTTTCGTAAACAATGGAGTTGGATGAAGCTATGAAGATGGTTTCAGGCGTTTGATTTGTGTAGCTTAGGGAAGAATTTTGGGAGTTTAGGGAAGAAGCTACCAGAGAGAGATGCGGCTGATTTGAGATTAGCCGGGGGTTTATTTTTTTTTTAGTGTAAGGGGAGATGTAGGGGGTGCCGTTTGGGTAGTTGGGAGGGTTAAAAACGGCAAAAAAATCTCATGGCAGTTAGTGTGTAAGGGATGAATAAGGTTTCTGTCTTTTCGTAAACAATGGAGTTGGATGAAGCTATGAAGATGGTTTCAGGCGTTTGATTTGTGGAGCTTAGGGAAGAATTTTGGGAGTTTAGGGAAGAAGCTACCAGAGAGATGCGGCTGATTTGAGATTAGCCGGGGGTTTATTTTTTTTTAGTGTAAGGGGAGATGTAGGGGGTGCCGTTTGGGTAGGTGGGAGGGTTAAAAACGGCAAAAAAATCTCATGGCAGTTAGTGTGTAAGGGTAATAAAATTCATCTTAATTTAGGAGCATTTAGCCCATTTCATTTATTCTGAATAAATATAAATATAAATCCATACACCATCCGTCTTAAAAAATATTAAAAAATATGTCCCATGAAAATTTTTGTTAAATTTAATATTAGTTTGATACATGTATGGCTGAATTTATTTTATTTAAGAAATACTGTAAATGGCTGAAAGTAGAGGGTAAATTGTGAAGTTTAATGTTATTTAATATTAGTAAGTTTTTACAAGTAGACAATCATTTTAGGTATAAATTATAAGATGTAATCCCTATTATTTTTGGGACGGGTATATTATCATTGTTACTGTACTTATGTACCTTTTTACTTGATTTCATGAAGATTTATACCGATACAAATGTTGATTTTCAGGTGACTAATGGACACACAATTATGTACGTTTAGTACTACAAGAAACTTTTTCATCACTTCCTATCTATTGAGGTGAGAGGCTTATGAGAAAAATAATACTATTACGTTTTCCTTTGTTTTCTGGATTCTGTATAGTCCAATATATTAATATTAATGATGTGTCTCATTATAGAGGCTGCTTAAATGAACAATAACTGTATCTAAAAGAATTGATAATCTTGTTTAATCTTTCAATTAGACATTGAGAGAGAAGGATTGTCTTACTTTTAAGATTATAACAATTGCAAAGAACAATATTCATTTCTAGTAGGATAAGAGATGCGAGTATATATCTTCTAAGACTGATTCCATCAACATGGAAGTCGCACTTTGATCGTGACATTCATTTTTATTTATTTGTTTATATATGAAAAGCAGTGTCGCAAAGCTGCAGCCCATGGAGATTGAATTTGGGTCTTAATTACATTTGGGGTTAAGCAGTGAAACCTGTTGGTTATTTTCGTAATTTGGGTGGTTGGGAAATTTTCCTCAGCTGGTGGACCAGTGAGTGGAAGTGGTTGATCGTAGGTCAATTGAGATTGTTGGGGTGGATAAGTTGGGTAACAAAAGCGAAAAGGCTGGTTGTTTCTTTGAAATTGGTTAACCCTATGTTGTTGATTGAATCCGGGATTTGATTAACGAGCTGAGTATCGAACGTAACAGATTGAACCGTTAGGATTCTCGTACTCAACTTGATATTCTTCAGTGAGTTGCGGGTTGGTACAATTGACACAGACCTGAACCTAGTTAACCTGCTGCCGTTGCGTCTTCAATTCTCCGAGTTGTTTGGCAAGAGATTCCATCTTATCCGTGAGGAATTTAATAGCCTCAGTTTGATTATTAAATGCGGAGAGTGGAGCCGATGATGAAGTTGTTTCACCACTGTTCCAGTCATGATGATGCATTGTCATGTTCTCGAGCAACTCTCATGCTTCGTCTGCGGTTTGGTTCATCAGATTTCCTTGAGCTGCTGCATCGATCGCCGTCCTATGATTTACCGTAAGACCATTGTAGAAGGTACAGATTTAGGTTGACCGTTCTAACTGGTGAATAAGGCATTTCTTCAGCAGGGTTTTGAATCGTTCCCATGCGGTGTAAAGAGATTTATCATAACTTTGTTTAAAGTTGATGATGTCATTCTTGAGCTTGGTTTGTTTAGAATGAGGGAAATATTTGATTAGGAATTTAGTAGCCATCTCCGTCCATGACGTGATAGAATATTTTTCCAATCCTTCAAACCATGTGATGATGAGTGAGAGAATAGGGAAACAAGTATGATCGGACTATATCTTGTCCTATCCCTGGCTGTTTGTAGGAGTTCGAAATAGATATGAATTTATCAAGGTGAGAGTTAGGATCATCATTCGGTAATCCATGAAATTGACAGCCATTTTGGATGCTGTATAATATGATGTTTTAACTTGAACGAGTGTCCTTGAATCTCTGGGAATCTGATTGGTCATCCTCGACCTTCAATTGAGGGTTTGGTGTTTTCTGGTAAAGTAACATGTAACGCCATTTGATTTCTGATTCGTTCTTCTTTGCGTGCTTTAGAGATTATTGCGTCTGGATCAAGTACGAATAACACCGGTCCTGGTCTAGATCGGGTTTGGGTCATACACTTAGTATGCCCTTTTGTTTTAAATTTTAAGTAGATAAGCTAAGTTCCTAAGATAGTCTAAAAGTAATCTAAGGTAATTATCCTAGATTTAATTAGGTTTTTGGTTCTTGCTACTGATTCCCTAGTATTTCGATAACAGAGCTTCGCATGAACTATTTAACAAACCAAGTTGTCAGGCCGACTACGGAGTGGTAGGATCCTTTTGGTTCCAATATAATTGGAGACTGTTCGAAAAATCCAACAACCAAGTCCGTGTATAATTGTCTATCTTAGACACCACTAAATGCTTGCGAATAAGTTTGATAAAAGCAGTATTGTCTGATACCAAGTCCCCGTCAGCGGCACCAAAAGCTCTACTCCCCCGTGATACCGAAACGGACGATTTTATTTATGCGGTGTCGTCAGGCCGCAAGGCGTCAGAATCAGCTATCAAGAGAGTGAGGTAATAGTTTTAAATTTATATTTAGCGGGGCCTAAATCGTACTACTCTTTATTATTGTGATGCCCCGTACAAAATCAATGTGTACGGATCATCAACAACAGTTCCATTACACGGTTACAACACTATATGCTGTTTTAAAACAAGTTTTGCATTCATAAAAGTTAACGTTTTTACCAATGTCGAATGTTTTACAAAGGATAACGTGCTTTTACGAATAGAAAGCATTAACGTAAGTATGTGACACTAAGGTCATTACAAAATCATAGTTCGAAAATAACATAAGTAACGAATGCAAGTAAAAGTTCCATGATTGAGACATCTCTAAACAGGCAGAGTACAGCGGAAGTCTAACACAGCAAGTTTATAACAGCGAGTCTAATACAGCGGAAGCAACAAACGTCTAAGCACCTGAGAAATAACATGCTTTAAAATGTCAACACGAATGTTGGTGAGCTATAGTTTTATTGTAATCAACAATGTAATGTAGACCACGAGATTTCGTATTCAAAACAGTATGAAAAGTATATGCTTAACCGTGGGCACTTGGTAACTAACTTAACAAAGTAAAATACATCACCCCCTAAAAGTACATTTGGCGAGTGCGTTAAAATAGATGAAGTATTAAACACCCATTAAATGCTAGTGTGACGCCCCGTACAAAATCATCATGTACGGTACATCAACAACAGGATCATTACAAGATCAAACACTATATGCTGTTTGAAAACCAGTTTTGCATTCATGAACAGATAATGTTTTACAAAAGATGAATAGGAAACATTAACATGAGTACATGATACTAAGGTCATTACAAAGCTATTGTTTTGAAAATAACATAATTTGGGAATGCAAAGTAAAAGTTTCATGTTTGAGACATCTCTAAGTAATGCAGCGGAAGTCTAACACAGCAAGTCTGTAACAGCAAGTCTATACACCGAGACTAGAACAGCAAGGCTAACAGCAGAAGCAACAACGTCTAAACACCTGAGAAATACATGCTTAAAAAGTCAACACGAATGTTGGTGAGCTATAGTTTGTTTGTATTCAGTAATGTAATGTAGGCCACGAGATTTTAGTGCTTCAAACAAGCGTTTCAAATCAGTAATTCAAATCAGTACGATTAAGTATATGCTCAACCGTGGGCACTCGGTAACTAACTTAACGTTTATACCCCCTGAAAGTACACTTGGCAAGTGCGTATGTTTACGAAGTATTAAACACTCGTTAAATGCTAGCGCTACTAGCCCGAGTGGGGATGTCAAACCCTATGGATCCATATCTAAGATTCGCGTTCACGGTTCAAAAACCGATGATTAAACGTTACCGAGCTAAAGGGAATGTTTATGCCGTTGTATAACCCACACATATATAAGTTTAAGTACTCGTTCCTAGTATGTAAAACATAAAATCCGCATGTATTCTCAGTTCCCAAAATAAGTTAAAGTAAAAAGGGAATGCTATAACTCACAGTGATAAAAGCGGCAAAGTCGGTAATGAAAGTACGCAAGTAGTAAGTCGGTCCGAAAGGTCGTCAACCTAAATCAAGGGTTACTAGGTCAGTAGGTTGTTTTTATAAATTCTAATAGTGCATAAAATAAGTTTAAGTGTCATCATCATCATCATTCATCATCATAAAAGCTAAGTAAGTTCGACAAGAATAGAGATCGAAACAATAGGCTGACTTCGGTCAGCTGCTGCGACCTCTACGTAAATCGAAAAGATGCATAGTCAGTGGCTATGGCTCCGTATGTGAGTCCCCTAACCTCTGACCAATTTTCAGAACCTAACTCGTCTTTGTTTGACCGTGGCGACGGTTTAAGTGCGAGTAGGTCAGAAATTTCAGCACAACGTTAATAGGGTGTAGTGACTCTCGGAGGGCCATAAATCCTAAACCGTAACTCGGATTAAGACGAGGCTTAAACGGAAAATCATCTACTCGAACCGAACTAACTGAAAATAAACTTTCCAGTAGCCCAGGTGGTCTGATCAGATACGAAAATCAGTGGACAAGTGCTCCGGTGAGGTTCTTGGTGCTTGATGCTCATCACGGTTCTCATCCTTGATGCTTGTAGCTTCAAGTGTACAACTCGTTGATGGTTTAGCATCACTTTTGACCAAGATTCTACCATCAATACACAATATGTTAAGACCAAGTGGTAACACAACTCATTTAAGAGTCTTAGATGGATGATGAACCATGGTTACACATATCCTTAGTCTTAACACAATTACAAGTCCTATTTACAAACAAAGTTACAAACTTTACATCAATCAAACAAGTATGAACATGATCCAAGTTAAAAGAGGTGATGGAACCCTAAGCTAGAGAGCTTGGATCCCTTTCACACAATTTATAAGGTCACAAAGCTAGAAAGCTTGAACCTTTAGTGTTCTTGAAGATCTTGAAGCATAAAGCTTGGATCTTTAAGATATATGAACATAACAAACAAAAGTTTGAATCTTTATCACAAAATAACAAGATTAAAGTAAAAGAAAGATGAATCTACAAAGTTGGTGAAGATTCAAAGCTAGAAAGCTTGAATCTTCCATGTTCTTGAAAGATTCATGCTTGAATCAACAAGATATAAGCAAGATCAAAGCTAAAAGGAACTTTGATCTCCATAATATGATGATGATGGCCACGAAAATGAAAGGAAAAGAAGAAGAAAAAGAAGACTTACAAGCAATACTAGAAAGGAAAGAAAGAAAGAACAAGTGTGTGTGAAAAACAAATGAGCAAGTGATTTGAATGAGAGGTAAATGGCTAGTATTTATAAGCAAGGAATTTGACAAGGATTGATGACATGGACAAGGGCTAGTATTTATAAGCAAGGAATTTGACAAGGATTGATGACATGGACAAGGGCTAGTATTTATAAGCAAGGAATTTGACAAGGATTGATGACATGGACAAGAGCTAATTAATTGGGTCACTAGCTAGAGTAGGGTGGGCTTGAGCCCAACAAGGTAGAAAGTCCAACAAGACTAACTATTGTGCATAATTAAATTACTACGCGTAATTAAGCATCCAAAAATCCAGGTAATTATTATTATAAAATAATAATTAATATTTCGCAGTCATAATATTCCGATTATGACAAAAGTTAAACGTGCGCGCAAGTTCGCGGTTTATTCGAAACGTCAAATAACACTAACGGTTATAAAGGCTTCCAATGATCAAGTTATGTATCCTACGTACTCTAAGGCACGTTTTAACAAATAAATGGAAGTAAACCACGTAAATCAAGTTTCCAGAGTATAAAGTAACACAGTACGCACAAATACGCAGTTTCGCAAAAACACAAGGCACAAAAGCAAGTCGAAAAAGCCGGGTCGTTACATTACCCACCTGTTAATGGAAATTTCGTCCCGAAATTTGAGGAGTGAAAAAAAAAATGGTACCGTATTTAAATAAGAAGTAGCGTATCAAAGTTCCGAAAGATTCGTGGGCTAAAAAGTGAGCTATTTACCTTGAAAGGTACTCTGGTGTATAAAAGTAAGAATAGGTATATGCTATTAATTAAGTCTCTTAGGAGATCAACAAATTGATTTCGTTTCTGGTTAACAAGAGTATGTTGTCTGAATATATCCACAAAAGAAAAGATGATGTTTTTAGCCTTACAGGCATCTTTAGTAAGCTGGATGCATGAAATACATCATGAATGTTACTAAACTCATCTAAAACATTGAGCGCTTATGTCGCAATACAAAGCTGACAGGCAGGATGGAAAACATGGTGATCATAACCATGCGATTTGATGTCTGGATAGTGTTAGCCACGGATTTTACTAACCCCTTGATTTCGGAAAGAGACCATAGGCATAAAGAACTCGATATTTAAGAACGTTTCATTTAACTATATGAATTGAAACTTTTGGTGAAAGTGAATAATCGGACTTATATGCAATGCAAGCCATAATTATCTATAGTGCCTTCAGGACGGTCTGAACGAACAATGAAGGATATCACCCAGTTTACCATACTGCAGGTGAACTTATCCTTAGATGGAATGAAAGAACAGTTCCATAATGTAACTTTATCCTTTCAGTTACATGTTGAAGTTAGGGTTAACATTAACTAGAACAATATATAGTTGCAACCAACGAAGAAAGGAATGTGTAGAGTAACCATATCCGTATTACCGATGTTTTAAGCAGTCCCTTCCAAGAGGATAACAAGATTCATAGATTCCTAAAGTATGTTACTTTACATTTCCGAAAGAGAATCGCATGAAAGGTGCGATCTTTGAACCAGGGTGAACTCTTCGAGCGGTTTGTTCTGAATTTATCCTTATACTTAAGGAGATGCGCGGACAAGAAGATACGTGGACCCTTGGTCGTAAAGAACGGTTTATTCTAAGTGAAAAGAATCTCAAAACGATTCCTTGTACCTCAACCTACTAATTCATAGAGATGATTTTTTACGAGGATGTTGCGATTAGCCGTGAAATATTGAGAATAGAAACCCACCTAGTGCCCTTCCTACAATGGGGTGACCATTGAGTGTACCTCAGAAAACTGATTTATCGGCCCGCGATTTTGCCATGTTTAACCTTAAAAGGAACATTTTTCAAGTACAAAGACTTCCTAACAAAATTTTTTTTTTTTTTAAATCTGCCACCCAAAGTGACTCAAGCGTTTTTAACAAGGATTTTAATAGTAAGCTTCATCCCTAACGGAGGGAGAGAAGAAGTGTGATCCCTACATGGTGTAGTCTAATACAGAAACCTTTAATAAAATCAACCGAGGAAGTTTTGAAAAACCTTTAAACGTTTGATGCGACAACATAAATGGAACGAAGTTCTTGGTAAATTTAGAAGTATGTATTACGAGTACCATTTGCACAAAATTATTTGACTTAAAATAACTCAATAAAGGAGCGATTTTTAATCATCTTGAAGGTATAACTTAGTATGTACTAACCCAAAATAAGTAAGGGTAAATTTGTACATATATGATTTTATAAATCGCGTAAGTGATAGAAAAGTTTTTAGTACTCTCATTTGTCCATAAATCTTGTGAGCACTGCACAAATAAGCAACGTGTAAATCAACGTGTAAAAATTTTGATAAACATAATTTTTCGTATTTCAGAGGTTACGAGTTGAAAAAGGTCGAGTGAAAAATCTTTGAATCATCGGTTGACATGTTACTAGGTAATGAAAACTAATGAATTAAATGTAGTTTTGATGATTATCCGAACTTAAGTCTTTGGCCCAAAAATGTTTACGTGCGAAGCCATTGCTAAAAAGTGAGGTATGAAGGATAGAGCATGAGGATGAGAAGTTAATCGCTTCTTGACTTTGCAGAATGCCACACAGGTTATGGCTAATATTAAAGTCGGAATACTAATGATGTTAATATCGCTAGATGAGAATTTCCTTGGAATAGGTCAGGACTTTGAGTTATGTAAGATAGAGCATCGCTTCGACAGGTGTGAAGAATAAGATCCTTGGGGTAACGCAGTAATTTTGAATGGTTTAAGTGTTTGTGGATGCCCGAAGGCTCTGCATGACGTGGTAGTAAGTGCCTTCATCACATACACACACATGAATCTCTTAGTTTCGATAGTTTTCTGTCTTCATGATGACTTGGATACGAATAAGCAACGAAAAATTTTATATTGACAAGCAACGAAAATTTTATAGAATTCATTTAAGGTGACGATGTAAGAAAAGAAATTAAGTTCTTAGCAAACTAGGGTTATGTACAACACGTACCATTCAAGGTAAAATATCCTTTGAATAAAAGATTTGATTTGTAAAAGTGAAAGTAAAATTTCATATGTATTTGTCAAAAAGAAGTAATTATTTACTTTATTTTATATAACGTATACGATTTCAAAAATTGGCACGAATGGCAAATAAAATAAATTTATTTTTATTAAGTTTTGAGAGGATTGCACAGTAAAATAGTGTAAGTAAAATTTTGGCAAACAAAATTTTCATATTTCGGAGGTTACAAGTTGAAAAAAGATTGATGAGAATCGAGTAAAAGACTTTTGAAAATCTCGGGTGATATTTGAGCAAAAATGTTACGAGGTAATGAAAACTGTTGAATTTTAATGTGGTTGATGACTATTAGTAGGGCATAAGTCCTTCGACCAAAAATGCTTAAGTATAAAGTTGTTGCTTATAAGTGAGAAACGAAAGGGAGAGTATGAGGACGGGGATTAACTACCCATTGATTTTTGAAATTCCGAACTGGTATGACTAATGTCGAAGTAAGAAGGGTGATGGTGTGATTATCATTGATTAAGAATTCTCTCGGAATAAGTTAGGATTCAGTGTCGCATAAGAATGAGTATCAAATACGATTCTTGGGTAGTATAGAATTTAAATTGCTGAAGTAACGGGATACAATTTCCTTTATGTATCGTTGTCCATTGTATCGGTTTCTTTCATGGCTAGAAAGTGAGCAGATTTAGTGAGGCGATCAACGATAACCCCGATAGTGTCATAACTGCCGACTATTTTCGGTAGTTTCAGAATGAAATCCATCATCATCCCTTCCCATTTCCATTGTGGGATCTCGGGTTGTTGAAGTAATCCAGATGGCTTTTGGCTCACCATTCTCGCGAGGTATACGAATAATCTTCTTACTATAAATAACTTTCGCTTTTGTCCTTGAAAGTCAGTCCGTTCCAACTATTTCCTCAAAGCTTTCTAACTCGATGAGTATTAGGTTAATTTTAAGGTCCATTCCAACCAAATCTTATTATACTGCCGTGAAAATTTTTATCAACCTTCTCAAATAACATCTTCTTGTGCGCAGGTAACTAATCCTTTCCAACTACTACTATAAAACTTCCAAGTTTTGTTCGCATGAGGTCATCTCCAAATGACCCACCTGTTAATTTTTAAGGTACTATCTTAAATTACTCCTCTATCTCTGCCAACTTACCATTAGCTTGTCCTATAGAATACTTAACTCTCATAATTGTTAATGGCTTATTAGTCATCACACTAGGATTCTTAGATATAAGGTTTCTATCACTCTAGTATTAAACAATTCCGAGACGATAAATCGTTGTGAAGAAACGTACCCTAACTAAAATCAGGATCCATGCGAGTCTCCATAGCTGAGATAACGATTGCTCTATCGTATGTGAGTCCAAAGTTTTTTTTTTCCTATTTGAGAACTTTTTCCTTAAATATCCTGGGTGTCTATATCTATAAAAATTTTCGGGTTGTCAATTATGCAGTCCAGGCCCTTCTCGTACAGTATCTAGACCAAGTGGTTATTCCTGCCTTTATCAGACCATAATGCGTATACTCAAGTGGTTCCTACCAAAATTTCCTTTGAATCGCTTCATATTCCTTATGTAGTAACATTGGGACTTCTGCGTGATTCACTTCAATATAATTACGCTGGCCTGGCGTCATTATATTGTACTAAATCGTACGTTCATTCCAATATCACTCCATATGGTCAATGTAACGTGATCACTTTCAGTTCTACTCAATTTCATCCAACGGTGCTTTATCTATGCTATCTCAAAACAAAATCTACATAATTAATCTCACGGTTTCTCGGTGTGGGTGCGTAAGTTCCGTAGGTCATGCACCAATGCCTAAATGTCCTGAAATTTCTTCAAAATGTTCAGGTTCAGGTAACATCGTTAGGTTCCTTTCTAGAAATTCAATATGGGTCTCGCTTCGAGTTGTATGTGTAGCAAGTAGTAGTACGATATGTCTTGAGGTGACTCCCAAGTCTTTGGGTATGGTTGAGCATCAGTAGAAGGCACTCTGACCTTGTGAAAGGAGATGTCCTCCTGACTTCCCCAATGCCTAAGAGTGTTAGGGTACTAAATCCAGAAATGTCGTAAGATCGTCGAGCAGTGGTGAAGAACGAAAGAGATAAGTGACGGTCATGAAAGCGTACGAGATACGAACCATCTTGCAGGAACTGAACAACCTTCGAATGTTCACACGTCGTACGTGGCTATTTAGAGTGAGCTCGGGGTGCGGTTACTCCGAAAAATCCTCCAATATCTCCTTCTCCGAGGATCGACTTTAGTGGGCGTGTAATCCGAGGGGTACTCCTCCTAGATTGCGTGAAGAATCATTTCGATCTCTGGAACGGTGGAACAGTAGTAACAGGTGGATTACAATACTAATCCTTAGGGTTAGACGTGTGGGAAATGGGTTCAGAAGAACATATGAACTAGGAAAGGTAAGTTTTTCCAAGTCGGTGCAGCGAATAGCAGGCATGAAGCAAGCACGTAATTAGGCACTACAGCAACCTAGCTCGTTTATAGCAGTATATAGCATGGCAATATTAACAGTACTAAACAGAAGTAACATGCAATCGAAAGCAGATAGTAGCATGCAGTAGCTAGAATAAGCAAAAGCATGCAGCGAGTTTACATAGCAGTAAAAGGAAACGGTAGCATGCAGTAAGTTCATACGGTAGTAAAAGTAAGCAGTGGCATGCAATAGTAGTAAGCAGTAACATGTAGTAATATAACACAGTAGCATGCAGCAGGTTCCGCAGAAACAAGTAAACTAGCAAGTTGTAGATTAGTCCTATTAGTGAATCCTACTTGGGTCGGTCCTAGACTCACTAATGCAACCTAATTCTCTACAACCTGGCTCTGATACCAACTGTGACGCCCCGTACAAAATCATCGTGTACGGTACATCAACAATAGGATCATTACAAGATCAAACACTATATGCTGTTTGAAAACCAGTTTTGCATTCATGAACAGATAATGTTTTACAAAAGATGAATGGGAAACATTAACATGAGTACATGATACTAAGGTCATTACAAAGCTATTGTTTTGAAAATAACATAAGTTGGGAATGCAAAGTAAAAGTTTCATGTTTGAGACATCTCTAAGTAATGCAGCGGAAGTCTAACACAGCAAGTCTGTAACAGCAAGTCTATACACCGAGACTAGAACAGCAAGGCTAACAGCAGAAGCAACAACGTCTAAACACCTGAGAAATACATGCTTAAAAAGTCAACACGAATGTTGGTGAGCTATAGTTTGTTTGTATTCAGTAATGTAATGTAGGCCACGAGATTTCAGTGCTTCAAACAAGCGTTTCAAATCAGTAATTCAAATCAGTACGATTAAGTATATGCTCAACCGTGGGCACTCGGTAACTAACTTAACGTTTATACCCCCTGAAAGTACACTTGGCAAGTGCGTATGTTTACGAAGTATTAAACACTCGTTAAATGCTAGCGCTACTAGCCCGAGTGGGGATGTCAAACCCTCTGGATCCATATCTAAGATTCGCGTTCACGGTTCAAAAACCGATGATTAAACGTTACCGAGCTAAAGGGAATGTTTATGCCGTTGTATAACCCACACATATATAAGTTTAAGTACTCGTGCCTAGTATGTAAAACATAAAATCCGCATGTATTCTCAGTTCCCAAAATAAGTTAAAGTAAATAGGGAATGCTATAACTCACAGTGATAAAAGCGGTAAAGTCGGTAATGAAAGTACGCAAGTAGTAAGTCGGTCCGAAAGGTCGTCAACCTAAATCAAGGGTTACTAGGTCAGTAGGTTGTTTTTATAAATTCTAATAGTGCATAAAATAAGTTTAAGTGTCATCATCATCATCATTCATCATCATAAAAGCTAAGTAAGTTCGACAAGAATAGAGATCGAAACAATAGGCTGACTTCGATCAGCTGCTGCGACCTCTACGTAAATCGAAAAGATGCATAGTCAGTGGCTATGGCTCCGTATGTGAGTCCCCTAACCGCTGACCAATTTTCAGAACCTAACTCGTCTTCGTTTGACCGTGGCGATGGTTTAAGTGCGAGTAGGTCAGAAATTTCAACACAATGTTAATAGGGTGTAGTGACTCTCGGAGGGCCATAAATCCTAAACCGTAACTCGGATTAAGACGAGGCTTAAACGGAAAATCATCTACTCGAACCGAACTAACTGAAAATAAACTTTCCAGTAGCCCAGGTGGTCTGATCAGATACGAAAATCAGTGGACAAGTGCTCCGGTGAGGTTCTTGGTGCTTGATGCTCATCACGGTTCTCATCCTTGATGCTTGTAGCTTCAAGTGTACAACTCGTTGATGGTTTAGCATCACTTTTGAACAAGATTCTACCATCAATACACAATATGTTAAGACCAAGTGGTAACACAACTCATTTAAGAGTCTTAGATGGATGATGAACCAAAGTTACATCATATCCTTAGTCTTAACACAATTACAAGTCCTATTTACAAACAAAGTTACAAACTTTACATCAATCAAACAAGTATGAACATGATCCAAGTCAAAAGAGGTGATGGAACTCTAAGTTAGAGAGCTTGAATCCCTTTCACACAATTTATAAGGTCACAAAGCTAGAAAGTTTGAACCTTTAGTGTTCTTGAAGATCTTGAAGCATAAAGCTTGGATCTTTAAGATATATGAAGATAACAAACAAAAGTTTGAATCTTTATCACAAAATAACAAGATTAAAGTAAAAGAAAGATGAATCTACAAAGTTGGTGAAGATTCAAAGCTAGAAAGCTTGAATCTTCCATGTTGATGAAAGATTCATGCTTGAATCAACAAGATATAAGCAAGATCAAAGCTAAAAGGAACTTTGATCTCCATAATATGATGATGATGGCCACGAAAATGAAAGGAAAAGAAGAAGAAAAAGAAGACTTACAAGCAATACTAGAAAGGAAAGAAAGAAAGAACAAGTGTGTGTGAAAACCAAATGAGCAAGTGATTTGAATGAGAGGTAAATGCCTAGTATTTATAAGCAAGGAATTTGACAAGGATTGATGACATGGACAAGGGCTAGTATTTATAAGCAAGGAATTTGACAAGGATTGATGACATGGACAAGGGCTAGTATTTATAAGCAAGGAATTTGACAAGGATTGATGACATGGACAAGGGCTAGTATTTATAAGCAAGGAATTTGACAAGGATTGATGACATGGACAAGGGCTAATTAATTGGGTCACTAGCTAGAGTAGGGTGGGCTTGAGCCCAACAAGGTAGAAAGTTCAACAAGACTAACTATTGTGCATAATTAAATTACTACGCGTAATTAAGCATTCAAAAACCCAGGTAATTATTATTATAAAATAATAATTAATATTTCGCAGTCATAATATTCCGATTATGACAAAAGTTAAACGTGCGCGCAAGTTCGCGGTTTATTCGAAACGTCAAATAACACTAACGGTTATAAAGGCTTCCAATGATCAAGTTATGTATCCTACGTACTCTAAGGCACGTTTTAACATATAAATGGAAGTAAACCACGTAAATCAAGTTTCCAGAGTATAAAGCAAGTCGAAAAAGCCGGGTCGTTACAGCTAGCGCGACTAGCCCGAGTGGGGATGTCAAACCCTATGGATCCATATCTAAGATTCACGTTCAACGGTTCATAAACCAATGACTAAATGTTACCGAGCTAAGGGGAAAGTTTGTGCCGTTATGTCACCCATACATATATGTTATGTCACCCATACATATATAAAGTTTAAGTACTCGTGTCTAGTATGTTAAAACATAAAAAGTGCATGTATTCTCAGTCCCAAAAATAGTTAAAGTAAAAAGGGAGCTATAACTCACAGTGAATGTGCGGTAAAGTCGATACGAAAAAGTAAGCAAGTAGTAAGTCAGTCTGAAAGGTCCTCAACCTAAGTCAAAGGTTACTAAGTCAGTAAATCGTCCCCAAAAGTTTAAAAGTAAATAAGTTAAGTCTTAAGTATCATCATCATCATCATACGTAAAAGATAAAGTAAGTTTTCAACAAGAATAGAGGTCTAAACGAAAGACTGAATTCGATCAGCTGCTACGACCTCTAAACAAACAGAAATGATGCGCGGCCAGTAGCCAAGGCTCCGTATGTGAGTGCTCTTACCGCTGTCCAATTTTCAGATCCTAACTCGATGTAGTTTGACCGTGGCGACGGTTCAAACGCGAGTAGGTCAGAAATTCCAGCACGTCGTTACGAAGGCGTAGTGATTTTTGGAAGGCTATAAATCCTAAACCGTATATCGGATTTAGGCGAGTCTTAAACAAAAAGTCATATACTCAAACCGAACTATCTGGAAATTAACTTTCCAGAAGTCCCAGGAGTCTGATCAGACCCTGAAAAACAGAAAACAAGTGCTCCGGTGGGTTTTTTGGTGTTTGATGCTCATCGCGGTTCTCATCCTTGATGCGTATAAGCCTCAAGTGTACAACTCTTGATGTTTTAGCATCACTTTAACCAAGGTTTAACCATCAACACACAATGTCATGACTAAGAAAAGAAATACAACTCATTTGAGAGCTTGAGCAAGATGATGAACCAAAGTTACATCAAGTTCTTAGTTTCGACACAAGTACAAGTTCTATTAAGCTATAAACTTTGATTCAAACTAAATAAGTAATGATACGCATACCCGACTAGATACTGTAGCGCATCAAACAGCATCGCCACAAGGACTTACGAGGGGCGCTTTAAGGAACAGAGCGCTACGCTCATAGCGGGGCGCCAGTTCCATCTGCGCTCGTGATCAGCGCCCATATGCCGGACGATGCCGTAACTGGCAGAGGACACCTGGCAGACAAGGTTAGAGCTGACAAGAACACTTTTTACTTTTGTCGGATCAGCTCTCCTGAAGACGTACTATTTGCAGGCCACGATCCTTTTAACCTTATTACGTGGCGATAGAAGACAAGAAAGGTTATCCTATAAATACAAGACTTCATCCACAGAACAAGGGATCCTGGAATTCACTTTCACACACATATATTCTGAGAACAACAGCGCATAGCGCAATTATACCCACGCTACCGGACTCATAGCCTTACGCTAGACATTCTTGATATATAGGTAACGTTCCACGAACATAAACCCTAACACCTAGCGCGAGCCATTGATGTCCGGCCTACCCGCTGATGGTGGGTCTACGTTTAACCACCCCTGTTGAGATCCTCATCTCGCAAGGGGTTATTCACGGTACTCCGAACCGGAGAGTTAAACTCAATTGACCCTTAAATCCCTTTTAATGATGTCAAGCATGGACCGAACCCGACCCGATCATTCTATGCTTGATCATTTGGCGCCATCCGTGGGATACTCAAGTTAAAAGATTTGATTTGATATTTTTTCTATATGTCCACTAACAACTCGCTTGTTTCCCTTTGATATACAGTAACAGATATTGAGATGGCTAGCAAGCAGGAAGCACCAAAGCCCGCGCAAGCGCGAGCTACCTCACCTACAGGACCTAAGCCTGCCGCCAAGGGACCGACAGGAACTTCTAATAACGCGCCTCCAAGGGGCGCCCAGATGCCTCCCCCTGGCGCATCCGCATCGTCCTTCAAGACTCTGGAAGCAATTAGGCCGATACCATGGGCCTCAAATGAAATGACCCGTCCTAATCCATAAGGACGAATACAATAACATTGTGACGACCCGAGAATTTTCGACCAAATTTAAACTTAATCTTTATATAGTTTCGACACGATAAGCAAAGTCTATTAAACCGAGTCTCAAAATTTTTGAACTGTTTCATGAAATCATTTGACCTTCGACCAGTTCCGACGATTCACGAACAATTATCTGTAACTTGATATGTGTGTGTGTGTGTGTGTATATATATATATATATAATAATAATTTGAAACATAATTTTAAATATTGTATGTTGTTGTTACTAAAATTTATTTATGTAAAGTAAAATAAAAATAGGATATTATAATGATTATTATTTAAAAAGTATCTATATATATAAATAAAGTGTATTGAATATATATATATATATATATATATATATATATATATATATATATATATATATATATATATATATATATATATATATATATATATATATATATATATATAGTTTCGAATTTATTTGGAAAATGATAGTAACACTCAATTATCATTCGATTGATAATAAACAAGTTATAAACGAACTTATGTGATTTTTAAATAAACGGTGATCCGAAAATGAGCTATATAAATTTTAGGCTTATTAAGAATATACTTAGAAGCTAATTAATAAATTTCAACACTTTTCATATTTTACCCAGAATCGAGAGGGACAGTTGATGTGAATTTTTATTTAATAAATTAATGATCAAATTTTATACCATAATGACCAAAATAAATAAATATAGTTAATTCAAAAAATTTGGGATTTTTAGGAACACTTTTATACGTTAACTGTTTAGCAATGGACACGATATAGCCATTTGTGACAAACTGTGGGTAGAGTGATTCTAAATTATTCGACTACTTAACAAATTCTTTTGCAATTCACATGTTGAATAATCAATTATTATTATATTATAATATTAATTATAAGAATTACTTTACAGTTGCATATTACTATCCCATATTCTTTGTGACAAAACCATCACCAATATCAAATTTAAAACTGTGCGTTACTATTTGACACTATTTTAAATTGATTGATTGTTTGTGACATATTACTGTATTAATGATGTATTATTATTATTATTATTATTATTATTATTATTATTATTATTATTATTATTATTATTATTATTATTATTATTATTAAATTTTATTATTAATATTTGGATTAGAATATATATTTACTGATATATATATATATATATATATATATATATAAGTATATACATGTGTTACATAACCACCTTCTCTTCTCCTTCTTCGATAACTCGTCACCACCGGAGAATCATCACAACCCGGTCACCATCACAACATACAACCACCACTTAACACCCTAAAACCATCCTGCTGTCCGAAAACAACTATATCGACCAACCTCCATATCCATGTAATCGTCACACTCTCTCTTTAGATGACTATCTCCCTCTCTCTTTGTGAACCACACAAACCATCTGATAACGCCAAAATCATACATGTTTATTGCCGTTATTTCGATCCAACGTTGTTCCATTTGTATGTAATTATTGTACTTATGTATTGTAATTCATGAATATTTGTAAAAGTCCATTGTGAATAAATAAGTGAAGACCAACAGCGGAAAAAAAGTTAAAACGAAGATTGAACGCGCAAAACAGCCTGAAAATGCTGATACAGGTCCAAATGTGGCTCATCTACCTCAGATGCGGCGCATCTCTGCACCAAATAACTCTCGACAGTTTCAGATGCGGAGCATTAGGATTTCTGAACCAAAACAGCACCAGATGCAGTGCATCTGAGAGGGATGCGGCGCATCCATCCCAGATGCGGTGCATCTAGTCCCCTGCCGATAGTCCTGAGTGCAGAACCTAGCTGGAATCTACTGAACATAAAGAGATGCGGCGCATCCCAAAGAGATACGGCGCATCTGGTCACTTTCTGGCCAAAATACCTAACTTTTGAGCCTATTTAATGGAGCCTTTGGTTACATACTTCATACACCTTCACTATTACGTTTTCTCTCAGTTCTAGTACGATTTTCAAGGTTCAAGGAAGGCTACAAGTCAATCTCCATTCTTTCAACATCAAGATTAAGCTAGGATCATTCATCACTATTGGTATTATTGTTCTATATCTTTTAAACATGAATTCAACTTGTATTTACTGTCCCATTAGTTCTATTATGATTATGTTAGGCTAAAAGCCTTGTGTGTTTGCTTCAATGTAAGATTTATGGCTTGGGATTGTTCTATACTTTGATGTTATGCTAGTGATAATGCTAAAAATGAACATATATTTCATAGCATTATCCCTCAAGAAAGACAAGATTTTAGTTGCAATTGTTCTATTTACAAGTAATATTCATTTAAATAATTGATATTGCTTAATATATGCATATTCTTAGTCGCAATATCAGTCCCAAATGTTATGATTTTATGTGTATTCGAGTAGTTTTCAGGTTTGTAATTGGTTAAAATGTCCAAAGCGTCGAATGAAATGTTATTATGAATTTTCAATGATATAAAGATCAAAATGAAGATAAAATGAAGATTTCTAATGAGCAACAAAAGAGTACAACATCGCGCCTCAAGACTACAAGTTAAAATGATCAAAATCACGAAATCTGCGCGCCTGCACGAAAAAAATCATAACTAAATCATACTGACTCGAAAAAAGGCGAATCAGGTGTCCAGACGTCCGTAACTCGAAAATCTACAACTTTCATGAAGATACCTTACGCGAAACGCGTACATATCTACGCGAAACGCGTACGTTTTAGACCAGATCCAGATTCCAACAACCAATGGATGGCTGGTTTATGTTTAATATTAATCACTTTTCAGCTTTACAGAATTAATAAGGAATAAACAACTCAAGAAGGTTAGAAACCTACTGCATTAAATACGGAGTAGTATGGGACTAAGAAAAAACAAACTAACTAGTTACACTACTACACAGTAGGTAGTTAGAGAGATCATCACAAAAATTATTTTACTAGTATCTTTGTACTCCGTATAATTTTATTTCAGTTCCAATTAATTTTAAGATTCAATATTTAGGATAGTTTCAATATTAAGGGTGTATTGTTCGTGATTAAGGGCATTATTATGCGAGTGCAAGGGTGCTTTCATTTCCATTTTCTACCATTTGTAATCATTAAATTGAAGACCTTTTGTAAGTTTGTTACTTCCATTTTTATTATTGTCATTGTTACTTATTATTATGTGTATGTTTATGTATTATTATTTTTACTCCCGTATCATTATCATGATTAGTTAGTAAATTCCCATAGTGTTCGCTTAGATGTAGAGCCCTAGTGAAATGGATTGTTATCATTTGTAAAAATTAAAATGTAACTTAAGTATTTTTAACATTGAGCCTAATTAAAAGAACCATAATTATGTACCTAGATATTTAACCCTTATCACTTAATTTATTAGATTCAAATAACGAAAGTTATTTTTATTTATATAAATTAAGCTTCAACATTAAAAGTGATTTAGACGAACTTATGAATAAGTTATTAACACTAATTTAGAAATAAAGTTCGGTGGTTTAGGTAATATCATTAGTTATATAAAAGTGAAATTGTAAAAAAAGGAAACCGTTATGATTTGGGTTTTGGCGAAAGTCAAAACTAGATTGGGTCTCAATTTAAATACTTGAGAAATAGTAAACTACCTAAATAAGGTCAAATGAAAATGAGATTTAATTTAGCTAGTTAAACCTTTATTTATTCGAAAGAAAAATATTAAGTTTATAATAAAACCTTTTAATAGAGCTTAACTTTAAAACAATCCATGGATCTAGAGGCGAAACACTTAAGTGAACACTCCCATTTATGTATTGCAAATAATTATCATTATTATTTTTACTTATTATTACTCAGAAAATTAAAATACAAATAGATTTTCTTCAGTTCAAATACGTACTATTTTGTCACATCAAACATAACATACGCGAATCGCGTATAATTTCACACGAAACGTGTATCTCCAATTCGTACGCGTAACGCGTAGATATACACGTGGAACGCGTAAGTGTAATAACAGTACTGTTACGATTTTTGTTAAATTCCAAGTTTTAATTAAAACATTTTTTTTATTACTTCCCTTTTCTACTAGATTAACTATCGGTAATTTAATCTCTTGAACTCCATTCTCCCCGTGGAACGAATCGGATTTACCAACAAACTAAACTATGCTAATAGGACTAGTTGCCTATATATGTGTGAAATCAACCTGAATTCATTAAAACACCACATATATAATAAATCAATTCGTGTAACAAAACAACTCAAATCCGTTCATAAAATAAAGGTACTGTTTCAAACCATCAAATTTTTGGCGCCGCTGCCGGGGAGAAATTGTTCATTCAGGAATTTAATTACTTTTAGTTATTTGATCCTTTCATCGGGATTTATTTTCCTACGAAAGTTCTGTTTTATTTTTCTCTTTGTTCTTTTTAAATTTCAACTAGGTTCCAGTCATACTGTAATATGGATGATTCTGAGAATATGATCATGGAAAATCTTTTTAATGCCCAACAATTTAATCAATACTCTCAAACAAGTTTTGATGATAATTGGTGCGATTCATCTATGTTTAATAGGGTTGAAACTACATATATTTGTGAAAATTGTGGAGGTTACCATTTGACTTGGGAATGTGATTATCATATTTCCATGGATCAAATGGAGAGTTATGAACCCATGAACTATATATGGAATGAATATCAAGAGAATAACTCGAATCCAGATTTTTATTAGCCAAACCAACCTTATTACGATTCCCCACAAAATTATCAACAATACCAATTTTTTAACCAAATGCCACAAAATTTTCAACAAACTCAAAATGCCGAAAATTACTCGTATGATTTTCAAAATATTATGATGAGTTTTATTGAAAGTCAAACCGAAACTAGGGAATTACTAAATCAACAACGGCAACAAAATCAAACATCTATTCAAAATCTAGAAAGAGAAATGGAGCGTTTGTTTACTATTCTTTCGGAAAGAAAATTAGATGATTCATCGTTTGAGTCTTCATATTGTTATCCTAACCCTATTTTACAGGTTCCAAATGAACAAACAGTTGAGGACAAGGTGCAAATTGAAATTGTAAAAATAAATTCAAAGGAACCTCTTGAATTAAAAGAATATGAAACCTCTATGAAATATATAAATAGGATAATTCCAAATGAATATGTAATGAATGAAAAGAATAATGATGAGGATTCTAATTCCGAGGTCGAAGTGGTAGAACCGGTTATTCATACACCCGAGAACTTTTCAGTTTATAATAATTCACTCGGGTATAATTGTGATAATGAGGAGGTCGAGTTGATGAAATCATCAGAGATCATTGAGGATGAGGAGTTTAATATATTAAAACCACTTGAGGAGTCACCTTCTCATGTTGAATTCGTATATCTTCAAGAGATTAACACTTGGAATACCTTGAAAGATGATCCATTTGGGCAGGATCCACCTAGGAGAATAAAATTTTTATTGTAAGCCGCACTTAGAGAAGAGTTGTGTGTTGACTCTCGGGTTGGGTATTCTTTTTTCAGGAGTCTGAAAAAGGATTTATCTGAAATATTATATACCACCCGAGATGTAAATGAATGGCTCACTGTTCTAATTCGTGGAACTTTCTCCACTGATTTTACATGTCGTTCAATAAATATAGAGAAATTTGACCCCGCTAGGTAATAAATTATGGGGTCGAGTCGAGAAAACGACTTGTTAAAAAATCATGTTTTGAGTGCCCTTTTTATTCATTATGTGCTTTATAAAATAAAAGTAAAAAAATAATATAGAGTGCATTTAATTCTTATTAATTTTGTGTGATTTTTAAGAATCAAAAATTTTATAACCGAACTTTTCGTTATAAGAAATATAAATTTTATAAATGATATCTTAAAAATTTAATTAGTTACTAAGTTGAAAAAGAAAAAAATAATAATAATAAAATAATTGTGTTTTTAGTTTATTATATTTTTATTTATTTATATATATACAAGAATTTTAAGTGTGGGGTAAAATTTTGTACTACTAAAGTACAACCCCATATTTTGTGTGATTAACATGTTTGTTGACAGGTACTCATGATGATGATGCGTTCGACATAACGAAACACAAAAGTATTATTGTGATAAAAGGGATTGGATATGTTCATACGATAAGCATTTTACAATGTCCAATTACTTAACAAAGGAAGTTCCATATACTTTACACTTTTTGTCCTCTCAAATTTATACATTTAATCTGATTTTATGTAATGAGGGCATTACATAATCTTAACTGTGGGGTGGGAATATATAAATTCTCGAGAACTTAAAAATTGGCGATTTTTATGAAAAATTTTAAAAATTTTTAAACAAATATATCTAATCAATTTTTAAGGTAATTACGAGCAATTAAAGATTAGGTGTTAAAAAAACCGAATTTATTGTCTCCATACATTAAAAATACATAAGCTTATTTGATTAAAACTTATAAAAGAAAACCAAGTATAACAGAATTTATAAACCTATATGTTTAAAACCATTTATCACATGTTTTTATGAAGTTATTGCAGATATCATTGCTTTGGAATGTATAAACCTGAATATCCCATTGATACGAGTAATAAAGGATGAATCAAGTCCATCCCTTAAGGAAGTAAAGTCTTCCAAAATGATACACTTGCTAACCTATGTTAGAAGATGTAGTCCAGAACAGCTGTAGGTTGACGAAAAATCTTGAAAAGTCATCTCTATCATCGGCTGAAAATCCACCTCACCTCAACATCAAACAGAGTTTTTGGTGGTCAGACTAATCCTAACCATGAGATGGATATGTCTCGTACAATGGGGGGCACATTGCAAATTAGCTTTTAAGACTAATGAATCTAATCCCTAGATGGATGATCTCCGTAAAGATCAACAGCATCTATGTTTGACCATGGTCAACATACATATGCCATAACAAATTGAGGTGTGCAAACTCATGGTTCACCGATGATATTTGGACACGATATAAGTTTCTTCTAAAACTTATGCTATTTTATGAACTATATTGTGTAAAACCATTTTTAGGACATTCGGTTTCAAGTTCCATGATACTTCAATCATGGGGCGGATAGCTTGCTAATCGCCGACTGAGGCTTCGGTTTTCAGTTACCCTCAACCGGAATTTGAGGTTAAAACCGGAAAACGTGTCTAGTGTAAAAACTAGCATGACATTTTAAAAAATCATAAAACGTTTTCACAAGGTCCAATTTTCCCTAAGGATCCAAATTTTTAACTTTTCATGATACTTTAATCACCAAATTTCAACTTCGTTTCTGTTGCAAGAATTTCATTTCGTATGGTGTGTGTGATCCAATAAATATTGTGTGGTGTTTTCAAGTCATTTCATTAAGCGTGTATTTTCGTTTCGTGTGACGTGTGTGTGTGACGAATAATTGATATGGAAAAATATGTAGTATTCCTAGTCTATTAAAAAGATATTATTGCTTGAGGACAAGCAATGTTCAAGTGTGGGGTAATTTGATATTGCTTAATATATGCATATTCTTAGTCGCAATATCAGTCCCAAATGTTATGATTTTATGTGTATTCGAGTAGTTTCAGGTTTGTAATTGGTTAAAATGTCCAAAGCGTCGAATGAAATGTTATTATGGATTTTCAATGATATAAAGATCAAAATGAAGATAAAATGAAGATTTCTAATGAGCAACAAAAGAGTACAACATCGCGCCTCAAGACTACAAGTTAAAATGATCAAAATCACGAAATCTGCGCGCCTGCACGCAAAAAATCATAACTAAATCATACTGACTTGAAAAAAGGCGAATCAGGTGTCCAGACGTCCGTAACTCGAAAATCTACAACTTTCATGAAGATACCTTACGCGAAACGCGTACATATCTACGCGAAACGCATACATTTTAGACCAGATCCAGATTCCAACAACCAATGGACGGCTGCTTTATGTTTAATATTAATCACTTTTCAGCTTTACAGAATTAATAAGGAATAAACAACTCAAGAAGGTTGGAAACCTACTGCATTAAATACGAAGTAGTATGGGACTGAGAAAAAATAAACTAACTAGTTACACTACTACACAGTAGGTAGTTAGAGAGATCATCACAAAAATTATTTTACTAGTATCTTTGTACTCCGTATAATTTTATTTCAGTTCCAATTAATTTTAAGATTCAATATTTATGATAGTTTCAATATTAAGGGTGTATTGTTCGTGATTAAGGGCATTATTATGCGAGTGCAAGAGTGCTTTCATTTCCATTTTCTACCAATTGTAATCATTAAATTGAAGACCTTTTGTAAGTTTGTTACTTTCATTTTTATTATTGTCATTGTTACTTATTATTATGTGTATGTTTATGTATTATTATTTTTACTCCCGTATCATTATCATGATTAGTTAGTAAATTCCCATAGTGTTCGCTTAGATGTAAAGCCCTAGTGAAATGGATTGTTATCATTTGTAAAAATTAAAATGTAACTTAAGTATTTTTAACATTGAGCCTAATTAAAAGAACCATAATTATGTACCTAGATATTTAACCCTTATCACTTAATTTATTAGATTCAAATAACGAAAGTTATTTTTATTTATATAAATTAAGCTTCAACATTAAAAGTGATTTAGACGAACTTATGAATAAGTTATTAACACTAATTTAGAAATAAAGTTCGGTGGTTTGTGTAATATCATTAGTTATATAAAAGTGAAATTGTAAAAAAGAAAACCGTTATGATTTGGGTTTTGGCGAAAGTCAAAACTAGATTGGGTCTCAATTTAAATACTTGAGAAATAGTAAACTACCTAAATAAGGTCAAATGAAAATGAGATTTAATTTAGCTAGTTAAACCTTTATTTATTCGAAAGAAAAATATTAAGTTTATAATAAAACCTTTTAATAGAGCTTAACTTTAAAACAATCCATGGATCTAGAGGCGTAACACTTAAGTGAACACTCCCATTTATGTATTGCAAATAATTATCATTATTATTTTTACTTATTATTACTCAGAAAATTAAAATACAAATAGATTTTCTTCAGTTCAAATACGTACTATTTTGTCACATCAAACATAACATACGCGGATCGCGTATAATTTCACACGAAACGTGTATCTCCAATTCGTACGCGTAACGCGTAGATATACACGCGGAACGCGTAAGTGTAATAACAGTACTGTTACGATTTTTGTTAAATTCCAAGTTTTAATTAAAACATTTTTTTTATTACTTCCCTTTTCTACTAGATTAACTATCGGTAATTTAATCTCTTGAACTCCATTCTCCCCGTGGAACGAACTGGATTTACCAATAAACTAAACTACGCGAATAGGACTAGTTGCCTATATATGTGTGAAATCAACCTGAATTCATTAAAACACCACATATACAATAAATCAATTCGTGTAACAAAACAACTTAAATCCGTTCATAAAATAAAGGTACTGTTTCAAACCATCAACTTTTTGGCGCCGCTGCCGGGGAGAAATTGTTCATTCAGGAATTTAATTACTTTTAGTTATTTGATCCTTTCATCGGAATTTATTTTCCTACGAAAGTTCTGTTTTATTTTTGTATTTGTTCTTTTTAAATTTCAACTAGGTTCCAGTCATACTGTAATATGGATGATTATGAGAATATGACCATGGAAAATCTTTTTAATGCCCAACAATTTAATCAATACTCTCAAACAAGTTTTGATGATAATTGGTGCGATTCATCTATGTTTAATAGGGTTGAAACTACAAATATTTGTGAAAATTGTGGAGGTTACCATTTGACTTGGGAATGTGATTATCATATTTCCATGGATCAAATGGAGAGTTATGAACCCATGAACTATATATGGAATGAATATCAAGAGAATAACTCGAATCCAGATTTTATTATCCAAACCAACCTTATTACGATTCCCCACAAAATTATCAACAATACCAATTTTTTTAACCAAATGCCACAAAATTTTCAACAAACTCAAAATGCAGAAAATTACTCGTATGATTTTCAAAATATTATGATGAGTTTTATTGAAAGTCAAACCGAAACTAGGGAATTACTAAATCAACAACGGCAATAAAATCAAACATCTATTCAAAATCTAGAAAGAGAAATGGAGCGTTTGTTTACTATTCTTTCGGAAAGAAAATTAGATGATTCATCGTTTGAGTCTTCATATTGTTATCCTAACCCTATTTTACAGGTTCCAAATGAACAAACAGTTGAGGACAAGGTGCAAATTGAAATTGTAAAAATAAATTCAAAGGAACCTCTTGAATTAAAAGAATATGAAACCTCTATGAAATATATAGATAGGATAATTCCAAATGAATATGTAATGAATGAAAAGAATAATGATGAGGATTCTAATTCCGAGGTCGAAGTGGTAGAACCGGTTATTCATACACCCGAGAACTTTTCAGTTTATAATAATTCACTCGGGTATAATTGTGATAATGAGGAGGTCGAGTTGATGAAATCATCAGGGATCATTGAGGATGAGGAGTTTAATATATTAAAACCACTTGAGGAGTCACCTTCACATGTTGAATTCGTATATCCTCAAGAGATTAACACTTGGAATACCTTGAAAGATGATCCATTTGGGCAGGATCCACCTAGGAGAATAAAATTTTTATTGCAAGCCGCACTTAGAGAAGAGTTGTGTGTTGACTCTCGGGTTGGGTATTCTTTTTTCAGGAATCTTAAAAAGGATTTATCTGATATATTATATACCACCCGAGATGTAAATGAATGGCTCACTGTTCTAATTCGTGGAACTTTCTCCACTGATTTTACATGTCGTTAGATAAATATAGAGAAATTTGACCCCGCTAGGTAATAAATTATGGGGTCGATTCGAGAAAACGACTTGTTAAAAAATCATGTTTTGAGTGCCCTTTTTATTCATTATGTGCTTTATAAAATAAAAGTAAAAAAATAATATAGAGTGCATTTAATTCTTATTAATTTTGTGTGATTTTTAAAAATCAAAAATTTTATAACCGAACTTTCCGTTATAAGAAATATAAATTTTATAAATGATATTTTAAAAATTTAATTAGTTACTAAGTTGAAAAAGAAAAAAATAATAATAATAAAATAATTGTGTTTTTAGTTTATTACATATTTATTTATTTATATATATACAAAAATTTTAAGTGTGGGGTAAAATTTTTGTACTACTAAAGTACAACCCCATATTTTGTGTGATTAACATGTTTGTTGACAGGTACTCATGATGATGATGCGTTCGACATAACGAAACACGAAAGTATTATTGTGATAAAAGGGATTGGATATGTTCATACGATAAGCATTTTACAATGTCCAATTACTTAACAAAGGAAGTTCCATATACTTTACACTTTTTGTCCTCTCAAATTTATACATTTAATCTGATTTTATGTAATGAGGGCATTACATAATCTTAAGTGTGGGGTGGGAATATATAAATTCTCAAGAACTTAAAAATTGGCGGTTTTTATGAAAAATTTTGAAAATTTTTAAACAAATATATCTAATCAATTTTTAAGGTAATTACGAGCAATTAAAGATTAGGTATAAAAAAACCAAATTTATTATCTCCATACATTAAAAATACATAAGTTTATTTGATTAAAACCTATAAAAGAAAACCAAGTATAAAAGAATTTATAAACCTATATGTTTAAAACCATTTATCACATGTTTTTATTAAGTTATTGCATATATCATTGCTTTGGAATGTATAAACCTGAATATCCCATTGATACGAGTAATAAAGGATGAATCAAGTCCATCCCTTAAGGAAGTAAAGTCTTCCAAAATGATACACTTGCTAACCTATGTTAGAAGATGTAGTCCAGAACAGCTGTAGGTTGACGAAATATCTTGAAAAGTCATCTCTATCATCGGCTGGAAATCCACCTCACCTCAACATCAAATAGGGTTTTTGGTGGTCAGACTAATCCTAACCATGAGATGGATATGTCTAGTACAATGGGGGGCACATTGCAAATTAGCTTTTAAGACTAATGAATCTAATCCCCAGATGGATGATTTCCGTAAAGATCAACCGCATCTATGTTTGACCGCGGTCAACATACATATGCCATAACAAATTGAGGTGTGCAAACTCATGGTTCACCGATGATATTTGGACACGATATAAGTTTCTTCTAAAACTTATGCTATTTTATGAACTATATTGTGTAAAACCATTTTTAGGACATTCGGTTTCAAGTTCCATGATACTTCAATCATGGGGGCGGATAGCTTGCTAATCGCCGACTGAGGCTTTGGTTTTCAGTTACCCTCAACCGGAATTTGAGGTTAAAACCGGAAAACATGTCTAGTGTAAAAACTAGCATGACATTTTAAAAAATCATAAAACGTTTTCACAAGGTCCAATTTTCCCTAAGGATCCAAATTTTTAACTTTTCGTGATACTTTAATCACGAAATTTCAACTTCGTTTCTGTTGCCAGAATTTCATTTCGTGTGGTGTGTGTGATCCAATAAATATTGTGTGGTGTTTTTAAGTCATTTCATTAAGCGTGTGTTTTCGTTTCGTGTGACACGTGTGTGTGATGAATAATTGATATGGAAAAATATGTAGTATTCCTAGTCTATTAAAAAGATATTATTGCTTGAGGACAAGCAATGTTCAAGTGTGGGGTAATTTGATATTGCTTAATATATGCATATTCTTAGTCGCAATATTAGTCCCAAATGTTATGATTTTATGTGTATTCGAGTAGTTTTCAGGTTTGTAATTGGTTAAAATGTCCAAAGCGTCGAATGAAATGTTATTATGGATTTTCAATGATATAAAGATCAAAATGAAGATAAAATGAAGATTTCTAATGAGCAACAAAAGAGTACAACATCGCGCCTCAAGACTACAAGTTAAAATGATCAAAATCACGAAATCTGCGTGCCTGCACGAAAAAAATCATAACTAAATCATACTGACTCGAAAAAAGGCGAATCAGGTGTCCAGACGTCCGTAACTCGAAAATCTACAACTTTCATGAAGATACCTTACGCAAAACACGTACATATCTACGCGAAATGCGTACGTTTTAGACCAGATCCTGATTCCAACAACCAATGGACGGCTGCTTTATGTTTAATATTAATCACTTTTCAGCTTTACAGAATTAATAAGGAATAAACAACTCAAGAAGGTTGGAAACCTACTGCATTAAATACGGAGTAGTATGGGACTGAGAAAAAACAAACTAACTAGTTACACTACTACACAGTAGGTAGTTAGAGAGATCATCACAAAAATTATTTTACTAATATTTTTGTACTCCGTATAATTTTATTTCAGTTCCAATTAATTTTAAGATTTAATATTTAGGATAGTTTCAATATTAAGGGTGTATTGTTCGTGATTAAGGGCATTATTATGCGAGTGCAAGGGTGCTTTCATTTCCATTTTCTACCATTTGTAATCATTAAATTGAAGACCTTTTGTAAGTTTGTTACTTTCATTTTTATTATTGTCATTGTTACTTATTATTATGTGTATGTTTATGTAATATTATTTTTACTCCCGTATCATTATCATGATTAGTTAGTAAATTCCCATAGTGTTCGCTTAGATGTAGAGCCCTAATGAAATGGATTGTTATCATTTGTAACAATTAAAATGTAACTTAAGTATTTTTAACATTGAGCCTAATTAAAAGAACCATAATTATGTACCTAGATATTTAACCCTTATCACTTAATTTATTAGATTCAAATAAAGAAAGTTATTTTTATTTATATAAATTAAGCTTCAACATTAAAAGTGATTTAGACGAACTTATGAATAAGTTACTGAAATGTCCCGTTCTTATTGATTAAAAATGTTCCATATTAATTGATTTCGTTGCGAGGTTTTGACCTCTGTATGAGACGTTTTTCAAAGATTGCATTCATTTTTAAAACAAACCATAACCTTTATTTCATAAATAAAGGTTTAAAAAGCTTTACGTAGATTATCAAATAATGATAATCTAAAATATCCTGTTTACACACGACCATTACATAATGGTTTACAATACAAATATGTTACATCGAAATCAGTATCTTGAATGCAGTTTTTACACAATATCATACAATCATGGACTCCAAATCTTGTCCTTATTTTAGTATGCAACAGCGGAAGCTCTTAGTATTCACCTGAGAATAAACATGCTTTAAACTTCAACAAAATTGTTGGTGAGTTATAGGTTTAACCTATATATATCAAATCGTAACAATAGACCACAAGATTTCATATTTCAATACACATCCCATACATAGAGATAAAAATTATTCATATGGTGAACACCTGGTAACCGACATTAACAAGATGCATATATAAGAATATCCCCATCATTCCGGGATCCTCCTTCAGACATGATATAAATTTCGAAGTACTAAAGCATCCGGTACTTTGGATGGGGCTTGTTGGGCCCGATAGATCTATCTTTAGGATTCGCGTCAATTAGGGTGTCTGTTCCCCAATTCTTAGATTACCAGACTTAAATAAAAGGGGCATATTCGATTTCGATAATTCAACCATAGAATGTAGTTTCATGTACTCGTGTCTATTTTGTAAATCATTTATAAAACCTGCATGTATTCTCATCCCCAAAATATTAGATTTTAAAAGTGGGACTATAACTCACTTTCACAGATTTTTACTTCGTCGGGAAGTAAGACTTGGCCACTGGTTGATTCACGAACCTATAACAATATATACATATATATCAAAGTATGTTCAAAATATATTTACAACACTTTTAATATATTTTGATGTTTTAAGTTTATTAAGTCAGCTGTCCTCGTTAGTAACCTACAACTAGTTGTCCACAGTTAGATGTACAGAAATAAATCGATAAATATTATCTTGAATCAATCCACGACCCAGTATATACGTATCTCAGTATTGATCATAACTCAAACTATATATATTTTGGAATCAACCTCAACCCTGTATAGCTAACTCCAACATTCACATATAGAGTGTCTATGGTTGTTCCGAAATATATATAGATGTGTCGACATGATAGGTCGAAACATTGTATACATTTCTATGGTATCTCAAGATTACATAATATACAATACAAGTTGATTAAGTTATGGTTGGAATAGATTTGTTACCAATTTTCACGTAGCTAAAATGAGAAAAATTATCCAATCTTGTTTTACCCATAACTTCTTCATTTTAAATCCGTTTTGAGTGAATCAAATTGCTATGGTTTCATATTGAACTCTATTTTATGAATCTAAACAGAAAAAGTATAGGTTTATAGTCGGAAAAATAAGTTACAAGTCGTTTTTGTAAAGGTAGTCATTTCAGTCCAAAAAACGACGTCTAGATGACCATTTTAGAAAACATACCTCCACTTTGAGTTTAACCATAATTTTTGGATATAGTTTCATGTTCATAATAAAAATCATTTTCCCAGAATAACAACTTTTAAATCAAAATTTATAATAGTTTTTAATTAACTAACCCAAAACAGCCCGCGGTGTTACTACGACGGCGTAAATTCGGTTTTACGGTGTTTTTCGTGTTTCCAGGTTTTAAATCATTAAGTTAGCATATCATATAGATATAGAACATGTGTTTAGTTGATTTTAAAAGTCAAGTTAGAAGGATTAACTTTTATTTGCGAGCAAGTTTAGAATTAACTAAACTATGTTCTAGTGATTACAAGTTTAAACCTTCGAATAAGATAGCTTTATATGTATGAATAAAATGATGTTATGAACATCATTACTACCTCAAGTTCCTTGGATAAACCTACTGGAAATGAGAAAAATAGATCTAGCTTCAAAGGATCCTTGGATGGCTTGAAAGTTCTTGAAGCAGAATCATGACACGAAAACAATTTCAAGTAAGATTTCCACTCGAAATAAGATTGTTATAGTTATAGAAATTGAATTAAAGTTTGAATATGATTATTACCTTATATTAGAAATATAACCTACTATAAGTAACAAAGGTTTCTTGATCTTGGATGATTACTTGGAATGGATTTAGAAAACTTGAAAGTAAACTTGCAATCTTGGAAGTATTCTTGATTTTATGAAACTAGAACTTTTGGAATTTATGAATAACACTTAGAACTTGAAGATAGAACTTGAGAGAGATCAATTAGATGAAGAAAATTGAAGAATGAAAGTGTTTGTAGGTGTTTTTGGTCGTTGGTGTATGGATTAGATATAAAGGATATGTAATTTTGTTTACATGTAAATAAGTCATGAATGATTACTCATATTTTTGTAATTTTATGAGATATTTCATGCTAGTTGCCAAATGATGGTTCCCACGTGTTAGGTGACTCATATGGGCTCCTAAGAGCTGATCATTGGAGTGTATATACCAAGAGTACATACATCTAAAAGCTGTGTATTGTACGAGTACGAATACGGGTGCATATGAGTAGAATTGTTGATGAAACTGAACGAGGATGTAATTGTAAGCATTTTTGTTAAGTAGAAGTATTTTGATAAGTGTCTTGAAGTCTTTCAAAAGTGTATGAATACATATTATCACACTACATGTATATACATTTTAACTGAGTCGTTAAGTCATCGTTAGTCGTTACATGTAAATGTTGTTTTGAAACCTTTAGGTTAACGATCTTGTTGAATGTTGTTAACCCATTATTTATTATAACAAATGAGATGTTAAATTATTATATTATCATGATATTATGATATATAATATATCTTAGTATGATATATATATAGTTAAATGTCGTTACAACGATAATCGTTACATATATGTCTCGTTTCGAAATCATTAAGTTAGTAGTCTTATTTTTACATATGTATTTCATTGTTAATACACTTAATAATATATTTACTTATCATTTAACATAATTAACCAAGTGTATCAATATCTTAATATGATTCATATATACCTAGTAAGACGTTGTTATAACGATAATCGTTATATATATCGTTTTCGAGTTTCTTAAATTAATAGTCTCATTTTTATGTATATAACTCATTGTTAAAATACCTAATGAGATACATACTTATAATAAAATCATGTTAACTATATATATAACCATATATATGTCATCGTATAGTTTTTACAAGTTTTAACGTTCGTGAATCACCGGTCAACTTGGGTGGTCAATTGTCTATATGAAACCTATTTCAATTAATCAAGTCTTAACAAGTTTGATTGCTTAACATGTTGGAAACACTTAATCATGTAAATAACAATTTCATTTAATATATATATATAAACATGGAAAAGTTCGGGTCACTACAGTTATTAACACTAATTTAGAAATAAAGTTCGGTGGTTTGGGTAATATCATTAGTTATATAAAAGTGAAATTGTAAAAAAGGAAACCGTTATGATTTGGGTTTTAGCGAAAGTCAAAACTAGATTGGGTCTCAATTTAAATACTTGAGAAATAGTAAACTACGTAAATAAGGTCAAATGGAAATGAGATTTAATTTAGCTAGTTAAACCTTTATTTATTCGAAAGAAAAATATTAAGTTTATACTAAAACCTTTTAATAGAGCTTAACTTTAAAACAATCCATGGATTTAGAGGTGAAACACTTATGTGAACACTCCCATTTATGTATTGCAAATAATTATCATTATTATTTTTACTTATTATTACTCAGAAATTAAAATACAAATAGATTTTCTTCAGTTCAAATACGTACTGTTTTGTCACATCAAACATAACATACGCGGATCGCGTATAATTTCACACGAAACGTGTATCTCCAATTCGTACGCGTAACGCGTAGATATACACGCGGAATGCGTAAGTGTAATAACAGTACTGTTACGATTTTTGTTAAATTCCAAGTTTTAATTAAAACATTTTTTTATTACGTCCCTTTTCTACTAGATTAACCATCGGTAATTTAATCTCTTGAACCCCATTCTCCCCGTGGAACGAACCGGATTTACCAACAAACTAAACTACGCGAATAGGACTAGTTGCCTATATATGTGTGAAATCAACCTGAATTCATTAAAACACCACATATACAATAAATCAATTCGTGTAACAAAACAACTCAAATCCGTTCATAAAATAAAGGTACTGTTTTATCACATCAATAATAAAAGGTGAAGACGAAAGGCAGATTCGACGAATTGAAGACGCAAACGATCAAAAAGCTAAAAAGTACAAATTACAATCAAAGTGGTTCAAATTATTGATGAGAACGTCTCAAAATTACAAGAGTACAAGACGCAAAACGCAAAATACAAGATATTAAATTGTACGCAAGGACGTTCAAAAATCCGGAACCGGGACTAGAGTCAACTCTCAACGCTCGACGCAATGGACAAAAAATTACAAGTCAACTATGCTCAAGAATATAATATAATATATAATTAATTATATATATTATTATATATTATATATTTACGCAGCCCACGTTTTGGATCAATATGTGAGCTGTAATCCAGACCTCCGCACTCACGGAGTTCTGATGTATATAACAACCGCACTCGCGGAGATCTACAGGAAAACGTGGGCCTATAAAAGGCAACGAATTCTGCACAACGAAATCACATCTTTTTCTTTCTTCATTCTCTCAACGTATATATATATATATATATATATATATATATATATATATTATAATTTTAATTTTAATTTTAATTTTAATAATAAGGGTATGTTAGCGAATGTTGTAAGTGTGTAAGTCGAAATTCTGTCCGTGTAACGCTACGCTATTATTAATCATTGTAAGTTATGTTCAACCTTTTTAAATTAATGTCTCGCATCTAAGTTATTATTATGCTTATTTAAGCCGAAGTAATCGTGATGTTGGGCTAAATATTAAAATTGGGTAATTGGACTTTGTACCATAATTGGGGTTTGGACAAAAGAACGACACTTGTGGAAATTATACTATGGGCTATTAATGGGCTTTATATTTTTTTTAATTAAATGATAGTTTATTAATTTAATATAAAGATTTACAATTGGACGTACCTATAAATAACCACATACACTCGATCGGACACGATGGGCGGGATATTTATAAGTACTAATAATCGTTCATTTAACCGGACACGGGAATGGATTAATAGTTAATGGACTTATTAAAACAGGGGTGAATTATGTACAAGGACACTTGGCGTAATTGTTAACAAAGTATTAAAACCTTGGGTTACACGCAGTCGATATCCTGGTGTAATTATTAAACAAAGTATTAAGACCTTGTTACAGTTTAAGTCCCCAATTAGTTGGAATATTTGACTTCGGATATAAGGATAATTTGACGAGGACACTCGCACTTTATATTTATGACTGATGGACTGTTATGGACAAAAACCAGACGGACATATTGAATAATCCAGGACAAAGGACAATTAACCCATGGTAATAAACTAAAATCAATACGTCAAACATCATGATTACGAAAGTTTAAATAAGCATAATTCCTTTATTTCATATTTAATTGCACTTTTAATTATCGCACATTAATTTATTGTCATTTTAATTATCGTACTTTTTAATTATCGCACTTTAATTTATTGTCATTTTATTTATCGCACTTTTATCGCAATTTCATTATCGTTATTTACTTTACGCTTAAAATTAAGTTATATTTATTTTTAATATTTTACATTAGGTTTTAACTGCGACTTAAGTTTTAAAATCGACAAACCGGTCATTAAACGGTAAAAACCTCCTTTTTATAAATACTACTTATATATATATATATATATATATATATATATATATATATATATATATATATATATATATATATATATATATATATATATTTATATTTTTACAAATATAGTTTTTAAAAATATAGCGTTAAACTTGGCTAAGGTCCCTGTGGAACGAACCGGACTTACTAAAAACTACACTACTATACGATTAGGTACACTACCTATAAGTGTTGTAGCAAGGTTTAGGTATATCCACTCTATAAATAAATAAATAACTTGTGTAAAATTGTATCGTATTTAATAGTATTTTGTAGTAAAAATATAACTATTTTGTATACACCTCGCATAACATCAAGTATTTTTGGCGCCGCTGCCGGGGACTGCTTAAACGCCGGAAGCGAAACGCTATATATATAAAAAAAGGATTTTTATTAAGTTTTAGTTTATTTTTGTAAAAATACGTTTTAAATATTAAAAATACAAAAATGTAAAAAAAATATCTATATATTTTTAAGAATTTGTTTAAAATATATAAAATTATAAAGTATTTCTATTTCTATTTTTCAAATTATAAATTTTTATTTATTTTATATAAATATTTTATAAAACAGAAAATTAAAATAAAAAGTTAAAAAATTAAATAAAACAAACTGAACCTGCGAAATTAAACCATTCTCGTTTGAACCTGCAACATCCGCACTCGCAGAATTTTTCTGGCACATGGCACCGCACTCGCGGAGCAGTCTGACAGGTCAAACCCTCAGCCAGCATTAATTACGGATTTAGGGTTAAATTATTATTATTATTATTATTATTATTATTAAAACTAATTAGGTTTTATTATTTAATTAGTTTTTAGTTTTTAGTTTTTAGTTTTAAGTTTTAATTAATTTTGTAATTTAAGTTTTATCTAGTTTTATTAACTATTAAATTAATACTTTATAAAATAAATAATATAAAAATAATATTTTTATAAAAATTAGTAATTTTATCATTTTTTTGTATCTTTTTATAAATTGTATATTTTTATCGTTTAAATCATAATTTGTATATTTATCGTTAGCAATTAATTTTAAGACTAGTTTTTGCCTTAGTTATTTTTATTTCTAGATTTTTAGGCTTTGCCGTAAATTTCCTTAAGTGCTCTTTCTTTAGACTAAGATTTAGGTGCTTTAGAATTTTACGACGTTGTTTATCGCTTTAGTTTTTATATTTTAGTACTTTTTAAGTTATTGCCGTTTTAGATATAGAATTCCTTTTAAGCTTTAATATCTTTAGACGTAACTTTTAATTTTTAGTTTTTAGACTTTTAAATTTCGACGCGCTACGTTCTTTTTATTATTTTTCGACATTTTTCGACACACTCTTTTTCTTTCTTATTTTTCGCCGATCTAGTTTTTAGGACGTAGAATTTTCTATTTCTTCTCTAAAATTTCTTTAAATTTCAACGAAAAATTATTTTAAGTGGTTAAATTGATAGACATCCAAAATTTTCTGCTTCGTAGTAATAGTTGGATTTGTTAGTGGCTGAGTTGTGAGCTTCCGATTTAAAGGGTTCTTGCTCCCTGCTACATCTTTTGGCTATTCGAAACGTGGGCAAAAGCAGAAAAGTCTATTAATTTGATAACTTATATAATTTTTATCTTTTATAACTAATAGGATATTCAGTGAATGCACCGAGCAAAACGTTCACCACCTTTTATACGTTCACCACCTGTAACTCGATCAAGACATCTAGCCAATATTGTCGCCATTGATTTTCCTTTAGAATCGTCATCCAGTCGACCAAGTACTCCAATTCAAATTTCCGATAATCCATTTTTTAAACCCGGCCTCACAATTGAGAATCCGGAGGATATTCAGGGACAATTCAGAGATCCTGAACCACTAATCTTTCCTCCGGAACCACCAATCATTCAAACAGAGATTGTCGAGGAACAACCCATTAAATCAGAATCCTCTAGTGATTCAGATTCAACAAATTCAATCATGGAAAATCTAAAACCTCTAAGTATGGAAGACCGAATGCGAGCTAAACGCACTGGCCAAGGTCACGCAATTACTCAACCAGAAATTAATGCGCCAGATTATGAAATAAAAGGACAAATCCTACACATGGTAACTAATCAATGCCAATTTAGTGGTGCACCGAAGGAAGATCCAAATGAACATCTTCGTACCTTTAACATGATTTGTACTTTATTCAAAATAAGAGAAGTGGAGGATGAACAGATATATCTCATGTTATTTCCATGGACTTTAAAGGGAGAAGCCAAAGATTGGTTAGAATCGTTACCTGAAGGGGAGATTGATACATGGGATGTTTTAGTTGAAAATTTTCTTAAACAATTCTTTCCGGCATCTAAAGCCGTAAGACTTCAAGGAGAAATTGTTACGTTTACACAAAAGCCAAATGAAACTCTATATGAAGCGTGGACAAGATTTGGAAAGTTATTGAGAGGATGTCCGCAACATGGTTTAGACACTTGTCAAATAGTACAAATATTCTACCAAGGATGTGACATCACTACAAGAAAAGACATCGATATAGCAGCTGGTGGTTCCATTATGAAGAAAACAGCAACTGACGCTTACAAAATTATTGATAACACTGCTTCCCACTCACATGAGTGGCATCAAGAAAAAGATATCGTTAGATCATCTAAAGCAGCTAGAGCCGAGTCTAGCCATGACTTTGATTCCATTTCCGCAAAGATAGATGCTGTCGAGAGACAAATGGAAAAGATGACTAAAGATATTCACTCAATAAGAATTAGTTGTGAGCAGTGTGGAGGACCACATTTGACAAAAGATTGTCTCAGTATTGAACAAACAATGGAACAAAGAGAGAATGTTTCATACATGAACCAAAGGCCTGGAAATAATTATCAGAATAATTATCAACCGCCAAGACCAATCTACAATCAAAATAAGAATTATAACTGAAATGTTCCATACAAAGATCAACAAGGTCCTAGCAACCAACAAGTATCCAACAATACTTACAATCAGCAAAGACCTATTTTTCAAAACAAACCACCACAAACCGATGATAAAAAGCCAAATTTAGAAGATATGATATCGAAGCTAGTTGAATCTCAAACTCAGTTTTTCACATCTCAGAAACAAACCAATGAACAAAATGCTCAAGCATTTAGAAATCAACAAGCTTCTATTCAAAATTTGGAACAAGAAGTAAGTAACCTAGCAAGGTTGATAGGTGAAAGAAAATCGGGAAGTCTACCTAGTGATACAAATGCTAACCCCCAGAATGAAACAGCTAAAGCCATTACCACAAGAAATGGTATTACACTTAAACCACCCGAAATACCTGTAATTTCTGATGACGCTATTTCTACTCCACAAGAACCACAACCTGATCAAGAAAAGGAAACAGAACCGGTAGTTGAAAAGGTTAATGAAGATAACACAGTTAAGGCAAAACCTTATGTTAAACCATACCAACCACCACTTCCTTACCCGAGTAAAATGAGAAAAGAGAGACTTGAAGCCGAGCAATTCAAATTCTTGGATATGTTTAAAAAAATAAATGTCAACCTTCCTTTCATTGATGTGATTTCAGGAATGCCTAGATATGCTAAATTTCTGAAAGATCTAATCACGAATAGAAAGAAAATGGAAGAACTCTCGGCTGTTACTATGAATGCTAATTGTTCTGCAGTACTGTTGAATAAGATACCAGAAAAATTATCAGATCCAGGAAGTTTCACGATTCCATATTTTCTGGGTAGTCTTAGTTCAATAGAAGCATTGGCAGACTTAGGTGCTAGTATAAATTTAATGCCATATTCACTATACGCTAAACTAGACCTTGGAGAATTGAAACCAACAAGAATAAGTATACAACTAGCAGAACGATCAGTAAAATATACTAGAGGGATAATGGAGAACATGCTAGTTAAAGTTGGTACTTTAGTATTTCCAGTAGATTTTGTTATTCTGGACATGGAAGAAGATTCTCGAGTTCCTCTCATATTAGGAAGACCATTCTTAAACACGGCTAAAGCAATAATAGACGTGTTTGGTAAGAAACTGACCCTAAGTATAGAGGATGAGAGTGTTACCTTTTCTGTTGATAGAGCCATGCAACAACCGCAATCTGTAGATGATACATGTTATTACATTCAAACTATAGATTCACATGCAGAATTGTTAGAAGAATTTCCAGAATTACAAGGAACAAGAGAATGTTCTTTAGGAGAAGGAACTGAACCAATTGATGAAACTGAAATGTTAGCTATACTTATGGCTAATGAATATGAACCAACAACAGAAGAAATTCAAATGCTAAAAGAGGAAGACAGATATCGATACAAATCATCGATAGAAGAACCACCGAAATTAGAGTTAAAGCCACTTCCAAACCATTTGGAATACGCTTATTTACATGGTGAATTTGAATTACCTGTAATAATATCGTCTTCTCTTACTAAAAATGAAAAATCTCAACTCATTTCTGTGCTAATAGCTCATAAACCAGCTATTGCATGGAAGATTCATGACATTAAAGGAATAAGTCCTTCGTATTGCACACATAAAATCCTTATGGAAGAAGGTCATAAAACGTATGTGCAACGCCAACGAAGACTAAATCCTAATATGCAAGATGTTGTTAAAAAAGAAATTATTAAACTGCTAGATGCAGATTTAATTTATCCAATCTCTGATAGTCCATGGGTAAGCCCAGTTCAATGCGTACCTAAGAAGGGTGGCATGACTGTCATCATAAATGAAAAAAATGAGCTTATTCCTACTAGGACTGTAACAGGATGGCGTGTTTGTATTGATTATAGAAAATTAAATGATGCCACCAGAAAAGATCACTTTCCCTTATCTTTCATTGATCAAATGTTAGAAAGATTAGCCGGAAATAGTTACTATTGTTTTCTTGATGGTTTTTTCGGATATTTTCAAATTTCAATAGCACCCGAGGACCAAGAGAAAATCACATTCACGTGCCCTTATGGTACTTTTGCTTATAAATGCATGCCATTTGGACTTTGCAACGCCCCTGCAACCTTTCAAAGGTGCATGATGGTGATTTTTCACGACATGATAGAAGAATGCATGGAAGTTTTCATGGATGACTTTTCAGTCTTCGGTGATACTTTTAAATCATGTCTAGTCAATCTTGAACGAATGCTTATTAGATACGAACAATCAAATCTAGTTCTTAATTGGGAGAAATGCCATTTCATGGTTAAAGAAGGCATCGTTCTTGGTCATAAAATTTCAAAGGAAGGAATTGAAGTGAGTAGAGCTAAGGTAGATGTAATTGCTAAACTTCCACATCCCACCAATGTTAGAGGAGTTAGGAGTTTTCTAGGGCATGCCGGTTTTTACCGACGTTTCATAAAAGATTTTTCTAATGCTCCATTCATCTTTTTAGATGAATGCATCAAATCTTTTAATATTCTTAAAGAAAAACTCACTAATGCGCCGATCATGATAACTCCAAATTGGAATCTACCGTTTGAACTGATGTGCGATGCAAGTGATTTTGCAATGTGAGCCGTTTTAGGACAAAGGATTGAAAAACGATTTCAACCTATTTATTACGCTAGTAAGACGTTACAAGGAGCACAAACGAATTACACAACTACTGAAAAAGAACTCCTTGCTATTGTCTTTGCTTTTGACAAATTTCGTTCATATCTCGTTCTAGCTAAAACGGTGGTCTATACCGACCATTCTGCTCTTAGATACCTATTTTCGAAACAAGATGCCAAACCAAGATTAATCCGTTGGATCTTACTCTTACAAGAGTTCGATATTGAAATCCGAGATAAAAAGGGAGCAGAAAATCTCGCCGCTGATCATCTTTCTCGTCTTGAAAATCCTGAATTAGAAGTTCTGAATGAATCGGCTATACAAGATAACTTTCCTGAAGAATATCTATTGAAGATAGATTATAGTGAAATTCCATGGTTTGCAGACTATGCAAACTATTTAGTATGTGGATTCCTTGAAAAAGGGTTGTCGTACCAAAAACGAAAGAAATTCTTTAGTGATATAAAACACTATTTCTGGGAAGATCCACATTTGTTTAAAAGTTGTCCCGATGGAATAATACGCCGATGCGTATTCGGAGATGAAGCTAGTAAAATCTTAAACCATTGTCATACAGGACCAACAGGAGGGCATTATGGGTCTCAACTCACAGCAAGAAAAGTTTACGATGCTGGATTCTATTGGCCTACAATTTTCAAAGATGCACACCTTCTTTGTAAATCCTGTGATGCTTGTCAAAGGGCCAAAAAAATAAGTCAACGTGATGAAATGTCATAAAATGTCATTCAAGTATGTGAAGTATTTGACATTTGGGGTATCGACTTTATGGGTCCATTTCCAAAATCTCATAATAATCTCTACATTCTCGTTGCCATTGATTATGTATCTAAATGGGTGGAAGCACAAGCTCTCCCAACTAACGATGCACGAGTTGTAGTCAACTTTTTAAAATGTCTTTTTGCAAGGTTTGGAACACCGAAAGCTTTAATAAGTGATCGGGGTACTCATTTTTGTAATAATCAACTTGAGAAAGTTCTCAAAAGATATGGAGTAACTCATAAAATCTCAACCGCGTATCATCCACAAACAAGTAGACAAGTTGAAAATACCAACCGAGCATTAAAACGCATTCTAGAGAAAACCGTAGGATCAAATCCGAAGGAATGGTCCATTAAATTGGAGGATGCACTCTGGGCTTTTAGAACAGCCTACAAAACTCCAATTGGAACCACACCTTTTAAACTCGTTTATGGAAAAGCATGTCATCTTCCAGTAGAAATTGAGCACAAAGCATTTTAGGCTTTGAAGACATGTAATCTTGATTTACATGAAGCCGGACGTCTACGGTTAAGTTAGCTAAACGAATTAGAAGAATTAAGACATGAAGCATACGAAAATTCGTTGATCTATAAAGAAAGAACAAAGAAATGGCATGATAAAAGAATCAGAAGTTCAAAAGAATTTAAAGAAGGAGACAGAGTTCTTCTTTTCAATTCACGATTCAAGCTATTTCCTGGAAAATTGAAATCAAGATGGTCTGGACCATTCATAGTCAAAAGTGTTTTCCCATATGGAACAGTAGAGTTAATAAATTCAAATGGGGTTGAATTTAAAGTTAATGGTCACAGAGTTAAACATTACATAGATAATCTAATGGAAGTTGAATATGAAGTTAATCACAATTTCGACACCACAGCTAATTAAGTGTGGAAAGGTTCGAATCTTTTTAGGGTAATATATATTTCTGTTAGAGTTAGATATTCTGTTTTCGTGTAGTTTCCGAGAATGGAATCCGAATGGTCTTTCCCTAGCAGACCCTAAAGAATTAGTCTTCTCCCCCCATTCTGAATTTTTATTTTTTTAGGTTTTACGAGATGAAGAATTCCTTTGATCTGAACCATGGTCTAATGCTACATGCTATGATTACTAAACGTAATAATGACACACTTCCGAGTGAACTGGTATCATTCATAAGAGATAAAATGGACGGAGTAAGAAAAGAACTCAGAAAAGATCATCATAAGATACATTTTGGTAAAGGAAAATCAAAATCCGCAACAAAAAGAAGAGCACGACACCTTGAAAGATGTTATAAATGCAGAAAATGGTCACACGAAGGTAAATGTTCAAATAATCAAATATATTCAAATACCGAATTTGTTACTTTATGCAGAGAAGGACCGTTCATATGTTTAGAAGAAAAGATATTGAAGAATCGAGGATACGCTTACGTAGCTATGGAGAACCAAATCACACGACTCTCCTATGAGTCGGCTAAAGCAGGTCTCTGAGAATTCTTTCTCATAGGTAAGTATGTACAGTTTTTATTTATTGCTTTTAACCTTTTGATAATAAACGCTGAATCGTTCGCTATAAAGTATTAAATTGTTATTCAATAAAATTAGGTATGCGTAACCGAAATTATTGATATCGTACAAAAAATTTATTACATCACTGCGAAATTTACCGTTTATTCTTAAGGTATAAATATCTTTAATCAATCCACCCAAAATATTTCAGAAATTCGTCAGGTATAAAACTAGGTAATATAGCCGAAATTACTTTACCGAAAAGAGGGGAGTATATTTTTGATAATATTTGATTGATTAAAGTGGGATAAAAGACCAAAAAGATTTTTAATTTAATTTTTACCATGTTTTTAAAATTAATATATAAATATTAAATTATTATTGTAAACTTTTTAAAATCAATATATTTAAGTTTGTACCTATTTGAAAAATTAACATTTTTAATATAAGTTTGTATGTATAAAAACAAAAATATAATATAAATTTGGTGTGAATTTTTAATTTTAATAATATGAATTTTTAATTTTATGCATTTTAAATTTAAGTTTGTGTGAATTTAAAAACAAAAATTTACTCTATTTCACTAAGTTAAAAATTTGATATTTAAAATTCGTCGTGAGTTGAAAACTACGTCGTTGAACCGAAATTGCTCTACCCAAGAGAGGGACGAGAATTTTTATTATTATTATTTTTAATCTTATTAAATTAGAGTATGTCAAAAACATTAAAAAATTCAAAAATCTTTGCTTTTAAAACAGCGCTTAAAAAGTAACAAATTTTAAAACTTTGTCGAGGGACGGACTAGGACAACGATCCGAAACGCCCTTATTCTCAAAAGAAACAAATTTTTACAATTTATTAATCTATTTTTTATTAGTTAAAGGTTTTTATTAAAAAAAAAGAGATAAATCCGCACTCGCGGAGTTTGATGTGGGACCACCTCCACACTCGCGGAGTTTAAAAGTTCCAGAAAAAAAATAAAACTGGTCGAACAGACCAGTTTGCACACACCCACCCAAATACTACGAAGAACACACACAAACACCTCACAAATTCACGATTTTTCACCATAAATTATCAAACTTTTTGCTAAAATCACAATAAGGAGATTCTTCCCACGAAGTTACTCAAGGAAATCGGTAATTTCTACACCTAAACACTCTTTAATTCGAATTTTTAGTGTTCTTGAACAAAAATATACCTAATTTAATTTTGATGATTTTTAGTGTAATTGTGCTTAAATTGATTGTATATTATGCTTGTATAACCTAGATTGATGCTATTTAACATGATTAGAAGCCTTAAACTTCAAATTTTGAGTAATCTAGGGTTTGTGTTCTTGAGCAAAATTGGGGCTTTTTGATATAAACGGGTTATGGCCGAATTTTGTTGTTAGTTTATGCTAAATTGAGTTGTGTAACATGTTTAGGTTTCTAAATGATCAAAACTTTGATCCTAAACATGATTTATGAAGATTAAAGTGGACTTTTTGAGTCAAAAATACATGAACTTGATCTAATTGATATGAATGCCATGTGGAACCTGTTTAATTGCTATAATGATTATTTTTGACATGTTCTAGAAGTTAAATGCTTAGGAATGTTACATACATTTTCATATAAGTTTATTTGTAAAAATATAGAATTGTTAGTATTATGAAAATGTGTATAAAGTTTAATATGGTTTAAACATGTCATTGTAATTGTTTTGATTTATGATTTTGCTAACACTAATGCATATTTGGATGCACAAAAATTGTGTTTGATGTGTTTTGCAGACTGAAAGGGGTGAATCTTCATCCCAGGCTTGCAATGCTCCTCCTCCTGAGAATGTGGAACAACAGGAAGTTAATGACTTTTATCGACAAAATGTACCGCATCCAATAGTTTCATTTTCAAATATTGATTTGCCGAATTTACACCCAAACTTAAGGTTTGACAGACTTTGGATAGACTATCCAAAATATCAGAGAAACTTGCACATCCTTCAGTCTAATGTTGTTGAGGTGCCTAGGATAATAGAATGGGATCCGTTAGAAGCAGTTGGATTAGCCGAACCAATCAGAGAATTACTTACACAAAGGTATGGTAATTCTACTTTTAATGATTGGGTACGTTTTGAAATGTCCCGTTCTTATTGATTAAAAACGTTCCATATTAATTGATTTCGTTGCGAGGTTTTGACCTCTATATGAGACGTTTTTCAAAGACTGCATTCATTTTAAAACAATCCATAACCTTTATTTCATCAATAAAGGTTTAAAAAGCTTTACGTAGATTATCAAATAATGATAATCTAAAATATCCTGTTTACACACGACCATTACATAATGGTTTACAATACAAATATGTTACAACAAATTAAGTTTCTTGAATGCAGTTTTTACAAAATATAATACAAGCATGGACTCCAAATCTCGTCCTTATTTAAGTATGCGATAGCGGAAGCTCTTAATAATCACCTGAGAGTAAACATGCTTAAAACGTCAACAAAAATGTTGGTGAGTTATAGGTTTAACCTATATATATCAAATCATAATAATAGACCACAAGATTTCATATTTCAATACACATCCCATACATATAGATAAAAATCATTCATATGGTGAACACCTGGTAACCGACATTAACAAGATGCATATATAAGAATATCCCCATCATTCCGGGACACCCTTCGGATATGATATAAATTTCGAAGTACTAAAGCATCCAGTACTTTGGATGGGGTTTGTTAGGCCCAATAGATCTATCTTTAGGATTCGCGTCAATTAGGGTGTCTGTTCCCTAATTCTTAGATTACCAGACTTAATAAAAAGGGGCATATTCGATTTCGATAATTCAACCATAGAATGTAGTTTCACGTACTTGTGTCTATTTTGTAAATCATTTATAAAACCTGCATGTATTCTCATCCCAAAAATATTAGATTTTAAAAGTAGGACTATAACTCACTTTCACAGATTTTTACTTCGTCGGGAAGTAAGACTTGGTCACTGGTTGATTCACGAACCTATAACAATATATACATATATATCAAAGTATGTTCAAAATATATTTACAACACTTTTAATATATTTTGATGTTTTAAGTTTATTAAGTCAGCTGTCCTTGTTAGTAACCTACAACTAGTTGTCCACAGTTAGATGTACAGAAATAAATCGATAAATATTATCTTGAATCAATCCACGACCCAGTGTATACGTATCTCAGTATTGATCACAACTCAAACTATATATATTTTGGAATCAACCTCAACCCTGTATAGCTAACTCCAACATTCACATATAGAGTGTCTATGGTTGTTCCGAAATATATATAGATGTGTCGACATGATAGGTCGAAACATTGTATACGTGTCTATGGTATCTCAAGATTACATAATATACAATACAAGTTGATTAAGTTATGGTTGGAATAGATTTGTTACCAATTTTCACGTAGCTAAAATGAGAAAAATTATCCAATCTTGTTTTACCCATAACTTCTTCATTTTAAATCCGTTTTGAGTGAATCAAATTGCTATGGTTTCATATTGAACTCTATTTTATGAATCTAAACAGAAAAAGTATAGGTTTATGGTCGGAAAAATAAGTTACAAGTCATTTTTGTAAAGGTAGTCATTTCAGTCGAAAGAACGACGTCTAGATGACCATTTTAGAAAACACACTTCCACTTTGAGTTTAACCATAATTTTTGGATATAGTTTCATGTTCATAATAAAAATCATTTTCTCAGAATAACAACTTTTAAATCAAAGTTTATCATAGTTTTTAATTAACTAACCCAAAACAGCCCGCGGTGTTACTACGACGGCGTAAATCCGGTTTTACGGTGTTTTCCGTGTCTCCGGGTTTTAAATCATTAAGTTAGCATATCATATAGATATAGAACATGTGTTTAGTTGATTTTAAAAGTCAAGTTAGAAGGATTAACTTTTGTTTGCGAACAAGTTTAGAATTAACTAAACTATGTTCTAGTGATTACAAGTTTAAACCTTCGAATAAGATAGCTTTATATGTATGAATCGAATGATGTTATGAACATCATTACTACCTTAAGTTCCTTGGATAAACCTACTAGAAAATAGAAAAATGGATCTAGCTTCAACGGATCCTTGGATGGCTCGAAGTTCTTGAAGCAGAATCATGACACGAAAACAAGTTCAAGTAAGATCATCACTTGAAATAAGATTGTTATAGTTATAGAAATTGAACCAAAGTTTGAATATGATTATTATATTGTATTAGAATGATAACCTACTGTAAGAAACAAAGATTTCTTGAGGTTGGATGATCACCTTACAAGATTGGAAGTGAGCTAGCAAACTTGAAAGTATTCTTGATTTTATGTAACTAGAACTTGTAGAATATATGAAGAACACTTAGAACTTGAAGATAGAACTTGAGAGAGATCAATTAGATGAAGAAAATTGAAGAATGAAAGTGTTTGTAGGTGTTTTTGGTCGTTGGTGTATGGATTAGATATAAAGGATATGTAATTTTGTTTTCATGTAAATAAGTCATGAATGATTACTCATATTTTTGTAATTTTATGAGATATTTCATGCTAGTTGCCAAATGATGGTTCCCACATGTGTTAGGTGACTCAAATGGGCTGCTAAGAGCTGATCATTGTAGTGTATATACCAATAGTACATACATCTAAAAGCTGTGTATAGTACGAGTACGAATACGGGTGCATACGAGTAGAATTGTTGATGAAACTGAACGAGGATGTAATTGTAAGCATTTTTGTTAAGTAGAAGTATTTTGATAAGTGTATTGAAGTCTTTCAAAAGTGTATAAATACATATTAAAACACTACATGTATATACATTTTAACTGAGTCATTAAGTCATCGTTAGTCGTTACATGTAAGTGTTGTTTTGAAACCTTTAGGTTAACGATCTTGTTAAATGTTGTTAACCCAATGTTTATAATATCAAATGAGATTTTAAATTCTTATATTATCATGATATTATCATGTATGAATATCTCTTAATATGATATATATACATTAAATGTCTTTACAACGATAATCGTTACATATATGTCTCGTTTAAAAATCATTAAGTTAGTAGTCTTGTTTTTACATATGTAGTTCATTGTTAATATACTTAATGATATGTTTACTTATCATAGTATCATGTTAACTATATATATCCATATATATGTCATCATATAGTTTTTACAAGTTTTAACGTTCGTGAATCACCGGTCAACTTGGGTGGTCAATTGTCTATATGAAACATATTTCAATTAATCAAGTCTTAACAAGTTGGATTGCTTAACATGTTGGAAACATTTAATCATGTAAATATCAATCTCAATTAATATATATAAACATGGAAAAGTTCGGGTCACTACAGTACCTACCCGTTAAATAAATTTCGTCCCGAAATTTTAAGCTGTTGAAGGTGTTGACGAATCTTCTGGAAATAGATGCGGGTATTTCTTCTTCATCTGATCTTCACGCTCCCAGGTGAACTCGGGTCCTCTACGAGCATTCCATCGAACCTTAACAATTGGTATCTTGTTTTGCTTAAGTCTTTTAACCTCACGATCCATTATTTCGACGGGTTCTTCGATGAATTGAAGTTTTTCGTTGATTTGGATTTCATCTAATGAAATAGTGAGATCTTCTTTAGCAAAACATTTCTTCAAATTCGAGACGTGGAAAGTGTTATGTACAGCCGCGAGTTGTTGAGGTAACTCAAGTCGGTAAGCTACTGGTCCGACACGATCAATAATCTTGAATGGTCCAATATACCTTGGATTTAATTTCCCTCGTTTACCAAATCGAACAACACCTTTCCAAGGTGCAACTTTAAGCATGACCATCTCTCTAATTTCAAATTCTATATCTTTTCTTTTAATGTCAGCGTAGCTCTTTTGTCGACTTTGGGCGGTTTTCAACCGTTGTTGAATTTGGATGATCTTCTCGGTAGTTTCTTGTATAATCTCCGGACCCGTAATCTGTCTATCCCCCACTTCACTCCAACAAATCAGAGACCTGCACTTTCTACCATAAAGTGCTTCAAACGGCGCCATCTCAATGCTTGAATGGTAGCTGTTGTTGTAGGAAAATTCTGCTAATGGTAGATGTCGATCCCAACTGTTTCCGAAATCAATAACACATGCTCGTAGCATGTCTTCAAGCGTTTGTATCGTCCTTTCGCTCTGCCCATCAGTTTGTGGATGATAGGCAGTACTCATGTCTAGACGAGTTCCTAATGCTTGCTGTAATGTCTGCCAGAATCTTGAAATAAATCTGCCATCCCTATCAGAGATAATAGAGATTGGTATTCCATGTCTGGAGATGACTTCATTCAAATACAGTCATGCTAACTTCTCCATCTTGTCATCTTCTCTTATTGGCAGGAAGTGTGCTGATTTGGTGAGACGATCAACTATTACCCAAATAGTATCAAAACCACTTGCAGTCCTTGGCAATTTAGTGATGAAATCCATGGTAATGTTTTCCCATTTCCATTCCGGGATTTCGGGTTGTTGAAGTAGACCTGATGGTTTCTGATGCTCAGCTTTGACCTTAGAACACGTCAAACATTCTCCTACGTATTTAGCAACATCGGCTTTCATACCCGGCCACCAAAAATGTTTCTTGAGATCCTTGTACATCTTCCCCGTTCCAGGATGTATTGAGTATCTGGTTTTATGAGCTTCTCTAAGTACCATTTCTCTCATATCTCCAAATTTTGGTACCCAAATCCTTTCAGCCCTATACCGGGATCCGTCTTCCCGAATATTAAGATGCTTCTCCGATCCTTTGGGTATTTCATCCTTTAAATATCCCTCTTTTAAAACTCCTTGTTGCGCCTCCTTTATTTGAGTAGTAAGATTATTATGAATCATTATATTCATAGATTTTACTCGAATGGGTTCTCTGTCCTTCCTGCTCAAGGCATCGGCTACCACATTTGCCTTCCCCGGGTGGTAACGAATCTCAAAGTCGTAATCATTCAACAATTCAATCCACCTACGCTGCCTCATATTCAGTTGTTTCTGATTAAATATGTGTTGAAGACTTTTGTGGTCGGTATATATAATACTTTTGACCCCATATAAGTAGTGCCTCCAAGTCTTTAATGCAAAAACAACCGAGCCTAATTCCAAATCATGCGTCGTATAATTTTGTTCGTGAATCTTCAATTGTCTAGACTCATAAGCAATCACCTTCATTCGTTGCATTAATAAACAACCGAGACCTTGCTTTGATGCATCACAATAAATCACAAAATCATCATTCCCTTCAGGCAATGACAATATAGGTGCCGTAGTTAGCTTTTTCTTCAATAACTGAAACGCTTTCTCTTGTTCATCATTCCATTCAAATTTCTTCCCTTTATGCGTTAATGCAGTCAAGGGTTTTGCTATTCTGGAAAAGTCTTGGATGAACCTTCTGTAGTAACCAGCTAGTCCTAAAAACTAGCGTATGTGTTTCGGAGTTTTCGGGGTTTCCCACTTTTCAACAGTTTCTATCTTTGCCGGATCCACCTTAATACCTTCTTTGTTCACTATGTGACCGAGGAATTGAACTTCTTCCAACCAAAATGCACACTTTGAAGACTTAGCGTACAATTCTTCCTTCCTCAATACTTCTAACACCTTTCTCAAATGTTCACCATGTTCTTGGTCATTCTTTGAGTAAATAAGTATGTCATCAATGAAAATAATGACAAACTTGTCAAGGTATGGTCCACACACTCGGTTCATAAGGTCCATGAACACAGCTGGTGCATTAGTTAAACCAAACGGCATGACCATAAACTCATAATGACCGTAACGTGTTCTGAAAGCAGTCTTTGGAATATCATCTTCTTTCACCCGCATTTGATGATACCCGGAACGTAAGTCAATCTTTGAATAAACAGACGAGCCTTGTAGTTGATCAAATAAGTCGTCAATTCTCGGTAGTGGGTAGCGGTTCTTGTTGGTAAGTTTGTTCAACTCTCGGTAGTCGATACACAACCTGAATGTACCATCTTTCTTCTTGACAAACAAAACAGGAGCTCCCCACGGTGATGTGCTTGGTCGAATGAAACCACGCTCTAAAAGTTCTTGTAATTGGCTTTGCAGTTCTTTCATCTCGCTGGGTGCGAGTCTGTAAGGAGCACGAGCTATTGGTGCAGCTCCTGGTACAAGATCTATTTGAAATTCAACGGATCGATGTGGGGGTAATCCCGGTAATTCTTTCGAAAATACATCGGGAAATTCTTTTGCGACGGGAACATCATTGATGCTCTTTTCTTCAGTTTGTACTTTCTCGACGTGTGCTAGAACAGCATAGCAACCTTTTCTTATTAGTTTTTGTGCCTTCAAATTACTAATAAGATGTAGCTTCGTGTTGCCCTTTTCTCCGTACACCATTAAGGGTTTTCCTTTTTCTCGTATAATGCGAATTGCATTTTTGTAACAAACGATCTCTGCTTTCACTTCTTTCAACCAGTCCATACCGATTATCACATCAAAACTCCCTAACTCTACTGGTATCAAATCAATCTTAAATGTTTCGCTAACCAGTTTAATTTCTCGATTCCGACATATATTATCTGCTGAAATTAATTTACCATTTGCTAATTCGAGTAAAAATTTACTATCCAAAGGCGTCAATGGACAACTTAATTTAGCACAAAAATCTCTACTCATATAGCTTCTATCCGCACCCGAATCAAATAAAACGTAAGCAGATTTATTGTCAATAAGAAACGTACCCGTAACAAGCTTCGGGTCTTCATGTGCCTCTGCCGCATTAATATTAAAAACTTTTCCGCGGCCTTGTCCATTCGTGTTCTCCTGGTTCGGGCAATTTCTAATAATGTGGCCCGGTTTTCCACATTTATAACAAACTACATTGGCATAACTTGCTCCGACACTACTTGCTCCGCCATTACTCGTTCCAACACCATTTGTTCCTTTCGTTCTATTAACCCCTGGTCCGTAGACCTCACACTTCGCCGCGCTATGACCATTTCTTTTACACTTGTTGCAAAATTTGGTCCAGAACCCCGAGTGATACTTTTCACACCTTTGGCATAGCTGCTTCTGATTGTTGTTGTTGTTGCGGTTATTATTGTTGTTGGGATGATTGTTGTAGTTGCTGTTGTTGTTGTTGTTGTTGTTGTTGGGCCGTTTGTTGTAGTTACGATTGATGTTGCGATTGTTGGGATAATTGTTGCGATTATTATTGTAATTGCTGTTGTTGCTGTATTGGTGATTCTTATCACCGTTTTCCTCCCACTTTCTTTTGACTTACTTCACATTGGCCTCTTCAGCAGTCTGTTCTTTAATTCTTTCTTCAATCTGGTTCACTAGTTTGTGAGCCATTCTACATGCCTGTTGTATGGAGGCGGGCTCGTGTGAACTTATATCTTCTTGGATTCTTTCCGGTAATCCTTTCACAAACGCGTCGATCTTCTCTTCCTCATCTTCGAACGCTCCCGGACACAATAGGCACAATTCTGTGAATCGTCTTTCGTATGTGGTAATATCAAATCCTTGGGTTCGTAACCCTCTAAGTTATGTCTTGAGCTTATTGACCTCGGTTCTAGGACGGTACTTCTCGTTCATCAAGTGCTTGAATGCTGACCACGGTAGTGCGTATGCATCATCTTGTCCCACTTGCTCTAGATAGGTATTCCACCATGTTAACGCAGAACCTGTGAAGGTATGTGTAGCGTACTTCACTTTGTCCTCTTCAGTACACTTACTTATGGCAAACACCGATTCGACCTTCTCGGTCCACCATTTCAATCCGATCGGTCCTTCGGTTCCATCAAATTCCAAAGGTTTGCAGGCAGTGAATTCTTTGTAGGTGCATCCTACACGATTTCCTGTACTGCTAGATCCAATGTTATTGTTGGTATGTAGCGCAGCCTATAATGCGGCTATGTTTGAAGCTAGAAAAGTACGGAATTCCTCTTCATTCATATTTACGGTGTGTCGAGTAGTCGGTGCCATTTCCTTCAAAATAGTCAAATGGAACAAGTTAATCATACAGAATATTAAGAGTAGTTAATAGTATTTCGTAGCATAATATGAACTCATTTATAAAAGCTTTTTCTTCATATTAGCGTTTTATAAGTTTAAATTCGGGTAGTACCTACCCGTTAAGTTCATACTTAGTAGCTAATATACAATTCAACTACTACAATTCTATATGAAAAACTGATTATAATAATATTTCGCGTTCAAACTTTTATATAATAGTTTACAAACTTACAATACCGCTTATTTTACATAAAGCATGAAATATAGCACACAATAACTTTGATACAAGATAGTTGTGAAGATAATTCTAGCTAGTACACAAGTCGTTCAGCAAAGGCAATAAAGACACGTAATTCATACGTCCAGAAACAAGTCATGCATTCTGGTTTTACTAGGACTACTTCCCATCCTTGGTCTTGTGGAACATAACCATTATGGCCATTGATAAGACAGCGTGTTGTAACGTCGTCAAAGGGACGAGGGTTACGTAATGTCCAACAGTCCCGTAACAATCTAAAAACCTCATTTCTTACCCCAATTACCGACTCCGTCACTTGTGGGAACGTTTTGTTTAATAGCTGTAGCCCGATGTTCTTTTTCTCACTTTGGTGAGAAGCGAACATTACTAACCCATAAGCATAGCATGCTTCTTTATGTTGCATGTTAGCCGATTTTTCTAAATCATGAAGTCCCATATTCGGATACATTGAGTCAAAATAATTTCTTAACCCGTTGCGTAAAATAGCATTTGGGTTCCCCGCAATATATGCGTCAAAGTAAACACATCGTAACTTATGGGTTTCCCAATGTGATATCCCCCATCTTTCAAACGAAAGTCTCTTATAAACCAAGACATTCTTGGAACGTTCTTCGAATGTCTTACAAACTGATCTCGCCTTAAATAGTTGTGCCGAGGAATTCTGACCGACTCTAGACAAGATTTCATCAATCATGTCTCCGGGTAGGTCTCTTAAAATATTGGGTTGTCTATCCATTTTGTGTTTTTAAACTGTAAAATAGACAAGAGTTAGATTCATAAAAAATACTTATTAATACAAGCAATTTTTACATATATCATAAAGCATAAGCACACTATATTACATATATTACACCACACGAATACAACTATCTTATTCCGACTCGCTCGTTTCTTTTTCTTCGGTTTTGGTTCGTTTTGCCAAGTTTCTAGGGATATATGATGTTCCCCTAATACTAGCTGTCGTTTTCCACAATGGTTTAGAAAAACCTGGTGGTTTAGAGGTTCCCGGGTCATTGTTACAACTTAAGGACTTCGGGAGTTGACGATACATATAAAGTTCATCGGGGTTGGAATTAGATTTCTCTATTGCTATGCCCTTTCCCTTATTATTTTCTTTTGCCATTTTAAATTCAGTTGGGGTAATTTCTATAACATCATCGGAATTCTCGTCGGAATCCGATTCATCAGATAATTGGTAATCCTCCCAATATTTTGCTTCCTTGGCGGAAACACCATTGACCATAATTAACCTTGGTCGGTTGGTTGAGGATTTTCTTTTACTTAACCGTTTTATTATTTCCCCCACCGGTTCTATTTCTTCATCCGGTTCTGATTCTTCTTCCGGTTCCGATTCTTCTTCCGGTTCCGACTCTTCTTCCGGTTCCTCTTCGGGAACTTGTGAATCAGTCCACGAATCATTCCAATTTACATTTGACTCTTCATAATTATTAGGTGAGCCAATGGGACTTGTTCTAGAGGTAGACATCTATCACATAATATCAAACGCGTTAAGAGATTAATATATCACATAATATTCACATGTTAAAAATATATAGTTTCCAACAAAATTTGTTAAGCAATCATTTTTCAAGTAAACACGGTCGAAGTCCAGACTCACTAATGCATCCTAACAAACTCGATAAGACACACTAATGCAAAATTCTGGTTCTCTAAGACCAACGCTCGGATACCAACTGAAATGTCCCGTTCTTATTGATTAAAAACGTTCCATATTAATTGATTTCGTTGCGAGGTTTTGACCTCTATATGAGACGTTTTTTAAAGACTGCATTCATTTTAAAACAATCCATAACCTTTATTTCATCAATAAAGGTTTAAAAAGCTTTACGTAGATTATCAAATAATGATAATCTAAAATATCCTGTTTACACACGACCATTACATAATGGTTTACAATACAAATATGTTACAACAAATTAAGTTTCTTGAATGCAGTTTTTACAAAATATCATACAAGCATGGACTCCAAATCTCGTCCTTATTTAAGTATGCGACAGCGGAAGCTCTTAATAATCACCTGAGAGTAAACATGCTTAAAACGTCAACAAAAATGTTGGTGAGTTATAGGTTTAACCTATATATATCAAATCATAATAATAGACCACAAGATTTCATATTTCAATACACATCCCATACATAGAGATAACAATCATTCATATGGTGAACACCTGGTAACCGACATTAACAAGATGCATATATAAGAATATCCCCATCATTCCGGGACACCCTTCGGATATGATATAAATTTCGAAGTACTAAAGCATCCGGTACTTTGGATGGGGTTTGTTAGGCCCAATAGATCTATCTTTAGGATTCGCGTCAATTAGGGTGTCTATTCCCTAATTCTTAGATTACCAGACTTAATAAAAAGGGGCATATTCGATTTCGATAATTCAACCATAGAATGTAGTTTCACGTACTTGTGTCTATTTTGTAAATCATTTATAAAACCTGCATGTATTCTCATCCCAAAAATATTAGATTTTAAAAGTGGGACTATAACTCACTTTCACAGATTTTTACTTCGTCGGGAAGTAAGACTTGGCCACTGGTTGATTCACGAACCTATAACAATATATACATATATATCAAAGTATGTTCAAAATATATTTACAACACTTTTAATATATTTTGATGTTTTAAGTTTATTAAGTCAGCTGTCCTTGTTAGTAACCTACAACTAGTTGTCCACAGTTAGATGTACAGAAATAAATCGATAAATATTATCTTGAATCAATCCACGACCCAGTGTATATGTATCTCAGTATTGATCACAACTCAAACTATATATATTTTGGAATCAACCTCAACCCTGTATAGCTAACTCCAACATTCACATATAGAGTGTCTATGGTTGTTCCGAAATATATATAGATGTGTCGACATGATAGGTCGAAATATTGTATACGTGTCTATGGTATCTCAAGATTACATAATATACAATACAAGTTGATTAAGTTATGGTTGGAATAGATTTGTTACCAATTTTCACGTAGCTAAAATGAGAAAAATTATCCAATCTTGTTTTACCCATAACTTCTTCATTTTAAATCCGTTTTGAGTGAATCAAATTGCTATGGTTTCATATTTAACTCTATTTTATGAATCTAAACAGAAAAAGTATAGGTTTATGGTAGGAAAAATAAGTTACAAGTCGTTTTTGTAAAGGTAGTCATTTCAGTCGAAAGAACGACGTCTAGATGACCATTTTAGAAAACATACTTCCACTTTGAGTTTAACCATAATTTTTGGATATAGTTTCATGTTCATAATAAAAATCATTTTCTCAGAATAACAACTTTTAAATCAAAGTTTATCATAGTTTTTAATTAACTAACCCAAAACAGCCCGCGGTGTTACTACGACGGCGTAAATCCGGTTTTACGGTGTTTTCCGTGTCTCCGGGTTTTAAATCATTAAGTTAGCATATCATATAGATATAGAACATGTGTTTAGTTGATTTTAAAAGTCAAGTTATAAGGATTAACTTTTGTTTGCGAACAAGTTTAGAATTAACTAAACTATGTTCTAGTGATTACAAGTTTAAACCTTCGAATAAGATAGCTTTATATGTATGAATCGAATGATGTTATGAACATCATTACTACCTTAAGTTCCTTGGATAAACCTACTGGAAAATAGAAAAATGGATCTAGCTTCAACGGATCCTTGGATGGCTCGAAGTTCTTGAAGCAGAATCATGACACGAAAACAAGTTCAAGTAAGATCATCACTTGAAATAAGATTGTTATAGTTATAGAAATTGAACCAAAGTTTGAATATGATTATTATCTTGTATTAGAATGATAACCTACTGTAAGAAACAAAGATTTCTTGAGGTTGGATGATCACCTTACAAGATTGGAAGTGAGCTAGCAAACTTGAAAGTATTCTTGATTTTATGTAACTAGAACTTGTAGAATATATGAAGAACACTTAGAACTTGAAGATAGAACTTGAGAGAGATCAATTAGATGAAGAAAATTGAAGAATGAAAGTGTTTGTAGGTGTTTTTGGTCGTTGGTGTATGGACTAGATATAAAGGATATGTAATTTTGTTTTCATGTAAATAAGTCATGAATGATTACTCATATTTTTGTAATTTTATGAGATATTTCATGCTAGTTGCCAAATGATGGTTCCCACATGTGTTAGGTGACTCACATGGGCTGCTAAGAGCTGATCATTGTAGTGTATATACCAATAGTACATACATCTAAAAGCTGTGTAGCGTACGAGTACGAATACGGGTGCATACGAGCAGAATTGTTGATGAAACTGAACGAGGATGTAATTGTAAGCATTTTTGTTAAGTAGAAGTATTTTGATAAGTGTATTGAAGTCTTTCAAAAGTGTATAAATACATATTAAAACACTACATGTATATACATTTTAACTGAGTCGTTAAGTCATCGTTAGTCGTTACATGTAAGTGTTGTTTTGAAACCTTTAGGTTAACGATCTTGTTAAATGTTGTTAACCCAATGTTTATAATATCAAATGAGATTTTAAATTATTATATTATCATGATATTATCATGTATGAATATCTCTTAATATGATATATATACATTAAATGTCTTTACAACGATAATCGTTACATATATGTCTCGTTTAAAAATTATTAAGTTAGTAGTCTTGTTTTTCATATGTAGTTTATTGTTAATATACTTAATGATATGTTTACTTATCATAGTATCATGTTAACTATATATATATCCATATATATGTCATCATATAGTTTTTACAAGTTTTAACGTTCGTGAATCACCGGTCAACTTGGGTGGTCAATTGTCTATATGAAACATATTTCAATTAATCAAGTCTTAACAAGTTTGATTTCTTAACATGTTGGAAACATTTAATCATGTAAATATCAATCTCAATTAATATATATAAACATGGAAAAGTTCGGGTCACTACAGTACCTACCCGTTAAATAAATTTCGTCCCGAAATTTTAAGCTGTTGAAGGTGTTGACGAATCTTCTGGAAATAGATGCGGGTATTTCTTCTTCATCTGATCTTCACGCTCCCAGGTGAACTCGGGTCCTCTACGAGCATTCCATCGAACCTTAACAATTGGTATCTTGTTTTGCTTAAGTCTTTTAACCTCACGATCCATTATTTCGACGGGTTCTTCGATGAATTGAAGTTTTTCGTTGATTTGGATTTCATCTAACGGAATAGTGAGATCTTCTTTAGCAAAACATTTCTTCAAATTCGAGACGTGGAAAGTGTTATGTACAGCCGCGAGTTGTTGAGGTAACTCAAGTCGGTAAGCTACTGGTCCGACACGATCAATAATCTTGAATGGTCCAATATACCTTGGATTTAATTTCCCTCGTTTACCAAATCGAACAACACCTTTCTAAGGTGAAACTTTAAGCATGACCATCTCTCCAATTTCAAATTCTATATCTTTTCTTTTAATGTCAGCGCAGCTCTTTTGTCGACTTTGGGCGGTTTTCAACCGTTGTTGAATTTGGATGATCTTCTCGGTAGTTTCTTGTATAATCTCCGGACCCGTAATCTGTCTATCCCCCACTTCACTCCAACAAATCGGAGACCTGCACTTTCTACCATAAAGTGCTTCAAACGGCGCCATCTCAATGCTTGAATGGTAGCTGTTGTTGTAGGAAAATTCTGCTAATGGTAGATGTTGATCCCAACTGTTTCCGAAATCAATAACACATGCTCGTAGCATGTCTTCAAGCGTTTGTATCGTCCTTTCACTCTGCCCATCAGTTTGTGGATGATAGGCAGTACTCATGTCTAGACGAGTTCCTAATGCTTGCTGTAATGTCTGCCAGAATCTTGAAATAAATCTGCCATCCCTATCAGAGATAATAGAGATTGGTATTCCATGTCTGGAGACGACTTCCTTCAAATACAGTCGTGCTAACTTCTCCATCTTGTCATCTTCTCTTATTGGCAGGAAGTGTGCTGATTTGTTGAGACGATCAACTATTACCCAAATAGTATCAAAACCACTTACAGTCCTTGGCAATTTAGTGATGAAATCCATGGTAATGTTTTCCTATTTCCATTCCGGGATTTCGGGTTGTTGAAGTAGACCTGATGGTTTCTGATGCTCAGCTATGACCTTAGAATACGTCAAACATTCTCCTACGTATTTAGCAACATCGGCTTTCATACCCAGCCACCAAAAATATTTCTTGAGATCCTTGTACATCTTCCCCGTTCCAGGATGTATTGAGTATCTGGTTTTATGAGCTTCTCTAAGTACCATTTCTCTCATATCTCCAAATTTTGGTACCCAAATCCTTTCAGCCCTATACCGGGTTCCGTCTTCCCGAATATTAAGATGCTTCTCCGATCCTTTGGGTATTTCATCCTTTAAATTTCCCTCTTTTAAAACTCCTTGTTGCGCCTCCTTTATTTGAGTAGTAAGGTTATTATGAATCATTATATTCATAGATTTTACTCGAATGGGTTCTCTGTCCTTCCTGCTCAAGGCATCGGCTACCACATTTGCCTTCCCCGGGTGGTAACGAATCTCAAAGTCGTAATCATTCAACAATTCAATCCACCTACGCTGCCTCATATTCAGTTGTTTCTGATTAAATATGTGTTGAAGACTTTTGTGGTCGGTATATATAATACTTTTGACCCCATATAAGTAGTGCCTCCAAGTCTTTAATGCAAAAACAACCGCGCCTAATTCCAAATCATGCGTCGTATAATTTTGTTCGTGAATCTTCAATTGTCTAGACGCATAAGCAATCACCTTCGTTCGTTGCATTAATACACAACCGAGACCTTGCTTTGATGCATCACAATAAATCACAAAATCATCATTCCCTTCAGGCAATGACAATATAGGTGCCGTAGTTAGCTTTTTCTTCAATAACTGAAACGCTTTCTCTTGTTCATCATTCCATTCAAATTTCTTCCCTTTATGCGTTAATGCAGTCAAGGGTTTTGCTATTCTGGAAAAGTCTTGGATGAACCTTCTGTAGTAACCAGCTAGTCCTAAAAACTAGCGTATGTGTTTCGGAGTTTTCGGGGTTTCCCACTTTTCAACAGTTTCTATCTTTGCCGGATCCACCTTAATACCTTCTTTGTTCACTATGTGACCGAGGAATTGAACTTCTTCCAACCAAAATGCACACTTTGAAGACTTAGCGTACAATTCTTCCTTCCTCAATACTTCTAACACCTTTCTCAAATGTTCACCATGTTCTTGGTCATTCTTTGAGTAAATAAGTATGTCATCAATGAAAATAATGACAAACTTGTCAAGGTATGGTCCACACACTCAGTTCATAAGGTCCATGAACACAGCTGGTGCATTAGTTAAACCAAACGGCATGACCATAAACTCATAATGACCGTAACGTGTTCTGAAAGCAGTCTTTGGAATATCATCTTCTTTCACCCGCATTTGATGATACCCGGAACGTAAGTCAATCTTTGAATAAACAGACGAGCCTTGTAGTTGATCAAATAAGTCGTCGATTCTCGGTAGTGGGTAGCGGTTCTTGATGGTAAGTTTGTTCAACTCTCGGTAGTCGATACACAACCTGAATGTACCATCTTTCTTCTTGACAAACAAAACAGGAGCTCCCCACGGTGATGTGCTTGGTCGAATGAAACCACGCTCTAAAAGTTCTTGTAATTGGCTTTGCAGTTCTTTCATCTCGCTGGGTGCGAGTCTGTAAGGAGCACGAGCTATTTGTGCAGCTCCTGGTACAAGATCTATTTGAAATTCAACGGATCGATGTGGGGGTAATCCCGGTAATTTTTTCGGAAATACATCGGGAAATTCTTTTGCGACGGGAACATCATTGATGCTCTTTTCTTCAGTTTGTACTTTCTCGACGTGTGCTAGAACAGCATAGCAACCTTTTCTTATTAGTTTTTGTGCCTTCAAATTACTAATAAGATGTAGCTTCGTGTTGCCCTTTTCTCCGTACACCATTAAGGGTTTTCCTTTTTCTCGTATAATGCGAATTGCATTTTTGTAACAAACGATCTCTGCTTTCACTTCTTTCAACCAGTCCATACCGATTATCACATCAAAACTCCCTAACTCTACTGGTATCAAATCAATCTTAAATGTTTCGCTAACCAGTTTAATTTCTCGATTCCGACATATATTATCTCCTGAAATTAATTTACCATTTGCTAATTCGAGTAAAAATTTACTATCCAAAGGCGTCAATGGACAACTTAATTTAGCACAAAAATCTCTACTCATATAGCTTCTATCCGCACCCGAATCAAATAAAACGTAAGCAGATTTATTGTCAATAAGAAACGTACCCGTAACAAGCTCCGGGTCTTCATGTGCCTCTGCCGCATTAATATTAAAAACTCTTCCGCGGCCTTGTCCATTCGTGTTCTCCTGGTTCGGGCAATTTCTAATAATGTGGCCCGGTTTTCCATATTTATAACAAACTACATTGGCATAACTTGCTCCGACACTACTTGCTCCGCCATTACTCATTCCAACACCATTTGTTCCTTTCGTTCAATTAACCCCTGGTCCGTAGACCTCACACTTCGCCGCGCTATGACCATTTCTTTTACACTTGTTGCAAAATTTGGTGCAGAACCCCGAGTGATACTTTTCACACCTTTGGCATAGCTGCTTCTGATTGTTGTTGTTGTTGTGGTTATTATTGTTGTTGGGATGATTGTTGTAGTTGCTGTTGTTGTTGTTGTTGTTGTTGATGGGCCGTTTGTTGTAGTTACGATTGATGTTGCGATTGTTGGGATAATTGTTGCGATTATTGTTGTAATTGCTGTTGTTGCTGTATTGGTGATTCTTATCACCGTTTTCCTCCCACTTTCTTTTGACTTGCTTCACATTGGCCTCTTCAGCAGTCTGTTCTTTAATTCTTTCTTCAATCTGGTTCACTAGTTTGTGAGCCATTCTACATGCCTGTTGTATGGAGGCGGGCTCGTGTGAACTTATATCTTCTTGGATTCTTTCCGGTAATCCTTTCACAAACGCGTCGATCTTCTCTTCCTCATCTTCGAACGCTCCCTGACACAATAGGCACAATTCTGTGAATCGTCTTTCGTATGTGGTAATATCAAATCCTTGGGTTCGTAACCCTCTAAGTTCTGTCTTGAGCTTATTGACCTCAGTTCTGGGACGGTACTTCTCATTCATCAAGTGCTTGAATGCTGACCACGGTAGTGCGTATCATCATCTTGTCCCACTTGCTCTAGATAGGTATTCCACCATGTTAACACAGAACCTGTGAAGGTATGTGTAGCGTACTTCACTTTGTCCTCTTCAGTACACTTACTTATGGAAAACACCGATTCGACCTTCTCGGTCCACCGTTTCAATCCGATCGGTCCTTCGGTTCCATCAAATTCCAAAGGTTTGCAGGCAGTGAATTCTTTGTAGGTGCATCCTACACGATTTCCTGTACTGCTAGATCCAATGTTATTGTTGGTATGTAGCGCAGCCTGTACTGCGGCTATGTTTGAAGCTAGAAAAGTACGGAATTCCTCTTCATTCATATTTACGGTGTGTCGAGTAGTCGGTGCCATTTCCTTCAAAATAGTCAAATGGAACAAGTTAATCATACAGAATATTAAGAGTAGTTAATAGTATTTCGTAGCATAATATGAACTCATTTATAAAAGCTTTTTCTTCATATTAGCATTTTATAAGTTTAAATTCGGGTAGTACCTACCCGTTAAGTTTATACTTAGTAGCTAATATACAATTCAACTACTACAATTCTATATGAAAAACTGATTATAATAATATTTCGCGTTCAAACTTTTATATAATATTTTACAAACTTACAATACCGCTTATTTTACATAAAGCATGAAATATAGCACACAATAACTTTGATACAAGATAGTTGTGAAGATAATTCTAGCTAGTACACAAGTCGTTCAGCAAAGGCAATAAAGACACGTAATTCATACGTCCAGAAACAAGTCATGCATTCTGGTTTTACTAGGACTACTTCCCATCCTTGGTCTTGTGGAACATAACCGTTATGGCCGTTGATAAGACAGCGTGTTGTAACGTCGTCAAAGGGATGAGGATTACGTAATGTTCAACAGTCCCGTAACAATCTAAAAACCTCATTTCTTACCCCAATTACCGACTCTGTCACTTGTGGGAACGTTTTGTTTAATAGCTGTAGCCCGATGTTCTTTTTCTCACTTTGGTGAGAAGCGAACATTACTAACCCATAAGCATAGCATGCTTCTTTATGTTGCATGTTAGCCGCTTTTTCTAAATCATGAAGTCCTATATTCGGATACATTGAGTCAAAATAATTTCTTAACCCGTTGCGTAAAATAGCATTTGGGTTCCCCGCAATATATGCGTCAAAGTAAACACATCGTAACTTATGGGTTTCCCAATGTGATATCCCCCATCTTTCAAACGAAAGTCTCTTATAAACCAAGACATTCTTGGAACGTTCTTCGAATATCTTACAAACTGATCTCGCCTTAAATAGTTGTGCTGAGGAATTCTGACCGACTCTAGACAAGATTTCATCAATCATGTCTCCGGGTAGGTCTCTTAAAATATTGGGTTGTCTATCCATTTTGTGTTTTTAAACTGTAAAATAGACAAGAGTTAGATTCATAAAAAATACTTATTAATACAAGCAATTTTTACATATATCATAAAGCATAAGCACACTATATTACATATATTACACCACACGAATACAACTATCTTATTCCGACTCGCTCATTTCTTCTTCTTCGGTTTTGGTTCGTTTTGCCAAGTTTCTAGGGATATATGATGTTCCCCTAATACTAGCTGTCGTTTTCCACAACGGTTTAGAAAAACCTGGTGGTTTAGAGGTTCCCGGGTCATTGTTACAACTTAAGGACTTCGGGGGTTGACGATACATATAAAGTTCATCGGGGTTGGAATTAGATTTCTCTATTATTATGCCCTTTCCCTTATTATTTTCTTTTGCCTTTTTAAATTCAGTTGGGGTAATTTCTATAACATCATTGGAATTCTCGTCGGAATCCGATTCATCGGATAATTGGTAATCCTCCCAATATTTTGCTTCCTTGGCAGAAACACCATTGACCATAATTAACCTTGGTCGGTTGGTTGAGGATTTTCTTTTACTTAACCGTTTTATTATTTCCCCCACCGGTTCTATTTCTTCATCCAGTTCCGATTCTTCTTCCGGTTCCGATTCTTCTTCCGGTTCCGACTCTTCTTCCGGTTCCTCTTCGGGAACTTGTGAATCAGTCCACGAATCATTCCAATTTACATTTGACTCTTCATTATTATTAAGTGAGCCAATGGGACTTGTTCTAGAGGTAGACATCTATCACATAATATCAAACGCGTTAAGAGATTAATATATCACATAATATTCACATGTTAAAAATATATAGTTTCCAACAAAATTTGTTAAGCAATCATTTTTCAAGTAAACACGGTCGAAGTCCAGACTCACTAATGCATCCTAAAAAACTCGATAAGACACACTAATGCAAAATTCTGGTTCTCTAAGACCAACGCTCGGATACCAACTGAAATGTCCCGTTCTTATTGATTAAAAACGTTCCATATTAATTGATTTCGTTGCGAGGTTTTGACCTCTATATGAGACGTTTTTTAAAGACTGCATTCATTTTAAAACAATCCATAACCTTTATTTCATCAATAAAGGTTTAAAAAGCTTTACGTAGATTATCAAATAATGATAATCTAAAATATCCTGTTTACACACGACCATTACATAATGGTTTACAATACAAATATGTTACAACAAATTAAGTTTCTTGAATGCAGTTTTTACAAAATATCATACAAGCATGGACTCCAAATCTCGTCCTTATTTAAGTATGCGACAGCGGAAGCTCTTAATAATCACCTGAGAGTAAACATGCTTAAAACGTCAACAAAAATGTTGGTGAGTTATAGGTTTAACCTATATATATCAAATCATAATAATAGACCACAAGATTTCATATTTCAATACACATCCCATACATAGAGATAAAAATCATTCATATGGTGAACACCTGGTAACCGACATTAACAAGATGCATATATAAGAATATCCCCATCATTCCGGGACACCCTTCGGATATGATATAAATTTCGAAGTACTAAAGCATCCGGTACTTTGGATGGGGTTTGTTAGGCCCAATAGATCTATCTTTAGGATTCGCGTCAATTAGGGTGTCTGTTCCCTAATTCTTAGATTACCAGACTTAATAAAAAGGGGCATATTCGATTTCGATAATTCAACTATAGAATGTAGTTTCACGTACTTGTGTCTATTTTGTAAATCATTTATAAAACCTGCATGTATTCTCATCCCAAAAATATTAGATTTTAAAAGTGGGACTATAACTCACTTTCACAGATTTTTACTTCGTCGGGAAGTAAGACTTGGCCACTGGTTGATTCACGAACCTATAACAATATATACATATATATCAAAGTATGTTCAAAATATATTTACAACACTTTTAATATATTTTGATGTTTTAAGTTTATTAAGTCAGCTGTCCTTGTTAGTAACCTACAACTAGTTGTCCACAGTTAGATGTACAGAAATAAATCGATAAATATTATCTTGAATCAATCCACGACCCAGTGTATACGTATCTCAGTATTGATCACAACTCAAACTATATATATTTTGGAATCAACCTCAACCCTGTATAGCTAACTCCAACATTCACATATAGAGTGTCTATGGTTGTTCCGAAATATATATAGATGTGTCGACATGATAGGTCGAAACATTGTATACGTGTCTATGGTATCTCAAGATTACATAATATACAATACAAGTTGATTAAGTTATGGTTGGAATAGATTTGTTACCAATTTTCACGTAGCTAAAATGAGAAAAATTATCCAATCTTGTTTTACCCATAACTTCTTCATTTTAAATCCGTTTTGAGTGAATCAAATTGCTATGGTTTCATATTTAACTCTATTTTATGAATCTAAACAGAAAAAGTATAGGTTTATGGTCGGAAAAATAAGTTACAAGTCGTTTTTGTAAAGGTAGTCATTTCAGTCGAAAGAACGACGTCTAGATGACCATTTTAGAAAACATACTTCCACTTTGAGTTTAACCATAATTTTTGGATATAGTTTCATGTTCATAATAAAAATCATTTTCTCAGAATAACAACTTTTAAATCAAAGTTTATCATAGTTTTTAATTAACTAACCCAAAACAGCCCGCGGTGTTACTACGACGGCGTAAATCCGGTTTTACGGTGATTTCCGTGTCTCCGGGTTTTAAATCATTAAGTTAGCATATCATATAGATATAGAACATGTGTTTAGTTGATTTTAAAAGTCAAGTTAGAAGGATTAACTTTTGTTTGCGAACAAGTTTAGAATTAACTAAACTATGTTCTAGTGATTACAAGTTTAAACCTTCGAATAAGATAGCTTTATATGTATGAATCGAATGATGTTATGAACATCATTACTACCTTAAGTTCCTTGGATAAACCTACTGGAAAATAGAAAAATGGATCTAGCTTCAACGGATCCTTGGATGGCTCGAAGTTCTTGAAGCAGAATCATGACACGAAAACAAGTTCAAGTAAGATCATCACTTGAAATAAGATTGTTATAGTTATAGAAATTGAACCAAAGTTTGAATATGATTATTATCTTGTATTAGAATGATAACCTACTGTAAGAAACAAAGATTTCTTGAGGTTGGATGATCACCTTACAAGATTGGAAGTGAGCTAGCAAACTTGAAAGTATTCTTGATTTTATTTAACTAGAACTTGTAGAATATATGAAGAACACTTAGAACTTGAAGATAGAACTTGAGAGAGATCAATTAGATGAATAAAATTGAAGAATGAAAGTGTTTGTAGGTGTTTTTGGTCGTTGGTGTATGGATTAGATATAAAGGATATGTAATTTTGTTTTCATGTAAATAAGTCATGAATGATTACTCATATTTTTGTAATTTTATGAGATATTTCATGCTAGTTGCCAAATGATGGTTCCCACATGTGTTAGGTGACTCACATGGGCTGCTAAGAGCTGATCATTGTAGTGTATATACCAATAGTACATACATCTAAAAGCTGTGTAGCGTACGAGTACGAATACGGGTGCATATGAGTAGAATTGTTGATGAAACTGAACGAGGATGTAATTGTAAGCATTTTTGTTAAGTAGAAGTATTTTGATAAGTGTATTGAAGTCTTTCAAAAGTGTATAAATACATATTAAAACACTACATTTTAACTGAGTCGTTAAGTCATCGTTAGTCGTTACATGTAAGTGTTGTTTTGAAACCTTTAGGTTAACGATCTTGTTAAATGTTGTTAACCCAATGTTTATAATATCAAATGAGATTTTAAATTATTATATTATCATGATATTATCATGTATGAATATCTCTTAATATGATATATATACATTAAATGTCTTTACAACGATAATCGTTACATATATGTCTCGTTTAAAAATCATTAAGTTAGTAGTCTTGTTTTTACATATGTAGTTCATTGTTAATATACTTAATGATATGTTTACTTATCATAGTATCATGTTAACTATATATATATATCCATATATATGTAATCATATAGTTTTTACAAGTTTTAACGTTCGTGAATCACCGGTCAACTTGGGTGGTCAATTGTCTATATGAAACATATTTCAATTAATCGAGTCTTAACAAGTTTGATTCCTTAACATGTTGGAAACATTTAATCATGTAAATATCAATCTCAATTAATATATATAAACATGGAAAAGTTCGGGTCACTACACGTTTATTCAACATTTATAGGTCTGTATATAGAGAATCGCGTGTGATGTTATTATGTAGTATTGAAATAAATGATCGGGTAGCTACTTTAACCAATCGTACCTTTATTAGATTTTTATTAGGAGGTGAGATGCGCCATATGTCTTTACTAGATATGGCTCAGGCTTTACATATATATACGCCTGAGGAGTTAGCATCTGATGACTGTCAGAGGTTGATAGTTCATGATAGGAGGGTTGATGAGAATTTTGATATGAATGGTGTATGGAGTAGAATGACTAGCCACAGGTTTTTAGCAAACTCGATTACACAGCGAGGTAGGAACAAGGAAAAGCTAAATGAACAGGATTTATTTTACCACATGTGCATTCGAGACCCACAGAGCGCTGTAAGTATACCTTATTGTGTGGGTTATTATCTATCAGCTATGATTATAAGTATGCGGCCTAATAGCATAATATGAGGTGGTATCTTTGTTACATTAATTGCTGAACATCTCGGTGTGGATATAAGTCGGGGGGGGGGGGGGGATTATTAATTGCAGAACCAGAACCCCGTGATAGGATAGATTTATGCGTGTATCATGGTGCTAAGGTTTTAAAGAAATGAAACAACGCTGCAGCACAATATGATGGCAGTCATCCATAGGTCAAGATAGATCAACAGCAAGGTAATGCAGGAGGGGGTAATTAGATGACAGAAATGCAACTTTTTATGGCTCATCATGAGTATGAAATGGCTAGACAATGAGCATTTCAAGATTGGCAGTATCATCAAAACCAAATCATAAGTCATCGTGCACACATAAATGCAAACTACATTGCTACTCCAATGCCCGTATTTCCTCCCTGGACTATACAGACCCGACCACCGTACCCTACATATGACCCAGCTCAAGCATTCTACAACACATACGGCTATGAATGGGATCCCTACTGGCACCATCCTCATCAACCCTGATTTTCTTTTATACTTATTTTTATTTATTTGATAACTTGTAATTTTATACTTTTAATATTTCTTTTGATACTATAATTGTTTTTATAATTTTCTAACTTTTATTATTTGATTTAAATAATTTTTGAATGTGGGGTGATATACCCAACTTCAAAAATATGTATATATATGTTTGTAGTTTATCTCATGTACAAAACAGGGTAAACAACGCATTTTCAAAAGACTGGCATTAAGTTCAACAAAAGCAACTAATTTTGACGACAAAACGAAAAACAAATGTGATGTAACAACAAGACGGAATGAACAAATGATGTGCACCATTTATCATTCAGCAAACAAACGCCAATATGTTTGGAAACTTTGGTAAAATTTAATCATTTTTCTACGCTAATCACCCTCAATAATTTAAATTGTTAATGATTTCTTGCAAATGAGGGCATTGCAAGATCTTAAGTGTGGGAAGGGATTAAATTCTTTCGGATTTTTAAAATTTTTGACTTATACACTTGGTTACTATTAAAAATACTAGTAACGCAGTAGTTGTATTAGAATCTAGTGCTCTCTGATAATAAAGAACAGCCCTAGTCTTATATACTGACTACTCAATTCTAGTAAAATTTTTCAAAATTTTCAATTAAATGAACTCAAAATCATGTTTATACATATTTATGAATGATAAAACTAGGTGTTAATACCGAAATTATTATTACCTCGGAAAGGACATAAATTGAGAAACAACCCAAAATGTTAGAATTCATTTAAAATGGAATAGAGGACAATAAAAAGGCAAAGAAAGGAAAATAAAAGCCAAGTGTGGGAAAAATTTACCAAGTTATTTAAAACACATATCACTTTTTTTGTACAAATAATTGAAAATACTTTTGCTTTAGACTAAACTAATCAGTTTTACTCGATTTATTGTAATGCCTTTGAAAGAAAAGATGGATCTACACGATGAATCAATTCCATCATTAAAAGGAAGTAAAGTCTTCCGAAAAAGAAACGCGCTTCTTGATTTAGGTCAGGAAGTTGTCGACCAGACCAGTTGTAGAGTCTACGAAAAACCTTGAAAAGTTTTCTCGAAAATCAGCTGGAAATCCACGGACCTCAGCATCAAACAGGGTCGCCAAGTGGTCAGACTTATCCTAACCATGAGAGGATCTGTCTCGTAAAATGGGGAGGGCGCCGTGCAAATTATCTTGATAAGACTAATGAATCAGACCCCCAGAAAGGATAATCTCCTTAAAGATAAAAAATCAGCTTTTAAGACTGATATTACTCAATCCTTGAGATTGACTTTAAAGATTGAGAATTACAAACTCATGGAATTCAATAATATCTAAACTCGAGCTTGAACGAGAAAATATTTTGATCAAATTAAAACCGATTTGTTTTCTGAAAACCCATTTTCAATGCGTTCATTACCATTGAACGTAAAATCCTAGGAATTCACCTGGAATTCATTAGGTCACCTGAACCAAATTGGGTGTCAACCGTAAGAACGGTGGTTGCATAGCATGGTCAAAGACATGACCTTGTGCCAGACCAAAAAATTATAGGGTGATCTTTGCTATTTCTCCTACAAAGGATAGTAATTGCATCCGACACGATATATACCATAATCAAAAGCATGTCACGGGACATTGCCTTAACAGTTGCTTGTTCAACACTTTCCTTTACAACCAGACGGTAGTTTACCGAAAGGTAATATACAGAGCAAGTATACTGGACGTGTTGCTTTCCCAATACAAGGTTAGCAAGTGGGTGACACAAAACCGCAAGTTTTGAGCTAAAATTTTCAAATCTGAAACCCACCAAACCCACAAAAATAATTTGCAAACACCGGTGAAGGGTTATTCCGAAAAACTTATCTAGGGTAAAAGCTAGATTGAATTTTCAAAAGATCAAATGTTTTCATAAAGATCCAATTTCCTTAAGGATCTAAATTTTCATAGTCATGTGGGACTGTAAACCACATCGTTACTACCATTGTTCATACCGCCATATAGAAATCACTGATGTACAAAGTGTGAAGAATAAAGAAGTGATTCAAGTATGTTTTTATTTCAAGACTATATTGCTTGAGGACAAGCAACGTTCAAGTGTGAGAATATTTGATAATGCTAAAAACGAACATATATTTCATAGCATTATCTCTCAAGAAAGACAAGCTTTTAGTTGCAATTGTTCTATTTACAAGTAATATTCGTTTAAATAATAAAAGGTGAAGATGAAAGGCAGATTCGACGAATTGAAGACGCAAACGACCAAAAAGCTAAAAAGTACAAATTACAATCAAAGTGGTTCAAATTATTGATGAGAAACATCTCAAATTTACAAGAGTACAAGACGCAAAACACAAAATACAAGATATTAAATTGTACGCAAGGACGTTCGAAAATCCGGAACCGGGATTAGAGTCAACTCTCAACGCTCGACGCAACGGACAAAAAATTACAAGTCAACTATGCTCAAGAATATAATATAATATATAATTAATTATATATATTATTATATATTATATATTTACGCAGCCCACGTTTTGGATCAATATGTGAGCTGTAATCCAGACCTCCGCACTCGCGGAGTTCTGATGTATAAAACAACCGCAGTCGCGGAGATGTATAGGAAAATGTGGGCCTATAAAAGGCAACGAATTCTGCACAACGAAATCACATCTTTTTCTTTCTTCATTCTCTCAACGTATATATATACATACATATATATATATATATATATATATATTTATATATATATATATATATATATATATATATATATATATATATTATAATTTTAATTTTAATTTTAATTTTAATTTTAATAATAAGGGTATGTTAGCGAATGTTGTAAGTGTGTAAGTCGAAATTCTGTCCGTGTAACGCTACGCTATTATTAATCATTGTAAGTTATGTTCAACCTTTTTAAATTAATGTCTCGTAGCTAAGTTATTATTATACTTATTTAAGCCGAAGTAATCGTGATGTTGGGCTAAATATTAAAATTGGGTAATTGGGCTTTGTACCATAATTGGGGTTTGGACAAAAGAACGACACTTGTGGAAATTATACTATGGGCTATTAATGGGCTTTATATTTGTTTAATTAAATGATAGTTTGTTAATTTAATATAAAGATTTACAATTGGACGTACCTATAAATAACCACATACACTCGATCGGACACGATGGGCAGGATATTTATAAGTACTAATAATCGTTCATTTAACCGAATACGGGAATGGATTAATAGTTAATGGACTTATTAAAACAGGGGTGAATTATGTACAAGGACACTTGGCGTAATTGTTAACAAAGTATTAAAACCTTGGGTTACACGCAGTCGATATTCTGGTGTAATTATTAAACAAAGTATTAAGACCTTGTTACAGTTTAAGTCCCCAATTAGTTGAAATATTTGACTTCGGATATAAGGATAATTTGACGAGGACACTCGCACTTTATATTTATGACTGATGGACTGTTATGGACAAAAACCAGACGGACATATTGAATAATCCAGGACAAAGGACAATTAACCCATGGTAATAAACTAAAATCAATACGTCAAACATCATGATTACGAAAGTTTAAATAAGCATAATTCCTTTATTTCATATTTAATTGCACTTTTAATTATCGCACTTTAATTTATTGTCATTTTAATTATCGTACTTTTTAATTATCGCACTTTAATTTATTGTCATTTTATTTATAGCACTTTTATTGCAATTTCATTATCGTTATTTACTTTACGCTTAAAATTAAGTTATATTTATTTTTAATATTTTACATTAGGTTTTAACTGCGACTTAAGTTTTAAAATCGATAAACCGGTCATTAAACGGTAAAAACCCCCTTTTTATAAATACTACTTATATATATATATATTTATATTTATACAAATATAGTTTTTAAAAATATAGCGTTAAACTTGGCTAAGATCCCTGTGGAACGAACCGGACTTACTAAAAACTACACTACTGTACGATTAGGTACACTACCTATAAGTGTTGTAGCAAGGTTTAGGTATATCCACTCTATAAATAAATAAATAACTTGTGTAAAATTGTATCGTATTTAATAGTATTTTGTAGTAAAAATATAACTATTTTGTATACACCTCGCATAACATCAGCTAGTTATATATATGTTTGATTGATTAAATTATCTAATTCAACCATAAGAACCATTGTTATGCTTGCTTAGTTCATTACTTCAATTATATAGATTGCAAACCTACTAATGTGAGTTAACTAGGAAAACAATCTATACTTCAATACACCTAGTAATCTAGACGATTAGATGCATAAACTTAAGTGATTTTGTTATGTGTTTAATTCGATAATTGAATAAGTTCCAAAGCAACATAGTTATGAAATTACCTCAAGTGATTTTCGTAATTTAGGTTTCAGGTGAGTTTAACCGGGTTAGATCTAGTTAGTTAATCAATCTAAATCACCATGTTCTTTCAAAAGATCCATTGTTGTAATCATCCTTATATCCTAGTTCAATTATGTAAGTTATGACTTGGGTTATGTGAGTTTATCAAAGACCATAGCTTATACTTCAACACCTAGTGATCTAGCCACCTATATGTGAGTATAGGATGTTAATTGAACGATATTTAGGATATACAATCATGTAGTTTACTTAGAGTGATCTTAGTAAACTAGGTTTTATGTGAATTCAACCACGAAAGAATCTTGTTGATTAAACATAGCTCTTAAGTTTATAGAAATTGTGAAATTGATATAAACTGCTCTATTGTAACTATCACATAACGGTTTTAATTATAAAAGAACAATCCCTGTCATTTATCAAGCATAGAAGTAAACACCGCATTCTCATTCTTGTTATTCATTATATTTATTTACTGTTTCGTTTAACGAAAATACAACTTCAAACACAAACCCCTTTTTAGAATAATTAATCGTTGTAAAATCCTTAAAACAAACTTCTCCCTGTGGATCGAACTGGTCAATTTACTTGCTAGTTACTGCATGATCGGGTTTTAGTTGCCTGTATTATGTGTTAATTATTAAGCATATTGTCTACATTTTAAAGGTTACGTCTTAACACATCAACTTTTTGGCGCCGCTGATGCACCGCATCTGTATCTGAATGTGGTAGTCTGCCTATTTTTTTTGCAGAAATACGGGAGTTTATCAATTTTACTCATTTTTTCACCTACAACTCCGAACTTCATCTCATTTTCTCTCAAGGATTGCATCTCTAAACACTAAATCAACCGATTAAACCCATCTTTGAGCATCTAATCCATCTATCAACATGAAAAAGGTAAGATTAATCTTCATTTCTTCATGGTTCTTGTGTTCTTTATTCTCAAATTCGGATTTAGCTTGTTCTAAGTGTGGGGATGTTTAAATCTTCATGTTTTGGTCATTATATGCTTGTATTGTTGTTACTAATCCTTATTCATGCTCGAATTTCATGATTAATTGCTCAAAAATTTACTTTAGAAATTAGGGTTCTTCATGAATTTGGGGATTTCGAAAGAATGACCATTACTTATTTAAATTGGGATGTTTTAGAGTTCAATTACTAGTATACATTAGCAAATCCGCATGAACCTTAGTTGAATTACACGATTACACAAATTATTGAATTTTAGGGTTCTTAAATTGGGGATTTTGACTTTTGTTGACTAGTAAGTGATCTAAGTGGAATTAAAGCAATTCATTGATTATGCTAAACTCATACACGCCTTAACTTAGTGTTTGTTCGAATTGAAAAGTTTTATTTGCAGAAGTTAAGGATTGTATGCTTAGGCTTTTTGATGAAATTGTATACTTGAGTCGACTCTAGTGTCTAAATGTATGATAACCATTGATTGCATATTGTTTGACATGCTTATTGATGAATGCTAATGGTTTCATATACTTGTTTTGGTAAAACTAATTATGCTAGATATGATTGAACTTATGAAGTGATAAAGATTATGAGTCATACTAGTACATGTTTGTTAAAAGTGAGATAAGTACATCCATGATAGAATTATGTTTGACATGAGAGTTTGTGTAATGCGTACTATATAATATGTTCTACATGGCTTTGACTTGTGCTATATGAAAGATGTTTTGAATTTCTTTAACGCTAATCAACTTGGTTTGTTGTTTTGTTCGTTTGGTTTTGTTGTGTTTTTATGTAGACTAGAGCATCATCATCAAGATCAAAGAAGCAAAAAGGCCCGGCAATTATAGATCTGGAAACAAGTGAGGAAGAAAATGCTGTTGAAGAAGAAGAAATGGATATTGACAACCAACAATTAAATGTCAGTGGATTAACCACTCTGGATCCATGGATCAACGCGGTTTTGAGGCATCCGAAATATCATGAACGGATGAAGACACTTTTGTACAAAGACGTATACCCGGGTAAATATATCGATTGGACACCATTAGAAGAAGCCGGTGAATATCAAAATTTTTGTAACCTTTTCCGAGTATTGAAATGTCCCGTTCTTATTGATTAAAAACGTTCCATATTAATTGATTTCGTTGCGAGGTTTTGACCTCTATATGAGACGTTTTTCAAAGACTGCATTCATTTTTAAAACAAACCATAACCTTTATTTCATAGATAAAGGTTTTAAAAAGCTTTACGTAGATTATCAAATAATGATAATCTAAAATATCCTGTTTACACACGACCATTACATAATGGTTTACAATACAAATATGTTACAACAAAATAAGTTTCTTGAATGCAGTTTTTACACAATATCATACAAGCATGGACTCCAAATCTCGTCCTTATTTAAGTATGCGACATCGGAAGCTCTTAATAATCACCTGAGAATAAACATGCTTAAAACGTCAACAAAAATGTTGGTGAGTTATAGGTTTAACCTATATATATATCAAATCATAATAATAGACCACAAGATTTCATATTTCAATACACATCCCATACATAGAGATAAAAATCATTCATATGGTGAACACCTGGTAACCGACATTAACAAGATGCATATATAAGAATATCCCCATCATTCCGGGACACCCTTCGGATATGATATAAATTTCGAAGTACTAAAGCATCCGATACTTTGGATGGGGTTCGTTAGGCCCAATAGATCTATCTTTAGGATTCGCGTCAATTAGGGTGTCTGTTCCCTAATTCTTAGATTACCAGACTTAATAAAAAGGGGCATATTCGATTTCGATAATTCAACCATAGAATGTAGTTTCACGTACTTGTGTCTATTTTGTAAATCATTTATAAAACCTGCATGTATTCTCATCCCAAAAATATTAGATTTTAAAAGTGGGACTATAACTCACTTTCACAGATTTTTACTTCGTTGGGAAGTAAGACTTGGCCACTGGTTGATTCACAAACCTATAACAATATATACATATATATCAAAGTATGTTCAAAATATATTTACAACACTTTTAATATATTTTGATGTTTTAAGTTTATTAAGTCAGCTGTCCTCATTAGTAACCTACAACTAGTTGTCCACAGTTAGATGTACAGAAATAAATCGATAAATATTATCTTGAATCAATCCACGACCCAGTGTATACGTATCTCAGTATTGATCACAACTCAAACTATATATATTTTGGAATCAACCTCAACCCTGTATAGCTAACTCCAACATTCACATATAGAGTGTCTATGGTTGTTCCGAAATATATATAGATGTGTCGACATGATAGGTCGAAACATTGTATACGTGTCTATGGTATCTCAAGATTACATAATATACAATACAAGTTGATTAAGTTATGGTTGGAATAGATTTGTTACCAATTTTCACGTAGCTAAAATGAGAAAAATTATCCAATCTTGTTTTACCCATAACTTCTTCATTTTAAATCCGTTTTGAGTGAATCAAATTGATATGGTTTCATATTGAACTCTATTTTATGAATCTAAACAGAAAAAGTATAGGTTTATAGTCGGAAAAATAAGTTACAAGTCGTTTTTGTAAAGGTAGTCATTTCAGTCGAAAGAACGACGTCTAGATGACCATTTTAGAAAACATACTTCCACTTTGAGTTTAACCATAATTTTTGGATATAGTTTCATGTTCATAATAAAAATCATTTTCTCAGAATAACAACTTTTAAATCAAAGTTTATCATAGTTTTTAATTAACTAACCCAAAACAGCCCGCGGTGTTACTACGACGGCGTAAATCCGGTTTTACGGTGTTTTTCGTGTTTCCAGGTTTTAAATCATTAAGTTAGCATATCATATAGATATAGAACATGTGTTTAGTTGATTTTAAAAGTCAAGTTAGAAGGATTAACTTTTGTTTGCGAACAAGTTTAGAATTAACTAAACTATGTTCTAGTGATTACAAGTTTAAACCTTCGAATAAGATAGCTTTATATGTATGAATCGAATGATGTTATGAACATCATTACTACCTTAAGTTCCTTGGATAAACCTACTGGAAAAGAGAAAAATGGATCTAGCTTCAATGGATCCTTGGATGGCTCGAAGTTCTTGAAGCAGAATCATGACACGAAAACAAGTTCAAGTAAGATCATCACTTGAAATAAGATTGTTATAGTTATAGAAATTGAACCAAAGTTTGAATATGATTATTACCTTGTATTAGAATGATAACCTACTGTAAGAAACAAAGATTTCTTGAGGTTGGATGATCACCTTACAAGATTGGAAGTGAGCTAGCAAACTTGAAAGTATTCTTGATTTTATGAAACTAGAACTTTTGGAATTTATGAAGAACACTTAGAACTTGAAGATAGAACTTGAGAGAGATCAATTAGATGAAGAAAATTGAAGAATGAAAGTGTTTGTAGGTGTTTTTGGTCGTTGGTGTATGGATTAGATATAAAGGATATGTAATTTTGTTTTCATGTAAATAAGTCATGAATGATTACTCATATTTTTGTAATTTTATGAGATATTTCATGCTAGTTGCCAAATGATGGTTCCCACATGTGTTAGGTGACTCACATGGGCTGCTAAGAGCTGATCATTGGAGTGTATATACCAATAGTACATACATCTAAAAGCTGTGTATTGTACGAGTACGAATACGGGTGCATACGAGTAGAATTGTTGATGAAACTGAACGAGGATGTAATTGTAAGCATTTTTGTTAAGTAGAAGTATTTTGATAAGTGTCTTGAAGTCTTTCAAAAGTGTATGAATACATATTAAAACACTACATGTATATATATTTTAACTGAGTCGTTAAGTCATCGTTAGTCGTTACATGTAAATGTTGTTTTGAAACCTTTAGGTTAACGATCTTGTTAAATGTTGGTAACCCAATGTTTATAATATCAAAAGAGATTTTAAATTATTATATTATCATGATATTATGATGTACGAATATCTCTTAATATGATATATATACATTAAATGTCGTTACAATGATAATCGTTACATATATGTCTCGTTTCAAAATCATTAAGTTAGTAGTCTTGTTTTTACATATGTAGTTCATTGTTAATATAATTAATGATATGTTTACTTATCATAATATCATTTTAACTATATATATAACCATATATGTCATCATATAGTTTTTACAAGTTTTAACGTTCGTGAATCACCGGTCAACTTGGGTGGTCAATTGTCTATATGAAACCTATTTCAATTAATCAAGTCTTAACAAGTTTGATTGCTTAACATGTTGGAAACATTTAATCTTGTAAATATTAATCTCAATTAATATATATAAACATGGAAAAGTTCGGGTCACTACAGTACCTACCCGTTAAATAAATTTCGTCCCGAAATTTTAAGCTGTTGAAGGTGTTGACGAATCTTCTGGAAATAGATGCGGGTATTTCTTCTTCATCTGATCTTCACGCTCCCAGGTGAACTCAGGTCCTCTACGAGCATTCCATCGAACCTTAACAATTGGTATCTTGTTTTGCTTAAGTCTTTTAACCTCACGATCCATTATTTCGACGGGTTCTTCGATGAATTGAAGTTTTTCGTTGATTTGGATTTCATCTAACGGAATAGTGAGATCTTCTTTAGCAAAACATTTCTTCAAATTCGAGACGTGGAAAGTGTTATGTACAGCCGCGAGTTGTTGAGGTAACTCAAGTCGGTAAGCTACTGGTCCGACACGATCAATAATCTTGAATGGTCCAATATACCTTGGATTTAATTTCCCTCGTTTACCAAATCGAACAACGCCTTTCCAAGGTGCAACTTTAAGCATGACCATCTCTCCAATTTCAAATTCTATATCTTTTCTTTTAATGTCAGCGTAGTTCTTTTGTCGACTTTGAGCGGTTTTCAACCGTTGTTGAATTTGGATGATCTTCTCGGTAGTTTCTTGTATAATCTCCGGACCCGTAATCTGTCTATCCCCCACTTCACTCCAACAAATCGGAGACCTGCACTTTCTACCATAAAGTGCTTCAAACGGCGCCATCTCAATGCTTGAATGGTAGCTGTTGTTGTAGGAAAATTCTGCTAACGGTAGATGTCGATCCCAACTGTTTCCGAAATCAATAACACATGCTCGTAGCATGTCTTCAAGTGTTTGTATCGTCCTTTCGCTCTGCCCATCAGTTTGTGGATGATAGGCAGTACTCATGTCTAAACGAGTTCCTAATGCTTGCTGTAATGTCTGCCAGAATCTTGAAATAAATCTGCCATCCCTATCAGAGATAATAGAGATTGGTATTCCATGTCTGGAGACGACTTCCTTCAAATACAGTCGTGCTAACTTCTCCATCTTGTCATCTTCTCTTATTGGCAGGAAGTGTGCTGATTTGGTGAGACGATCAACTATTACCCAAATAGTATCAAAACTACTTGCAGTCCTTGGCAATTTAGTGATGAAATCCATGGTAATGTTTTCCCATTTCCATTCTGGGATTTCGGGTTATTGAAGTAGACCTGATGGTTTCTGATGTTCAGCTTTGACCTTAGAACACGTCAAACATTCTCCTACATATTTAGCAATATCGGCTTTCATACCTGGCCACCAAAAATGTTTCTTAATGTGACGACCCGTCCTTATCCACCTGGACGAAGTCATCAACATTTAGTCCCATTGCGATGATCGACACCAAGTAATGTCCTTAAAATGAGCAAATGCACAGCGGAAGACTTAATTCGTACCTGAGAATAAACATACTTAAAAGTGTCAACCAAAAGGTTGGTGAGTTCATAGGTTTATCATAACAATCTTTTCAATATATTAATAGACCACAAGATTTCATTATTTATAAACATAATACACTCGCAAGTGTATGTAAAGCATTCTAAGTGGTTGAGCACTTGGTAACCATACTTAACATTTAATCACGTCGCATATTCCCTTTATTATGAAATCTCACTACACCGTACCAAGTGTAGTCACCGAAACGAAGTACTGTGCAACCGTTGAATACTGGTCGTCCAGTCCGGTTGGGGTTGTCAGGCCCGATAGATCTATCAACAGGATTCGCGTTTACAATACCCATGTAAATATTAGTTACCAAGCTACAGGGAAGTATGCCAGTGGTACAACTCAACGTAGAATATATTTTTAAGTACTTGTGTCTATTTCGTAAACATTTATAAAAGCAGCGCATGTATTCTCAGCCCAAAAATATATATTGCAAAAGCAATTAAAAAGGGAGCAAATGAAACTCACCATACTGTATTTTGTAGTAAAAATACATATGACGACATTTAACAAGTGTAGGGTTGACCTCAGATTCACGATCCTCAAGAATAAGTTCCAAATAAAAAGCACCATTGCCTTGGCTTGAACCCTCGACCTCTCGTTTACACAGAAACACACTTGACTGTTTTCTTTCTGACTTGAGTTATAAACTAATTCCTATAAACCATCATCTTTGTCGAACTCTTTGGCCCAACAGTAATTTTTCATAACCCAATTATGCAAGCCCACTACTATATATTTCCATCAGCCTAATCCACCAATTCATGGCCTAAAAGAAACAACCCTAGTTTGTTACACAAAACCTGTGTTTGGTTATTAAGGAAAACGACTAGCAGCATCAACAGGATAATTAAACAATTTCATCAAAGTCTTCGGTTGTATACAACACTTCACTCATCCGTTTATCATGCTTAAATTTGATCATCAATGATTCATTACTCTATAATATCTTGGTCCACAATCATGCTTCTATCACCTCTTTTCTTTTACGTTTTAAAATTTCATCACGTCCCACATCTTAAATACTTAACCTCTTATTTATTTGGAATCGACCCTACAACATGATTTCCAAATTGCATATTGTAGACTTATCCAACCCTACCTTCCACTTGCTTCTAGCTTTTAATAATTTTTGTTGGCCCAACTCTTCTGTTTCACGATTTAAAAAAAGAAAAAAAAATTGATACAACTCATGTTTACGTATCATGTGGGGTTATAAGCCACCAATTGGAATTATAATAATAGTGTGTGGAAATATTTTGGTGGTTGTGGGGTGAGTATAAAGGAAAATAGAAGAGCAAATATATGTAATATCCTTTCGTCTTTTTTTTACCACTTCCTTTATTACTTCATCAACTACACGTATTCAATATCTAGTTCAATGCTTATTATCATTTTAATTGTCATCGTTGATCAAAACACAAGGAGAAACACAGTAGCTCGTGAATTTATAGAAAAGAGAGAGAAGAGAGAAAAATGGTGGGGATGGTGTCCGGTTGAGTAGGAACAAAACAAGAGAAGGGTTCCTGGGTTTGTGTTTAGTTGAAACAGGAAAATAGAAGTAGGCAGTTGTTATGGTTCGGTTTGGTGGGTTGAGAGTGGTGTCAGTTTACGATTGTTATTAAAACAGAAGCAAGTAATAGCATAGTAGCAATGATGGTGTGCTTGTAGGTGGGTGTCGTTACAGGGTGATGTTCAAAGGTGAGGTTTTGGTATTGTGACTGTTGAACAAGAATGAAAGAAGATACAGAATACGCAAAAAGTAGCACTAAAGCATGGAAGATGATGGCGTTTTGGGTTTGTAATCGAATTTAAAAGGTGGTGGATTACGGCTGTGATGGTGGTTGGCGGTTATGAGATTAAGGTGGTGATGAGATGATCGTCGGTTGTGGTGGCTAATGGTGGCATGGTGGAAGATGATTGATGGTGTAAAAAAAATAAAATAAAAAAAATAAATGACGGTATTATCGGTTGCAAAGAAAACACAAAAATAATAATGGAATAAGGGTAAATGGAGTTATTTTATATATCTGTTTGATTTTTGAGTACATTGAATATTAGCAGCTATATATAACCGAATATCATGGAGTTAACCGAATAATTTATGCAGTATCATTTGTTGTTATCCTGGGATAATGGTCGACAGCTTCTGCCTTCCACATACATGAAAACAAAATACAGAAAATTTTTGATAGAGATGGCTATTACATCGGATTCCATAAAATTAACAAATCTTGTTTAATTTAAATTGATATTGCATAGTTACCAGTTGGCATGTGATCTAGTATATCCATAGGAAATTAATTATCTAACTACTATATTATTTTGATTTAAAAAAAATAAAGTGGTAGATATATGTCCATTTATAAATATCGATATGCATATATGAAACAACAATAGCAATATTCTAATGTATCAAGTTGTTGGCAAAAAAAAAAAAACATATAATATTTAAAAAGTAGACAAGTGAATCATCGAGAACAGTCGAAGGGTAATTGTATATATGAAAACAATTCAAAATTTTTGAGACTAATCCTAACAGACTTGGCTTATCTTGTCAAAAATTATGAAATCGTATTGTGAGTTTGGTTCAAAATTAGTCGAAATTTTCCGGGTCGTGACAGTACCTACCCGTTAAAAAAAATTTCGTCCTGAAATTTGATTGAGGTTGTCATGGCTAACAATAAGAATGTTTTCATGACGAATATGAGTTGATTAATAGAGTTTTATCAACATTGAGTAATATTGATAAAATAATTCGATTACTCGAAGCGTACGAGTGAAGCTATCACAGAAGAGTGAATTGAAGTAAATAGAGGTTCGTCTTAACTTTTGACGTAGTCACTGTTGAATTTAGAAAATAAGGTGCGTCTAATCTTTTGACGTTGTGTTGGTTGAATTTCCGAAATTCAAGGAATTAAGGAAATCTTCGAAATCTAAATAAGATCTGAGTTTTCGGAATTTCAGGAAATTAGGATCTTTGTAATTAAATGTGGTCAATTGTCTCGATTGCTACGTCTGATATTTTTATTATAAATTAAACCCTTCCGTTCCGTTATTTTCATCACTCATATACTTTCTTTCTTAATTCTTACTTCTAAAAGATTGTGGAAATGCTTCATCCTGTTCTAATTCTTGATATTTTCTTAATTATCATTTCTGTCATCCTTCTTTTTAATCTTCCACCAGAAAAAAAAAATCTGTTTACTTCTACTATTACCTTGGGGTGATACTATTCTTAATTCTACCGTGTATTTATATTGCTATTCATATTAATGTACACGGTTTGTGATTTCTGTGTTGTTATTGGACTTTATATTTTCTCTTATATTTTGAAGCTCTATGCTTTTGTTTTCTCTTCCCGACTTCAAGTCAAGCGAATAATGGTCCAAAATTTGTAGATATAGAGTTTCAAATGACCATAATGTTCTAAGCAGAAAGGATCATAATAGTACGATTTGATTTGGTAAATTACCAGAATTACCAAGGATAGAACTATCAAGAATATATTTTCTTGATATGTTCGAAGGTTAAGTAGAATGAAAGAGTTATGTAACATGGCACATGATGATGGTATGATCTACTGTGAATCATCATGTTCCATTAGAAACTCAGCATTACTTACCGTAAAATAATCACGTTGGCCAAGCGTCATTATATTATATTAACCCATGCTTCAATTCCCAACACTTCTCCACAATTCATTCATAATTTATACTTAGATTTTACAAAAGTTTCCAATATAATGGAATACTGAAAACATGAAGAGGTGGATAATTCGGACAAGAATATTTATGAAGATATCCTCAGAAATATCGGAGATATTTATGATGATATTTTGGAATTTCTAAGTTCGAAGGTTGATAAGGAAAAATTTTCCGCAAGATTTTAACGTGGGTATGGAGCAAGATATTCTCTAAAGATTTCATCGGATTCAGATTTACCTGAATTTTTTGAATATAGGGTTTGGACCTTGTATTTGTTCTTTGTTTCCTTCATGGTTAGCTCAACCCGTTTTTCAGTACCAAATTTTCTATCGAGCGTTCCTAACATTCCCTTTTTATCATCAAACTTTTGGTCGTTTAGACCATCTACAATTTTTCTGTTTCCTCTGCATTTAATGCAGCCATATCTGGATCATCGGTTATCATTTCGAGGTGTTTTCAGAAGAATTGTGTTTTTAGATGATTAAACGCTAATGGTAATATGGTGGAATATGAAAGGTTCTCCGGTAACAATAAAAGAGCACGCATATGTTTCAAAGTTATAATAAGGTTGTTTCGAACGAAAAGTCGAAATTGACTTGATGGAGCTGTGACAAAATTTGCTAATTTGAAAAGGGATTGCAAAGTGATTTTCGGTAGTAACATCGCCAAAGGAGCTAACGCATATACGTGTTAAACCTTTACTCAGGTTCCACGAGTTTTTCAGGTGCATAACTATATGCATAAATCTTTTCTTCCGTAGATGAAGTGCGGTTGGTTCATCTTCTCGATTGAGGTATTTTCAAGAATCATGGAAGGTTCGAACGCAGATTGTAATCGTCAAGATACAAATGGGGTTTAAGATGAAATCAAGTGGCAAACTTGAAGAAATGTTTAGTTTCATATGTTATAATCAATATTTTAATTCATTTTAATTGTCCAATATTATTAGTTCACAGTCGATAGTCCACAGTTAACAGTCCAATAATTCATATATAGTTTAATATATAATATTCGAATTAATTAATACGTTTCGTGACCCGTATACGTCTCAGACTCGATCACAACTCAAACTATATATATTATTGTAGAATCAACCTCAACCCTGTATAGCTAACTCCCGCATTACTGCATATAGAGTGTCTATGGTTATTCCAAATAATATATATAGATGCGTCGATATGATATGTCAAAACCTTTTATACGTGTCCCGATATTTAAAGTGCGTAAAAGTAAATAACAGAAATTAAATGACGATAAATAAAATTGCGAGAATGTAAATTGCGAGAATGTAAATTGCGATAATGTAAATTGCGATAATTAAATTGCGAAAAATAAAATGTAGCCAGTTAGCTAGGAACAGTTAGCTAGGAACAGTTAACGTGGATTCTTAACAATATTTCAACTAGTTAATTCGTTTGTTTCTAACAAATTTTATTTTGTCCGATGTTTTCTTCATTATGCCACTTGTTGGATTCTGATAGGTAAAAATCCAAATATGAAATTGAATTTGAATGAAAATAGTTGTTCTTTGGTGAATGGATACGTATATGTACGGACTTGAGCAGTATTGTTAATGACTGCTAAATCAGAACTGAAGAGTGTACAGTGTAACTTATTAATGTGAAATCTAAATATTTCTCGGGTATTACCTACCCGTTAAAATATTTTCACGATTAACAGTTTGTACAAAAGAATTTTTAATTACAATCTTTATGAAAATATACATACATGTATATTTTCTTCAGATGTAATCATGGATTTAATGAGTCAATAAGATATTAAACTCATTTGATTTATCGTTTGTACTAGATTACATAATCTCTAAAACTTTAGAAATTACATAATCGCCATGTCGAGCAAAGATAATCGATGTAGAACGATATGTAGAACGAAGATAAAGTAGATAGAACGATACGTAGAATGATGATTATGCTCAAGGTACAGAATGAGATGTTGAGGCATGTGATGTTGAAACTTGGGTTGTTGGTGGTACTGTTGGTGCTGGTGATGTTGCTGAAGCTGGTAGGTTCTGCACCATATTCTCCAAAGCTACTACTCGAGCGCAAAGCTCGTTGACTTCTTCTATTACTCCGGGATGATTGGCGGTCGAAACGAGCGGATGAATAAGGTTTAGAATTTAAAAAAAATATAATCGTGTTGAGATATTCGGGAAATGAGGGTGAAAATGGTGTTTTGGATTGATTCGTCGGTAAGTGATTCAGGTTCTTCGCCAAAAGGTGAATTCGGTTGGTGGAAGGGATCGCCTTCTTCTCGTCTCCATTGGTTAAGTCGACTACGAACCCATCAGATAAATTGAGGATGGCTGATTGATTGATTCATTCTGGTGACGCTGCTTTCGGAGCTGGAGTGGGACTCCATATCGGAATCTGAGGGGCTTGAACTAGTGGTGAGTTCCATTTTGCTCGGTTAGATAAAGAGTTTTTGGTATGAAATGAATTTCGGATATCGAATGATATTCTAATTACATAGAATATCTATGTATAGTACAGAAGATCTTGTAGATTACGGAGAGAATTAAGAAAACATGTCAGATAAAGTCTACAGTAATAGATTCGCTAAGATATGAATTTATCTGTACACTATCTATCAAATAAGTGCAGGAAGTCGTGTCTAGACTTAGGAATAATAAGCAGGTAATTTTCCACTAGGAATGATAAACAATACTTATAATATGCAGCTAAGGTCAAAGTCCAGACTCGCTAATGTATCCTAACAACTATCAGTTAGCACACTAACGCAAGACCTGGTTCACTAGGACCAACGCTCTGATACCACCTGTGACGACCCGTCCTTATCCACCTGGACGAAGTCATCAACATTTAGTCCCATTGCGATGATCGACACCAAGTAATGTCCTTAAAATGAGCAAATGCACAGCGGAAGACTTAATTCGTACCTGAGAATAAACATACTTAAAAGTGTCAACCAAAAGGTTGGTGAGTTCATAGGTTTATCATAACAATCTTTTCAATATATTAATAGACCACAAGTTTTCATTATTTATAAACATAATACACTCGCAAGTGTATGTAAAGCATTCTAAGTGGTTGAGCACTTGGTAACCATACTTAACATTTAATCACGTCGCATATTCCCTTTATTATGAAATCTCACTACACCGTACCAAGTGTAGTCACCGAAACGAAGTACTGTGCAACCGTTGAATACTGGTCGTCCAGTCCGGTTGGGGTTGTCAGGCCCGATAGATCTATCAACAGGATTCGCGTTTACAATACCCATGTAAATATTAGTTACCAAGCTACAGGGAAGTATGCCAGTGGTACAACTCAACGTAGAATATATTTTTAAGTACTTGTGTCTATTTCGTAAACATTTATAAAAGCAGCGCATGTATTCTCAGCCCAAAAATATATATTGCAAAAGCAATTAAAAAGGGAGCAAATGAAACTCACCATACTGTATTTTGTAGTAAAAATACATATGACGACATTTAACAAGTGTAGGGTTGACCTCAGATTCACGATCCTCAAGAATAAGTTCCAAATAAAAAGCACCATTGCCTTGGCTTGAACCCTCGACCTCTCGTTTACACAGAAACACACTTGACTGTTTTCTTTCTGACTTGAGTTATAAACTAATTCCTATAAACCATCATCTTTGTCGAACTCTTTGGCCCAACAGTAATTTTTCATAACCCAATTATGCAAGCCCACTACTATATATTTCCATCAGCCTAATCCACCAATTCATGGCCTGAAAGAAACAACCCTAGTTTGTTACACAAAACCTGTGTTTGGTTATTAAGGAAAACGACTAGCAGCATCAACAGGATAATTAAACAATTTCATCAAAGTCTTCGGTTGTATACAACACTTCACTCATCCGTTTATCATGCTTAAATTTGATCATCAATGATTCATTACTCTATAATATCTTGGTCCACAATCATGCTTCTATCACCTCTTTTCTTTTACGTTTTAAAATTTCATCACGTCCCACATCTTAAATACTTAACCTCTTATTTATTTGGAATCGACCCTACAACATGATTTCCAAATTGCATATTGTAGACTTATCCAACCCTACCTTCCACTTGCTTCTAGCTTTTAATAATTTTTGTTGGCCCAACTCTTCTGTTTCACGATTTAAAAAAAGAAAAAAAAATTGATACAACTCATGTTTACGTATCATGTGGGGTTATAAGCCACCAATTGGAATTATAATAATAGTGTGTGGAAATATTTTGGTGGTTGTGGGGTGAGTATAAAGGAAAATAGAAGAGCAAATATATGTAATATCCTTTCGTCTTTTTTTTACCACTTCCTTTATTACTTCATCAACTACACGTATTCAATATCTAGTTCAATGCTTATTATCATTTTAATTGTCATCGTTGATCAAAACACAAGGAGAAACACAGTAGCTCGTGAATTTATAGAAAAGAGAGAGAAGAGAGAAAAATGGTGGGGATGGTGTCCGGTTGAGTAGGAACAAAACAAGAGAAGGGTTCCTGGGTTTGTGTTTAGTTGAAACAGGAAAATAGAAGTAGGCAGTTGTTATGGTTCGGTTTGGTGGGTTGAGAGTGGTGTCAGTTTACGATTGTTATTAAAACAGAAGCAAGTAATAGCATAGTAGCAATGATGGTGTGCTTGTAGGTGGGTGTCGTTACAGGGTGATGTTCAAAGGTGAGGTTTTGGTATTGTGGCTGTTGAACAAGAATGAAAGAAGATACAGAATACGCAAAAAGTAGCACTAAAGCATGGAAGATGATGGCGTTTTGGGTTTGTAATCGAATTTAAAAGGTGGTGGATTACGGCTGTGATGGTGGTTGGCGGTTATGAGATTAAGGTGGTGATGAGATGATCGTCGGTTGTGGTGGCTAATGGTGGCATGGTGGAAGATGATTGATGGTGTAAAAAAAATAAAATAAAAAAAATAAATGACGGTATTATCGGTTGCAAAGAAAACACAAAAATAATAATGGAATAAGGGTAAATGGAGTTATTTTATATATCTGTTTGATTTTTGAGTACATTGAATATTAGCAGCTATATATAACCGAATATCATGGAGTTAACCGAATAATTTATGCAGTATCATTTGTTGTTATCCTGGGATAATGGTCGACAGCTTCTGCCTTCCACATACATGAAAACAAAATACAGAAATTTTTTGATAGAGATGGCTATTACATCGGATTCCATAAAATTAACAAATCTTGTTTAATTTAAATTGATATTGCATAGTTACCAGTTGGCATGTGATCTAGTATATCCATAGGAAATTAATTATCTAACTACTATATTATTTTGATTTAAAAAAAATAAAGTGGTAGATATATGTCCATTTATAAATATCGATATGCATATATGAAACAACAATAGCAATATTCTAATGTATCAAGTTGTTGGCAAAAAAAAAACATATAATATTTAAAAAGTAGACAAGTGAATCATCGAGAACAGTCGAAGGGTAATTGTATATATGAAAACAATTCAAAATTTTTGAGACTAATCCTAACAGACTTGGCTTATCTTGTCAAAAATTATGAAATCGTATTGTGAGTTTGGTTCAAAATTAGTCGAAATTTTCCGGGTCGTGACACTTAAGATCCTTGTACATCTTCCCCGTTCCAGGATGTATTGAGTATCTGGTTTTATGAGCTTCTCTAAGTACCATTTCTCTCATATCTCCAAATTTTGGTCCCAAATTCTTTCAGCCCTATACCGGGTTCCGTCTTCTCGAATATTAAGATGCTTCTCCGATCCTTTGGGTATTTCATCCTTTAAATTTCCCTCTTTTAAAACTCCTTGTTGCGCCTCCTTTATTTGAGTAGTAAGGTTAGTGTGAATCATTATATTCATAGATTTTACTCGAATGGGTTCTCTGTCCTTTCTGCTCAAGGCGTCGGCTACCACATTTGCCTTTCCCGGGTGGTAACAAATCTCAAAGTCGTAATCATTCAACAATTCAATCCACCTACGCTGCCTCATATTCAGTTGTTTCTGATTAAATATGTGTTGAAGACTTTTGTGGTCGGTATATATAATACTTTTGACCCCATATAAGTAGTGCCTCCAAGTCTTTAATGCAAAAACAACCGCGCCTAATTCCAAATCATGCGTCGTATAATTTTGCTCGTGAATCTTCAATTGTCTAGACGCATAAGCAATCACCTTCGTTCGTTGCATTAATACACAACCGAGACCTTGCTTTGATGCGTCACAATAAATCACAAAATCATCATTCCCTTCAGGCAATGACAATATAGGTGCCGTAGTTAGCTTTTTCTTCAATAATTGAAACGCCTTCTCTTGTTCATCCTTCCATTCAAATTTCTTCCCTTTATGCGTTAATGCAGTCAAGGGTTTTGCTATTTTGGAGAAATCTTGGATGAATCTTCTGTAGTAACCAGCCAATCCTAAAAATTGACGTATATGCTTCGAAGTTTTTGGGGTTTCCCACTTTTCAACGGTTTCGATCTTTGCCGGGTCCACTTGGATACCTTCTTTGTTCACTATGTGACCGAGGAATTGAACTTCTTCCAACCAAAATGCACACTTTGAAAACTTAGCGTACAGTTTTTCTTTCCTCAATACTTCTAGCACTTTTCTCAAATGTTCTTCGTGCTCTTGATCATTCTTTGAGTAAATAAGTATGTCATCGATGAAAACAATGACAAACTTATCAAGATATGGCCCACACACTCGGTTCATAAGGTCCATGAACACAGCTGGTGCGTTAGTCAATCCAAACGGCATAACCATAAACTCGTAAAGACCATAACGCGTCCTAAAAGCAGTTTTTGGAATATCATCCTCCTTTATTCGCATTTGATGATATCCAGAACGTAAATCGATCTTCGAATAAACCGACGAGCCTTGTAGTTGATCAAATAAGTCGTCAATTCTCGGCAGTGGATAACGGTTTTTGATGGTAAGTTTGTTCAACTCTCTGTAGTCAATACACAACCTAAATGTACCATCCTTCTTCTTGACAAACAAAACAGGAGCTCCCCATGGTGATGTGCTTGGTCGAATGAAACCACGTTCTAATAGTTCTTGCAGTTGGCTTTGCAGTTCTTTCATCTCGCTGGGTGCGAGTCTATAAGGAGCACGAGCTATAGGTGCAGCTCCTGGTACAAGATCTATTTGAAATTCAACAGATCGATGTGGAGGTAGTCCCGGTAATTCTTTCGGAAATACATCGGGAAATTCTTTTGCGACGGGAACATCATTGATGCTCTTTTCTTCAGTTTGTACTTTCTCGACGTGTGCTAGAACAGCATAGCAACCTTTTCTTATTAGTTTTTGTGCCTTCAAATTACTAATAAGATGTAGCTTCGTGTTGCCCTTTTCTCCGTACACCATTAAGGGTTTTCCTTTTTCTCGTATAATGCGAATTGCATTTTTGTAACAAACGATCTCTGCTTTCACTTCTTTCAACCAGTCCATACCGATTATCACATCAAAACTCCCTAACTCTACTGGTATCAAGTCAATCTTAAATGTTTCGCTAACCAGTTTAATTTCTCGATTCCGACATATATTATCTGCTGAAATTAATTTACCATTTGCTAATTCGAGTAAAAATTTACTATCCAAAGGCGTCAATGGACAACTTAATTTAGCACAAAAATCTCTACTCATATAGCTTCTATCCGCACCCGAATCAAATAAAACGTAAGCAGATTTATTGTCAATAAGAAACGTACCCGTAACAAGCTCCGGGTCTTCCTGTGCCTCTGCCGCATTAATATTGAAAACTCTTCCACGGCCTTGTCCATTCGTGTTCTCCTGGTTCGGGCAATTTCTAATAATGTGGCCCGGTTTTCCACATTTATAACAAACTACATTGGCATAACTTGCTCCAACACTACTTGCTCCGCCATTACTCGTTCCAACACCATTTGTTCCTTTCGTTCTATTAACCCCTGGTCCGTAGACCTCACACTTCGCCGCGCTATGACCATTTCTTTTACACTTGTTGCAAAATTTGGTGCAGAACCCTGAGTGATTCTTTTCACACCTTTGGCATAGCTGCTTCTGATTGTTGTTGTTGTTGCGGTTATTATTGTTGTTGGGATGATTGTTGTAGTTGCTGCTGTTGTTGTTGTTGTTGTTGTTGTTGTTGTTGGGCCGTTTGTTGTAGTTGCGATTGTTGGGATAATTGTTGCGATTATTGTTGTAATTGCTGTTGTTGTTGTATTGGTGATTCTTATCACCGTTTTCCTCCCACTTTCTTTTGACTTGCTTCACATTGGCCTCTTCAGCAGTCTGTTCTTTAATTCTTTCTTCAATCTGGTTCACGAGTTTGTGAGCCATTCTACATGCCTGTTGTATGGAGGCGGGCTCGTGTGAACTTATATCTTCTTGGATTCTTTCCGGTAATCCTTTCACAAACGCGTCGATCTTCTCTTCCTCATCTTCGAATGCTCCCGGACACAATAGGCACAATTCTGTGAATTGTCTTTCGTACGTGGTAATATCAAATCCTTGGGTTCGTAACCCTCTAAGTTCTGTCTTGAGCTTATTGACCTCGGTTCTGGGACGGTACTTCTCGTTCATCAAGTGCTTGAATGCTGACCACGGTAGTGCGTACGCATCGTCTTGTCCCACTTGCTCTAGATAGGTATTCCACCATGTTAACGCAGAACCTGTGAAGGTATGCGTAGCGTACTTTACTTTGTCCTCTTCAGTACACTTACTTATGGCAAACACCGATTCGACCTTCTCGGTCCACCGTTTCAATCCGATCGGTCCTTCGGTTCCATCAAATTCCAAAGGTTTGCAGGCAGTGAATTCTTTGTAGGTGCATCCTACACGATTTCCTGTACTGCTAGATCCAAGGTTATTGTTGGTATGTAGCGCAGCCTGTACTGCGGCTATGTTTGAAGCTAGAAAAGTACGGAATTCCTCTTCATTCATATTCACGGTGTGTCGAGTAGTCGGTGCCATTTCCTTCAAAATAGTCAAATGGAACAAGTTAATCATACAGAATATTAAGAGTAGTTAATAGTATTTCGTAGCATAATATGAACTCATTTATAAAAGCTTTTTCTTCATATTAGCGTTTTATAAGTTTAAATTCGGGTAGTACCTACCCGTTAAGTTCATACTTAGTAGCTAATATACAATTCAACTACTACAATTCTATATGAAAAACTGATTATAATAATATTTCGCGTTCAAACTTTTACACAATATTTTACAAACTTACAATACCGCTTATTTTACATATAGCATGAAATATAGCACACAATAAATTTGATACAAGATGGTTGTGAAGATAATTCTAGCTAGTACACAAGTCGTTCAGCAAAGGCAATAAAGATACGTAATTCATACGTCCAGAAACAAGTCATGCATTCTGGTTTTACTAGGATTACTTCCCATCCTCGGTCTTGTGGAACATAACCGTTATGGCCATTGATAAGACAGCGTGTTGTAACGTCGTCAAAGGGACGAGGGTTACGTAATGTCCAACAATCCCGTAACAATCTAAAAACCTCATTTCTTACCCCAATTACCGACTCCGTCACTTGTGGGAACGTTTTGTTTAATAGTTGTAGCCCGATGTTCTTGTTCTCACTTTGGTGAGAAGCGAACATTACTAATCCGTAAGCATAACATGCTTCTTTATGTTGCATGTTAGCCGCTTTTTCTAAATCACGAAGTCCAATATTCGGATGTATTGAGTCAAAATAATTTCTTAACCCATTGCGTAAAATAGCATTTGGGTTCCCCGCAATATATGCGTCAAAGTAAACACATCGTAACTTATGGATTTCCCAATGTGATATCCCCCATCTTCCGAACGAAAGCCTTTTATAAACCAAGGCATTCTTGGAACGTTCTTCGAATGTCTTACAAACTGATCTCGCCTTAAATAGTTGTGCCGAAGAATTCTGACCGACTCTAGACAAGATTTCATCAATCATGTCTCCGGGTAGGTCTCTTAAAATATTGGGTTGTCTATCCATTTTGTGTTTTTATACTGTAAAATAGACAAGAGTTAGATTCATAAAAAAAAAAAAAAATACTTATTAATACAAGCAATTTTTACATATATCATAAAGCATAAGCACACTATATTACATATATTACACCACACGAATACAACTATCTTATTCCGACTCGCTTGTTTCTTCTTCTTTGGTTTTGGTTCGTTTTGCCAAGTTTCTAGGGATATATGATGTTCCCCTAATACGAGCCGTCGTGATCCACATTGGTTTAGAAAAACCTGGTGGTTTAGAGGTTCCCGGGTCATTGTTACAACTTAAGGACTTCGGGGGTTGACGATACATATAAAGTTCATCGGGGTTGGAATTAGATTTCTCTATTTTTATGCCCTTTCCCTTATTATTTTCTTTTGCCTTTTTAAATTCAGTTGGGGTAATTTCTATAACATCATCGGAATTCTCGTCGGAATCCGATTCATCGGAGAATTGGTAATCCTCCCAATATTTTACTTCCTTGGCGGAAACACCATTGACCATAATTAACCTTGGTCGGTTGGTTGAGGATTTTCTTTTACTTAACCGTTTTATTATTTCCCCCACCGGTTCTATTTCTTTATCCGGTTCCGATTCTTCTTTCGGTTCCGATTCTTCTTCCGGTTCTGACTCTTCTTCCGGTTCCTCTTTGGGAACTTGTGAATCAGTCCACGAATCATTCCAATTTACATTTGACTCTTCATTATTATTAGGTGAGTCAATGGGACTTGTTCTAGAAGTAGACATCTATCACATAATATCAAACGCGTTAAGAGATTAATATATCACATAATATTCACATGTTAAAAAATATATAGTTTCCAACAAAATTTGTTAAGCAATCATTTTTCAAGTAAACACGGTCGAAGTCCAGACTCACTAATGCATCCTAACAAACTCGATAAGACACACTAATGCAAAATTCTGGTTCTCTAAGACCAACGCTCGGATACCAACTGAAATGTCCCGTTCTTATTGATTAAAAACGTTCCATATTAATTGATTTCGTTGCGAGGTTTTGACCTCTATATGAGACGTTTTTCAAAGACTGCATTCATTTTTAAAACAAACCATAACCTTTATTTCATAGATAAAGGTTTTAAAAAGCTTTACGTAGATTATCAAATAATGATAATCTAAAATATCCTGTTTACACACGACCATTACATAATGGTTTACAATACAAATATGTTATGTAGTGACCCGAACTTTTCCATGTTTATATATATTAGTTGAGATTGATATTTACATGATTAAATGTTTTCAACATGTTAAGCAATCAAACTTGTTAAGACTTGATTAATTGAAATATGTTTCATATAGACAATTGACCACCCAAGTTGACCGGTGATTCACGAACGTTAAAACTTGTAAAAACTATATGATGACATATATATGGATATATATATAGTTAACATGATACTATGATAAGTAAACATATCATTAAGTATATTAACAATGAACTACATATGTAAAAACAAGACTACTAACTTAATGATTTTTAAACGAGACATATATGTAACGATTATCGTTGTAAAGACATTTAATGTATATATATCATATTAAGAGATATTCATACATGATAATATCATGATAATATAATAATTTAAAATCTTATTTGATATTATAAACATTGGGTTAACAACATTTAACAAGATCGTTAACCTAAAAGTTTCAAAACAACACTTACATGTAACGACTAACGATGACTTAACGACTCAGTTAAAATGTATATACATGTAGTGTTTTAATATGTATTTATACACTTTTGAAAGACTTCAATACACTTATCAAAATACTTCTACTTAACAAAAATGCTTACAATTACATCCTCGTTCAGTTTCATCAACAATTCTACTCGTATGCACCCGTATTCATACTCGTACAATACACAGCTTTTAAATGTATGTACTATTGGTATATACACTCCAATGATCAGCTCTTAGCAGCCCATGTGAGTCACCTAACACATGTGGGAACCATCATTTGGCAACTAGCAAAAAATATCTCATAAAATTACAAAAATATGAGTAATCATTCATGACTTATTTACATGAAAACAAAATACATATCCTTTATATCTAATCCATACACCAACGACCAAAAACACCTACAAACACTTTCATTCTTCAATTTTCTTCATCTAATTGATCTCTCTCAAGTTCTATCTTCAAGTTCTAAGTGTTCTTCATAAATTCCAAAAGTTCTAGTTTCATAAAATCAAGAATACTTTCAAGTTTGCTAGCTCACTTCCAATCTTGTAAGGTGATCATCCAACCTCAAGAAATCTTTGTTTCTTACAGTAGGTTATCATTCTAATACAAGGTAATAATCATATTCAAACTTTGGTTCAATTTCTATAACTATAACAATCTTATTTCAAGTGATGATCTTACTTGAACTTGTTTTCGTGTCATGATTTTGCTTCAAGAACTTTGAGCCATCCAAGGATCCATTGAAGCTAGATCCATTTTTCTCTTTTCCAGTAGGTTCATCCAAGGAACTTAAGGTAGTAATGATGTTCATAACATCATTCGATTCATACATATAAAGCTATCTTATTCGAAGGTTTAAACTTGTAATCACTAGAACATAGTTTAGTTAATTCTAAACTTGTTCGCAAACAAAAGTTAATCCTTCTAACTTGACTTTTAAAATCAACTAAACACATGTTCTATATCTATATGATATGCTAACTTAATGATTTAAAACCTGGAAACACGAAAAACACCGTAAAACCGGATTTACGCCGTCGTAGTAACACCGCGGGCTGTTTTGGGTTAGTTAATTAAAAACTATGATAAACTTTGATTTAAAAGTTGTTATTCTGAGAAAATGATTTTTATTATGAACATGAAACTATATCCAAAAATTATGGTTAAACTCAAAGTGGAAGTATGTTTTCTAAAATGGTCATCTAGACGTCGTTCTTTCGACTGAAATGACTACCTTTACAAAAACGACTTGTAACTTATTTTTCCGACTAGAAACCTATACTTTTTTTGTTTAGATTCATAAAATAGAGTTCAATATGAAACCATAGCAATTTGATTCACTCAAAACGGATTTAAAATGAAGAAGTTATGGGTAAAACAAGATTGGATAATTTTTCTCATTTTAGCTACGTGAAAATTGGTAACAAATCTATTCCAACCATAACTTAATCAACTTGTATTATATATTATGTAATCTTGAGATACCATAGACACGTATACAATGTTTCGACCTATCATGTCGACACATCTATATATATTTCGGAACAACCATAGACACTCTATATGTGAATGTTGGAGTTAGCTATACAGGGTTGAGGTTGATTCCAAAATATATATAGTTTGAGTTGTGATCAATACTGAGATACGTATACACTGGGTCGTGGATTGATTCAAGATAATATTTATCAATTTATTTCTGTACATCTAACTGTGGACAACTAGTTGTAGGTTACTAACGAGGACAGCTGACTTAATAAACTTAAAACATCAAAATATATTAAAAGTGTTGTAAATATATTTTGAACATACTTTGATATATATGTATATATTGTTATAGGTTCGTGAATCAACCAGTGGCCAAGTCTTACTTCCCGACGAAGTAAAAAACTGTGAAAGTGAGTTATAGTCCCACTTTTAAAATCTAATATTTTTGGGATGAGAATACATGCAGGTTTTATAAATGATTTACAAAATAGACACAAGTACGTGAAACTACATTCTATGGTTGAATTATCGAAATCGAATATGCCCCTTTTTATTAAGTCTGGTAATCTAAGAATTAGGGAACAGACACCCTAATTGACGCGAATCCTAAAGATAGATCTATTGGGCCTAACAAACCCCATCCAAAGTACCGGATGCTTTAGTACTTCGAAATTTATATCATATCCGAAGGGTGTCCCGGAATGATGGGGATATTCTTATATATGCATCTTGTTATTGTCGGTTACCAGGTGTTCACCATATGAATGATTTTTATCTCTATGTATGGGATGTGTATTGAAATATGAAATCTTGTGGTCTATTGTTACGATTTGATATATATAGGTTAAACCTATAACTCACCAACATTTTTGTTGACGTTTTAAGCATGTTTATTCTCAGGTGATTATTAAGAGCTTCCGCTGTCGCATACTTAAATAAGGACAAGATTTGGAGTCCATGCTTGTATGATATTGTGTAAAAACTGCATTCAAGAAACTTATTTTGTTGTAACATATTTGTATTGTAAACCATTATGTAATGGTCGTGTGTAAACAGGATATTTTAGATTATCATTATTTGATAATCTACGTAAAGCTTTTTAAACCTTTATTGATGAAATAAAGGTTATGGTTTGTTTAAAAATGAATGCAGTCTTTGAAAAACGTCTCATATAGAGGTCAAAACCTCGCAACGAAATCAATTAATATGGAACGTTTTTAATCAATAAGAACGGGACATTTCAGTTGGTATCAGAGCGTTGGTCTTAGAGAACCAGAATTTTGCATTAGTGTGTCTTATCGAGTTTGTTAGGATGCATTAGTGAGTCTGGACTTCGACCGTGTTTACTTGAAAAAAATGATTGCTTAACAAATTTTGTTGGAAACTATATATTTTTAACATGTGAATATTATGTGATATATTAATCTCTTAACGCGTTTGATATTATGTGATAGATGTCTACCTCTAGAACAAGTCCCATTGACTCACCTAATAATAATGAAGAGTCAAATGTAAATTGGAATGATTCGTGGACTGATTCACAAATTCCCGAAGAGGAACCGGAAGAAGAGTCGGAATCGGAAGAAGAATCGGAACCGGAAGAAGAATCGGAACCGGATGAAGAAATAGAACCGGTGGGGGAAATAATAAAACGGTTAAGTAAAAGAAAATCCTCAACCAACCGACCAAGGTTAATTATGGTCAATGGTGTTTCCGCCAAGGAAGCAAAATATTGGGAGGATTACCAATTCTCCGATGAATCGGATTCCGACGAGAATTCCGATGATGTTATAGAAATTACCCCAACTGAATTTAAAAAGGCAAAAGAAAATAATAAGGGAAAGGGCATAAAATAGAGAAATCTAATTCCAACCCCGATGAACTTTATATGTATCGTCAACCCCCGAAGTCCTTAAGTTGTAACAATGACCCGGGAACCTCTAAACCACCAGGTTTTTCTAAACCAATGTGGAAAATTACGGCTCGTATTAGGGGAACATCATATATCCCTAGAAACTTGGCAAAACGAACCAAAACCGAAGAAGAAGAAATGAGCGAGTCGGAATAAGATAGTTGTATTCGTGTGGTGTAATATATGTAATATAGTGTGCTTATGCTTTATGATATATGTAAAAATTGCTTGTATTAATAAGTATTTTTTTATGAATCTAACTCTTGTCTATTTTACAGTTTAAAAACACAAAATGGATAGACAACCCAATATTTTAAGAGACCTACCCGGAGACATGATTGATGAAATCTTGTCTAGAGTCGGTCAGAATTCCTCGGCACAACTATTTAAGGCGAGATCAGTTTGTAAGACATTCGAAGAACGTTCCAAGAATGTCTTGGTTTATAAGAGACTTTCTTTTGAAAGATGGGGGATATCACATTGGGAAACCCATAAGTTACGATGTGTTTACTTTGACGCATATATTGCGGGGAACCCAAATGCTATTTTACGCAACGGGTTAAGAAATTATTTTGACTCAATATATCCGAATATTGGACTTCGTGATTTAGAAAAAGCGGCTAACATGCAACATAAAGAAGCATGTTATGCTTACGGATTAGTAATGTTCGCTTCTCACCAATGTGAGAACAAGAACATCGGGCTACAACTATTAAACAAAATGTTTCCACAAGTGACGGAGTCGGTAATTGGGGTAAGAAATGAGGTTTTTAGATTATTACGGGACTGTTGGACATTACGTAACCCTCGTCCCTTTAATGACGTTACAACACGCTGTCTTATCAACGGCCATAACGGTTATGTTCCACAAGACCAAGGATGGGAAGTAGTCCTAGTAAAACCAGAATGCATGACTTGTTTCTGGACGTATGAATTACGTGGCTTTATTGCCTTTGCTGAACGACTTGTGTACTAGCTAGAATTTTCTTCACAACTATCTTGTATCAAAGTTATTGTGTGCTATATTTCATGCTTTATGTAAAATAAGCGGTATTGTAAGTTTGTAAAATATTGTATAAAAGTTTGAACGCGAAATATTATTATAATCAGTTTTTCATATAGAATTGTAGTAGTTGAATTGTATATTAGCTACTAAGTATGAACTTAACGGGTAGGTACTACCCGAATTTAAACTTATAAAATGCTAATATGAAGAAAAAGCTTTTATAAATGAGTTCATATTATGCTACGAAATACTATTAACTACTCTTAATATTCTGTATGATTAACTTGTTCCATTTGACTATTTTGAAGGAAATGGCACCGACTACTCAACACACCGTGAATATGAATGAAGAGGAATTCCGTACTTTTCTATCTTCAAACATAGCCGCAGTACAGGCTGCGCTACATACCAACAATAACCTTGGATCTAGCAGTACAGGAAATCGTGTAGGATGCACCTACAAAGAATTCACTGCCTGCAAACCTTTGGAATTTGATGGAACCGAAGGACCGATCGGATTGAAACGGTGGACCGAGAAGGTCGAATCGGTGTTTGCCATAAGTAAGTGTGCTGAAGAGGACAAAGTGAAGTACGCTACGCATACCTTCACAGGTTCTGCGTTAACATGGTGGAATACCTATCTAGAGCAAGTGGGACAAGACGATGCGTACGCACTACCGTGGTCAGCATTCAAGCACTTGATGAACGAGAAGTACCGTCCCAGAACCGAGGTCAATAAGCTCAAGACAGAACTTAGAGGGTTACGAACCCAAGGATTTGATATTACCACGTACGAAAGACGATTCACAGAATTGTGCCTATTGTGTCCGGGAGCATTCGAAGATGAGGAAGAGAAGATCGACGCGTTTGTGAAAGGATTACCGGAAATAATCCAAGAAGATATAAGTTCACACGAGCCCGCCTCCATACAACAGGCATGTAGAATGGCTCACAAACTAGTGAACCGGATTGAAGAAAGAATTAAAGAACAGACTGCTGAAGAGGCCAATGTGAAGCAAGTCAAAAGAAAGTGGGAGGAAAACGGTGATAAGAATCACCAATACAACAACAACAGCAACAGCAATTACAACAATAATCGCAACAATTATCCCAACAATCGCAACATCAATCGCAACTACAACAAACGGCCCAATAACAACAACAACAACAACAACAACAACAACAACAACAACAGCAACTACAACAATCATCCCAACAACAATAATAACCGCAACAACAACAACAATCAGAAGCAGCTATGCCAAAGGTGTGAAAAGAATCACTCGGGGTTCTGCACCAAATTTTGCAACAAGTGTAAAAGAAATGGTCATAGCGCGGCGAAGTGTGAGGTCTACGGACCAGGGGTTAATAGAACGAAAGGAACAAATGGTGTCAGAACGAGTAATGGCGGAGCAAGTAGTGTCGGAGCAAGTTATGCCAATGTAGTTTGTTATAAATGTGGAAAACCGGGCCACATTATTAGAAATTGCCCGAACCAGGAGAACACGAATGGACAAGGCCGCGGAAGAGTTTTCAATATTAATGCGGCAGAGGCACAGGAAGACCCGGAGCTTGTTACGGGTACGTTTCTTATTGACAATAAATCTGCTTACGTTTTATTTGATTCGGGTGTGGATAGAAGCTATATGAGTAGAGATTTTTGTGCTAAATTAAGTTGTCCATTGACGCCTTTGGATAGTAAATTTTTACTCGAATTAGCAAATGGTAAATTAATTTCAGCAGATAATATATGTCGGAATCGAGAAATTAAACTGGTTAGCGAAACATTTAAGATTGATTTGATACCAGTAGAGTTAGGGAGTTTTGATGTGATAATCGGTATGGACTGGTTGAAAGAAGTGAAAGCAGAAATCGTTTGTTACAAAAATGCAATTCGCATTATACGAGAAAAAGGAAAACCCTTAATGGTGTACGGAGAAAAGGGCAACACGAAGCTACATCTTATTAGTAATTTGAAGGCACAAAAACTAATAAGAAAAGGTTGCTATGCTGTTCTAGCACACGTCGAGAAAGTACAAACTGAAGAAAAGAGCATCAATGATGTTCCCGTCGCAAAAGAATTTCCTGATGTATTTCCGAAAGAATTACCAGGATTACCCCCACATCGATCCGTTGAATTTCAAATAGATCTTGTACCAGGAGCTGCACCAATAGCTCGTGCTCCTTACAGACTCGCACCCAGCGAGATGAAAGAACTACAAAGCCAATTACAAGAACTTTTAGAGCGTCGTTTCATTCGACCAAGCACATCACCGTGGGGAGCTCCTGTTTTGTTTGTCAAGAAGAAAGATGGTACATTCAGGTTGTGTATCGACTACCGAGAGTTGAACAAACTTACCATCAAGAACCGCTACCCACTACCGAGAATCGACGACTTATTTGATCAACTACAAGGCTCGTCTGTTTATTCAAAGATTGACTTACGTTCCGGGTATCATCAAATGCGGGTGAAAGAAGATGATATTCCAAAGACTGCTTTCAGAACACGTTACGGTCATTACGAGTTTATGGTCATGCCGTTTGGTTTAACTAATGCACCAGCTGTGTTCATGGACCTTATGAACCGAGTGTGTGGACCATACCTTGACAAGTTTGTCATTGTTTTCATTGATGACATACTTATTTACTCAAAGAATGACCAAGAACACGGTGAACATTTGAGAAAGGTGTTAGAAGTATTGAGGAAGGAATAATTGTACGCTAAGTTTTCAAAGTGTGCATTTTGGTTGGAAGAAGTTCAATTCCTCGGTCACATAGTGAACAAAGAAGGTATTAAGGTGGATCCGGCAAAGATAGAAACTGTTGAAAAGTGGGAAACCCCGAAAACTCCGAAACACATACGCCAGTTTTTAGGACTAGCTGGTTACTACAGAAGGTTCATCCAAGACTTTTCCAGAATAGCAAAACCCTTGACTGCATTAACGCATAAAGGGAAGAAATTTGAATGGAATGATGAACAAGAGAAAGCGTTTCAGTTATTGAAGAAAAAGCTAACTACGGCACCTATATTGTCATTGCCTGAAGGGAATGATGATTTTGTGATTTATTGTGATGCATCAAAGCAAGGTCTCGGTTGTGTATTAATGCAACGAACGAAGGTGATTGCTTATGCGTCTAGACAATTGAAGATTCACGAACAAAATTATACGACGCATGATTTGGAATTAGGCGCGGTTGTTTTTGCATTAAAGACTTGGAGGCACTACTTATATGGGGTCAAAAGTATTATATATACCGACCACAAAAGTCTTCAACACATATTTAATCAGAAACAACTGAATATGAGGCATCGTAGGTGGATTGAATTATTGAATGATTACGACTTTGAGATTCGTTACCACCCGGGGAAGGCAAATGTGGTAGCCGATGCCTTGAGCAGGAAGGACAGAGAACCCATTCGAGTAAAATCTATGAATATAATGATTCATAATAACCTTACTACTCAAATAAAGGAGGCGCAACAAGGAGTTTTAAAAGAGGGAAATTTAAAGGATGAAATACCCAAAGGATCGGAGAAGCATCTTAATATTCGAGAAGACGGAACCCGGTATAGGGCTGAAAGGATTTGGGTACCAAAATTTGGAGATATGAGAGAAATGGTACTTAGAGAAGCTCATAAAACTAGATACTCAATACATCCTGGAACGGGGAAGATGTACAAGGATCTCAAGAAACATTTTTGGTGGCTGGGTATGAAAGCCGATGTTGCTAAATACGTAGGAGAATGTTTGACGTGTTCTAAGGTCAAAGCTGAGCATCAGAAACCATCAGGTCTACTTCAACAACCCGAAATCCCGGAATGGAAATGGGAAAACATTACCATAGATTTCATCACTAAATTGCCAAGGACTGCAAGTGGTTTTGATACTATTTGGGTAATAGTTGATCGTCTCACCAAATCAGCACACTTCCTGCCAATAAGAGAAGATGACAAGATGGAGAAGTTAGCACGACTGTATTTGAAGGAAGTCGTCTCCAGACATGGAATACCAATCTCTATTATCTCTGATAGGGATGGCAGATTTATTTCAAGATTCTGGCAGACATTACAGCAAGCATTAGGAACTCGTCTAGACATGAGTACTGCCTATCATCCACAAACTGATGGGCAGAGCGAAAGGACGATACAAACGCTTGAAGACATGCTACGAGCATGTGTTATTGATTTCGGAAACAGTTGGGATCGACATCTACCGTTAGCAGAATTTTCCTACAACAACAGCTACCATTCAAGCATTGAGATGGCGCCGTTTGAAGCACTTTATGGTAGAAAGTGCAGGTCTCCGATTTGTTGGAGTGAGGTGGGGGATAGACAGATTACGGGTCCGGAGATTATACAAGAAACTACCGAGAAGATCATCCAAATTCAACAACGGTTGAAAACCGCCCAAAGTCGACAAAAGAGCTACGCTGACATTAAAAGAAAAGATATAGAATTTGAAATTGGAGAGATGGTCATGCTTAAAGTTTCACCTTGGAAAGGCGTTGTTCGATTTGGTAAACGAGGGAAATTAAATCCAAGGTATATTGGACCATTCAAGATTATTGATCGTGTCGGACCAGTAGCTTACCGACTTGAGTTACCTCAACAACTCGCGGCTGTACATAACACTTTCCACGTCTCGAATTTGAAGAAATGTTTTGCTAAAGAAGATCTCACTATTCCGTTAGATGAAATCCAAATCAACGAAAAACTTCAATTCATCGAAGAACCCGTCGAAATAATGGATCGTGAGGTTAAAAGACTTAAGCAAAACAAGATACCAATTGTTAAGGTTCGATGGAATGCTCGTAGAGGACCCGAGTTCACCTGGGAGCGTGAAGATCAGATGAAGAAGAAATACCCGCATCTATTTCCAGAAGATTCATCAACACCTTCAACAGCTTAAAATTTCGAGACGAAATTTATTTAACGGGTAGGTACTGTAGTGACCCGAACTTTTCCATGTTTATATATATTAGTTGAGATTGATATTTACATGATTAAATGTTTTCAACATGTTAAGCAATCAAACTTGTTAAGACTTGATTAATTGAAATATGTTTCATATAGACAATTGACCACCCAAGTTGACCGGTGATTCACGAACGTTAAAACTTGTAAAAACTATATGATGACATATATATGGATATATATATAGTTAACATGATACTATGATAAGTAAACATATCATTAAGTATATTAACAATGAACTACATATGTAAAAACAAGACTACTAACTTAATGATTTTTAAACGAGACATATATGTAACGATTATCGTTGTAAAGACATTTAATGTATATATATCATATTAAGAGATATTCATACATGATAATATCATGATAATATAATAATTTAAAATCTTATTTGATATTATAAACATTGGGTTAACAACATTTAACAAGATCGTTAACCTAAAAGTTTCAAAACAACACTTACATGTAACGACTAACGATGACTTAACGACTCAGTTAAAATGTATATACATGTAGTGTTTTAATATGTATTTATACACTTTTGAAAGACTTCAATACACTTATCAAAATACTTCTACTTAACAAAAATGCTTACAATTACATCCTCGTTCAGTTTCATCAACAATTCTACTCGTATGCACCCGTATTCATACTCGTACAATACACAGCTTTTAAATGTATGTACTATTGGTATATACACTCCAATGATCAGCTCTTAGCAGCCCATGTGAGTCACCTAACACATGTGGGAACCATCATTTGGCAACTAGCAAAAAATATCTCATAAAATTACAAAAATATGAGTAATCATTCATGACTTATTTACATGAAAACAAAATACATATCCTTTATATCTAATCCATACACCAACGACCAAAAACACCTACAAACACTTTCATTCTTCAATTTTCTTCATCTAATTGATCTCTCTCAAGTTCTATCTTCAAGTTCTAAGTGTTCTTCATAAATTCCAAAAGTTCTAGTTTCATAAAATCAAGAATACTTTCAAGTTTGCTAGCTCACTTCCAATCTTGTAAGGTGATCATCCAACCTCAAGAAATCTTTGTTTCTTACAGTAGGTTATCATTCTAATACAAGGTAATAATCATATTCAAACTTTGGTTCAATTTCTATAACTATAACAATCTTATTTCAAGTGATGATCTTACTTGAACTTGTTTTCGTGTCATGATTTTGCTTCAAGAACTTTGAGCCATCCAAGGATCCATTGAAGCTAGATCCATTTTTCTCTTTTCCAGTAGGTTCATCCAAGGAACTTAAGGTAGTAATGATGTTCATAACATCATTCGATTCATACATATAAAGCTATCTTATTCGAAGGTTTAAACTTGTAATCACTAGAACATAGTTTAGTTAATTCTAAACTTGTTCGCAAACAAAAGTTAATCCTTCTAACTTGACTTTTAAAATCAACTAAACACATGTTCTATATCTATATGATATGCTAACTTAATGATTTAAAACCTGGAAACACGAAAAACACCGTAAAACCGGATTTACGCCGTCGTAGTAACACCGCGGGCTGTTTTGGGTTAGTTAATTAAAAACTATGATAAACTTTGATTTAAAAGTTGTTATTCTGAGAAAATGATTTTTATTATGAACATGAAACTATATCCAAAAATTATGGTTAAACTCAAAGTGGAAGTATGTTTTCTAAAATGGTCATCTAGACGTCGTTCTTTCGACTGAAATGACTACCTTTACAAAAACGACTTGTAACTTATTTTTCCGACTAGAAACCTATACTTTTTTTGTTTAGATTCATAAAATAGAGTTCAATATGAAACCATAGCAATTTGATTCACTCAAAACGGATTTAAAATGAAGAAGTTATGGGTAAAACAAGATTGGATAATTTTTCTCATTTTAGCTACGTGAAAATTGGTAACAAATCTATTCCAACCATAACTTAATCAACTTGTATTATATATTATGTAATCTTGAGATACCATAGACACGTATACAATGTTTCGACCTATCATGTCGACACATCTATATATATTTCGGAACAACCATAGACACTCTATATGTGAATGTTGGAGTTAGCTATACAGGGTTGAGGTTGATTCCAAAATATATATAGTTTGAGTTGTGATCAATACTGAGATACGTATACACTGGGTCGTGGATTGATTCAAGATAATATTTATCAATTTATTTCTGTACATCTAACTGTGGACAACTAGTTGTAGGTTACTAACGAGGACAGCTGACTTAATAAACTTAAAACATCAAAATATATTAAAAGTGTTGTAAATATATTTTGAACATACTTTGATATATATGTATATATTGTTATAGGTTCGTGAATCAACCAGTGGCCAAGTCTTACTTCCCGACGAAGTAAAAAACTGTGAAAGTGAGTTATAGTCCCACTTTTAAAATCTAATATTTTTGGGATGAGAATACATGCAGGTTTTATAAATGATTTACAAAATAGACACAAGTACGTGAAACTACATTCTATGGTTGAATTATCGAAATCGAATATGCCCCTTTTTATTAAGTCTGGTAATCTAAGAATTAGGGAACAGACACCCTAATTGACGCGAATCCTAAAGATAGATCTATTGGGCCTAACAAACCCCATCCAAAGTACCGGATGCTTTAGTACTTCGAAATTTATATCATATCCGAAGGGTGTCCCGGAATGATGGGGATATTCTTATATATGCATCTTGTTATTGTCGGTTACCAGATGTTCACCATATGAATGATTTTTATCTCTATGTATGGGATGTGTATTGAAATATGAAATCTTGTGGTCTATTGTTACGATTTGATATATATAGGTTAAACCTATAACTCACCAACATTTTTGTTGACGTTTTAAGCATGTTTATTCTCAGGTGATTATTAAGAGCTTCCGCTGTCGCATACTTAAATAAGGACAAGATTTGGAGTCCATGCTTGTATGATATTGTGTAAAAACTGCATTCAAGAAACTTATTTTGTTGTAACATATTTGTATTGTAAACCATTATGTAATGGTCGTGTGTAAACAGGATATTTTAGATTATCATTATTTGATAATCTACGTAAAGCTTTTTAAACCTTTATTGATGAAATAAAGGTTATGGTTTGTTTAAAAATGAATGCAGTCTTTGAAAAACGTCTCATATAGAGGTCAAAACCTCGCAACGAAATCAATTAATATGGAACGTTTTTAATCAATAAGAACGGGACATTTCATGTTACAACAAAATAAGTTTCTTGAATGCAGTTTTTACACAATATCATACAAGCATGGACTCCAAATCTCGTCCTTATTTAAGTATGCGACATCGGAAGCTCTTAATAATCACCTGAGAATAAACATGCTTAAAACGTCAACAAAAATGTTGGTGAGTTATAGGTTTAACCTATATATATCAAATCATAATAATAGACCACAAGATTTCATATTTCAATACACATCCCATACATAGAGATAAAAATCATTCATATGGTGAACACCTGGTAACCGACATTAACAAGATGCATATATAAGAATATCCCCATCATTCCGGGACACCCTTCGGATATGATATAAATTTCGAAGTACTAAAGCATCCGATACTTTGGATGGGGTTCGTTAGGCCCAATAGATCTATCTTTAGGATTCGCGTCAATTAGGGTGTCTGTTCCCTAATTCTTAGATTACCAGACTTAATAAAAAGGGGCATATTCGATTTCGATAATTCAACCATAGAATGTAGTTTCACGTACTTGTGTCTATTTTGTAAATCATTTATAAAACCTCATGTATTCTCATCCCAAAAATATTAGATTTTAAAAGTGGGACTATAACTCACTTTCACAGATTTTTACTTCGTCGGGAAGTAAGACTTGGCCACTGGTTGATTCACAAACCTATAACAATATATACATATATATCAAAGTATGTTCAAAATATATTTACAACACTTTTAATATATTTTGATGTTTTAAGTTTATTAAGTTAGCTGTCCTCATTAGTAACCTACAACTAGTTGTCCACAGTTAGATGTACAGAAATAAATCGATAAATATTATCTTGAATCAATCCACGACCCAGTGTATACGTATCTCAGTATTGATCACAACTCAAACTATATATATTTTGGAATCAACCTCAACCCTGTATAGCTAACTCCAACATTCACATATAGAGTGTCTATGGTTGTTCCGAAATATATATAGATGTGTCGACATGATAGGTCGAAACATTGTATACGTGTCTATGGTATCTCAAGATTACATAATATACAATACAAGTTGATTAAGTTATGGTTGGAATAGATTTGTTACCAATTTTCACGTAGCTAAAATGAGAAAAATTATCCAATCTTGTTTTACCCATAACTTCTTCATTTTAAATCCGTTTTGAGTGAATCAAATTGATATGGTTTCATATTGAACTCTATTTTATGAATCTAAACAGAAAAAGTATAGGTTTATAGTCGGAAAAATAAGTTACAAGTCGTTTTTGTAAAGGTAGTCATTTCAGTCGAAAGAACGACGTCTAGATGACCATTTTAGAAAACATACTTCCACTTTGAGTTCAACCATAATTTTTGGATATAGTTTCATGTTCATAATAAAAATCATTTTCTCAGAATAACAACTTTTAAATCAAAGTTTATCATAGTTTTTAATTAACTAACCCAAAACAGCCCGCGGTGTTACTACGACGGCGTAAATCCGGTTTTACGGTGTTTTTCGTGTTTCCAGGTTTTAAATCATTAAGTTAGCATATCATATAGATATAGAACATGTGTTTAGTTGATTTTAAAAGTCAAGTTAGAAGGATTAACTTTTGTTTGCGAACAAGTTTAGAATTAACTAAACTATGTTCTAGTGATTACAAGTTTAAACCTTCGAATAAGATAGCTTTATATGTATGAATCGAATGATGTTATGAACATCATTACTACCTTAAGTTCCTTGGATAAACCTACTGGAAAAGAGAAAAATGGATCTAGCTTCAATGGATCCTTGGATGGCTCGAAGTTCTTGAAGCAGAATCATGACACGAAAACAAGTTCAAGTAAGATCATCACTTGAAATAAGATTGTTATAGTTATAGAAATTGAACCAAAGTTTGAATATGATTATTACCTTGTATTAGAATGATAACCTACTGTAAGAAACAAAGATTTCTTGAGGTTGGATGATCACCTTACAAGATTGGAAGTGAGCTAGCAAACTTGAAAGTATTCTTGATTTTATGAAACTAGAACTTTTGGAATTTATGAAGAACACTTAGAACTTGAAGATAGAACTTGAGAGAGATCAATTAGATGAAGAAAATTGAAGAATGAAAGTGTTTGTAGGTGTTTTTGGTCGTTGGTGTATGGATTAGATATAAAGGATATGTAATTTTGTTTTCATGTAAATAAGTCATGAATGATTACTCATATTTTTGTAATTTTATGAGATATTTCATGCTAGTTGCCAAATTATGGTTCCCACATGTGTTAGGTGACTCACATGGGCTGCTAAGAGCTGATCATTGGAGTGTATATACCAATAGTACATACATCTAAAAGCTGTGTATTGTACGAGTACGAATACGGGTGCATACGAGTAGAATTGTTGATGAAACTGAACGAGGATGTAATTGTAAGCATTTTTGTTAAGTAGAAGTATTTTGATAAGTGTCTTGAAGTCTTTCAAAAGTGTATGAATACATATTAAAACACTACATGTATATATATTTTAACTGAGTCGTTAAGTCATCGTTAGTCGTTACATGTAAATGTTGTTTTGAAACCTTTAGGTTAACGATCTTGTTAAATGTTGTTAACCCAATGTTTATAATATCAAAAGAGATTTTAAATTATTATATTATCATGATATTATGATGTACGAATATCTCTTAATATGATATATATACATTAAATGTCGTTACAATGATAATCGTTACATATATGTCTCGTTTCAAAATCATTAAGTTAGTAGTCTTGTTTTTACATATGTAGTTCATTGTTAATATAATTAATGATATGTTTACTTATCATAATATCATTTTAACTATATATATAACCATATATATGTCATCATATAGTTTTTACAAGTTTTAACGTTCGTGAATCACCGGTCAACTTGGGTGATCAATTGTCTATATGAAACCTATTTCAATTAATCAAGTCTTAACAAGTTTGATTGCTTAACATGTTGGAAACATTTAATCCTGTAAATATTAATCTCAATTAATATATATAAACATGGAAAAGTTCGGGTCACTACAAGTATCGTATGAAGGCCATCGAATATATGCATGGGAAAACGTGTTCAGAATGCAAGAAAGAGTGTACCCACTTTTAGTCAAATAATTCGTTGGTTCACTTAAGGTTGATTACACGTCTCCAACATCAGGTACCTTTATGAGATTTCGGCTTGGAGGGCAAGATCGGACATTAACACTGCTACAATTTGTAAAGGCACTGGATATTTATGAAGGTTTACCACACCAATTGATGCAAAATTACTTTAATCAATGTATAGTCTACGTTTCTTCTTTTAATCATTCAGAAGCATAGGTGGACATTAGCAATAGCGCGTATAGTGCAAGCAAGCAGACTTGTAGCAAGCTACGTACTTACCAGCATCGATGCATCCAAAGATTCATTTCAAGTACCATAAACTGTCGAAAAGACAATAGCAAAAAAGTTACGAACTTGGATATCTGGTACATTCACGCGATAATGGATCACACCCATGTTCATATTCCACGAATGATTCTCACTTTCCTTCTTGAAGAAAGGAAAAAGATTACACCAATCTTGGGCGGCCATTTTGTAACCAGGATTGCCCAACATTTTTGTATCAATACAAGTGGGTTAGAGGAGAAACATATGATTGCCTTTGATAGAGTAAGTTATACAAGGGCAAACATTTTGATGAGGGGGTCGAACGGCCTTCTAACTAGGTATGTGGATCCCGAGAACAGGCAATCGCAACAACCACAACCACAACTGCAGCCAGATCCAAAGCTGAATGTTGGAAGTAGTTCGGGTCCGGGAAATGATTCGGAGGCTTACATGGCACGAAAATTTTCAGATTTGCGACTCCATAATGATCAAAACACTCAAAAGGTAATTGATCACTACGATATAGGTAATAGGGAGATGCAACATTACATTGATGTAGGGAATGATAGAACGTGGTACACTCAAGCGGGGCAGCAAAATCAGCTTAACTGGATACATGAACAGACCGTGTCATACGCTGCAGATCCCGCTAACTATACCCCCTCTCCTTGGCCTGCATACGAACCATGGGTTCGAATGGGTGATCCATATTCTACACCTTATCCTCCTCCTGCATACCCCCTAACCCACCTAATGAAGACACTGCCGTCGTCCCTACTCAAGCAACCTATCAGGGGTACAACCCTTCAATATTCCAGGATGACGACGCGGCAAACCAAAATGAAGGTGGAGCTGGCCCAAGTAACTCTTTTTGGGGATTCTTCTGAAGTTGACGTGATTATTCGTGTAGTGTTTGAAAGGTTTGAATGATGTTGGTTTGTTTGAAAAAAAAATTTAATTTCATGTTTGGTGTGTAATAACTTAATAGTATGTTGGACGTTTGTAAATTGAATAACTTTGTTAATTAGGTGTGGGGTTTTTGGTACACAGAGTACAACCCCATTGTTTCTATGAAATGTTTGCTTTGTTTGAATTGATACAGGTGAGCATTGTGCTATATGCTACATTTTTTAAGACTGGCAGTAAGTTCAGCACATACTTGATTGGTGATTGTTTTGGGGTTGCAAGAAGTGGATGATGTTCTTATACTGGCATTCAGTTCAGCGCCATCATCCCGTGAACTTCGGTTTTAGACCTTGAAAGTAATAAACTCTCTTACACTCTTTAACCCTCTCGAATTTAATTTTTTCTGATTTCATGTAACGAGGGCGATACATGAACTCAAGTGTGGGGAGGAAGTTATAAATTCTTTAGGGTTTTTGATTTTAGTTAAAAATGCTTAAAATGGTGAAAATTTTTAAACTTTTTTCTTCATAAATTCAAATTTTGTTTAAAATTTGTAGATTTTAAAACTAGGTGTATACACCGAAATTATTATCACAAAACAAATTAAGAAACAACCAAATGATTGAGTTTATTTTGTTAAAAATCATAAAACTAGTAGTCATATAAAAGATATAATCATCATGCTATACCACATTCTGAATGAAAAAGAATCATCAAGTAATTTGTTGTTCTAACAATCTAATCCAATGCACATCTATGTAATGATTGTGAAGGAAGTCAAGTCTTCCTATATGACACACTTGCTAACTTATGTTAGAAGATGTAGTCCAGAACAGCTGTAGGTTGATGAAAAATCTTGAAAAGTCATCTCTATCATCGGCTGGAAATCCACCTCACCTAAGTATCAAACAGGGTTTTTGGTGGTCAGACTTATCCTAACCATGCGATGGATCTGTCTCGTACAATGGGGGGCACATTTCAAATTAGCTTTTAAGACTAATGAATCTAATCCCCAGATGGATGATCTCCGTAAAGATCAACCGCATCTATGTTGACTGCGGCCAACATACATATGCCATAACAAATTGAGGTGTGCAAACTCATGGTTCACCGATGATATTTGGACATGATATAGTTTCTTCTAAAAACTTAAGCTATTTTATGAACTATATTGTGTAAAACTATTTTTAGGACATCCGGTTTCAAGTTCCATGATACTTCAATCATGGGGGCGAGTAGCTTGCTAAGCGCCGACTGAGGCTTCGGTTTTCAGTTACCCTCAACCGGACTTTGAGGTTAAAACTGGAAAACTTGTTAGTGTAAAAACTAACATGTCTAATTTTTAAAATATAAAAGGTTTTTCGCAAAGGTCCTAATTTTCCTAAGGATCCAAATTTTTAAGAAATGTGGACTTTAAAACCCACCTTTCGACTTTGGTGTGATTTCATTTCGTGTATGTACTCAAAGTGTGTGTATTACATTGTGAAATAAATAAAAGCGTGTGTACTCCAAAGGTGTGTGTATACTCAAAATGCGTGAGTGTGATATTATGTGTGAAATAAAAAGTGTGAGTGTGTACATTTTGTGATTCGTATATGTTTTCATCAATGTGTATTCACTATAGTAAATTTCACATTCTTGTAAGTCTTGCTTGAGGACAAGCAAGGTTTAAGTGTGGGGATTTTGATAACGCCAAAATCATACATGTTTATTGCCGTTATTTCGATCCAAAGTTGTTCCATTTGTATGTAATTATTGTACTTATGTATTGTAATTCATGAATATTTGTAAAAGTCCATTGTGAATGGATAAGTGAAGACCAACAGCGAAAACAAAGTTAAAACGAAGATTGAACGCGCAAAACAGCCTGAAAATGCTGATACAGGTCTAAATGCGGCACATCCACCTCAGATGCGGCACATATTTGCACCAAATAACTCCCGACAGTTTCAGATGTGTATCATTAGGATTTCTGGACTAAAATAGCACCAGATGCCGCGCATCTGAGAGGGATGCGGCGCATCTAAGAGGGATGCGGCGCATCCAAGCCAAATGCGGCGCATCTGTCCCAGATGCGGCGCATCTGGTCCCCTGTCGACAGTCCTGAGTGCAGAACCTAGCTGGAATCTACTGAACGTAAAGAGATGCGGCGCATCTGGTCACTTTCTGGCCAAAATACCTAACTTTTGAGCCTATTTAATGGAGCCTTTGGTTACATACTTCATACACCTTCACTATTACGTTTTCCCTCAGTTCTAGTACGATTTTCAAGGTTCAAGGAAGGCTACAAGTCAATCTCCACTCTTTCAACATCAAGATTAAGCTAGGATCATTCATTACTATTGGTATTATTGTTCTATATCTTTTAAACATGAATTCAACTTGTATTTACTGTCTCATTAGTTCTATTATGATTATGTTAGGCTAAAAGCCTTGTGTGTTTGCTTCAATGTAAGATTTATGGCTTGGGATTGTTCTATACTTTGATGTTATGCTAGTTATATATATGTTTGATTGATTAAATTATCTAGTTCAACCGTAAGAACCATTGTTATGCTTGCTTAGTTCATTACTTCAATTATATAGATTGCAAACCTATTAATGTGAGTTAACTAGGAAAACAATCTATACTTCAATACACCTAGTAATCTAGACGATTAGATGCATAAACTTAAGTAATTTTGTTATGTGTTTAATTCGGTAATTGAATAAGTTCCAAAGCAACATAGTTATGAAATTACCTCAAGTGATTGTTGTAATTTAGGTTTCACGTGAGTTTAACCGGGTTAGATGTAGTGACCTGAACTTTTCCATGTTTATATATATATTAAATGAAATTGTTATTTACATGATTAAGTGTTTCCAACATGTTAAGCAATCAAACTTGTTAAGACTTGATTAATTCAAATAGGTTTCATATAGACAACTGACCACCCAAGTTGATCGGTGATTCACGAACGTTAAAACTTGTAAAAACTATACGATGACATATATATGGTTATATATATAGTTTACATGATTTTATTATAAATATGTATCTCATTAGGTATTTTAACAATGAGTTATATACATAAAAATGAGATTATTAATTTAAGAAACTCGAAAACGATATATATAACGATTATCGTTATAACAACGTCTTACTAGGTACATATGAATCATATTAAGATATTGATACACTTGGTTAATTATGTTAAATGATAAGTAAATATATTATTAAGTGTATTAACAATGAAATACATATGTAAAAATAAGACTACTAACTTAATGATTTCGAAACGAGACATATATGTAACGATTATCGTTGTAACGACATTTAACTGTATATACATCATACTAAGATATATTATATATCATAATATCATGATAATATAACAATTTAACATCTCATTTGTTATAATAAACAATGTGTTAACAACATTCAACAAGATCGTTAACCTAAAGGTTTCAAAACAACATTTACATGTAACGACTAACGATGACTTAACGACTCAGTTAAAATGTATATACATGTAGTGTTTTAATATGTATTCATACACTTTTGAAAGACTTCAAGACACTTATCAAAATACTTCTACTTAACAAAAATGCTTACAATTACATCCTCGTTCAGTTTCATCAACAATTCTACTCGTATGCACCCGTATTCGTACTCGTACAATACACAGCTTTTAGATGTATGTACTATTGGTATATACACTCCAATTATCAGCTCTTAGCAGCCCATGTGAGTCACCTAACACATGTGGGAACCATCATTTGGCAACTAGCATGAAATATCTCATAAAATTACAAAAATATGAGTAATCATTCATGACTTATTTACATGAAAACAAAATTACATATCCTTTATATCTAATCCATACACCAACGACCAAAAACACCTACAAACACTTTCATTCTTCAATTTTCTTCATCTAATTGATCTCTCTCAAGTTCTATCTTCAAGTTCTAAGTGTTCTTCATAAATTCCAAAAGTTCTAGTTTCATAAAATCAAGAATACTTCCATGATTGCAAGTTTACTTCCAAGTTTTCTAAATCCATTCCAAGTAATCATCCATGATCAAGAAACCTTTGTTACTTACAGTAGGTTATCTTTCTAATACAAGGTAATAATCATATTCAAACTTTAATTCAATTTCTATAACTATAACAATCTTATTTCGAGTGGAAATATTACTTGAAATTGTTTTCGTGTCATGATTCTGCTTCAAGAACTTTCAAGCCATCCAAGGATTCTTTGAAGCTAGATCTATTTTTATCATTTCTAGTAGGTTTATCCAAGGAACTTGAGGTAGTAATGATGTTCATAACATCATTCGATTCATACATATAAAGCTATCTTATTCGAAGGTTTAAACTTGTAATTACTAGAACATAGTTTAGTTAATTCTAAACTTGTTCGCAAATAAAAGTTAATCCTTCTAACTTGACTTTTAAAATCAACTAAACACATGTTCTATATCTATATGATATGCTAGCTTAATGATTTAAAACCTGGAAACACGAAAAACACCGTAAAACCGGATTTACGCCGTCGTATTAACACCGCGGGCTGTTTTGGGTTAGTTAATTAAAAACTATGATAAACTTTGATTTAAAAGTTGTTATTCTGAGAAAATTATTTTTATTATGAACATGAAACTATATCCAAAAATTATGGTTAAACTCAAAGTGGAAGCATGTTTTCTAAAATGGTCATCTAGACGTCGTTCTTTCGACTGAAATGACTACCTTTACAAAAATGACTTGTAACTTATTTTTCTGACTATAAACCTATACTTTTTCTGTTTAGATTCATAAAATAGAGTTCAATATGAAACCATAGCAATTTTATTCACTCAAAACGGATTTAAAATGAAGAAGTTATGGGTAAAACAAGATTGGATAATTTTTCTCATTTTAGCTACGTGAAAATAGGTAACAAATCTATTCCAACCATAACTTAATCAACTTGTATTGTATATTATGTAATCTTGAGATACCATAGACACGTATACAATATTTCGACCTATCATGTCGACACATCTATATATATTTCGGAACAACCATAGACACTCTATATGTGAATGTTGGAGTTAGCTATACAGGGTTGAGGTTGATTCCAAAATTTATATAGTTTGAGTTGTGATCAATACTGAGATACGTATACACTGGGTCGTGGATTGATTCAAGATAATATTTATCGATTTATTTCTGTACATCTAACTGTGGACAACTAGTTGTAGGTTACTAACGAGGACAGCTGACTTAATAAACTTAAAACATCAAAATATATTAAAAGTGTTGTAAATATATTTTGAACATACTTTGATATATATGTATATATTGTTATAGGTTCGTGAATCAACCAGTGGCCAAGTCTTACTTCCCGACGAAGTAAAAATCTGTGAAAGTGAGTTATAGTCCCACTTTTAAAATCTAATATTTTTGGGATGAGAATACATGCAGGTTTTATAAATGATTTACAAAATAGACACAAGTACGTGAAACTACATTCTATGGTTGAATTATTGAAATCGAATATGCCCCTTTTTATTAAGTCTGATAATCTAAGAATTAGGGAACATACACCCTAATTGACGCGAATCCTAAAGATAGATCTATTGGGCCTAACAACCCCCATCTAAAGTACCGGATGCTTTAGTACTTCGAAATTTATATCATATCCGAAGGGTGTCCCGGAATGATGGGGATATTCTTATATATGCATCTTGTTAATGTCGGTTACCAGGTGTTCACCATATGAATGATTTTTATCTCTATGTATGGGATGTGTATTGAAATATGAAATCTTGTGGTCTATTGTTACGATTTGATATATATAGGTTAAACCTATAACTCACCAACATTTTTGTTGACGTTTAAAGCATGTTTATTCTCAGGTGAATACTAAGAGCTTCCGCTGTTGCATACTAAAATAAGGACAAGATTTGGAGTCCATGTTTGTATGATATTGCGTAAAAACTGCATTCAAGAAACTGATTTCGATGTAACATATTTGTATTGTAAACCATTATGTAATGGTCGTGTATAAACAGGATATTTTAGATTATCATTATTTGATAATCTACGTAAAGCTTTTTAAACCTTTATTTATGAAATAATGGTTATGGTTTGTTTTAAAAATGAATGCAGTCTTTGAAAAACGTCTCATATAGAGGTCAAAACCTCGCAACGAAATCAATTAATATGGAACGTTTTTAATCAATAAGAACGGGACATTTTAGTTGGTATCCGAGCGTTGGTCTTAGAAAAACAGAAAATTTGCATTAGTGTATCTTATCGAGTTTGTTAGGATGCATTAGTGAGTCTGGACTTCGACCGTGTTTTCTTTAAAAATGATTGCTTAACATTTTTGTTGGAAACTATATATTATTAACATGTATATATTATGTGATATATTAATCTCTTAACATGTTTGATATTGTGTGATAGATGTCTACCTCTAGCACAAATCCCATTGACTCACCTAATAATAACGAAGAGTCGAATATATATTGGACTGATTCACAAGTTCCCGAAGAGGAAATGGAAGAAGAATCAGAACCGGAAGAGGAGGAACCGGAGGAGGAAATAGAACCGGTGGGGAAATAATAAAACGGTTAAGTAAAAGAAAATCCTCAACCAACCGACCAAGGTTAATTATGGTCAATGGTGTTTCCGCCAAGGAAACAAAATATTGGGAGGATTACCAATTCTTCGATGAATCGGATTCCGACGAGAATTCTGATGATGTTATAGAAATTACCCCAACTGAATTTAAAAAAGCAAAAGAAAATAATAAGGGAAAGGGCATAAAAATAGAGAAATCTAATTCCAACCTCGATGAACTTTATATGTATCATCAACCCCCGAAGTCCTTAAGTTGTAACAATGACCCGGGAACCTCTAAACCACCAGGTTTTTCTAAACCGTTGTGAAAAATGACAGCTAGTATTAGGGGAACATCATATATCCCTAGAAACTTGGCAAAACGAACCAAAACCGAAGAAGAAGAAACGAGCGAGTCGGAATAAGATAGTTGTATTCGTGTGGTGTAATATATGTAATATAGTGTGCTTATGCTTTATGATATATGTAAAAATTGCTTGTATTAATAAGTATTTTTTTTATGAATCTAACTCTTGTCTATTTTACAATTTAAAAACACAAAATGGATAGACAACCCAATATTTTAAGAGACCTACCCGGAGACATGAGTGATGAAATCTTGTCTAGAGTCGGTCAGAATTCCTCGGCACAACTATTTAAGGCGAGATTAGTTTGTAAGACATTCGAAGAACGTTCCAAGAATGTCTTGGTTTATAAGAGACTTTCGTTTGAAAGATGGGGGATATCACATTGGGAAACCCATAAGTTACAATGTGTTTACTTTGACGCATATATTGCGGGGAACCCAAATGCTATTTTACGCAACGGGTTAAGAAATTATTTTGACTCAATGTATCCGAATATAGGACTTCATGATTTAGAAAAAGCGGCTAACATGCAACATAAAGAAGCATGCTATGCTTACGGGTTAGTAATGTTCGCTTCTCACCAAAGTGAGAAAAAGAACATCGGGCTACAGCTATTAAACAAAATGTTCCCACAAGTGACGGAGTCGGTAATTGGGGTAAGAAATGAGGTTTTTAGGTTATTACGAGACTGTTGGTCATTACGTAACCCTCGTCCCTTTGACGACGTTACAACACGCCGTCTTATCAACGGCCATAACGGTTATGTTCCACAAGACCAAGGATGGGAAGTAGTCCTAGTAAAACCAGAATGCATGACTTGTTTCTGGACGTATGAATTACGTGTCTTTATTGCCTTTGCTGAACGACTTGTGTACTAGCTAGAATTATCTTCACAACTATCTTGTATCAAAGTTATTGTGTGCTATATTTCATGCTTTATGTAAAATAATCGGTATTGTAAGTTTGTAAAATATTGTATAAAAGTTTGAAAGCGAAATATTATTATAATCAGTTTTTCATATAGAATTGTAGTAGTTGAATTGTATATTAGCTACTAAGTATGAACTTAACGGGTAGGTACTACCCAAATTTAAACTTATAAAACGCTAATATGAAGAAAAAGCTTTTATAAATGAGTTCATATTATGCTACGAAATACTATTAACTACTCTTAATATTCTGTATGATTAACTTGTTCCATTTGACTATTTTGAAGGAAATGGCACTGACTACTCGACACACTGTGAATATGAATGAAGAGGAATTCCGTACTTTTCTAGCTTCAAACATAGCCGCAGTACAGGCTGCGCTACATGCCAACAATAACCTTGGATCTAGCAGTACAGGAAATCGTGTAGGATGCACCTACAAAGAATTCACTGCCTGCAAACTGTAGTGACCCGAACTTTTCCATGTTTATATATATATATTAAATGAAATTGTTATTTACATGATTAAGTGTTTCCAACATGTTAAGCAATCAAACTTGTTAAGACTTGATTAATTGAAATAGGTTTCATATAGACAATTGACCACCCAAGTTGACCGGTGATTCACGAACGTTAAAACTTGTAAAAACTATACGATGACATATATATGGTTATATATATAGTTAACATGATTTTATTATAAGTATGTATCTCATTAGGTATTTTAACAATGAGTTATATACATAAAAATGAGACTATTAATTTAAGAAACTCGAAAACGATATATATAACGATTATCGTTATAACAACGTCTTACTAGGTACATATGAATCATATTAAGATATTGATACACTTGGTTAATTATGTTAAATGATAAGTAAATATATTATTAAGTGTATTAACAATGAAATACATATGTAAAAATAAGACTACTAACTTAATGATTTCGAAACGAGACATATATGTAACGATTATCGTTGTAACGACATTTAACTATATATATATCATACTAAGATATATTATATATCATAATATCATGATAATATAACAATTTAATATCTCATTTGTTATAATAAACAATGGGTTAACAACATTCAACACTATCGTTAACCTAAAGGTTTCAAAACAACATTTACATGTAACGACTAACGATGACTTAATGACTCAGTTAAAATGTATATACATGTAGTGTTTTAATATGTATTCATACACTTTTGAAAGACTTCAAAACACTTATAAAAATACTTCTACTTAATAAAAATGCTTACAATTACATCCTCGTTCAGTTTCATCAACAATTCTACTCGTATGCACCCGTATTCGTACTCGTACAATACACAGCTTTTAGATGTATGTACTATTGGTATATGCACTCCAATGATCAGCTCTTAGAAGCCCATGTGAGTCACCTAACACATTTAAGAACCATCATTTGGCAACTAGCATGAAATATCTCATAAAATTACAAAAATATGAGTAATCATTCATGACTTATTTACAAGAAAACAAAATTACATATCCTTTATATCTAATACATACACCAACGACCAAAAACACCTACAAACACTTTCATTCTTCAATTTTCTTCATCTAATTGATCTCTCTCAAGTTCTATCTTCAAGTTCTAAGTGTTCTTCATAAATTCCAAAAGTTCTAGTTTCATAAAATCAAGAATACTTCCAAGATTGCAAGTTTACTTCCAAGTTTTCTAAATCCATTCCAAGTAATCATCCAAGATCAAGAAACCTTTGTTACTTATAGTAGGTTATCTTTCTAATACAAGGTAATAATCATATTCAAACTTTAAATCAATTTCTATAACTATAACAATCTTATTTCGAGTGGAAATCTTACTTGAAATTGTTTTCGTGTCATGATTCTGCTTCAAGAACTTTCAAGCCATCCAAGGATCCTTTGAAGCTAGATCTATTTTTCTCATTTCCAGTAGGTTTATCCAAGGAACTTGAGGTAGTAATGATGTTCATAATATCATTCGATTCATACATATAAAGCTATCTTATTCGAAGGTTTAAACTTGTAATCACTAGAACATAGTTTAGTTAATTCTAAACTTGTTCGCAAATAAAAGTTAATCCTTCTAACTTGATTTTTAAAATCAACTAAACACATGTTCTATATCTATATGATATGCTAACTTAATGATTTAAAACCTGGAAACACAAAAAAATACCGTAAAACCGGATTTACGCCGTCGTAGTAACACCGCGGGCTATTTTGGGTTAGTTAATTAAAAACTATGATAAACTTTGATTTAAAAGTTGTTATTCTGGGAAAATGATTTTTATTATGAACATGAAACTATATCCAAAAATTATGGTTAAACTCAAAGTGTAAGTATGTTTTCTAAAATGGTTATCTAGACGTCGTTCTTTCGACTGAAATGACTACCTTTACAAAAATGACTTGTAACTTATTTTTCCGACTATAAACTTATACTTTTTCTGTTTAGATTCATAAAATAGAGTTCAATATAAAACCATAGCAATTTGATTCACTCAAAACGGATTTAAAATGAAGAAGTTATGGGTAAAACAAGATTGGATAATTTTTCTCATTTTAGCTACGTAAAAATTGGTAACAAATCTATTCCAACCATAACTTAATCAACTGTATATTATGTAATCTTGAGATACCATAGACACGTATACAATGTTTCGACCTATCATGTCGACACATCTATATATATTTCGGAACAACCATAGACACTCTATATGTGAATGTTGGAGTTAGCTATACAGGGTTGAGGTTGATTCCAAAATATATATAGTTTGAGTTGTGATTAATACTGAGATACGTATACACTGGGTCGTGGATTGATTCAAGATAATATTTATCGATTTATTTCTGTACATCTAACTGTGGACAACTAGTTGTAGGTTACTAACGAGGACAGCTGACTTAATAAACTTAAAACATCAAAATATATTAAAAGTGTTGTAAATATATTTTGAACATACTTTGATATATATGTATATATTGTTATAGGTTCTTGAATCAACCAGTGGCCAAGTCTTACTTCCCGACGAAGTAAAAATCTGTGAAAGTGAGTTATAGTCCCACTTTTAAAATTTAATATTTTTGGGATGAGAATACATGCAGGTTTTATAAATGATTTACAAAATAGACACAAGTACGTGAAACTACATTCTATGGTTGAATTATCGAATTCGAATATGCCCCTTTTTATTAAGTCCGGTAATCTAAGAATTAGGGAACAGACACCCTAATTGACGCGAATCCTAAAGATAGATCTATTGGGCCTAACAAACCCCATCCAAAGTACCGGATGATTTAGTACTTCGAAATTTATATCATATCCGAAGGGTGTCCCGGAATGATGGGGATATTCTTATATATGCATCTTGTTAATGTCGGTTACCAGGTGTTCACTATATGAATGATTTTTATCTCTATGTATGGGATGTGTATTGAAATATGAAATCTTGTGGTCTATTGTTACGATTTGATATATATAGGTTAAACTTATAACTCACCAACATTTTTGTTAACGTTTAAAGCATATTTATTCTCAGGTGAATACTAAGAGCTTCCGCTGTTGCATACTAAAATAAGGACAAGATTTGGAGTCCATGTTTGTATGATATTGTGTAAAAACTGCATTCAAGAAACTGATTTCGATGTAACATATTTGTATTGTAAACCATTATGTAATGGTCGTGTGTAAACAGGATATTTTAGATTATCATTATTTGATAATCTACGTAAAGCTTTTTAAACCTTTATTTATGAAATAAAGGTTATGGTTTGTTTTAAAAATGAATGCAGTCTTTGAAAAATGTCTCATATAGAGGTCAAAACCTCGCAACGAAATCAATTAATATGGAACGTTTTTAATCAATAAGAACGGGACATTTCAGTTGGTATCCGAGCGTTGGTCTTAGAGAACCAGAAAATTTGCATTAGTGTGTCTTATCGAGTTTGTTAGGATGCATTAGTGAGTCTGGACTTCGACCGTGTTTTCTTTAAAAATGATTGCTTAACATTTTTGTTGGAAACTATATATTATTAACATGTATATATTATGTGATATATTAATCTCTTAACATGTTTGATATTGTGTGATAGATGTCTACCTCTAGCACAAATCCCATTGACTCACCTAATAATAACGAAGAGTCGAATATATATTGGACTGATTCACAAGTTCCCGAAGAAGAACCGGAAGAAGAATCAGAACCGGAAGAAGAATCAGAACCGGAAGAGGAGGAATCGGAGGAGGAAATAGAACCGGTGGGGGAAATAATAAAACGGTTAAGTAAAAGAAAATCCTCAACCAACCGACCAAGGTTAATTATGGTCAATGGTGTTTTCGCCAAGGAAGCAAAATATTGGGAGGATTACCAATTCTCCGATGAATCGGATTCCGATGAGAATTTCGATGATGTTATAGAAATTACCCCAACTGAATTTAAAAAGGCAAAAGAAAATAATAAGGGAAAGGGCATAAAAATAGAGAAATCTAATTCCAACCCCGATGAACTTTATATGTATCGTCAACCCCCGAAGCCCTTAAGTTGTAACAATGACCCGGGAACCTCTAAACCACCAGGTTTTTCTAAACCGTTGTGGAAAACGACAGTTCGTATTAGGGGAACATCATATATCCCTAGAAACTTGGCAAAACGAACCAAAACCGAAGAAGAAGAAACGAGCGAGTCAGAATAAGATAGTTGTATTCGTGTGGTGTAATATATGTAATATAGTGTGCTTATGCTTTATGATATATGTAAAAATTGCTTGTATTAATAAGTATTTTTTTTTATGAATCTAACTCTTGTCTATTTTACAGTATAAAAATACAAAATGGATAGACAACCCAATATTTTAAGAGACCTACCCGGAGACATGATTGATGAAATCTTGTCTAGAGTCGGTCAGAATTCTTCGGCACAACTATTTACGGCGAAATCAGTTTGTAAGACATTCGAAGAACGTTCCAAGAATGACTTGATTTATAAGAGACTTTCGTTTGAAAGATGGGGGATATCACATTGGGAAACCCATAAGTTACGATGTGTTTACTTTGACGCATATATTGTGGGGAACCCAAATGCTATTTTACGCAACGGGTTAAGAAATTATTTTGACTCAATGTATCCGAATATAGGACTTCATGATTTAGAAAAAGCGGCTAACATGTAACATAAAGAAGCATGTTATGCTTACGGGTTAGTAGTGTTCGCTTCTCACCAAAGTGAGAACAAGAACATCGGGCTACAACTATTAAACAAAACATTTCCACAAGTAACGGACTCAGTTGTTGGGGTGAGAAACAAGGTTTTTAGATTGTTACGGGACTGTTGGACATTACATAACCCTCGTCCCTTTGACGACATTACAACACGCTGTCTTATCAACGGCCATAACGGTTATGTTCCACAAGACCAAGGATGGGAAGTAGTCCTAGTAAAACCAGAATGCATGACTTGTTTCTGGACGTATGAATTACGTGTCTTTATTGCCTTTGCTGAACGACTTGTGTACTAGCTAGAATTATCTTCACAACTATCTTGTATCAAAGTTATTGTGTGCTATATTTCATGCTTTATGTAAAATAAGCGGTATTGTAAGTTTGTAAAATATTGTATAAAAGTTTGAACGCGAAATATTATTATAATCAGTTTTTCATATAGAATTGTAGTAGTTGAATTGTATATTAGCTACTAAGTATGAACTTAACGGGTAGGTACTACCCGAATTTAAACTTATAAAACGCTAATATGAAGAAAAAGCTTTTATAAATGAGTTCATATTATGCTATGAAATACTATTAACTACTCTTAATATTCTGTATGATTAACTTGTTCCATTTGACTATTTTGAATGAAATGGCACCGACTACTCGACACACCGTGAATATGAATGAAGAGGAATTCCGTACTTTTCTAGATTCAAACATAGCCGCAGTACATTCTGCGCTACATACCAATAATAACCTTGGATCTAGCAGTACAGGAAATCGTGTAGGATGCACCTACAAAGAATTCACTGCTTGCAAACCTTTAGAATTTGATGGAACCGAAGGACCGATCGGATTGAAACGGTGGACCGAGAAAGTCGAATCGGTGTTTGCCATAAGTAAGTGTACTGAAGAGGACAAAGTGAAGTACGCTACGCATACCTTCACAGGTTCTGCGTTAACATGGTGGAATACCTATCTAGAGCAAGTAGGACAAGATGATGCGTACGCATTACCATGGTCAGCATTCAAGCACTTGATGAATGAGAAGTACCGTCCCAGAACCAAGGTCAATAAGTTCAAGATAGAACTTAGAGGGTTACGAACCCAAGGATTTGATATTACCACGTACGAAAGATGATTCACAGAACTGTGCCTATTGTGTCCGGGAGCGTTCGAAGATGAGGAAGAAAAGATCGACGCGTTTGTGAAAGGATTACCAGAAAGAATCCAAGAAGATATAAGTTCACATGAGCCCGCCTCCATACAACAGGCATGTAGAATGGCTCACAAACTAGTGAACCAGATTGAGGAAAGAATTAAAGAACAGATGGCTGAAGAGGCCAATGTGAAGCAAGTCAAAAGAAAGTGGGAGGAAAACGGTGATAAGAATCACCAATACAACAACAACAGCAATTACAATAATAATCGCAACAACTATCCCAACAATCGCAACATCAATCGCAACTACAACAAACGGCCCAACAACAACAACAACAACAACAACAACAACAATAACAACAACAGTAACTACAATAATCATCCCAACAACAATAACAACCGCAACAACAACAACAACAAAAATCAGAAGCAGCTATGCCAAAGGTGTGAAAAGTATCACTCGGGGTTCTGCACCAAATTTTGCAACAAGTGTAAAAGAAATGGTCATAGCGCAGCGAAGTGTGAGGTCTACGGACCAGGGGTTAATAGAACGAAAGGAACAAATGGTGTCGGAACGAGTAATGGCGGAGCAAGTAGTGTCGGAGCAAGTTATGCCAATGTTGTTTGTTATAAATGTGGAAAACCGGGCCACATTATTAAAAATTGCCTGAACCAGGAGAACACGAATGGACAAGGCCGCGGAAGAGTTTTCAATATTAATGCGGCAGAGGCACAGGAAGACCCGGAGCTTGTTACGGGTACGTTTCTTATTGATAATAAATCTGCTTACGTTTTATTTGATTCGGGTGCGGATAGAAGCTATATGAGTAGAGATTTTTGTGCTAAATTAAGTTGTCCATTGATGCCGTTGGATAGTAAATTTTTACTCGAATTAGCAAACGGTAAATTAATTTCAGCAGATAATATATGCCGGAATCGAGAAATTAAACTGGGTAGCGAAATATTTAAGATTGATTTGATACCAGTAGAGTTAGGGAGTTTTGATGTAATAGTTGGCATGGACTGGCTGAAGAAGGTGAAAGCAGAGATCGTATGTTATAAAAATGCAATTCGCATTGTACGAGAAGAAGGAGAACCCATAATGGTGTACGGAGAAAAGGGCAACATGAAGCTACATCTTATTAGTAATTTGAAGGCACAAAAACTAATAAGAAAAGGTTGCTATGCTGTTCTAGCACACTTCGAGAAAGTACAAACCGAAGAAAAGAGCATCAATGATGTTCCCGTCGCAAAAGAATTTCCCGATGTATTTCCGAAAGAATTACCGGGTCTACCTCCACATCGATCTGTTGAATTTCAAATAGATCTTGTACCAGGAGCTGCACCAATAGCTCGTGCTCCTTATAGACTCGCACCCAGCGAGATGAAAGAACTGCAAAGCCAACTGCAAAAACTATTAGAACGTGGTTTCATTCGACCAAGCACATCACCATGGAGAGCTCCTGTTTTGTTTGTCAAGAAGAAGGATGGTACATTTAGGTTGTGTATTGACTACAGAGAGTTGAACAAACTTACCATCAAAAACCGTTATCCACTGCCGAGAATTGACGACTTATTTGATCAACTACAAGGCTCGTCGGTTTATTCAAAGATCGATTTACGTTATGGACATCATCAAATGCGAGTAAAGGAGGATGATATTCCAAAAACTGCTTTTAGGACGCGTTATGGTCATTACGAGTTTATGGTTATGCCGATTGGATTGACTAACGCACCAGCTGTGTTCATGGACCTTATGAACCGAGTGTGTGGGCCTTATCTTGACAAGTTTGTAATTGTTTTCATCGATGCCATACTTATTTACTCAAAGAATGATCAAGAGCACGAAGAACATTTGAGAAAAGTGCTAGAAGTATTGAGGAATGAAAAACTGTACGCTAAGTTTTCAAAGTGTGCATTTTGGTTGGAAGAAGTTCAATTCCTCGGCCACATAGTGAACAAAGAAGGTATCCAGGTGGACCCGGCAAAGATCGAAACTGTTGAAAAGTGGGAAACCCCAAAAACTCCGAAGCATATACGTCAATTTTTAGGATTGGCTGGTTACTACAGAAGATTCATCCAAGATTTCTCCAAAATAGCAAAACCCTTGACTGCATTAACGCATAAAGGGAAGAAATTTGAATGGAAGGATGAACAAGAGAAGGCATTTCAATTATTGAAGAAAAAGCTAACTACGGCACCTATATTGTCATTGCCTGAAGGGAATGATGATTTTGTGATTTATTGTGATGCATCAAAGCAAGGTCTCGGTTGTGTATTAATGCAACGGACGAAGGTGATTGCTTATGCGTCTAGACAATTGAAGATTCACGAGCAAAATTATACGACGCATGATTTGGAATTAGGCGCTGTTGTTTTTGCATTAAAGACTTGGAGGCACTACTTATATGGGGTCAAAAGTATTATATATACCGACCACAAAAGTCTTCAACACATATTTAATCAGAAACAACTGAATATGAGGCAGCGTAGGTGGATTGAATTGTTGAATGATTATGACTTTGAGATTCGTTACCACCCGGGGAAGGCAAATGTGGCAGCCGACGCCTTGAGCAGAAAGGACAGAGAACCCATTCGAGTAAAATCTATGAATATAATGATTCACACTAACCTTACTACTCAAATAAAGGAGGCGCAACAAGGAGTTTTAAAAGAGGGAAATTTAAAGGATGAAATACCCAAAGGATCGGAGAAGCATCTTAATATTCGGTAAGATGGAACCCGGTATAGGGCTGAAAGAATTTGGGTACCAAAATTTGGAGATATGAGAGAAATGGTACTTAGAGAAGCTCATAAAACCAGATACTCAATACATCCTGGAACGGGGAAGATGTACAAGGATCTTAAGAAACATTTTTGGTGGCCAGGTATGAAATCCGATATTGCTAAATATGTAGGAGAATGTTTGACGTGTTCTAAGGTCAAAGCTGAACATCAGAAACCATCAGGTCTACTACAACAACCTGAAATCCCGGAATGGAAATGGGAAAATATTACCATGGATTTCATTACTAAATTGCCAAGGACTGCAAGTGGTTATGATACTATTTGGGTAATAGTTGATCGTCTCACCAAGTCAGCACACTTCCTGCCAATAAGATAAGATGACAAGATGGAGAAGTTAGCACGACTGTATTTGAAGGAAGTCGTCTCCAGACATGGAATACCAATCTCTATTATCTCTGATAGGGATGGCAGATTTATTTCAAGATTCTGGAAGACATTACAGCAAGCATTGGGAACTCGTCTAGACATGAGTACTGCCTATCATCCACAAACTGATGGGCAGAGCGAAAGGACGATACAAACGCTTGAAGACATGCTACGAGCTTGTGTTATTGATTTCGGAAACAGTTGGGATCGACATCTACCGTTAGCAGAATTTTCCTACAACAACAGCTACCATTCAAGCATTGAGATGGCGCCGTTTGAAGCACTTTATGGTAGAAAGTGCAGGTCTCCGATTTGTTGGAGTGAAGTGGGGGATAGACAGATTACGGGTCCGGAGATAATACAAGAAACTACTGAGAAAATCATCCAAATTCAACAAAGATTGAAAACCGCCCAGAGTCGACAAAAGAGCTACGCGGACAGTAAAAGAAAAGATATAGAGTTTGAAATTAGAGAAATGGTCATGCTTAAGGTTTCACCTTGGAAAGGCGTTGTTCGATTTGGTAAACGGGGGAAACTAAATCCAAGGTACATTGGACCATTCAAGATTATAGATCGTGTCGGACCAGTAGCTTACCAACTGGACCTATCTCAACAACTCGCGGCTGTACATAACACTTTTCACGTCTCAAATTTGAAGAAATTTTTTGCTAAAGAAGATCTCACTATTCCGTTGGACGAAATCCAAATCAATGAAAAACTTCAATTCATTGAAGAACCCGTCGAAATAATGGATCGTGAGGTTAAGAGACTTAAACAAAACAAGATACCGATTGTTAAGGTTCGATGGAATGCTCGTAGAGGGCTCGAGTTCACCTGGGAGCGTGAAGATCAGATGAAGAAGAAATACCCACATTTATTTCCAGAAGATACGTCAACACCTCCAACTGCTTAAAATTTCGGGACGAAATTTATTTAACGGGTAGGTACTGTAGTGACCCGAACTTTTCCATGTTTATATATATATATTAAATGAAATTGTTATTTACATGATTAAGTGTTTCCAACATGTTAAGCAATCAAACTTGTTAAGACTTGATTAATTGAAATAGGTTTCATATAGACAATTGACCACCCAAGTTGACCGGTGATTCACGAACATTAAAACTTGTAAAAACTATACGATGACATATATATGGTTATATATATAGTTAACATGATTTTATTATAAGTATGTATCTCATTAGGTATTTTAACAATGAGTTATATACATAAAAATGAGACTATTAATTTAAGAAACTCGAAAACGATATATATAACGATTATCGTTATAACAACGTCTTACTAGGTACATATGAATCATATTAAGATATTGATACTCTTGGTTAATTATGTTAAATGATAAGTAAATATATTATTAAGTGTATTAATAATGAAATACATATGTAAAAATAAGACTACTAACTTAATGATTTCGAAACGAGACATATATGTAACGATTATCGTTGTAACGACATTTAACTGTATATATATCATACTAAGATATATTATATATCATAATATCATGATAATATAACAATTTAACATCTCATTTGTTATAATAAACAATGGGTTAACAACATTCAACAAGATCGTTAACCTAAAGGTTTCAAAACAACATTTACATGTAACGACTAACGATGACTTAACGACTCAGTTAAAATGTATATACATGTAGTGTTTTAATATGTATTCATACACTTTTGAAAGACTTCAAGACACTTATCAAAATACTTCTACTTAACAAAAATGCTTACAATTACATCCTCGTTCAGTTTCATCAACAATTCTACTCGTATGCACCCGTATTCGTACTCGTACAATACACTGCTTTTAGATGTATGTACTATTGGTATATACACTCCAATGATCAGCTATTAGCATCCCATGTGAGTCACCTAACACATGTGGGAACCATCATTTGGCAACTAGCATGAAATATCTCATAAAATTACAAAAATATGAGTAATCATTCATGACTTATTTACATGAAAACAAAATTACATATCCTTTATATCTAATCCATACACCAATGACCAAAAACACCTACAAACACTTTCATTCTTCAATTTTCTTCATCTAATTGATCTCTCTCAAGTTCTATCTTCTAGTTCTAAGTGTTCTTCATAAATTCCAAAAGTTCTAGTTTCATAAAATCAAGAATACTTCCAAGATTGCAAGTTTACTTCCAAGTTTTCTAAATCCATTCCAAGTAATCATCCAAGATCAAGAAACCTTTGTTAATTACAGTAGGTTATCTTTCTAATACAAGGTAAAATCATATTCAAACTTTAATTCAATTTCTATAACTATAAAAATCTTATTTCGAGTGGAAATCTTACTTGAAATTGTTTTCGTGTCATGATTCTGCTTCAAGAACTTTCAAGCCATCCAAGGATCCTTTGAAGCTAGATCTATTTTTCTAATTTCTAGTAGGTTTATCCAAGGAACTTGAGGTAGTAATGATGTTCATAACATCATTCGATTCATACATATAAAGCTATCTTATTCGAAGGTTTAAACTTGTAATCACTAGAACATAGTTTAGTTAATTCTAAACTTGTTCGCAAATAAAAGTTAATCCTTCTAACTTGACTTTTAAAATCAACTAAACACATGTTCTATATCTATATGATATGCTAACTTAATGATTTAAAACCTGGAAACACAAAAAAACACCGTAAAACCGGATTTACGCCGTCGTAGTAACACCGCGGGCTGTTTTGGGTTAGTTAATTAAAAACTATGATAAACTTTGATTTAAAAGTTGTTATTCTGGGAAAATGATTTTTATTTTGAACATGAAACTATATCCAAAAATTATGGTTAAACTCAAAGTGGAAGTATGTTTTCTAAAATGGTCATCTAGACGTCGTTCTTTCGACTGAAATGACTACCTTTACAAAAACGACTTGTAACTTATTTTTTCGACTATAAACCTATACTTTTTCTGTTTAGATTCATAAAATAGAGTTCAATATGAAATCATAACAATTTGATTCACTCAAAACGGATTTAAAATGAAGAAGTTATGGGTAAAACAAGATTGGATAATTTTTCTCATTTTAGCTACGTAAAAATTGGTAACAAATCTATTCCAACCATAACTTAATCAACTGTATATTATGTAATCTTGAGATACCATAGACACGTATACAATGTTTCGATCTATCATGTCGGCACATCTATATATATTTCGGAACAACCATAGACACTCTATATGTGAATGTTGGAGTTAGCTATACAGGGTTGAGGTTGATTCCAAAATATATATAGTTTGAGTTGTGATCAATACTGAGATACGTATACACTGGGTCATGGATTGATTCAAGATAATATTTATCGATTTATTTCTGTACATCTAACTGTGGACAACTAGTTGTAGGTTACTAACGAGGACAGCTGACTTAATAAACTTAAAACATTAAAATATATTAAAAGTGTTGTAAATATATTTTGAACATACTTTGATATATATGTATATATTGTTATAGGTTCGTGAATCAACCAGTGGCCAAGTCTTACTTCCCGACGAAGTAAAAATCTGTGAAAGTGAGTTATAGTCCCACTTTTAAAATCTAATATTTTTGGGATGAGAATACATGCAGGTTTTATAAATGATTTACAAATAGACACAAGTACGTGAAACTAAATTCTATGGTTGAATTATCGAAATCGAATATGCCCCTTTTTATTAAGTCTGGTAATCTAAGAATTAGGGAACAGACACCCTAATTGACGCGAATCCTAAAGATAGATCTATTGGGCCTAACAAACCCCATCCAAAGTACCGGATGCTTTAGTACTTCGAAATTTATATCATATCCGAAGGGTGTCCCGGAATGATGGGGATATTCTTATATATGCATCTTGTTAATGTCGGTTACCAGGTGTTCACCATATGAATGATTTTTATCTCTATGTATGGGATGTGTATTGAAATATGAAATCTTGTGGTCTATTGTTACGATTTGATATATATAGGTTAAACCTATAACTCACCAACATTTTTGTTGACGTTTAAAGCATGTTTATTCTCAGGTGAATACTAAGAGCTTCCGATGTTGCATACTAAAATAAGGACAAGATTTGGAGTCCATGTTTGTATGATATTGTGTAAAAACTGCATTCAAGAAACTGATTTCGATGTAACATATTTGTATTGTAAACCATTATGTAATGGTCGTGTGTAAACAGGATATTTTAGATTATCATTATTTGAAAATCTACGTAAAGCTTTTTAAACCTTTATTTATGAAATAAAGGTTATGGTTTGTTTTAAAAATGAATGCAGTCTTTGAAAAATGTCTCATATAGAGGTCAAAACCTCGCAACGAAATCAATTAATATGGAACGTTTTTAATCAATAAGAACGGGACATTTCACAAACCTTTGGAATTTGATGGAACCGAAGGACCGATCGGATTGAAACGGTGGACCGAGAAGGTCGAATCGGTGTTTGCCATAAGTAAGTGTACTGAAGAGGACAAAGTGAAGTACGCTACGCATACCTTCACAGGTTCTGCGTTAACATGGTGGAATACCTATCTAGAGCAAGTGGGACAAGATGATGCTTACGCACTACCGTGGTCAGCATTCAAGCACTTGATGAACGAGAAGTACCGTCCCAGAACCGAGGTCAATAAGCTCAAGACAGAACTTAGAGGGTTACGAACCCAAGGATTTGATATTACCACGTATGAAAGGCGATTCACAAAATTGTGCCTATTGTGTCCGGGAGCGTTCGAAGATGAGGAAGAGAAGATCGACGCGTTTGTGAAAGGATTACCGGAAAGAATCCAAGAAGATATAAGTTCACACGAGCCCGCCTCCATACAACAGGCATGTAGAATGGCTCACAAACTAGTAAACCAGATTGAGGAAAGAATTAAAGAACAGGCGGCTGAAGAGGCCAATGTGAAGCAAGTCAAAAGAAAGTGGGAGGAAAACGGTGATAAGAATCACCAATACAACAACAACAGCAATTACAACAATAATTGCAACAACTATCCCAACAATCGCAACATCAATCGCAACTACAACAAACGGCCCAACAACAACAACAACAGCAACTACAACAATCATCCCAACAACAATAACAACCGCAACAACAACAATAATCAGAAGCAGCTATGCCAAAGGTGTGAAAAGTATCACTCGGGGTTCTGCACCAAATTTTGCAACAAGTGTAAAAGAAATGGTCATAGCGCAGCGAAGTGTGAGGTCTACGGACCAGGGGTTAACAGAACGAAAGGAACAAATGGTGTCGGAACGAGTAATGGTGGAGCAAGTAGTGTCGGAGCAAGTTATGCCAATGTAGTTTGTTATAAATGTGGAAAACCGGGCCACATTATTAAAAATTGCCCGAACCAGGAGAACAGGAATGGACAAGGCCGCGGAAGAGTTTTCAATATTAATGCGGCAGAGGCACAGGAAGACCCGGAGCTTGTTACGGGTACGTTTCTTATTGACAATAAATCTGCTTACGTTTTATTTGATTCGGGTGCGGATATAAGCTATATGAGTAGAGATTTTTGTGCTAAATTAAGTTGTCCATTGACGTCGTTGGATAGTAAATTTTTACTCGAATTAGCAAACGGTAAATTAATTTCAGCAGATTATATATGCCGGAATCGAGAAATTAAACTGGTAGCGAAATATTTAAGATTGATTTGATACCAGTAGAGTTAGGGAGTTTTGATGTAATAGTTGGTATGGACTGACTGAAGAAGGTAAAAGCAGAGATCGTATGTTATAAAAATGCAATTCGCATTGTACGAGAAGAAGGAGAACCCTTAATGGTGTACGGAGAAAAGGGCAACACGAAGCTACATCTTATTAGTAATTTGAAGGCACAAAAACTAATAAGAAAAGGTTGCTATGCTGTTCTAGCACACCCCAAACTGAAGAAAAGAGCATAAATGATGTTCCCGTCGCAAAAGAATTTCCCGATGTATTTTTGAAAGAATTACCGAGATTACCCCCACATCGATCCGTTGAATTTCAAATAGATCTTGTACCAGGAGCTGCACCAATAGCTCGTGCTCCTTACAGACTCGCACCCAACGAGATGAAAGAACTGCAAAGCCAATTACAAGAAATTTTAGACCGTGGTTTCATTCGACCAAGCACATCACCGTGGGGAGCTCCTGTTTTGTTTGTCAAGAAGAAAGATGGTACATTCAGGTTGTGTATCGACTATCGAGAGTTGAACAAACTTACCATCAAGAACCGTTACCCACTACCGAGAATCGACGACTTATTTGATCATCTACAAGGCTCGTCTGTTTATTCAAAGATTAACTTACGTTCCGGGTATCATCAAATGCGGGTGAAAGAAGATGATATTCCAAAGACTGCTTTCAGAACACGTTACGGTCATTACGAGTTTATGGTCATGCCGTTTGGTTTAACTAATGCACCAGCTGTGTTCATGGACCTTATGAACCGAGTGTGTGGACCATACCTTGACAAGTTTGTCATTGTTTTCATTGATGACATACTTATTTACTCAAAGAATGACCAAGAACACGGTGAACATTTGAGAAAGGTGTTAGAAGTATTGAGGAAGGAAGAATTGTACGCTAAATTTTCAAAGTGTGCATTTTGGTTGGAAGAAGTTCAATTCCTCGGTCACATAGTGAACAAAAAAGGTATTAAGGTGGATCCGGCAAAGATAGAAACTGTTGAAAAGTGGGAAACCCCGAAAACTCCGAAACACATACGCCAGTTTTTAGGACTAGCTGGTTACTACAGAAGGTTCATCCAAGACTTTTCCAGAATAGCAAAACCCTTGACTGCATTAACGCATAAAGGGAAGAAATTTGAATGGAAGGATGAACAAGAGAAAACGTTTCAGTTATTGAAGAAAAAGCTAACTACGGCACCTATATTGTCATTGCCTGAAGGGAATGATGATTTTGTGATTTATTTTGACGCATCAAAGCAAGGTCTCGGTTGTGTATTAATGCAACGAATGAAGGTGATTGCTTATGCGTCTAGACAATTGAAGATTCACGAGCAAAATTATACGACGCATGATTTGGAATTAGGCGCGGTTGTTTTTGCATTAAAGACTTGGAGGCACTACTTATATGGGGTTAAAAGTATTATATATACCGACCACAAAAGTCTTCAACACATATTTAATCAGAAACAACTGAATATGAGGCAGCGTAGGTGGATTGAATTGTTGAATGATTACGACTTTGAGATTCGTTACCACCCAGGGAAGGAAAATGTGGTAGCCGACGCCTTGAGCAGGAAGGACAGAGAACCCATTCGAGTAAAATCTATGAATATAATGATTCACAATAACCTTACTACTCAAATAAAGGAGGCGCAACAAGGAGTTTTAAAAGAGGGAAATTTAAAGGATGAAATACCCAAAGGATCGGAGAAGCATCTTAATATTCGGGAAGACGGAACCCGGTATAGGGCTGAAAGGATTTGGGTACCAAAATTTGGAGATATGAGAGAAATGGTACTTAGAGAATCTCATAAAACCAGATACTCAATACATCCTGGAACGGGGAAGAAGTACAAGGATCTCAAGAAACATTTTTGGTGGCCGGGTATGTAAGCCGATGTTGCTAAATACGTAGGAGAATGTTTGACGTGTTCTAAGGTCAAAGCTGAGCATCAGAAAGCATCAGGTCTACTTCAACAACCCGAAATCCCGGAATGGAAATGGGAAAACATTACCATGGATTTCATCATTAAATTGCCAAGGACTGCAAGTGGTTTTGATACTATTTAGGTAATAGTTGATCGTCTCACCAAATCAGCACACTTCCTGCCAATAAGAAAAGATGACAAGATGGAGAAGTTAGCACGACTGTATTTGAAGGAAGTCGTCTCCAGACATGGAATACCAATCTCTATTATCTCTGATAGGGATGGCAGATTTATTTCAAGATTCTGGCAGACATTACAGCAAGCATTAGGAACTCGTCTAGACATGAGTACTGCCTATCATCCACAAACTGATGGGCAGAGCGAAAGGACGATACAAACGCTTGAAGACATGCTATGAGCATGTGTTATTGATTTCAGAAACAGTTGGGATCGACATCTACCGTTAGCAGAATTTTCCTACAACAACAGCTACCATTCAAGCATTAAGATGGCGCCGTTTGAAGCACTTTATGGTAGAAAGTGCAGGTCTCCGATTTGTTGGAGTAAAGTGGGGGATAGACAGATTACGGGTCCGGAGATAATACAAGAAACTACCGAGAAGATCATCCAAATTCAACAACGGTTGAAAACCGCCCAAAGTCGACAAAAGAGCTACGCTGACATTAAAAGAAAAGATATAGAATTTGAAATTGGAGAGATGGTCATGCTTAAAGTTGCACCTTGGAAAGGCGTTGTTCGATTTGGTAAACGGGGGAAATTAAATCCAAGGTATATTGGACCATTCAAGATTATTGATCGTGTCGGACCAGTAGCTTACCGACTTGAGTTACCTCAACAACTCGCAGCTGTACATAACACTTTCCACGTCTCGAATTTGAAGAAATGTTTTGCTAAAGAAGATCTCACTATTCCGTTAGATGAAATCCAAATCAACTATTCCGTTAGATGAAATCCAAATCAACGAAAAACTTTAATTTATCGAAGAACCCGTTGAAATAATGCATCGTGAGGTTAAAAGACTTAAGCAAAACAAGATACCAATTGTTAAGGTTCGATGGAATGCTCGTAGAGGACCGGAGTTCACCTGGGAACGAGAAGATCAGATGAAGAAGAAATACCCTCATTTATTTCCAGAAGATACGTCAACACCTCCAACTGCTTAAAATTTCGGGACGAAATTTATTTAACGGGTAGGTACTGTAGTAACCCGAACTTTTCCATGTTTTAATTTATATATATATTAAATGAAATTGTTATTTACATGATTAAGTGTTTCCAACATGTTAAGCAATCAAACTTTTTAAGACTTGATTAATTGAAATAGGTTTCATATAGACAATTGACCACCCAAGTTGACCGGTGATTCACGAACGTTAAAACTTGTAAAAACTATACGATGACATATATATGGTTATATATATAGTTAACATGATTTTATTATAAGTATGTATCTCATTAGGTATTTTTAACAATGAGTTATATACATAAAATGAGACTATTAATTTAAGAAACTCGAAAACGATATATATAACGATTATCGTTATAACAACGTCTTACTAGGTACATATGAATCATATTAAGATATTGATAAACTTGGTTAATTATGTTAAATTATAAGTAAATATATTATTAAGTGTATTAACAATGAAATACATATGTAAAAATAAGACTACTAACTTAATGATTTCGAAACGAGATATATATGTAACGGTTATCGTTGTAACGACAATTAACTGTATATACATCATACTAAGATATATTATATATCATAATATCATGATAATATAATAATTTAACATCTCATTTGTTATAATAAATAATGGGTTAACAACATTCAACAAGATCGTTAACCTAAAGGTTTCAAAACAACATTTACATGTAACGACTAACGATGACTTAACGACTCAGTTAAAATGTATATACATGTAGTGTTTTAATATGTATTCATACACTTTTGAAAGACTTCAAGACACTTATCAAAATACTTCTACTTAACAAAAATGCTTACAATTACATCCTCGTTCAGTTTCATCAACAATTCTGCTCGTATGCACCCGTATTCGTACTCGTACAATACACAGCTTTTTGATGTATGTACTATTGGTATATACACTCTAATTATCAGCTCTTAGTAGCCCATGTGAGTCACCTAACACATGTGGGAACCATCATTTGGCAACTAGCATGAAATATCTCATAAAATTACAAAAATATGAGTAATCATTCATGACTTATTTACATGAAAACAAAATTACATATCCTTTATATCTAATCCATACACCAACGACCAAAAACACCTACAAACACTTTCATTCTGCAATTTTCTTCATATAATTGATCTCTCTCAAGTTCTATCTTCAAGTTCTAAGTGTTCTTCATAAATTCCAAAAGTTCTAGTTTCATAAAATCAAGAATACTTCCAAGATTGCAAGTTTACTTTCAAGTTTTCTAAATCCATTCCAAGTAATCATCCAAGATCAAGAAACCTTTGTTACTTACAGTAGGTTATCTTTCTAATACAAGGTAATAATCATATTCAAACTTTAATTCAATTTCTATAACTATAACAATCTTATTTCGAGTGGAAATCTTACTTGAAATTGTTTTCGTGTCATGATTCTGCTTCAAGAACTTTCAAGCCATCCAAGGATCCTTTGAAGCTAGATCTATTTTTCTCATTTCCAGTAGGTTTATCCAAGGAACTTGAGGTAGTAATGATGTTCATAACATCATTCGATTCATACATATAAAGCTATCTTATTCGAAGGTTTAAACTTGTAATCACTAGAACATAGTTTAGTTAATTCTAAACTTGTTCGCAAATAAAAGTTAATCCTTCTAACTTGACTTTTAAAATCAACTAAACATATGTTCTATATCTATATGATATGCTAACTTAATGATTTAAAACCTGGAAACACGAAAAACACCGTAAAACCGGATTTACGCCGTCGTAGTAACACCGCGGGCTGTTTTGGGTTAGTTAATTAAAAACTATGATAAAATTTGATTTAAAAGTTGTTATTCTGAGAAATTTATTTTTATTATGAACATGAAACTATATCCAAAAATTATGGTTAAACTCAAAGTGGAAGTATGTTTTCTAAAATGGTCATCTAGACGTCGTTCTTTCGACTGAAATGACTACCTTTACAAAAATGACTTGTAACTTATTTTTATGACTATAAACCTATACTTTTTCGGTTTAGATTCATAAAATAGAGTTCAATATGAAACCATAGCAATTTGATTCACTCAAAACGGATTTAAAATGAAGAAGTTATGGGTAAAACAAGATTGGATAATTTTTCTCATTTTAGCTACGTGAAAATTGGTAACAAATCTATTCCAACCATAACTTAATCAACTTGTATTGTATATTATGTAATCTTGAGATACCATAGACACGTATACAATGTTTCGACCTATCATGTCGACACATCTATATATATTTTGGAACAACCATAGACACTCTATATGTGAATGTTGGATTTAGCTATACAGAGTTGAGGTTGATTCCAAAATATATATAGTTTGAGTTGTGATCAATACTGAGATACGTATACACTGGGTCGTGGATTGATTCAAGATAATATTTATCGATTTATTTCTGTACATCTAACTGTGGACAACTAGTTGTAGGTTACTAACGAGGACAGCTGACTTAATAAACTTAAAACATCAAAATATATTAAAAGTGTTGTAAATATATTTTGAACATACTTTGATATATATGTATATATTGTTATAGGTTCGTGAATCAACCAGTGGCCAAGTCTTACTTTCCGACGAAGTAAAAATCTGTGAAAGTGAGTTATAGTCCCACTTTTAAAATCTAATATTTTTGGGATGAGAATACATGCAGGTTTTATAAATGATTTACAAAATAGACACAAGTACGTGAAACTACATTCTATGGTTGAATTATCGAAATCGAATATGCCCCTTTTTATTAAGTCTGGTAATCTAAGAATTAGGGAACAGACACCCTAATTGACGCGAATCCTAAAGATAGATCTATTGGGCCTAACAAACCCCATCCAAAGTACCGGATGCTTTAGTACTTTGAAATTTATATCATATCCGAAGGGTGTTCCAGAATGATGGGGATATTCTTATATATGCATCTTGTTAATGTCGGTTACCAGGTGTTCACCATATGAATGATTTTTATCTCTATGTATGGGATGTGTATTGAAATATGAAATCTTGTGGTCTATTGTTACGATTTGATATATATAGGTTAAACCTATAACTCACCAACATTTTTGTTGATTAAAGCATGTTTATTCTCAGGTGAATACTAAGAGCTTCCGCTGTTGCATACTAAAATAAGGACAAGATTTGGAGTCCATGTTTGTATGATATTGTGTAAAAACTGCATTCAAGAAACTGATTTCGATGTAACATATTTGTGTTGTAAACCATTATGTAATGGTCGTGTGTAAACAGGATATTTTAGATTATCATTATTTGATAATCTTCGTAAAGCTTTTTAAACCTTTATTTATGAAATAAAGGTTATGGTCTGTTTTAAAAATGAATGCAGTCTTTGAAAAACATCTCATATAGAGGTCAAAACCTCGCAACGAAATCAATTAATATGGAACGTTTTTAATCAATAAGAACGGGACATTTCATTAGATCTAGTTAGTTAATCAATCTAAATCACCATGTTCTTTCAAAAGATCCATTGTTTTAATCATCCTTGTATCCTAGTTCAATTATGTAAGTTGTGACTTGGTTTATGTGAGTTTATCAAAGACCATAGCTTATACTTCAACACCTAGTGATCTAGCCACCTATATGTGAGTATAGGATGTTAATTGAATGATATTTAGGATATATAATCATGTAGTTTACTTAGAGTGATCTTAGTAAACTAGGTTTTATGTGAATTCAACCACGAAAGAATCTTGTTGATTAAACATAGCTCTTAAGTTTATAGAAATTGTGAAATTGATATAAACTGCTCTATTATAACTATCACATAACGGTTTTAATTATAAAAGAACAATCCCTGTCATTTATCAAGCATAGAAGTAAACACCGCATTCTCATTCTTGTTATTCATTATACTTATTTACTGTTTCGTTAAACGAAAATACAACTTCCAACACAAACCCCCTTTTAGAATAATTAATCGCTGTAAAATCCTTAAAACAAACTTCTCCCTGTGGATCGAACTGGTCAATTTACTTGCTAGTTACTGCATGATCGGGTTTTAGTTGCCTGTATTATGTGTTAATTATTAAGCATATTGCCTACATTTTAAAGGTTACGTCTTGACACATCACCGTCCACCAAACAACCATCACCTTACCATCGCCACCACCTTATAATTAACCCACCATTTTCATCACCCATCACCACCACCGTGAGCACCTCTGGACTACCACCTTCACGACCACCATCCTCCACCTACTTCAAACTCATTTAAACCGTCAATGTCTTTTGTTTAATCATATTCGAAACAACCATTACAATCGCCATTACTACCTTGAAACCTCTACTCAAACCCCGTCTACGACTAGACAACCATTGAACTTACTTGTCTTCGTTCCCTATCTCCTATTCCCGTTTCATTTTACACCTGCTACTGCTGTTGTATACTCCTGCTACTGCTATCTTTTTCTGTTTCATCTAACTCGAACAAAACCCAAGAACACTACCACAGGTTGCTTGCGTGTTCTTTTTTTTTCTTGTGGCCTACAACAATAACCCACTTGGAATTAAATAGTTACATGTTACTCCTTTTAGTTGTTGTAGGGCCAAAAACCCAATAAACCACTTGCAAGATCAATTCCTATTTTTTTTCTCATTGAAAATAACGATGATGATATAAAATTTTGAGCTGCTACGCTTTCTTTTCTACTTCCTGTTCGATCAACGACGGCCCATCACTCGACTAATTTTTTTTTCTGTTTTGAACCTGCTCCTGGTCGACAACAAGAACATGGAATAAATACGGTTGCTGTGTAGGTTTTAGAAACAGATAAAAAAAAAGGAAAATCGAGTACCACATGTTGAGGTGCATATCCAGTTTTCTATTGTTAGGCCGTAACCTTGAAGTATTATTTATCGGGCCATTGATGGGCTATTTAAGTTTTAATTGAATTTTCTTTAAGGACTACATATTTGGGCCGCTATGTTTTAGTGATCTAGTTGGGCCAAAACCCGATTTTAAATCGATAATGATGATGAATGTCGAAGAAAATTATGTAAGGAGTAGAATGATGTGATACGTATGATTTTATGATATTGATTGATGATGAGCATGATGATGATAATGAATGAGGTATGTTACGTGGATGATGATACGATTAGGAAACGAAGATATGATCATGATGACGATGACGAGTTATTATAGTTTAGATAATGATGATGATGTTAATTCAAGATGATGATGTTACTAATGGTGATAATGATACAAAATTATGGTAATGATAGGTGATCATAATGATATCGATGATGATGACTGAGATGGATGAAGATGATACATGATTTAAAAGGATGATGAAATTAATGACATGATGATGATGTTTGGTTTATGAAAATGGAAACAGATCAAGGTTAAAAGAATTTAGGGAGGTAATTAAAATACAAAATGGTAAATGGAGTAGTGGTTTGGGGAGTTTTCGGGTTAGCGGGAGATCGTGGGTTCGAGCCCGGGCTGGGGCAATATTTTAAGCCATTTTCTTTTTGAGGTAGAACTTCTATTTATTATTAGTATTACTTCTATTAATATTTTTATTCTTATTATTGATATTATTATTATCACATCATTATTATTATTAAAGATAAGTATTATTATTACCATTAACATTATTATCATTATGAGTATAAGTAGTATTATTATCATGACTATTAAAATTATCATTTTAAAACTATCATTAGTATTATTATTAGAATTATCATTATTTTTATCATTATTATCTTTATTATTATTTTTATGAATATGATTATTTTATCATTACTAATATTATTTTAGTATTATTATAATTAAAATTTTTAACAAATAAATGATATTTATATTTACATATATAAAAAATACATATTTAATTCATATAACATAACAAAATTTATATTTTTAATTATTTACAATATACATATATAAAAATATATATTTAATACACATAACATAATAAAATTTATATTTTTAATTATTTACATTATATAAAATGAATACCTGAAACATATAAATTATTAATATAAAAATGATATAACTAATAAACTTATATATATAAATTTATTCGATTACAATTATGTGTGTTAATATAAATATAAATGATATAGGTTCGTGAATCTAAGGCCAACCTTGCATTGTTCAGTTCCGTCGTATGCATATTTTTACTACAAAATATCGTATAGTGAGTTTCATTTGCTCTCTTTTTAAATGCTTTTGCAATATATATTTTTGGGACTGAGAATACATGCGCTTTTATAAATGTTTGATGAAATAGACACAAGTAATCGAAACTACATTATATGGTTGAATGATCGAAACCGAATATGCCCCTTTTAGTCTAGTAATCTAAGAATTAGGGAACAGACACCCTAATTGACGTGAATCCTAAAGATAGATCTATGAGCACTAACAAGCCCCGGTCAGAGAATTTGAACTGCTTTAGTACTTCGATTTTATCATGTCCGAAGGGAGTCCTTGAATGATGGGGATATTCTATATGCATCTTGTTAATGTCGATTACCATGTGTTCAATCCATATGAATGATTTTTATCTCTATGTATGGGATGTTTATAAATGGAAATGAAAATCTTGTGGTCTATTAAAATTATGAAATGATTATTTATGATAAACTAAAGAACTCACCAACCTTTTGGTTGACACTTTAAAGCATGTTTATTCTCAGGTATGAAAGAAATCTTCCGCTGTGCATTTGCTCATTTTAGAGATATTACTTGGAGTCATTCATGACATATTTTAAAAGATGTTGCATTCGAGCCGTTGAGTTCATCAAGGTTAATATAAAGTCATTCATAGTTTGGATATATTATGAAACGATATGCATATCTGTCAACTTTCGATGTAATGGAAGTTTGTCTTTTAAAAACGAATGCAATGTTTGTAAAATGTATCATATAGAGGTCAAATACCTCGCAATGTAATCATATGTTATTGTATTCGTCCTTATGGTTTTGGACGGGTCGTCTCATGTGGTATCAGAGCGGTGGTCTTAGCGAACCAGGTCTTGCATTAGTGTGTCTAATTGATAGTTATTTAGATGCATTAGTGGGTCTGGACTTCGACCGTGTCTGCATGTCAAAAGTTTTGCTTATCATTTAGTGTCGAAAATTATTTGCTTATCATCCTTAAAGTCTAGACATGTCTTACTGCCTCTATTGCATAGACAGTATATAGATAAATTGATATCTTAGCGTATCTGCTAATTCATATCTTAGCGTATCTGTTACTGTAAACTTTGCCTGTCATATTTCGTAAATTTCTCCGTAATCTACGGGATCTTATGTACTATATTTAGGTATTCTATGTAATGAGAATATCATCCAATATCCAAAAATCATTTTTATATCGAAAACCCTTTATCTAACCGTACAAGATGGAACTCGCAACTAATTCTAATTCCTTAGATTCCGACAGTTATTCTGACACGGATATTCGCCTAAACTCCGAAAGCAGTGTGATCAGAATGAATCAACCAATTAGCCATCATCAATCCTGGATGAATTGGGGATGGGTTCATAGTCGACTTAATCCATAGAGACGAGAAGAAGGCGATCCTTTCCACCAACCGAATTCACCTCTTGACAAAGAACCCAAAGCATTTACCGGTGAACCAGTTCGAAACACAATTTTCACCCTCATTTCCCGAATATCTTGATACGATTATATTCTAGCTAAAATTCTAAACCTTATTCATTCGCTCGTTCCGACCGACAATCATCCTGGAGTAATGGAAAAAGTCAACGAGATTCGCGCTCGAATAATCAATTTGGAGAATATGGTGCAAAATTTATCAGCTTCAGCAACATCATTGGCACCAACATTACCATCAATAAACAGCACCAGTACCATCAACAATCCATGCCTCAACATCTCATTCTGTACCTCGAGTATAATCATCGTTCTACGTATCGTTCTACATCAATTATCTTCGTTCTTCATGGCAATTATGTAATTTCTAATGTTTTAGAGATTATGTATTCTAGTTCAAACGGTAAATCAAATGAGATTAATATTATATTAACTCATTAAATCTATGATTACATCTGAAGAAAATATATATGAAAGTATATTTTCATAATGATTGTAATTAAAAATTCTTTCGTACAAACTGTTAATGGTGAAAATATTTTAACGGGTAGGTAATACCCGAGGAATATTTAGATTTCACATTAATAAGTTACATTGTACATTCTTCGAATCTGATTCAATAGTCATTTACTATCCTACTTACCTCCACAGATATACGTATCCGTTCACCGCAGAATAACCATTTTCATTCAATTTCATATTTGGATTTTGATCTATCAGAATCCAACAAGTGGCATAATGAAGAAAACATTGGACAAAATAAAATTTATTAGAAATAAACGGATTAACTATGAGAAATTCTATTAAGAATCTACGCTAAAAAAATCCTAGCTAACTGTTCCTAGCTAACTGTTAATTCCTTATTACATTTATTTATCGCAATCTATTTATCGCAATTTTAATTCTCGCAATTTTATTTATCGTCATTTAATTTCTGTTATTTATTTTACGCACTTTAAATATCGGGACACGTATACAAGGTTTTGACATATCATATCAACGCATCTATATATATTATTTGGAATAACCATAGACACTCTATATGCAGTAATGCTCGAGTTAGCTATACAGGGTTGAGGTTGATTCTACAATAATATATATACTTTGAGTTGTGATCGAGTCTGAGACATGTATACAATGGGTCACGATATGTATTAATTAAGTCGAATATTATATATTAAATTATATATAAATTATTGAACTATTAATTGTGGACTACTAACTGTGGACTAATAACATTGGACAATTAAAATAAATTAAAATATTGATTATAATATATGAAACTAAACATTTCTTCAAGTTTGCCACTTGATTTCATCTTAAACCTCATTTGTATCTTGACGATTACAATCTGCGTTCAAACTTTTCATGATTCTTGAAAATACCTCAATCGAGAGTATGAACCAACCGCACTTCATCTACGAGAAGAAAGATTGATACATATAGTTATGCACCTGAAAACACTCGGAACTTGAGTAAACATTTAACACGTGTCTGTGCTAGCTCCTTTGGCTTTGTTATTACCAAAAATCACTTTGCAATCCCTTTTCAAAGTAGCCAATTTTGTCACAGCTCCAGCAAATCAACTTCGACTTTTCGTTCGAAACAACCTTATTATAACTTTGATATATATGCGTGCGCTTTATTATTACCAGGGAACCCTTTATATTCCACCATATTACCATCAGCGTTTAATCATCTAAAAACACAATTCTCTTGAAACCACCTCGGATATATAGCCAATGATTCAGATATGGTAGCATTAAATGCAGAGGAAACAGCAAAATTATAGATGGTCTAAATGGCCAAAAGTTTGATAATAAAGAATGGAAGGTTGGAAACGCTGGATAGAAAATTTAGTACTGAAAAATGAATTGAGCAAACCATGAAGGAGGCTATGGACAAATCACATAGACTAAATCTGCCTTTAAAGAATCCTGATGATTCGGTTTCTGATGAAATCTTTAGCGAATACCTTACTTCTTAATTGCTTTAAATCATTGTGAATGAATTTCTTCATCACACTATGATTCTAAAAATTCTAAGATATCATCGTATCTTTCATTATAAATATCTTTCATATTTCTGAAGATATTTTCATAACTACTCTTATCTGAAATCATTTATCTCTTCGCGATATCAGTGTTACATCAGAAGGGAAACTGTTTTAGTTTCTAAATTCAGAAACTTTCGAGTTTAAAGTATGAATGTTTTTGAAGTAGTGTTGGAAACTGAAGCATGAGTTAGTATAATATAATAACACTTGATCAACGTAATTATATTACAGTAAGTTATGCTGAGTTTCTAATGGAACGTGATGATTCACAGACCAAAACATCATTATGTGCCATGTTACACGACTCTTACATTCTATCATATCTCTAAACATATCAAGAACATATCTTCTTGATAGTTCTATCTTTTCTCTTGAATTCTGGTAATTTAACCAACCAAGATCGTGCTATTACAATCTCTCTCTTAAAACATTAGTCATGTTCATTCGAAACTTCATACCTACGAATTCTGGACCATTATTCACTTGACTTAAAGTCGAGAAGAGAAAACAAAAGGATGGAACTCCATAATATAAAGGAAATGAAGAGGGTGGATTTATAGTGAAATATCCGATAGAACAATCAAAACAGATTATCGCATTTAACCAAAGATGATCCTAATTTCCTTAATTACTGAAGAATCAAATCTTATATAGATTTCGAAGATTATCTTTAAATCTCTGGAATTCTGAAAATCGGCCTTGACTACGTCAGAGGTTAAGACAAATCTCTATTATCTCATTTCACTCTTTTGTGATAGCTTCACTCGTACTCTTCACATAAATGAATCATTTTATCCATATTACTTACTAATGATAAAAACTCTAATTTCTAGCTCGTATGTGTCATGAAAACATACTTATTGTCAGTCATGACCATCTTAATCAAATTTCGAGACGAAATTTCTTTAACGGGTAGGTACTGTGATGACCCGGGAATTTCTGACCAAATTTAAACTTAATCTTTATATAGTTTCGACACGATAAGAAAAGTCTATTAAATCGAGTCTCAAAATTTTTGAACTGTTTCATGAAATCATTTGACCTTCGACCAGTTCCGACGATTCACGAACAATTAATTGTAACTTGATATGTGTATATATATATATATATATATGTATAAATAATAATTTGAAACATAATTTTAAATATTGTATGTTGTTGTTACTAAAATTTATTTATGTAAAGTAAAATAAAAATAGGATATTATAATGATTATTATTTAAAATTATATATATATATATATATATATATATATATATATATATATATATATATATATATATATATATATATATATATATATATATATATATATATAGTTTTGAGTTTATTTGGAAAATGATAGTAACACTCAATTATCATTCGATTGATAATAAACAAGTTATAAATGAACTTATGTGATTTTAAAATAAACGGTGATCCGAAAATGAGCTATATAAATTTTAGGCTTATTAAGAGTATACTTAGAAGCTAATTAATAAATTTCGACACCTTTCATATTTTACCCAGAATCGAGAGGGACAGTTGATGTAAATTTTTATTTAATAAATTAATGATCGAATTTATACCATAATGACCAAAATAAATAAATATAGTTAATTTAAAAAATTTGGGATTTTTAGGAACACTTTTATATGTTAACTGTTTAGCAATGGACACGATATAGCCATCCGTGACAAACTGTGGGTAGAGTGATTCTAAATTATTCGACTACTTAACAAATTCTTTTGCAATTCACATGTTGAATAATCAATTATTATTATATTATAATATTAATTATAAGAATTACTTTACAGTTGTATATTACTATCCCATATTCTTTGTGACAAAACCATCACCAATATCAAATTTAAAACTGTGCGTTACTATTCGACACTATTTTAAATTGATTGATTGTTTGTGACATATTACTGTATTAATGATATATTATTATTATTATTATTAAATTTTATTATTAATATTTGGATTAGAATATATATATATATATATATATATATATATATATATATATATATATATATATATATATATATATATATAAGTATATACATGTGTTACATAACCACCTTCTCTTCTCCTTCTTTGATAACTCGCCACCACCGGAGAATCATCACAACCCGGTCACCATCACAACATACAACCACCACTTAACACCCCAAAACCATCCTGCTATCCAAAAACAACTATATCGACCAACCTCCATATCCATGTAATCATCAGACTCTCTCTTTAGATGACTGTCTCCCTCTCTCTTTGTGAACCACACAAACCGTCCACCAAACACCCATCACCTTACCATCGCCACCACCTTATAATTACCCCACCATTTTCATCACCCATCACCACCACCGTGAGCACCTCCGGACTACCACCTTCACGACCACCATCCTCTACCTACTTCAAACTCTTTTAAACCATCAATGTCTTCTGTTTAATCATATTCGAAACAACCATTACAATCGCCATTACTACCTTGAAACCTCCACTCAAACCCCGTCTACGACTAGACAACCATTGAACTTACTTGTCTCCATTCCCTATCTCCTATTCCCGTTTCATTTAACACCTGCTACTGCTGTTGTATACTCCTGCTACTGCTATCTTTTTCTGTTTCATCTAACTCGAACAAAACCCAAGAACACTACCACAGGTTGCTTGCGTGTTCTTTTTTTTTTCCCTTGTGGCCGACAATAATAACCCACTTGGAATTAAATAGTTACATGTTACTCCTTTTAGTTGTTGTAGGGCCAAAAACCCAATAAACCACTTGCAAGATCAATTCCTATTTTTTTTTTTTGTCGTTGAAAATAACGATGATGATATAAAATTTCGAGCTGCTACGCTTTCTTTTCTACTTCCTGTTCGATCAACGACGGCCCATCACTCGACTAATTTTTTTTTCTGTTTTGAACCTGCTCTTGGTCGACAACAAGAACATGGAAGAAATACGGTTGATGTGTAGGTTTTAGAAACAGATAAAAAAAGGGAAATCGAGTACCACATGTTGAGGTGCATATCCAATTTTCTATTGTTGGGCCGTTACCTTGAGGTATTATTTATCGGGCCATTGATGGGCTATTTAAGTTTTAACTGAATTTACTTTAAGGACTACGTATTTGGGCTGCTATGTTTTAGTGATCTAGTTGGTCGAAAACCCGATTTTAAATCGATAATGATGATGAATGTCGAAGAAAATGATGTAAGGAGTAGAATGATGTGATACGTATGATTTTTTAATATTGATTGATGATGAGCGTGATGATGATAATGAATGAGGTATGTTACTTGGATGATGATACGATTAGGAAACGAAGATATGATCATGATGACGATGACGAGTTATTATAGTTTAGATAATGATGATGATGTTAATTCAAGATGATGATGTTACTAATAGTGATAATGATACAAAATTATGGTAATGATAGGTGATCATAATGATATCGATGATGATGACTGAGATGGATGAAGATGATACATGATTTAAAAGGATGATGAAATTAATGAGATGATGATGATGTTTGGTTTATGAAAATGGAAACAGATCAAGGTTAAAAGAATTTAGGGAGGTAATTAAAATAGAAAATGGTAAATGGAGTAGTGGTTAGGGGAGTTTTTGGGAGATCGTGGGTTCGAGCCCGGGCTGGGGCAATATTTTAAGCCATTTTCTTTTTGAGGTAGAACTTCTATTTATTATTAGTATTACTTCTATTAATATTTTTATTCTTATTATTGATATTATTATTATCACATCATTATTATTAATAAAGATAAGTATTATTATTACCGTTAACATTATTATCATTATGAGTATAAGTAGTATTATTATCATGACTATTAAAATTATCATTTTAAAACTATCATTAGTATTATTATTAGAATTATCATTATTTTTATCATTATTATCTTTATTATTATTTTTATGAATATGATTATTTTATCATTACTAATATTATTTTAGTATTATTATAATTAATAATTTTAACAAACAAATGATATTTATATTTACATAAAAAAATACATATTTAATACATATAACATAACAAAATTTATATTTTTAATTATTTACAATATACATATATAAAAATATATATTTAATACACATAACATAACAAAATTTATATTTTTAATTATTTACATTATATAAAATGAATACCTGAAACATATAAATTATTAATATAAAAATGATATAACTAATAAACATATATATATAAATTTATTCGATTACAATTATGCGTGTTAATATAAATATAAATGATATAGGTTCGTGAATCTGAGGCCAACCTTGCATTGTTCAGTTCCGTCGTATACATATTTTTACTACAAAATATCGTATAGTGAGTTTCATTTGCTCCATTTTTAAATGCTTTTGCAATATATATTTTTGAGACTGAGAATACATGCATTTTTATAAATATTTGACGAAATAGACACAAGTAATCGAAACTACATTATATGGTTGAATGATCGAAACCGAATATGCCCCTTTTAGTCTGGTAATCTAAGAATTAGGGAACAGACACCCTAATTGACGCGAATCCTAAAGATAGATCTATGGGCACTAACAAGCCCCGGTCAGAGAATTTGAACTGCTTTAGTACTTCGATTTTATCATGTCCAAAGGGAGTCCCAGAATGATAGGGATATTCTATATGCATCTTGTTAATGTCGATTACCAGGTGTTCAATCCATATGAATGATTTTTATCTCTATTTATGGGATGTTTATAAATGGAAATGAAAATCTTGTGGTCTATTAAAATTATGAAATGATTATTTATGATAAACTAATGAACTCACCAACCTTTTGGTTAACACTTTAAAGCATGTTTATTCTCAGGTATGAAAGAAATCTTCCGCTGTGCATTTGCTCATTTTAGAGATATTACTTGGAGTCATTCATGACATATTTCAAAAGACGTTGCATTCGAGTCGTTGAGTTCATCAAGGTTAATATAAAGTCATTCATAGTTTGGATATATTATGAAACGATATGCGTATCTGTCAACTTTCGATGTAATGGAAGTTTGTCTTTTAAAAACGAATGCAATGTTTGTAAAATGTATCATATAGAGGTAAAATACCTCGCAATGTAATCATATGTTATTGTATTCATCCTTATAGTTTAGGATGGGTCGTCTCAAACATATGGTTACATCGCGAGGTACTTGACCTCTATATGTTACATTTTACAAACATTTCATTCGTTTTTAAAAGACAAACTTTTATTTCATTGAAAGTTGACAGGCATGCATACCCTTTCATAATATATCCAATCTATAAATGACTTAATCTGTTATTTTCTTAATAATAATCTTTATTGAACTCAATGACTTGAACGCAACTTCTTTTGAAATATGCCATGAATGACTCCAAGTAATATCTCTAAATGAGCAAATGCACAGCGGAAGATTTCCTTCAAACCTGAGAATAAACATGCTTTCAAGTGTCAACCAAAAGGTTGGTGAGTTCATTAGTTTATCATAAACATTCATTTCCATCATTTTAATAGACCACAAGATTTCAGATATATAATTGTACATGTAACCCGAGTACAAAATAGTACGCATAACCTGCGAATTAAAAATCATTCATATGGTGAACACCTAGTAATCGACATTAACAAATGCATCTAGAATATCCCCAATATACAGGTACACTCATCTGTATATAAAATCGAAGTACTAAAGCATCCGTAACCTGGATGGGACGTGTCAAAGTCCATAGATCTATCTTCAGGATTCGCGTCAATTTGGGGGTCTGTTCCCAAATTCTTAGGCTACCAAGCTGAAAGGGTGATATCTAGTATAATAATTCAATCATAGAATGTAGTTTCAAGTACTTGTGTCTATTTCGTAAAACAGTTATAAAAGCAGCGCATGTATTCTCAGTCCCAAAAATATATATAAAAGGGAGTAATGAAACTCACAACATTGTATTTCATAGTAATTATGCATATGATGGCATTGAACAAGTGTAAGGTTGTCCTCGGATTCACAAACCTAAATTAATTATATATATTTATATGTTGGTCAATATCTGTCTAACAATTTAGGTCAAGTCGTAGTGTATCACAATCCTAATGCTCGAGATCGATATGCAAAAGTTAACAAAATCAGTTTGACCCAAAATGACTTTCAAAATCTATACATAATTATTATATAACTTAAATATAGTCGTTTTATATATTTAAATATATTTAACAGATTTTATTAGAGTAAATAATATAAATCATTTATTAATAAATAAAAATTTATATTAAAATTTATATATAATAAAAATTTACTTTTATATATCTTATATAATAAAATTTATAAAGTTCATTTAATATCATAAAAATATAATAGTACGTATTATTAATGTAATTATATTACATGTGGTAAAATATCTTGGTATCACATATTCATTTGATAAAATAATATTGATAATAATAATAATAAATAAAAGTTGTATTATTTTGTGATAATAATAATATTAATTATAATAATAATAATATTTATATTTACTAATGATAATAATAATTTTGATAATTAATAATAATCTTTTATAATAATACCAATGTCATAATAATAATATTATTAATAATGAGTAAAATATTATAATCATGTTAATGATAATAACAATGTTAATAATATTGTTGTTATTAATAATACTACTAATAATAAAAATGATAATTTAAATGAAAATATAGTTTTAAGATTTATAATGATATTTTCTAACAACCATGATAATTATAATAATAACGATACTTTTTAATATTAACCGTAGTAATAATAATATTTTATATAAAAATAATAATTCTAGTCAAAATGATAATTTTTAATAATAATAATACTAAAATGATTATAATAATGATATTTTATAATAACAATGATATTTCTTAATAAAAATGATAATTTTAATAAAAATGATGGTTTTAATATTAATGATACTTTTAATAATAATAATAACAATAAAAATAATAAAATTATAGTTTTGATAAAAATATTAATTATTTTAATAATAATAATAATAATAATAATAATAATAATAATAATAATAATAATAATAATAATAATATTGATTATTAAATAATAATGATAATAACGACGATAACGATAATGATAATAATAATAATAATAATAATAATAATAATAATAATAATAATAATAATAATAATAATAATAATAATAATAATAATAATAATCATTTTAACAATAATATCTAAAATAATGGATAATTCAATTGACGATATCTTTTAATCCGTTCATCGAAATCATACACTTTCTAAATGAAAAGTTATTAATTTTTCGACAGCTTTCCAACGACATGCATATCATAAACCTTATATCATTAATATATGTATTAAATTCGTGATTCATCATATGCTATCTAATGACAAAATTAAATATACAAGCATGCATAATCCCATATACTCGAGCACTAGTTAGGGATACACTATTAATATATGAAAGTTAAGTTATAAGTGCTCACATATCAATATTGAGGTTCAATATTGCAGGAAAGTACGTAGACGCAACGGAGATGATAAACACTAGTTTGACCTCACGAGCTATACCCCCGAACCATACCCATAACCTCCATAGCTATCACCCATAATTTTTTTAGCTCAATCTCATTCGAAAAACATGTTTTGAAATAACCCGAGTGTAGTGACCCGTCCTAATCCATCTGGATGAAGTCTTCAACAGTTGGTCCCATTGCGAGGTTCTGACCTCTATATGCCATGAACAACTCCATGTAATATGAGCAAATGCACAGCGGATGATTTCTTTCATACCTGAGAATAAACATGCTTTAAAGTGTCAACCAAAAGGTTGATGAGTTCATAAGTTTATCATAAAACAATAAAATTCATCATTTTGATAGACCACAAGATTTAAATCCTGCATGGTATAAATGGGCCCGAATCCTATACCCACCTGTAATGTACATGCGATATCTTTTAAATACAGTACACCTTTCTCGTGTACAAAATCATCTTTTATAAATCTTAGTAACCGTATACATATCTCGTGCACAAAAATAACATACACATAACCTGTATATAAAATCATTCTCTCGATACATAACATTCACTTTTCATTGCTTTCATAGCTTGGCTTGGTAACCGGCCTTAACATATAATGCGCATAATAATATCCCCAAAAACAAAACATCTCGTCTGTATAATATATAAACTTCGAAGTACTAAACACCACGCCCACTAGCTCTTCCATCTAATGAACATTCTGGGTGGGGGTGTTAAACCCGGTAGCTACCTTTAGGATTCGCGTCACCAATTCTCAAAATTAGTGATGTTCCCTAATTCTTAGGTTACCAAGCAATAATAATCAGGGAAAAAATATTCATATCAATTGTGGCAATTATCACGTCCACATAATTCAATGGTGGCAATTATCACGTCCACATAATTCATTCGAGGAATGTTTTGCTTGTGTCTATCTCGTCAAACATTTATAAAAGCATTTCATGTATTCGCAGTTCAAAATATATTTCAAAAGCATTTAATAAAGCAGTTGTAAAAGTAGCGCATGTATTCTCAGTCCCAAAAATGTAAAGAGTAAAAGGGAATCAAATGAACTCACAATACGATATTTTGTAGTAAAAATATGCATACGACGAAACTGAACAATGCAAGGTTGGCCTCGGATTCACGAACCTATATCAATTATATATATTAACACATTGTAATCGAACAAATTTATATACTATTATTATTAATGATATATTTGTTATTTTAATGAATTATACGTTTCATTAATTAATTAACTATACTTATATTATAAATACTTAATATAAAATATCAATGTAATTAGGTTATATGTTTTAACTATATTTTTATAAAAATATTATTTCTTTGTTGAAATAATAATTATAGTAATACTACAATAATGCTAGCAATAGTAATATTAATAATGATAAAAATAATAAATTTAGTAATAATGTTACTAAAAATGATAATTTTTCTAATAATAATAATAATAATAATAATAATAATAATAATAATAATAATAATAATAATAATAATAATAATAATAATAATAATAATAATAATAATAATAATAATAATAAGAGTATTAGTAATAACTACCTCAAAGGAGTATTCCCTAAAAAAACTGCCCAAGTCCGGGTTTGAACCCGCGACCTCCCGCTAAACCAATAACACTCCAAACCATTACTCTGTCTTTGCTATTCTGAATTAATTACCATCCTAAATTGTTTTAACTCCTCTATTCTGTTTTCCCTCTTCTTCTTCACACACCCAAAACTAGTCATCATAATCATATCTCATTATCATCCATTATCATCAAGCTTTTATCATAACCTAATCTAATCATCTTTTCATCATGTATCATAAATTTAAATCATCGTGATCATCATCAATCTCCTATACCGTCATCATCCTCATGTATCATCATCATTACATCGAATTTTAATCAGACAATGAACCACGAGATGAAACATAATTATACTCGTTTTATAGGATGATTTTGTGATACATGTCCACTAATAAAACTAATGGTATTCGGCCCAATATGAAATGGAATCCAGGCAGTCCAATAGTGGCCCGACTTTATTAAAGAGGTTGAAGCCCAACATGTTCAAATGAATTAACTCGGCCCAGCATTCTAACTAAATTAACTCAGCCCACTAAAATTATATAACTCTCAGTCCCAACGATAATTTGTCTGTTTGGTTTCTCATTCGAAAAACAAAAATAATAATAGCTGGATATCGAGATCAATTATACCATTCATCATATATATATATCCCCACTTCCTTTTTATATGGCCATTTTGTCTGCCAACTAGTCTTTCACATGCAATTAATTGTCTACTAGGTTGATAAAGTAATGTATTATAATACCCAATACATCATTATTATAGTTTCATTTTCCATATTAATCATGAATCGGAATGTAAACAAAACTCGGCTGTTTGTTCTCGTAAATGGAAAACAGAAGAAAAAGATATGATGTAAGGTGGTAGTTTATGGGTTTGTAGGGGGGTGAGGGTGGCGAATCAAGTGGTGTTAGGTTGTGATAATGATTCAAAAAATGGTTACACAATGGTTAATTACAAGTTGAAGGTTTGCAACATAAATCAAAATAGGTGAGACGGTTAGTAGTTATTATAGGAGAGGTGGTTGGTTTTGAGTCTTGTGGTTTTGTGAGAGACTAGTAACGAAGTAAAAAAAAATATAGATTGTTTATTAATTCCTATTATTTAGTGGAGATAACCTTTATCTTTTGGGTGGGTCACGTAGCAGTAACTGCAACAATTTCGAATGAGGTTGATCATACCAATATAATACCCGACGAATTAATAAATTCCATATTGCACAAATGGGGTTATCACTCAAAGAATTATCGGCCAACAAGTCCCTCTTAGTCCCACCATTTCTTTTCATAATGTAAAAGAAAACGTGTTGTAATCCCACTTGGTTGGTCACAATATGAAATTGGTTTCCACTTGATTATTTAATAAACGCCATTTGCTAGTATTCTATAAACAAGTTGCCCAAAATTTTAACTTGTAAATGCACCTGGTCGTCAATAGTGAATTATTGTGATCGTATATACACAGCAGAATAGTGAATAATTGCAACCTTTTGAGCCTGGTTCACGAAGGTGAAGAAGGAAAAGAAAACAAAATAACATGGCGACGGTGTTTGATTGTGGTGGTTTAAAGGTGTTAGTCAAGAAGAAAGGAACACGAAGAAAGTACAAGAAACTTACAGCAAATAAATTACGGTGGCGTGCGGTGGTGATTGACTTGGTGAGTTTAAGGTATGTTTACAGCATAAAGAAATAGAAGATAATCAGATTTGAAAGCGAAATTTTAAGGTGTTTGGTTGTTCGATCTTATAAAAGGATTGAAGGGGATTCGTGGGTTAATGAAAGTAGTGGTGATAAGGTGGTGAAGTGGTGATCGATTATGGTGGTGATCAAGTTTCATATAACTCAACTCATGTAAGTGTATATGTATACATAAATAATTAGATAGGTAAAGATAGATAATGATGATGAATTAATTGTGGTTGTAAGGGTGGCAAAGTGGTGTTGTTGTCGAAATTATAAATGATATATGTATATAAATAAACCAAGTCATCTAAGTTCAGTACATGAATTCATTTCTTTCATTATTGTTTGATGCTGTATCATTAACCAATCGAGTTTGTATTGTAGTGATGAGGATACCGACATGTAACAAGAATCAGATAGGAAGGACATAATTTCCAATCAGGAGAAGTATAAATATTTAACATATAGCTACGTTCAACTGATTTTGTATTGGAGTGGTGATTTGGAATCGATATGTAGCAGATCAGAAAGAAGAGGACAGATGTAAAAGTATGAAGAAAATAAAGTAGATATTGATGTATAACAAATTTTGTTTGTATTGCAAACTGAATTCGTCATATATCATAATCAGGGACAAATCATGAATAAAGTTTAAAAATAGATAGTTAAGTTAAACGGAATTTGTTGTGTACTGTAACTGATTTGTACTAGTAGCAATTAGAAACAGTAAACGAATATCATACTGTTAGATTACATGAAGTTGAATCTTGATATTTTTATTTTTTTTATTTTTATTTATTTATTTTTATTTTTTATAAAGTCTATATTAATAATTAATACATATAATTATATTAATAATAGTAATTCTATAAATGATAATAATAATTGTTAAGAATAGTGTTAATAATGATATTAATAATAATAATAATAATAATAATAATAAGGATAATAATATGATAATAATAATATAGATAATAATGATGTTAAATAATATTATTATTAATAATAATATTAATTATAATATTACTAATATTAATATTAATGATGATAATAACATTAATAATAATAATAATAATAATAATAATAATAATAATAATAATAATAATAATAATAATAATAATAATAATAATAATAATAATAATAATAATAATAATAATAATAATAATAACATTAGTAATAATAATATTATAACAATTTATATTTATCATATCTCCCATCCATATATTATATATTGAGATTAATAATAGTTAATAATACTGATTTTATTATTAATTAAAGTAGTCACAGTATTATTAGTATAATAACTATATTTTTAACTTGTAATTACATTTAATATACTAATGTTATAATTCATTACTTATGTAATGTTTACTAATTATATTATATATAATTGAATATTTACGCACTATTACAATATACATTTAATTATAATTCTACATAGAATTCTTATCTATTTATATATAAATTCATTTTAAATTATAACAATATTATTTTGTATTTTTTTTACATAAATAATTCCAATGTTTAGTTTATATTTTATTATTTTAAATTATCATATATCCTTACATACATATATATATATATATATATATATATATATATATATATATATATATATATATATATATATATACACACATATACATATATATACATATACATATACATATATATATACATAAACATATACATATATATATACATATACATATACATATATATATACATATACATATATATATATATATATATATATATGTATATATATATATATATATATATATATATATATATATATATATATATATATATATATATATATATATATATATTCATTTACAAACAATTGTTCGTGAATCATCAGCAATGGTCGAAGGTCAATTGAATATATATAAGACAGTTCAAAATTTTCGAGACTCATCCTAACAGACGTTGCTCATCGTGTCGAAATCATATAAAGATTAAGTTTAAATTTGGTCGGAAATTTCCGGGTCATCACAGTACCTACCCGTTAAAGAAATTTCATCCTGAAATTTGATCGAGGTGGTCATGACTAACAATAAAAATGTTTTTATGACGAATATGAGTTGATAAATAGGGTTTTATCATTATTGATAAATATAGATAAAACGATTCGATTATGTGGAGCGTTCGAGTGAAGCTGTCACAAAAGATTGAGACGGAGATTTAATTTTTGACGTAGTCACGGTGGATTTTCAGAATTCAAGAGATTTAAAGTTAATCTTCGAAATCTATAAGATCTGGTTCTTCGGGATTTATGGAAATTAAGATCTCTTTAATTAAATGCGATCATCTGTCTCGATAGCTTTGTTTGGTATTTCCACTATAAATGAACTTCTTCCGTTCCATTATATCTCACTACTCCCATTTTCTATACTTTAATTCATACTTCCAAATCATCAGTCAATATGCTTCATCCAGTTTTAATTCTGGATATATTCCTGTCTTCCATATCGAACATTCTCCTTTTTCATCTACCACCGAAGGAATCTGTTTACTTCTATTATGCTCTTGGATTTATAGTGTTTTTAGTTCTCCCGAGTCTTTATATTGCTATACGCATTGATATACACGGTTTTTTAATTTCTGTGTTGTTGTTGGGCTTTATATTTTCCCTTATATTTAGAAGTTCCATGCCTTTGTTTTCTCTTCCTGACTTCAAGTCAAGCGAATAATGGTCCAGAATTCATAGGTATAAAGTTTTGAATGATCATAATATATTAAGCAGAAAGGAATGTAATAGCACGATTTGATTTGTTAAGTTACCAGAATTACGGAGGATAGAACTATCAAGAATATATTTTCTTGATATGTTCAGAGGTTAAGTAGAATGAAGGAGTTATGTAACATGGTTCATGATAAGGGTATGATCTGTGAACCTTTATCACGTTCCATTAGAAACTCAACATGACTTACTGTAATATAATCTCGTTGGTCAAGCATCATTATATTATACTAACTCATGCTTCAATTCCCAACACTTCTCCAGCAATCGTTCATAATTTAAACTCAAATTTATAGAAGGATAGAAACTAAAAATAGTTTCTTTTATGATGTAACATAGATAGCACGAGGAGATAGATAATTTCGGATGAAAATATTTATGAAAATATCTTCAGAAATATCGAAGATATTTATGATGATATTTTGGGAATTTCTAAGTTCGAAGGTTTATGAAGAAAAATTTTCTGCAAGATTTTAACATGACTTCGGGGCAAGATATAAGCTGATGACTTCGTTAGATACAGAATTACCTGGATTCTTTGGATATAGGGTATGATCCTTGTATTTGTCCTTGGTCTCCTTCATGGTTAGCTCAATTACGTGTTTCAGTACCAAATTTTCTATCGAGCGTTCCCAACATTCCATTCTTTATTATCAAACTTTTGGCCATTAAGACCATCTATAATTTTACTGTTTCCTCTGCATTTAATGCTACCATAACCGAATCATCGGTTATCAATCCGAGGTGGTTTCAAGAGAATTTGTGTTTTTAGATGATTAAACGATGATGGTAATCGTCAAGATACGAATGATTGTTTAGGATGATATCAAGTGGCAAACTTATATATCAAAGTTATAATAAGGCTAATCTGAATGAAAATCGAAGTAGATTTGTTGGAGCTGTGACAAAATTGGCTAATTTTGGAAAGGTATTGTAAAGTTATTTTCAGTAATAACACGCCAATGGATCTGGCACAGTTTTGAATTCAAAGTATGGCTTTGAAAGATGTAGGAATCTAAAAGTGTTGTCTTCTATTAAATCTTGACTTGGATTTTGATCGGTCAAAATCCGAATATGAAATTGAATGAAAATGGTTATTCTGTGGTGAACGGATTCGTATATCTGTGGATGTGAGTAGGATAGTAAATGACTATTGAATCCGATTAAAAGAATGTACATTGTAACATATTAATGTGAAATTTAAATATTCCTCGGGTATTACCTACCCGTTAAAATATTTTCATCATTAATAGTTTGTACAAAACAATTTTCAATTACAATCTTTATGAAAATATATATACATATATATTTTCTTCAGATGTAATCATGAATTTAATGAGTTAATATGATATTAAACTCATATGATTTTTGGTTTGAGCTAGAATAAGTAATCTCTAAAACTATTAGGAACCACATATTCTTCGCAGAATATTTCTTCAATGAAGTTATAGATCAATACTTCATCGTTAACTATTAGGAATCACATATTCTTCGCAGAATATTTCTTCAATAAAGTTATGGATCAATACTTCATCGTTCATTGTTGTTGGTACTCCTTGGTATCTATGGTGCGTATGATGTTGATGTTCGAGGTATAGATTGTGATGTCGAGATGTGTGATGTGGATGTTGTTGTTGGTGGTAATGGTACTGTTGATGCTGGTGACGTTGCTGAAGCTGGTACGTTTTGCACCATATTTTCCAAAGCTACAACACGGGCGCGAAGCTCGTTGACTTCTTCTATTACTCCGGGATGATTGGCAGTTGAAACGAGCGGATGAATAAGGTTTAGAATAGTAGATATTACGTAATTGTTGAGAGTTATCCGGAAAATGAGAGTGAAAATGTTGGTTCGAACAGGTTTTCCGGTAAGTGTTTCAGGTTCTTTGCCAATAGGGCAATATAGTTGGTGGGAGGGATCACTTCTTCGCATCTCCATTAATTAAGTTTACTTCGTACCCATTCTCAATTTATCCTGAATTTATGATGGCTAATTGGTTGACCCATTCCGATTACACTTCTTTCAGAGCTCGAGTGGAAATCCATATTTGAATCCGAGGAACTTGAACTAGTGACGAGTTCCATTTCGTACGATTGAATAAAGGATTTTTGATATGAAATGAGTTCTAGCTATCGGATGGTATTCTAATTACATAGAATATCTATATATATATAGAACAAAGGATTTCGTAGATTACGGAGGGATTTACAGAATATGTCAGGCAAAGTTTTACAGTAACAGATACGCTAAGATATGAATTAGCAGATACGCTAAGATATGAGTTTTGTCTATACACTAATCATGCAGTCAATGCAGTAAGATGTGTCTAGACTAAGAACAATGAGCAAATAATTTCCTAAGGATGATAAGCAGGTAATTTTCGACACGAAACGATAAGCAAAACTTTTGACATGCAGACACGGTCGAAGTCCAGACTCACTAATGCATCTAAACAACTATCAGTTAGACACACTAATGCAAGACCTGGTTCGCTAAGACCACCGCTCTGATACCACCTGTAGTGACCCGTCCTAATCCATCTAGACGAAGTCTTCAACAGTTGGTCCCATTGCGAGGTTCTGACCTCTATATGCCATGAACGACTCCATGTAATATGAGCAAATGCACAGCGGAATATTTCTTTCGTACCTGAGAATAAACATGCTTTAAAGTGTCAACCAAAAGGTTGGTGAGTTCATAAGTTTATCATAAAACAATAAAATTCATCATTTTGATAGACCACAAGATTTAAATCCTGCATGGTACAAATGGGCCCGAATCCTATACCCACCTGTAATGTACATGCGATATCTTTTAAATACAATACACCTTTCTCGTGTACGCAATCATCTTTTATAAATCTTAGTAACTGTACACATATCTCGTGCACAAAAATAACATACACATAACCTGTGTATAAAATCATTCTCTCGATACATAACATTCACTTTTCATTGCTTTCATAGCTTGGCTTGGTAACCGACCTTAACATCTAATGCGCATAATAATATCCCCAAAAACAGAACATCTCGTCTGTATTATATATAAACTTCGAAGTACTAAACACCACGCCCACTAGCTCTTCCGTCTAGTGAACATTCTGGGTGGGGGTGTTAAACCCGGTAGCTACCTTTAGGATTCACGTCAATTAGGCGTGCACCAATTCTCAAAATTAGTGATGCTCCCTAATTCATAGGTTACCAAGAAATAATAATCAGGGAAAAAAATATTCATATCAATTGTGGCAATTATCACGTCCACATAATTTAATGGTGGCAATTATCACGTCCACATAATTCATTCGAGAAATGTTTTGCTTGTGTCTATCTCGTCAAACATTTATAAAAGCATTTCATGTATTCGCAATTCAAAATTTATTTCAAAAGAATTTAATAAAGCAGTTGTAAAAGTAGCGCATGTATTCTCAGTCCCAAAAATGTAAAGAGTAAAAGGGAATCAAATGAACTCACAATACGATATTTTATAGTGAAAAATATGCATGCGACGAAACTGAACAATGCAAGGTTGGCCTCGGATTCACGAACCTATATCAATTATATATATTAACACATTGTAATCGAACAAATTTATATACTATTATTATTAATGATATATTTGTTATTTTAATGAATTATATGTTTCATTAATTAATTAACTATACTTATTTTATAAATACTTAATATAAAATATCAATGTAATTAGGTTATATGTTTTAACTATATTTTTATAAAAATATTATTTCTTTGTTGAAATAATAATTATAGTAATACTACAATAATGCTAGCAATAGTAATATTAATAATGATAAAAATAATAAATTTAGTAATAATGTTACTAAAAATGATAATTTTTCTAATAATAATAATAATAATAATAATAATAATAATAATAATAATAATAATAATAATAATAATAATAATAATAATAATAATAATAATAATAATAATAATAATAATAATAATAATAATAATAACTACCTCAAAGGAGTATAACCTAAAAACACTGCCCATAATCATAAATTGCTTTTCTGAATTAATTACCATCCTAAATTGTTTTAACTCCTCTTTTTTGTTTTCCCTCTTCTTCTTCACACACCCAAAACTAGTCATCATAATCATATCTCATTATCATCCATTATCATCAAGCTTTTATCATAACCTAATCTAATCATCTTTTCATCATGTATCATAAATTTAAATCATCGTGATCATCATCAATCTCCTATACCGTCATCATCCTCATGTATCATCATCATTACATCGAATTTTAATCAGACAATGAACCACGAGATGAAACATAACTCGTTTTATAGGATGATTTTTGTGACACAGGTCCACTAATAAAACTAATGGTATTTGGCCCAATATGATAAGGAATCCAGGCAGTCCAACAGTGGCCCGACTTTATTAAAGATGTTGAAGCCTAACATGTTCAAACAAATTAACTCGGCCCAACATTCTAACTAAATTAACTCAGCCCACTAAAATTATATAACTCTCAGTCCCAACGATAATTTGTCTGTTTGGTTTCTCACTCGAAAAACAAAAATAATAATAGCTGGATATCGAGATCATGTAGTGCTCCGTCCTAATCCATCTGGACGAAGTCTTTAATAGTTGGTCCCATTGCGAGGTTCTGACCTCTATATGCCATGAACGACTCCATGTAATATGAGCAAATGCACAGCGGAAGATTTCTTTCATACCTGAGAATAAACATGCTTTAAAGTGTCAACCAAAAGGTTGGTGAGTTCATAAGTTTATCATAAAACAATAAAATTCATCATTTTGATAGACCACAAGATTTAAATCCTGCATGGTACAAATGGGCCCGAATCCTATACGCACCTGTAATGTACATGCGATATCTTTTAAATACATTACACCTTTCTCGTGTACGAAATCATCTTTCATAAATCATAGTAACCGTACACATATCTTGTGCACAAAAATAACATACACATAACCTGTGTATAAAAATTATTCTCTCGATACATAACATTCACATCAATTGGTGGCAATTATCATGTCCACATAATTCAATGGTGGAAATTATCATGTCCACATAATTCAATGGTGGCAATTATCATGTCCACATAATTCAATGGTGGAAATTATCATGTCCACATAATTCAATAATAATCCGCAGAACTTCTGTCTGCATAATAATTTATTCGAGGAATGTTTTGCTTGTGTCTATCTCGTCAAACATTTATAAAATCATTGTATTCGCAATTCAATATATCTTTCAAAAGCATTTAATAAAGCAGTTATAAAAACAACGCATGTATTCTCAGTCCCAAAAATGTAAAGAGTAAAAGGGAATCAAATGAACTTACACATATAAATATTGTAAAACAGTTAATAAAGCATTTGCATGTATTCTCAGCCCAAAATTTAATGAGTAAAAAGGGAGGAAATGAACTTACCTATTGTATTTTGTAGTAAAAATACATGTGACGACATTGAACAAGTATAGGGTTGGCCTTGGATTCACGAACCTATATCATTTATTTATATATTAACACATATATTTGTAATCGAACAAATTTATATATATTATATCTTAGTTTATATGTTATATGTATTTAATTTGTATATATTTAAAATGATTAATATTTATACATATAGTTATATTCATAATATATTCATTTTCAATATTTGAAATAATTAATTAATATATATTATTAATATTAATTTAAAAGGTAACTCATTAATGTTATTATATATTAAATTTTAGTATAATATTTTATTACTAAAAATCATAAAAATAATGATAGTTTTGATAAAAATAATAATTTTAATAAAAATAGTAGTTTTAATAATAATGATAAAAATAATATTGGTAATAAGGATGTTAATAACCTTAATAATCATATTGATAACTTTTATACTAGTAGTAATAATAATAATAATAATAATAATAATAATAATAATAATAATAATAATAATAATAATAATAATAATAATAATAATAATAATAATAATAATAATAATAAGTAAAACTACCTCAAGAAAAAGTTCCATAAATAATGCCTATAACCGGGCTCGAACCCGCGACCTCTCGCTAACCCACTAATACCCTTAACCATTGGACCATTCGTTTCTTTCTGTTTTATATCGCGTATTAAATCTATATAACCCATGTATTTCTGTTCTTCTTCCTCACACAAAAACAAGTCGATCAAGAAATTAATTTGTTTCAATTAGAACCTGAAATATGTTCATTTGAATCCCAAAGGTAGCGACTAACATCTATTATGAAAGAATCGATTCTAAAACAGTTGCTAATAACATAATCACATATGAACATGTGACGTTATCTTCATCATCTCCATAACACTTATCACCATCATATCATTATCATTATCGACATCTATCATCTTCATTATCCCATTTAATACCATAACAGAATTAGAGACACATTGAAGTGAGCAGCATTATCAGTTGCTGCATTTTGACAGGAACAGCTCGATGGGCTACAAGGAGGGGCCCAATGTAGTGACCCGAACTTTTCCATGTTTATATATATTAATTGAGATTGATATTTACATGATTAAATGTTTCCAACATGTTAAGCAATCAAACTTGTTAAGACTTGATTAATTGAAATATGTTTCATATAGACAATTGACCACCCAAGTTGACCGGTGATTCACGAACGTTAAAACTTGTAAAAACTATATGATGACATATATATGGATATATATATAGTTAACATGATACTATGATAAGTAAACATATCATTAAGTATATTAACAATGAACTACATATGTAAAAACAAGACTACTAACTTAATGATTTTTAAACGAGACATATATGTAACGATTATCGTTGTAAAGACATTTAATGTATATATATCATATTAAGAGATATTCATACATGATAATATCATGATAATATAATAATTTAAAATCTAATTTGATATTATAAACATTGGGTTAACAACATTTAACAAGATCGTTAACCTAAAGGTTTCAAAACAACACTTACATGTAACGACTAACGATGACTTAACGACTAAGTTAAAATGTATATACATGTAGTGTTTTAATATGTATTTATACACTTTTGAAAGACTTCAATACACTTATCAAAATACTTCTACTTAACAAAAATGCTTACAATTACATCCTCGTTCAGTTTCATCAACAATTCTACTCGTATGCACCCGTATTCGTACTCGTACAATACACAGCTTTTAGATGTATGTACTATTGGTATATACACTCCAATGATCAGCTCTTAGCAGCCCATGTGAGTCACCTAACACATGTGGGAACCATCATTTGGAAACTAGCATGAAATATCTCATAAAATTACAAAAATATGAGTAATCATTCATGACTTATTTACATGAAAACAAAAATTACATATCCTTTATATCTAATCCATACACCAACAACCAAAAACACCTACAAACACTTTCATTCTTCAATTTTCTTCATCTAATTGATCTCTCTCAAGTTCTATCTTCAAGTTCTAAGTGTTCTTCATAAATTCTACAAGTTCTAGTTACATAAAATCAAGAATACTTTCAAGTTTGCTAGCTCACTTCCAATCTTGTAAGATGATCATCCAACCTCAAGAAATCTTTGTTTCTTACAGTAGGTTATCATTCTAATATAAGGTAATAATCATATTCAAACTTTGGTTCAATTTCTATAACTATAACAATCTTATTTCAAGTGATGATCTTACTTGAACTTGTTTTCGTGTCATGATTCTGCTTCAAGAACTTCGAGCCATCCAAGGATCCGTTGAAGCTAGATCCATTTTTCCCTTTTCCAGTAGGTTTATCCAAGGAACTTAAGGTAGTAATGATATTCTTAACATCATTCGATTCATACATATAAAGCTATCTTATTCGAAGGTTTAAACTTGTAATCACTAGAACATAGTTTAGTTAATTCTAAACTTATTCGCAAACAAAAGTTAATCCTTCTAACTTGACTTTTAAAATCAACTAAACACATGTTCTATATCTATATGATATGCTAACTTAATGATTTAAAACCTGGAAACACGAAAAACACCGTAAAACCGGATTTACGCCGTCGTAGTAACACCGCGGGCTGTTTTGGGTTAGTTAATTAAAAACTATGATAAACTTTGATTTAAAAGTTGTTATTCTGAGAAAATTATTTTTATTATGAACATGAAACTATATCCAAAAATTATGGTTAAACTCAAAATGGAAGTATGTTTTCTAAAATGGTCATCTAGACGTCGTTCTTTCGACTGAAATGACTACCTTTACAAAAATGACTTGTAACTTATTTTTTCGACTATAAACCTATACTTTTTCTGTTTAGATTCATAAAATAGAGTTCAATATGAAACCATAGCAATTTGATTCACTCAAAACGGATTTAAAATGAAGAAGTTATGGGTAAAACAAGATTGGATAATTTTTCTCATTTTAGCTACGTGAAAATTGGTAACAAATCTATTCCAACCATAACTTAATCAACTTGTATTGTATATTATGTAATCTTGAGATACCATAGACACGTATACAATGTTTCGACCTATCATGTCGACACATCTATATATATTTCGGAACAACCATAGACACTCTATATGTGAATGTTGGAGTTAGCTATACAGGGTTGAGGTTGATTCCAAAATATATATAGTTTGAGTTGTGATCAATACTGAGATACGTATACACTGGGTCGTGGATTAATTCAAGATAATATTTATCGATTTATTTCTGTACATCTAACTGTGGACAACTAGTTGTAGGTTACTAACGAGAACAGCTGACTTAATAAACTTAAAACATCAAAATATATTAAAAGTGTTGTAAATATATTTTGAACATACTTTGATATATATGTATATATTGTTATAGGTTCGTGAATCAACCAGTGGCCAAGTCTTACTTCCTGACGAAGTAAAAATCTGTGAAAGTGAGTTATAGTCCCACTTTTAAAATCTAATATTTTTGGGATGAGAATACATGCAGGTTTTATAAATGATTTACAAAATAGACACAAGTACGTGAAACTACATTCTATGGTTGAATTATTGAATTCGAATATGCCGCTTTTTATTAAGTCTGGTAATCTAAGAATTAGGGAACAGACACCCTAATTGACGCGAATCCTAAAGATAGATCTATTGGGCCTAACAAACCCCATCCAAAGTACCGGATGCTTTAGTACTTCGAAATTTATATCATATCCGAAGGGTGTCCCGGAATGATGGGGATATTCTTATATATGCATCTTGTTAATGTCGGTTACCAGGTGTTCACCATATGAATGATTTTTATCTCTATGTATGGTATGTGTATTGAAATATGAAATCTTGTGGTCTATTATTATGATTTGATATATATAGGTTAAACCTATAACTCACCAACATTTTTGTTGACGTTTTAAGCATGTTTATTCTCAGGTGATTATTAAGAGCTTCCGCTGTCGCATACTTAAATAAGGATGAGATTTGGAGTCCATGCTTATATGATATTGTGTAAAAACTGCATTCAAGAAACTTATTTTGTTGTAACATATTTGTATTGTAAACCATTATGTAATGGTCGTGTGTAAACAGGATATTTTAGATTATCATTATTTGATAATCTACGTAAAGCTTTTTAAACCTTTATTGATGAAATAAAGGTTATGGTTTGTTTTAAAATGAATGCAGTCTTTGAAAAACGTCTCATATAGAGGTCAAAACCTCGCAACGAAATCAATTAATATGGAACGTTTTTAATCAATAAGAACGGGACATTTCAGTTGGTATCCGAGCGTTGGTCTTAGAGAACCAAAATTTTGCATTAGTTTGTCTTATCGAGTTTGTTAGGATGCATTAGTGAGTCTGCACTTCGACCGTGTTTACTTGAAAAATGATTGCTTAACAAATTTTGTTGGAAACTATATATTTTTAACATGTGAATATTATGTGATATATTAATCTCTTAACGCGTTTGATAGTATGTGATAGATGTCTACCTCTAGAACAAGTCCCATTGACTCACCTAATAATAATGAAGAGTCAAATGTAAATTGGAATGATTCGTGGACTGATTCACAAGTTCCCGAAGAGGAACCGGAAGAAGAGTCGGAACCGGAAGAAGAATCGGAATCGGAAGAAGAATCAGAACCGGATGAAGAAATAGAACCGGTGGGGGAAATAATAAAACGGTTAAGTAAAAGAAAATCCTCAACCAACCGACCAAGGTTAATTATGGCCAATGGTGTTTCCGCCAAGGAAGCAAAATATTGGGAGGATTACCAATTCTCCGATGAATCGGATTCTGACGAGAATTCCGATGATGTTATAGAAATTACCCCAACTGAATTTAAAAAGGCAAAAGAAAATAATAAGGTAAAGGGCATAAAAATAGAGAAATCTAATTCTAACCCCGATGAACTTTATATGTATCATCAACCCCCGAAGTCCTTAAGTTGTAACAATGACCCGGGAACCTCTAAACCACTAGGTTTTTCTAAACCAATGTGGAAAACGACAGCTCGTATTAGGGGAACATCATATATCCCTAGAAACTTGGCAAAACGAATCAAAACCGAAGAAGAAGAAACAAGCGAGTCGGAATAAGATAGTTGTATTCGTGTGGTGTAATATATGTAATATAGTGTGCTTATGCTTTATGATATATGTAAAAATTGCTTGTATTAATAAGTATTTTTTTTATGAATCTAACTCTTGTCTATTTTACAGTATAAAAACACAAAATGGATAGACAACCCAATATTTTAATAGACCTACCCGGAGACATGATTGATAAAATCTTGTCTAGAGTCGGTCAGAATTCTTCGGCACAACTATTTAAGGCGAGATCAGTTTGTAAGACATTCGAAGAACGTTCCAAGAATGCCTTGGTTTATAAAAGGCTTTCGTTCGAAAGATGGGGGATATCACATTGGGAAATCCATAAGTTACGATGTGTTTACTTTGACGCATATATTGCGGGAAACCCAAATGCTATTTTTCGCAATGGGTTAAGAAATTATTTTGACTCAATATATCCGAATATTGGACTTCGTGATTTAGAAAAAGCGGCTAACATGCAACATAAAGAAGCATGTTATGCTTACGGATTAGTAATGTTCGCTTCTCACCAAAGTGAGAACAAGAACATCGGGCTACAACTATTAAACAAAACGTTCCCACAAGTGACGGAGTCGGTAATTGGGGTAAGAAATGAGGTTTTTAGATTGTTACGAGACTCTTGGACATTACGTAACCCTCGTCCCTTTGACGACGTTACAACACGCTGTCTTATCAACGGCCATAACGGTTATGTTCCACAAGACCAAGGATGGGAAGTAATCCTAGTAAATCCAGAATGCATGACTTGTTTCTGGACGTATGAATTACGTGTCTTTATTGCCTTTGCTGAACGACTTGTGTACTAGCTAGAATTATCTTCACAACCATCTTGTATCAAATTTATTGTGTGCTATATTTCATGCTATATGTAAAATAAGCGGTATTGTAAGTTTGTAAAATATTGTGTAAAAGTTTGAACGCGAAATATTATTATAATCAGTTTTTCATATAGAATTGTAGTAGTTGAATTGTATATTAGCTACTAAGTATGAACTTAACGGGTAGGTACTACCCGAATTTAAACTTATAAAACGCTAATATGAAGAAAAAGCTTTTATAAATGAGTTCATATTATGCTACGAAATACTATTAACTACTCTTAATATTCTGTATGATTAACTTGTTCCATTTGACTATTTTGAAGGAAATGGCACCGACTACTCGACACACCGTGAATATGAATGAAGAGGAATTCCGTACTTTTCTAGCTTCAAACATAGCCGCAGTACAGGCTGCGCTACATACCAACAATAACCTTGGATCTAGCAGTACAGGAAATCGTGTAGGATGCACCTACAAAGAATTTACTGCCTATAAACCTTTGGAATTTGATGGAACCGAAGGACCGATCGGATTGAAACGGTGGACCGAGAAGGTCGAATCAGTGTTTGCCATAAGTAAGTGTACTGAAGAGGACAAAGTGAAGTACGCTACGCATACCTTCACAGGTTCTGTGTTAACATGGTGGAATACCTATCTAGATCAAGTGGGACAAGACGATGCGTACGCACTACCGTGGTCAGCATTCAAGCACTTGATGAACGAGAAGTACCGTCCTAGAACCGAGGTCAATAAGCTCAAGACAGAACTTAGAGGGTTACGAACCCAAGGATTTGATATTACCACGTACGAAAGACGATTCACAGAATTGTGCCTATTGTGTCTGGGAGCATTCGAAGATGAGGAAGAAAAGATCGACGCGTTTGTGAAAGGATTACCGGAAAGAATCCAAGAAGATATAAGTTCACACGAGCCCGCCTCCATACAACAGGCATGTAGAATGGCTCACAAACTAGTGAACCAGATTGAAGAAAGAATTAAAGAACAGACTGCTGAAGAGGCCAATGTGAAGCAAGTCAAAAGAAAGTAGGAGGAAAACGGTGATAAGAATCACCAATACAAAAACAACAGCAATTACAACAATAATCGCAACAATTATCCCAACAATCGCAACATCAATCGCAACTACATCAAACGGCCCAACAACAACAACAACAACAACAACAACAACAACAACAACAACAACAACAACAACAACAACAACAACAACAACAACAACAACAACAACAGCAACTACAACAATCATCCCAACAACAATAATAACCGCAACAACAACAACAATCAGAAGCAGCTATGCCAAAGGTGTGAAAAGTATCACTCGGGGTTCTGCACCAAATTTTGCAACAAGTGTAAAAGAAATGGTCATAGCACGGTGAAGTGTGAGGTCTACGGACCAGGGGTTAATAGAACGAAAGGAACAAATCGTGTCGGAACGAGTAATGGCGGAGCAAGTAGTGTCGGAGCAAGTTATGCCAATGTAGTTTGTTATAAATGTGGAAAACCGGGCCACATTATTAGAAATTTCACGAACCAGGAGAACACGAATGGACAAGGCCGCGGAAGAGTTTTCAATATTAATGCGGCAGAGGCACAGGAAGACCCGGAGCTTGTTACGGGTACGTTTCTTATTGACAATAAATCTGCTTACGTTTTATTTGATTCGGGTGCGGATAGAAGCTATATGAGTAGAGATTTTTGTGCTAAATTAAGTTGTCCATTGACGCCTTTGGATAGTAAATTTTTACTCGAATTAGCAAATGGTAAATTAATTTCAGCAGATAATATATGTCGGAATCGAAAAATTAAACTGGTTAGCGAAACATTTAAGATTGATTTGATACCAGTAGAGTTAGGGAGTTTTGATGTGATAATCGGTATGGACTGGTTGAAAGAAGTGAAACCAGAGATCGTTTGTTACAAAAATACAATTCACATTATACGAAAAAAAGGAAAACCCTTAATGGTGTACAGAGAAAAGGGCAACACGAAGCTACATCTTATTAGTAATTTGAAGGCACAAAAACTAATAAGAAAAGGTTGCTATGCTGTTCTAGCACACGTCGAGAAAGTACAAACTGAAGAAAAGAGCATCAATGATGTTCCCATTACAAAAGAATTTCCCGATGTATTTCCGAAAGAATTACCGGGATTACCCCCACATCGATCCGTTGAATTTCAATTAGATCTTGTACCAGGAGCTGCACCAATAGCTCGTGCTCCTTGCAGACTCGCACCCAGCGAGATGAAAGAACTGCAAAGCCAATTACAAGAACTTTTAGAGCGTGGTTTCATTCGACCAAGCACATCACCGTGGGGAGCTCCTGTTTTGTTTGTCAAGAAGAAAGATGGTACATTCAGGTTGTGTATCGACTATCGAGAGTTGAACAAACTTACCATCAAGAACCGCTACCCACTACCGAGAATCGACGACTTATTTGATCAACTACAAGGCTCGTCTGTTTATTCAAAGATTGACTTACGTTTCGGGTATCATCAAATGCGGGTGAAAGAAGATGATATTCCAAAGACTGCTTTTAGAACACGTTACTGTCATTACGAGTTTATGGTCATGTCGTTTGGTTTAACTAATGCACCAGCTGTGTTCATGGACCTTATGAACCGAGTGTGTGGACCATACCTTGACAAGTTTGTCATTGTTTTCATTGATGACATACTTATTTACTCAAAGAATGACCAAGAACACGGTGAACATTTGAGAAAGGTGTTAGAAGTATTGAGGAAGGAAGAATTGTACGCTAAGTTTTCAAAGTGTGCATTTTGGTTGGAAGAAGTTCAATTCCTCGGTCACATAGTGAACAAAGAAGGTATTAAGGTGGATCCGGCAAAGATAGAAACTGTTGAAAAGTGGGAAACCCCAAAAACTCCGAAACACATACGCCAGTTTTTAGGACTAGCTGGTTACTACAGAAGGTTCATCCAAGACTTTTCCAGAATAGCAAAACCCTTGACTGCATTAACGCATAAAGGGAAGAAATTTGAATGGAATGATGAACAAGAGAAAGCGTTTCAGTTATTGAAGAAAAAGCTAACTACGGCACCTATATTGTCATTGCCTGAAGGGAATGATGATTTTGTGATTTATTGTGACGCATCAAAGCAAGGTCTCGGTTGTGTATTAATGTAACGAACGGAGGTGATTGCTTATGCGTCTAGACAATTAAAGATTCACGAACAAAATTATGCGACGCATGATTTGGAATTAGGCGCAGTTGTTTTTGCATTAAAGACTTGGAGGCACTACTTATATGGGGTCAAAAGTATTATATATACCGACCACAAAAGTCTTCAACACATATTTAATCAGAAACAACTGAATATGAGGCAGCGTAGGTGGATTGAATTGTTGAATGATTACGACTTTGAGATTCGTTACCACCCGGGGAAGGCAAATGTGGTAGCCGATGCCTTGAGCAGGAAGGACAGAGAACCCATTCGAGTAAAATCTATGAATATAATGATTCATAATAACCTTACTACTCAAATAAAGGAGGCGCAACAAGGAGTTTTAAAAGAGGGAAATTTAAAGGATGAAATACCCAAAGGATCGGAGAAGCATCTTAATATTCGGGAAGACGGAACCCGGTATAGGTATGAAAGGATTTGGGTACCAAAATTTGGAGATATGAGAGAAATGGTACTTAGAGAAGCTCATAAAACCAGATACTCAATACATCCTGGAACGGGGAAGATGTACAAGGATCTCAAGAAACATTTTTGGTGGCCGGGTATGAAAGCCAATGTTGCTAAATACGTAGGAGAATGTTTGACGTGTTCTAAGGTCAAAGCTGAGCATCAGAAACCATCAGGTCTACTTCAACAACCCGAAATCCCGGAATGGAAATGGGAAAACATTACCATGGATTTCATCACTAAATTGCCAAGGACTGCAAGTGGTTTTGATACTATTTGGGTAATAGTTGATCGTCTCACCAAATCAGCACACTTCCTGCCAATAAGAGAAGATGACAAGATGGAGAAGTTAGCACGACTGTATTTGAAGGAAGTCGTCTCCAGACATGGAATACCAATCTCTATTATCTCTGATAGGGATGGCAGATTTATTTCAAGATTCTGGCAGACATTACAGCAAGCATTAGGAACTCGTCTAGACATGAGTACTGCCTATCATCCACAAAATGATGGGCAGAGTGAAAGGACGATACAAACGCTTGAAGACATGCTACGAGCATGTGTTATTAATTTCGGAAACAGTTGGGATCAACATCTACCGTTAGCAGAATTTTCCTACAACAACAGCTACCATTCAAGCATTGAGATGGCGCCGTTTGAAGCACTTTATGGTAGAAAGTGCAAATCTCCGATTTGTTGGAGTGAAGTGGGGGATAGACAGATTACGGATCCGGAGATTATACAAGAAACTACCGAGAAGATCATCCAAATTCAACAACGGTTGAAAACCGCCCAAAGTCGACAAAAGAGCTATGCTGACATTAAAAGAAAAGATATAGAATTTGAAATTGGAGAGATGGTGAAAGGACCCGTTCATAAACATTATAAACGATTCACAATAGTTGATTACATCGCGAGGTATTTGACCTCTATATGATACATTTTACAAACATTGCATTCGTTTTTAAAAGACAAACTTTCTTTACATCAAAAATTGACGGCATGCATACCATTTCATATTACATCCAACTATAATTGACTTAATATTAATCTTGATGAACTCAACGACTCGAATGCAACGTCTTTCAAAGTATGTCTTGAATGACTCAAAGTAATATCCTTAAAATGAGCTAATGCACAGCGGAAGATTTCTTTAATACCTGAGAATAAACATGCTTTAAAGTGTCAACCAAAAGGTTGGTGAGTTCATTAGTTTATCATAATCCATCATTTCCGTAATAGTAATAGACCACAAGATTTCAGTTTCTATAAATATCCGTACACTCGCAAGTGTATAAAAGTATTCTATAAGTTGTAGGCACCCGGTAACAAGCCTTAACGTTCATGTTTTACCCTCTGAAGTACACCAGATCAGGTGTGTTTAAAATAATCTCGAAGTACTAAAGCATCCCATAGTCAGGATGGGGTTTGTCAGGCCCAATAGATCTATCTTTAGGATTCGCGCCTACCGTACATAGACAAGTAGTTTAATGTTACCAAGCTAAGGGTATATTTCTGGTTTAAACCCACATAGAATTAGTTTTAGTACTTGTGCCTATTTCGTAAAACATTTATAAAACAGCGCATGTATTCTCAGCCCAAAAATATATATAAAAAGGGAGTAATGAAACTCACCATACTGTATTTCGTAGTAAAAATACATATAACGTCATTTAACAAGTGCAAGGTTGGCCTCGGATTCACGAACCTATATTAATTATATATATTTATATGTTGGTCAATATTTGTCTAACAATTTTTGGTCAAGTCATAGTGTACCACAATCCTAATGCTCGAGACTAATATGCAAAAGTTAACAAAAGTCAACTTAACCCAAAATGACTTCTAAAATTTATACGTGTTTATTATATAACTTAACTATAGTCATTTTATATATTTAAATATATTTATTAGATTTTATAATAATAAAAGTCATTTATTAATAAAAATTTATATTAACGTTTATATATGATAAAATATACTTTTATATATCTTAAGTAGTAAAATTTATAAAGTTCACTTAATATCGTAAAACTATAGTGGTAAGTATTATTAATGTAATTATATTACGCGTGGTGAAAAATATCTTTGTATCCCCTATTTATTTGATAAAATAATATTAATCATAATAATAATAAGTAAAAGTTGTATTATTTTGTAATAATAATTATTATTATTCTATAAAAAAATAACAATATTTATATTTACTAAAAATGTTATTATGATAAAATGATAATACTAACATAATAGTAATAATGATATTTTATAATAACAATGATATTTCTATTAAAATAATAACGACGATAGTAATAATAATCATTTTAATAATAATACTAAAATTCAGTTGACTATAACTTCTAATCCGTTCATCGAAACCATTCGATATCTAAATGAAAAGTTCTTAATTTTTCGCTAGCTTTCCAATGACATGCATATCATATACCCTATCTCAGTAGCATATGTATCTAATTCAGGATTCAACAAACGTATCTAAGGACAATATCGAATGTACAAGCATGCATAATCCTATATACTCGAGCACTAGTCAGGGATACACTATTGAAATATAAAAGTTAAGTTATGAGTGCTCACGTATCAATATTGAGATTCAATATTGCAGGAAAGTACGTAGACGAAACGAAAATGATAAACGTTAGGTTGACCTCACGAGCAATACCCTCGATCAATACCCATAACCTCCATAGCTATAACCCATAATTTCCTTAGCTCTATCCCGTTTGAAAACTTATTTTAAAATCGTCTGAATATAACTCCGTCGTAGTATTTTATGTATACTAATAATATCTTGAAATAATACAAAGAAAATATATATGTGTAATTCGATTGAGAGAGTTTAGAGAAATATATTTTCAAGTTTCTATGAAATAATAAAACCTATTGAATTCTATTTATAATAGATTTTTGAATTATTAAAGTGAATTATTAAAGTATGAATTATTAAAGTGAATTATTAAAGTATGAATTATTAAAGTGAATTTTTAAAGTATGAATTATTAAAGTGAATTATTAAAGTATGAATTATTAAAGTGAATTATTAAAGTGAATTATTAAAGTATGAATTATTAAAGTATGAATTATTAAAGTGAATTATTAAAGTATGAATTATTAAAGTTAAAGTAAAGTAAAAGTAAAGTAAAGGTAAAGTTAAAGTATAGTAAAAGTATAAAACTATGTACGTATAATACGCGTATAAATATATATAATATTAATTTAAATCGTTATATATATTTGATAAAATAAAATATAAATATCGTTATTTTATCATACTAGTTAAGTAATGAGTGGTCAAAAAGAATAGATTTCTTAAATCACAGTGGACCTCATAACATAGGCCCGTAATCATATCATAATGTATCTGATAATTCAATCATTTGATATTATCTCTTAATTCTGTCAATAAATATATCGAAACAAATATGTTCATGTAAAGTATCATATATCTAATACTTTGTTAATGTTTTCAGTTAATATTATATATTATATATACATATCTATATACACATAATTGTTCGTGAATCGTCGAACACGGTCAAAGGATAATTGATTACATGAATGTAGTTCCAAACTTTTTGAGATTCAACACTACAAATTCTGCTTATCGTGTCGGAAACATATAAAGGTTAAGTTTAAATTTGGTCGGAAATTTTCGGGTCGTCACAGTACCTACCCGTTAAAGAAATTTCGTCCCGAAATTTGATCGAGGTCGTCATGGCTAACTATAAAAATGTTTTCATGACGAATATGAGTTGATAAATAGAGTTTTATCATCATTGAGTAATATAGATAAAACAATTTGATTACGCGAAGAGTATAAGTGAAGCTATCGCAAGAGAGTGAAATGAGTAAACGTATATTTATTTTAACCGATGACGTAGTTATGATTGATTTCCAGAATTCATTGGATTTAAAGAAAATCTTTGCAAAAAGATTTGGTTCTTCGGCGGTTAAGAAAATCATGACCTTCTTTGATTAAATGCGATAATCTGTCTCGATTTCTCTGTCTGATATTTTACTATAAATCCACCCCCTTCGTTTCTTTATTTCCACAGCTCACACCTTCTAGTCTTTCTCCCCAATTCATACTTTAAAGCATTCGTTAATATGCTTCATCCAGTATTGATTCTTGATATACTCTTAACTTTCATATATGTCATTCTTCTTTTTCATCTACCACCGGAGGAAGTTATTTTCTTCTACCATTACCTTGGGTTTATTGTGTTTTTCATTCTCCCGTGTCTTTATATTGCTATACGCATTGATATACAAGGTTTGTAATTTCGGGGTTGTTATCGGGTTTTATATTCTCCATTATATTTCGGAGCTTCATGCTTTCGTTTTCTCTTTCCGACCTTAAGTCAAGCGGATAATGGTCCAGAATTCGTAGATATGAATTTTTGGATGAACATAGTTAATATTCCAAGAAGAAAATCGTAATGGCACGATCTTGATTTGGCAAATTACCAGAATATCCGAAAATATAGAGCTATCAAGATTATATGTTCTTAATATGTTTGGAAATTGGGTAGAATGTAAGAGTCGTGTAAACAGTACATGATGACAGTATGTTCTGTGAATCATCACGTTCCATTAGAAACTCAGCATGACTTACTGTAATATAATCACGTTGATCAAGTGTCATTATATTATACTAATTCATGCTTCAGTTCCCAACACTACTTCAAAAACATTTCTATTTTAAATTCAATTTTTTATTTTTTTTAGAATTTAGAAACAAACACAGTTTCTTTTTATGTTGTAACGCAGATATTGCGGAGAGATAAAAGATTTCAGATAAGAATAGTTGTGAAAATATCTTCAGGAATATCGAAGATATTATAATAAAAGATACGATAATATGGATGATGAAGAAGATTTGTCTGTGAAGGTTTAGAATAAGAAGTAAGTTGTTTGCTAATGATTTCAGTAGACACTGAATCATTTGGATCTTTTGAAGGCAGGTTTAGTCTTTGTGATTTGTCCACAGCCTCCTTCATGATATGCTCAATCCGTTTTCCAGTTTCAAACCTTCTCTTTTTCTCAACTTTACCACCATACTATTCTTTATCATCAAACTTTTAACTGTTAAAGTCGTTTACAGTTTTTGCTGCTTCATCAGCATTTTTCCAATTTCGGAGAACTAGTTCATGGTTTGGGATGTTTTTCAGAAAATTCACATTCGAAGTATGTAAGTCTAGGAGATAGACGTTATATGTATAACTTTTGACGTAAAATTGTCGCGAAATTCAAAATACTGATTGCTAATTCCCAGTAGTTGGTGTGATAATTATTGTTACAGGATGTAGGTGAGTACATGATGGAGTTTTAATGAATAAGTATAGTGGATTTTCGGAGAGGCTTAAGTCGAAGGTTAATGAAGTTGTTGATAAGTTTACTGCTAATGTGACGAGATATGAAAGGTTCCCCGGTAACCATGATGAAGGGTTTATTCGTATAAACAAATGAAGGTGATTTGCTGGAGCTGTGACAAAACTGTCTATTTTGGAAAGAGATTGAAAAATTATATTTGGTAATAAATATCAAAGGATCTGACATTGATACATGTTAAACTATAACTTTGGTTTCGAGAGCTTTTCAGGTGCATGACAGTGGGTAATGTGTGGTTGGATAATCATCTCGCATGTCATTAGGAATTTCGAAGTGTTTGAACACATATTGTAATTGTTAATATACATATGATGTTCTAAGATTTTGAATGATACAAATATTTTTGTGAGTTCCATGAATAGAAATGAGGTTCTAGGACAGTTTTGAAGTCAAAGTATAGTTTTGAAAGATGTAGGAATCTAAGAGTGATGATTTCGGTTATATCTTGAATCGAATTCTGAGATTTTAAAATCAGAATATGTAATTAGATTTTGAATGAGTATGGTTGTTTTGATTTCTATAAAAGAATGTATATTGTTGTGAAAGTAGGGAGTATAATGGATGACTTGCTGAATCAGATTCGAAGAATGTAACATATTAATTGTGAATTTATATATCTCTCGGGTATACCTACCCGTTAAAAAAAAAATTCAAAATTAATATTTTGTACAAAAGAATTTTATTACAGTCTTTATGGAAATATATATGTGTATATTTCTTCAGATGTAATATAGATTTAATGAGTTAATATTAAATTAAACTCATTTGATTTATGGTTAAGGCTAGGATAGATAATTTCTAAACTTTAGAAATTACATAATCGCCGTAGAATGTTTCCCCAATGAAGTTATGAATCAATACTTAATCGTTGTGGTATTCCTTGGTATCTACATGGCGTATGACGTCGATGCTCGTGGGACAGATTGTGAAGTTGAGGTTTGCGATGCGGTTGTTGTTGGTGGTGGTAATGGTACTATTGATGTTGTTGATGGTGGTACTGGTTATGCTGCTGGTGCTGCTGCTGGTGTTTGTAACCTTTGCACCATATTCTCCAAAGCCACTACCCGAGCGCGAAGCTCGTTGACTTCTTCTATTACACCGGGGTGATTGTCGGTTCGGACGAGCGGATAAATAAGATCTAGAATTTGGTGTAGTATATAATCATGACGAGATACTCTAGAAATGAGAGAGAAAATGGTGTTTCGGACAGGTTCTCCAGTAAGTGCTTCAGGTTCATTGCCAAGAGGGCAATGTGGTGGATGAAAGGGATCACCTTCTTCTTGTCTCCAATGGTTAAGTAGATTACGAACCCATCCCCAATTCATCCAGAATAGATGATGGCTAATTGGTTGATCCATTCCAGTCACGCTACTTTCGGAGCTCATGTGGAAATCCATATCGGCATAGCTGTCGGAATCCGAGGAACTCAAACTGGTTGAGGGATCCATCTTGTATGATCAGGGAAAGAATTTTTTTGTATGAAATAGATTGTAGAATTTAGATTTGGTATTCTTCAATACATAATTTACATATGTATATATAATACCAAAATCCCATAAATTACGGAGGAATCTTTGAAAGATGTCAGTCAAAGTTCACAGTAACAGATATGCTAAGATAAGAATTCGTCTATACACTATTATGCAATAAATGTAGGAAAACGCGTCTAGACTTAAGAATGATAAGCAGGTAATTTCCTAAGGGTAGTAAGTAGATGATTTCAGACTAAAAATGATAAGCAAAACTTTTGACATGCAGACACGGTCGAAGTCCAGACTCACTGATGCATCTTAACAACTATCAGTTAGACACACTAATGCAAGACCTGGTTCGCTAAGACCACCGCTCTGATACCAACTGAAAGGACCCGTTCATATACATTATAAACGATTCACAATAGTTGATTACATCGCGAGGTATTTGACCTCTATATGATACGTTTTACAAACATTGCATTCGTTTTCAAAAGGCAAACTTTCTTTACATCAAAAATTGATGGCATGCATACCATTTCATATTACTTCCAACTATAATTTACTTAATATTAATCTTGATGAACTCAACGACTCGAATGCAACGTCTTTCAAAGTATGTCTTGAATGACTCCAAGTAATATCCTTAAAATGAGCTAATGCACAGCGGAAGATTTCTTTAATACCTGAGAATAAACATGCTTTAAAGTGTCAACCAAAAGGTTGGTGAGTTCATTAGTTTATCATAATCCATCATTTCCGTAATAGTAATAGACCACAAGATTTCAGTTTCTATAAATATCCGTACACTCGCAAGTGTATAAAAGTATTCTATAAGTTGTAGGCACCCGGTAACAAGCCTTAACGTTCATGTTTTACCCTCTGAAGTACACCAGATCAGGTGTGTTTAAAATAATCTCGAAGTACTAAAGCATCCCATAGTCAGGATGGGGTTTGTCAGGCCCAATAGATCTATCTTTAGGATTCGCGCCTACCGTACATAGACAAGTAGTTTAATGTTACCAAGCTAAGGGTATATTTCTGGTTTAAACCCACATAGAATTAGTTTTAGTACTTGTGCCTATTTCGTAAAACATTTATAAAACAGCGCATGTATTCTCAGCCCAAAAATATATATAAAAAGGGAGTAATGAAACTCACCATACTGTATTTCGTAGTAAAAATACATATAACGTCATTTAACAAGTGCAAGGTTGGCCTCGGATTCACGAACCTATATTAATTATATATATTTATATGTTGGTCAATATTTGTCTAGCAATTTTTGGTCAAGTCATAGTGTACCACAATCCTAATGCTCGAGACTAATATGCAAAAGTTAACAAAAGTCAACTTAACCCAAAATGACTTCTAAAATTTATACGTGTTTATTATATAACTTAACTATAGTCATTTTATATATTTAAATATATTTATTAGATTTTATAATAATAAAAGTCATTTATTAATAAAAATTTATATTAACGTTTATATATGATAAAATATACTTTTATATATCTTAAGTAGTAAAATTTATAAAGTTCACTTAATATCGTAAAACTATAGTGGTAAGTATTATTAATGTAATTATATTACGCGTGGTGAAAAATATCTTTGTATCCCCTATTTATTTGATAAAATAATATTGATCATAATAATAATAAGTAAAAGTTGTATTATTTTGTAATAATAATTATTATTATTCTATAAAAAAATAACAATATTTATATTTACTAAAAATGTTATTATGATAAAATGATAATACTAACATAATAGTAATAATGATATTTTATAATAACAATGATATTTCTATTAAAATAATAACGACGATAGTAATAATAATCATTTTAATAATAATACTAAAATTCAGTTGACTATAACTTCTAATCCGTTCATCGAAACCATTTGATATCTAAATGAAAAGTTCTTAATTTTTCGCTAGCTTTCCAATGACATGCATATCATATACCCTATCTCAGTAGCATATGTATCTAATTCAGGATTCAACAAACGTATCTAAGGACAATATCGAATGTACAAGCATGCATAATCCTATATACTCGAGCACTAGTCAGGGATACACTATTGAAATATAAAAGTTAAGTTATGAGTGCTCACGTATCAATATTGAGATTCAATATTGCAGGAAAGTACGTAGACGAAACGAAAATGATAAACGTTAGGTTGACCTCACGAGCAATACCCTCGATCAATACCCATAACCTCCATAGCTATAACCCATAATTTCCTTAGCTCTATCCCGTTTGAAAACTTATTTTAAAATCGTCTGAATATAACTCCGTCGTAGTATTTTATGTATACTAATAATATCTTAAAATAATACAAAGAAAATATATATGTGTAATTCGATTGAGAGAGTTTAGAGAAATATATTTTCAAGTTTCTATGAAATAATAAAACCTATTGAATTCTATTTATAATAGATTTTTGAATTATTAAAGTGAATTATTAAAGTATGAATTATTAAAGTGAATTATTAAAGTATGAATTATTAAAGTGAATTTTTAAAGTATGAATTATTAAAGTGAATTATTAAAGTATGAATTATTAAAGTGAATTATTAAAGTGAATTATTAAAGTATGAATTATTAAAGTATGAATTATTAAAGTGAATTATTAAAGTATGAATTATTAAAGTTAAAGTAAAGTAAAAGTAAAGTAAATGTAAAGTTAAAGTATAGTAAAAGTATAAAACTATGTACGTATAATACGCTTATAAATATATATAATATTAATTTAAATCGTTATATATATTTGATAAAATAAAATATAAATATCGTTATTTTATCATACTAGTTAAGTAATGAGTGGTCAAAAAGAATAGATTTCTTAAATCACAGTGGACCTCATAACATAGGCCCGTAATCATATCATAATGTATCTGATAATTCAATCATTTGATATTATCTCTTAATTCTGTCAATAAATATATCGAAACAAATATGTTCATGTAAAGTATCATATATCTAATACTTTGTTAATGTTTTCAGTTAATATTATATATATTATATATATTATATATACATATCTATATACACATAATTGTTCGTGAATCATCGAACACGGTCAAAGGATAATTGATTACATGAATGTAGTTCCAAACTTTTTGAGATTCAACACTACAAATTCTGCTTATCGTGTCGGAAACATATAAAGGTTAAGTTTAAATTTTGTCGAAAATTTTCGGGTCGTCACAGATGGTCATGGTTAAAGTTGCACCTTGGAAAGGTGTCGTTCAATTTGGTAAACGAGGGAAGTTAAATCCAGGGTATATTGGACCATTCAAGATTATTGATCGTGTCGGACCAGTAGCTTACCGACTTGAGTTACCTCAATAACTCGCGGTTGTACATAACACTTTCCACGTCTCGAATTTGAAGAAATGTTTTACTAAAGAAGATCTCACTATTCCGTTAGATGAAATCCAAATCAACGAAAAACTCCAATTCATCGAAGAACCCGTCGAAATAATGGATCGTGAGGTTAAAAGACTTAAGCAAAACAAGATACCAATTGTTAAGGTTAGATGGAATGCTCGTAGAGGACCCGAGTTCACCTGGGAGCATGAAGATCAGATGAAGATGAAATACCCGCATCTATTTCCAGAAGATTCGTCAACACCTTCAACAGCTTAAAATTTCGGGACGAAATTTATTTAACGGGTAGGAACTGTAGTGACCCGAACTTTTCCATGTTTATATATATTAATTGAGATTGATATTTACATGATTAAATGTTTCCAACATGCTAAGCAATCAAACTTGTTAAGACTTGATTAATTGAAATATGTTTCATATAGACAATTGACCACCCAAGTTGACCGGTGATTCACGAACGTTAAAACTTGTAAAAACTATATGATGACATATATATGGATATATATATATAGTTAACATGATATTATGATAAGTAAACATATCATTAAGTATATTAACAATGAACTACATATGTAAAAACAAGACAACTAACTTAATGATTTTTAAATGAGACATATATGTAACGATTATCATTGTAAAGACATTTAATGTATATATATCATATTAAGAGATATTCATACATGATAATATCATGATAATACAATAATTTAAAATCTCATTTGATATTATAAACATTGGGTTAACAACATTTAACAAGATCGTTAACCTAAAGGTTTCAAAACAACACTTACATGTAACGACTAACGATGACTTAACGACTCAGTTAAAATGTATATACATGTAGTGTTTTAATATGTATTTATACACTTTTGAAAGACTTCAATACACTTATCAAAATACTTCTACTTAACAAAAATGCTTACAATTACATCCTCGTTCAGTTTCATCAACAATTCTACTCGTATGCACCCGTATTCGTACTCGTACAATACACAGCTTTTAGATGTATGTACTATTGGTATATACACTCCAATGATCAGCTCTTAGCAGCCCATGTGAGTCACCTAACACATGTGGGAACCATCATTTGGCAACTAGCATGAAATATCTCATAAAATTACAAAAATATGAGTAATTATTCATGACTTATTTACATGAAAACAAAAATTACATATCCTTTATATCTAATCCATACACCAACGATCAAAAACACCTACAAACACTTTCATTCATCAATTTTCTTCATCTAATTGATCTCTCTCAAGTTCTATCTTCAAGTTCTAAGTGTTCTTCATAAATTCTACAAGTTCTAGTTACATAAAATCAAGAATACTTTCAAGTTTGCTAGCTCACTTCCAATCTTGTAAGGTGATCATCCAACCTCAAGAAATCTTTGTTTCTTATAGTAGGTTATCATTCTAATACAAGGTAATAATCATATTCAAACTTTGGTTCAATTTCTATAACTATAACAATCTTATTTCAACTGATGATCTTACTTGAACTTGTTTTCGTGTCATGATTCTGCTTCAAGAACTTCGAGCCATCCAAGGATCCGTTAAAGCTAGATCCATTTTTCATTTTTCCATTAGGTTTATCCAAGGAACTTAAGGTAGTAATGATGTTCTTAACATCATTCGATTCATACATATAAAGCTATCTTATTCGAAGGTTTAAACTTGTAATCACTAGAACATAGTTTAGTTAATTCTAAACTTGTTCGCAAACAAAAGTTAATCCTTCTAACTTGACTTTTAAAATCAACTAAACACATGTTCTATATCTATATGATATGCTAACTTAATGATTTAAAACTTGGAAACACAAAAAACACCGTAAAACCGGATTTACGCCGTCGTAGTAACACCGCGGGCTGTTTTGGGTTAGTTAATTAAAAACTATGATAAACTTTGATTTAAAAGTTGTTATTCTGAGAAAATGATTTTTATTATGAACATGAAACTATATCCAAAAATTATGGTTAAACTCAAAGTGGAAGTATGTTTTCTAAAATGGTCATCTAGACGTCGTTCTTTCGACTGAAATGACTACCTTTACAAAAACGACTTGTAACTTATTTTTCCGACTATAAACCAATACTTTTTCTATTTAGATTCATAAAATAGAGTTCAATATGAAACCATAGCAATTTGATTCACTCAAAACGGATTTAAAATGAAGAAGTTATGGGTAAAACAAGATTGGATAATTTTTCTCATTTTAGCTACGTGAAAATTGATAACAAATCTATTCCAACCATAACTTAATCAACTTGTATTAAATATTATGTAATCTTGAGATACCATAGACACGTATACAATGTTTCAACCTATCATGTCGACACATCTATATATATTTCGAAACAACCATAGACACTCTATATGTGAATGTTGGAGTTAGCTATACAGGGTTGAGGTTGATTCCAAAATATATATAGTTTGAGTTGTGATCAATACTGAGATACGTATACACTGGGTCGTGGATTGATTCAAGATAATATTTATCGATTTATTTCTGTACATCTAACTGTGGACAACTAGTTGTAGGTTACTAACAAGGACAGCTGACTTAATAAACTTAAAACATCAAAATATATTAAAAGTGTTGTAAATATATTTTGAACATACTTTGATATATATGTATATATTGTTATAGGTTCGTGAATCAACCAGTGGCCAAGTCTTACTTCCCGACGAAGTAAAAATCTGTGAAAGTGAGTTATAGTCCCACTTTTAAAATCTAATATTTTTGGGATGAGAATACATGCAGGTTTTATAAATGATTTACAAAATAGATACAAGTACGTGAAACTACATTCTATAGTTGAATTATCGAAATCGAATATGCCCCTTTTTATTAAGTCTGGTAATCTAAGAATTAGGGAACAGACACCCTAATTGACGCAAATCCTAAAGATAGATCTATTGGGCCTAACAAACCCCATCCAAAGTACTGGATGCTTTAGTACTTCGAAATTTATATCATATCCGAAGGGTGTCCGGGAATGATGGGGATATTCTTATATATGCATCTTGTTAATGTCGGTTACCAGGTGTTCACCATATGAATGATTTTTATCTCTATGTATGGGATGTGTATTGAAATATGAAATCTTGTGGTCTATTATTATGATTTGATATATATAGGTTAAACCTATAACTCACCAACATTTTTGTTGACGTTTTAAGCATGTTTATTCTCAGGTGATTATTAAGAGCTTTCGCTGTCGCATACTTAAATAAGGACGAGATTTGGAGTCCATGCTTGTATGATATTGTGTAAAAACTGCATTCAAGAAACTTATTTTGTTGTAACATATTTGTATTGTAAACCATTATGTAATGGTCGTGTGTAAACAGGATATTTTAGATTATCATTATTTGATAATCTACGTAAAGCTTTTTAAACCTTTATTGATGAAATAAAGGTTATGGTTTGTTTTAAAATGAATGCAGTCTTTGAAAAACGTCTCATATAGAGGTCAAAACCTCACAACGAAATCAATTAATATGGAACGTTTTTAATCAATAAGAACGGGACATTTCACCCAATAGAAACAAAAACTAGAATAATCCCAAGTATTAAATAATGGCCCAACCAAATCACAAGCCTAATTCTCAATCCAGTATCATGTTTTAATTAATTTGCTCGATGGGTTTTGTGGGTGTGGGGTCATCTGGAAACAGGTACAACAAACACATTATCATCTCAATCATGATAATCATCATCATTTATCTTCTTTAACTCATCACCCATGTACCAAAACCGAAGCAATACTTCCATTCCTCAATTTTACCTTAACATAATTACCCTATAAAATAATCAAAACATCCTTTAGCAACCCATTAAGGTCGACCATCTTTAATTTAATCATGAAGATGTCGACCTATGTCCTATCATCTCCCACTTGTATACCCTTTTATCATGCGTTATACATATTATTGGAGTATTATATAAACAAGCTGCAAATTCAATAATTCCCAAGTGAAACCCAAATCATAAAACCAATATTTCTATCGGTTTCCTTACAGGAACACAAACATATCATATTAGCGAGATGGGTGGTAATGGTGATTGGATTTCGGATAGAATTAGAAAGAGGAAGCAGGTATCCAGTTGTAACAGTCGTTCGAAGGTGGTTCTTTGCTCCAGAATAGAAGAGAGAGAAGGAAGAAAGGGATGTGAGAGAGAAAAAGAGAAGTTGGTGTTCGGTTGTGTGTTTCATGGTGACCCATCGATTGTGGGTTGATCTTAAGGTGGTGAAGGGTGGTTAAAGAGGTAATGAAAAAGACGTAGTAGTAGTGGGTCGTTGGTGATAATATACAAAACAGTAGTAGCTAGTTATTACACAAATGGTGATAGTTTTTGGTTGATCACGTTTAGAAGAGAAATAGAAGAAGTAATCACATAAGTTGTGGTTGTGGTGTACTATGGTGGTTGTGGGTGATGGTGGCTTCGGTGGTGATTTGCAGTAGCAAAATGGCATAGCAGTAGCAAGAATGAATGGCATAGTAGTAAGCTGATCGAATATAGCAGAAGTAGTATCAAGATGCAACAGTAGCAGTGGTTTATGTGGTGATAGTTCGTGGCCAAAACAGGAAGAGAAGAGAGATATAGATAGAGAGAGAGAGAGAGAAGTGATGTTGTGGTAGTTTACGAACAGGAATGCAGCAACAGGAACGATGATTCAACTGATGGTTATCGATGATGTGGTGATCATAACAGAATGAAACCGGAGTGATTAGCAGCAGTAGCCATCGTTTGGTGTTGGGTTTGTTATGATGATGTTGTTTAATGGTGGTCATATATAATGAACCGAAGATTGATCAAGGAAAATGTTTGATAATGATGAAAGTTGAGTTCAAGTAGTTTACAAATAGAAAGATGGGTTGATTAAACAAAGAAAGAAAGGAAGAGAACAATTTAAGTGGTGGTTGTGATAGGGTAATTGAAGAAGACAAAGTTGATCGAGCTGTACTGCATTTCTTTGGTTTAATTCGTTGGGGATAATAGCTGTAAAGGCTTTTGGGATTTGGTAATTGATAAAGTAAAATCTATTGGATTCTATAATACAGAAAGTGATTGTGTCTTTTAGCAAGGAGTCCGATATGAGAATCAATTAAGAAGGACTACAGGAAATGAAAACAAAACTAAAAGCAGATTGGGACTTTCAATGATTTTTGTTTGACACTGTGATTTGAGATTGACACACAACAAGATCACAGATAATGAAATGAGTTTTAATGGTGATGTTAAACAGAATACTTATTTTGTATTTATACATATGTATTTATTCGCATTTATATATTTGTATATACATAAATAACGATTTTTGTATATGCATATGCATTGGATTAAAATTAGTATCTATCAGTATTCAAGTATCTGTATATATATATATATATATATATATATATATATATATATATATATATATATATATATATAATAATTGTATATCCTTCATATTTATATATTTATATTTTTAGATTATAATTAACCATATTAATAAATATAATAATAATACTCTTACTATTATAATAATAGTAATACAAATATAATAGTATTAACAATAACATTATTGAAAATGATAATGATGATAATTATTATAAATTGTATAACAACAATATTATTAATAACAATAATACAAATTTTTAATAATACTATATCAATTTATATATATCAATTTTTATATCTATATATTATCTATTGATAAAGATACTATATCTAACAATGCTTTTAACAATGATAATAAAACTATTAATATCATTAATGGTACAAATAATATTATTAGTTATAAGAATTTTTTTAGTTATTGATAATAATAGGATAATATTACAAATTATAGTATAACAACTTATACTTATCAAATTTCATATGTATTTATATACCTGATATAATATTATTAATGATAAAATTATTAATATTAATATTAGTAATAATATTAATGAGGGTAATGATAATAATATTAATATAGCAATTAAAGTTTTTATTTATTATTACATATAATATATTACCATTGATTATGTCATATCCATATACACATAAATGTTCGTGAATCGTCGAGCGCAGTCAAAGGGTACATGATTGTATAAATATAGTTCCAAAGTTTTTAGACTCAATATTATAAACTTTGCTTATCATATCGGAGAACATTAATTATGTAAAGATTAAGTTTAAATTTGGTCAGAAATTCCCGGGTCGTCACAGTACCTACCCGTTAAAGAAATTTCGTCCCGAAATTTGAGTGAGGCGGTCATGGTTAACAATAAAAATGTTTTCATGACGAATATGAGTTGTTAAATAGAGTTTTATCATTGTTGGGTAATACAGATAAAATAATTCGGTTATTCAAAGAGTACAAATGAAACTATCACAAAGGATTAAGATAGAGATTAAGGTGCGTCTTAACTTTTGACGTTATCTCGGTTAAATTCCGGAAATCAAGGGATTTAAAGAAAATCTTCGAAATCTAAAAGATTTGATTCTTCGGCGAATAAGGAAATTAAGATCTCTATACTTAAATACGGTGATCTGCCTTGATTACTCAGTCTGATATTTCCATTATAAATTAAACTTTTCCGTTCCATTATTTTCACCATTCCTATACTTTCTTCCTCTATTCCTACTTCCAAAATATTGTGGAAATGCTCCATCCAGTTCTGATTCTTGATATTTTCCTAACTATCGCATCTGTCATTCTTCTTTTCCATTTCTCGCCGGAGCAATCTATTCACTTCTACTATTACCTTGGGGTTATTCTGTTTATCATACTCCTGTATCTTTATATTGCTATTTGTATTAATGTACACGGTTTGTAATTCCTGTGTTTGTGATCGGCTTTATATTTTTCTTTATTTTTCGGAGCTCCATGCTCTTGTTTTCTCTTCCCGACTCCAAGTCAAACGAATAATGGTCCAGAATTCATAGATATAGAGTTTCGAATGATTATAATGTTCTAATCAGGAAAGAACGTAATAGCATGATTTGATTTGTCAAATTACCAGAATCACTGAGAATAGAACTATCAAGAATATATTTTCTTGATATGTTCAGAGGTTATTTAGAATGAAAGAGTTATGTAACATGGCACCTGATGACGTTATGATCTGTGAATCATCGCATTCCAATAGAAATTCAGCATGACTTACTGTAATATAATCACGTTGGCCGGGCGCCATTATATTATACTAACCCATGCATCAATTCCCAACACTTCTCCACAATTCATTCATAATTTATACTTAGATTTTACAGAAATTTCCAATATAATGGAATACAGAAAACACGAAGAGGTAGATAATTTCGGACAAGAATATTTATGAAAATATCCTCAGAAATATCGAAGATATTTATGATGATATTTTGGAATTTCTAAGTCCGAAGATTGATGAAGAAAAATTTTCCGCAAGATTTAATCATGACTTCAGAGCAAGATATTCTCTAAAGATTTCATCGGATCCAGAATTTTCTGGATTCTTTGAATATATGGTAAGATCCTTAAATTTGGCCTTGGTCTACTTTATGGTTTGCTCAATCTGTTTTTCAGTACCAAATTTTCTATCGAGCGTTCCTAACACTCCTTTCTTTATCATCAAACTTTTGGCCGTTTAGACCATCTACAATTTTTCTGTTTCCTCTGCATTTAATGCTACGATATCTGAATTGTCGGTTATCAATCCGAGGTGGTTTCAAGAGAATTTTGTTTTTAGAATGATTAAATGCTGATGGTTATATGGTGGAATATAAAAGGTTCTCAGGTAACAATAAAAGAACACGCATATATATCAAAGTTATAATAAGGTTGTTTCGAACGAAAAGTCGAAGTTGTCTTGCTGGAGCTGTGACAAAATTCGCTACTTTGAAAAGGGATTATCAAGTTATTTTGGGTAATAATAACACTAAAGAATTAGCACAACTACGTGTTAAACGTTTACTCAGTTTCAGAGAGTTTTTCAGATGCATAACTAAATGCATCAATCTCTTCTTCCGTAGATGAAGTGCAGTTGGTTCATCCTATCGATTGAAGTGTTTTCAAGAATTATGAAAGGTTTGAATCGCAGATTGTAATCGTCAAGATACAAATGAGGTTTAAGATGAAATCAAGTGGCAAACTAGAAGAATTGTTTAGTTTCATAGGTTATAATCAATATTTCAAATTCATTTTAAACGTCCAATGTTTTTAGTCCACAGTCGATAGTCCAAAGTTGACAGTCCAATAATTCATATATAGTTTAATATATAATATTCGAATTAATTAATACGTATCGTGACCCGTGTACATGTTTCAGACTCGATCACAACTCAAACTATATATATTATTGTAGAATCAACCTCAACCCTGTATAGAGAACTCGATCATTACTGCATATAGAGTGTCTATGGTGATTCCAAATAATAAATATTGATGCGTCGATATGATATGTCAAAACCTTGTATACGTGTCCCGATATTTAAAGAGCGTAAAATAAATAACAGAAATTAAATGACGATAAATAAAATTGCGAGAATAAAAATTGCGATAATTAAATTGCGATAAATAAAATGTAATCAGTTAGCTAGGAACAGTTAGCTAGGATTTTGTTAGCGTGGATTCTTAACAAAATTTCTCATAGTTAATTTGTTTGTTTCTAACATATTTTTATTTTTGTCCAATGTTTTTTTCATTATGCCACTTGTTGGATTCTGATAAATCAAAATCCAAATATGAAATTGAATGATAAGGGTTATTCTGCGATGAACGGATACGTATATCAATGGTTGTAAATAGGATAGTAAATAACTATTGAATCAGATTTGAAGAATGTACAGTGTAACTTATTAATGTGAAAACTAAATATTCCTCAGGTATTACCTACCCGTTAAAATATTTTCATCATTAACAGATTGTACAAAAGAATTTTTAATTACAATCTTTATGAAAACATATATACATATATATTTTCTTCAGATGTAATCATGAATTTAATGAGTCAATATGATATTGAACTCATTTGATTTACCGTTAAAATAAGAATATATAATCTCTAAAACATTAGAGATTACATAATCGCCATGTCGAACGAAGATAAATGATGTAGAACGATTCGTAGAACGATAATTATACTCGAGGTACAGAATGAAATGTTGAGGCATGGATTGTTGATGGTACTGGTGCTGTTATTGATGGTACAGTTGGTGCCGGTGATGTTGCTGAAGCTAGTACATTTTGCACCATATTTTCCAAGGCTACAACTCAGGTGCGAAGCTCGTTGACTTCTTCTATTATATCGGAATAATTGTCAGTTGGAACAAACGGATGAATAAGGTTTAGAATTTTAGATAGAATATAATCGTGATGAGATATTCTGGAAATGAGGGTGAAAATGGTGTTTCGGACTGGTTCGCTGATAAGTACTTCAGATTCGTCGCCAAGAGGTAAATTCGGTTGGTGAAAAGGATCGCCTTCTTTGCGTCTCCATTGATTAAGTCGACTACGAACTCATCAGATGAATTGGGGATGGATGATTGGCTGATTTATTCTGGTGACACTGCTTTTGGAGCTTAGGTGAAACTCCATATCAGAATAGCTGTCGGAATCCAAGGAATTCTAGCTGATTGAGGGATTCATCTCGTACGATCAGATGAAGGATTTTTGATAAAAAAAAAATAGATTATAGGATGTAGATTAGTACCCTGCTATACATAATTTACATATGCATATATAATACTAAAATCCCATAAGTTACGAAAGAATCTACGGAAGCTGTCAGGCAAAGGTAACAATAACAGATGCGCTAAGATATGAAATTATCTATACACTGTCTATGCAATAGAGGCAGTAAGACGTGTCTAGACTTTAAGGATGATAAGCAAATTATTTTTGACACTAAATGATAAGCAAAACTTTTGACATAAAGACACGGTCGAAGTCCAGACTCACTAATGCATCCTAATGACTATCAATTAGACTCACTAATGCAAGACCTGGTTCGCTAAGACCACCGCTCTGATACCACCTGTAGTGCCCCGTCCTAATCCATCTGGATGAAGTCTTCAACAGTTGGTCCCATTGCGAGGTTCTGACCTCTATATGCCATGAACGACTCCATGTAATATGAGCAAATGCACAGCGGAAGATTTCTTTCATACCTGAGAATAAACATGCTTTAAAGTGTCAACCAAAAGGTTGGTGAGTTCATAAGTTTATCATAAAATAATAAAATTCATCATTTTGATAGACCACAAGATTTAAATCCTGCATGGTACAAATGGGCCCGAATCCTATACCCACCTGTAATGTACATGCGATATCTTTTAAATACATTACACCTTTCTCGTGTACGAAAGAATCTTTCATAAATCATAGTAACCGTACACATATCTTGTGCACAAAAATAAAATACACATAACCTGTGTATAAAAAGCATTCTCTCGATACATAACATTCACATCAATTGGTAGAAATTATCATGTCCACATAATTCAATGGTGGCAATTATCATGTCCACATAATTCAATGGTGGCAATTATCATGTCCACATAATTCAATGGTGGCAATTATCATGTCCACATAATTTAATAATAATCCGCAGAACTTCTGTCTGCATAATAATTCATTCGAGGAATGTTTTGCTTGTGTCGTCAAACATTTATAAAAGCATTGTATTCACAATTCAATATATCTTTCAAAAGCATTTAATAAAGCAGTTGCAAAAACAACGCATGTATTCTCAGTCCCAAAAATGTAAAGAGTAAAAGGGAATCAAATGAACTCACACATATAAATATTGTAAAACAGTTAATAAAGCATTTGCATGTATTCTCATCCCAAAATATAATGAGTAAAAAGGGAGCAAATGAACTCACCTATTGTATTTTTAGTAAAAATACATGTGACGACATTGAACAAGTATAGGGTTGGCCTTGGATTCACGAACCTATATCATTTATTTATATATTAACACATATATTTGTAATTGAACAAATTTATATATATTATATCTTAGTTTATATGTTATATGTATTTAATTTGTATATATTTAAAATGATTAAAATTTATACATATAGTTATATTCATAATATATTCATTTTCAATATTTGAAATAATTAATTAATATATATTATTAATATTAATTTAAAAGGTAACTCATTAATGTTATTATATATTAAATTTTAGTATTATATTTTATTACTAAAAATCATAAAAATAATGATAGTTTTGATAAAAATAATAATTTTAATAAAAATAGTAGTTTTAATAATAATGATAAAAATAATATTGGTAATAAGGATGTTAATAACCTTAATAATCATATTGATAACTTTTATACTAGTAATAATAATAATAATAATAATAATAATAATAATAATAATAATAATAATAATAATAATAATAATAATAATAATAATAATAATAATAATAATAATAATAATAATAATAATAAGTAAAACTACCTCAAGAAAAAGTTCCATAAATAATGCCTATGACCGGGCTCGAACCCGCGACCTCTCGCTAACCCACTAATACCCTTAACCATTGGACCATTCATTTCTTTCTGTTTTATATCGCGTATTAAATCTATATAACCCATGTATTTCGGTTCTTCTTCCTCACACAAAAACAAGTCGATCAAGAAATTAATTTGTTTCAATTAGAACCTGAAATATGTTCATTTGAATCCCAAAGGTAGCGACTAACATCTATGGTGAAAGAATCGATTCTAAAACAGTTGCTAATAACATAATCACATATGAACAGGTGCCATTATCTTCATCATCTCCATAACACTTATCACCATCATATCATTATCGACATCTATCATCTTCATTATCCCATTTAATACCATAACAGAATTAGAGACACATTGAAGTGAGCAGCATCATCAGTTGCTGCATTTTGACAGGAACAGCTCAATGGGCTACAAGGAGTGGCCCAATAGAAACAAAAACTAGAATAAGCCCAAGTATTAAATAATGGCCCAACCAAATCACAAGCCTAATTCTCAATCCAGTATCATGTTTTAATTAATTTGCTCGATGGGTTTTGTGGGTGTGGGGTCGTCTGGAAACAGGTACAACAAACACATTATCATCTCAATCATGATAATCATCATCATTTATCTTCTATAACTCGCCACCCATGTACCAAAACCGAAGCAATACTTCCATTCCTCAATTTTACCTTAACATAATTACCCTATAAAATAATCAAAACATCCTTTAGCAACCCATTAAGGTTGACCATCTTTACTTTAATCATGAAGATGTCGGCCTATGTCCTATCATCTCCCACTTGTATACCCTTTTATCATGCATTATACATATTATTGGAGTATTATATAAACAAGCTGCAAATTCAATAATTCCCAAGTGAAACCCAAATCATAAAACCAATATTTCTATCAGTTTCCTTACAGGAACACAAACATATCATATTAGCGAGATGGGTGGTAATGGTGATTGGATTTCGGACAGAATTAGAAAGAGGAAGCAGCTATCCAGTTGTAACAGTGGTTCAAAGGTGGTTCTTTGCTCCAGAATAGAAGAGAGAGAAGGAAGAAAGGGATGTGAGAGAGAAAAAGAGAAGTTGGTGTTCGGTTGTGTGTTTCATGGTGACCCATCGATTGTGGGTTGATCTTGAGGTGGTGAAGGGTGGTTAAAGAGGGAATGAAACAGACGTAGTAGTAGTGGGTCGTTGGTGATAATATACAAAACAGTAGTAGCTAGTTATTACACAAATGGTGATAGTTTTTGGTTGATCACGTTTAGAAGAGAAATAGAAGAAGTAATCACATAAGTTGTGGTTGTGGTGTACTATGGTGGTTGTGGGTGATGGTGGCTTCGGTGGTGATTTGCAGTAGCAAAATGGCATAGCAGTAGCAAGAATGAGTGGCATAGTAGTAAGCTGATCGAATATAGCAGAAGTAGTATCAAGATGCAATAGTAGCAGTGGTTTATGTGGTGATAGTTCGTGGCCAAAACAGGAAGAGAAGAGAGATATAGATAGAGAGAGAGAGAGAAGTGATGTTGTGGTGGTTTACGAACAGGAATGCAGCAACAGGAATGATGATTCAACTGATGGTTATCGATGATGTGGTGATCATAATAGAACAAAACCGGAGTGATTAGCAGCAGTAGCCATCGTTTGGTGTTGGGTTTGTTATGATGATGTTGTTTAATGGTGCTCATATATAGTGAACCGAAGATTGATCAAGGAAAATGTTTGATAATGATGAAAGTTGAGTTCAAGTATTCTACAAATAGAAAGATGGGTTGATTAAACAATGAAAGAAAGGAAGAGAACAATTTAAGTGGTGGTTGTGATAGGGTAATTGAAGAAGACAAAGTTGATCGAGTTGTACTGCATTTCTTTGGTTTAATTCGTTGGGGATAATAGCTGTAAAGGCTTTTGGGATTTGGTAATTGATAAAGTAAAATCTATTGGATTCTATAATTCATAAAGTGATTGTGTCTTTTAGCAAGGAGTCCGATATGAGAATCGATTAAGAAGGACTAAAGGAAATGAAAACAAAACGAAAAGCAGATTGGGACTTTCAACGATTTTTGTTTGACACTGTGATTTAAGATTGACACACAACAAGATCACAGATAATGAAATGAGTTTTAATGGTGATGTTAAACAGAATACTTATTTTGTATTTATACATATGTATTTATTCGCATTTATATATTTGTATATACATAAATAATGATTTTTGTATATGCACATGCATTGGATTAAAATTAGTATCTATCAGTATTCAAGTATCTGTATATATATATATATATATATATATATATATATATATATATATATATATATATATATATATATATATATATATATATATATATATATATATATATTATATATATATATATATAATAATTGTATATCCTTCATATTTATATATTTATATTTTTAGATTATAATTAACCATATTAATAAATATAATAATAATACTCTTACTATTATAATAATAGTAATATAAATATAATAGTATTAACAATAACAATATCAATTTATATATATCAATTTTTATATCTATATATTATCTATTGATAAAGATACTATATCTAACACTGCTTTTAACAATGATAATGATGATAATTATTATAAATTGTTTAATAACAATATTATTAATAACAATAATACAAATTTTTAATAATACTATATCAATTTATATATATCAATTTTTATATCTATATATTATCTATTGATAAAGATACTATATCTAACACTGCTTTTAACAATGATAATAAAACTATTAATATCATTAATGGTACAAATAATATTATTAGTTATAAGAATTTTTTTAGTTATTGATAATAATAGGATAATATTACAAATTATAATATAACAACTTATACTTATCAAATTTCATATGTATTTAAATACCTGATATAATATTATTAATGATACAATTATTAATATTAATATTAGTAATAATATTAATGAGGGTAATGATAATAATATTAATATAGCAATTAAAGTTTTTATTTATTATTACATATAATATATTACCATTGATTATGTCATATCTATATACACATAAATGTTCGTGAATCGTCGAGCGCAGTCAAAGGGTACATGATTGTATAAATATAGTTCCAAAGTTTTTAGACTCAATATTATAAATTTTGCTTATCATATCAGAGAACATTAATTATGTAAAGATTAAGTTTAAATTTGGTCGGAAATTCCCTGGTCGTCACAGATCACCTATACCATTCATCATATATATATATATCCCCACTTCCTTTTTATATGGCCATTTTGTCTGCCAACTAGTCTTTCACATGCAATTAATTGTCTACTAGGTTGATAAAGTAATGTATTATAATACCCAATACATCATTATTATAGTTTCATTTCCATTATTAATCATGAACCGGAATGTAAACAAAACTTGGCTGTTTGTTCTCGTAAATGGAAAACAGAAGAAAAAGATATGATGTAAGGTGGTAGTTTATGGGTTTGTAGGGGGGTGAGGGTGGCGAATCAAGTGGTGTTAGGTTGTGATAATGATTCGAAAAATGGTTACACAATGGTTAATTACAAGTTGAAGATTTGGAACAGAAATCAAAATAGGTGAGACCGTTAGTAGTTATTATAGGAGAGGTAGTTGGTTTTGAGTCTTGTGGTTTTGTGAGAGGCTAGTAATGAAGCAAAAAAAAATATAGATTGTTTATTAATTCCTATTCTTTAGTGGAGATAACCTTTATCTTTTGGGTGGGTCACGTAGCAGTAACTGCAACAATTTCGAACGAGGTTGATCATACCAATATAATACCCGACGAATTAATAAATCCCATATTGCACAAATGGGGTTATCACTCAAAGAATTGTTGGCCAACAATTCCCTCTTAGTCCCACCATTTCTTTTCATCATGTAAAAGAAAACGTGTTGTAATCCCACTTGGTTGGTCACAATATGAAATTGGTTTCCACTTGATTATTTAATAAACGCCATTTGCTAGTATTCTATAAACAAGTTGCCCAAAATTTTAACTTGTAAATGCACCTGGTTGTCAATAGTGAATTATTGTGATCGTATATACACAGCAGAATAGCAAATAATTGCAACCTTTTGAGCCTGGTTCACGAAGGTAAAGAAGGAAAAGAAAACAAAATAACATGGCGATGGTGTTTGATTGTGGTGGTTTAAAGGTGTTAGTCAAGAAGAAAGGAACACGAAGAAAGTACAAGAAACTTACAGCAAATAAATTACGGTGGCGTGTGGTGGTGATTGACTTGGTGAGTTTAAGGTATGTTTACAGCATAAAGAAATAGAAGATAATCAGATTTGAAAGCGAAATTTTAAGGTGTTTGGTTGTTCAATATTATAAAAGGATTGAAGGGGATTCATGGGTTAATGAAAGTAGTGGTGATAAGGTGGTGAAGTGGTGATCGATTATGGTGGTGATCAAGTTTCATATAACTCAACTCATGTAAGTGTATATGTATACATATATAATTAGATAGGTAAAGATAGATAATGATGATGAATTAATTGTGGTTGTAAGGGTGGCGAAGTGGTGTTGTTGTCGAAACTATAAATGATATATGTATATAAATATACCAAGTCATCTAAGTTTAGTACATGAATTCATTTCTTTCATTATTGTTTGATGCTGTATCATTAACCAATCGAGTTTGTATTGTAGTGATGAGGATACCGACATGTAACAAGAATCAGATAGGAAGGACAGAATTTCCAACTAGGAGAAGTAAAAATATTTAACAGATAGCTACGTTCAACTGATTTTGTATTGGAGTGGTGATTTGGAATTGATATGTAGCAAATCAGAAAGAAGATGACAGAAGTAAAAGTATGAAGGAAATAAAGTAGATATTGATGTATAACAAATTTTGTTTGTATTGCAAACTGAATTCGTCATATATCATAATCAGGGAAAAATCATGAATAAAGTTTAAAAATAGATAGTTAAGTTAAACGGAATTTGTTGTGTACTGTAACTGATTTGTACTAGTAGCAATTAGAAACAGTAAACGAATATCATACTGTTAGATTACATGAAGTTGAATCTTGATATTTTTTTTTTTATTTTTATTTATTTATTTTTATTTTTTATAAAGTCTATATTAATAATTAATACATATAATTATATTAATAATAGTAATTCTATAAATGATAATAATAATTATTAAGAATAGTGTTAATAATGATATTAATAATAATAATAATAATAATAATAATAGGGATAATAATATGATAATAATAATATAGATAATAATGATGTTAAATAATAATATTATTAATAATAATATTAATTATAATATTACTAATATTAACATTAATATTAATGATGATAATAACATTAATAATAATAATAATAATAATAATAATAATAATAATAATAATAATAATAATAATAATAATAATAATAATAATAATAATAATAATAATAATAATAATAATAATATTAGTAATAATAATATTATAACAATTTATATTTATCACATCTCCCATCCATATATTATATATTGAGATTAATAATAGTTAATAATACTGATTTAATTATTAATTAAAGTAGTCACAGTATTATTAGTATAATAACTATATTTTTAACTTGTAATTACATTTAATATACTAATGTTATAATTCATTACTTATGTAATGTTTACTAATTATATTATATATAATTGAATATTTACGCACTATTACAATATACATTTAATTATAATTCTACATAGAATTCTTATCTATTTATATATAGATTCATTTTAAATTATAACAATATTATTTTGTATTTTCTTTTTTTACATAAATAATTCCAATGTTTAGTTTATATTTTATTATTTTAAATTATCATTGATGTGTTCTAGAGGGTGTGTATGAAACGGCTATCAGTTTTATATTTATTTACTACAGGAAATCACCTAAATTAAACTAAAACACAAAAGACAAGTATACCTATCGTGTAATAATATAGCTAAGGTAAAGTCCGGGAGGTCGATCCGTGGACACTATTATTGGGTGTCTTACTAGGTCAAATTAGTTAATTAAGTAGTTAAACTAGATTTAGTGATATATAGTAATTATAGGTAACTTTGGGGGTTTTTACCGTTTAATGACCGGTTTGTCGATTTTAAAACTTAAGTCACAATTAAAACCTAATGCAAAATATAACTTAATTTAAAGTGTAAAGTAAATGACGATAATTAAAAGTACAATAAATTAAAAGTGCGATAAATAAAATGACAGTAAATAAAAGTACGATGAGATATAAAATAAAGGAATTATGCTTATTTAAACTTCCGTAATCATGCTGTTCGATGTGTTGATTTTAATTTATTACTATGGGTTAATTGTCCTTTGTCCTGGATTATTCGATATGTCCATACGGTTTTGTCCATAATAGTCCATCGGTCATAATTATAAAGTGCGAGGGTCTTCGTCAAATTATCCTTATACCCGAAGTCAAATATTCCAACTAATTGGGGATTCGAACTGTAACAAGGTCTTAATACTTTGTTTAATGAATACACCAGGTTATCGACTGTGTGTAATCCAAGGTTTTAATACTTTGTTAACAATTACACCAATTACCCTTGAATGTAATCCACCCCTGTTTTAATGAGTCTAGTAACTATTAAATCATCCCCGTGTCCGGTCAAATGAACAATAATTCGTACTTATAAATATCCCGCTCATCGTACCCGATTAAGCGTATGTGGTTATATATAGATACGTCAAATCATAACCTTTATATTAAATTAACGAGGTATCGTTTAGTTAATATAAAGCCCATTAATAGCTCATAGTCTAATTTCCACAGGTGTCGATCTTTTGTCCAAACCCCAATTATGGTCTAAAACCCAATTATCCCATCTTTAAAATTTAGTCTAACATCACGATTACTTCGGCTTAAATAAGCATAATAATAACTTAGCTACAAGACATTAATAAAAATAATTTAAACATAACTTACAATGAGTATTAATAGCGTAGTGTTACACGGACAGAGTTTCGACTTACAAACTTAAAACATTCGCTAACATAACTTTATTATTATTAAACTTTAATATTAATTATAATATTAATATAAATATATTGAGAGAGTAAGAGATTTAGAAAATAGAAAAGGTGTATCTTTCATTACTCCGTAGTCTCGTAATGATGAATTTAAAATTTTCACTTATGACCCCTTAACTATGCTCAATTAACAACTTTTTATTATTTACTATTATTCTTATTATGAATTATTTAAATATTATATTATATTCTTGTGCATAGTTGACTTGTACTTTCAGCTCCGTTGCGTTGAGCGTTGAAAGTTGGTTCATGTCTCGGTTCCGGATTTTCGAATGCCTTTTCGTATAATTTAATATCTTGTACTTTACATTTTGCGGCTTGTACTTTTGTAATTTTGAGACGTTTCTCATCAATAAATTGAACCACTTGAATTGTACTTTGTACTTTTTAGCTTTTTGGTCATTTGCGTCTTCAAATCCTCGAATCTGTCTTTTGCCTTCACCTTTTATTATTTAAACGATAATTACTTGAAATTAGAACAATTGCAACTAAAAGCTTGTCTTTCTTGAAGGATAATGCTATGAAATATATGTTCGTTTTTAACATTATCAAATATTCCCACACTTGAGCGTTGCTTGTCCTCAAGCAATATAGAACTTGAATATAACTTTACTAGAATCACTTCTTTATTCTTCACACTTTGCACATCGGTGATTTCAATACGACGGTTATGAACAATGATGGTAATGATGTGGTTTACAGTCTCACATGACTATAAAAATTTAGATCCGTTAGGAAATTGGATCTTTATAAAAATATTTGATCTTTTGAAAATTCAATCTAGTTTTTACCCTAGATAAGTTTTCCGGAATAACCCTTCACCGGTGTTGCAAAATGTTTTTGTGGGTTGTGTGGGTTTTAGATTTGAAAATTTTAGCTCAAAACTTATGGTTTTGTGTCACCCACTTGCTAACCTTGTATTAGGAAAGCTACACGTCCAGTTTACTTGTTCCGTATATTACCTTTCAGTAAACTACCGTCCGGTTGTAAAGGAAAGCGATGAACAAGCAACTGTTAAGGCAATGTCTAATGACATGCTTTTGATTATGGTCTATATCGTGTCAGATGCAATTACTATCCTTTGTAGGAGTAATAGTAAAGATCACCCTATAGTTTTTCGGTCTGGCACAAGGTCCTGTCTTCGACCATGCTATGCAACCACCGTTCTTACGGTTGACACCCGATTTGGTTCAAGTGACCTAATGAATTCCAGGTGAATTTCTAGGATTTTACGTTCAATGGTAATGAACGCATTGAAAATAGGTTTTCAGAAAATAAATCGGTTTGTAATTTGATCAAAATATTTTCTTGTTCAAGTTCGAGTTTAGATATCATCGAATTCCATGAGTTTGTAATTCTTAATCTTTAAAGTCAATCTCAAGGATTGAGTAATATCAGGCTTAAAAGCTGATTTTTAATCTTTAAGGAGATTATCCTTACTGGGGGTCTGATTCATTAGTCTTATCAGCTAATTTGCACTGCGCCCTCCCCATTTTATGAGACAGATCCTCTCATGGTTAGGATAAGTCTGACCACATGGCGACCTTGTTTGATGCTGAGGTCCGTGGATTTTCTGCTGATTTTAGAGATGACTTTTCTAGATTTTTCGTCAACCTACAGCTGGTCTGGAAGACAACTTCTTGACCTAAATCAAGAAGCGCGTGTCTTTTTCAGAAGACTTTACTTCCTTATAATGATGGAATTGATTCATCGTGTAGATCCATCTTTCTTTCAAAAGTATTACAATAAATCGGGTAAAACTGATTAGTTTAGTCCAAAACAAAAGTACCTGCAATAAGCTTGTACAGATATGTGATATATGTTTTAAAGAACTTGGTGAATTCTTCCCACACTCAGCTTTTATTTATTTCTTTCTTTGCCTTTTTATTCTCCTCTATTCCATTTTAAATGAATTCAAGCGTTTTGGGTTGTTTCTCAATTTATGTCCTTTCCAAGGTAACAATAATTTCGGTAGTATCACCTAGTTTTATCGTCATAAATATATATAAACATGATTTTGAATTCATTTAGTTGAAAATTTTTCAAATTTTCACAAAATTTGGCAATTAAACCAAGCGTAAACCCGAGAGAATTTATAACCCTTCCCCACACTTGAGATCTTGCAATGCTCTCATTTGCAAGAAATCAGTAAAAATTTAAATTCATGAGGGTGATTAGTGTAGAAAAATGATTAAAAATACCGAGTTTGCAAACATACTATTTTATATCACATTTGATATTTTACGTCTTATTGTTAAAATTAGTAGCTTTTGATGAACTTAATGTCAGTCTTTGAAAGTGCGCTGTTTTACCCTGTTTTGTACATAAGATAAACTACAAACATATATATACATATTTTTTTATTTATAAAAACCTTAACTTAATAAAATAAATAATTGAGTAATTTAAAATTTTGTTTTCATTTTTATTTAGGAGAAGGTTGTTTCAGTACGTTTACCTAGTCCGTCCCTCGACAAAATTTTAAAATTTGTCATTTTAAAGCGATTGTTTTAAAAGCAAAGATTTTGGGGTTTTTTTTTTATGTTTTTGGTATACTTTAATTCAATAAGATTAAAAATAATGATAATAAAATTTCTCGTCCCTCCCTTGGGTAAAGCAATTTCGGTTCAACGACCTAGTCTTCAACTAACGACGAATTTTAGAAATCATATTTTTAACTTAATGAGATAAAGTAAATTTTGTTTTTAAATTCACACCAAACTTAAATTTAAAATGCATAAAATTGAAAATTCATATTAATATTATTAATATTTTCATATTTTAGTTTTACAAACTTATTTTAAAAATATTAGTTTTTAAAATATTTACAAACTTAAATATATTGATTTTAAAAATTTACAATATTAATTTTAAAAATATGGTAAAATAAAATAAAATTAAAAAAAAATTTGGTCTTTTATCCCACTTTAATCAATCAAATATTATCAAAAATATACGCCCCTCTTTTGGGTAAAGTAATTTCGGCTATATTACCTAGTTTTACTCTTGACGAATTTTTGAAATATTTTGGATTGATTGATTAAAGATATTTATACCTTATGAATAAACGGTAAATTTCGCAGTGATGTAATAAATTTTTGTATGATATCAATAATTTCGATTTTAACACCTAATTTTATTGAATAGCAATTTAATACTTTATAGCGAACGATTCAGCATTTATTATCAAAAGGTTAAAAGCAGTAAAAATAAAAATAAAAACTGTACATAGTTACCTGCTAGATGGAATTCTCAGTGACCCGCTTTAGCCGACTCATAATAGAGTCGTACGAATTGGTTTTCCATAGCTACGTAAGCGTATCCACGAATTTTCAATAAATTTTCTTCTAAACATATGTACGGTCCTTCTCTGCATAAAGTAACGAACTCGGTATTAGAATGTGTCTGATTGTTCGAACATTTCCCTTATGTGACCATTTTCCGCATTTGTGACATCTTTCAAGGTGTCGTGCTCTTCTTTTCGCTGCGGATTTTGATTTTCCTTTACCAAAATGTAACTTATTATGATCGTTTCTGAGTTCTTTTCTTACTCCGTCCAATTTGGCTCTTATTACTGATACCAGATCACTCGGGAGTGTGTCATTATTACGTTTAGTGATCAAAGCGTGTAGCATTAGACCATGGTTTAGTTCACAGGAATTCTTCATCTCGTAAAACCTAAAAAAAATAAAAATTCAGAATGGGGGGAGAAGACTAGTTCTTTAGGGTCTGCTAGGGAAAGACCATTCGGATTCCATTCTCGAGAACTACACAAAAACAGAACATCTAACTCTAACAGAAATTCATATTATCCTTAAAAAGACTTGACTCTCCCCACACTTAGTTAGCTGTGGTATCGAAATTGTGATTGACTTCATTGATTTCAATTGGACAATCAACAACTTGCATATCACTGACTTTTGCTTTAAGCCATTTGCTGATTTCCTCTGTAACATTCACAAATTCTACTAACATCACTTTTTCTTTAGGCAACAAATTGGATACTAATCGGTCACATAACTTAAAGTTCCCCTTATTTCTAGCATCTTGAATCCGTTTATACAGTTTCTTCGTTGAACTGTTAAAAACGGGTTCATCTAATTTTGTATCAACAACGGGGTTCTTTGTTATCAGTTCATCATTAGGTGTTTCTTTATCTTCCCCACACTTAGGCATTTTTATTAGTTCAACAGTTTTGGTTGGTGAAAATCTAAACTTTCGGTTCACAAAGGTGACTGATTTGTTACCATCCCTAAGTGTCATTCTACCTTTTCTTATATCAATGAATGCTTTGGTGGTTGCTAAAAATGGGCGACCTAACATTAGAGGAATATCAAGGTCTTCCTCCATATTAATAACTATGAAGTTTGCAATAAAGGTCAAACTTCCTACTTTAACAAGTAAATTGTTTGCTATTCCAACCGGATGTTTAATGGTTTGGTCAAATAATTGAACACCTATTTTGGTTGGTCTTAATTTACCCACACCTAATCTTTTGTGTAAGGAAAGAGGCATAACATTTGCACTTGCTCCTAAATCTGTGAGTCCATTATACATAGCACCATCATTAAGTAAACAAGAAATGATAAATTCACCTGGATCTCCCACTTTAGTAAGTAGATTTGGTTTGTTAACCTTATCTGGGTGATCTTTTCTTGGTTCTTCCACTTCTTGTTCACATTTTTCTTCATCTCTTAGAATGGGAGGTTTGTATAGAAATTCTTCTTCATCACTCCAGTTTGAAGATTCTCCATCTTCCAATTTTTGTTTTTCATATGTTGTTGATAACATATTTATGTTTTCATTCTGAGGGTTTTCTTTGGTGATGAAATTATGATTAACTTCATTGTCAACTTCCATCGGATTATGTATGTAATATTTAACTCTGTGACCATTAACTTTAAATTCAATCACATTTGAATTTGTCAACTCTATTGTTCCATATAGGAAAACTCTTTTGACTATGAATGGTCCAGACCATCTTGATTTCAATTTTCCAGGAAATAGCTTGAATCGTGAATTGAAAAGAAGAACTCGGTCTCCTTCTTTAAATTCTTTTGAACTTCTAATTCTTTTATCATGCCATTTCTTCGTTCTTTCTTTATAGATTAATGAATTTTCATATGCTTCATGTCTTAATTCTTCTAATTCGTTTAGTTGACTTAACCTTAAACGTCCGGCTTCATGTAAATCAAGATTACATGTCTTCAAAGCCCAAAATGCTTTGTGCTCAATTTCTACTGGAAGGTGACATGCTTTTCTGTAAACGAGTTTAAAAGGTGTGGTTCCAATTGGAGTTTTGTAGGCTGTTCTAAAAGCCCAAAGTGCATCCTCCAATTTCATGGACCATTCCTTCGGATTTGATCCTACGGTTTTCTCTAGAATACGTTTTAATACTCGGTTGGTATTTTCAACTTGTCCACTTGTTTGTGGATGATAAGCAGTGGAGATTTTATGAGTTACTCCATATCTTTTGAGAACTTTCTCAAGTTGATTATTACAAAAATGAGTACCCCGATCACTTATTAAAGCTTTCGGTGTTCCAAACCTAGCAAAAAGACGTTTTAAAAAGTTGACTACAACTCGTGCATCGTTAGTTGGGAGAGCTTGTGCTTCCGCCCATTTAGATACATAATCAATGGCAACGAGAATGTAGAGATTATTATGAGATTTTGGAAATGGACCCATAAAGTCAATACCCCAAATGTCAAATACTTCACATACTTGAATGACATTTTGTGGCATTTCATCACGTTGACTTATTTTTCCGGCCCTTTGACAAGCATCACAGGATTTGCAAAGAAGGTGTGCGTCTTTGAAAATTGTAGGCCAATAGAATCCAGCATCGTAAACTTTTCTTGCTATAAGTTGAGACCCATAATGCCCTCATGTTGGTCCTGTGTGACAATGGTTTAAGATTTGACTGGCTTCATCTCCGAATATACATCGGCGTATTATTCCATCGGGACAACTTTTAAACAAATGTGGATCTTCCCAGAAATAGTGTTTTATATCACTAAAGAATTTCTTTCGTTTTTGGTACGACAACCCTTTTTCAAGGAATCCACATACTAAGTAGTTTGCATAGTCTGCAAACCATGGAATTTCATTATAATCTATCTTCAATAGATATTCATCAGGAAAGTTGTCTTGTATGGTTGATTCATTTAGAACTTCTAATTCAGGATTTTCAAGACGAGAAAGATGATCAACGGCGAGATTTTCTGCTCCCTTTTTGTCTCGGATTTCAATATCGAACTCTTGTAAGAGTAAGATCCAACGAATTAATCGTGGCTTGGCATCTTGTTTTGAAAATAGGTATCTAAGAGCAGAATGGTCGGTATAGACCACCGTTTTAGCTAGAACGAGATATGAATGAAATTTGTCAAAAGCAAAGACAATAGCAAGGAGTTCTTTTTCAGTAGTTGTATAATTCGTTTGTGCTCCTTGTAACGTCTTACTAGCATAATAAATAGGTTGAAATCATTTTTCAATCCTTTGTCCTAAAACGGCTCCCATTGTAAAATCACTTGCATCACACATGAGTTCAAATGGTAGATTCCAATTTGGAGTTATCATGATCGGCGCATTAGTGAGTTTTTCTTTAAGAATATTAAAAAGATTTGATGCATTCATCTGAAAAGATGAATGGAGCATCCATTTCTAGGAGTTTATTCATAGGAGTGGCAATTTTAGAAAAATCTTTTATGAAACGTCGGTAAAAACTGGCATGCCCTAGAAAACTCCTAACTCCTCTAACATTGGTGGGATGTGGAAGTTTAGCAATTACATCTACTTTAGCTCTATCTACTTCAATTCCTTCCTTTGAAATTTTATGACCAAGAACGATGCCTTCATTGACCATGAAATGGCATTTCTCCCAATTAAGAACTAGATTTGATTGTTCGCATCTAATAAGCATTCGTTCAAGATTAACTAGACATGTTTCAAAAGTATCACCGAAGACTGAAAAGTCATCCATGAAAACTTCCATGCATTCTTCTATCATGTCGTGAAAAATCGCCATCATGCACCTTTGAAAGGTTGCAGGGGCGTTGCAAAGTCCAAATGGCATGCGTTTATAAGCAAAAGTACCATAAGGGCACGTGAATGTGGTTTTCTCTTGGTCCTCGGGTGCTATTGGAATTTGAAAATATCCGGAAAAACCATCAAGAAAACAATAGTAACTATTTCCGGCTAATCTTTCCAACATTTGATCAATGAAAGGTAAGGGAAAGTGATCTTTTCTGGTGGCGTCATTTAATTTTCTATAATCAATACAAACACGCCATCCTGTTATAGTCCTAGTAGGAATAAGCTCATTTTTCTCATTTGTGATGATAGTCATGCCACCCTTCTTAGGTACGCATTGAACTGGGCTTACCCATGGACTATCAGAGATTGGATAAATTAAACCTGCATCAAGTAGTTTAATAATTTCTTTCTTAACAACATCTTGCATATTAGGATTTAGTCTTCTTTGGCATTGCACATATGTTTTATGACCTTCTTCCATAAGGATTTTATGTGTGCAATACGAAGGACTTATTCCTTTAATATCATGAATTTTCCATGCAATAGCTGGTTTATGAGCTTTTAGCACAGAAATGAGTTGAGATTTTTCATTTTCAGTAAGAGAAGACGATATTATTACAGGTAATTCGGATTCACCATGTAAATAAGCATATTCCAAATGGTTTGGAAGTGGCTTTAACTCTAATGTCGGTGGTTCTTCTATTGATAATTTATATAGATATCTGTCTTCTTCTTTTAGCATTTGAATTTCTTCTGTTGTTGGTTCATATCCATTAGCCATAAGTGTAGCTAACATTTCAGTTTCATCAATTGGTTCAGTTCCCTCTCCTAAAGAACATTCTCCTGTTCCTTGTAATTCTGGAAATTCTTCTAACAATTCTGCATGTGAATCTATAGTTTGAATATAATAACATGTATCATCTGCAGATTGCGGTTGTTGCATGGCTCTATCAACTGAAAAGGTGACACTCTCGTCCTCTATACTTAGGGTCAGTTTCTTACCAAACACGTCTATTATTGCTTTAGCCGTGTTTAAGAATGGTCTTCCTAATATGAGAGGAACTCGAGAATCTTCTTCCATGTCCAGAATAACAAAATCTACTGGAAATACTAAAGTACAAACTTTAACTAGCATGTTCTCCATTATCCCTCTAGGATATTTTACTGATCGATCGGCTAGTTGTATGCTTATTCGTGTTGGTTTCAATTCTCCAAGGTCTAGTTTAGCGTATAGTAAATACGGCATTAAATTTATACTAGCACCTAAATCTGCCAATGCTTCTATTGAACTAAGACTACCCAGAAAACATGGAATCGTGAAACTTCCTGGATCAGATAATTTTTCTGGTATCTTATTCAATAGTACTGCAGAGCAATTAGCATTCATAGTAACAGCCGAGAGTTCTTCCATTTTCTTTCTATTTGTGATTAGATCTTTTAGAAATTTAGCATATCTAGGCATTCGTGAAATCACATCAATGAAAGGAAGATTAACATTTATCTGTTTAAACATATCCAAGAATTTGGATTGCTCAGCTTCAAGTCTCTCTTTTTTCATTTTACTCGGGTAAGGAAGTGGTGGTTGGTATGGTTTAACATAAGGTTTAGCCTTAATTGTGTTATCTTCATTAACCTTTTCAACTACCGGTTCTGTTTCCTTATCTTGCTCAGATTGTGGTTCTTGTGGAGTAGGAATAGCTTCATCAGAGATTACAGGCATTTCAGGTGGTTTAAGTGTAATACCACTTCTTGTGGTAATAGCTTTAGCTGTTTCATTCCGGGGGTTAGCATTTGTATCACTAGGTAAACTTCCCGTTTTTCTTTCACCTATTAATCTTGCTAGGTTGCTTACTTCTTGTTCTAAATTTTGAATCGAAGCTTGTTGATTTCTAACTGCTTGAGCATTTTGTTCATTGGTTTGTTTCTGAGATGTGAAAAATTGTGTTTGAGATTCAACTATCTTTGACATCATATCTTCTAAATTTGGCTTTTTATCATTGGTTTGTGGTGGTTTGTTTTGAAAAATAGGTCTTTGCTGATTGTAAGTATTATTGGATACTTGTTGATTGCGAGGACCTTGTTGGTTGTTGTATGGAACATTTCGGTTATAATTCTGGTTTTGATTGTAGATTGGTCTTGGCGGTTGATAATTATTCTGATAATTATTTCCAGGCCTTTGGTTTATGTATGAAACATTCTCTTTTTATTCCATTGTTAGTTCAATACTGAGACAATCTTTTATCAAATGTGGTCCTCCACACTGCTCACAACTAATTCGTATTGAGTGAATATCTTTAGTCATCTTTTCCATTCGTCTCTCGACAGCATCTATCTTTGCAGAAATGGAATCAAAGTCATGGCTAGAATCGCCTCTAGCTGCTTTAGATGATCTAACGATATCTTTTTCTTAATGCCACTCATGTGAGTGGGAAGCAGTGTTATCAATAATTTTGTATGCGTCAGTTGCGGTTTTCTTCATAATGGAACCACCGGCTGCTATATCGATGTCTTTTCTTGTAGTGATGTCGCATCCTTGGTAGAATATTTGTACTATTTGACAAATGTCTAAACCATGTTGCGGACATCCTCTTAATAACTTTCCAAATCTTGTCCACGCCTCATAAAGAGTTTCATTTGGCTTTTGTGTGAACGTAACTATTTCTCCTTGAAGTCTCACGGCTTTAGATGCCGGAAAGAATTGTTTAAGAAATTTTTTAACTAAAACATCCCATGTATCAATCGCCCCTTCAGGTAACGATTCCAACCAATCTTTGGCTTCTCCCTTTAAAGTCCAGGGAAATAACATGAGATAGATCTGTTCATCCTCAACTTCTCTGATTTTTAATAAAGTACAAATCCTGTTAAAGGTACGAAGATGTTCGTTTGGATCTTCCTTCGGCGCACCACTAAATTGGCATTGATTAGTTACCATGTGTAGGATTTGTCCTTTGATTTCATAATCTGGTGCATTAATGCCTGTTTGAGTGATTGCATGACCTTGGCCAGTGCGTTTAGCTCGCATTCGGTCTTCCATACTTAGAGGTTCCAGATTTTCCATTATTGAATTTGTTGAATCTGAATCACTAGAGGATTCTGATTTAATGGTTTCTTCCTCGACAATCTCTGATTGTAGGATTTGAGATTCAGGAGGAATGATTAGTGGATCAGGATTTCTGGATTGTCCCTGAATATCCTCCGGATTCTCAATTGTGTTGTCGGGTTCAAATAATGGATTATCGGAAATTTGAATTGGAGTACTTGGTCGACTGGATGACGATTCTAAAGAAAAATCAACGGCGACAATATTGGCTAGATGTCTTGATCGAGTTACAGGTGGTGAACGTACAAAAGGTGGTGAACGTTTTGCTCGGTGCATTCACTGAATATCTTATTAGTTATAAAAGATAAAAATTATATAAGTTATCAAATTAATAGACTTTTCTGCTTTTGTCCACGTTTCGAATAGCCAATAGATGCAGCAGGGAGCCAGAACCCTTTAAATCGGAAGCTCACAACTCAGCCACTAACAAATCCAACTATTACTACGAAGCAGAAAATTTGGATGTCTATCAATTCAACCACTTAAAATAATTTTTCGTTTGAAATTTTAGAGAAGAAATAGAAAATTCTATATCCTAAAAACTAGAGCGTCGAGAAATAAGAAAGAAAAAGATTGCGTCAAAAAACGTCGAAAAAATAAAAGGTCAAAAATAAGAAAGTAGCGCGTCGAAATTTAAAAGGGATTCTAAACGAAAAACGGCAATTACTTAAAATGATACTAAAATTTTAACACGGCGTCGCAACATTTTAAGCCACCTAAATCTTAGTCTAAAGAAAAAGCACTTAAGGGATTTTACGGCAAAGGCTAAAATCTAAAAGTATAAAAATAAATATGGCAAAACTAAACTTAATACTAAAAGTTGTAACTAGAGTCTAAAAATCTAAAGGTAATAAAACTTAAAATAAATATATATTTTTTTAATTTTATAGATAAAATCTTAAAAATATATATATATATATATTTTTTTTTATTTTTTTAAAAAAAAATTTTATTTTTATATTTTATATTTTTATTTTTTTAAAGATTTTAATATTTCTTCTTTAAGGATTTTAAATTTTTTTTTGTAAAAATTTTTTTTTCTTTTTTTTCCACGAAATTAATAATTTTTTTTATTATTTTTTTAAAAAACTTTTTTTAAACTCATTTACTATTCATAAATAGTAAATGAAACGAAATTAATTAATTTACTATTCACATAAAAGCGACATGATAGAAATTATTAATTATAAGTTACATAATATACCCCTGAAGTATTTAATAAATACGACTTTTTAAAACTTTACGATTCAAATTTGATTCAAAATTATTATTATATTATTATATTTTATTTCAATATTATTATATTATTATATTTTATTTCAATATTATTATATTATTATATTTATTAAATTATTATATTTAAATTAATATATCTTTAATCAATCAAAAACTAAAAAAAAAAAAAAACTTAAATACCCCGTGAAGACACAAAAAGTGTCCCCGGCAGCGGTGCCAAAAACTTGATGTGTTCTAGAGGGTGTGTATTAAACGGCTATCAGTTTTATATTTATTTACTACAGGAAATCACCTAAATTAAACTAAAACACAAAAGGTAAGTATACCTATCGTGTAATAATATAGCTAAGGTAAAGTCCGGGAGGTCGATCCGTGGACATTATTATTGGGTGTCTTACTAGGTCAAATTAGTTAATTAAGTAGTTAAACTAGATTTAGTGATATATAGTAATTATAGGTAACTTTGGGGGTTTTTACCGTTTAATGACCGGTTTGTCGATTTTAAAACTTAAGTCACAATTAAAACCTAATGCAAAATATAACTTAATTTAAAGTGTAAAGTAAATGACGATAATTAAAAGTACACTAAATTAAAAGTGCGATAAATAATATGACAGTAAATAAAAGTACGATGAGATATAAAATAAAGGAATTATGCTTATTTAAACTTCCGTAATCATGATGTTCGACGTGTTGATTTTAATTTATTACCATGGGTTAATTGTCCTTTATCCTAGATTATTCGATATGTCCATACGGTTTTGTCCATAATAGTCCATCGGTCATAATTATAAAGTGCGAGGGTCTTCGTCAAATTATCCTTATACCCGAAGTCAAATATTCCAACTAATTGGGGATTCAAACTTTAACAAGGTCTTAATACTTTGTTTAATGAATACACCAGGTTATCGACTGTGTGTAATCCAAAGTTTTAATACTTTGTTAACAATTACCCCAATTACACTTGAATGTAATCCACCCCTGTTTTAATGAGTCTAGTAACTATTAAATCATCCCCGTGTCCGGTCAAATGAACAATAATTCGTACTTATAAATATCCCGCTCATCGTACCCGATTAAGCGTATGTAGTTATATATAGATACGTCAAATCATAACCTTTATATTAAATTAACGAGGTATCGTTTAGTTAATATAAAGCCCATTAATAGCTCATAGTCTAATTTCCACAAGTGTCGATCTTTTGTCCAAACCCCAATTATGGTCCAAAACCCAATTATCCCGTCTTTAATATTTAGTCTAACATCACGATTACTTCGGCTTAAATAAGTATAATAATAACTTAGCTACGAGACATTAATAAAAATAATTTAAACACAACTTACAATGAGTATTAATAGCGTAGTGTTACACGGACAGAGTTTCGACTTACAAACTTAAAACATTCGCTAACATAACCTTATTATTATTAAACTTTAATATTAATTATAATATTAATATAAATATATTGAGAGAGTAAGAGATTTAGAAAATAGAAAAGGTGTATCTTTCATTACTCCGTAGTCTCGTTTTATATGCAAATGATGAATTTAAAATTTTCACTTATGACCCCTTAACTATGCTCAATTAACAACTTTTTATTATTTATTATTATTCTTATTATGAATTATTTAAATATTATATTATATTCTTGTGCATAGTTGACTTGTACTTTCAGCTCCGTTGCGTCGAGCGTTGAAAGTTGGTTCATGTCTCGGTTCCGGATTTTCGAACGCCTTTTCGTATAATTTAATATCTTGTACTTTGCATTTTGCGGCTTGTACTTTTGTAATTTTGAGACGTTTCTCATCAATAAATTGAACCACTTGAATTGTACTTTGTACTTTTTAGCTTTTTGGTCATTTGCGTCTTCAAATCGTCGAATCTGTCTTTTGTCTTCACCTTTTATTATTTAAACAATAATTACTTGAAATTAGAACAATTGCAACTAAAAGCTTGTCTTTCTTGAAGGATAATGCTATGAAATATATGTTCGTTTTTAGCATTATCAAATATTCCCACACTTGAGCGTTGCTTGTCCTCAAGCAATATAGAACTTGAATATAACTTTACTAGAATCACTTCTTTATTCTTCACACTTTGTACATCAGTGATTTCAATACGGCGGTTATGAACAATGATGGTAACGATGTGGTTTATGAACGAACTCGCTCGATTTATAGAAGTGGCCTGAGATTCCAATCCATACGATCGCATGGATGTTGTGTGTGGTCATCATGCGATTGCATGGCCACAGCTTATAGCTCATAAACGTTTGTTTGATCCTACCGACACACATTTAATATATATATATATATATATATATATATATATATATATATATATATATATAATATTTAATCTTTATAATTATTTAAATATTATATTATATTTACGTGCATGGTAAATTTGTAATTTTGGTTCCGATGACTCGTACGTTGTCTCTCCACTTATATTCCGATTTCGGTTTCTCGAACGCATTTTCGTACGCTTAGAAAGCTAGCACTTTACATTTCATGACTCGTACCCTTATCAAAATATAGACTAAAATTGTTGGTAATTATACTACTCAAAGTGTAACTTATACATTTGGTTGTTTTGGTCATTTGCTTCTATAAACCTACGTCTCGTTATATATATAATAGTTTTATTTTAACTCAAAATGTTTTATAACTAAATTAATATTAAGTTTTATTACGTTGTAAAAATATATATATATTTTCATTTCAAAATATAAATTTGAAATATTTATTTAACAATAATATATAGTTTTTCAAAACTAATAATATTTCTAAGTCTGTTTTATATAAATTAAACTCGTTTAAATAATAGAAATTATTATATCAAATCATGTTTTTATGAAAACTAAATAATTAATTTACAAAGGGACATGAGTCAATCATTGTAAAGCACGCTTTTAAAAATTAAACGGGAATCTTTACTAACTTTTGACTAACACTTGTTAATGACATTTTTGTAAATCACATTACCAAATATTCCGAATACTGACGAAAAGTACAGATTTCTTAAATCACAGTGGACCTCACAATAGAGACCTTAATCATATCACAATGTATCTGATAATTCAACTTAACTTTTAATTCCGTCAATAAATATGTTAACCATATATTGAAACAAATTCGATCATGTAAAGTATTATACAACTAATACTTTATTAACGTTTTCAAGTTATAATATATATACGTATATATATATACGTATATATATATATATATATATATATATATATATATATATATATATATATATATATATATATATTCTTATCCAATTATAATGGTTCGTGAATTGTCAGGGTTTGGTCAAGGTTAAATGAATGTATGAACATAGTTTAAAATCCTTGAGATTTAACTTAACAAACTTTACTTATCATGTCGGAATAATATAAAGATTAAAGTTTAAATTTGGTCGGAAATTTTCGGGTTGTCACATCGAACACCACAAGCACGGGATTCGTACCCATCTACCCAACAACTGAATCCGCGCGCAATAACCCTAGCCACACTAGCAGTCCTGCTAGTTCACAAGGCGTGCGTCCTTCACCGTCACCTCGAAGAGATACCTCCCCAAATACCCCAGGATCTAGCGCTACTACTTTTGCGCATGGAACTTCGTCTGCAGGGAGAGGTGCATCCACAGAGTCACCGGCTCGAACATGCGAGCAACGCGCCCAGAGCCAAGCAAATCTTATCTAAGCTTTGATGAACGCCGCGCCAGATGATATGGTGCATGAGTTTGAGCAACCCGGAAAGGCCGAGCTCATGATTAAAAATTTGTATGCAGGAATGAAAGGAGCGCCCGTCAAATACTGAACCACATCTCGACGCCGCTACCTGTGATACCGATAACGTTGGGGTACTATGATGGATTCTCAGACCCAGATGACTTCTTACAAAAGTGTGAAGGCATAGCGCGAAACCAGCGCTGGGCTGACGAGACAAAGTGCATGGAGTTCCCGTCGCTACTTGAGGGCGTGGCTCGACTGTCAAGACCCGTCCTAATCCATCCGGACGAAGTCCATATCGATTATAAACGATTCACAACAGTTGATTACATCGCGAGGTATTTGACCTCTATATGATACATTTTACAAACATTGCATTCCATTTTAAAAGACAAACTTTCTTTACAACGAAAATTGACGGCATGCATACCATTTCAGAATATATCCAACTATAATTGACTTAATAATAATCTTGATGAACTCAATGACTCGAATGCAACGTCTTTTGAAATATGTCATGAATGACTCCAAGTAATATCTCTAAAATGAGTAAATGTACAGCGGAAGATTTCTTTAGTACCTGAGAATAAACATGCTTTAAAGTGTCAACCAAAAGGTTGGTGAGTTCATTAGTTTATCATAAATAATCAATTCATAATTTTAATAGACCACAAGATTTCATATTTCCATTTCTCATAAACATACGTCCCATGCATAGAGACAAAAATATCATTCATATGGATTGAACACCTGGTAACCGACATTCACAATATGCATATAAGAATATCCCCATCATTCCGGGATCCTCCTTCGGACATGATATAAATTTTGAAGTACTAAAGCATCCGGTACTTTGGATGGGGCTTGTTGGGCCCGATAGATCTATCTTTAGAGTTCGCGTCAATTAGGGTGTCTGTTCCTAAATTCTTAGATTACCAGACTTAATAAAAAGGGGCATATTCGATTTCGATCATTCAACCATATAATGTAGTTTCAATTACTTGTGTCTATTTCGTAAAACAGTTATAAAAACAGCGCATGTATTCTCAGTCCCAAAAATATATATTGCAAAAGCATTTAAAAAGGGAGCAAATGAAACTCACCATACTGTATTTTGTAGTAAAAATACATATGACGACAATGAACAAGTGTAGGGTTGGTCTCGGATTCACGAACCTATATCAATTGTATTTCTATTAAAACATATAATAGAAATCTCATAATTTTATTTATTTATATATTATTTATTTATATTATATATATAGCTTAGTTATTATATCGTTAATAATATAATTATAGTGATATGTGATTTTTATATTCTGGTAATGTGTTTTTATATAAAAAAAATATTTATTTGTAGTAATATTAATAATAATAACTATGAATGTAACTATTTTTCTACTAATAATAATAATGATAATAAGTTTAATTATAACTATACTAATAGTCATATTACCAATAATAGTGATTTTATTAATATTACTTTTGTTGATAATAACAATACTTATAGAAATACTAATGATATTAATGTTTCTAATAATAATACTACTAATAATGATAATAATAATTGTAATATTAATATTAATAATAATGATATCAATAATAATAGTGATAATAATAATAATAATAATAATAATAATAATAATATTTGTAATAATAATAAAATTAATAATAACAAACATAATTATTATCATTATTATTATTATATTTATAAATTGCAATACCTAAAAAAAAGGGGATCTGTGGAATATGTTGGCGGTTATAAACAGATCGAGCAAGCAGAAGCAAAAACACAGAAGAAGGAATCAGTTCAAGTGCTCTTCAATTCCTTACTCAAACAATTGATCAATGTTTAGTAGACCATTGATTCATCTTCATCATCGTTCAATATCATCCTTAGTCTTTATCTTCATTGTTAATCGTCATCCTTAATCGATTGACTAAGTAATCGGTTCCTCAATCGATCAAGTAAGTAATCTGTTTCATTGAAATTCTCTCAATTTCTTTAATTCCCTCTATACTTTCAGTATTCTTATTTGTTTTAAACAAAATTATTAATTAATGATGTTCTTGGTGGGTTTGAGGATGGTAATCGAAGGAAAAAAAATATGATGATAGTTTGTAGTGTTCGAATGTTAAGTCAAATGGGTACACAGCAGTAGCAATTATCGATCCTAATTAGTAGTAGTAGTAGGTGTTTGGTTATTATGTCGAAACAGAACGACAATAGTAATAATATAACTAACTGGGTTTGATCAGGTAACATTTGTTTGTGGTATTCGAATAGTGTTAATGGTTCTCGGATAACAACGCATCACATAGCAGCTACAGGTGCATCAGATTTGTGTTGATAGTGGTTCTCATGAAACTGCAACTGGGTTTCAGTTTTGTGATCTCAGGTCAGTAGCAGGAGCATCAATGATTTGCAGAGACTTTGCAGCAGGTATGCATCAATAGTTAATTTTGTTTGATTAAACAGAATGTTAGGATAGTCCGGTGGGGTTGTAGGGTTGTTCTAGAGTGGTGTAGCAACCAAGACTTGATGGAGTTTGAGTTTTATGTTCGACAGAAAACAGACCACATGATGTGTTTGGTTCGTTAGTAGAGGAAGTGATCACAGCAGTTAATCAAAACAACAATAACAACGATAGTGGTGGAGATAGAGGCTGTCATAACAGTAGCAAAATATGATGGAGACCGATGGAAATGGTCACGGTGGTGGAGATGAGGTGACTTGGGTCCAACAGGGACACAATTTTAGATGGGTTAGTGGATGGATGGTGATCAATTGATGGGTTAATGTGTGTTACAAATAGAAGAACCTAACCGGCTGTAACTGCAGTGAGTCGAACAGGGTAGATGTTTAAAGAGTGTTGGTTTCGACTTCATAAGTGACCAAGTGACCAAGTGTTTATGTATTTTGGTTTTTTTTTTTAATTTGATAGAGAAACATAGAAAGAGGTTGATGACTCTCACATGAAGATTGGTTAGAATAACATATAACATGAATGGTGGTGTTGAAAGGTGATTCTAATTGAGAACACAATTATGTAAGAGATGAGAGATGGATAAGGAGTTGATTAGGGTGATGTCAAAATGAGGAAAGTGTCGGGTTGATTGAAGATAAAGAAGAATCAAATGGTGATGATGTGTTTGTTTCTTTGAAATGGGTTAGTTAGTATAAGTGATGCATAAGTATATGTATTTATATAATTAAAGTGTTTGGTTGATTCGGAAACAAGTGTACCGAATATAATCAAGTGGGGTTGTTGGTGTTTCAATTAACAATTAATCAATAATGTAATTTAAAGATCAAACATTTTAGCAACTGTATAGCTTTATGTAATTTGGAATCTTATGTTTGTAAAGATGTAGTACATATAGATAATAAGATATTTATAATTTATAATACTAATCACATGTATTAAGTTTTATTTCTACATAAAACATTCCTAATAGATTCTGATATTTAATATTAATATTTACTTTGATGAAAGTAATACTTTCATTTTTAATATAACAATTATATTCAAACTTGTAATTAATTTTATTATATTATCATTTATTATGTAATATCTATAATTTATTAAATCTTTAATATTTGTTAATTATATATATATATATATATATATATATATATATATATTACAATATTACTTATGTATAGAATTCATATACATTTACATATTTATTTACACACTGAGGTTCATGAATCGTTGGGAATAGTCAAAGATCAAATGCTTACATGAATACAGTTCAAAGTTTTCGAGACTCAACATTATAGACTTTGCTTATCGTGTCGAAAACATATAAAGATCAAGTTTAAATTTGGTCGGAAATCTCCGGGTCGTCACAGTACCTACCCGTTAAAGAAATTTCGTCCCGAAATTTGAGTGAGGTCGTCATGGCTAACAATAAAAATGTTTTCGTGACGAATATGAGTTGATAAAGAGAGTTTTATCATTATTGAGTAATATAGATAAAATGATTTAATTATGTAAAGCGTACGAGTGAAGCTGTTACAAAGATTGAGATAGAGCTTTAACTTTTTGACGTAGTCACGGTGGATTTTCGGAATTCCAAGGATTTAAAAAAAATCTTCGAAATCTAAGAGATTTGATTCTTCGGCGAATAAAGAGATTAAGATCTCTATAATTAAATACGGTGATCTGCCTCGATTTTTCTGTCTGATATTTCACTATAAATTAACTTCTTCCATTCCGTTACTTTTACCATTCCTATACCCAATTCCCAAATTCAAAAGTTTATGAAAATGCTAAATCCAGTTCTGATCCTTGTCCTTATCCTTACTATCACGACCATCATTCTCCTTTTCCAACTTCTACCAGAGGAATCTGCTTATTTCTACTTTTCCCTTGGGGTTATAGTGCTTTTAATCCTCCCGTGTCTTTATGTTGCTATAAAAATTGATATACACGGTTTTTAATTTCTGTGTTGTTATCGGGCTTTATATCTTCCCTTATACTTATAAGTCCTTGGTTCTGTTTTCTATAATCATTGTCATCCCCAGTTAATACTCCCCCCCCTATTTGCTGTGATTTATACTCCAATTTCTATTTCGGAGCTTTGTCCCTTTGTTTCTTCTTCTTGCGATTGGGCATCTCTTATAATGGTCCAGAATTCGTAGATATAAGTTTCAGAATGAACATTGTTAATGTTCTAAGAAAGAAACTGTAATAGCACAATTTGACTTGTCAAATTACCAGAATTCAAGGAAAGATAGGACTATTAAGAAAAATATTTTCTTGATATGTTTATAGATTAGACAGAACGTAAGAGTCGTGTAACATGGCACATGATGACGTTATGATCTGTGAATCATCACGTTCCATTTAGAAACTCAGCATGACTTACTGTAATATAATCACGTTGATCAAGTGTCATTATATTATACTAACTCATGCATCAATTCCCAACAATATTTCAATAACATTCATATTTTAAGCTCAAAAGTTTACATAATATAGAAACTAACAGTTTCTATATGATGTAATACTGATAGCACGAAGAGATTAATGATTTCAGATAAGAATAGTTACAAAAATATCTCCAGAAATATGGAGGATATTTATAATGAAAGATACGATAATATCTCGGAATATCTAAGATCAGAGGTTGATAGAAACTATTGTCTGCAAGGGTTTAGAGTAAGGAGCAAGATATTCACTAAAGATTTCATCCGAAACAGAATCATCAGGATTCTTAATGTACAAGTTTAGTCTTTGTGATTTATCCACAGTTTCCTTCCTGGTTAGCTTAATCCGTTTTCCAGTTCCACTTTTCTGAGCTTTTCCAACATACTATTCTTTATCATCAAAATTCCTACAATTAAAGTCGTTTACGATTGTCTACAATTTCTGCTGCTTCATTCAGCTTCCTCAAAATTTGGAGTATTGATTCGTAGACTGGGTGATTTTCAGTATTTCAGAATAAAAGATCATAATTCTAAGATATTGATGTTATATGTATACATATATCTGTTGATGTAGACATGCTGCGAGATTTCAAAATACTGATTGCAAATTCTCGGTAATTAAAATGGCAATTCTCGTTATAAGATGTGAATGAGTATATGATAGAGTTTCAATGAGTATAAAGGTTTTTTTTTTCCGAACAGTCAAAGATCAATGGAGTTGCTGGCAAGTTTACTTCTAATGTGGTGGAATATAAACAGTTCCCCGGTAACGATGACTAAAGGTAAACTTATATATCAAAGTTATAATAAGGTTTATTCAAATGAAAAGTTGAAATTGGTTTGCTAAAGCTGTGACATAATTGGCTACTTTGAAAAGGAATTGCATGGTTATTTTTCAGTAATAGCAATGCCGAAGGAGCTAGCACATATGCGTGTTAAACGTTTACTCAGGTTCCGAGTATTTTTCAGGTGCATAACTATATGCATGAATCTTTCTTCTTGTAAATGAAGTGCGGTTGGTTCATCCTCTAGATTGAGGTGTTTTCAAGAATCATAAAAGGTTTGAATGTAGATTGTAATCGTGATGATACGAATGGGGTTTAAAATGAAATCAAGTGGCAAACTTGAAGAATTGTTTAGTTTCATATATTATAATTAATATTTTAATTCATTTTAATTGTCCAATGTTATTAGTCCACAGTCGATAGTCTACAGTTGACAGTCCAATGATTCACATATAGTTTAATATATAATATTTGAATTAATTAATATGTATCGTGACCCGTGTACATGTCTCAGACTCGATCACAACTCAAGCTATATATATTATTGTAGAATAACCTCAACCATGTATAGCTAACTCCCGCATTACTGCAAATAGAGTGTCCATGGTTATTCCAAATAATATATATAGATGGGTCGATATGATATGTCAAAACCTTGTATACGTGTCCCGATATTTAAAGTGCGTAAAATAAATACAGAAATTAAATGACGATAAATAAAATTGCTAGAATATAAATTGCGATAAATAAACTGTGATAAATAAATTGTGATAAAGTAAAATATAATACGGAATTAACAGTTAGCTAGGAACAGTTAGCTAGGATCTTGTTAGCGTGGTTTCTTAACAAAATTTCATATTGTTAATTAGTCTGTTTCTAATCAATTTTTATTGTGTCCATTATTTCTTCATTATGCCACTTGTTGGATTCTGATAGATCAAAATCTAAATATGAAATTGAATTTGAATGAAAATAGTTATTCTTTGGTGAACGGATACGTAAATCGGTGGTTGTAAATAAAATAGTAAATGATCGTTGAATCAAATCTGAAGAATGTACAGTGTAACTTATTAATGTGAAATCTAAATACTCTATGGGTATTACCTACCCGTTAAAATATTTTCACCATTAACAGTTTGTACAAAAGAATTTTTAATTACAATCTTTATGAAAACATATATACGTATATATTTTCTTCAGATGTAATCATGGATTTAATGAATTAATATGATATTAAACTCATATGATTTTCGGTTAGAACGGGGATATATAATCTCTAAAACATTAGAGATTACATAATCGCCATGAAGAACGAAGATAATTGATGTAGAACGTCAGGTAGTACGATGATTATACTCGAGGTACGGAATGAGATGTTGAGGCATGGATTGTTGATGATACTGGTGCCGTTACTGATGGTCCTGTTGGTACCGATGATGTTGCTGAAGCAGGTAAATTTTGCACCATATTCTCCAAATTTATTTCTCGAGCGCGAAGTTTGTTGACTTCTTCTATTATTCCGGAATGATTGTCGGTCAGAACGAGCGAATGAATAAGGTTTTGAGATAGTATATAATCATGGGGAGATATTCGGGAAATAAGAGAGAAAATGGTTTTACGAACAGGTTCGCCGGTAAGTGCTTCAGGTTCTTCGCCAAGAGCTAAATTCGGTTGGTGGAAAGGATAGGATCGCTTTCTTCTTGTCTCTGTTGGTTTAGTCGACTACGAACCCATCGGATGAATTTATGATGGCTGGTTGGTTGATCCATTCCAGTTATACTATTTTCAGAGCTCAGGTGGATATCCATATCAGAATAGCTGTCAGAATCTGAGGAATTCGAACTGGTTGAGGGATCCATCTCGTACGATCAAATGAAGGATTCTCGATAAGAAATAGATTATAGGATATAGATTAGTACCCTGCAATACATAATTTACATATGCATATCTAGTACTAAAATCCCATAAGTTACGGAGGAATCTACGGAAGCTGTCAGGCAAAGGTAACAATAACAGATACGCTAAGATATGAATTTATCTATACACTGTCTATGCAATAGAGGCAGTAAGACATGTATAGACTAACAATGATAAGCAGGTAATTTCCTAAGGATGATAAGCAGATGATTTCTGACAAAAATGATAAGCAAAACTTTTGACATGCAGACACGGTCGAAGTCCAGACTCACTAATGCATCCTAACGATTATCAATTATACACACTAATGCAGACCTGGTACGCTAAGACCACCGCTCTGATACCAACTGTCAAGACCCGTCCCAATCCATCCGGACGAAGTCCATATTGATTATAAACGATTCACAACAGTTGATTACATCGCGAGGTATTTGACCTCTATATGATACATTTTACAAACATTGCATTCGATTTTAAAAGACAAACTTTCTTTACAACGAAAATTGACGGCATGCATACCATTTCAGAATATATCCAACTATAATTGACTTAATAATAATCTTGATGAACTCAATGACTCGAATGCAACGTCTTTTGAAATATGTCATGAATGACACCAAGTAATATCTCTAAAATGAGTAAATGTACAGCGGAAGATTTCTTTCGTACCTGAGAATAAACATGCTTTAAAGTATCAACCAAAAGGTTGGTGAGTTCATTAGTTTATCATAAATAATCATTTCATAATTTTAATAGACCACAAGATTTCATATTTCCATTTCTCATAAACATACGTCCCATGCATAGAGACAAAAATATCATTCATATGGAATGAACACCTGGTAGCCGACATTCACAATATACATATAAGAATATCCCCATCATTCCGGGATCCTCCTTCGGACATGATATAAATTTTGAAGTACTAAAGCATCCGGTACTTTGGATGGGGCTTGTTGGGCCCGATAGATCTATCTTTAGAGTTCGCGTCAATTAGGGTGTATGTTCCCAAATTCTTAGATTACCAGACTTAATAAAAAGGGGCATATTCGATTTCGATCATTCAACCATATAATGTAGTTTCAATTACTTGTGTCTATTTCTTAAAACAGTTATAAAAACAACGCATATATTCTCAGTCCCAAAAATATATATTACAAAAGCATTTAAAAAGAGAGCAAATGAAACTCACCATACTGTATTTTGTAGTAAAAATACATATGACGACAATGAACAAGTGTAGGGTTGGCCTCGGATTCACGAACCTATATCAATTATATTTCTATTAAAACATATAATAGAAATCTCATAATTTTATTTATTTATATATATTATTTATTTATATTATATATAGCTTAGTTATTATATCGTTAATAATATAATTATAGTGATATGTGATTTTTATATTCTGGTAATGTGTTTTTATATAAAAAAAATATTTATTTGTAGTAATATTAATAATAATAACTATGAATATAACTATTTTTCTACTAATAATAATAAAGATAATAAGTTTAATTATAACTATACTAATAGTCATATTACCAATAATAATGATTTTATTAATATTACTTTTGTTGATAATAACAATACTTATAGAAATACTAATGATATTAATGTTTCTAATAATAATACTACTAATAATGATAATAATAATTGTAATATTAATATTAATAATAATGATATCAATAATAATAGTGATAATAATAATAATAATAATAATAATAATAATAATGATAATAATAATAATAATAATAATAGTAATAATAATAATAATAATAATAATAATAATAATAATAATATTTGTAATAATAATAAAATTAATAATAACAAACATAATTATTATCATTATTATTATTATTATATTTATAAATTGCAATACCTAAAAAAAAAGGTGATCTGTGGAATATGTTGGCGGTTATAAACAGATCGAGCAAGCAGAAGCAAAAACACAGAAGAAGGAATCAGTTCAAGTGCTCTTCAATTCCTTACTCAAACAATTGATCAATGTTTAGTAGACCATCGATTCATCTTCATCATCGTTCAATATCATCCTTAGTCTTTATCTTCATCGTTAATCGTCATCCTTAATCGATTGAATAAGTAATCGGTTCCTCAATCGATCAAGTAAGTAATCCGTTTCATTGAAATTCTCTCAATTTCTTTAATTCCCTCTATACTTTCAGTATTCTTATTTGTTTTAAACAAAATTATTAATTAATGATGTTCTTGGTGGGTTTGAGGATGGTAATCGAAGGAAAAAAAATATGATGATAGTTTGTAGTGTTCGAATGTTAAGTCAAACGGGTACACAGCAGTAGCAATTATCGATCCTAATTAGTAGTAGTAGTCGGTGTTTGGTTATTATGTCGAAACAGAATGACAATAGTAATAATATAACTAACTGGGTTTGATCAGGTAACATTTGTTTGTGGTATTCGAATAGTGTTAATGGTTCTCGGATAACAACGCATCACATAGCAGCTACAGGTGCATCAGATTTGTGTTGATAGTGGTTCTCATGAAACTGCAACTTGGTTTCAGTTTTGTGATCTCAGGTCAATAGCAAGAGCAGCAATGATTTGCAGAGACTTTGCAGCAGGTATGTATCAATAGTTAATTTAGTTTGATTAAACAGAATGTTAGGATAGTCCGGTAGGGATGTAGGGTTGTTCTATAATGGTGTAGCAACCAAGACATGATGGCGTTTGAGTTTTATGTTCGACAGAAAATAGACCACATGATGTGTTTGGTTAGTTAGCAGAGGAATTCATCACAGCAGTTAATCAAAACAACAATAACAACGATAGTGGTGGAGATAGAGGCTGTCATAACAGTAGCAAAATATGATGGAGACCGATGGAAATGGTCACGGTGGTGGAGATGAGGTGACTTGGGTCCAACAGGGACACAATTTTAGATGGGTTAGTGGATGGATGGTGATCAATTGATGGGTTAATGTGTTTTGCAAACAGAAGAACCTAACCGGCTGTAACTGTAGTGAGTCGAACGGGGTAGATGTTTAAAGAGTGTTGGTTTCGACTTCATAAGTGACCAAGTGACCAAGTTTTTATGTATTTTGGTTTTTTTTTTTAATTTGATAGAGAAACATAGAAAGAGGTTGATGACTCTCACATGAAGATTGGTTAGAATAACATATAACATGAATGGTGGTGTTGAAAGGTGATTCTAATTGAGAACACAATTATGTAAGAGATGAGAGATGGATAAGGAGTTGATTAGGGTGATGTCAAAATGAGGAAAGTGTCGGGTTGATTGAAGATAAAGAAGAATCAAATGGTGATGATGTGTTTGTTTCTTTAAAGTGGGTTAGTTAGTATAAGTGATGCATAAGTGTATGTATTTATATAATTAAAGTGTTTGGTTGATTCAGAAACAAGTGTACCGAATATAATCAAGTGGGGTTGTTGGTGTTTCAATTCACAATCAATCAATAATGTAATTTAAAGATCAAACATTTTAGCAACTGTATAGCTTTATGTAATTTGGAATCTTATGTTTGTAAAGATGTAGTACATATAGATAATAAGATATTTATAATTTATAATACTAATCACATGTATTAAGTTTTATTTCTACATAAAACATTCCTAATAGATTCTGATATTTAATATTAATATTTACTTTGATGAAAGTAATACTTTCATTTTTAATATAACAATTATATTCAAACTTGTAATTAATTTTATTATATTATCATTTATTATGTAATATCTATAATTTATTAAATCTTTAATATTTGTTAATTATATATATATATATATATATATATATATATATATATATATATATATATATATATATATATATTTATATTACAATATTACTTATGTATAGAATTCATATACATTTACATATTTATTTACACACTGAGGTTCGTGAATCGTCGGGAATAGTCAAAGATCAAATGCTTACATGAATACGGTTCAAAGTTTTCGAGACTCAACATTATAGACTTTGCTTATCGTGTCGAAAACATATAAAGATCAAGTTTAAATTTGGTCGAAAATCTCTGGGTCGTCACATCGGCAGTGGTTCAACAACCTGCCAGCGCCAGTTATAAGCTGTTATGATGATCTCCGAACGCGTTTCCTGCTTAACTTTCATAACATGCGCGTGACTCGAAGGACGCATATTGAATGTCATGACATCAAGCATGAGAGGGGGGAATCCTTGGGGTAGTTCATTGACAGGTATTGCCAAGAGGTAGCCAGAATTCCCAACTGCACAGAGTCACTAAAGGTATCCGGTTCATACACGGAATCTGTAGTGACCCGAACTTTTCCATGTTTATATATATTAATTGAGATTGATATTTACATGATTAAATGTTTCCAACATGTTAAGCAATCAAACTTGTTAAGACTTGATTAATTGAAATATGTTTCATATAGACAATTGACCACCCAAGTTGACCGGCGATTCACGAAAGTTAAAACTTGTAAAAACGACATGACGATATATATATGGATATACATATGGTTAACATGAGATTATGATAAGTAAGTATCTCCATAAGTATATTAACAATGAGTTATATACATATAAACAAGACTACTAACTTAAGGATTTCGAAACGAGACATATATGTAACGATTATCGTTGTAACGACATTTAAATGTATATATATCATATTAAGATATATTAATATATCATAATATCATGATAATATAATAATTTAACATCTCATAAGATATAATAAACAATGGGTTAACAACATTAATTGAGATCGTTAACTTAAAGGTTTCAAAACAACACTTACATGTAACGACTAACGATGACTTAATGACTCAGTTAAAATGTATATACATGTAGTGTATTTAGATGTATTAAAATACTTTTGGAAGACTTCGAGACATATATCAAAACACTCATACTTAACTAAAATGGTTACAGTTACTTTCCCATTCTTTTCTTTCATCAAGAATTCTAGTCGTATTCTTACCCGTATTATACACAGCTTCAAAACGTACTTACTATGGGTATATACCAATAGGAACTAGCATGGGATTCCACTCTTGATTATGTCATGTATGACTAATCAATTTTAACTTCTACCATGAGCTAGTCAACTAACTAGAACTCCTTTTAACCCCACTCACCACTCACCAATTACCACTCATCATTCACTCCATTTCACTTCCAATTCTCTTTCTAATTCTCTCTCAACACACACACACACTATTATGAACGTATTTTTCCAGTAGTTAATCATAATCTTCATCAAAAATCACTTCAAGAATCAAGCTATAATCATCATAGGAAGAACACTTCAAGAACACTTCAAAAATCCCTTCAAGTTTACTAATTTACTTCCAAGCTTTCTAATCCATTCCAAGTAATCATCTAAGATCAAGAAACCTTTGTTATATACAGTAGGTTATCTTTCTTATTCAAGGTAATATTCATATTCAAACTTTGATTCAATTTCTATAACTATAAACTATCTTAATTCGAGTAAAAATCTTACTTGAACTTGTTTTTGTGTCATGATCCTACTTCAAGAACTTTCAAGCCATCCAAGATCCTTTGAAGCTAGATCATTTCTTGTCACTTCCAGTAGGTTTACCTACTAAACTTGAGGTAGTAATGATGTTCATAACATCATTCGATTCATATATATAAAACTATCTTATTCGAAGGTTTAAACTCGTAATCACTAGAACATAGTTTAGTTAATTCTAAACTTGTTCGCAAACAAAAGTTAATCCTTCTAACTTGACTTTTAAAATTAACTAAACACATGTTCTATATCTATATTATATGCTAACTTAATGATTTAAAACCTGGAAACACGAAAAACACCGTAAAACCGGATTTACCCCGTCGTAGTAACACCGCGGGCTGTTTTGGTTTAGTTAATTAAAAACTATGATAAACTTTGATTTAAAAGTTGTTATTCTGAGAAAATGATTTTTATTATGAACATGAAACTATATCCAAAAATTATGGTTAAACTCAAAGTGGAAGTATGTTTTCTAAAATGGTCATCTAGACGTCGTTCTTTCGACTGAAATGACTACCTTTACTAAAACGACTTGTAACTTATTTTTCTGACAATAAACCTATACGTTTTCTGTTAAGATTCATAAAATAGAATTCAATATGAAACCATAGCAATTTGATTCACTCAAAACGGATTTAAAATGAAGAAGTTATGGGTAAAACAAGATTGGATAATTTTTCTCATTTTAGCTGCGTGAAAATTGGTAACAAATATATTCCAACCATAACTTAATCAACTTGTATTTTATATTATGTAATCTTGAGATACCATAGACACGTATACAATGTTTTGACCTATAATGTCGACACATCTATATAAATTTCGGAACAACCATAGACACTCTATATGTGAATGTTGGAGTTAGCTATACAGGGTTGAGGTTGATTCCAAAATATATATAGTTTGAGTTGTGATCAATACTGAGATACGTATACACTGAGTCGTGGATTAATTCAAGATAATATTTATCAATTTATTTCTGTACATCTAACTGTGGACAACTAGTTGTAGGTTACTAACGAGGACAGCTGACTTAATAAACTTAAAACATCAAAATATATTAAAAGTGTTGTAAATATATTTTGAACATACTTTGATATATATGTATATATTGTTATAGGTTCGTGAATCAACCAGTGGCCAAGTCTTACTTCCCGACGAAGTAAAAATCTGTGAAAGTGAGTTATAGTCCCACTTTTAAAATCTAATATTTTTGGGATGAGAATACATGCAGCTTTTATAAATGATTTACAAAATAGACACAAGTACGTGAAACTACATTCTATGGTTGAATTATCGAAATCGAATATGCCCCTTTTTATTAAGTCTGGTAATCTAAGAATTAGGGAACAGACACCCTAATTGACGCGAATCCTAAAGATAGATCTATTGGGCCTAACAAACCCCATCCAAAGTACCGGATGCTTTAGTACTTCGAAATTTATATCATATCCGAAGGGTGTCCCGGAATGATGGGGATATTCTTATATATGCATCTTGTTAATGTCGGTTACCAGGTTTTCTTCATATGAATGATTTTTATCTCTATGTATGGGATGTGTATTGAAATATGAAATCTTGTGGTCTATTATTATGATTTGATATATATAGGTTAAACCTATAACTCACCAACATTTTTGTTGACGTTTTAAGCATGTTTATTCTCAGGTGATTATTAAGAGCTTCCGCTGTCGCATACTTAAATAAGGACGAGATTTGGAGTCCATGCTTGTATGATATTGTGTAAAAACTGCATTCAAGAAACTTATTTTGTTGTAACATATTTGTATTGTAAACCATTATGTAATGGTCGTGTGTAAACAGGATATTTTAGATTATCATTATTTGATAATCTACGTAAAGCTTTTTAAACCTTTATTGATGAAATAAAGGTTATGGTTTGTTTTAAAATGAATGCAGTCTTTGAAAAACGTCTCATATAGAGGTCAAAACCTCGCAACAAAATCAATTAATATGGAACGTTTTTAATCAATAAGAACGGGACATTTCAGTTGGTATCCGAGCGTTGGTCTTAGAGAACCAGAATTTTGCATTAGTGTGTCTTATCGAGTTTGTTAGGATGCATTAGTGAGTCTGGACTTCGACCGTGTTTACTTGAAAAATGATTGCTTAACAAATTTTGTTGGAAACTATATATTTTTAACATGTGAATATTATGTGATATATTAATCTCTTAATGCGTTTGATATTATGTGATAGATGTCTACCTCTAGAACAAGTCCAATTGACTCACCTAATAATAATGAAGAGTCAAATGTAAATTGGAATGATTCGTGGACTGATTCACAAGTTCCCGAAGAGGAACCGGAAGAAGAGTCGGAACCGGAAGAAGAATCGGAACCGGAAGAAGAATCGGAACCGGATGAAGAAATAGAACCGGTGGGGGAAATAATAAAACGGTTAAGTAAAAGAAAATCCTCAACCAACCGACCAAGGTTAATTATGGTCAATGGTGTTTCCGCCAAGGAAGCAAAATATTGGGAGGATTACCAATTCTCCGATGAATCGGATTCCGACGAGAATTCTGATGATGTTATAGAAATTACCCCAACTGAATTTAAAAAGGCAAAAGAAAATAATAAGGGAAAGGGCATAAAAATAGAGAAATCTAATTCCAACCCCGATGAACTTTATATGTATCGTCAACCCCCGAAGTCCTTAAGTTGTAACAATGACCTGGGAACCTCTAAACCACCAGGTTTTTCTAAACCAATGTGGAAAACGACGGCTCGTATTAGGGGAACATCATATATCCCTAGAAACTTGGCAAAACGAACCAAAACCGAAGAAGAGGAAACAAGCGAGTCGAAATAAGATAGTTGTATTCGTGTGGTGTAATATATGTAATATAGTGTGCTTATGCTTTATGATATATGTAAAAATTGCTTGTATTAATAAGTATTTTTTTTATGAATCTAACTCTTGTCTATTTTACAGTATAAAAACACAAAATGGATAGACAACCCAATATTTTAAGAGACCTACCCGGAGACATGATTGATGAAATCTTGTCTAGAGTCGGTCAGAATTCTTCGGCACAACTATTTAAGGCGAGATCAGTTTGTAAGACATTCGAAGAACGTTCCAAGAATGTCTTGGTTTATAAAAGGCTTTCGTTCGAAAGATGGGGGATATCACATTGGGAAATCCATAAGTTACGATGTGTTTACTTTGACGCATATATTGCGGGGAACCCAAATGCTATTTTGCGCAATGGGTTAAGAAATTATTTTGACTCAATATATCCGAATATTGGACTTCGTGATTTAGAAAAAGCGGCTAACATGCAACATAAAGAAGCATGTTATGCTTACGGATTAGTAATGTTCGCTTCTCACCAAAGTGAGAACAAGAACATCAGGCTACAACTATTAAACAAAACGTTCCCACAAGTGACGGAGTCGGTAATTGGGGTAAGAAATGAGGTTTTTAGATTGTTACGGGACTGTTGGACATTACGTAACCCTCGTCCCTTTGACGACGTTACAACAAGCTGTCTTATCAACGGCCATAACGGTTATGTTCCACAAGACCAAGGATGGGAAGTAATCCTAGAAAAACCAGAATGCATGACTTGTTTCTGGACGTATGAATTACGTGTCTTTATTGCCTTTGCTGAACGACTTGTGTACTAGCTAGAATTATCTTCACAACCATCTTGTATCAAATTTATTGTGTGCTATATTTCATGCTATATGTAAAATAAGCGGTATTGTAAGTTTGTAAAATATTGTGTAAAAGTTTGAACGCGAAATATTATTATAATCAGTTTTTCATATAGAATTGTAGTAGTTGAATTGTATATTAGCTACTAAGTATGAACTTAACGGGTAGGTACTACCCGAATTTAAACTTATAAAACGCTAATAAGAAGAAAAAGCTTTTATAAATGAGTTCATATTATGCTACGAAATACTATTAACTACTCTTAATATTCTGTATAATTAACTTGTTCCATTTGACTATTTTGAAGGAAATGGCACCGACTACTCGACACACCGTGAATATGAATGAAGAGGAATTCCGTACTTTTCTAGCTTCAAACATAGCCGCAGTACAGGCTGCGTTACATACCAACAATAACCTTGGATCTAGCAGTACAGGAAATCGTGTAGGATGCACCTACAAAGAATTCACTGCCTGCAAACCTTTGGAATTTGATGGAACCGAAGGACCGATCGGATTGAAACGGTGGACCGAGAAGGTCGAATCGGTGTTTGCCATAAGTAAGTGTACTGAAGAGGACAAAGTAAAGTACGCTACGCATACCTTCACAGGTTCTACCTTAACATGGTGGAATACCTATCTAGAGCAAGTGGGGCAAGACGATGCGTACGCACTACCATGGTCAGCATTCAAGCACTTGATGAACGAGAAGTACCGTCCCAGAACCGAGGTCAATAAGCTCAAGACAGAACTTAGAGGGTTACGAACCCAAGGATTTGATATTACCACATACGAAAGATGATTCACAGAATTGTGCCTATTGTGTCCGGGAGCATTCGAAGATGAGGAAGAGAAGATCGACGCGTTTGTGAAAGGATTACCGGAAAGAATCCAAGAAGATATAAGTTCACACGAGCCCGCCTCCATACAACAGGCATGTAGAATGGCTCACAAACTAGAGAACCAGATTGAAGAAAGAATTAAAGAACAGACTGCTGAAGAGGCCAATGTGAAGCAAGTCAAAAGAAAGTGGGAGGAAAACGGTGATAAGAATCACCAATACAACAACAACAGAAATTACAACAATAATCGCAATAATTATCCCAACAATCGAAACATCAATCGCAACTACAACAAACGGCCCAACAACAACAACAACAACAACAACAACAGTAACTACAACAATCATCCCAACAACAATAATAACCGCAACAACAACAACAATCAGAAGCAGCTATGCCAAAGGTGTGAAAAGTATCACTCGGGGTTCTGCACCAAATTTTGCAATAAGTGTAAAAGAAATGGTCATAGCGCGGCGAAGTGTGAGGTCTACGGACCAGGGGTTAATAGAACGAAAGGAACAAATGGTGTCGGAATGAGTAATGGCGGAGCAAGTAGTGTCGGAGCAAGTTATGCCAATGTAGTTTGTTATAAATGTGGAAAACCGGGCCACATTATTAGAAATTGCCCGAACCAGGAGAACACGAATGGACAAGGCCGCGGAAGAGTTTTCAATATTAATGCGGCAGAGGCACAAGAAGACCCGGAGTTTGTTACGGGTATGTTTCTTATTGACAATAAATCTGCTTACGTTTTATTTGATTCGGGTGCGGATAGAAGCTATATGAGTAGAGATTTTTGTGCTAAATTAAGTTGTCCATTGACGCCTTTGGATAGTAAATTTTTACTCGAATTAGCAAATGGTAAATTAATTTCAGTAGATAATATATGTCGGAATCGAGAAATTAAACTAGTTAGCGAAACATTTAACATTGACTTGATACCAGTAGAGTTAGGGAGTTTTGATGTGATAATCGGTATGGACTAGTTGAAAGAAGTGAAAGCAGAGATCGTTTGTTACAAAAATGCAATTCGCATTATACGAGAAAAAGGAAAACCCTTAATGGTGTACGGAGAAAAGGGCAACACGAAGCTACATCTTATTAGTAATTTGAAGGCACAAAAACTAATAAGAAAAGGTTGCTATGCTGTTCTAGCACACGTCGAGAAAGTACAAACTGAAGAAAAGAGCATCAATGATGTTCCCATTGCAAAAGAATTTCCCGATGTATTTCCGAAAGAATTACCGGGATTACCCCCACATCGATCCGTTGAATTTCAAATAGATCTTGTACCAGGAGCTGCACCAATAGCTCGTGCTCCTTACAGACTCGCACCCAGCGAGATGAAAGAACTGCAAAGCCAATTACAAGAACTTTTAGAGCATGGTTTCATTCGACCAAGCACATCACCGTGGGGAGCTCCTGTTTTGTTTGTCAAGAAGAAAGATGGTACATTCAGGTTGTGTATCGACTACCGAGAGTTGAACAAACTTACCATCAAGAACCGCTACCCACTACCGAGAATCGACGACTTATTTGATCAACTACAAGGCTCGTCTGTTTATTCAAAGATTGACTTACGTTCCGGGTATCATCAAATGCGGGTGAAAGAAGATGATATTCCAAAGACTGCTTTCAGAACACGTTACGGTCATTACGAGTTTATGGTCATGCCATTTGGTTTAACTAATGCACCAGCTGTGTTCATGGACCTTATGAACCGAGTGTGTGGACCATACCTTGACAAGTTTGTCATTGTTTTCATTGATGACATACTTATTTACTCAGAGAATGACCAAGAACATGGTGAACATTTGAGAAAGGTGTTAGAAGTATTGAGGAAGGAAGAATTGTACGCTAAGTTTTCAAAGTGTACATTTTGGTTGGAAGAAGTTCAATTCCTCGGTCACATAGTGAACAAAGAAGGTATTAAGGTGGATCCGGCAAAGATAGAAACTGTTGAAAAGTGGGAAACCCCGAAAACTCCGAAACACATACGCCAGTTTTTAGGACTAACTGGTTACTACAGAAGGTTCATCCAAGACTTTTCCAGAATAGCAAAACCCTTGACTGCATTAACGCATAAAGGGAAGATATTTGAATGGAATGATGAACAAGAGAAAGCGTTTCAGTTATTGAAGAAAAAGCTAACTACGGCACCTATATTGTCATTGCCTGAAGGGAATGATGATTTTGTGATTTATTGTGATGCATCAAAGCAAGGTCTCGGTTGTGTATTAATGCAACGAACGAAGGTGATTGCTTATGCGTCTAGACAATTGAAGATTCACGAACAAAATTATACGACGCATGATTTGGAATTAGGCGCGGTTGTTTTTGCATTAAAGACTTGGAGGCACTACTTATATGGGGTCAAAAGTATTATATATACCGACCACAAAAGTCTTCAACACATATTTAATCAGAAACAACTGAATATGAGGCAGCGTAGGTGGATTGAATTATTGAATGATTACGACTTTGAGATTCGTTACCACCCGGGGAAGGCAAATGTGGTAGCCGATGCCTTGAGCAGGAAGGACAGAGAACCCATTCGAGTAAAATCTATGAATATAATGATTCATAATAACATTACTACTCAAATAAAGGAGGCACAACAAGGAGTTTTAAAAGAGGGAAATTTAAAGGATGAAATACCCAAAGGATCGGAGAAGCATCTTAATATTCGGGAAGACGGAACCCGGTATAGGGCTGAAAGGATTTGGGTACCAAAATTTGGAGATATGAGAGAAATGGTACTTAGAGAAGCTCATAAAACCGGATACTCAATACATCCTGGAACGGGGAAGATGTACAAGGATCTCAAGAAACATTTTTGGTGGCCGGGTATGAAAGCCGATGTTGCTAAATATGTAGGAGAATGTTTGACGTGTTCTAAGGTCAAAGCTGAGCATCAGAAACCATCAGGTCTACTTCAACAACCCGAAATCCCGGAATGGAAATGGGAAAACATTACCATGGATTTCATCACTAAATTGCCAAGGACTGCAAGTGGTTTTGATACTATTTGGGTAATAGTTGATCGTCTCACCAAATCAGCACACTTCCTGCCAATAAGAGAAGATGACAAGATGGAGAAGTTAGCACGACTGTATTTGAAGGAAGTCATCTCCAGACATGGAATACCAATCTCTATTATCTCTGATAGGGATGGCAGATTTATTTCAAGATTCTGGCAGACATTACAGCAAGCTTTAGGAACTCGTCTAGACATGAGTACTGCCTATCATCCACAAACTGATGGGCAGAGCGAAAGGACGATACAAATGCTTGAAGACATGCTACGAGCATGTGTTATTGATTTCGGAAACAGTTAGGATCGACATCTACCGATTAGCAGAATTTTCCTACAACAACAGCTACCATTCAAGCATTGAGATGGCGCCGTTTGAAGCACTTTATGGTAGAAAGTGCAGGTCTCCGATTTGTTGGAGTGAAGTGGGGGATAGACAGATTACGGGTCCGGAGATTATACAAGAAACTACCGAGAAGATCATCCAAATTCAACAACGGTTTAAAACCGCCCAAAGTCGACAAAAGAACTATACTGACATTAAAAGAAAAGATATAGAATTTGAAATTGGAGAGATGGTCATGCTTAAAGTTGCACCTTGGAAAGGCGTTATTCGATTTGGTAAACGAGGGAAATTAAATCCAAGGTATATTGGATGATTCAAGATTATTGATCGTGTCGGACCAGTAGCTTACCGACTTGAGTTACCTCAACAACTCGCGGCTGTACATAACACTTTCCATGTCTCGAATTTGAAGAAATGTTTTGCTAAAGAAGATCTCGCTATTCCGTTAGATGAAATCCAAATCAACGAAAAACTTCAATTCATCGAAGAACCCGTCGAAATAATGGATCGTGAGGTTAAAAGACTTAAGCAAAACAAGATACCAATTGTTAAGTTTCGATGGAATGCTCGTAGAGGACCCGAGTTCACCTGGGAGCGTGAAGATCAGATGAAGAAGAAATACCCGCATCTATTTCCAGAATATTCGTCAACACCTTCAACAGCTTAAAATATTTGGACGAAATTTATTTAACGGGTAGGTACTGTAGTGACCCGAACTTTTCCATGTTTATATATATTAATTGAGATTGATATTTACATGATTAAATGTTTCCAACATGTTAAGCAATCAAACTTGTTAAGACTTGATTAATTGAAATATGTTTCATATAGACAATTGACCACCCAAGTTGACCGGCGATTCACGAACGTTAAAAATTGTAAAAACGACATGACGATATATATATGGATATACATATGGTTAACATGAGATTATGATAAGTAAGTATCTCCATAAGTATATTAACAATGAGTTATATACATATAAACAAGACTACTAACTTAAGGATTTCGAAACGAGACATATATGTAACGATTATCGTTGTAACGACATTTAAATGTATATATATCATATTAAGATATATTAATATATCATAATATCATGATAATATAATAATTTAACATCTCATAAGATATAATAAACAATGGGTTAACAACATTAATTGAGATCGTTAACTTAAAGGTTTCAAAACAACACTTACATGTAACGACTAACGATGACTTAATGACTCAGTTAAAATGTATATACATGTAGTTTATTTAGATGTATTAAAATACTTTTGGAAGACTTCAAGACATATATCAAAACACTCATACTTAACAAAAATGGTTACAGTTACTTTCCCATTCTTTTCTTTCATCAAGAATTCTAGTCGTATTCTTACCCGTATTATACACAGCTTCAAAACGTACTTACTATGGGTATATACCAATAGGAACTAGCATGGGATTCCACTCTTGATTATGTCATGTATGACTAATCAATTTTAACTTCTACCATGAGCTAGTCAACTAACTAGAACTCCTTTTAACCCCACTCACCACTCACCAATTACCACTCATCATTCACTCCATTTCACTTCCAATTCTCTTTCTAATTCTCTCTCAACACACACACACTATTGTGAACATATTTTTCCAGTAGTTAATCATCATCTTCATCAAAAATCACTTTAAGAATCAAGCTATAATCATCATAGGAAGAACACTTCAAGAACACTTCAAAAATCCCTTCAAGTTTACTAATTTACTTCCAAGCTTTCTAATCCATTCCAAGTAATCATCTAAGATCAAGAAACCTTTGTTATATATACAGTAGGTTATCTTTCTTATTCAAGGTAATATTCATATTCAAACTTTGATTCAATTTCTATAACTATAAACTATCTTAATTCGAGTAAAAATCTTACTTGAACTTGTTTTTGTGTCATGATCCTACTTCAAGAACTTTCAAGCCATCCAAGATCCTTTGAAGCTAGATCATTTCTTGTCACTTCCAGTAGGTTTACCTACTAAACTTGAGGTAGTAATGATGTTCATAACATCATTCGATTCATATATATAAAACTATCTTATTCGAAGGTTTAAACTCGTAATCACTAGAACATAGTTTAGTTAATTCTAAACTTGTTCGAAAACAAAAGTTAATACTTCTAACTTGACTTTTAAAATTAACTAAACACATGTTCTATATCTATATGATATGCTAACTTAATGATTTAAAACCTGGAAACACGAAAAACACCGTAAAACCGGATTTACGCCGTCGTAGTAACACCGCGGGCTGTTTTGGGTTAGTTAATTAAAAACTATGATAAACTTTGATTTAAAAGTTGTTATTCTGAGAAAATGATTTTTATTATGAACATGAAACTATATCCAAAAATTATGGTTAAACTCAAAGTGGAAGTATGTTTTCTAAAATGGTCATCTAGACGTCGTTCTTTCGACTAAAATGACTACCTTTACAAAAACGACTTGTAACTTATTTTTCCGACTATAAACCTATACTTTTTCTGTTTAGATTCATAAAATAGAATTCAATATGAAACCATAGCAATTTGATTCACTCAAAACGGATTTAAAATGAAGAAGTTATGGGTAAAACAAGATTGGATAATTTTTCTCATTTTAGCTACGTGAAAATTGGTAACAAATCTATTCCAACCATAACTTAATCAACTTGTATTGTATATTATGTAATCTTGAGATACCATAGACACGTATACAATGTTTCGACCTATCTTGTCGACACATCTATATATATTTCGGAACAACCATAGACACTCTATATGTGAATGTTGGAGTTAGCTATACAGGGTTGAGGTTGATTCCAAAATATATATAGTTTGAGTTGTGATCAATACTGAGATACGTATACACTGGGTCGTGGATTGATTCAAGATAATATTTATCGATTTATTTCTGTACATCTAACTGTGGACAACTAGTTGTAGGTTACTAACGAGGACAGCTGACTTAATAAACTTAAAACATCAAAATATATTAAAAGTGTTGTAAATATATTTTGAGCATACTTTGATATATATGTATATATTGTTATAGGTTCGTGAATCAACCAGTGGTCAAGTCTTACTTCCCGACGAAGTAAAAATCTGTGAAAGTGAGTTATAGTCCCACTTTTAAAATCTAATATTTTTGGGATGAGAATACATGCAGGTTTTATAAATGATTTACAAAATAGACACAAGTACGTGAAACTACATTCTATGGTTGAATTATCGAAATCGAATATGCCCCTTTTTATTAAGTCTGGTAATCTAAGAATTAGGGAACAGACACCCTAATTGACGCGAATCGTAAAGATAGATCTATTGGGCCTAACAAACCCCATCCAAAGTACCGGATGCTTTAGTACTTCGAAATTTATATCATATCCGAAGGGTGTCCCGGAATGATGGGGATATTCTTATATATGCATCTTGTTAATGTCGGTTACCAGGTGTTCACCATATGAATGATTTTTATCTCTATGTATGGGATGTGTATTGAAATATGAAATCTTGTGGTCTATTATTATGATTTGATATATATAGGTTAAACCTATAACTCACCAACATTTTTTTGACGTTTTAAGCATGTTTATTCTCAGGTGATTATTAAGAGCTTCCGCTGTCGCATACTTAAATAAGGACGAGATTTGGAGTCCATGCTTGTATGATATTGTGTAAAAACTGTATTCAAGAAACTTATTTTGTTGTAACATATTTGTATTGTAAACCATTATGTAATGGTCGTGTGTAAACAGGATATTTTAGATTATCATTATTTGATCATCTACGTAAAGCTTTTTAAACCTTTATTGATGAAATAAAGGTTATGGTTTGTTTTAAAATGAATGCAGTCTTTGAAAAACGTCTCATATAGAGGTCAAAACCTAGCAACGAAATCAATTAATATGGAACGTTTTTAATCAATAAGAACGGGACATTTCAGAATCTGTCGGGAGCGTCACCTAACGTTGTGGCAAAGGTTAAGGAAGCGCCCTCCAGAGACATTGGCAGAAGCGATAAGGGAAGCGCACGAACACATGCGCGCTGAAGAAGACACCACGAGATACTTGAGTTACAGGAATTCAGGAAATGGTCGGTGTGACGGTTACGATTCACCCAGGGGTGGGCGCCAGTCAGATGATGACTTTAGCCCCTACCGCCGCCACAGCAACAATCACCACAATGATAGGAAGCACCAACGAAACCACCAAGGGAACAACAACAACCAGCAACATCATCGAAATAGGGACATTGACACCAGGGAAAATAAGCAAGCTTTGATCAGGAGCCTCACAAAGAGTTTGAAAGAGATATACGTGGCTGAGCTAATAACTAAAACTTTTGAGAAGCCCGCGCGCATATCTGTGTACGCGCGACGTGATAAGTCCAAGTTCTGCGACTTTCACGATGACTTCGGGCATGAAACAATCGCTGCAAAGCATTGGTTGATAAGGTGGTTGCGTGCCTCAAACGCGGAGAGTTGAAACATTTGAAGCCGTGTAAGGATGAATCAGGAGGGTATAAGAAGGAGAGCGAAGGAGCTGAGAAAGATAAGGTCATCTACGTCTTCTCGTGGGAGAAGAAGGGGGTTGAGAAAGAACCACTGCTGTCGTATGAGACCCTGAAGGCGCACCTCCCGTGCGAGCCCATTTTCGAAAGAAAATGCGCCCCTCTAGTGGTAGAAGGTTATATGCCTGAATGCACTCAACATATTGACAAAATTCTCATCGATACTGGCAGCTGTGTCAATGTCCTGTTCTTTCATTGTTTCGAGAACCTAAACTACACTGTGAAGCACAATTTGAGGAAGGTAAGACAGCAGTTCAGGGGGATCAGTGGGGACCCCGCATGGTCGAAGGGGATACTTGGGGCAGCGTTAACCTTGTGAGACGATGAACACAAGAATAGGGTGCGCACAACGGTGGTCGACTTCAGAGTGATACGTGCCGAATCGGAGTACGATGCTATCCTTGGGCAACCGTCGCTATCATATTTCGCCATCAGCACCTGTATCTACTGAGGGATCATAACGCTACCTACCCTGCTAGGAGAAGCTACACTCAAGTCCAAAGTCACCGCAGAGGACTTTTAACTTCGACATGTACACGCTAACATGTATAATAAATCGTTTTGAAAATCAAAGTCACAGGTCGCGCGTAGCTGCTTTACAGCAAAGTCGGCGCTTGCATACTTCGCTGGATGAAATGCAATAAATGCGCAACCAGTCTGCGTGCTTACCGCATTAAAATGAGCACAATCTTACATAATCCGAAACATAAGACGCATATTAGAGTGCGCCTGCACACATACTCGCGCTTTTGTTGATTTGTAACAATATTTGACCGGTATCCGCGGATCCGAAGTATTCAAGCCGAGGCAAAGGTGACGAAAGATGGGGCCGGCTCTTCTGGAGCTGGAAATGACGAGGGAGATGAAATTGTTGGCGTGGACTACGAGTTCGAAGAATACAAGGATGAGAAGTTGAGAGAGGACAGAGCATGTGGCTATTATTATTATTGGTATTGAATAATTTGGAAATTTGTCAGCGTGTCTTGTTTAGCGCATTTTTGGAAATTTGTATTGACAATCCTTAAGAGCGTTACGCGCACTATGTATGCATGTTTAATTAATTATCTCCAAGTTATCGTCTGCCATAATCTTTGTACCATTATATGTAAAGTAGCTCTGTAACTTGAAAATGGTGCGCACAATCTCCTAGGCAGCGCACTCCTGCCTTTGAAGGGTTGCTTTCTCCGGCACCCGTGCGGCAGAAGCTTGTTTGGCGACAAGCTACGGTTAAGCGTCATTAGGTTGACCAAACAAACCTGCGCAGAACTTGAGATCTGCAAGTCATTACTATAAAGGACGGCGTTGGCCGCGCCTCATGTCATACCCCGTCCTAATCCTCCTGGATGAAGTCATCAACATTTGGTCCCATTGCGACGTGCTATCCTAAATATGCCATGAACGACTCCATGTAATATCTTTAAAATGAGCAAATGCACAGCGGAAGGTTTCTTTCATACCTGAGAGTAAACATGCTTTAAAGTATCAACCAAAAGGTTGGTGAGTTCATAGGTTTATCATTATAAATCATTCCATAATTTTAATAGACCACAAGATTTCATTTTTCATAATTAATTTGTGCAGGTCTGATCACTGCTATAAAATCATTCATATGGATTGAACACCTGGTAACCGACATTAACAAGATGCATATAGAATATCCTCATCATTCCAGGACATCCTTCGGACATGATAATTTTCAAAGTACTAAAGCATGGATGGGGCTTATTCGGCCCAATAGATCTCTCTTTAGGATTCGCGTCAATTAGGGGCCAGTTCCCTAATTCTTAGGCTACCAAGCTAAAAGGGGCATATTCGATTTCGATCATTCAACCATAGAATGTAGTTTTGATTAGTTGTGTCTATTTCGTCAAACATTTATGAAAGCGGCGCATCTATTCTCAGTCCCAAAAATATATATTGCAAAAGCATTTAAAAATGGAGCAAATGAAACTCACAATACTGTATTTCGTAGTAATTATGCATGTGACGGCACTGAACAAGTGCAGGGTTGGCCTCGGATTCACGAACCTATATATATATATATATATATATATATATATATATATATATATATATATATATATATATATATATATATATATATATATATATATATATATATATATATATATATATATATATATATAATGAACATATAATGGTATTCAACTCAGTTTATATATATTAATTATATTATATATTACTTATTTAAAATAGTAATGTATTTATTATTTCAAATGTTATATATATATATATATATATATATATATATATATATATATATATATATATATATATATATATAATATGTGTATATTAAAATAGTAAATTAGATATACTTATGATATATGTAATAACTATATTTTTAAATAAATATATTTTATTTGATAGAATAATAATTATGATAATAATAAAATAATGATAGTAATACTAATGATTAAATTTAATAATGATATATAATAATAATGTTAATTAATAATAATAATAATAATAATAATAATAATAATAATAATAATAATAATAATAATAATAATAATAATAATAATAATAATAATAATAATAATAATAATAAAATAATGATAATAAAGATACATAAAAATTATGATAATAATAATAGTAATAATAAAATGATATTACTTATAATAATAATGATGATAATTCTAATAAAAAATACTTTTAATAATAATAATAATTTTAATAATAATGATAAATTTAATGATAATAATAATAATAATAATAATAATAATAATAATAATAATAATAATAATAATAATAATAATAATAATAATAATAATAAAAATAATAATAATAATAATAATAATAATAATAATAATAATAATAATAATAATAATAATAATAATAATAATAATAATAATAATAATAATAATAATTAGAATTATACCATTATCATCATCATGTTTATATTTTATCATCTTATCATTATCTCGTTATCACATTCATGCATCATATACTTAACATCATCTATTACCATAATCCTAACAATACTTTTAACTAAATCATAATAGGTATCATACTTGTATCCATACTTGAAGCTATAACTATAATTATATTGTTTATTATTATTTAGTTCTTGATCAAAAATCATAATCTCATTAACTATTTAAAGAAAAAAAAATTAAACATAAAGGATTAAGGGTTATACCCTCGGTGTTAACTGAGCGAAAGAGTCGAGTATTCGATGCAATTGGGCCTCAATATCAAACATAAAGGATTCTAGTAACCCACTAAAAAGATAACCGCTTGTTGGGCCTTGTAAACTTGAACAAGCCCATAAAAACAGCCTGTTATAAGCTTATATCATCAGGTTTCTGTTTCTGCTTAAACACCCTCCGATTCATTTTTTTTCATTGATGATTCTAAACACAAATCAATCATAGATTTGTGATACTTACACAAAAAATATACCTCGTGATCATTATACTTGTCAACAACATCGGTTCAAAGAGTTTTTCACATCGAGTTCTTCATAAACAGACAACTCAAATCGATCTAGTCTCCGAATCGATCTGGAATGAAATGAAGGAAAGTAAAAATTCAGAGTTGTTTAGAATCACAACCTGAAGTTATCTGCAAATTTTGAGGATCCAACTCGATGAATCGAGCTCGAATTTGGAAGTCAAAATTGGCTAGAAAAAGTCAACTTTTTCATCATCGTTCAAATTTGAAGTCCATATGATATTTCAGGTTATGTTGATGATTGACAAGCATTCTAGAGGTAAATTGTAACAACTTTCCTCAAGAATCCATTATCTAAAACATTCTAAGTCGAAAATTCGCTTTTATGAAGTTCATAAGCGAACTGTTACTGTTCCGATTATGATTCTGTATTTGCAAGTTGTTTTGATGTTAATTCGTCTAAGAAAAACTCAAATCACTCCTTATGGGATATGCAGGTGCAGTTTGTTTTGAGATATTAAAGTGGTGATTTTGACAGGAAATAGAATATAGCATAGCAGCAGCAAAATCTAAGGTGTGTGGGTTGTTAACAGCCCGATATGATTGTGATTACATGTAATCTGGGTCTGACCAAAGTCAATAGTTGCAGCAAGTTTTGTTTGATGATAGGTTTAAATGGGTTTCGTAGGCTGTGATGGTAATGAAGGTGATGGTGGTTAGTTCGAACACAGAAAACAAGAACAAGTATTGTGCAGCAACATAAGGTGATCTTGATTGATTTTATTCGTGATTGAAAGAAAAGAGGAAAAAAAATATAGCGATGTGTGTTGCCATCGAATATAGAAACATTAAAGAGAGAGATAGATAGTGTTTGGTTGTGGTGGTTTGTAGGTGATTCAAGAGGGAAACAGAAAACAATTTAAGACAGTTTGTTAGCGGTTATCATGGAGAAGAGAGGGGGAGAGAAAGAGTGAAAGAGATGGTAATTCTTGAGTTATAAATGCAAGTCAAACAGAGTCAGATATATAAGATAGATATATGATTTACAATTTATGTTAGTGGATGTTTGTTGTAATGTCTGTACTAGACACAGGAAAGGAATTCATAAATTTGCTAGTGGAAAACTACATATTCTAATCAAACAACACGGACAAAACACAATATAACAAACCATCAATCATAATTCAATTTGAAATAGTAAATTCAATTATAATTCAATCATACACAGTAATATTAAATATACTAATGATTATAATATAATTTAGAAATATAAACGTGTAGAATGTTAGCCGTCACTTTTCACGGACTGAATTTAATAAATCCGTTGTTAATCAGTGGCGGATGAAGTCTTCAGATAAATCCCAAATTTTTAAATTAAATAGCTTTATTTATTTTGGTCATTATGGTATAATATTCGATCATTAACTATTTAAAAGTATTAAACAAAAATTAACTCACTGTCCACACCCGATCCCAGATAAAATATGAAAAATGATAAAATTTAACAAGTTACTTCTAAATACATTTTTAATAAGCCTATAATTTATATCACTCATTTCAGAACACCATTTATGCATAAGTTCGTTCTTAACTCATTTAATATCGATCGAATGATGATTGAGTGCTACTAACGATTACAAATAAATTCGAAACAACAAAATATATATTTAATATACTTTATTTATATAGATGTGTTTTTAATAATAATTATCATAATATCATATTTTTATTTTATTTTATTTTAATAACAACAACATATAATATTTCAAATTATATTTTCAATTATATATATATATATATATATATATATATATATATATATATATATATATATATATATATATATATACTCACATATTTATTTACAAATAGTTGTTCGTGAATCGTCAGGAATGGTCGAAAGTCAAATGCATATATGAAACAGTTCAAATTTTTTGAGACTCAACCTTACAGACTTTTCTTATCGTGTCAAAAATATTAAATCGTATCGAGAGTTTGGTTTAAAATTAGTCAAAATTTTCCGGGTCGTCACAGTACCAACCCGTTAAAGAAATTTCGTCCCGAAATTTGATCGTGGTTGTCATGGTTAAACAATAAGAATGTTTTCCTGACGAATATGAGTTGATGAATAGAGTTCTATTACTGTTGAGTAATATGGATAAGATAATTCGATTATTCGAAGAGTACGAGTGAAGCTATCACAAAAGATTGAAATGAGAAAATAAAGATTCGTCTTAATTTTTGACGTAGTCACGTTTGAATTCTGGAATTCAAGGGATTTAAAGAAAATCTTGGTAATCTATATAAGATTTGATTCTTCGGTAATTAAGGAAATTAGGATTCTTTTTTATTAAATGCGGTCATCTGCCTCGATTGCTATGCCCGATATTTTGCTATAAATTAATCTCTTCCGTTCCATTATTTTCACCACTTCTATACTTTCTTTTTCATTTCATACTTTCAAAAGATTATGAAAATGCTTAATCCAGTTCTGATCCTTGACCTCATTCTGACGATCGCAACGATCATCTTTCTTTTCCAACTCTCACCACAGGAATCTGTTTACATCTACTATGCTCTAGGAACTATTATGTTTATCATTCTTCCGTGTCTTTATATTGCTATTTGTATTGTTATACACGATTTGTATCTCCTGTTTTGTAATTATTGGGCTTTATATTTTCCCTTATATTTCTGATTTCCATGCTTGTGTTGCCTCTTCCTGACTTCAAGTCAAGCGAATAATGGTCCAGAATTCGTAGGTATAGAGTTTCGAATGATTATAACATTCTAAGCAGGGAGGAACTTAATAGCACGATTTGATTTGTTAAATTACCAGAAATTAAAGAAAAATAGAAATATCAAGCAAATATATTTTCTTGATATGTTTAGAGGTTAAGTAAAATGAAAGAGTCGTGTAATATGGTTCATGATGAGGGCATGGTCTACTGTGAACCATCATCACATTCCATTAGAAATTTAGCATGACTTACTGCAATATAATCACGTTGGTCGAGCGTCATTATATTTTACTAACTCATGCTTCAATCCCCAACACTTCTACAGAAATCATTCATAATTTAAACTCGAAGGTTATAGAATTTAGAAACTAAAACAGTTTCTTTTATGATGTAATATAGATAGCACGAAGAGATAAATAATTTCGGACAAAAATACTAATGAAAATATCCTCAGAAATATCGAAGATATTTATGATGATATTTTGGAATTTCTAAGATCTAAGGTTACTGAAGAAAGATTTTCCACAAGATTTAACATGAGTACAGAGCAAGATATTTGTCACGACCCTACTTTTTCCGTTATCTTTTTTCGTTAATTATTTAACGACCGTTAACTGTTAGTGTGCCACGTCATTTCTATAACCTATATTATTATTTTTGTAATAATATATATATAATAATTATTATGTGTTATGTGAATATATGTATTCATATTTTAATTTATACATTTCTACGTTCCGCGGATTTTCATCCGGCGAATCTTTTCGGTTTTTAAACCAACGGTCGAGCTTTCGGGATTTTTAAATCATAAATATTTTAAATATGATATTTTATGATCATATTATTATTAGGTGTGTTTATATTTATTTTTCGTCGCGCGTTCGTTATCCTTCCGGATTTTTAATCGCGTAAGCGTGTTTTCGCGTTTCGGGCTTCGTTCGCGATTTCGGGCCACAAGGAAATTAACTTTTAACAAAATTGGACCCATGGGGCCAACCCCCATGCAAATTCGGCCGAAGCCAAGGGGGGGAGGGGGTTACTTCTCCTTGTTTTCTTTTTTTTTTTGAGATTTCATCTTATCACTTTCCAATTTATCAAAAACCTAAATTAATTTTGCTCTCCTCCCTCTTTCCTTCTTCCTTGGGCGACGCCACCACCAACACCATTCATCATCATCCATCAACAATATATTACTTGGATCATTAAATCGTTCACATAATCGGTTTCCTCTCGTCTTTCTCTACGCGACTACGTTGATCGTTTCTCGATTAGGGTATAAACCCTAACCCTAGAATCTTCTATTTTTCATTTATATTTCTGTATTTTGAGTTTATATTATTAGTATGATGTATATTAGTTGTTGTAATGTTGTTTGGATGCGTAGAATTACTCGTTTGCATATGTTTTCGGTTTGTAAAATTTGGACAGCAGTTTGATTCGTGTTTTCTGACTTTGTAACTGATATAAATGTTAAAATAAAGTATATAAATGAGTTCCTCTCATCAAGACATTAATTTTAGACTCCGGATTCATGTCGTTTCGATTCTCGGAGCCCTAGATATGCTTAATTTGGTTTTTGTTAAAGATTGAAAGGTGTTCTTGGCATGAACAAGGTTGGGTCCGACTTTGTGACCATCCTTGGTGTCTTTAGGGTGTGTCATTGGGTTAGGACTGATGGTGGGACGAATTTTCATGTTCGGGTCACCTAAATCCGAGCCACGGTTCACCCGTTGTGCCCGAATTACTGTTTTGAGTAAATTGATTTTCCCAAGTGTGGTCATGGCTGATATCCACGACCTAGGGACTGTTCTTGGAGTGTTCTTGAGTTCATAATTGTGTTGGGTGGTTTAAGTAGGCGGAAATGCATATGTGGCTCGCCCGAAACCGACACCCGGGGCTCAAGATACGACCCGATGAACTTTTAAACTTAAAACTTATGGTTAATGATTAAACTTATGTTAAAATTAATGGATTTCATTATTAATTAATTACTTATGATAAAAGAAGTAATTATTATTATTTAAAACTTATGATATAAATATTTATTATATCATTTAATTATTAATTATGATTTAATTAACATTTTAATTAAACTTATGATTAATAATACTTTTATTATTAAAGGAAAATACTTATGATAAGTATTAAATTTGTTTTTGAGAAATTATTAAAAGACTTATAATAAAGATTAAATAATTATTTAATTATTATAAGACTTAATTATTATTTAATTATGATTTAATTATTAAATACTTATGATTTAATAATTTTAATTAGAAACTTATGATATGATTAATAATTCATTATTAATTAAAAATACTTATGATATAATTTAAAAATTATTATTATTAATAATACTTATATTATGATTAGTATTTAATTAATTTATTTAAATACTTATGTCGTACTAATTATAACATTTCAACTTATATTAACTTTAATAATTCATTTTATTTAATTAAACTTATGTTAACACATTATTATACACTTTTGACTTTAAATAACATTATAACCTATGTTATTATTATAACTTACACTTTTAAAATTAATGTTGACTATGTTTGACCAAGGTTGACTTTTGAGTTGACTTTCGGTTGACTTTGACTTTCAGTTGACTTCTGTTGACTTTCTAAATAAGGAAACTTTCCTAACTTCAAAACTTTCTAAAAATAGAACTTTCTAAATTTGGAAACTTTCCAAAAATAGAAACTTTCCAAAAATAGAAACTTTCCAAAAATAGAAACTTTCTAAAAATAGAAAGCGTGTGTCCTTATGCTGTTCCAATTAAACCGATGCTTGCTGAGTAATGTTCTATGTCTACTTGCAACATGTACAATAGCTATCATACTAAGACTTGACCTAAGTTAGTTATTTATTTCGACCTGCTTTATTTATAGGTCGGCGTTGTGATCTTTCTTGATCACTTTACTTTACTTGCTGTTCGCTTGTTTGTGAGATTTCTTCAGTTGCTATTTAAGGTAAGTTATAGTCCCGTTTTTACATACTTTTCAAAGTATACTTTTTGGGATGTGATTACATGCATATTTTTATTTACGGTTAGACACAAGTAACAGTTAAATTTAATTATTCATTGTGAGTTGGACAAAAATATTCCCTAGTCTGGTAACTGTAATCATTGGTTTCTACCAGTGAACGTGAATCCTACGGATAGATCTATCGGGTTTGACAACCCCATTTCGAGCTAGTCGCGCTAGCAATTTATAATCGGGATGTTTAGTACTTCGTAATTTGTTGTAGATACACTGTCCAAGTGTATATTTTTATTGTGTTTGGTAAGGGTAAATAAAGGGTTAAGTGGTTACCAGGTGGCTCATTGATAATGGAATAATGTTTAATGTTTTCTAACATATTTTTTAAATCTTGTGGTCTAAAGTTTACTTGTTTATTTAAACCTATAATTCACTCAACCTTTGTGTTGACAGTTTACTTGCATGTTTTCACAGGTACTTGAGTTATTTGATGCTTCCGCTGTCGTTAGAAGAGTCTGCATGCATTTGGGCAGATTTTATGAAACTATTAATGAAACTTAAGTTTGCATTCTATTTTGAATAATTTAAATTGTGGGTTTGTTGGCAATGTTTTGTGTCAACTTTTGGTTCATTACTATGGTTGGTTGATTTAAACTACTTAATTGGGTTTGTTTCCTTTTTGGGCAACATTTTGAAATAAAAGAATGCAACTTTGTTTATTTAATTCATTTAAGTCCGATCAAGCTGTGGGACCAACTGACGGATCCGTTAAGTGTTTTGACGGGGTCGTCACAATATTCTCTAAAGATTTCATCGGATACTGAATTATCTGGATTCTTTGAATATAGGGTTTGGTCCTTGTATTTGTCCTCGGTCTCCTTCATGGTTTGCTCAATCCGTTTTTCAGTACCAAATCTGAGCCTTTTCAACACACCTTTCTTTATTATCAAGCGTTTGGCCATTGATATCGCGTATTTCATATGCATTTTCCTTAGCGATATCGGGTACATTTTGGTCCTTTTGGATACGATTTAGAGTTATTTTGGTTAAAGTTGTGAAAGTTTGAGTTCCAAGACCAAGAAGGTTAAATTTGATGTTATTTGATGGTTTTGGATGTCTTTCGATGTTTACGAGTGAAAAGGTTTGATTCGGTTCGAGTTTTGGTGTTAATATGATGTTTTTAAGCTCGTTTCAGCAATATTATAATGGAGCGCCGCTCCAAAATAGGGCGCGCCGCTCCAATTAACTAGAAAAGCATGTCGAGCATATCAGAAGGTCAAAGATTCAGTTTACAGTGAAATGGCGCGCCGCGCGGGGTCCTTGGCGCGCCGCGCGAGTTGAGGCCCGGGTCCAGATTTTTCCCATATTTAAAGGCCGAAAAATACCCTAATTAAGATAATCGTATCCTGACGAATTCCAGCCACTTTTTGACGAACTTAGGTGATTTTTGGAGATCTTCAAGGTCATTCTAAGGTACTAACCATTCCGGGAACAAGTCTCGATTCGTGTATCGTTCAGATTTCAATCTTTGATTAGGTTTATTCTTTTGTTATCAACGATGAATTTCTCTATGTTTTTGATTGTTATTTTGATTTCAGCCATGATTGTAGGCTAAACTCTTAATGTTTGTCTAGATTGAATATTTGCAAGTGTTTGGATGTTACTTTGAGGTTTTATTAATTGATGCATGATAATTATGAGTTTTGATTCAGAACCATTCTTGTGGGTGTTGATTATTGTTACTAGGTTGATTAGTGAATCTTGTTTGAACAAAGGGAACCCTGTTTCAATTTAGTGATCTAATTCCCAATTGATTTGTCTTAACCGATTGGGTGCTTACTGGACCAAGGGGGTAAACCGGGTAACGTAATTGAACAAAATAGGGGTGAATTGTGTGGAGCGAACGCGTAACCAATTGAATCTTCATCTTATAATTAGCTAGTTACTAAGTCACAAACGAAAGATAGTTTTTTGGTGAAAGGGAACCCTAAGCCAATAAGTCCTAGTTTGATGTGTTTGCTAAAAGAGAACTCTGGGTAAACCGACTCTGTAATTGCGTGCATTGATTAATAGAACTAGTGCTTAATAACAAATCATCCAACACTGCGAATAGGATATCTAGGCGAACATTCTTTTATCCATTGAATTCAAATATCTTTATTTTTCTGTCGAGTCTGTATTTCTTTTATCTAAACTTAAAAATCCAAAAATATTGTCTTTTACTTTTAAAGCTATCTTGATTTGGCTAATCGTTAAATAGCCGCAAAACAAACTATCTCGTAATTTCAATTTTCATAGTTTAACTTAGTTTACTTTTATTAGTTTCAAACTTAATTCTCACGTTAATACTGTCCTTGGAACGATACTTGGAATTACCATTTTTATACTATTACACGATCGGGTACACTGCCCGTAAGTGTGTAGTAATCTTTAACCAGGCATATTTCCAGAGATAATTTATATACTAGATTTTACACATCAAGTTTTTGGCGCCGCTGCCGGGGACAGTTGTGTTGAAAATTAAGTTTGATAATTAAGTTTGTTCTTAGTTAATTTTAACTGTTTAGTTTAATTTAATTCTAATTGAGTCGGTGCGTTTAATCGGTTTGTTAGTTGTGTTCTTGCAGTTACAGGTAGTGCATGCAACATACGCGTTCTTCAGATTCTCCAATTGTTAAACCATTTGACGAGCCTGAAAGAGAGTTGTTTAAAGCTTTAAGTCAGAAGCAAAAGGTAACAGTGGATTCATCAGTTTTATCGGGTGATACTTACGTTAATTTGGGTAGTACTTCTGAGACTGTGGTGCCCGAGACACCACCTGAAATTTTTAACGAAGAAGACTCTTACGCTTCGTCTGATACTACAGAAACTGAAGAAATGGCCAAAGGAGAAGCACCCCGTCCTCAGACTATGGCAGAAAAGTTGAAGGCCACCCGAGGAGGCCAAGGCAATTCGATTACTCAGCCGAATATTACTCAGCCTTTTCAAATTACAGGGCCGATCCTGAATTTGATTTCTTCTGATTGCCGATTCTATGGCAAAGATACCGAGGATGCTAACGAGCATCTTCGTAATTTTAATGATGTTTGTAACTTGTTTAAGCTACATGAGGTTGCCGACACTTCAATTAAGACAAGACTTTTCCCTTGGACTCTTAAGGGAGAAGCTAAGAGATGGTTAGATAAGCAACCTGAGGGTACGATTAGATCTTGGGAGACTTTGGAGGATAAGTTTTTGTCGAAGTTTTTCCCTGCATCTCGAGCTGCTCGACTTCAAGCAGATATTTCTCAATTTAGACAAAAGAGCAGTGAGACATTGTTTGATGCTTGGGACCGTTTTGCTACTTTGTTACGCTCGTGCCCGCAACACGGGTTGAATGATTTACAGAAGGTTCAGATTTTCTACAAAGGTTGTGATATTCCTACGCGTCAGAGTATTGATCAAGCTGCATGTGGTACGTTAATGGATAAGACTGAAGAAGAGGCGTTAGAGATCATTGAAAAGCAAGCTGCTTATTCTCATGAGTGGCATCAGGATCATGAGTCTTTCCATTCTGCTTCAGTTAAGAGAACAGAGACTACAGGTTCAGGTGCTTATGATGATTTTGGGTCTTTCAGTGCTAAGTTGGATTCGTTTGGTAGGAATTTGGAGAAGATGAACAAGGATATTCATGGTATGAAGGTTGGTTGTGAATACTGTGGAGGTTTGCATCTGGGCAAAGATTGTGATGCGGGTTTGACTATGAATCAGAAAGAAGAGGTCAACTATATTAGTCAGCAGAATAACAATCAGTTTCAGGGACGTGCTCAGTTTAATAGGAATTTCAATAATCCTTATAATCCGCAAGGTAATCAGGGTTCGAGGTTCCAACCGGGTTTTAGTGGAGGTTTTCAGCAGCAAGCTCCCGGTTATTTTCAGAAACCACAGGTCGAAGAGAAAAAGTCCAACCTTGAGGCTATGATCGAGAAGTTAGTGATATCTCAGACTCAACTTGTCACTACCGTTACTCAGAATAATGAAAAGAATGACCAAATGTTTCGAAATCAACAAGCAGCTATTCATAATCTTGAACAACAGATTGGTCAACTTGCTAATAAGAATAGTGAGAGAAAACCGGGGGAGTTACCGAGCAAGACGGATACTAACCCGAAAAATGGGCATGTTAATGCTATCACCACCCGAAGTGGTTTAGCGTATCATCCACCGAGGAAGCCCGACGAGTATGATTTGAGGGTACCGTTAGTTAATGATAGTGAGCCGGTTGTTGAAAGTGAACCGGAAAAGGAAAAGGAGCCGGAACAGGTGGCTGAAAAAGTTGTTAAGGAACCGGTTACTGTTGCTGCTAAACCGGTAGTTAGAGAGTATCAACCACCGCTCCCATTCCCGAGGAAACAGCGATTGGAGAAGCTAGAGGCCGAAAAGTCCAAGTTCATGGACTTGATTAAAAAAGTTAACATAAATATGCCTTTTATTGATGTTATTGCAGGTATGCCTAAGTATGCGAGGTTTCTCAAAGATTTGGTGACTAACAGGCAGAAGCTGAAGAACGTGTCTTCAGTCAGGTTGAATGCCGCATGCTCAGCGGTTGTTGCAAACAAGCTTCCCGAGAAGCTTGAGGATCCTGGAAGTTTTACCATTCCTTGTTTACTTGGTAATCTAGACTGTATGAGGGCTTTGGCGGATTTGGGGGCTAGCATTAATTTAATGCCTTATTCTATTTACCTTAAGCTAGACCCCGGGGAGTTAAAACCCACGCGTATGGCTGTTCAACTAGCCGACCGCTCTATTAAATTCCCTCGTGGAATCATAGAGAATATGCTAGTTAAGACCGGGACGTTAGTTTTTCCGGCGGATTTCGTGGTTCTAGATATGGAGGTGGATGAAAGGATTCCACTTATTTTGGGTCGGCCGTTTTTGAATACTGCTAGGTGTATGATTGATGTTTATGGCCAAAAGTTGACCCTTAGGATAGATGATTTGAGTGCAACATTCTCAATCGACCATGCTTTAAAATACCCTGGCTACACTGATGATACATGTTATTTTCTTAACACTGTGAATGTCCAGTCTGAGTTTTTGCAGGAATTCCCAGAGTTACAGGGTTCAGGAGAATGTTCATTGGTTGAGATTGATGAAGAGTTGCAGGTTGAGGAGGTGGATCTTTTAACCACCTTGATGGAAAACGGCTATGAGCCGACTGAAGAGGAGTTCAAAGAACTTGAACGTGATTCAAATTACCGGAGCAAGTCTTCAATTGAAGAACCTCCCGAGCTTGAATTGAAGCCACTTCCAGATCATTTGGAATACGCTTACTTGCATGAGGAATCTAAGCTTCCGGTAATTATTTCTTCTTCTCTTTCAGCAGGTCAGAAAAATGAGCTTATTACCATGCTAAAGGCCCATAAACCGGCCATTGCATGGAAGATTCACGACATTAAGGGTATTAGTCCCTCCTATTGCACCCACAAAATTTTAATGGAGGATAACTCCAAACCTGTGGTGCAACGCCAAAGGAGGTTGAATCCGCACATGCAAGATGTCGTGAAGAAAGAGATCATAAAGCTCCTTGATGCAGGTCTGATTTACCCGATTTCTGACAGTCCATGGATTAGCCCGGTACACTGTGTACCTAAGAAAGGTGGTATGACTGTTACCACCAATGATAAAAATGAGTTAATTTCCACCCGGACTGTCACGGGGTGGCGTGTTTGTATCGACTACCGTAAGTTGAACGACGCCACACGTAAAGACCACTTCCCGCTACCTTTCATGGATCAAATGCTAGAGAGGTTGGCGGGAAACAGTTTCTATTGCTTTCTCGATGGTTTCTCGGGCTATTTTCAAATTCCTATCTCGCCCGAGGACCAAGAGAAGACTACTTTCACGTGCCCGTATGGCACGTTTTCTTATCGACGCATGCCCTTTGGCCTTTGCAATGCTCCGGCCACTTTTCAAAGGTGCATGATGGCCATATTCCATGACATGATCGAAGATTGCATGGAGGTGTTCATGGATGACTTCTCGGTTTTCGGTGACACTTTCGATTCATGCCTTCTTAATTTAGAACGGATGTTGGTCAGGTGCGAAAAATCTAATCTTGTGCTCAACTGGGAGAAGTGCCATTTCATGGTTCAAGGGGGCATCGTTCTCGGGCACAAGATTTCTAAAAACGGTATAGAGGTGGATCCCGCAAAGGTTACCACTATTAAGAACCTTCCACCACCTACCGATGTTAAGGGTGTTAGGAGTTTTCTCGGGCACGCCGGTTTTTACCGACGATTCATTAAAGACTTCTCTAAGATTGCAAACCCGATGAATAAACTCCTTGAAAAGGACACCCCGTGGAACTTCTCCGACGAATGCCAAAAGGCATTCGAGCTTTTGAAGGAGAAACTCATCAATGCGCCAATCATAATTGCTCCGAATTGGTCCTTACCGTTCGAGCTTATGTGCGATGCATCTGATTTCGCTGTTGGCTCAGTTTTGGGTCAAAGGGTCGAGAAGCATTTCCGACCCATCTATTATGCAAGCAAGACCTTGCAAGGAGCACAATTAAATTATACTACCACTGAAAAAGAGCTCCTTGCGGTGGTCTTCTCATTCGATAAGTTCCGGTCCTACTTAGTCTTATCTAAGACTATTGTCTTTACGGACCATTCTGCTCTAAAGTACCTATTTGCTAAACCGGATGCAAAACCACGACTTCTTAGATGGATCTTGCTTTTGCAAGAATTTGATGTGGAGATCCGGGATAAAAAGGGTGCTGAAAACTTGGCGGCCGATCACCTTTCCCGTCTCGAGAACCCCTCCCGTGAGGTTCTCGATGAGACTACCATTCGTGATGATTTTCCCGACGAATATCTCATGAAGGTAGATAAGGTTGATGAGCCGTGGTATGTGGACATTGCTAATTATCTAGTTGGGAAATTCTTAGAAAAAGGGTGGTCACATCAAAAGAGGAAGAAATTCTTCAGTGACCTTAAGTACTATTTCTGGGAGGATCCCTATCTTTTTCGTTGTTGTCCCGATGGAGTTATCCGCCGGTGCGTTTCCGGTGATGAGTGTATGCGTATTTTGACCGAGTGCCATAGTGGGCCTACCGGTGGGCATTTTGGACCCCAAATTACGGGGCGTAAAGTCTATGATGCCGGCTTTTATTGGCCGACAATCTTCAAAGATGCCCACTTGGTTTGTAAGTCTTGTGATTCATGCCAAAGGGCCGGTAAAGTCACCAAACGTGACGAGATGCCTCAACAAAGCATCCAAGTTTGCGAAGTATTTGACGTTTGGGGAATTGACTTTATGGGGCCATTTCCGAAATCTCAGAATTATAGTTACATACTCGTTGCCATTGACTACGTGTCTAAATGGGCTGAAGCGCAAGCTTTACCCACAAATGATGCACGAGTTGTGATTTCGTTCCTTAAGCGTTTATTCTCTCGATTTGGAACTCCTAAAGCTTTAATTAGCGATAGGGGTACTCATTTTTGTAACGCTCAAATGGAGAAGGTATTGAAGCGATATGGAGTTCTCCATAAAGTCTCTACTTCATACCATCCCCAAACGAGCGGACAAGTTGAGAATACCAATCGAGCTCTTAAAAGTATTCTTGAGAAAACTGTGGGTTCGAATCCGAAGGAGTGGGCAAATAAGCTCGATGAAGCTTTGTGGGCGTTTAGAACCGCCTTCAAAACGCCAATTGGTACCACTCCTTATCGGTTGGTTTATGGGAAAGCGTGCTATCTCCCGTTGGAGATTGAGCACAAGGCTATGTGGGCACTTAAAAAGTGCAATTTAGATTTGAAGGAAGCCGGACGCCTAAGGGCGGGGCAATTGAACGAGCTTGGTGAGTTACGCCTTGATGCGTACGAGAATTCATTGATTTATAAAGAAAAGACCAAGCAATGGCATGATAGGAAGTTAAAGGGTCCAAAGGAGTTTAACGAAGGCGACCGAGTGCTTTTGTTTAACTCTAGATTAAAGCTTTTACCGGGAAAACTCAAGTCCCGGTGGACGGGACCATTTGAGGTTGTTAAGGTGTTCCCATACGGTACGATCGAGTTAAAAAATGCGAATGGTATTACCTTTAAGGTTAACGGACATCGTGTGAAGAAGTATGTTGATGGTCCGTTAGTGATTGATGACGAGGTTCACGTTGAACCCGATCCCAACGCCACTTGAAGTTGGGGACGAGTCGTGTGAACGACTCGTTAAATAAGGTTCACATTGTTGTAGAGTTTGTATATTTTTGTGCTTGTTTGATAATATGTGCAACATGATCATGATTGGATTGTTATTGGGTTTGTTTGGTAGTTTGATGGTGAGAAAATTGGGTTTAGAGACTTGTAAAAACGAATTTTTGATGTTTCTGGAGGTGGAGCGCCGCTCCATTTGTGGGCGCGCCGCGCCACTGTGTAGTATCTGATGCATCAGTTTTTGAAAACGCTCGACATCGTTTTTCAGTTATTCGGAGCGCCGCGCGAGCTTTCGGCGCGCCGCGCGGTTTTGTTGCGCGCCGCGCGACTTATTGGAGCGCCGCGCCACCTGGGTCGGGTAGACTGTTTTGGGCTTTTAATTCAAATTACACCCGAATTTTCCCATCCACATAACTTAAAATCGGGAACCAGATGTCTTTTATGCTTTATTACTTCACTTATTTTCATTCACACACATCTTTAACACCTACAAATCCTTTGATCTTACAAAACCCTAAATCTTAAAGTTTAATTTCTTGTTTCAAGTAACCTTAATCTTTCAAGAATGGCACCCAAGAAGGTCCGAATTTGTTCCTTTCTCTACTAATTTCATCTTATTATATGTAATTGCTTGTTTAATTTCTAATTATCATGATGAATTAGTCTGGGGTTGCTTTAATTTGGGTTATATGATTCAATTAGTCATGGGTTTTTGTTAGATAATGTTTATATGCTTTGATTTTATGCTAAAGTTGGTGTTTTTGGAAGTTTAACATGAACCTAGGGTTTGTAGGGTTAAGAGCCCGAATGTGGTAAATAAAAAGGGGATAATTGTTTGAAGGTGTGTTGGTATTTGAATTGTTCATGTGTTTTTGAACTAGTGTGGGGTAGTGTCCATATGGGCGGGTCAATTGTTTTGATTGACTTAAGCTACATTGTTCCAATTATGTGATATGCCATGCTAGTGATGATTAAGCATATGATTTTGAATTGAGATGAAGCTTTCGTTTAATGGTTGTTGAAATTGATAAAAGTTGCTAACATGATGAAGTTGATTGGATTTTTGGAATTTAAAAGAGTTATAAGTAATCATGTTGGTCATGTTTTGGTTATGTTGTTTGATGAATAAGGTTATGAGTTATTTGTTTTGATGGATAATGTGATTGGGTTGAGAGTGTGTTTTTGAAAAGTTTTCACAAGAGTTGTTTTGTTTAGTTGGTAATTGTTTTTGAAAGTGAATTAACATGAAATAAGGATTGATTGTAAAGGTGTTTGGTGCTTATTATGATAACTAACACTAACTTTTGAGTTTTGTGTTTGTTTTCTTACTTGTTTCATGAATGTAGAGAACAAGAGGTAACCAACCACAGCAACCACCGAACAACCCTGAATTGTGGTTGACCCAAGTTGGTAATATTGAGGGTTTGGAACAAAGGTTTAACATCAATCTTGCTCGTCCGATTGAGCAAACTTACTACTTGGATTGGACGCAACTTCGAAATGAAAGTGTTCATGCTTATCGAGAATTGCGTGTTTACTTATGGGTTACTTATAGCGGTAATGAGTTGAGACCGTATGAGCGTTTGTTTGAGATTAACGAAGATGTTTATGAGCAATTGACTGTTGAGTTCTTTTCGACCGTAAGTTGTCGGCCCCGAGTTGCTCCTCGTGATTCGGACTTTTTGACATTTAGGCTTGGCGGGGCGGACAGTCGAATGAGTAAGGTTGAGTTAGCTCTGGCGTTGGGTTTGTACCCCGAGTTAAATGATGATATAGATTTACAGTACCATTTGTTGGGGTGCCGGGTTTTCGGTGACGGCGAGTTTAGTGAAAGTGAGTATTGGCCAACGATTATTAATCCGGGGGTTAGGGCGTTCAGTTCTAGTAGAAGCATTCAGTCTAATCTTCGACGTCCGGTGGACCGTATTCTTTTTAAAATGATTGCTACTATGTTCATGGCCCGGAGAAATGCAAACAAAATTAAACGAAAGGATCTTTGGATCCTCCAGCAGATAAAAGCGAGAGAGGCAATTGATGTGCCGACTATGTTGGGGTCCTGGTTTCAGGAAATCGGTGAAGATAATCGTCCCGAGCGCCCGTTGTTAGGGGGCCATTTTGTGACACGTATAGCTGAGGCATTTTCTGTGCCTATTGATAGGTGTACTATCGCGGGGGTCGAAGCAATGGTAACAAACATTTTGTTTTTCGCTAAAGCCGATTTTATTAGGCGAGGACCGAACGGTTGGGTTTTGGTAGAGGATGAAGAACAACCACAGGGTCAAGGTCAATAGCAACAGCAACAGCGAGGTCAAGGTAGAGGACGTGGTATTGGGTCCACGTATGAAGCAGGGAGTTCTAGTGGTAATGTTCGGGGAGTATGGACTCCCGATGAGGAAGCTTTTAATGGGTTGGTGAATAGTGTTGACGGGCTGCATCTTGAGTTCCAAGATAGTCGTACATTTTATAATGATCAGGTTGCGCATAATCAGCGTATGTATGACGAACAGCGCCGTCATAATCAGGAGTTGATGACGTGGCATCAGGGTAACTATGGGTCGCTTAACACGAGTTTGGGTCAGGTTCGGACAGAGGTTGGTAATTTGGGCGACCGTGTTGACAGGATAGAGTATGATGTTCGAGGGATTTGGGCCCACAATCAGTGGGAAATTCATCAGAGGCAGCTCCAACGGCAGATGCGTCGTGTGCCGGATGCGTACATTCCTACGCAAACCACTATTCCGGACTACACCGCCGTGACGCCTCCGAGACCGGATCCGTCTTATGACCCGTATCAAGCGTGCCAAGATACTTATGGCGTGACTTGGGACCCGTTGAGAGATTTTTGGCCGGGAAGCGATTGATGTGTTGCACGTATTCTTGTTGTATTTGTTTAGACACTTTCCATTTCGATTTGGTTGTACTTGATATTTTTATTTTTCGTATGATGTATTTGAGACCTTATTAGGGGCAAGGCGTTTCGGTACCGGGTGGTACCACCTTGTTCCCATTTATGTATTTGGTGTGTTTTGCTTTTTCTTAGGTGTGTTGGTGAAACGGTTTTTCAAGTCTGGCATTAAGTTCAGCAAAACTACTTGAGTGATGATATTTGTGTGAGAATCGGGAATGGACGATGTTCTTATGCTGGCAGTCAGTTCAGCGCCATCTGTCACTGTCATTCCACGATCTGTGGTTAAGCTCGATAAGTTTTTATTTTTCTTACCCTTTTGATTTTAATCCATTTTTGATCTCAAATAATGGGGACATTACTTGATCTCAAGTGTGGGGTGGGGGATGTAAAATCTCTCGGGTTGGTTATTAATAGAATCATCATTATTTTGGTTTTGACATTTAAAAGACTTAACGTTTCACGGGGTTTTGGTCGTAAAAAAAATTTTGAAAAATTTAGGGGAAAATATAAAAAATGAAAAAATTAGTTAGTTAAAAAGAAAAAAAAAATATATAAAAGTAGTTAAAAATTCGACCAAAACCCTTGTTTAAGTATGGCTTGGTATTTATATTTCATGATGTTTAAAGAAGCCAAAGTTGTTCCACATGTTCATTACCATTGAACATGAAATCCTACTAGTTCGGGGAACTAAATAGTAGGTCACCTGTACCAAAACGGGTGTAAACCGTGAGAGAGCGGTGATTGCATAGCGTGATTGTGACCGAATCACGTGCCAGATCAAAAACTTTTGGTTACTTGGTATAGCATACTTCCGAAACTATATCATTTTATTATTGCATCATTTAAAGATGTGATACTGTGGGAAGAGGAGCCTTGAGCTTCACCAGTGCTGTCCTTTTCAGGAGCAATAGCTACGTGCTTGTGTTTGCTTAGACAACACAACCCATAGCCAAAAGCTATGGAACCCGAAGGTTTTCGGGATTTTTCAAAACCGGTGTCAATTGAAACAGATTGGCACTTCCGAGTGATTCAGATCCACTCATTTAAGGAAGTAAAGTCTTCCGACCGTCCTACTTGGTACGTATGCCTCTTAAGCGTGCCATTTCATTACCCATCATTTCACGATGAGGTACTGTTAGAGGAGAAAGTCTTGAACTTTCAAAACACGTTCATTATTTTGAATGTGAAATCCTACATGAACATTCAGTTCATACGTAGGTCACTTGTACAAAAACGGGTGTCAACCGTATGAACGGTGATTGGGTCATGTGGTCGAAGCCGGGCCATACGCTAGATCGAAAACTTTATAGGGCGGTCTTCATTGTTTCTCCTAACAAGGACAATGTATGCGCTCGATCACCTTTTATGACCATACAGGATGAATCCACTCCATCCTAAAGGGAGTCAAGTCTCCCGAACGACACACTTGCTGATTCATTTCAGAAGTTGTAGTCCAGACCAGTTGTAGGGTGACGAAAAGTCTTGAAAAGTCATTGCTAAAATCGACTGGAAATCTACCAGGCCTCAACATCAAACAGGGAAACTGGTAGTCGAAGCTTATCTCAATGAGGGAGATTGGCTAGCCGAATGGGAAGCGCACCATGATACACAAAATGTCAGTGATTGATCAGATTCCCAGTGGATAACCTCCGGAAAGGTAAGATATCAGCTTTTAAGCCTGATGAACCTCAATCTTTATGGTTGACTTAACGGATTAGACGGTTACCTCATAACCATCGATGATATCCGGACGTAATGTGTATCCTCCTAAGCACATTATTTTCTACCGATATCTTGCGATGTTAGGTACTGTGGGAGGCTTGGCTTGACCAATTGCGGGGTAGCCCGTACGTTCTCTTGGCACACATGTTCGATTGTTACATCTTTGGTGCTTTGTTCCCACTTGATTCCCGATGCTATTGAAGACTTATGTTATGACTCGAGATTCTCTACTTCATCATTATGGTACGTTATCGAGATTATTTTTGGTTTCTATATCCGTTACATATTGTTTGCGGTTTGGGAAGTTACAAGGGGGAATGCAAGTGGGAACCATGGTTGTTATATACTCCAAATCGTACCCACGCCAGTTGCTTGTTTGGTTCTTGTTCGTTTGGTTCTACATATTTGCTTGAAGACGTTATTCTATTGTAGAAGATTATTATCGAGTTTCATTGCTTGAGGACAAGCAAAACTCTAGTGTGGGGTTGTTTGATATCGCGTATTTCATATGCATTTTCCTTAGCGATATCGGGTACATTTTGGTCCTTTTGGATACGATTTAGAGTTATTTTGGTTAAAGTTGTGAAAGTTTGAGTTCCAAGACCAAGAAGGTTAAATTTGATGTTATTTGATGGTTTTGGATGTCTTTCGATGTTTACGAGTGAAAAGGTTTGATTCGGTTCGAGTTTTGGTGTTAATATGATGTTTTTAAGCTCGTTTCAGCAATATTATAATGGAGCGCCGCTCCAAAATAGGGCGCGCCGCGCCAATTAACTAGAAAAGCATGTCGAGCATATCAGAAGGTCAAAGATTCAGTTTACAGTGAAATGGCGCGCCGCGCGGGGTCCTTGGCGCGCCGCGCGAGTTGAGGCCCGGGTCCAGATTTTTCCCATATTTAAAGGCCGAAAAATACCCTAATTAAGATAATCGTATCCTGACGAATTCCAGCCACTTTTTGACGAACTTAGGTGATTTTTGGAGATCTTCAAGGTCATTCTAAGGTACTAACCATTCCGGGAACAAGTCTCGATTCGTGTATCGTTCAGATTTCAATCTTTGATTAGGTTTATTCTTTTGTTATCAACGATGAATTTCTCTATGTTTTTGATTGTTATTTTGATTTCAGCCATGATTGTAGGCTAAACTCTTAATGTTTGTCTAGATTGAATATTTGCAAGTGTTTGGATGTTACTTTGAGATTTTATTAATTGATGCATGATAATTATGAGTTTTGATTAAGAACCATTCTTGTGGGTGTTGATTATTGTTACTAGGTTGATTAGTGAATCTTGTTTGAACAAAGGGAACCCTGTTTCAATTTAGTGATCTAATTCCCAATTGATTTGTCTTAACCGATTGGGTGCTTACTGGACCAAGGGGGTAAACCGGGTAACGTAATTGAACAAAATAGGGGTGAATTGTGTGGAGCGAACGCGTAACCAATTGAATCTTCATCTTATAATTAGCTAGTTACTAAGTCACAAACGAAAGATAGTTTTTTGGTGAAAGGGAACCCTAAGCCAATAAGTCCTAGTTTGATGTGTTTGCTAAAAGAGAACTCTGGGTAAACCGACTCTGTAATTGCGTGCATTGATTAATAGAACTAGTGCTTAATAACAAATCATCCAACACTGCGAATAGGATATCTAGGCGAACATTCTTTTATCCATTGAATTCAAATATCTTTATTTTTCTGTCGAGTCTGTATTTCTTTTATCTAAACTTAAAAATCCAAAAATATTGTCTTTTACTTTTAAAGCTATCTTGATTTGGCTAATCGTTAAATAGCCGCAAAACAAACTATCTCGTAATTTCAATTTTCATAGTTTAACTTAGTTTACTTTTATTAGTTTCAAACTTAATTCTCACGTTAATACTGTCCTTGGAACGATACTTGGAATTACCATTTTTATACTATTACACGATCGGGTACACTGCCCGTAAGTGTGTAGTAATCTTTAACCAGGCATATTTCCAGAGATAATTTATATACTAGATTTTACACATCAGCCATTAAGACCATCAACAGTTTTGCTTCTTCATCAGCATCTAAAGTTATCATAACTTAATCATTGGTTATCAATCCGAGATGTTTCAAGAATTTCGAAGGATTTGAATGGAGATGGTAATCGTCAAGATATAAAGGATGGTTTAAGATAGAATCAAGTGGCAAACTTGAGAAATTATTTAACTGTAGTAGGTTTAACTTATTAACGATATTTTAAGTCAAAATGTGTTGTAATTAATATTTCCTACTCTTTTAATACCTTTTAATTGTTCAAGGTTAGTAGTCCAATGTTAGTAGTCCAATAGTCCCATGGTCCAATAGTCCATAATGAAGATTATATTATATTGTCTCGGGATTAGCCAAGACTAGTATATTATGACAGTATTCAAATGATGATAAATAAAGTGCGTAAAATAAATAATAGTAATTAAATGACGATAAATAAAATTGCAAGTATTAAAATTACAATAATTAAAATTGTGATAAATAAATTGCGATAAATAAATTGCGTTAATTAAAATTGCGATAAATAAATTGCGATAATTAAAATTGCGATAAATAAATTGTGATAATTAAAGTGACAATAAATAAAATGTAATAAGGAAATAGTCATAACGGTTATAGGAACAGTTAGCTAGGAACAGTTAGTATAGATTTATAATTTTTACGTACTTAATTAATTGGTTACTAATCATTTTTATTTTGTCCATTATTCTCTTCACTATGCCACTTGTCAAATTTTGACTTGGATTCTGATCGGTCAAAATCCAGATATGAAATTTGAATGAAAATGGTTGTTCTTTGGTGAACGGATACGTATATATGTGAATTTGAGCAGTATTGTTAATGACTGATGAATCTGAATTGAAGAATGTACAGTGGATCATGTTAATGTGAGATCTAAATATTTCTTAAGGTATTACCTACCCGTTAAAATATTTTCACGATTAAGAGTTTGTACAAGAGAATTTTTGATTACAATCTTTGTGAAAATATACTTACATATATATTTTCTTCAGATGTAATCATGGATTTAATGAGTTAATATGATATTAAACTCATATGATTTATGGTTAGAACTAGAGTACATAATCTCTAAAACATTAGAGATTACATAATCGTCATGTCGAATGAAGATAAATGAGGTAGAACGATACGTAGAACGAAGATAATCGATGTAGAACGATATGTAGAACGAAGATCATACTCGAAGTACAGATGGTGATATTGAGGTGTGTGGTGTTGAGGCTTGTGTTGTTGGTGGTACTGGTGCCGATGTTGATGGTACTGTTGGTGTCGGTGATGCTTGCAAATTGTGCATCATATTCTCCAAAGCTATTATTCGGGCGCGAAACTCGTTGACTTCTTCTATTACTCCGAGATGATTGGCGGTTTGAACAAGCGGATGAATAAGGTTTAGAATTGTAGATAATATATAATCGTTGCGAGTTATCCGGGAAAATGAGGGTGAAAATGGTGTTTCGGATTTGTTCGCCGGTGAGTGCTTCAGGTTTTTCACCAAGAGGTGAATTCGGTTGATGGAAGGAATCGCCTTCTTTGCGTCTCCATTGATTAAGCCGACTACGAACCCATTCCCAATTCATCTAGAATAGATGATGGCTAATTGGTTGATCCATTCCAGTCACACTGATTTCGGGGCTCGAGTGAAACTCCATATCGGAATAGCTCTCGGAATCTGAGGAACTTGAACTAGTAGCGAGTTTCATCTTACACGGTCAGATAAAGTATTTTTGATAGGAAATAGATTTTAGGATTTAGTTTGGTATGCTTCAATGCATAATTTACATATGTATATACAATACCAAAATCCCATAAGTCACGGAGGAATCTTCAGAAACTGTTAGACAAAGTTTATAGTAACAGATATGCTAAGATATGAATTTATCTATACACTATCTACGCAATAAGTGCAGGAAGACGTGTCTAGACTTAGGAATGATAAGCAGGAATTTTTCTACTAAGAATGATAAGCAAAACTTATAATATGCAGCTAAGGTCGAAGTCGAGACTTGCTAATGCATTCTAACGACTATCAATCAGACTCACTAATGCAAGACCTGGTTCTCTAAGACTACCGCTCTGATACCACATGTCATACCCCGTCCTAATCCTCCTAGACGAAGTCATCAACATTTGGTCCCATTGCGAGGTGATGTCCTAAAAATGCCATGAACGACTCCATGTAATATCTTTAAAATGAGCAAATGTACAACGAAAGATTTCTTTCATACATGAGAATAAACATGCTTTAAAGTGTCAACCAAAAGGTTGGTGAGTTCATAGGTTTATCATTATAAATCATTCCATAATTTTAATAGACCACAAGATTTCATTTTTCATAATCAATTTGTGCAGTTCTGCTCACTGCTATAAAATCATTCATATGGATTGTGTAACATCCCGCCTTTTTCCGTTAAATTATTTTAACGCCCGTCTTTTTTTTTTAGATAATATCTTCCGTTATCTAAATTCGTACCTTTCGTTGACTAACGTTCTAAATATTTCCGTTATTTGGTTATAATATCTCCCGGTTACTCTAGCGTTTTTAAAATATTTGTTCGGTTAATTCACGCACTCGCTTTCAAATTCGAGGGACCAAAGTTGCCAAGGGGCTAAACTAGTTGACTAGGTCAACTAGTCAACTCCATCTCATCCATTCATTCATACTTCCACCTCCCTCCTTCTTTTTCCTCTCTAGCTCAAGAACCCATTTTTAACATCTTCAAATAATCATCATCTAAATCAATTCAAGCAAGCAAACATCAAAACAAATTACATATATGTGATCCTCTCATCATCCTCTACATTTTGGTACCAATTTCATCTCGTTTTGGTAACATTTTTAAAACTCTAGATTTCTCTAATTCGTGTTTTTGACTTGAAATGGTGTTAGTTAGTGTCTATGGCTTGTGTCTAGCATGAATATATGATTTAATTGCTCGATCTTGTTGTTTTGCATAAACTAGCATGAACTTAAAATGGGTTTGTTTAATCTTGAATTTTGGATGATTAAATGTTGTTTAAATGCTAAAGTTCATGTATTAAAAGTTTTACTAGCATCATTAGCTTCAATTTGATGTGTAGGTTGATTTGGAAAACATCACTAATATGATTATTGATTTTGTGATTCTTGGTTAGGGTTTGATAGCTTTTAAAATGAACTTTTGATGCTTTGAATGCCATGAACTGTTATTAGTAAGTGTTTAGTTATATTGTATATTTAATTACCTTCGAAACGGCCTATTGTATGTGTAGATTGGATTCCCGAGTCAAGAAATACATATTATGAACTTGAAACTTTGATTTTGAACGTTTAACGATCATTCGACGAGGTTTTTGTTTTTATAAATGATGTTTTTGTTTGATGAAATGTGTTTAGTTGTATTCCTCGTCAAAATACCTTTCCAACGATATAAGGTACGTGTTTTGAATGTTTACGGTTCATAAGTTATGGTTGTTTGAAGTTGGATTTGTCTAAATGTTAAACTACCCTAGAATTGTTGAACTAGACACAGATGCAGCGCATCTGCCTTGGATGCGGCGCATCTGAGGCAGACTGCCCAAAAATGTCCATTTTCGTTTAATTCTAGCTATGCTACGCACCCCTGATTGACATGAAACTTGGCCAATATGCTCATATATGACTTCTAAGCTTAGAAAAATAGTTCGGGACCCGACCCGAACATGTTGACTTTTCGTTGACTTTGACCAAGTTTGACTTTTAGTCAAACTTAACCAAACACTTTTGCAATCGTTCTAACGTGCTCTTATACTTGATTCTTGCATGAAACTTGACAACGTGACTCACATGCTATATATTCGAGTCGTAACGAGCCATAGGACTAATTGAACACATTTCGCCCGACCTTGTGTCGTAACCGGTTAATTGATACAACTTACTTGTTTAGGTCAAGGCTAAGCAACTATCATGCACACGTTTACTTTGTGAAGTACATTATACTCGTGCACTCGAGGTGAGATCATAGTCCCACCTTTTTAATAACTTTTATACTTTTAAATCGTGGACTGAGAAACATATACTTTGTATACATTGTATACGATTTATACTTTTATGCTTTGAACACAAGTATGAAAACAAACATTCCACGTGCGAGTTAGAACAAAAAGCCTCAATTCAATTATCATTAGTTACACTTACAGGGTGTAAACGTGAACTTATATTATGTGATCACATGGGCTTGAATAGCCTCATTCGGACGGTTCGCTACTGTTAGCGGATGAAATATATTTTCGAGTATAATGTATGTTCTAACACTATGTAACAGGGTACAAAACAGTTAAGTCTTGATAATTGGGTGCTCGCAATAGAAACAACAACTTTTGTAATGCAAACGATTTAGATAATCAACGATACAAAATCTTGTGGTTCAAAAACAACGTTTACAAACACCTATGATTTCACCAACGTTTTTCGTTGACAGTTTTCTATATGTTTCTCAGGTTCATACTTGGCTACTTGATACATGCTTCCGCACACTTTGATTACTTGCTTGGAGTCAAGCATACATGCATACGCTAGCGATAGCACTTTTGGATTCAAACTTAAAGCATACATACTTACGCTATTTATAGCAACTGTGATTTTCAACTAATTATGTCGCAAGTTATTTCATTTATACTTTACTACTTTTGTAAACTTAAACTTGTTGTCGAACTGTTTGGTAAACTAAACTTTACAAGTCTTGTACGTTTCAAATGAATGCGACATAATTTTTGGTCAACGCGTCTCATATAGAGACTATGACCACGTAACGAGACCTAAGTTAACGGCACCATCAATGAAAATTTTGTCGGGTCGTTACAGATGGTATCAGAGCGTTGGTTGTAGGGAACTAGGATATGCATTAGTGTGTCTGACAGAGTCGTTAGGACGCATTAGTGAATCTAGACTACAACTGGATAGTTAGCCATTGCATTCTGACATACATTTGCTATAGATAGCACTTACTTGACTACTTGTGCATTTATACTTGAATCATTCTTAGGCGAACTTCTTAATGGTACCAAATTTTCATCATACAAACTCGTACTCTGCCACTTTCTGATAACACACGTAAATTCAAGATTCATACGCGTAAGGATGATGATGACTTCATTCGTTACACTAGGTCGGGAACTTTGTCTCCCAGGTTGTTATTCACCACCGTTCCAGCTTACTATCCACAAGTGCTGTAAAGTTTCCACCACTATGGCAATCATTAACCACTACCGATGTTACACCGGTGATCTTCGCTATCTACCACTTCTTGTTACTAACACCACTACTCTAGATGAATATCGTCATCACTACTTATCACTACGGTTGCGTACTACTCATTATCCTAATTCGTTACTCATTTCGTACCTAAAAACATTATTGTTTGACTTGGACCGCATTGACGTGAACAATCATTTATACACTTCCCTCGAGAAACGCATCTTCAGAGTTGCACTAATTCTTTCGATTAATATGAGTCACGTTAGAGATGCCGTTACACTCTATTCATTTTAGATCTTCACGATTGCACGAACTTGATTCTATGGAGTAATGTGGGAATGGAGGTATGAGTTAACATAATATAACGACACTCGATCAACGTGGTTATATTATGGTAAGTCATACCAAAGTTCTAATGACACGTGATGGTGATTGGACTCGATCAACCTAATCACCACCATATGCCATGTACATGACTTCATTTTTCTTGTTTGAACATCCGACAACTCCGAGAATACTGATAACAACCATACCCAGGACACATCGTCGATTATTGTCGAACCATATTTATGCTTCCGAATGAATGACAAATTCTTGCAACTTCAAACGTATGTTACACGTGTATACTATCTCATCTTCGCGCAGTTTTTTCGACGAACTATGATATGCTGGTTATACTCACATCGAGGCGAAAACTTCTCTCGCATCACACTCGTACTTCCATTTAAGGAAATCTTTATTCTAAATTCTCAATGGAGAGAGAGACTCTTCACGTTATACTAGTATTTGCCACGAGGGTGAATAGTCCTAACGAACGTTTTCAGAAACCGATAAGAAACTTGTTCCAACAAACGTTTTCAAGTCCTAACAAACTTGTTCAAATATATCATAAAGAAATGTACCTTGTTTCGGATCGAGATCCTCGTTTCACTTCTAAATTTCAGAGTGCCTTAAAAAAAGCCTCGGGACCACGTTTAAACATGAGTACAACACATCAACCACATTCCGAAGGACCAAACAAACATACGATTCAAACCTTGGAAACCATAATACGAGTTCGTGTTATCGACTTCAAATTTACTTGAGGAAAAGTACTTGCCTTTAGTCAAATTCTCTTACTACAAAATTTTCTTTCGTGTATTAACGCCGCACCTTTTCGAAACTTTATATGACTGCAATTATCGTTCTACAATTTGTTGGGCCGACGTAGGCAACAATCAAACCACCGGAATCGAACTCATTCATGAAATAATCGTTAAGATCGTTCAAATCCAAGAGAGGCCCAAGATGATCTGTAGTCGCCAAAAGAGCCATGCAAATGTTAGACGTAAACCTCTCAAATTCCAAGTGGGAAACTGCGTAACGTTAAAAGTCGCACCTTGAGGAGGTGTAATCCGTTTCGGGAAACGTAGGAAGCTAAATCCGCGATACATTAATCCTTTTGAAATCTTGGGGCGTATTGGACCCGTTACTTACCGTTTCGAATTCCCAATTCAAACAAATTCCGTTCACCCTATATTCTGTGTATCAAACTTAAAGACTTGTCTTGTGAAACAAAAACTTATTATCCTCTTCGATGAACTTACTATCGATGCTAAACTTCACTTCCTAGGAGGATCGGTTGAAACTATGAATCGTGAAACCAAATTTTAAAACAAAGTAAAACCCCGATTTTCGAAGTTTGTTGAAATACCCAAGGAAGTACCTTCACTTATCCGTAGAATTGACAACGCAAGATCTCGATGGAGAAACAACGACTACTGTAGTGACCCGAACTTTTCCATGTTCATATATATATTAAATGAAATTGTTATTTACATGATTAAGTGTTTCCAACATGTTAAGCAATCAAACTTGTTAAGACTTGATTAATTGAAATAGGTTTCGTATAGACAATTGACCACCCAAGTTGACCGGTGATTCACGAACGTTAAAACTTGTAAAAACTATACGATGACATATATATGGTTATATATATAGTTACCATGATTTTATTATAAGTATGTATCTCATTAGGTATTTTAACAATGAGTTATATACATAAAAATGAGACTATTAATTTAAGAAACTCGAAAACGATATATATAACGATTATCGTTATAACAACGTCTTACTAGGTACATATGAATCATATTAAGATATTGATACACTTGGTTAATTATGTTAAATGATAAGTAAATATATTATTAAGTGTATTAACAATGAAATACATATGTAAAAATAAGACTACTAACTTAATGATTTCGAAACGAGACATATATGTAACGATTATCGTTGTAACGACATTTAACTGGATATATATCATACTAAGATACATTATATATCATAATATCATGATAATATAACAATTTAACATCTCATTTGTTATAATAAATAATGGGTTAACAACATTCAACAAGATCGTTAACCTAAAGGTTTCAAAACAACATTTACATGTAACGACTAACGATGACTTAACGACTCAGTTAAAATGTATATACATGTAGTGTTTTAATATGTATTCATACACTTTTGAAAGACTTCAAGACACTTATCAAAATACTTCTACTTAACAAAAATGCTTACAATTACATCCTCGTTCAGTTTCATCAATAATTCTACTCGTATGCACCCGTATTCGTACTCGTACAATACACACCTTTTAGATGTATGTACTATTGGTATATACACTCCAATGATCAGCTCTTAGCAGCCCATGTGAGTCACCTAACACATGTGGGAACCATCATTTGGCAACTAGCATGAAATATCTCATAAAATTACAAAAATATGAGTAATCATTCATGACTTATTTACATGAAAACAAAATTACATATCCTTTATATCTAATCCATACACCAATGACCAAAAACACCTACAAACACTTTCATTCTTCAATTTTCTTCATCTAATTGATCTCTCTCAAGTTCTATTTTCAAGTTCTAAGTGTTCTTCATAAATTCCAAAAGTTCTAGTTTCATAAAATCAAGAATACTTCCAAGATTGCAAGTTTACTTCCAAGTTTTCTAAATCCATTCCAAGTAATCATCCAAGATCAAGAAACCTTTGTTACTTACAGTAGGTTATCTTTCTAATACAAGGTAATAATCATATTCAAACTTTAATTCAATTTCTATAACTATAACAATCTTATTTCGAGTAGAAATCTTACTTGAAATTGTTTTCGTGTCATGATTCTGCTTCAAGAACTTTCAAACCATCCAAGGATCCTTTGAAGCTAGATCTATTTTTGTCATTTTCAGTAGTTTTATCCAAGGAACTTGAGATAGTAATGATGTTCATAACATCATTCGATTCATATATATAAAGCTATCTTATTCGAAGGTTTAAACTTGTAATCACTAGAACATAGTTTAGTTAATTCTAAACTTGTTCGCAAATAAAAGTTAATCCTTCTAACTTGATTTTTAAAATCAACTAAACACATGTTCTATATCTATATGATATGCTAACTTAATGATTTAAAACCTGGAAACACGAAAAACACCGTAAAACCGGATTTACGCCGTCGTAGTAACACCGCGGGCTGTTTTGGGTTAGTTAATTAAAAAATATGATAAACTTTGATTTAAAAGTTGTTATTCTGGGAAAATAATTTTTATTATGAACATGAAACTATATCCAAAAATTATGGTTAAACTCAAAGTGGAAGTATGTTTTCTAAAATGGTCATCTAGACGTCGTTCTTTCGACTGAAATGACTACCTTTATAAAAACGACTTGTAACTTATTTTTCCGACTATAAACCTATACTTTTTCTGTTTAGATTCATAAAATAGAGTTCAATATGAAACCATAGCAATTTGATTCACTCAAAACGGATTTAAAATGAAGAAGTTATGGGTAAAACAAGATTGGATAATTTTTCTCATTTTAGCTATGTGAAAATTGGTAACAAATCTATTCCAACCATAACTTAATCAACTTGTATTGTATATTATGTAATCTTGAGATACCATAGACACGTATACAATGTTTCGACCTATCATGTCGACACATCTATATATATTTTGGAACAACCATAGACACTCTATATGTGAATGTTGGAGTTAGCTATACAGGGTTGAGGTTGATTCCAAAATATATATAGTTTGAGTTGTGATCAATACTGAGATACGTATACACTGGGTCGTGGATTGATTCAAGATAATATTTATCGATTTATTACTGTACATCTAACTGTGGACAACTAGTTGTACGTTACTAACGAGGACAGCTGACTTAATAAACTTAAAACATCAAAATATATTAAAAGTGTTGTAAATATATTTTGAACATACTTTGATATATATGTATATATTGTTATAGGTTCGTGAATCAACCAGTGGCCAAGTCTTACTTCTCGACAAAGTAAAAATCTGTGAAAGTGAGTTATAGTCCCACTTTTAAAATCTAATATTTTTGGGATGAGAATACATGCAGGTTTTATAAATGATTTACAAAATAGACACAAGTACGTGAAACTACATTCTATGGTTGAATTATCGAAATCGAATATGCCCCTTTTTATTAAGTCTGGTAATCTAGGAATTAGGGAACAGACACCCTAATTGACGCGAATCCTAAAGATATATCTATTGGGCCTAACAAACCCCATCCAAAGTACCGGATACTTTAGTACTTCGAAATTTATATCATATCTGAAGGGTGTCCCGGAATGATGGGGATATTCTTATATATGCATCTTGTTAATGTCGGTTACCAGGTGTTCACCATATGAATGATTTTTATCTCTATGTATGGGATGTGTATTGAAATATGAAATCTTGTGGTCTATTGTTACGATTTGATATATATAGGTTAAACCTATAACTCACCAACATTTTTGTTGACTTTTAAAGCATGTTTATTCTCAGGTGAATACTAAGAGCTTCCGCTGTTGCATACTAAAATAAGGACAAGATTTGGAGTCCACGTTTGTATGATATTGTGTAAAAACTACATTCAAGAAACTGATTTCGATGTAACATATTTGTATTGTAAACCATTATGTAATGGTCGTGTGTAAACAGGATATTTTAGATTATCATTATTTGATAATCTACGTAAAGCTTTTTAAACCTTTATTTATGAAATAAAGGTTATGGTTTGTTTTAAAAATGAATGCAGTCTTTGAAAAACGTCTCATATAGAGGTCAAAACCTCGCAACGAAATCAATTAATATGGAACGTTTTTAATCAATAAGAACGGGACATTTCAGTTGGTATCAGAGCGTTGGTCTTAGAGAACCAGAAATTTGCATTAGTGTGTCTTATCGAGTTTGTTAGGATGCATTAGTGAGTCTGAACTTCGACCGTGTTTTCTTTAAAAATGATTGCTTAACATTTTTGTTGAAAACTATATATTATTAACATGTATATATTATGTGATATATTAATCTCTTAACATGTTTGATATTGTGTGATAGATGTCTACCTCTAGCACAAATCCCATTGACTCACCTAATAATAACGAAGAGTCGAATATATATTGGACTGATTCACAAGTTCCCGAAGAAGAACCGGAAGAAGAATCAGAACCGGAAGAAGAATCAGAACCGGAAGAGGAGGAACCGGAGGAGGAAATAGAACCGGTGGGGGAAATAATAAAACGGTTAAGTAAAAGAAAATCCTCAACCAACTAACCAAGGTTAATTATGGTCAATGGTGTTTCCGCCAAGGAAGCAAAATATTGGGAGGATTACCAATTCTCCGATGAATCGGATTCCGACGAGAATTCCGGTGATGTTATATAAATTACCCCAACTGAATTTAAAAAGGCAAAAGAAAATAATAAGGGAAAGGGCATAAAAATAGAGAAATCTAATTCCAACCCCGATGAACTTTATATGTATCGTCAACCCCCGAAGCCCTTAAGTTGTAACAATGACCCGGGAACCTCTAAACCACCAGGTTTTTCTAAACCGTTGTGGAAAACGACAGCTCGTATTAGGGGAACATCATATATCCCTAGAAACTTGGCAAAACGAACCAAAACCGAAGAAGAAGAAACGAGCGAGTCAGAATAAGATAGTTGTATTCATGTGATGTAATATATGTAGTATAGTGTGCTTATGCTTTATGATATATGTAAAAATTGCTTGTATTAATAAGTATTTTTTTTTATGAATCTAACTCTTGTCTATTTTATAGTATAAAAACACAAAATGGATAGACAACCCAATATTTTAAGAGACCTACCCGGAGACATGATTGATGAAATCTTGTCTAGAGTCGGTCAGAATTCTTCGGCATAACTATTTACGGTGAAATCAGTTTGTAAGACATTCGAAGAACGTTCCAAGAATGTCTTGGTTTATAAGAGACTTTCGTTTGAAAGATGGGGGATATCACATTGGGAAACCCATAAGTTACGATGTGTTTACTTTGACGCATATATTGCGGGGAACCCAAATGCTATTTTACGCAACGGGTTAAGAAATTATTTTGACTCAATGTATCCGAATATAGGACTTCATGATTTAAAAAAAGCGGCTAACATGCAACATAAAGAAGCATGCTATGCTTACGGGTTAGTAATATTCGCTTCTCACCAAAGTGAGAAAAAGAACATCGGGCTACAACTATTAAACAAAACATTCCCACAAGTGACGGAGTCGGTAATTGGGGTAAGAAATGAGGTTTTAAGTTATTACGAGACTGTTGGTCATTACGTAACCCTCGTCCCTTTGACGACGTTACAACACGCTGTCTTATCAACGGCCATAACGGTTATGTTCCACAAGACCAAGGATGGGAAGTAGTCCTAGTAAAACCAGAATGCATGACTTGTTTCTGGACGTATGAATTACGTGTCTTTATTGCCTTTGCTTAACGACTTGTGTACTAGCTAGAATTATCTTCACAACTATCTTGTATCAAAGTTATTGTGTGCTATATTTCATGCTTTATGTAAAATAAGCGGTGTTGTAAGTTTGTAAAATATTGTATAAAAGTTTGAACGCGAAATATTATTATAATCAGTTTTTCATATAGAATTGTAGTAGTTGAATTGTATATTAGCTACTAAGTATGAACTTAACGGGTAGGTACTACCCGAATTTAAACTTATAAAATGCTAATATGAAGAAAAAGCTTTTATAAATGAGTTCATATTATGCTACGAAATACTATTAACTACTCTTAATATTCTGTATGATTAACTTGTTCCAATTGACTATTTTGAAGGAAATGGCACCGACTACTCGACACACCATGAATATGAATGAAGAGGAATTCCGTACTTTTCTAGCTTCAAACATAGTCGCAGTACAGGCTGCGCTACATACCAACAATAACCTTGGATCTAGCAGTACAGGAAATCGTGTAGGATGCACCTATAAAGAATTCACTGCCTGCAAACCTTTGGAATTTGATGGAACCGAAGGACCGATTGGATTGAAACGGTGGACTGAGAAGGTCGAATCGGTGTTTGCCATAAGTAAGTGTACTGAAGAGGACAAAGTGAAGTACGCTACGCATACCTTCACAGGTTCTGCATTAACATGGTGGAATACCTATCTAGAGCAAGTGGGACAAGATGATGCGTACGCACTACCGTGGTCAGCATTCAAGCACTTGATGAACGAGAAGTACCGTCCCAGAACCGAGGTCAATAAGCTCAAGACAGAACTTAGAGGGTTATGAACCCAAGGATTTGATATTACCACGTACGAAAGACGATTCACAGAATTATGCCTATTGTGTCCGGGAGCGTTCGAAGATGAGGAAGAGACGATCGACGCGTTTGTGAAAGGATTACCGGAAAGAATCCAAGAAGATATAAGTTCACACGAGCCCGCCTCCATACAACAGGCATGTAGAATGGCTCACAAACTAGTGAACCAGATTGAGGAAAGAATTAAAGAACAGACGGCTGAAGAGGCTAATGTGAAGCAAGTCAAAAGAAAGTGGGAGGAAAACGGTGATAAGAATCACCAATACAACAACAACAGCAATTACAATAATAATCGCAACAATTATCCCAACAATCCCAACATCAATCGCAACTACAACAAATGGCCCAACAATAACAACAACAACAACAACAACAACAACAACAACAACAACAACAACTACAACAACAATAACAACCGCAACAACAACAACAATCAGACGCAGCTATGCCAAAGGTGTGAAAAGTATCACTCGGGGTTCTGCACCAAATTTTGCAACAAGTGTAAAAGAAATGGTCATAGCACGGCAAAGTGTGAGGTCTACGGACCAGGGGTTAACAGAACGAAAGGAACAAATGGTGTCGGAACGAGTAATGGCGGAGCAAGTAGTGTCGGAGCAAGTTATGCCAATGTAGTTTGTTATAAATGTGGAAAACGGGGCCACATTATTAGAAATTGCCCAAACTAGAAGAACACGAATGGACAAGGCCGCGGAAGAGTTTTCAATATTAATGCGGCAGAGGCACAGGAAGACCCGGTGCTTGTTACGGGTACGTTTCTTATTGACAATAAATCTTCTTACGTTTTATTTGATTCGGGTGCGGATAGAAGCTATATGAGTAGAGATTTTTGTGCTAAATTAAGTTGTCCATTGACGCCATTGGATAGTAAATTTTTACTCGAATTAGCAAACGGTAAATTAATTTCAGCAGATAATATATGCCGGAATCGAGAAATTAAACTGGGTAGCGAAATATTTAAGATTGATTTGATACCAGTAGAGTTAGGGAGTTTTGATGTAATAGTTGGCATGGACTGGCTGAAGAAGGTGAAAGCAGAGATCGTATGTAATAAAAATGCAATTCGCATTTTACGAGAGGAAGGAGAACCCTTAATGGTGTACGGAGAAAAGGGCAACACGAAGCTACATCTTATTAGTAATTTGAAGGCACAAAAACTAATAAGAAAAGGTTGCTATGCTGTTCTAGCACACGTCGAGAAAGTACAAACTGAAGAAAAGAGCATCAATGATGTTCCCGTCGCAAAAGAATTTCCCGATGTATTTCCGAAAGAATTACTGGGATTACCCCCACATCGATCCATTGAATTTCAAATAGATCTTATACCGGGAGCTACACCAATAGCTCGTGCTCCTTACAGACTCGCACCCAGCGAGATGAAAGAACTGCAAAGCCAATTACAAGAACTTTTAGAGCGTGGTTTCATTCGACCAAGCACATCACCGTGGGGAGCTCCTGTTTTGTTTATCAAGAAGAAAGATGGTACATTCAGGTTGTGTATCGACTACCGAGAGTTGAACAAACATACCATCAAGAACCGCTACCCACTACCGAGAATCGATAACTTATTTGATCAACTACAAGGCTCGTCTGTTTATTCAAAGATTGACTTACGTTCAGGGTATCATCAAATGCGGGTGAAAGAAGATGATATTCCAAAGACTGCTTTTAGAACATGTTACGGTCATTACGAGTTTATGGTCATGCCGTTTGGTTTAACTAATGCACCAGCTGTGTTCATGGACCTTATGAACCGAGTGTGTGGACCATACCTTGACAAGTTTGTCATTATTTTCATTGATGACATATTTATTTACTCAAAGAATGACCAAGAACACGGTGCATTTGAGAAAGGTGTTAAAAGTATTGAGGAAGGAAGAATTGTACGCTAAGTTTTTAAAATGTGCATTTTGGTTGGAAGAAGTTCAATTCCTCGGTCACATAGTGAACAAAGAAGGTATTAAGGTGGATCCGGCAAAGATAGAAACTGTTGAAAAGTGGGAAACCCCGAAAACTCCGAAACACATACGCTAGTTTTTAGGAATAGCTGGTTACTACAGAAGGTTCATCCAAGACTTTTCCAGAATAGCAAAACCCTTGACTGCATTAACGCATAAAGGGAAGAAATTTGAATGGAAGGATGAACAAGAGAAAGCGTTTCAGTTATTGAAGAAAAAGATAACTACGGCACATATATTGTCATTGCCTAAAGGGAATGATGATTTTGTGATTTATTGTGATGCATCAAAGCAAGGTCTCGGTTGTGTATTAATGCAACGAACGAAGGTGATTGCTTATGCGTCTAGACAATTGAAGATTCACGAACAAAATTATACGACGCATGATTTGGAATTAGGCGCGGTTGTTTTTGCATTAAAGCCTTGGAGGCACTACTTATATGGGGTCAAAAGTATTATATATACCGACCACAAAAGTCTTCAACACATATTTAATCAGAAACAACTGAATATGAGGCAGCGTAGGTGGATTGAATTGTTGAATGATTATGACTTTGAGATTCGTTACCACCCGGGGAAGGCAAATGTGGTAGCTGATGCCTTGAGCAGGAAGGACAGAGAACCCATTCGAGTAAAATCTATGAATATAATGATTCACAATAACCTTACTACTCAAATAAAGGAGGCGCAACAAGGAGTTTTAAAAGAGGGAAATTTAAAGGATGAAATACCCAAAGGATCGGAGAAGCATCTTAATATTCGGGAAGACGGAACCCGGTATAGCGCTGAAAGGATTTGGGTACTAAAATTTGGAGATATGAGAGAAATGGTACTTAGAGAAGCTCATAAAACCAGATACTCAATACATCCTGGAATGGGGAAGATGTACAAGGATCTCAAGAAACATTTTTGGTGGCCGGGTATGAAAGCCGATGTTGCTAAATACGTAGGAGAATGTTTGACGTGTTCTAAGGTCAAAGCTGAGCATCAGAAACCATCAGGTCTACTTCAACAACCCGAAATCCCGGAATGGAAATGGGAAAACATTACCATAGATTTCATCACTAAATTGCCAAGGACTGCAAGTGGTTTTGATACTATTTGGGTAATAGTTGATCGTCTCACCAAATCAGCACACTTCCTGCCAATAAGAGAAGATGACAAGATGGAGAAGTTAGCACGACTGTATTTGAAGGAAGTCGTCTCCAGACATGGAATACCAATCTCTATTATCCCTAATAGGGATGGCAGATTTATTTCAAGATTCTGGCAGACATTACAGCAAGCATTAGGAACTCGTCTAGACATGAGTACTGCCTATCATCCACAAACTGATGGGCAGAGTGAAAGGACGATACAAACGCTTGAAGACATGCTACGAGCATGTGTTATTGATTTCGGAAACAGTTGGGATCGACATATACCGTTAGCAGAATTTTCCTACAACAACAGCTACCATTCAAGCATTGAGATGGCGCCGTTTGAAGCACTTTATGGTAGAAAGTGCAGGTCTCCGATTTGTTGGAGTGAAGTGGGGGATAGACAGATTACGGGTCCGGAGATAATATAAGAAACTACCGAGAAAATCATCCAAATTCAACAAAGATTGAAAACCGCCCAGAGTCGACAAAAGAGCTACGCGGACAGTAAAAGGAAACATATAGAGTTTGAAATTGGAGAAATGGTCATGCTTAAGGTTTCACCTTGGAAAGGCGTTGTTCGATTTGGTAAACGGGGGAAACTAAATCTAAGGTACATTGGACCATTCAAGATTATAGATCGTGTCGGACCAGTAGCTTACCAACTGGAGCTACCTCAACAACTCTCGGCTGTACATAACACTTTTCACGTCTCAAATTTGAAGAAATGTTTTGCTAAAGAAGATCTCACTATTCCGTTGGACGAAATCCAAATCAATGAAAAACTTCAATTCATTGAAGAACCCGTCGAAATAATGGATCGTGAGGTTAAGAGACTTAAACAAAACAAGATACCGATTGTTAAGGTTCGATGGAATGCTTGTAGAGGACCCGAGTTCACCTAGGAGCGTGAAGATCAGATGAAGAAGAAATAGCCGCATTTATTTCCAGAAGATAGGTCAACACCTCCAACTGCTTAAAATTTCGGGACGAAATTTATTTAACGGGTAGGTACTGTAGTGACCCGAACTTTTCCATGTTTATATATATATTAAATAAAATTGTTATTTACATGATTAAGTGTTTCCAACATGTTAAGCAATCAAACTTGTTAAGACTTGATTAATTGAAATAGGTTTCATATAGACAATTGACCACCCAAGTTGACCGATGATTCACGAACGTTAAAACTTGTAAAAACTATACGATGACATATATATGGTTATATATATAGTTAACATGATTTTATTATAAGTATGTATCTCATTAGATATTTTAACAATGAGTTATATACATAAAAATGAGACTATTAATTTAAGAAACTCGAAAACGATATATATAACGATTATCGTTATAACAACGTCTTACTAGGTACATATGAATCATATTATGATATTGATACACTTGGTTAATTATGTTAAATTATAAGTAAATATATTATTAAGTGTATTAACAATGAAATACATATGTAAAAATAAGACTACTAACTTAATGATTTTGAAACGAGACATATATGTAACGATTATCGTTGTAATGACATTTAACTGTATATATATCATACTAAGATATATTATATATCATAATATCATGATAATATAACAATTTAACATCTCATTTGTTATAATAAATAATGGGTTAACAACATTCAACAAGATCGCTAACCTAAAGGTTTCAAAACAACATTTACATGTAACGACTAACGATGACTTAACGACTCAGTTAAAATGTATATACATGTAGTGTTTTAATATGTATTCATACACTTTTTAAAGACTTCAAGACACTTATCAAAATACTTCTACTTAACAAAAATGCTTACAATTACATCCTCGTTCAGTTTCATCAACAATTCTACTCGTATGCACCCGTATTCGTACTCGTACAATACACAGCTTTTAGATGTACGTACTATTGGTATATACACTCCAATTATCAGTTCTTAGCAGCCCATGTGAGTTACCTAACACATGTGGGAACCATCATTTGGCAACTAGCATGAAATATCTCATAAAATTACAAAAATATGAGTAATCATTCATGACTTATTTACATAAAAATAAAATTACATATCCTTTATATCTAATTCATACACCAACGACCAAAAACACCTACAAACACTTTCATTCTTCAATTTTCTTCATCTAATTGATCTCTCTCAAGTTCTATCTTCAAGTTCTAAGTGTTCTTCATAAATTCCAAAAGTTCTAGTTTCATAAAATCAAGAATACTTCCAAGATTGCAAGTTTACTTCCCAGTTTTTTAAATCCATTTCAAGTAATCATCTAAGATCAAGAAACCTTTGTTACTTACAGTAGGTTATCTTTCTAATACGAGGTAATAATCATATTCAAACTTTAATTCAATTTCTATAACTATAATAATCTTATTTCGAGTGGAAATCTTACTTGAAATTGTTTTCGTGTCATTATTCTGCTTCAAGAACTTTCAAGCCATCCAAGGATCCTTTGAAGCTAGATCTATTTTTCTTATTTTCAGTAGGTTTATCCATGGAACTTGAGGTAGTAATGATGTTCATAACATCATTCGATTCATACATATAAAGCTATCTTATTCGAAGGTTTAAACTTGTAATCACTAGAACATAGTTTAGTTAATTCTAAACTTGTTCACAAATAAAAGTTAATCCTTCTAACTTAACTTTTAAAATCAACTAAACACATGTTCTATATCTATATGATATGCTAACTTAATGATTTAAAACTTGGAAACACGAAAAACACCGTAAAACTGGATTTACGCCGTCGTAGTAACACCGCGGGCTGTTTTGGGTTAGTTAATTAAAAACTATGATAAACTTTGATTTAAAAGTTGTTATTCTGGGAAAATGATTTTTATTATGAACATGAAACTATATCCAAAAATTATGGTTAAACTCAAAGTGGAAGTATGTTTTCTAAAATGGTCATCTAGACGTCGTTCTTTTGACGGAAATGACTACCTTTACAAAAATGACTTGTAACTTATTTTTCCGACTATAAACCTATACTTTTTCTGTTTAGATTCATAAAATAGATTTCAATATGAAACCATAGCAATTTGATTCACTCAAAACGGATTTAAAATGAAGAAGTTATGGGTAAAACAAGATTGGATAATTTTTCTCATTTTAGCTACGTGAAAATTGGTAACAAATCTATTCCAACCATAACTTAATCAACTTGTATTGTATATTATGTAATCTTGAGATACCATAGACACGTATACAATGTTTTGACCTATCATGTCGACACATCTATATATATTTCGGAACAACCATAGACACTCTATATGTGAATGTTGGAGTTAGCTATACAGGGTTGAGGTTGATTCCAAAATATATATAGTTTGAGTTGTGATCAATACTGAGATACGTATACACTGGGTCTTGGATTGATTCAAGATAATATTTATCGATTTATTTCTGTACATCTAACTGTGGACAACTAGTTGTACGTTACTAACGATGACAGCTGACTTAATAAACTTAAAACATCAAAATATATTAAAAGTGTTGTAAATATATTTTGAACATACTTTGATATATATGTATATATTGTTATAGGTTCGTGAATCAACCAGTGGCTAAGTCTTACTTCCCGACGAAGTAAAAATCTGTGAAAGTGAGTTATAGTCCCACTTTTAAAATCTAATATTTTTTGGATGAGAATACATGCAGGTTTTATAAATGATTTACAAAATAGACACAAGTACGTGAAACTACATTCTATGGTTGAATTATCGAAATCGAATATGCCCCTTTTTATTAAGTCTGGTAATCTAAGAATTAGGGAACAGACACCCTAATTGACGCGAATCCTAAAGATAGATCTATTGGGCCTAACAAACCCCATCCAAAGTACCGGATGCTTTAGTACTTTGAAATTTATATCATATCCGAAGGGTGTCCCGGAATGATGGGGATATTCTTATATATGCATCTTGTTAATGTCGGTTACCAGGTGTTCACCATATGAATGATTTTTATCTCTATGTATGGGATGTGTATTGAAATATGAAATCTTGTGATCTATTGTTACGATTTGATATATATAGGTTAAACCTATAACTCACCAACATTTTTGTTGACGTTTAAAGCTTGTTTATTCTCAGGTGAATACTAAGAGCTTCCGCTGTTGCATACTAAAATAAGGACAAGATTTGGAGTCCATGTTTGTATGATATTGTGTAAAAACTGCATTCAAGAAACTGATTTCGATGTAACATATTTGTATTGTAAACCATTATGTAATGGTCGTGTGTAAACAGGATATTTTAGATTATCATTATTTGATAATCGACGTAAAGCTTTTTAAACCTTTATTTATGAAATAAAGGTTATGGTTTATTTTAAAAATGAATGCATTCTTTGAAAAACGTCTCATATAGAGGTCAAAACCTCGCAACGAAATCAATTAATATGGAACATTTTTAATCAATAAGAACGGGACATTTCAACTACTACTTCCAACTAAATTTCGGGACGAAATTTCTTTTAAGGTGTAGGTAATGTAACATCCCGTCTTTTTCCGTTAAATTATTTTAACGCCCGTCTTTTTCTTTTTTTTTTTTAGATAATATCTTCCGTTATCTAAATTCGTACCTTTCGTTGACTAACGTTCTAAATATTTCCGTTATTTGGTTATAACATCTCCCGGTTACTCTAGCATTTTTAAAATATTCGTTCGGTTAATTCACGCACCCGCTTTAAAACTCGAGGAACCGAAGTTGCCAAGGGGCCAAACTTGTTGACTAGGTCAACTAGTCAACCCCATCTCATCCATTCATTCATACTTCCACCTCCCTCCTTCTTTTTCCTCTCTAGCTCAAGAACCCATTTATAACATCTTTAAAGAATCATCATCTAAATCAATTCAAGCAAGCAAACATCAAAATAAATTACATATTCGTGATCCTCTCATCATCCTCTACATTTTGGTACCAATTTTATCTCGTTTGGGTAACATTTCTAAAACTCTAGATTTCTCTAATTCGTGTTTTTGACTTGAAATGATGTTAGTTAGTGTCTATGGCTCGTGTCTAGCATGAATATATGATTTAATTGCTCGATCTTGTTGTTTTGCATAAACTAGCATGAACTTGAAATGGGTTTGTTTAATCTTGAATTTTGGATGATTAAATGCTGTTTAAATGCTAAAGTTCATGTATTAAATGTGTTACTAGCATCATTAGCTTCAATTTGATGTGTAGGTTGATTTGGAAAACATCACTAACATGATTATTGATTTTGTGATTCTTGGTTAGGGTTTGATAGCTTTTAAAATGAACTTTTGATGCTTTGAATGCCATGAAATGTTATTAGTAAGTGTTTAGTTATATTTTATGTTTAATTACCTTCGAAACGGCCTATCGTATGTGTAGATTGGATTCCCAAGTCAAGAAATGCATATTATGAACTTGAAACTTTGATTTTGAACGTTTAACGATCATTCGACGAGGTTTTTGTTTTTGTAAATGATGTTTTTGTTTGATGAAATATGTTTAGTTATATTCCTCATCAAAATACCTTTCCAACGATATAAGATACGTGTTTTGAATGTTTACGGTTCATAAGTTATGGTTGTTTGAAGTTGGATTCGTCTAAGTGTTAAACTGCCCCAGAATTGCTGAACCAGACACAGATGCAGCGCATCTGCCTTGGATGCGGCGCATCTGAGGCAGACTGCCCAAAAATGTCCGTTTTCGTTTAATTCTAGCTATGCTACGCACCCCCGATTGACATGAAACTTGGCCAACATGCTCATATATGACTTCTAAGCTTAGAAAAATAGTTCGGGACCCGACCCGAACATGTTGACTTTTTGTTGACTTTGACCAAGTTTGACTTTTAGTCAAACTTAACCAAACACTTTTGCAATCATTCTAACGTGCTCTTATACTTGATTCTTGAATGAAACTTGACAACGTGACTCACATGCTATATATTCGAGTCGTAACGAGCCATAGGACTAATTGAACACATTTCGCCCGACCTTGTGTCATAACCGGTTAATTGATACAACTTACTTGTTTAGGTCAAGGCTAAGCAACTATCATGCACACGTTTACTTTGTGAAGTACATTATACTCGTGCACTCGAGGTGAGATCATAGTCCCACCTTTTCAATAACTTTTATACTTTTAAATCGTGGGCTGAGAAACATATACTTTGTATACATTGTATACGGTTTATACTTTTATGCTTTGAACACAAGTACGAAAACAAACATTCCACATGCGAGTTAGAACAAAAAGCCTCAATTCAATTATCATTAGTTACACTTGCAGGGTGTAAACGTGAACTTATATTATGTGATCACATGGGCTTGACGAGCCTCGTTCGGACGGTTCGCTACCGTTAGTAGATGAAATATATTTTCAAGTATAGTGTATGTTCTAACACTACGTAACAGGGTACAAAACAGTTAAGTCTTGATAATTGGGTGCTCGCGATACAAACAACAACTTTTGGAATGCAAACGATTTGGATAATCAACGATACAAAATCTTGTGGTTCAAAAACAACGTTTACGAACACCTATGATTTCACCAACGTTTTTCGTTGACAGTTTTCTATATGTTTCTCAGGTTCATACTTGGCTACTTGATACATGATTCCGCACACTTTGATTACTTGCTTGGAGTCAAGCATACATGCATACGCTAGCGATAGCACTTTTGGATTCAAACTTAAAGCATACATACTTACGCTATTTATAGCAACTGTGATTTTCAACTAATTATGTCTCAAGTTATTTCATTTATACTTTACAACTTTTGTAAACTTAAACTTGTTGTCGAACCGTTTGGTAAACTAAACTTTGCAAGTCTTGTACGTTTCAAATGAATGCGACATAATTTTTGGTCAACGCGTCTCACATAGGGACTATGACCACGTAACGGGAACTAAGTTAACGGCGCCGTCAATGACGATTTTGTCAGGTCGTTACAGATTGAACACCAGGTAACCGACATTAACAAGATGCATATAGAATATCCCCATCATTCCGGGACATCCTTCGGACATGATAATTTTCGAAGTACTAAAGCATCCGCGACTATGGATGGGGCTTGTTGGGCCCATTAGATCTATCTTTAGGATTCGCGTCAATTAGGGGACAGTTCCTTAATTCTTAGGCTACCAAGCTAAATGGGGCATATTCGATTTCGATCATTCAACCATAGAATGTAGTTTCGATTACTTGTGTCTATTTCGTCAAACATTTATGAAAGCAGCGCATATATGCTCAGTCCCAAAAATATATATTGCAAGAGCATTTAAAAAGGGAGCAAATGAAACTCACAATAATGTATTTCGTAGTAATTATGCATATGACGGTACTGAACAAGTGCAGGGTTGGCCTCGGATTCACGAACCTATATCATTTATATATATATATATATATATATATATATATATATATATATATATATATATATATATATATATATATATATATATATATATATATATATATATATATATATATATATATATATATATATATATTAACACATATAATGAACATATAATGGTATTCAACTCAGTTTATATATATTAATTATATAATATATTACTTATTTAAAATAGTAATGTATTTATTATTTTATATGTTATATATATATATATATATATATATATATATATATATATATATATATATATATATATATATATATATATATATATATATATGTTATTTTTATATTAAAATAGTAAATTAGATATACTTATGATATATGTAATAACTATATTTTTATATAAATTTCTTTTATTTGATAGAATACTAATTATGATAATACTAAAATAATGATAGTAATACTAATGATTAAATTTAATAATGATATATAATAATAATGTTAATTAATTAATAATAATAATAATAATAATAATAATAATAATAATAATAATAATAATAATAATAATAATAATAATAATAATAATAATAAAATAATGATAATAAAGATACATAAAAATGATGATAATAATAATAATAGTAATAATAAAATGATATTACTTATAATAATAATGATGATAATTTTAATAAAAAATACTTTTAATAATAATAATAATTTTAATAATAATGATAAATTTAATGATAATAATAATAATAATGATAATAATAATAATTATGATAATAATAATAATAATAATAATAATAATAATAATAATAATAATAATAATAATAATAATTAATAATAATAATAATTAGAATTATACCATTATCATCATCATGTTTATATTTTATCATCTTATCATTATCTCGTTATCACATTCATGCATCATATACTTAACATCATCTATTACAATAATCCTAACAATACTTTTAACTAAATCATAATAGTTATCATACTTGTATCCATACTTGAAGCTATAACTATAATTATATTGTTTATTATTATTTAGTTCTTGATCAAAAATCATAATCTCATTAACTATTTAAGGGGAAAAAAATCAAACGTAAACGATTAAGGGTTATACCCCGATGTAAACTGAGCGAAAGAGTCGAGTATTCGATGCACTTGGGCCTCAATATCAAACGTAAAGGATTCTTGTAACCCACTAAAAAAATAACCGCTTGTTGGGCCTTGTAAACTTGAACAAGCCCATAAAAAAAACAGCCTGTTATAAGCTTATATCATCAGGTTTCTGTTTCTGCTTAAACACCCGCCGATTCATTTTTTTCATTAATGATTCTAAACACAATCAATCTTAGATTTGTGATACTTACACAAAAACTATACCTTGTGATCATTATACTTGTCAACAACATCAGTTCAAAGAGTTTTTCACGTCGAGTTCTTCATAAACAGACAACTCAAATCGATCTAGTCTCCGGATCGATCTGGAATGAAATGAAGGAAAGTAAAAATTCAGAGTTGTTTAGAATCACAACTTGAAGTTATCTGCAAATTTTGAGGATCCAACTCGATGAATCGAGCTCGAATTTGGAAGTCAAAATTGGCTAGAAAAAGTCAACTGTTTCATCATCGTTCAAATTTGAAGTCCATATGATATTTCAGGTTATGTTGATGATTGACAAGCATTTCAGAGGTATATTGTAACAACTTTCCTCAAGAATCCATGATCTAAAACATTCTAAGTCGAAAATTCGCTTTTATGAAGTTCATAAGCGAACTGTTACTGTTTCGATTATGATTCTATATTTGCAAGTTGTTTTGATGTTGAATTCGTCTAAGAAAAACTCAAATCACTCCTTATGGGATATGCAGGTGCAGTTTGTTTTGAGATATTAAAGTGGTGATTTTGACAGGAAATAGAATATAGCATAGCAGCAGCAAAATCTAAGGTGTGTGGGTTGTTAACAGCCTGTTAAGATTGTGATTACATGTAATCTGGGTCTGACCAAAGTCAACAGTTGCAGCAAGTTTTGTTTAATGATAGGTTTAAATGGGTTTCATAGACTGTGATGGTAATGAAGGTGATGGTCGTTAGTTCGAACACAGAAAACAAGAACAAGTATTGTGCAGCAACATAAGGTGATCTTAATATATTTTATTCGTGATTGAAAGAAAAGAGAAAAAAAATATAGCGATGTGTGTTGCCATCGAATATAGAAACATTAAAGAGAGAGATATATAGTGTTTGGTTGTGGTGGTTTATAGGTGATTTAAGAGGGAAACAGAAAACAATTTAAGACAGTTTGTTAGCGGTTATCATGGAGAAGAGAGGGGGAGAGAAAGAGTGAAAGAGATGGTAATTCTTGAGTTATAAATGCAAGTCAAACAGAGTCAGATATATAAGATAGATATATGATTTACAATTTATGTTAGTGGATGTTTGTTGTAAAGTCTGTACTAGACACAGGAAAGGAATTCATAAATTTGCTAGTGGAAAACTACATATTCTAATCAAACAACACGAACAAAACACAATATAACAAACCATCAATCATAATTCAATTTGAAATAGTAAATTCAATTATAATTCAATCATACACAGTAATATTAAATATACTAATGATTATAATATAATTTAGAAATATAAACGTGTAGATTGTTAGCCGTCGCTTTTAACGGTCTGAATTTAATAAATCCGTTGTCAATCAGTGGCGGATGAAGTCTTCAGATAAATCCCAAATTTTTAAATTAAATAGCTTTATTTATTTTGGTCATTATGGTATAATATTCGATCATTAACTATTTAAAATTATTAAACAAAAATTAACTCACTATCCACACCCGATCCCAGATAAAATATGAAAAATGATAAAATTTAACAAGTAACTTCTAAATACATTTTTAATAAGCCTATAATTTATATCACTCATTTTCGAAACACCGTTTATACATAAGTTCGTTCTTAACTCATTTAATATCGATCGAATGACAATTGAGTGCTACCGACGATTACAAATAAATTTGAAACCACAAAATATATATTTAATATACTTTATTTATATAGATGTGTTTTTAATAATAATTATCATAATATCATATTTTTATTTTAATAACAACAACATATAATATTTTAAATTAAATTTTCAATTATTTATATATATATATATATATATATATATATATATATATATACTCACATACCTATTTACAAATAGTTGTTCGTGAATCGTCGGGAATGGTCGAAAGTCAAATGCATATATATAACAGTTCAAAATTTTTGTGACTCAACCTTACAGACTTTTCTTATCGTGTCAAAAAATATTAAATCATATCGAGAGTTTGGTTTAAAATTAGTCGAAATTTTTCGGGTCGTCACACCTGACCTCAATCCTACGTGTTGGCGCACTTAGAAGACTCCCGATGCGCACACACGGATGCTTAACTTAAACATATATTGTGTGCACAACAATATATGTGATAAGTAAAATGTTGACATGCCTCGAGTATAATTACGATGAAAATCAATGAAAACTTAGCCAAACATTTTAACAAACGATCTTATGCGCAAGATCATACAAGAATCGTGAACATAACCCATATACTTGGCCACACTGATATTTCACAATTATAACTTAGAAACATACAAGTGGCAAAAGATAGATTCAAGTCTAGCGCGCATACACAACCTATGGCTGACAATGCAATATGCTTAAAGTATAAATTGCTAACGCACACTTGTAAACTTTGAAACGCACTATAACATGTGAACCACGCACAATATAGACAAGTAAACAAGATAAATTTTCATTATTATAAAGAAAGTAATTACATTCTTAAAGAAAATTACAAAATTACAACGGGTCGTGTAACAAACGGTCAGCATCAGCAGTGGGGTCTTCAGATAAAGGCACAAGTGAAGGGACCTTGATGTTTAACAGCGTCGGCTCCACCTCCTTGCTCTTCTGCGCTACAAGGGGATCCACTTCCTTGGCAATGAGAGCATCCAAGGCCTCAGAATATTGGACGTAAGGTTGAATCTTTTTCCAGAAAACAAGCCGCTCCTCTGCCTTAAAGGCAAAAATGGCGTCAACAAGAAGATCGCTCACGTATTTCGAGTCGCAAGCATGACCAACAAGCGTAGGGAGACCCTTCTTCAAAGTCTTAAACTGACACTTTGCTGTATCACGATCGATCTGACAAGAAGTTAAGCGATCATTCAAGTTTTCGAGCTCTCTTTCCCAAGTGCTCTTTTCAGACTCGAGGGACTCGACCTTTTTAGCCAACTCCTCAACCTGAGAAGCCAAGGACGCTTTCTCCTTATCTAGAACTGACGAGGTGCTGACCGCCTCGGTACGAGCCTTTTCTGAATGCTCGAGATCAAAAGTCAGATGCACGATGCGGTCATGCATCTGCTCAGCAGTCAGCGCACCCGGCGTGGAAGAGCCGGCGCCGTCCAGGCTCGCCTTCGCCTCCTTAAGGCAGCTTTTAGCACTCATCAAGTTCAGCATAGCCAACTGAACGTCAAAGCGCCATGCTGCCACGGACGAGAGATGCCCAAAGTAGTTGGGAAGCTTGATGTCTTCCAAGTAGTCGAACTGACAGGCCGCAGTAGCCTCCGGAATAGACAACTGATCATTCATGCCATAAAACTGCAGGAGAGCTTCTACAAATAAGAAGGCAACTGGTTAGTAACAAGAAAGGCAGCGCAATGTCCCAGCACTTGAAAAAAGGAAAAATTACCTTTTCCCTTTTTAGCGCGCTTGCGCTTACTCCCAACTTTAGTTGGGGGCTCACTTGCCTTGCCCCCTTCAACGTCTGTCTGATGAGAGTCTTCATCCGCATGACTCTGGCGCTGACTAGCTATACCAGACCCACTGGCACCAATAGCGACATCACCTTGAACCTGGGTATCAATGTCCATGTCCTGATCACCCTAATTCTCCACGTCGGGCGTCTCAGTATGAACACCCTCGATGTCACGCTAAGCAAGAAGTCTGTCTAGACGCATCTCTGCAAATAAAACATGCTAAGTTAGACACAAGTGATGAAGAGAAAACAAGTACAAAAATAACTCCCATCTACCGCCTACCATTATCATCGGCGTCTAAGATAACTGGCAGGGCAGGCGGATAGGGACACATATTAGCAACCCGTAAAATATCAGAGCTATATTGACGGATAGGGAGTTCGCGGTTGTAAAAATGAACAAGTCTATGCTGCTCCTCTGGGGAAAGGGGAGGCCTAATGTTTAACTGCGCATTGGTAGCGTCAGTATGCCACGCACAGATAATTCTATACGCGAGCGGGATAAATGAATCATTGATGAAGAAGAATGAGTTCTTCCACTTCTTACGCACCCCAGCTTTTAGGCGCTGTACAAACTTAATCCTGTCGTTGAAAGAGTACCAGCTCTGTTGATTCTTACGATATGAAAAGACATTCTTAAACAAGTTCAGCGATGGAGGAAATTGGTAGTGCTGGCAAATCATCTCGAAGAGAATAACGCGACATGCGCTATAAGGATGCAGATGTCCGATGCCAACATTGAAGTGACTAAGAACCTCCATGAAAAAAGAAGTGGGAGGATAGCGCACATTCCCATCCACCATAACCTGCCTATATACGGTAACCTTACCATCGATAACATCGCTAGCGCGCTGATCATCCAGGGGCGCTACAGGATTCAAATCAGCCAAAGGTGGGTACCACTCCACCAACTGCGCGACTTTGCGCCACGTCATAACAGACTTAATAACCTCACAATTCGGAGGTTCAGAAGTAGAGGAAGAAGATGCCATCTATTAACAAATAAATCAAAGAATCGTAAGAAGAAAGACTAAATGGGCGCTAACCTGAAAAAGCTAAAAGACGAGGTCGAAGTATTAAGCTAATAAGATTTGCACGAGGATGAAGAGCACAGATGAAGTAAAAAATTGAGAAAGATGATTATGAGGTATTTATAGGAGAGTGAAAACATGGAAGAGGCCCTGGGGGAAGTTGAAAATGGGAGGTTAAAACATGAATGGCAGAGATTGAGCCACGTGTCAAAAGATGGAAAGGGAAGAGTACGAGGCAATCAAAGGCGGCGAAATCAGCGGAATAGCAACTGTAGCATCTGACAAAACGTCGCTTCGGTTTTTCTGCATTTAATGCAACAGGACAAAATATTTTTAAATATAAAAATAGAAGAAGGTAAAGGCGCACAGTAAAGAATAGCTGAGTGGCAGTTATGAGTCCCGTTCTTATTGATTAAAAACGTTTCATATTAATTGATTTCGTTGCGAGGTTTTGACCTCTATATGAGACGTTTTTCAAAGACTGCATTCATTTTAAAACAAACCATAACCTTTATTTCATCAATAAAGGTTTAAAAAGCTTTACGTAGATTATCAAATAATGATAATCTAAAATATCATGTTTACACACGACCATTACATAATGGTTTACAATACAAATATGTTACAACAAAATAAGTTTCTTGAATGCAGTTTTTACACAATATCATACAAGCATGGACTCCAAATCTCGTCCTTATTTAAGTATGCGACAGCGGAAGCTCTTAATAATCACCTGAGAATAAACATGCTTAAAACGTCAACAAAAATGTTGGTGAGTTATAGGTTTAACCTATATATATCAAATCGTAACAATAGACCACAAGATTTCATATTTCAATACACATCCCATACATAGAGATAAAAATCATTCATATGGTGAACACCTGGTAACCGACATTAACAAGATGCATATATAAGAATATCCCCATCATTCCGGGACACCCTTCGGATATGATATAAATTTCGAAGTACTAAAGCATCCGGTACTTTGGATGGGGTTTGTTAGGCCCAATAGATCTATCTTTAGGATTCGCGTCAATTAGGGTGTCTGTTCCCTAATTCTTAGATTACCAGACTTAATATAAAGGGGCATATTCGATTTCGATAATTCAACCATAGAATGTAGTTTCACGTACTTGTGTCTATTTTGTAAATCATTTATAAAACCTGCATGTATTCTCATCCCAAAAATATTAGATTTTAAAAGTGGGACTATAACTCACCTTCACAGATTTTTACTTAGTCGGGAAGTAAGACTTGGCCACTGGTTGATTCACGAACCTATAACAATATATACATATATATCAAAGTATGTTCAAAATATATTTACAACACTTTTAATATATTTTGATGTTTTAAGTTTATTAAGTCAGCTGTCCTCGTTAGTAACCTACAACTAGTTGTCCACAATTAGATGTACAGAAATAAATCGATAAATATTATCTTGAATCAATCCACGACCCAGTGTATACGTATCTCAGTATTGATCACAACTCAAACTATATATATTTTGGAATCAACCTCAACCCTGTATAGCTAACTCCAACATTCACATATAGAGTGTCTATGGTTGTTCCGAAATATATATAGATGTGTCGACATGATAGGTCGAAACATTGTATACGTGTCTATGGTATCTCAAGATTACATAATATACAATACAAGTTGATTAAGTTATGGTTGGAATAGATTTGTTACCAATTTTCACGTAGCTAAAATGAGAAAAATTATCCAATCTTGTTTTACCCATAACTTCTTCATTTTAAATCCGTTTTGAGTGAATCCAATTGCTATGGTTTCATATTGAACTCTATTTTATGAATCTAAACAGAAAAAGTATAGGTTTATAGTCAGAAAAATAAGTTACAAGTCATTTTTGTAAAGGTAGTCATTTCAGTCGAAAGAACGACGTCTAGATGACCATTTTAGAAAACATACTTCCACTTTGAGTTTAACCATAATTTTTGGATATAGTTTCATGTTCATAATAAAAATCATCTTCTCAGAATAACAACTTTTAAATCAAAGTTTATCATAGTTTTTAATTAACTAACCCAAAACAGCCCGCGGTGTTACTACGACGGCGTAAATCCGGTTTTACGGTGTTTTTCGTGTTTCCAGGTTTTAAATCATTAAGTTAGCATATCATATAGATATAGAACATGTGTTTAGTTGATTTTAAAAGTCAAGTTAGAAGGATTAACTTTTGTTTGCGAACAAGTTTAGAATTAACTAAACTATGTTCTAGTGATTACAAGTTTAAACCTTCGAATAAGATAGCTTTATATGTATGAATTGAATGATGTTATGAACATCATTACTACCTTAAGTTCCTTGGATAAACCTACTGGAAAAGAGAAAAATGGATCTAGCTTCAACGGATCCTTGGATGGCTCGAAGTTCTTGAAGCAGAATCATGACACGAAAACAAGTTCAAGTAAGATCATCACTTGAAATAAGATTGTTATAGTTATAGAAATTGAACCAAAGTTTGAATATGATTATTACCTTGTATTAGAATGATAACCTACTGTAAGAAACAAAGATTTCTTGAGGTTGGATGATCACCTTACAAGATTGGAAGTGAGCTAGCAAACTTGAAAGTATTCTTGATTTTATGTAACTAGAACTTGTAGAATATATGAAGAACACTTAGAACTTGAAGATAGAACTTGAGAGAGATCAATTATATGAAGAAAATTGAAGAATGAAAGTGTTTGTAGGTGTTTTTGGTCGTTGGTGTATGGATTAGATATAAAGGATATGTAATTTTGTTTTCATGTAAATAAGTCATGAATGATTACTCATATTTTTGTAATTTTATGAGATATTTCATGCTACTTGCCAAATGATGGTTCCCACATGTGTTAGGTGACTCACATGGGCTGCTAAGAGCTGATCATTGGAGTGTATATACCAATAGTACATACATCTAAAAGCTGTGTATTGTACGAGTACGAATACGGGTGCATACGAGTAAAATTGTTGATGAAACTGAACGAGGATGTAATTGTAAGCATTTTTGTTAAGTAGAAGTATTTTGATAAGTGTCTTGAAGTCTTTCAAAAGTGTATGAATACATATTAAAACACTACATGTATATACATTTTAACTGAGTCGTTAAGTCATCGTTAGTCGTTACATGTAAATGTTGTTTTGAAACCTTTAGGTTAACGATCTTGTTGAATGTTGTTAACCCATTTTTTATTATAAAAAATGAGATGTTAAATTATTATATTATCATGATATTATGATATATAATATATCTTAGTATGATGTATATACAGTTAAATGTTGTTACAACGATAATCGTTACATATATGTCTCGTTTCGAAATCATTAAGTTAGTAGTCTTATTTTTACATATGTATTTCATTGTTAATACACTTAATAATATATTTACTTATCATTTAACATAATTAACCAAGTGTATCAATATCTTAATATGATTCATATGTACCTAGTAAGACGTTGTTATAACGATAATCGTTATATATATCGTTTTCGAGTTTCTTAAATTAATAGTCTCATTTTTATGTATATAACTCATTGTTAAAATACCTAATGAGATACATACTTATAATAAAAACATGTTAACTATATATATAACCATATATATGTCATTGTATAGTTTTTACAAGTTTTAACGTTCGTGAATCACCGGTCAACTTGGGTGGTCAATTGTCTATATGAAACATATTTCAATTAATCAAGTCTTAACAAGTTTGATTGCTTAACATGTTGGAAACATTTAATCATATAAATATCAATCTCAATTAATATATATAAACATGGAAAAGTTCGGGTCACTACAGTACCTACCCGTTAAATAAATTTCGTCTCGAAATTTTAAGCTGTTGAAGGTGTTGACGAATCTTCTGGAAATAGATGCGGGTATTTCTTCTTCATCTAATCTTCACGCTCCCAGGTGAACTCGGGTCCTCTACGATCATTCCATCGAACCTTAACAATTGGTATCTTGTTTTGCTTAAGTCTTTTAACCTCACGATCCATTATTTCGACGGGTTCTTCGATGAATTGAAGTTTTTCGTTGATTTGAATTTCATCTAACGGAATAGTGAGATCTTCTTTAGCAAAACATTTCTTCAAATTCGAGACGTGAAAAGTGTTATGTACAGCCGCGAGTTGTTGAGGTAACTCAAGTCGGTAAGCTACTGGTCCGACACGATCAATAATCTTGAATGGTCCAATATACCTTGGATTTAATTTCCCTCGTTTACCAAATCGAACAACTCCTTTCCAAGGTGCAACTTTAAGCATGACCATCTCTCCAATTTCAAATTCTATATCTTTTCTTTTAATGTCAGCGTAGCTCTTTTGTCGACTTTGGGCGGTTTTCAACCGTTGTTGAATTTGGATGATCTTCTCGGTAGTTTCTTGTATAATCTCCGGACCCGTAATCTGTCTATCCCCTACTTCACTCCAACAAATCGGAGACCTGCACTTTCTACCATAAAGTGCTTCAAACGGCGCCATCTCAATGCTTGAATGGTAGTTGTTGTTGTAGGAAAATTCTGCTAATGGTAGATGTCGATCCCAACTGTTTCCGAAATCAATAACACATGCTCATAGCATGTCTTCAAGCGTTTGTATCGTCATTTCGCTCTGCCCATCAGTTTGTGGATGATAGGCAGTACTCATGTCTAGACGAGTTCCTAATGCTTGCTGTAATGTCTGCCAGAATCTTGAAATAAATCTGCCATCCCTATCAGAGATAATAGAGATTGGTATTCCATGTCTGGAGACGACTTCCTTCAAATACAGTCGTGCTAACTTCTCCATCTTGTCATCTTCTCTTATTGGCAGGAAGTGTGCTGATTTGGTGAGACGATCAACTATTACCCAAATAGTATCAAAACCACTTGCAGTCCTTGGCAATTTAGTGATGAAATCCATGGTAATGTTTTCCCATTTTCATTCCGGGATTTCAGGTTGTTGAAGTAGACCTGATGGTTTCTGATGCTCAGCTTTGACCTTAGAAAACGTCAAACATTCTCATACGTATTTAGCAACATCGGCTTTCATACCCGGCCACCAAAAATGTTTCTTGAGATCCTTGTACATCTTCCCCGTTCCAGGATGTATTGAGTATCTGGTTTTATGAGCTTCTCTAAGTACCATTTCTCTCATATCTCCAAATTTTGGTACCGAAATCCTTTCAGCCCTATACCGGGTTCCGTCTTCCCGAATATTAAGATGCTTCTCCGATCCTTTGGGTATTTCATCCTTTAAATTTCCCTCTTTTAAAACTCCTTGTTGCGCCTCCTTTATTTGAGTAGTAAGGTTATTATGAATCATTATATTCATAGATTTTACTCGAATGGGTTCTCTGTCCTTCCTGCTCAAGGCATCGGCTACCACATTTGCCTTCCCCGGGTGGTAACGAATCTCAAAGTCGTAATCATTCAATAATTCAATCCACCTACGCTGCCTCATATTCAGTTGTTTCTGATTAAATATGTGTTGAAGACTTTTGTGGTCGGTATATATAATACTTTTGACCCCATATAAGTAGTGCCTCCAAGTCTTTAATGCAAAAACAACCGCTCCTAATTCCAAATCATGTGTCGTATAATTTTGTTCGTGAATCTTCAATTGTCTAGACGCATAAGCAATCACCTTCGTTCGTTGCATTAATACACAACCGAGACCTTGCTTTGATGCGTCACAATAAATCACAAAATCATCATTCCCTTCAGGCAATGACAATATAGGTGCCGTAGTTAGCTTTTTCTTCAATAACTGAAACGCTTTCTCTTGTTCATCATTCCATTCAAATTTCTTCCCTTTATGCGTTAATGCAGTCAAGGGTTTTGCTATTCTGGAAAAATCTTGGATGAACCTTCTGTAGTAACTAGCTAGTCCTAAAAACTGGCGTATGTGTTTCGGAGTTTTCGGGGTTTCCCACTTTTCAACAGTTTCTATCTTTGCCGGATCCACCTTAATACCTTCTTTGTTCACTATGTGACCGAGGAATTGAACTTCTTCTAACCAAAATGCACACTTTGAAAACTTAGCGTACAATTCTTCCTTCCTCAATACTTCTAACACCTTTCTCAAATGTTCACCGTGTTCTTGGTCATTCTTTGAGTAAATAAGTATGTCATCAATGAAAACAATGACAAACTTGTCAAGGTATGGTCCACACACTCGGTTCATAAGGTCCATGAACACAGCTGGTGCATTAGTTAAACCAAACGGCATGACCATAAACTCGTAATGACCGTAATGTGTTCTGAAAGCAGTCTTTGGAATATCATCTTCTTTCACCCGCATTTGATGATACCCGGAACGTAAGTCAATCTTTGAATAAATAGACGAGCCTTGTAGTTGATCAAATAAGTCGTCGATTCTCGGTAGTGGGTAGCGGTTCTTGATGGTAAGTTTGTTCAACTCTCGGTAGTCGATACACAACCTGAATGTACCATCTTTCTTCTTGACAAACAAAACAGGAGCTCCCCACGGTGATGTGCTTGGTCGAATGAAACCACGCTCTAAAAGTTCTTGTAATTGGCTTTGCAGTTCTTTCATCTCGCTGGGTGTGAGTCTGTAAGGAGCACGAGCTATTGGTGCAGCTCCTGGTACAAGATCTATTTGAAATTCAACAGATCGATGTGGGGGTAATCCCGTTAATTCTTTCGGAAATACATCGGGAAATTCTTTTGCAATGGGAACATCATTGATGCTCTTTTCTTCAGTTTGTACTTTCTCGACGTGTGCTAGAACAGCATAGCAACCTTTTCTTATTAGTTTTTGTGCCTTCAAATTACTAATAAGATGTAGCTTCGTGTTGCCCTTTTCTCCGTACACCATTAAGGGTTTTCCTTTTTCTCGTATAATGCGAATTGCATTTTTGTAACAGACAATCTCTGCTTTCACTTCTTTCAACCAGTCCATACCGATTATCACATCAAAACTCCCTAACTCTACTGGTATCAAATCAATCTTAAATGTTTCGCTAACCAGTATAATTTCTCGATTCCGACATATATTATCTGCTGAAATTAATTTACCATTTGCTAATTCGAGTAAAAATTTACTATCCAAAGGCGTCAATGGACAACTTAATTTAGCACAAAAATCTCTACTCATATAGCTTCTATCCGCACCCGAATCAAATAAAACGTAAGCAGATTTATTGTCAATAAGAAACGTACCCGTAACAAGCTCCGGGTCTTCCTGTGCCTCTGCCGCATTAATATTGAAAACTCTTCCGCGGCCTTGTCCATTCGTGCTCTCCTGGTTCGGGCAATTTCTAATAATGTGGCCCGGTTTTCCACATTTATAACAAACTACATTGGCATAACTTGCTCCGACACTACTTGCTCCGCCATTACTCGTTCCGACACCATTTGTTCCTTTCGTTCTGTTAACCCCTGGTCCGTAAACCTCACACTTCACCGCGCTATGACCATTTCTTTTACACTTGTTGCAAAATTTGGTGCAGAACTCCGAGTGATACTTTTCACACCTTTGGCATAGCTGCTTCTGATTGTTGTTGTTGTTGCGGTTATTTTTGTTGTTGGGATGATTGTTGTAGTTGCTGTTGTTGTTGTTGTTGTTATTTGGCCGTTTGTTGTAGTTACGATTGATGTTGCGATTGTTGGGATAATTGTTGCGATTATTGTTGTAATTGTTGTTGTTGTTGTATTGGTGATTCTTATCACCGTTTTCCTCCCACTTTCTTTTGACTTGCTTCACATTGGCCTCTTCAGCAGTCTGTTCTTTAATTCTTTCTTCAATCTGGTTCACTAGTTTGTGAGCCATTCTACATGCCTGTTGTATGGAGGCGGGCTCGTGTGAACTTATATCTTCTTGGATTCTTTCCGGTAATCCTTTCACAAACGCGTCGATCTTCTCTTCCTCATCTTCGAAAGCTCCCGGACACAATAGGCACAATTCTGTGAATCGTCTTTCGTACGTGGTAATATCAAATCCTTGAGTTCGTAACCCTCTAAGTTCTGTCTTGAGCTTATTGACCTCGGTTCTGGGACGGTACTTCTCGTTCATCAAGTGCTTGAATGCTGACCACGGTAGTGCGTACGCATCATCTTGTCCCACTTGCTCTAGATAGGTATTCCACCATGTTAACGCAGAACCTGTGAAGGTAAGCGTAGCGTACTTCACTTTGTCCTCTTCAGTACACTTACTTATGTCAAACACCGATTCGACCTTCTCGGTCCACCGTTTCAATCCGATCGGTCCTTCGGTTCCATCAAATTCCAAAGGTTTGCAGGCAGTGAATTCTTTGTAGGTGCATCCTACACGATTTCCTGTACTGCTAGATCCAAGGTTATTGTTGGTATGTAGCGCAGCCTGTACTGAGGCTATGTTTGAAGCTAGAAAAGTACGGAATTCCTCTTCATTCATATTCACGGTGTGTCGAGTAGTCGGTGCCATTTCCTTCAAAATAGTCAAATGGAACAAGTTAATCAAACAGAATATTAAGAGTAGTTAATAGTATTTCGTAGCATAATATGAACTCATTTATAAAAGCTTTTTCTTCATATTAGCGTTTTATAAGTTTAAATTCGGGTAGTACCTACCCGTTAAGTTCATACTTAGTAGCTAATATACAATTCAACTACTACAATTCTATATGAAAAACTGATTATAATAATATTTCGCGTTCAAACTTTTACACAATATTTTACAAACTTACAATACCGCTTATTTTACATATAGCATGAAATATAGCACACAATAAATTTGATACAAGATGGTTGTGAAGATAATTCTAGCTAGTACACAAGTCGTTCAGCAAAAGCAATAAAGACACGTAATTCATACGTCCAGAAACAAGTCATGCATTCTGGTTTTACTAGGATTACTTCCCATCCTTGGTCTTGTGGAACATAACCGTTATGGCCGTTGATAAGACAGCGTGTTGTAACGTCGTCAAAGGGACGAGGGTTACGTAATGTCCAACAGTCCCGTAATAATCTAAAAACCTCATTTCTTACCCCAATTACCGACTCCGTCACTTGTGGAAACGTTTTGTTTAATAGTTGTAGCCCGATGTTCTTGTTCTCACTTTGGTGAGAAGCGAACATTACTAATCCGTAAGCATAACATGCTTCTTTATGTTGCATGTTAGCCGCTTTTTCTAAATCACGAAGTCCAATATTCAGATATATTGAGTCAAAATAATTTCTTAACCCATTGCGTAAAATAGCATTTGGGTTCCCCGCAATAAATGCGTCAAAGTAAACACATCGTAACTTATGGATTTCCCAATGTGATATCCCCCATCTTTCGAACGAAAGCCTTTTATAAACCAAGGCATTCTTGGAACGTTCTTCGAATGTCTCACAAACTGATCTCGCCTTAAATAGTTGTGCCGAAGAATTCTGACCGACTCTAGACAAGATTTCATCAATCATGTCTCCGGGTAGGTCTCTTAAAATATTGGGTTGTCTATCCATTTTGTGTTTTTATACTGTAAAATAGACAAGAGTTAGATTCATAAAAAAAAATACTTATTAATACAAGCAATTTTTACATATATCATAAAGCATAAGCACACTATATTACATATATTACACCACACGAATACAACTATCTTATTCCGACTCGCTTGTTTCTTCTTCTTCGGTTTTGGTTCGTTTTGCCAAGTTTCTAGGGATATATGATGTTCCCCTAATACGAGCCGTAATTTTCCACATTGTTTTAGAAAAACCTGGTGGTTTAGAGGTTCCCGGGTCATTGTTACAACTTAAGGACTTCGAGGGTTGACGATACATATAAAGTTCATCGGGGTTGGAATTAGATTTCTCTATTTTTATGCCCTTTCCCTTATTATTTTCTTTTGCCTTTTTAAATTCAGTTGGGGTAATTTCTATAACATCATCGGAATTCTCGTCGGAATCCGATTCATCGGAGAATTGGTAATCCTCCCAATATTTTGCTTCCTTGGCGGAAACACCATTGACCATAATTAACCTTGGTCGGTTGGTTGAGGATTTTCTTTTACTTAACCGTTTTATTATTTCCCCCACCGGTTCTATTTCTTCATCTGGTTCCGATTCTTCTTCCGGTTCCGATTCTTCTTCCGGTTCTAACTCTTCTTCCGGTTCCTCTTCGGGAACTTGTGAATCAGTCCACGAATCATTCCAATTTACATTTGACTCTTCATTATTATTAGGTGAGTCAATGAGACTTGTTCTAGAGGTAGACATCTATCACATAATATCAAACGCGTTAAGAGATTAATATATCACATAATATTCACATGTTAAAAATATATAGTTTCCAACAAAATTTGTTAAGCAATCATTTTTCAAGTAAACACGGTCGAAGTTCAGACTCACTAATGCATCCTAACAAACTCGATAAGACACACTAATGCAAAATTCTGGTTCTCTAAGACCAACGCTCTGATACCAACTGAAATGTCCCGTTCTTATTGATTAAAAACGTTTCATATTAATTGATTTCGTTGCGAGGTTTTGACCTCTATATGAGACGTTTTTCAAAGACTGCATTCATTTTAAAACAAACCATAACCTTTATTTCATCAATAAAGGTTTAAAAAGCTTTACGTAGATTATCAAATAATGATAATCTAAAATATCATGTTTACACACGACCATTACATAATGGTTTACAATACAAATATGTTACAACAAAATAAGTTTCTTGAATGCAGTTTTTACACAATATCATACAAGCATGGACTCCAAATCTCGTCCTTATTTAAGTATGCGACAGCGGAAGCTCTTAATAATCACCTGAGAATAAACATGCTTAAAACGTCAACAAAAATGTTGGTGAGTTATAGGTTTAACCTATATATATCAAATCGTAACAATAGACCACAAGATTTCATATTTCAATACACATCCCATACATAGAGATAAAAATCATTCATATGGTGAACACCTGGTAACCGACATTAACAAGATGCATATATAAGAATATCCCCATCATTCCGGGACACCCTTCGGATATGATATAAATTTCGAAGTACTAAAGCATCCGGTACTTTGGATGGGGTTTGTTAGGCCCAATAGATCTATCTTTAGGATTCGCGTCAATTAGGGTGTCTGTTCCCTAATTCTTAGATTACCAGACTTAATATAAAGGGGCATATTCGATTTCGATAATTCAACCATAGAATGTAGTTTCACGTACTTGTGTCTATTTTGTAAATCATTTATAAAACCTGCATGTATTCTCATCCCAAAAATATTAGATTTTAAAAGTGGGACTATAACTCACTTTCGCAGATTTTTACTTAGTCGGGAAGTAAGACTTGGCCACTGGTTGATTCACGAACCTATAACAATATATACATATATATCAAAGTATGTTCAAAATATATTTACAACACTTTTAATATATTTTGATGTTTTAAGTTTATTAAGTCAGCTGTCCTCGTTAGTAACCTACAACTAGTTGTCCACAATTAGATGTACAGAAATAAATCAATAAATATTATCTTGAATCAATCCACGACCCAGTGTATACGTATCTCAGTATTGATCACAACTCAAACTATATATATTTTGGAATCAACCTCAACCCTGTATAGCTAACTCCAACATTCACATATAGAGTGTCTATGGTTGTTCCGAAATATATATAGATGTGTCGACATGATAGGTCGAAATATTGTATACGTGTCTATGGTATCTCAAGATTACATAATATACAATACAAGTTGATTAAGTTATGGTTGGAATAGATTTGTTACCAATTTTCACGTAGCTAAAATGAGAAAAATTATCCAATCTTGTTTTACCCATAACTTCTTCATTTTAAATCCGTTTTGAGTGAATCCAATTGCTATGGTTTCATATTGAACTCTATTTTATGAATCTAAACAGAAAAAGTATAGGTTTATAGTCGGAAAAATAAGTTACAAGTCGTTTTTGTAAAGGTAGTCATTTCAGTCGAAAGAACGACGTCTAGATGACCATTTTAGAAAACATACTTCCACTTTGAGTTTAACCATAATTTTTGGATATAGTTTCATGTTCATAATAAAAATCATCTTCTCAGAATAACAACTTTTAAATCAAAGTTTATCATAGTTTTTAATTAACTAACCCAAAACAGCCCGCGGTGTTACTACGACGGCGTAAATCCGGTTTTACGGTGTTTTTCGTGTTTCCAGGTTTTAAATCATTAAGTTAGCATATCATATAGATATAGAACATGTGTTTAGTTGATTTTAAAAGTCAAGTTAGAAGGATTAACTTTTGTTTGCGAACAAGTTTAGAATTAACTAAACTATGTTCTAGTGATTACAAGTTTAAACCTTCGAATAAGATAGCTTTATATGTATGAATTGAATGATGTTATGAACATCATTACTACCTTAAGTTCCTTGGATAAACCTACTGGAAAATAGAAAAATGGATCTAGCTTCAACGGATCCTTGGATGGCTCGAAGTTCTTGAAGCAGAATCATGACACGAAAACAAGTTCAAGTAAGATCATCACTTGAAATAAGATTGTTATAGTTATAGAAATTGAACCAAAGTTTGAATATGATTATTACCTTGTATTAGAATGATAACCTACTGTAAAAAACAAAGATTTCTTGAGGTTGGATGATCACCTTACAAGATTGGAAGTGAGCTAGCAAACTTGAAAGTATTCTTGATTTTATGTAACTAGAACTTGTAGAATATATGAAGAACACTTAGAACTTGAAGATATAACTTGAGAGAGATCAATTAGATGAAGAAAATTGAAGAATGAAAGTGTTTGTAGGTGTTTTTGGTCGTTGGTGTATGGATTAGATATAAAGGATATGTAATTTTGTTTTCATGTAAATAAGTCATGAATGATTACTCATATTTTTGTAATTTTATGAGATATTTCATGCTAGTTGCCAAATGATGGTTCCCACATGTGTTAGGTGACTCACATGGGCTGCTAAGAGCTGATCATTGGACTGTATATACCAATAGTACATACATCTAAAAGCTGTGTATTGTACGAGTACGAATACGGGTGCATACGAGTAAAATTGTTGATGAAACTGAACGAGGATGTAATTGTAAGCATTTTTGTTAAGTAGAAGTATTTTGATAAGTGTCTTGAAGTCTTTCAAAAGTGTATGAATACATATTAAAACACTACATGTATATACATTTTAACTGAGTCGTTAAGTCATCGTTAGTCGTTACATGTAAATGTTGTTTTGAAACCTTTAGGTTAACGATCTTGTTGAATGTTGTTAACCCATTGTTTATTATAAAAAATGAGATGTTAAATTATTATATTATCATGATATTATGATATATAATATATCTTAGTATGATGTATATACAGTTAAATGTCGTTACAACGATAATCGTTACATATATGTCTCGTTTCGAAATCATTAAGTTAGTAGTCTTATTTTTACATATGTATTTCATTGTTAATACACTTAATAATATATTTACTTATCATTTAACATAATTAACCAAGTGTATCAATATCTTAATATGATTCATATGTACCTAGTAAGACGTTGTTATAACGATAATCGTTATATATATCGTTTTCGAGTTTCTTAAATTAATAGTCTCATTTTTATGTATATAACTCATTGTTAAAATACCTAATGAGATACATACTTATAATAAAAATATGTTAACTATATATATAACCATATATATGTCATTGTATAGTTTTTACAAGTTTTAACGTTCGTGAATCACCGGTCAACTTGGGTGGTCAATTGTCTATATGAAACATATTTCAATTAATCAAGTCTTAACAAGTTTGATTGCTTAACATGTTGGAAACATTTAATCATATAAATATCAATCTCAATTAATATATATAAACATGGAAAAGTTCGGGTCACTACACCGGGCGATGCTGTAACTGGCAGAGGACACCTGGCAGACAAGGTCAGAGCCGACAAGAACACTTTTTACTTTTATCGGATCAGCTCGCCTGAAGACGTACTATTTGCAGGCTACGATCCTTTTAACCTTATTATGTGGCGATAGAAGATAATAAATGTTATCTTATAAATACAAGACTTCATCCACAGAACAAGGGATCCTGGAATTCACTTTCATACACATATATTCTGATAACAGCAGTGCATAGCGCAATTATACCCGCGCTACCGGACTCATAGCATTACACTAGACATTCTTGATATAAAGGTAACGTTCCACGAACATAAACCCTAACACCTAGCACGAGCCATCGATGTCCGGCCTACCCGCCGATGGTGGGTCTACATTTAACCACCCCTGTTGAGATCCTCATCTCGCAAGGGGTTATTCACGGTACTCCGGACCAGAGAGTTAAACTCAATTGACCCTTAAATCCCCTCTTAATGATGTCAAGCATGGACCGAACCCAACCCGATCATTCTATGCTTGATCAATAAGCAAGACCTTAAGTTATAGAACTTAGATCTTAGCTAAATATTGAAGACCTTAGACTAGAAAGTCTAGATCTTATGTTCTTGGTGAAACCCTAAGTCATAGAACTTAGACTTTTAACTTTTACAAAACCTTAAGTTATGAAACTTAGATTTTGCAAAGTAGGATGAACATAAGCTAATGAGCCTTTGTTTAAACAAGTTAGATGACCATAAGTTACATAACTTAGATCAAACACAATAATGAAACCCTAAGCTAGAAAGCTTTGATTCCTTAACATTACTTTTGAGATTTCAAGCTAGAAAGCTTGTATCTTTGTTTAATGAAAACTAAAGGTACAAATTTAAAGTACAACAAATTAAAGAAGATCATAAGTTAATAAACTTGATCTTTTAATAATCTTTTTGTAGAAACCTCAAGCTAGAAACCTTGGATTTCTAATGTTCTTGAAAATCTTTAAAGCAAAAAAATTAAATCTTCAAGTTACATGAAGATCATAAACATAGGTTTTGATCTTTTAACATAGATAATGAGATCTTAAGCTATAAAACTTAGATCTAACAAAGTAATGAAGATTCAAAGCTAAAAAGCTTGAATCCTTCATTTTTTTGAAGATTTTCAAATAAAGTTTGAATCTACAAGATTTATGAAGATTCAAGTCACAAAACTTGAATCTTTGATCATGATGATGATGATTTACGAATTAAGGAAAGAAAAGAAAGAAAAAGAAGCCAAGAACTTACAAGTTCTTCAAAGTTTTAGTGTGAGAAAACTTGAGAGAAAACTTAGAGAAAAGTGTGTGTGTTTTGAGAGAAATGAGAGTGAAGTAAAAAAAATGAAATTGTGGTGATGGTGTACATATGGCCGACGATTTGGAGGCAAGCATGGGGGGACCATTTTTTTTGCATGGGTGGTCATACAAGGTGATGCTAGCATGTTGGGTGGCATGGTATGTGAGGTTAAATGTTGTAAGTATAGTACATAAGCATGCATGAGGGATTTTGTCTTAATACTTACATGGGTTAGTCTTTAATTAAATGGGCTAACTAGTCCATTAACTAGCCCACTAAACTAGTCCATTAATCTTGAGTAGGGTGGGCCTTTAATAAGCAAAGTCCATTAAGGTGTTAAGCCCACTAATACTAACTAGTGTGCATTAGTAAACACTAAGCGTAATTAAGAAACTATCAAGCCAAGTAATTGTCATTAATAAATAACAATTATGATTAAGTAGTCATAACGCTCCAATTATGACAAAAGTTTAACGTGTACTAAGTACGTAGCGTGTTTTAAACGACAAGTGACACTAATGGTCATAAAAGCATTCGAGGATCAAGTTAAGGGATTAAGCACTTAATAACACGTTTTAAAATATTAACGAAAGTAATTAACATGAATTATGATCCCAGAATGTAATCTAACTCAGTACGCACAAATACGCAGTTTCATGAAAGTATAAAATATAATTATAAGTCAAAAAAGTCGGGTCGTTACAATTATAGTGAGTAAGGGAAGTATGACCTAGGGTCGTATTTTTAAGGTATCAGTAGAATCGAACCTATAATTAAAGCTTGAGATAATCCTAAAGAGAAGGAGTAGTGGTTCATTACCTAATTTAGGGTTTTCTAATTTATTGGATAAAATAAAGTAAATGTGAAATTTGTAATTCAGATAAGGTTAAAATAAGCGCATACTATGGTTTCATCAGTTACTTTGCCGAGATTATGGAATGCTGACTCATGAATAGGTAGTGACCTTGTATTCATTACACTAGTCCTAAACGTCCCTGTCATAAGACATGTCACTAGGTAATGCGTTAGGCTTGAAGATTCTGAATAGACAGCAACGTCCCTTACCCCCGACACCCTTGCAGTCTGACTACAGACATACACGTTCAGGCGGCTCATCCAATTGAGCGACTCGGTTGGGTGACGTATTAACATTCCACAAAGGTCTAAACTTTCTTAAGCATAATAGAATACAGAGTTTGCCATATCCGAGAGACGTGATGTGTTTCGATGCTTTCGTTAATGATTGGGTTTAAAAAGGTAGTTAGGCCCTTTGAAAAGAGTTCAACCATAAAGAACACCATGGCCAAGTCAGGTTTGACTTCCATGAACACGTTCGGTTATCCTAACAGTCTAATCCTTTATGCGTTTAAAAAAACAGTTCCTTAATTAACTAAGAATCCCTCAAGCGGGGTGCAATGCCTGAGATCGCGTTATGGTGAAGTGTACTAATCAACACTGACTGGGTTCCATGGCCTTACTTAGCAGATGTACATCTTACAACAACCGTTGTGATTCAGCGTGCACGTACGAAGTTTATATGTTTGGTGACTACACTAGCATGGTCTAGGACCGACAATGTACAATGGGTCTAGTTACATGTTTCACTTAGAAAAAGTCCTCAGTCAGAATCCAAGGCTCGGTGGACCTACTACAATCGGTGTGCCTCGGTCAAACTTACGTTGTATCCGACATACTTCCCTTACCAAGGGGTGACACAGATAGTGTACTCTTAATCGGGGTTCGCGACTTCCCAATAACAGAGCCGATAACTACGTTCTATTAGTTGGAAAAGCGATTGAGTTTAAAGCATAATCGGAAAGCATCTCGACAACATACACAAACCATAATGTTATTTCGGCATTATAACTGACTACATCATAGCATACACTAAAGATAACTACTCGCTAATCATGGCAACAATATCACAAAGTATAATAATGAAAGACATTATATAAAGACAAAGGATAGAACTACCAGTAGATTAAACGAGTTCCGAATACAAAAGTGACAAATTCAAACTCCAGAACGCTCCTAATACAATCTTCAGCGTTCTTCTCCGGGTACTAGGTTTCTCGCACGGAGTCGAAGACCTTGAAAATATGACTAATATTGTAGAAAGAGAGAGAAAGAAGTGAATTGAAGTGTGTGTAAAAATGGATGAAGAAAAACCCTTTAAATAGACTTGGAATTGGCCTGCATATGGCTGGCAAGCCGTATGGCAGACCGTTTTTACAAGCCGTTTGGAGTGGCAGGCCGTTTTGCATGTCCGTTTTCCCAGGCCGTATGGCAGGACATTTTTCCTACTGGCAGGTCGTATGGCAATCCGTATGGCCTGCCTTGGTTTGCTGTTTACACTGGATCGCAACTTGATTTCCTTGGTCGTAGCTTGGTTTATCGTCTTTCACTGTTTTTGCTCTAGAATCTTCGTTTTAGCTCCGATTCTCTTGATTCTTTTTGCACCGTCTTCGTAATCACTCAATCTTTAATTTCTTCCGATGAAGCGGGTATTTTAGCGATAAATCTTGAAACTTTAGAGTTTTTGGGCCTCAATACCGGAGTGAAAATGTGACTTTTTAGCCGATATCAGGATAATAGAGGTATCACTATTACTCAATCTCATTACATTAAGAAGATTTTGAAAAGGTTCAAGTGTGATACATGTTCTAACGTGAGCTCTCCAATTGATCAGACAGTGAAGCTTATGCCCCATTCGGGTAAAGCTGTATCACAACTTGAATACTCTCGAGCAATTGAATGTTTAATGTATGCTATGACTAGCACACGCCCCGATATTGCATTCATAGTGGAAAAACTAAGTAGGTTTACTAGTAATCCAAATGCTACTCATTGGCGTGTTGTAGTTAGAGTATTCAAGTACTTGAAGGGTACGATGGATTATGGTATTACTTATTCTGGGTTCCCTTCAATTTTAGAAGGATATTCGGATGCAAGTTGGATCACCAACGTCGAAGATCATTTATCTACGACTGGTTGGATATTTCTATTTGAAGGAGGTGCTATCTCATGGGCTTCTAAAAAGCAAACATGCATTACAAATTCAACCATGGAGTCTGAATTTGTAGCTTTGGCTGCAGCTGGTAAGAAAGCTGAATGGTTGAGGAATTTGATACATGAAATTTCTTTGTGGCCAAAGCCAATATCTCCTATTTCCATTCGTTGTGACAGTGAAGCTACTTTGGCTAAGGCTTATAGCCAAATGTACAATAGATAGTCTAGACACTTAGGCGTTAAACACGGTATGGTTCGCGAGCTGATTTCAAATGGAATGATATCCGTAAGTTTTGTTAGATCACAACGAAATTTGACGGATCACTTGACGAAAGCATTAGCCCGAGACTTAGTGCACAAGTCGGCTATTGGAGTGAGATTGAAGTCCGTATAGATCTTCCAATGTGAGACACCCAATTACCTTCTAGTACAATGCTAGGAGCGGAATTCAATGAAGTAAGCTTACTTTCTGAAGATTGAAACACATAAAAAAATTCGGATCCTAGAGTATGTGTTTAGACATGCAAGTTGAGTTAGGTTGAAGCTATTCTTCTTAATAGTTCTTTTGAAAAATTGCATATACAGATGCAAGATGTAAAAGAACTGCCTATGTGAGCATGAAGTTTTGTCACTTCAAGGAGCTTTGGACTTAGTTGCTGATATGTTCACTGAAGGATTGGGACACATGGCTTATAAAAGTGTCAAGTTTATCTTAGGGATATGTAAGAAACTGATGTGTATATTATTATATAGTTTTCAAATGAATTGAAGGGTTCAATTCTTCACGAACATCGAATCCTCGTAAATATTACACTAAGTGGAAATTCAATTCTTCACGAACATTTTCATTTATGCATTAGTTTGTTCTGTTATTTTGATTATTTTAGTAAACCAAGGATTACACTAAAATTGGGGGGATTTGTTGGTGATTTTAGTGTCATCCAACATTCATTTTAGTTAATTAAGATTTACTTGAATGCAAGAGTTGGCTAGTTATATTTAACAACGGGTTCGGAGAGTGTGGAGTACATGTCCTTAAGAGTTGGCTGCTAACTGTCGCGTAATTGCGGAGGTCAAGGGGGCTGCGCCCCCTTGCGGGGTCTAAGGGGCAGCGCCCTTGGGTGGGATAGTATATTCAGCCAAGTGTCATAACTGTTTTTCCCGCCCATTATGAAAGGTTACATCCTTTCAAAATGTAACTGTTTCTTGTACAAGTTTATCATATCCTTTTTGGGACAATTCTGCATTCACAAAAACTACAGAAAACACATATTCTTTTTGATGCATTGATTAGTGATTTCATTGTCAAAAACACTAATCGTGTTATTGTCTTATCCCTATAGAGATTTCGTGATACCAAGGCAATTATAGGGTCGAAATACTTTATAGAGAAAGTGATTACATGATTTAAGAATCAACCCGGACAGTCAATTCATACCCAATTTCTAACAAAACCTTTATGTATGCCTTATGAATTTGGGTCTTAATTACATTTGGGTTTAAGCGTGACATTCATTGTGTGATAAAATGTTGTTTAACACATCATGTCGCCTATACCATGGTGGCTTATAGATGTTAATGCAAGGCATAAAAACATTGAGAACTACCGTGTAATGTTCAAGGACAATTAAAATATGCTTATCGCTATATTAGTTGGTTTGTTCGAATTAGTTAACCTTTATTTCATGGTTTCTTGTCACTCTAAAGTTAATATAAACATGTAAATGGATAAGGTTTTCTTGTTCAGACTACCTAGGAAAGGGAATTTTTTTTTTTTTTTAAGTCAGATGTATGCCTAACCAGGTTATTCCTGTTATGACAATTTGCCCAACGCACCCACACTAGCGGAAGCGAGGATATAATTGTTTGAGACAAACTTGCAAGAAATAAAAGAAAGCAAAATAAAGTAACTGATAACACGACGATTTAACGTGGTTCGACAAAACCCTGCCTACGTCCACCCCAAGAGTTCCCTTTATTCTTATAATATAAAAGAACCCGGTACAAGAAAAAGTACACTATGAGTAAAACCCAAACCCAAGCCCCTTAGATTTTAGTATAAAATCTAAGTTTCCCGTACACTCTTTTACAATCCTTACAAGAATAAACTCTCGGCCTCACAAATACACACACTCCGTTGATAAACCTATCAACTATGTTTTTCTTTCTCTTTGTGATCTTTGATCCTCTCTGGATGCCTTCTATCCTTTCCAAGTCCATCTATTTATAGATGCACATATACATGTGAAAACATAACTACATCCATGTGAAACCATTAATGACATGCCGTCTTCTTTGACTTGAAACATGAAGACCCGTGTATACCTTGCAAACTTCAATTTGGCAACTATTGCTAAACACCACATATATACATTGTATCTTGACTTTTGAGAAAGACAAATCAAACTTTTCTACAATGACTTCACACATGGAGAAGACAATTTCATTTTGATGTCTTCACCATGCAAAATACAATTTGAATTTGTCTACATAAATGTTAGTCAAAAAATTTGGACTCCGTCCAACAATCTCCACCTTGACGAACATTTATCTTGTTCGTCACCGAAAATACTATAACCTAGTATTTTCACCATTGGCCTTCGTTATCACCGCTGCACACACCTTGAATCACCTCGGTCCTGAACCCCGATTCAAATAAACTGGCCAATAATCATGTGCAGCTAACCCTTTCAACTTACCTAGTTGACACCGAAGAGGAGGCTCGAATCACCTCTTCCACCACAGTAGGATTTTCCTTCTCACCATCGTCTACCTTGGTCAAACATGTCCCAACATGTTCCCGACATGTTTCCCGCGTGCACGCTTTCTAAACCTTCGAGACACGAGTACATTTTGTACTCGTCACCAGACGATATAAACCCTCATACTTCTCTCGCTTCATCAGCACCTTCACGCCACGTGTGATTTTCATAACTCCACCTACGGCCTAATAACCGTATCCTTGAGAATCCAACACGCATAAGGAAATTAGATTCTTGCACATCCTTGGTGTGTACGCCACACCACCAAGAGCGTAAGCAACTCCGTGAAACAATTTTATTTTCACCATGCAAACACCCTCAACGTCGCATGTTGAACCATCACCTAAAGTCAGCACCCCGCTTTCTTTAACATAAGCTTATCAAAATAAGCTTCCTTGGAACACACGTGCATCGTACAACCAGAATCTAAAATCCATTCATCTTGAACAGAAGTAGAACTTTTAGAGATTGTGAGAACATCTCCCAAATTAACCAGTTTACTGCAGCCGATGAACCCCCAGATTTACGTTCACCATTCTTCTAGAGTGGACAGTCCTTCCTTAATGACCCCACTCATGACATTTGAAGCATTGGATACCCTTCACGCCGTCTCCTGACCTAGACCTACTGTTATCACTAGATCTCTTCTCGGCAAACCTTCCCCTTCCATGACCAACCATAGCAAACCCATGCTCAAAAATGGTCACTGGATCTTCGTCTCTTATCCTGTGATAAGATTACCGGTACTACATCATCCATCTTTACAGTAGCCTTACCATAAAGAACAGTAGTGATCATAATATCATACGAACTGAGAAGAGAGGCAAGAAGAATAAGGGTCTTATCTTCTTCCTCAATATAAACCTCAACTTTTCCAAGTTGATCCACCGGACCATTAAACACATTCATATGTTCAATAATATCCCAATCGTCATCCGCCATCTCAAATGGCTCCACCTTAAATTGCATACCGCCGTTTCTCGCCATCTCCAAACAAAAACTATCCGATAAACCTAGATACGCTCTGATACAACTTGTTATGACAATTTGCCCAACGCACCCACACTAGCGGAAGCGAGGATATAATTGTTTGAGACAAACTTGCGAGAAATAAAAGAAAGCAAAATAAAGTAACTGATAACACGACGATTTAACGTGGTTCGACAAAACCCTGCCTACGTCCACCCCAAGAGTTCCCTTTATTCTTATAATATAAAAGAACCCGGTACAAGAAAAAGTACACTATGAGTAAAACCCAAGCCCCTTAGATTTTAGTATAAAATCTAAGTTTCCCGTACACTCTTTTACAATCCTTACAAGAATAAACTCTCGGCCTCACAAATAAACACACTCCGTTGATAAACCTATCAACTATGTTTTTCTTTCTCTTTGTGATCTTTGATCCTCTCTGGATGCCTTCTATCCTTTCCAAGTCCATCTATTTATAGATGCACATATACATGTGAAAACATAACTACATCCATGTGAAACCATTAATGACATGCCGTCTTCTTTGACTTGAAACATGAAGACCCGTGTATACCTTGCAAACTTCAATTTGGCATCTATTGCTAAACACCACATGTATACATTGTATCTTGACTTTTGAGAAAGACAAATCAAACTTTTCTACAATGACTTCACACATGGAGAAGACAATTTCATTTTGATGTCTTCACCATGCAAAAGACAATTTGAATTTGTCTACATAAATGTTAGTCAAAAAATTTGGACTCCGTCCAACAATTCCGTTGCCTTTTATGACCTTCTTCTCTGTCACCCCATAATATGTTGCTAGTGAAATAATGAACATGGGACATCTTTCAAGGGATCGGGTACTAAAAAGCTAATATGAACACAAAAATTAAGAACCTCTTGATTTAGTGATTAGTGGCATATGCTATTTTCTAAGAACTTAATTACCAGACTACTAAATTAACTTGGTTGACGGTATCTAAGAATTCAAACATAAGAGATAAGAATGCACAATCCTATCTCTCCATGGGAGTGATGATTGGTGCTAATGGATATTTGTAAGTAGCTTGAAATTCTTTATGAAATATCAAACAGTTCCTTTCTCAAAACATATTATCATGGAACATAGGAAAGAACTCGATTGCGATCGAGGATCTTTGCGATCAAGTTGCTAAAGTTACATTTGTCTGTTCTTGCCTCGCCACACGATAATGGGGCTTCAATGATCATGTGTAGCAACTTTTTTTTAGGAATCTGTATGAATAAAAAACCAAAGCTAGGGATAAAGCAAGATGGAATTTTGTATCTGATATTTGGTAGAGACGGTAGAATGGATCTGTCGAGTGGGTTAGGTAACTGTTTCAATTGAGTGAGTCTGTGTCAAAATGGGTAAATAGTATGCACGTTGACCCGCATCATTTATTGGTCAAGCTAAAAAATTTACAATCATTTTTATTACTGTACTTTTTTACATTCAGAGCTCTCAAAATACCATTTATACCCATTTGACCAATATAGCATAAGCCGAATTGACCCATTCAGAATTGTCATCTTCAAACGTCGGAATCATCGCTTCATTGCACATAAAGTAGCATATATGAAACTTTGTGATGCTCATTCTTCGAAGTAACAAGTTGGTAAAACACCTTCAAACTTTGACCCTCAAATATGTTGGCTTCAGCGGCGAGTTTAGGTGTTAGGGGACGGGGTTCTGTGACACCACTAGTTTTTCGAAATTTGTCACAAAAATTAAATTTTTTTGTATAGGACACCACTAAATATAATAATGTGATCCCATATATTTTCAGAAATTATAATTCAATAGTTTAGACTACTAAAATATTTGAAATTAGCCCACTTATAATTTTATGTTATGAGCCATTTAAATATTTAACCAAAAAAATAAGCAAACCCTTATCAAATTTTCTATCCCTCTTAGGTATCTTGAATTCTTCAATTCTTTATCCTACTAGTCTCATTCAACCTTCATTAATTTCCTTTTGTATAAATGATAATGATATTCTTTTGTATGATAGTTGTTGTAATGGTAATAGTAAAAAATATGAATAACCTTATATTTTGCGAATACTATCCAATTTTATGTTTGTGTTTTAGGTGCGACCCGACGCGACCCGACCCGATTTGACCCGACACATTCAATATTTTGTGCAAGTAAGTTATCGAAAAAAAATTGGGACCCCATTGAGTTTTGATCCTAGAATCGCCACTGGTTGGCTTTGGAACCTTTATGTATGCCTTATGATAAGAGTTCCATTATAGGCGATATCGGCCTTAATAAAATAATAATAAAAAAAAAAATAGGCGAAATCAGCATATTCTCTCTACAGTAGTGGAAAAGCAAATACGAATCCGAATTTATCATAGCGGGCTGGTCCTGCATTAGGATTAGTTGTTGAATGATCCCCTCAAATCTTCAATTCAATCGAATACTTGAACAAGACATACAAGTTGATACATGACTAGTAATAAGTTTTAAACTGTTTCAACGTGTTCGCTGCAAATTATTTCAGCCTTTTATAATTTTTTCAATATGTGAAAAGATTATAGTAGCTTTTATGAAAATATAACATTGTGTAATCTAAGTATGTGATCAGTTTCAAGATAAAGTCCGTACACACAACTTTCCAAATAGTAGCACCATGAGAAGATTCTGAGTACCAACTAAAAGATTTTGGTGTGGGGCATGGAACCTTAGTATGCTAAAGTTGTCCTTTGAACTTTTCTTATTATTTTTTCTTTTAGTAGAAGGCGGCAATATAGAATCATATGCATTTGTCCCTTTTCAGCTATTTTTAGCAGTGAAACGTTATTTTCATGAACGTTACTCTCCATTTGTCCACTTTTAGCTTAAGGGAATATTAGCAGAGAAATGAGTGGTAATTCAAACCATACAAATTATTGCAATATTATGATGTATAATGTATAAACTTAAACTAGTAAAATCTCAGAGATTTATAATCTACTACTCATAACTTTTCATGATAATTTTTTATATTCAATGATATTCATTGTCCCGCTTCATTCATAAATGGATAGTTTTGGTTTAACTGGATATGAACATAGATGTGAATATAATACAAACCCCCCCCCCCCCCCCCCCCCCCCCCCCCCCCCCTCCTCCTTGATAAAGCAGCCAACGAACAAGTTAAACTCTTTGAGTAATATGAGTTGCTTTTTTCACAGAGAGCTCTAACTTAACACTCCACCCCCAAATCTTAATAATTTAGACTTGAAATTTAAATAAGACGACAAAAAACCATGTTCAAAACAGTAGTTGCCAAAAAGGCTTGAAATTCGAATAAGGAGAAGAAACAATTTTCCATATGGTAAAGTCTCAAAATCTACACCGAATCTGTTCATATATCAGAATATATGGAGTTATCTTGAAAGCATCGTACCTTGAGAAAAGAATTACAAAACAATAACTCTTCATTTGCATGCATATTGACTTAACATAAGCCACGACATTCATTTATTGTCACCAACGATTTTTTGACCTTTCTACAAACTCAATGCATGTAGATTGTGCAGACGATACAACATATTACACAACACCTTCAGTTTATTCTCAGCAGATTACGATGAATGCTGTTTACCGATACAAGCTCTCAGATCTAAGATTCTCGGCAATCTCGGTTTCCCACCTATCCCCATTTTCGAGCAATTTCTCCTTGTCGTATAAGAGTTCCTACAATGATAATATACAAATCAGGGCAAAAGGCATATAGAATTGGTGACTGATTGACTGAGTCAAACAATGGCGCTCAGTTTTCTACAGCACCCATTTTGCAGAACAATAACATTAGACGTTGGAAGTAGAGGCAACATTTTACATGTTGGCCAAGAAAATCTTTTATCCATTTAAAAAAGAAAATTTACAAAATTGTTATATTCTAAATGACCTTATCCATTGTAGCTAAATTTTTCAATATTTAACCCATTTAAAGCAGAACACAACCCAATTACCAGTTCATAAGTAAATGATTTCTAGTTTTAAAGCTGGTATTTTTAATCATTTCATTTGTAAATGAGAAAAATAACCATTAGGTGGTAGGATAGTGATGCTAACCTCATGAGTCTCAGTAGCAAACTCAAAGTTGGGCCCTTCAACAATTGCATCAACGGGGCATGCTTCTTGGCAAAATCCACAATAGATGCACTTTGTCATGTCGATATCATACCTGTAAGATTTAAACAGTGCGTATAAGAGAGAGAGAGAGAGAGAGAGAGAGAGAGAGAGAGAAGAAACTAGCAAGCATTATTTCACCTGGTTGTTCTACGGCTCCCATCTTCTCGTTCTTCAGCCTCAATAGTAATTGCTTGCGCCGGGCATATCTATATACATTGAATACTACTTGGTAAGGTTATGCCAATAATAAGACAACAGAAATAGAAATACATGCAAATGAAACAAATTAATGAATCAAAAGTTTGTTGATAGTGTGACCATTGAGATGCATTAATATTAGGGTTAAAACTATGAATATATTTTCACTTTTGTCCCAATGTAGGATGTAGGATATATATATACCCAAAAAAATGTCAGTGTAGGCTATGTACTTTCAAAAAGTGTTCTAATGTAGGCTATTGGTGACTGGTTACCTGCTGAACTGGTAAACTTAACTATTTAACATTTTTTTTGCATTTTATATGGCTACAAATAGGTCATATACTTTCAGTTTTGTTCCGCTGTAAGCTATATAAAAAATGATTTGTTCCGATGTATCACCAACGTCATTCTCTACAAAGATGCCACGGCATCGTTGAGTTTTTTATCCAGTTAAAAAGTTTCGTCCGTTCATATTAGTACACTTTTTGAAAGTATATAGCCTACACTGGTATTTTTGGGGTATATAGCCTACATTGGAACAAAAGTGAAAGGATATAACCTATTTATAGCTTTAACCCTTAATATTAATACACCGTTATAGTTTTCATGTGTAAACAAAAAGCTGTCTTGGACTACTGGGAGCAATAAATTTAATTACTCTTGTAATTTTAAATATTTAGACGTGTAAAAACCACTAAATGTGAACACAAGATAAATGAAGACTCTTCCATAACTAATTTGCTAGGTATGATCAAAAGCAGAAACGTCAATACAAATATAAATTTAAAATAATTATCATGTAAACATTTGAATATATATTAGGTGACTTACAATCCATATTCTTTATGGCTAGTTTTAACTAGTATACCCATTTCACCGATTATCAATTATGTTCGACCGGGTTAAACCTGTTCTAATATAATTGGGTTAAATGGCACCACTAGTCCACTATATTGAACCAAAAGTGATATGTCAACTAAAGACAGTTGATTACCACACTCAGCATTGATGCAAATTTGTTTAAAGCGATTAAATTATTTGGTAACTTTATATATTTATCGGATTACAAATCAGTCCATAGAAATTTATAATTTAAAACTTATCTGCAACATGAGGATCAGAAATATGAAGTACCAACTGATTATAATAACAAAACTTACAGCTTCACAAAGTTTGCAAGCAATACAACGCTCCTCTCCGGTTGCATAACGTCGAAGAGCATGTTCTCCTCGAAAGCGAGGGCTTAAAGGACCTTTCTCAAATGGATAATTGATCTACAAATGAACAATTACAAATCAATTTTAAGTAGCTAGCATTCGATTAACAAGCAAAAGATATCAATAAAGTAGTTGTCAAAAACTTACAGTAACTTTCGGCTCAAAGAAATATTTGAGCGTTAGAGACAAACCTCGAACAAGTTCAGTCAGAAAGAGTGTATTAATGCTCCGCTCAAACACTAAACATGGTATAAAATCAATATTATAAGTTGCATAAAATAGCTGAGAATGACTATAAAGGTAGCAAGTAAACTGTTGGACGTACCAGAACTCCAGTCTTTCGAGATCTCCCTTGCAAGCTGCTCTCTTTCTTCATCATCTATAATTGGGTCAGGGATGAGTCAGGCACAGTTAGACAGTAATGCAAAAAAAAAAAAAAAAAAAAAAAAAAAAAAAAGACAGATCATTAAGTGGAGGAAAGTAAACAAGCCCACCCTACACACATTATTTTGAACACATTCAAGCCAGGAATTTGCAAAGTTCAAATCCATGCATTAAGCCGCTAATCCCTTTTCTAACAAGTCCAAACAGGCTATCTAAAACTTGATGGAAAGGAGGCTTCTGATTCATAAGATTGGGCAATGTGAATAGGAAAGTTGGGTTTTTTTAAGTAATAACCTCTTTCACTGATTAATTTATGGCTAACATTACAAAATATAATATAATTGAAGGTATTCTGTACATGATAACTGAATACACAACCACCACTTGATCATTGAATATAGAATCCAATTTGATAAATTCCCTTCCAATAACCAAGTACGATACAAATATATTTCTAGAAGATGGATTATCAACTTCTTTAACAAGGAACTAATCTCTACGATAACAAACACGTGCATTTGTTCACAGATTCCTAATCTTGATCAAAAGCAGAAACAATCATTAGACCTAGAAGCAACAAAACTTATCCATAACACACGAACTTCTAGGTCAGGCTGCTCAGCCAAAACAATTGTTAGAAACTTTGTGTAAATTCTTCATAAGAAACGAGCAACAAGGGTCTTGCCTTATTGCTCAATAACATATTTACGAAATTTAATCCTAAAAGAAATCAAAGTACTCGTAATAATTTCTCCTATATAGTTTAAACAAAATGGCGTACACACTTATACACATCAACATATGCAATGTAAACATGAATCGAAAACATCACCATTCACCATTCGAATAATAGAATAACTCATATACCTTTATCAGTGGAAAACGAGTGCTTAGTTGCAAACGTCCGTGCACCGGAAACTGTCCCACAGATATTAGGACCCTTCAAAGCTTGTCCTGCAACAGCCTGACATTCAACGAAGAAATATATCATCATGAAAACTTACTACTTTACATTCAGAAGACAATTTGGACTGTACGGACACCACGATGACATTCAATTCGGCCAAGGACTAAAATAAATCAAAATAATTCGATAAAATCATTTCAAACCCTAAAAAATTTGTCTAGGATGATTAGATCGATTGAATACGTCACAAATTTGAGAATAATAGCTGATCAACCGTGTGAATCTAATTCAAAACCCTAACAGATTCGATTTCTGCGATTTTAAGTGATATCCTTGCAGAAATTTTGTGAGGTTGTTTGTGTTCGTGATAAAGAATGAGATAGATCTTACCAGCTGTCGACAGCGTAAAGCAGAGATGGATTTGCGTGCTAAGATTGCGGCCATTTTCTGCAAATTTTTGGGCTGATTTCGATGGTGAACTCAACAAGACGTTAATGGCAGTAGCTTGTAATGAACCGGCCGGCCACGTTTATCTGATGCGAACCGGTTTTGTACAGTTAAATTATAGGTTGATAGGTGTTTACTTAAGTAATTCGATATATTCTGCTCGGTGTATTTGGTTTAGAAATTTTATTAGAAAAAATCAGATATCTAACCAAAATTAAAACTGGTAGTTTGATTATGAAGTTATTGATGTTTTAATTATCTACAAGCTAAAACAATGGTTTACTATTAAATTATTATCAAGAATTTGAACCCGATATTGGACACGGTTGGAGGTCAGGAGTTTGATCCCTGGCTTCGAAAATTAAGTTTGTAAGGAAGGTTTTATCGTCCCGTACGCAAGAATTCGACCCGATTCACATGCCCGTATGGATTGATGGATCAGGACCTCGTTATGCAGTTCGGGTTTCCCCCGAAAATGCGTGTGTGCGTGGACAATGATCGGGTGGGTGGTTTCCATCCCCGTCAGTGATTTCAAACTCAACTTTACAAAAAACATTATCAAGAATTTGAAGATTTATTTATATTTACAATTTAATTATGACGTTTACTACTTGCGTTATTAAGAAATACATAACCTTTTCAGTAAAATAATTAAATTACCAAAATATTTATGCCATAGTTGAAAGAGAAATTATTATTTTTAGCAAATATATCAGAAATCTCACTCTAGGAAGTAACTAGAGGAGAGAGGATAAAAAATCCTCTATACAACAAATATAAAAGCTTAGAACTTTTAAAAAAATATGATCTATAAATTCTATTAAAATTCTAGCATGATAACATCATAAATAAGCTTTTTTCTTCATTAAAAAAAATAAAAAATCTAAGCAACTTAGATGACATCATTAATCATTTAATTTACAATTAAAAATATAATCTTTATAATTGAAGATACGCTTCTTTTTTCCAAATCAAAAGGTATTTATGTCATTTATCTGTTATAAAAATACTCCGTATAAGTTATTAAGGAGGATTACTCTTCTACAGCATGGATAATCTCATTCTCTCAGTATACTCCGTACACTCTTCTCACCATCTCCTACTCACCAAAACCCTAATTTCATTGTCGTTGCTTCAAGCGACGGTTCAATCGCTTCATATTCTTCTCACCATCTCCTCCAGTTAAATCCATCGACTCCTGTATCATCTTTTGTTGAGATTGATAATTTTTATCAAGTGTTCATGATAAAGAAGTGTTCATTGTTGTTTTTTTCTATAGCGATTGGAGATGGAGATTTGTTGTTGATATTAGGGTTTGGGGTTACAAAATTGTTGTCGTCGTTATCGTCGTTGTCGCAATCCGTTGCTAGTACTTCTTCTTTAACATTTTTATATTATGGTAATTATTAGTACACAATAGATTCCCCTGTATATCGATTACAACTTGATTTTGGGTGTTAGGGTTTTTTCTTTAGATTTGAGTTTGAATGGTTGGTATTTAATGCTATAATCCATTTAGTTTTTTGGAAATGTAGGATTTTGATGTTTGTTGTGAATGTTTTAATATTCTAATAAATTCATGATTTTTTGCACGGTTGTTGTTAGAAGTGGAGATAATGATGATGTCAATATGATAATTTGTTAATTTTATGTATTATCCAACTGGAGTGTTTTATAAAATAATTATTATGTTAACAAAATATAATTAATTCACAAACTTAATGATTTAGAAAGTTGTATTCGTTATATAACATTTTGGAAGACCTCCAACTCATTGTATGATATTTAGTTGTGACTACCGATTTTACATCGATAATCAAAACGGTGGCTTACTTCTCCTTTTTACCAGTCTTTGCCTCTTTGGTGTTCGTTTTGCAGACACTATAATGAGAAGAAAACTCTTGTTGTAGGTTCTGTAAACTGTAGAGTAGAATTGGAATGTATTTGTGGTTTTTTTTAATTAAATATAAAAATATATACTCCATGATAGTGTTGTAGCATATTTAGTAAAATGCAGTTTGTTTATATTCACAGAAAGTGACTTCAATCTATGATGTTGATTTGTTGCATATTTAGATTTTGAGCTTCTTTAAGCAAATATTATTTTGAACAAGAGTATAGGCCTATGAAAAAGCCAAAAGTGGCCATTAATATAGAAATTCAAGATTTCAATAATAAAATTACTAATAATCAGCCTTCAGTTTCATATCTTCAGGACTCGAGAAGCAAGCCTTGTCATGCAGTTATCGTAGGTAAAATTTAATATCTTCAGGATTTCAATAATATCTATTCATTGCAGATACAGTGTAATAATTTCAATAATAAAATTACTAATGATCACCCTTCAATTTCATATCTTCAGGATTTCAATAATTTCTATTCATTGGTTTTCGATAATTACAATAGGCAGAACATGTAGAGTATTATAAGACTATATAAGTTTATTTTTATAGAGTATTAGAAGACTATATAAGCTTGTTTTGATAATTACAATAGGCAGAACATTTGCTTAGTTAATTTCTATTCATTGCTTTTCGATTTGATGTTGGGTCTAATTCGAAAAATTGAATCATGCTCACTAGGAAGCCGGAAGGAAGAATGTAGGTGTATACCTTAGGTTCTCTATTTAATTTTTGTATAGTTTTGTAAAGGTGATAATTTTGACCCATTTACTTATGGTCGTGTTGATTAAGTTAATGAATATACTTTTAATGTATGTAAACCAATGTCACTTATGAAACTTTAATGTTTTATTCTTTCATTTCGTCATTGAATTTATGAAATGTAATATCACATTGTACCTACAGTTATTGGTTTCTTGGGTACTCATTCCATATCAAATGGGTTCTTGCGTACAATAGAGTTTGGGTTTGATTACTTGCTCTTCAGTGTAACTTGAACAGGAAAAAAACCTTATAACTTTTGTTAATAAAAACTTTCTTTGCAAGGGGCTTAAAGCTGAAACGAAGAAGCTATCGCTGCATTTTCTTTTTATCATTGTACTCGGACGCCCGCACACAGGACATTTAGGTTAACACATCCTTCCTTTTTAGTTGAAACAAATTTAGGGAGTTGAGTTGTAAATTTGGAAGGTTGAGGTGGGTGTCGTTTAGGTTAGTCAAACGACTAAAATTGAGGCTTTTAATAGTATATATAGAAATTGATCTTTGTAAAAGCTATAACTTTTGACTCTGGACCCTTCTCATTTTTTACCAGTCGTGAAGCTTAATAAAGAATTTTGGAATTTGTTTGTTAAATTACGTTATGTATATTTTATGAATTGATGAGAGCAACAGGTTTGAGTTTTGTCATGTATACATGTAATCAAGTCATCAGTTTGGTGCTAATTTAAATTTTGTTGCTATTTGTCTGGGTCAGTTGGTCTTTATAGTTTTTAACTGAAACCAATACGTCTAAACATAAGGTAGGTGCTTTCACGACTCACTAAACGGGGGATCAAAATCTTTGCGCAGTAGAGGAGTCAAAAGCGGGGGACGAAGCGAATGTAGAGGACACAGCATATCCAGGGAAGGAAGATGGACTGGACTCACTCTCATTCATGGCATGGGCAAAAGCATCCCTAATGACTTTCAGTGAAGATATGCTTATACGGCGAAGTCAGTCACAAAGTCTATGTTTGTATGCTTTCACTCTATACCGACCATCCAAAAAGGATGTGCACAATTGATCATTGACCGCAGTTTCTATTGGAACAAAGCAAAGAAGGAGGCGGAATGGAGAAAGGAAAGGGACAAGGGCGGTCTTGCTTGGCGTGAAGGCTGCTGGTTCGAGGATAGAGTACAGTACTAAAGGTCCTGTGACTTCCAGGCGGTTTTTCTTTTGGGCAGCTGTAATACTGAAATTCGTGACGAAGTTGATGATCTTCTTCAACATGGGTTTTTAAATCAACCCATAGCCATTTATAGTCTTTAGTATATCCACGATCATTATGTAATATTTGTATGTAGAGTATGCATAACTCATCAAGTCATCATTTTATGTATATAAAGGTCGGAATTAATGCTCTCTATTCTTATACTTAGCATTTATCAACTACTCCCTACAATGTGTATATACATGGTCAGTTAGAGTTTACAATTGCCTAGATTCACAAGTGATAAGTTGGACATGTTTATGAAAGCATGTTTCAAATAGCTAAAGTACAACTGAGAGTCAATTAAGTACTAAACTGTATATATAGGTAAAGTATTATAATAAAAATTAACGAAAATTGTTTGATTTTTTTTTGTGTTCTTCTTAAACAAACCCGTGATTTCACGGGTCACTTAACTAAGTATCTACATCTATAACATAACCATAACCAGTAATTCAGTAAAGATATATAAATAAAATCAAACAATAAACTCTTCTCCTGCATCGAAAAGAGAATTGATTCGGCACTTAAAGATTCCAGGTACTGCAAACGAAAAAATCTTGTCTTTCATTTCATTCTCATACATTTATTTTCATAACCATAAAAAAATCTAGTACATTTAACATTTTATGTGTAACACATGAGTTTTAAGTCAAATTTACTTATAAATAAGCAACATGCTTAATAAATAATAGTACTGATTTCTTGAGTCTTGTTTCACTGACTTTGATTTTCTAAAGCTCTATAACAGAGTTCTGTTTTGTAGATAAATGAATTTTGTAGTTAAATGAAGGGTAGGAGAAAGAAATTAAGAAGAAAAAATGTGTTCTTGAATTATGATAGAAAAGAAAGGAAATGAAGTGTATGGATAATTTTTGTCTAATTTTTCTTCTAAATTGAAATTCTCTTCATTTCATTTCTTTCTTGAAAAAACTCTAACATAGCAAAGAAAACAGTACTAACTTATGAAGCGTGGTCCCTCGAAAATTCTGACAATCTTATCCAGAGTAAACTTTTTAGCAAAAAACAAGATTTAAATTTGTAATAGATCTAAAGATATAATTGTTGTTGGGTTTTTTATATGTTTTTAAATATGAGTAAACTTATCTCTAGCTCAAGCCCAACAAATTTAGGCCCAAGATGAAGTTTGACCTGGTCAACATATGGGTGCATTATTTGAATCAGTTGTGTGCAGCTGTTCTTTGACTATCAAGAGAGAGATCAGAAAGCAATCAAGAAAAAGAGAGAAAAACCTCAAATCCCGTTTTTGTGTACAGCAGCTCAGAAAAGAGACGATCCCCGAAGATCCGACCGTTGAATCTTCACAATTTTTGGGCTGTGTCTTCCTGACATCAGTGCCAACATTTTCAACCGTTGAATCCGTCCAATAAGGTCTGTAGGTCGTGATTTTGCTGCTGGAACAGAGAGCAGATTATTGGGTGATTCATTCATCTTTTGTTTTTAATTTCTTCATATACTTGTTGATTATTGTTGTTCAAGAGTATAATGATGTTGTATGCCTCTAGTTGATCTAGAGAAGAATTATTGTATTGCTCTCCTTGTTGATGATAGTGAAGTTTAAGTGGCTTACGAGTCCCGTAGTTTTTACTCTCGATTTTGAGAGGTTTTTCACGTAAAAAGTCTTATGTGTATTGTGTGCTTGATTATTGCTTATCTACTGATTTGCTACTGATTTGGTATTGTTTAGCTACTGATTTGGGTTGGATTTGGTATAGCTTGTTTGTTAGCATCCTCACGGGTTCATACGGGTCGAGAAAGTGTTGGTCAAACGGGTTTGTTTCCGCTTTGTAGATTGTCCGTTGTGACCTATTTTTCCCATCAAATTAGTATCTAGAGCTTAAGGTTATTTGATTGACTTGTGTGAAATATGGAAGCTAATACAAGTAAGATGGTTAGTTTAAATGGTTCAAATTATCATGTTTGAAAAGGTAAAATGGAGGATCTTCTTTATGTGAAAGATTATTATTTACCTGTTTTTACTGAGAGTATGCCTGAGGGTAAGTCTGAAGCTCAATGGAAAATTTTTCATAGACAAGTATGTGGGTATATTCGGCAGTGGGTTGATGATAATGTAGTGAACCATATTACTGAGGAGACTGATGCTAAAGCCTTATGGAAAAAGCTTGAACAGTTATATGAACGAAAGACTAGGAATAACAAGTTGTTCTTAATTAAACAGTTGATGGGTTTAAAGTATCATGATGAGACTCCTATTACAGATCACCTAAATGCATATCAGGGTATTATTAATCAGCTTGCAGGAATGGGTATCAAGTTTGAGGATGAGGTTCAAGGTCTCTGGTTACTTGGTACGTTACCGGACTCTTGGGAGATTTTTAGGACATCTTTGTCCAACTCTGAACCGAATGGTATTATCACCATGGAATTGGCTAAGGGTAGTATTTTGAATGAAGAGATGAGAAGAAAGTCACAAGGTTCCTCTTCACAGTCAGATATCTTGGTCACAGAAATGCGGGGGAGAAGTCATAGTAGAGGTCATGGTAAAAGAGGCAAGAATCATAGTAGCTCAAGAAAAGGAAAGTTTTCTAATGTTGAGTGCTATCATTGTCGTGAAAAAGGGCACATAAAGTGGTATTGTCCACAGTTAAAAAATGAGAAGAAAAATGCATATGACAAGAATAAACAAAAGAAAAGTGATGGTGGTGATGATGATAAGGTTGAAGTTAACGCTATCACGGATGAGTTCTTTGTTTGTATTGATTATGATATGATCAATCTTACTCATGATGACACAAGTTGGATTGTTGATAGTGGTGCTACATGTCATGTTGCAATATGTAGAGATCACTTCTCATCTTACACTCCAGGTGACTATGGATTTGCTAGGATGGGTAATTCTGAGTTATCAAAGATCGTTGGTATTGGAGATGTTTGTTTGAAATTTGACACGGGAATGGAGTTAGTTTTGCATAATGTAAAACATGTTCCGGATATGAGACTTAATGTTATTTCAATAGGCATTCTTGATGATGATGGTTATTATAACGGTTTTGGTAATGGTATTTGGAAACTAACTCTTGGTTCTATGATAGTGGGAAGAGGCAAGAAAGACTCAAGATTATACATAACGCGTCCGAAGGTCATCCAGAACATTGTTAACGCAGTGGACAATGTTGATTCTACCGAGTTGTGGCATAAAAGACTTGGCCACATGAGTAAAAAAGGGATATCTATCTTATTTAAGAAGAATGTGTTGTCGGGTGTTAGTGATATTAATTTGAGTAAGTGTTCTCACTGTTTGGCAGGGAAACAGACCAGAGTTGTGTTTAAGAGTCATTCTCCTTTTCGAATGGAGAACGTACTTGATCTAGTACATTCAGATGTGTGTGGGCCTATGAAGACTAGGACACTTGGTGGATGTTCCTACTTTGTTATATTCATCGATGATCATTCCAGGAAGGTGTGGGTTTATACCTTGAAGTCAAAGGATCAAGTATCTGAAAAGTTTAAGGAATTTCATGCACTAGTTGAAAGGCAAACGAGGAAGAAGCTCAAGTGTATTCGGACTGATAATGGCGGTGAATACATTGGGAGCTTTGATGCTTATTGTAAGGAGAATGGTATTAGGCATCAAAAGACTCCACCAAAGATACCTCAGTTGAATGGATTAGCAGAGAGGATGAACAGAACTTTGGTTGAGAGAGTTAGATGTTTACTTTCACATGCAGGGTTGTCCGATTCCTTTTGGGGTGAGGTTTTAAGTACGGCAGTTCATATTATTAATCTAACCCCTTGTGTACCTTTGTGTTTTGATGTTCCTAACAGGGTTTAGAGCGGCAAAGATGTTTCTTACTGTCATTTACGAGTCTTTGGATGTAAAGCATTTGTTCATGTTCCCAAAGATGAAAGGTCAAAGCTTGATATGAAGACTATACCATGTGTATTCCTAGGTTATGGTGAAGATGATTTTGGGTACAGGTTATATGATCCAGTTCAGAAGAAACTCGTACGAAGCCGAGATGTTGTGTTTACAGAAGATCAGATGTTAAAAGATATTGATAAGACAGATTCAGTTCCTCAACCGAGTGTTGATCTTGTTGATTTGGATCCAGTTACTCCACAACATGTTGGAGATGATGTTCATAATGATGAACATGGTACTGATGATGATTATGCTCCGGAGCAGGTAGAGATTCCAGTACCAGATATGCCCCCATTTGTCCCACTTAGGCGGTCTACCCGAGACCGTCATCCTCCTATTAGATATTCTGCTGATGAGTGTAGAGACCCGTCCTTATCCATCTGGACAAAGTCCATATCGATTATAAACGATTCACAATAGTTGATTACATCGCGAGGTTCATGACCTCTATATGATACATTTTATAAACATTGCATTCGTTTTTCGAAAGACAAACTTTATTTACATCGAAAGTTGATGACATGCATGACATTTCATAATACATCCAACTATAATTGACTTAATAATAATCTTGATGAACTCAACGACTCGAATGCAACATCTTTTGAAATATGTCATGAATGACTCCAAGTAATATCTCTAATATGAGCAAATGCACAGCGGAAGATTTCTTTCATACCTGAGAATAAACATGCTTTAAAGTGTCAACCAAAAGGTTGGTGAGTTCATTAGTTTATCATAAACATTCATTTCTATCATTTAATAGACCACAAGATTTTCATTTCTCATAAATATACGTCTCATGCGTAGAGACAAAAATCATTCATATGGATTGAACACCTGGTAACCGACATTAACAAGATGCATATAAGAATATCCCCTATCATTCCGGGAAATCCTTCGGACATGATAAAAACAACATCGAAGTACTAAAGCATCCGGTACTTTGGATGAGGTTCGTTAGGCCCAATAGATCTATCTTTAGGATTCGCGTCAATTAGTCGATCGGTTTACTAATTCTTAGGTTACCAAGCAAAAGGGGTGATATTCGGTTTAATAATCCAACCATAGAATGTAATTTTAAGTACTTGTGTCTATTTCGTAAAACATTTATAAAACAACGCATGTATTCTCAGTCTCAAAAATATACATTGCAAAAGCATTTAAAAAAGGAGCAAATGAAACTCACCATACTGTATTTTGTAGTAAAAATACATATGACTAAATTGAACAATGCAGGGTTGGCCTCGGATTCACGAACATATATCATTTGTATATATATTAATGCACATATTTGCAATCGAACATTTGTATATATATGAATTTATTAGTTATGTCATATTTATATTAATAATATGTATATGTCTTCATATTTTCATTTTGTATATACAATTATAAATTTTGTTATGTTATATGTATTAAATATATATATATTTATATATATCATTTGTTTGAAAAATAGTAATTATAATAATACTAAAATAATATTAAACATGGTAAAATTATAATAATTATAATACTTAAGTTTTCTAATAGAGGTAATAATGTTAATATTTCCATTAGTGATAATACTAATAATGATATTAATAAAAATAACTATAAAAGTATTAATTTTACTGTAAATGATAGTTATGATAACGATTTTAGTAGTTACATAATAGTAATATTCATGATAATACCTATAATCATATTAGCGGTAATAATAATAATAATCTTGATATTAATATTAATGATCATAATACTAATAATGATAATCATATTTATAATAATAATGATAATATTAGTAATAATACTTATGTTCATTAAAATTGATAATAACACTAATAATAACTTGTTTTATTTTCATAATAACACTAATTATAATATAATCATAATCATAATAATAATAACAATAACAATAATAATAATAATCTTAATAATAACAATCATATTTGTAATCTTAATAATAATAATAATAATATTAATAATAAATTTGAAAATGAAACTACCTTAAAAAGTGTGATGACCCGAAAATTTTTGACTTATTTAAACCAATTCTCTATACGATTTATTATTTTAACACGTTAAACAAAGTCTGTTAGATTGAGTCTCAAAATTTTAGAACTGTTACATATATACAATTACCTTTGACTACTCTCGACGATTCATGAACAATTATATGTATGTATATATATATGTACAAGTAAAAACGACTTTCCTACAGTAAAAATTACTTTGCTACAGTAAAACACAATTTGCTACAGTAAAACACTATTTGCTACAGTGAAACCGTATTTTGCTACAGTGCTACAGTGAAAACGAGTTTGCTACAATGATTTGCTACAGTAAAACACTATTTGCTACAGTAAACACTATTTGCTACAGTAAAACACTATTTGCTACAGTACCACTATTTGCTACAGTAAACACTATTTGATGTCGACGAACTAGCAAACAGAAACAGAAAAGGCGGCCATGCGATCGCATGGCAAAAACACTGAAAACTCATGCGATCGCATGAGCTACAGTAAATCGAAAAGTACTATAAAAGGTCAGTTTTGCTCGACGAAATATTTCATAAAAATTTATGTACGTAAATTTTATAATTATAATTATAATTATAATTTTAATTTTAAGTTTAATAATAATAAAGTATATTCGAGGGTATTTTTAATTCGGGTTTCAAACCGTTTTAAAATAAGGAAATATTGGGTATTGTTCGGGGTATTGTTCTTGAATCCAAGACCAACCATACAGTCGTCTACCATCATTACGTCTACGCAATTTGCCTACAATATTGAATCGCAATATTGAACTGTGAGTTTATAGTCTCCCTTTTTAAATACTTTAAATATTTTTTGGGCTGAGAATACATGCAATTTATTTTAAACGCGATAAGACACAAGTACATACTAAATTCTACACTGAGTTAAACCGGAAATCCCTTAGCTTTGGTAACTAGTAGCTGCCAGTACATAGGATATGGACTGGTGGGCGCGAATAATTGTATATGGATCCATAGGGCTTGACATCCCCGTCCGAGCTAGAGCGCTAGCCTTTTAACGGACGTATGTTATTTGAGTTTAAGACACGTTGGTTTGCGCGTATTAAAACGAATGGGGTAATTATCACTATAGCGTTAAGTTTAGTTACCAGGGTGCTCTGTTACGTAGAATCTATTGATAAACTTTTGATGAAATCTTGTGGTCTATCTTTATATATGTTTATGACTCGAGCAATTAAACCTATAACTCACCAACATCCGTGTTGACTTTTTAGCATGTTTTATTCTCAGGTCCTTAGAATGCTTCCGCTGTGATGTGCTTGTTGCCTGCATGGAGTCTCTCATGCTTTGTACAAAGTTTATTGCATTCAAAATAAAACTGCGTTGTGTAATAAATAATTGGACTGTGATGTCAACCTGTAAATTAAAGACTTATGTATTTTGGGGTTTTGCTTATACCTAAGCACTCGCCCACATGTTTATAACTTTCTATGTTTAGAAAGTCACTTATTTTAATGAATGCAATATTTTATCAAAACGTATCATATAGAGGTCAAAACCTCACTGTGGAATCAATGATTAACGTGCCGCGTCAATAGCGATTTTGACGGGTTGTTACAAAAAGCTTGTTCAAAAATAATATGTTTCAGCCTAGGATCGAACCCTCGACCTCTCGATAACCCGCACCAACACTTAACCACTCATCTGTCTCCGTTTTTCTGATTAATACCCATTTCATTAATATTTAACCCATGAATATATCTGTTCTTCATCTTCTTATACTTCTAGTCGACCAGGAGCTGAACCCAATCATAACAACAATAAACGTGTTGTTTTAAAATACTAACTGTAATGAATTTAGTTTCAAAGGTTTAGGTTTATTAAAAATAAAATAAAAAACCTGCTGGGCTGCTGCTCCCGTCGCGGTTTTGAAGAGAAAAAAGAAAGAAAATTGATTGTGTAATCTAGAATGTTTTAGGCTATAATGTTAACATGAAAAAGTTTGTAAATCGTTCATGAAAACTTTATGAATCATCAATTGAACTCAAATCGTATCACATATCTCGAATTTGATTCAAGAACAACTGTTGACTTTATTTTTCAAAATCTTTGACTTCAAAAATTCTTGATGAATATGAAAAATTAAAGATCGAAACTTTCCAGATACTTTATTTGGAAGATTTCTAACCTAACTGCATTCGTAGATTTTTAAAAGTGTTTCGAATTCGAATTTTTTGGAAAATGGAAGTAAGAACAGGGGAGTACGAGTTCTTTTAAATTTCTTTTCGGTTTAATTTAATTCTCACAGCAGTATGTTATAATTGATAAATGATAGTGAAAACTGAATAATTTTCAACAACCTGATGAAATCAATTTACATAGTGGAGATTTTGGTCGACACATCGAGCAGCGAAGATAAATAACAAAAAAAATATATATATATATAAAATAGACAACGACCCTAAACGAATTCGTACACTTTAATGATCTGGAAATCTAATAAAATCAGAAACAAAACAAAATGTAAGGAAAGTTGATTGAGATTGGGAACATAATTGAATCCAAAGTTGTACGATTGATTTATATAATTATTATTGTTAATAATTAATAATTAAAATTATTTTAATAATAATCTAAATAAATATTAATAATAATAATAATAATAATATTAATACTAATTAATAATAATTTTTATTAATGATGCGATTTTATTAGTAATATTATCAATAATATTGTTAAAGATATTAATAATAAGAGTGTTAATAATATTATGATAGTATTAATAATAGCAATAATGATATCTTTTATAATTAATACAAATGTTAACCATAATGATTTTTAATGATGGTGGTAATTATAAAGAAAAATAATAATAATCTTAATCATAATTTTTCTTCTCATTATAATAATATAGAAATGACATTAATAATGATAACAATAATATATAATATTAATACTACAACAAGTTATATGTATCAACTTCCATATCTATATAGTATCTATAGAAAATAATAATATATCTAATACTGATAAAATTATTATTATTATTATTGGTACAAATAATATTGTTAGTTATAGTAATATTAACAATAATAATATCATAATAATTTATACTTACTTAATTTCATATAGATATATATACTTTATATAATAATATTAATGATACCTTTATTAATATTAATATTAATATTAATAATAATGAAAGTATTGATAATAATATTAATATAGCAATTATACTTAAACATATAACTAAATTTAATATGTTACTAATTTATTAATTATATCATATTCACCAATTATATAATATATTGAATCCTTATTATTTATATTTTACATTATATATAATGTTACTTATGTATAGAATTCATATATATACTTACCTTTTTATTTACACACAATTGTTCGTGAATCGTCGAGAACGGTCAAAGGGTAATTGATTACATGAATTAAATTCCAAAACTTTCGGGACTCAACATTACAGATTTTACTTATCGTATCGGAACATTCAAAGATTAAGTTTAAATTTGGTCGGAAATTTCCGGGTCGTCACAGTACCTACCCGTTAAAGAAATTTCGTCCCGAAATTTTATTGGGATGGTCATGGATAACAATAAGAATGTTTTCATGACGAATATGAGTTGATAAATAGAGTTTTATCATTATTGATTAATATAGATAAAAATATTCGATTATGTGAAGCGTATTGTGAAGTTATTACAAAAGATTGAGATGAGTAAATGCAGATTCGTTTTAATCGATGACGAAATCACGGTTGATTTCCAAAATTCAAGGAAATTAAAGAAAATATTCGAAATCTAAATAAGATTTGATTCTTCTGTAATTAAGGAAATTAGAATCTTCTTTGGTTAAATGCGATGAACTATTTCGATTGCTCTGTCGGATATTTTACTATAAATCCATTCCCTTTGTTTCCTTTATATTTTGGAGCTCCATACTTTTTATTTTCTCTTCCCGACTTTAAGTCAAACGAATAATGCTACAAAATTCGTAGTTATAGAGTTTCGAGTGAACATGACTAATGTTTTAAGAGAGAGATTGTAATAGCACGATCTTGATTGGTTATCTGACCATAATTCAAGAGAAAAGATAAACTATTAGGATATTATGTTCTTGATATGTTTATAGATTAGATAGAATATAAGAGTCATGTAACATGGCACATAATGATGTTATGGTCTGTGAATCATCACGTTTCATTAGAAACTTAACATGACTTACTGTAATATAATCACGTTGATCAAGTGTCATTATATTATACTAACTCATGCTTCAGTTCCCAACACCACTTCGAAAACATTCATATTTTAAATTCGTAGGTTTACAAAATATAGAAATTAAAACAGTTTCCTTTTATGATATAATACTAATAGCGTAGAGAGATAATTAATATCGAACGAGAATATTTATGAAGATATCTTCAGAAATATTGAGGATATTAATAAAGAAAGGTACGATGATATCTTAGGATTTCAGAATCAAATTGTGATGAAGAAATTCATTCACGATGATTTAGAGTGGTTAAGGAGTAAGGTATTCGCTAAAGATTTTATCAGAAACAGAATCATCTGGATTCTTTATGTACAAGTTTAGTCCTTGTAATTTGTTCAGAGTCTCCTTCATGGTTTGCTCAATCCGGTTTCCAGTTCCAACTTTTCTGAGCTTTGTCAACATACTATTCTTTATCTTTATACCTTCGACGGTTAAGGTCGTGTACAGTTTTTGCTGCTGTATTCAGATTTTTTTTTCTTCAGAATTTGGAGTATTGATTTGTAGACTGGGTGCTTTTCAAAATTTCAGAGTGGAAGATCATAATTCTAAGAGATAAGGATTATATGTATACTTATAACTGTTGATGTAGATATGCTGCGAGATTTCAAAATACTGATTGCTAATTCCCGGTAGTTGGTATAGTAATTCTCGTTATAAGATGTAAATGAGTAAGTGATAGGGTTTCACTGAATATAGTGATTTTTCGGAAAGTCAAAGATCAACGGAGTTGTTGGTAAATTTACTGCTAATGTGGTGAGATATAAACGGTTCTCCAGTAACGATGATGAAAGGTAGACTTATATAACAAAGTTATAATAAGACTTATTCGAATGAAAGGTCGATGTTAATTTGCTGGAGCTGTGACAAAATTGGCTAATTTGAAAAGGAATTGCATTGTTATTTTTGGAAATAACAATGCCAAAGGAGCTAGCACAGATACGTGTTAAACGTTTACTCAGATTCCGAGTGTTTTCAGGTGCATAACTATATGCATCGATCTTTTCTTCCTTAGATGAAGTGCGGTTGGTTTATCCTCTCGATTGAGGTGTTTTCAAGAATCATGAAAGATTTGAACGCAGATTTTAATCGTCAAGATACAAATGAAGTTTAGGATGAAATCAAGTGGCAAACTTGAAGAATTATTTAGTTTCATATGTTATAATCAATATTTTAATTCATTTTAATTGTACAATGTTATTAGTCCACAGTCGATAGTCCACAGTTAACAGTCCAATAATTCATATATAGTTTAATATATAATATTCGAATTAATTAATACGTATCGTGACCCGTGTACATGTCTCAGACTCGATCACAACTCAAAGTATATATATTATTGTAAAATCAACCTCAACCCTGTATAGAGAACTCGATCATTACTGCATATAGAGTGTCTATGGTAATTCCAAATAATATATATAGATGCGTCGATATGATATGTCAAAACTTTGTATACGTGTCCCAATATTTAAAATGCGTAAAATAAATAACAGAAATTAAATGACGATAAATAAAGTGCGTAAAGTAAATAACATAAATTAAATGACGATAAATAAAATTGCGATAAATAAATGTAATACGGAGTTAACAGTTAACTAGGAACAGTTAGCTAGGAATAGTTAGCGTGAATTCTTAACAAAATTCTTCTCATAGTTAAATTGTTTGTTTCTAACAAATTTTATTTTGCCCAATATTTTCTTCATTATGCCACTTGTTGGATTCTGATAGGTCAAAATCCAAATTTAATATTGAATGAAAATAGTTATTCTGCGGTGAACGGATTCGTATCTTTGTAGATGTAAGTAGGATAGTAATTGAATGTTGAATCAGATTTGGAGAATGTACAGTGTAACTTATTAATGTGAAATCTAAATATTTCTCTGGTATTACCTACCCGTTAAAATATTTTCACCATTAACAGTTTGTACGAAAGAATTTTTAATTACAATCTTTATGAAAAAATATATATACATATATATTTTCTTCAGATGTAATCATGGATTTAATGAGTCAATATGATATTAAACTCATTTGATTTACCAATAGAACAAGAATATATAATCTCTAAAACATTAGAGATTACATAATCGCCATGTTGAACGAAGATAAATGATGTAGAACGATTCGCAGATTGATGATTATGCTCGAGGTACATAATGAGATGTTGAGGTGTGAGATGTTGAAATTGGGTTGTTGGTGGTACTGGTATTGATGTTGGTGGTACTGTTGGTGTGGTTGATGTTGCTGAAGCTGGTACGTTTTGAACCATATTTTTCAAGGCTACAACTCGGGCGCGTAGTTCGTTGACTTATTACTCCGGGATGATTGTCTGTAAGAACAGACGAATGAATAAGGTTTAGAATCTGAGTTATGATATAGTTGTGGCGAGATATTCGGGAAATGAGGGTGAAAATGGTGTTACGAACAGGTTCGCCGGTAAGTGCTTCAAGTTCTTCATCAAGAGGTGAATTCGGTTAGTGTAAGGGATCGCCTTCTGCGCGTCTCCATTGATTAAGTCGACTACGAACCCATCAGATGAATTGAGAATAGATGATTGGTTGATTCATTCTGGTGACACTTCTTTCGGAGCTTAGGTGAAACTCCATATCGGAATAGCTGTCGGAATTCGAGGAATTCGAACTTGTTGAGGGATTCATCTCGTACGATCAGATGAAGGATTTTCGATAAGAAATAGATTATAGGATGTAGATTAGTACCCTGCAATACATAATTTACATATGAATATATAATACTAAAATCCCATAAGTTACGGAGGAATCTACGGAAGCTGTCAGGCAAAGGTAACAATAACAGATACCCTAAGATATGAATTTATCTATACACTGTCTATGCAATAGAGGTAGTAAGACGTGTCTAGACTTTAAGGATGATAAGCAAATAATTTTCGACACTAAATGATAAGCAAACTTTTGACATGCAGACACGGTCGAAGTCCAGACCCACTAATGCATCTAAACAACTACTAGTTAGACACACTAATGCAAGACCTGGTTCGCTAAGACCACCGCTCTGATACCAACTATAGAGACCCGTCCTTATCCATCTAGACGAAGTCCATATCGATTATAAACGATTCACAATAGTTGATTACATCGCGAGGTTCATGACCTCTATATGATACATTTTATAAACATTGCATTCGTTTTTCGAAAGACAACTTTCTTTACATCAAAAGTTGATGACATGCATGCCATTTCATAATACATCCAACTATAATTGACTTAATAATAATCTTGATGAACTTGACGACTCGAATGCAACGTCTTTTGAAATATGTCATGAATGACTCCAAGTAATATCTCTAATATGAGCAAATGCACAGCGGAAGATTTCTTTCATACCTGAGAATAAACATGCTTTAAAGTGTCAACCAAAAGGTTGGTGAGTTCATTAGTTTATCATAAACAATCATTTCTATCATTTAATAGACCACAAGATTTTCATTTCTCATAAATATACGTCCCATGCATAGAGACAAAAATCATTCATATGGATTGAACACCTGGTAACCGACATTAACAAGATGCATATAAGAATATCCCCTATCATTCCGGGAAATCCTTCGGACATGATAAAAACAACATCGAAGTACTAATGCATCCGGTACTTTGGATGGGGTTTGTTAGGCCCAATAGATCTATCTTTAGGATTCGCGTCAATTAGTAGATCGGTTTACTAATTCTTAGGTTACCAAGCAAAAGGGGTGATATTCGGTTTAATAATCCAACCATAGAATGTAATTTTAAGTACATGTGTCTATTTCGTAAAACATTTATAAAACAACGCATGTATTCTCAGTCCCAAAAATATATATTGCAAAAGCATTTAAAAAGGGAGCAAATGAAACTCAGCATACTGTATTTTGTAGTAAAAATACATATGACTAAATTGAACAATGCAGGGTTGGCCTCGAATTCACGAACCTATATCATTTGTATATATATTAATACACATATTTGCAATCGAACATTTGTATATATATGAATTTATTAGTTATATCATATTTATATTAATAATATGTATATGTCTTCATATTTTCATTTTGTATATACAATTATAAATTTTGTTATGTTATATGTATTAAATATATATATATATTTATATATATCATTTGTTTGAAAAATAGTAATTATAATAATATTAAAATAATATTAAACATGGTAAAATTATAATAATTATAATACTTAAGTTTTCTAATAGAGGTAATAATGCTAATATTTCCATTAGTGATAATACTAATAATGATATTAATAAAAATAACTATAAAAGTATTAATTTTACTGTAAATGATAGTTATGATAACGATTTTAGTAGTTACATAATAGTAATATTTATGATAATACCTATAATCATATTAGCGGTAATAATAATAATAATCTTGATATTAATATTAATGATCATAATACTAATAATGATAATCATATTTATAATAATAATGATAATATTAGTAATAATACTTATGTTCATTAAAATTGATAATAACACTAATAATAACTTGTTTTATTTTCATAATAACACTAATTATAATAATCATAATAATAATAATAATAACAATAACAATAATAATAATAATCTTAATAATAACAATCATATTTGCAATCTTAATAATAATAATAATAATAATAATAATAATAATAATAATAATAATAATAATAATAATAATAATAATATTAATAATAATAATAATAATAAAAATATTAATAATAAATTTGAAAATGAAACTACCTTAAAAAGCTTGTTCAAAAATAATATGTTTCAGCCTAGGATCGAACCCTCGACCTCTCGATAACCCGCACCAACACTTAACCACTCATCTGTCTCCGTTTTTTCTGATTAATACCCATTTCATTAATATTTAACCCATGAATATATCTGTTCTTCATCTTCTTATACTTCTAGTCGACCAGGAACTGAACCCAATCATAACAACAATAAACGTGTTGTTTTAAAATAATAACTGTAATGAATTTAGTTTCAAAGGTTTAATAAAAAAAAAAAAAAAAAACCTGCTGGGCTGCTGTTCCCGTCGCGATTTTGAAGAGAAAAAAGAAAGAAAATTGAGTGTGTAATCTAGAATGTTTTAGGCTATAATGTTAACATGAAAAAGTTTGTAAATCGTTCATGGAAACTTTATGAATCATCAATTGAACTCAAATCGTATCACATATCTCGAATTTGATTCAAGAACAACTGTTGACTTTATTTTTCAAAATCTTTGACTTCAAAAATTCTTGATGAATATGAAAAATTAAAGATCGAAACTTTCCAGATACTTTATTTGGAAGATTTCTAACCTAACTGCATTCGTAGATTTTTAAAAGTGTTTCGAATTCGAATTTTTTGGAAAATGGAAGTAAGAACAGGGGAGTACGAGTTCTTTTAAATTTCTTTTCGATTTAATTTAATTCTCACAGCAGTATGTTATAATTGATAAATGATAGTGAAAACTGAATGATTTTCAACAACCTGATGAAATCAATTTACATAGTGGAGATTTTGGTCGACACATCGAGCAGGGAAGATAAATAACAAAAAAAAATTATATATATAAAAAATAGACAATGACCCTAAACGAATTCGTACACTTTAATGATCTGGAAATCTAATAAAATCAGAAACAAAACAAAATGTAAGGAAAGTTGATTGAGATTGGGAACATAATTGAATCCAAATTTGTACGATTGATTTATATAATTATTATTGTTAATAATTAATAATTATAATTATTTTAATAATAATCTAAATAAATATTAATAATAATAATAATAATAATAATAATAATAATATTAATATTAATAATATTAATATTAATAATAATATTAATACTAATTAATAATAATTTTTATTAATGATGCAATTTTATTAGTAATATTATCAATAATATTGTTAAAGATATTAATAATAAGAGTGTTAATAATATTATGATAGTTTTAATAATAGCAATAATGTTATCTTTTATAATTAATACAAATGTTAACCATAATGATTTTTAATGATGGTGGTAGTTATAAAGAAAAATAATAATAATCTTAATCATAATTTTTCTTCTCATTATAATAATATAGAAATGACATTAATAATGATAACAATAATATATAATATTAATACTACAACAAGTTATATGTATCAACTTCCATATCTATAGAAAATAATAATCTATCTAATACTGATAAAATTATTATTATTATTATTGGTACAAATAATATTGTAATTTATAGTAATATTAACAATAATAATATCATAATAATTTATACTTACTTAATTTCATATAGATATATATACTTTATATAATAATATTAATGATACCTTTATTAATATTAATAATAATAATAATAATGAAAGTATTGATATTGATAATAATATCAATATAGCAATTATACTTAAACTTATAACTAAATTTAATATGTTACTAATTTATTAATTATATCATATTCACCAATTATATAATATATTGAATCCTTATTATTTATATATTACATTATATATAATGTTACTTATGTATAGAATTCATATATATACTTACCTTTTTATTTACACACAATTGTTCGTGAATCGCCGAGAACGGTCAAAGGGTAATTGATTACATGAATTAAATTCCAAAACTTTCGGGACTCAACATTACAGATTTTGCTTATCGTATCGGAACATTCAAAGATTAAGTTTAAATTTGGTCAGAAATTTCCGGGTCGTCACAATGAGTATGTATTATTCACTGATGGGGGAGAGCCAGAGTGTTATGCAGAAGCTATGAAAGATGAGCATAAGAAAGAGTGGGGTGAAGCCATGCAAGATGAGATAAATTTCTTGCATGAGAACAATACTTATGAGTTGGTGAAGTTACCTAAAGGCAAGAGAGCTTTGAGAAACAAATGGGTGTTCAAAGTGAAGACAGATGAGCTTACTTCACAACCAAGGTACAAAGCTAGGTTAGTTGTTAAAGGATTCAGCCAGAAAAAGGGTATTGATTTTGATGAGATTTTCTCTCCGGTCGTGAAGATGGGATCTATTCGAGTGGTTCTTGGGTTAGCTGCTAGTCTTGATCTTGAGGTTGAACAGATGGATATCAAAACTGCTTTTCTTCACGGTGATTTGGATAAGGAAATCTACATGATGCAACCTGAAGGTTTTCAGGTTATGGGTAAAGATAATTATGTTTGTATACTTCAGAAAAGTCTATATGGGTTGAAGCAAGCACAGAGACAGTGGTATAAGAAGTTTGAGTCGGTTATAGGAAAGCAAGGCTACAGAAAGACAACTTCAGATCATCGTGTTTTCTTTCAGAGGTTTGGTGATGATGATTTCATCATATTGTTGTTATACGTTGATGATATGTTGATTGTTGGTAAAAATATTAAAAGAATTGCGCAGTTGAAGTGAGAATTGAGCAAGTCTTTTGCTATGAAAGACTTGGGGCCAGCAAAACAGATTCTTGGCATTCGGGATTTCTAGAGATAGAGGTGCTAAGACGTTACATATATCACAAGAGCAATACATTGAAAAGGTGCTTAGTAGGTTCAGCATGAAGAATGCTAAAGTGGTTAGTTCCCCTCTTACTACAAACTTTAAGCTAACAGATAGAGATTGCCCTACTTCAAAGGAGGATGTTGAGGAGATGGACAAAGTTCCATATGCTTCAGCGGTTGGTAGCTTGATGTATGCTATGGTGTGTACTAGGCCTGATATAGCTCATGCGGTAGGTGTTGTTAGTCGGTGTATGTCAAATCCGGGTAAGAAGCATTGGGAAGCAGTTAAATGGATTATGAGACACTTACGAGGTACTTCAAAGTTGGGTATCACATTTGGAAATGGAGAGCCGATGCTTGTCGGTTATACAGACTCAGATATGGCAGGAAACAAAGATAACATGAAATCCACTTCTGGATATTTGATGACATTCGCAGGGGGAGCAGTTTCATGGCAATCAAGGTTACAAAAGTGTGTTGCATTGTCTACAACCGAGGCTGAGTATATGGCAGCAACAGAAGCGTGCAAAGAACTATTGTGGATGAAAAGGTTTCTACAAGACCTTGGGTTTAAGCAATCACGATATGTGGTTCTTTGTGATAATGAGAGTGTGATTCATTTGGCTAGAAATTCTATGTATCATAAGCGGACAAAACATATAGATGTGCGGTATCATTGGATTAGAGAACGTCTTGAAGATGGTTCGTTTGAACTTGATAAAGTTCACACCGATGATAATGGTTCCGACATGTTCACAAAGGCTTTAGCAAGTGAGAAGCTCAAGGTATGTTGCTCGATCGCCGGGATGGCGATTCCTTCCTTATAATTGGAAAGGGGAAGATTTGTTGGGTTTTTTATATGTTTCCAAATATGAGGAAACTTATCTCTAGCTCAAGCCCAACAAATTTAGGCCCAAGATGAAGTTTGACCTGGTCAACATCTGGGTGCATTATTTGAATCAGTTGTGTGCAGCTGTTCTTTGACTATCGAGAGAGAGAGAGATCAGAAAGCAATCAAGAAAAAGAGAGAAAAACCTCAAATCCCGTTTTTGTGTACAGCAGCTTAGAAAAGAGACGATCTCCGAAGATCCGACCGTTGAATCTTCACAATTTTTGGGGTGTGTCTTCCTGACATCAGTGCCAACATTTTCAACCGTTGAATTTGTCTAATAAGGTCTGTAGGTCGTGATTTTGCTGCTGGAACAGAGAGCAGATTATTGGGTGATTCATTCATCTTTTGTCTTTAATTTCTTCATATACTTGTTGATTATTGTTATTCAAGAGTATGATGATGTTGTATGCCTCTAGTTGATCTAGAGAATGATTATTGTATTGCTCTCCTTGTTGATGATAGTGAAGTTTAAGTGGCTTACGAGTCCCGTGATTTTTACTCTCGATTTTGAGAGGTTTTCCACGTAAAAAGTCTTGTGTGTATTGTGTGTGCTTGATTATTGCTTATCTACTGATTTGCTACTGATTTGGTATTGTTTAGCTACTGATTTGGGTTGGATTTGGTATAGCTTGTTTGTTAGCATCCTCACGGGTTCATACGGGTCGGGAAAGTGTTGGTCAAATGGGTTTGTTTCGGCTTTGTAGATTGTCCGTTGTGACCTATTTTTCCCATCAATTGTGTTATAGTAATGACTCAAATGGAAATTGTCTTATTGATAGATCCAACGATCTATTTGACACATCAATGAAATGTGACGTCAATACAAACTAAAAATTAAACAAATACAGACCAGTTGAAACTAACATGTGAACAACAATTGAAACTCCCCTGAACCTAACTCCATTTAAACCATCATAGAAACATCTTAAAAAGCCCGAAAGACAACCCATGAAAGATAGGATAAATGCATCAGTTTCCATTTATGTCACTCTTCTATGACTCTATAATGACAGACAGCATAAAAAATATTGTTTTGACATAATTTAGAATACAAGTTGAATGTTTTATATTTTGAGATAAAATAAATACTCGTAAATACTTAATTCAAGAAAAACGTATCATTTTTCACAGCATTAAGAGCTTATCAGCTGATAAAATTTTACTGTTGCTTTATTAAGGAGCAAACTAGTGTTCTCCAGTTAGCCCGAAATCAGAAGATTACACATTATGACTTCAATCTGGCTTTAGCTGTACCCAACCCAACCCGCTCATTTTACTCCATGTACCAAATACGAATAACAATTCTGATACAACTTCTAATTTAGACTATCCAACCATGGTACTTGTATGGATGTTGAATTGCAATAAACTTCAACACCATGACCATCCCTTCCCTTTTTAGTAATATTTGATAACCATCCATACCATTTACTCCATAATTTACAGACACGAACAGCTTTCACGGCATATTACAAACAGAACAAACCACTTGCATGTACAAGACACAAAGCTGCAGTATATAAGTTTATACTTTTCACCCGACAAAGCTAAGCTATGTCTTCATATCTAATTTATGATTGGTAACGTTCAAGAAAGTTGGTGTTGATCACCAGGTAATGGGCGGTTGGCACGCCGAAACCAGGTGGTGAAGGCTGAGACCAAATGGGGGCAGTCATCCACGTTTCGAGTTGAAAAACTGAGACATTGCTGCAACAATTCTTGAGCTTCATACATGGGAAGTGTTGATATGATTTTCAAGAATGTTTCTTCCAGTTCTAGATACAATGATTTATGATTTGTAAGCATTGGTGTTACGTTGTCTTTGCATACAATCAACACTGGTAGCCAATCATTCACTAGCTTCATCCTAACCTGCAACTCATCATAGCGAACAAAGCCACTGGGATTATTAACTTGACCTTTTTAGAGTATGTTCCAAGCCAAGCTACGCTATAGGTTTATATGTGAGTGTATGACATGTTACATGAAGCATTTAACATGTTCACAGAGCCACGTAGTAGTATACACATAGCCATATCAATCTAGGAACTGTAATATGCAGTATATTTCACTATGCTTTCTATAAAATTGGTTTGCCTGTAAATGTGAACCACTGTCATTAATGAACACTGACAGTTGATCACTCATATGGGACTAAATCAAAATATGTGTATACAATCAAGACTTGAAGCATAGTGTTATTTTCAAAAACGCGAACGTATTAACTAACCAGCTCTACACGGAGAAGTTTCAGCAATTTGTTGTTTTAGGCTTGATTTGGAAATAATGACTAATAAGTTAAGTTGAAAGTCTTGAGATATAACAGCCTTATTGGTCCCAGCGTTACGTCATCTAATCAATGTGACCGCAAAGGTTTCTATCATTAGCAAAAAATCTCCGTGAACACGCATAAAGTATAAGCCGAAACTAGTAATCATGTTTTTCATTTAGGCAAATGCATTAGTTCGCAGGATAAGAGTGTTATGAGTTATATAGATATCAATATATCATCATAGTATCATAAAACCAAAGGATACTTGATTCTCCAATAAATAAACTAGCAAAAGACAACCCTATATGTTTATAACCGACAAGTTAACTATAAATGCATTCAAAATAAAAAAGAAATGAAAATAAACAAACCTGTCTAGAAGCCAAAATAACACCAGCAGCAACAGCATTAGCAAGCTTGCAGGTACACCTCATAACAACAGCAGGAAGACCAGGAACGATATTCCTCCACGCATCATCCCTAAACGCCCGCTGCAAATCCGCAGTAAACGCAGACTGCTCACTCCACTCCTTCACAGCTGTATCCGCCACTTTCAATTCAATCATCCGCTCAATTAACCACAACAAATGCCTCCCATTTGTCATTGCAGTATGCAAATTCAACCTCTGAATCGCTTCCGTCTCATTATGATCTCCTCGAAAATCTGGACTCGAATACTCCTCCAACGATTCCTTCACCACCTTCAAACTACTTTCAAACGACTTATCCAACACTCTCTTTGCAGACTCCCTAGACGAATAATCTCTCAACAGTTTCGCAACAAACGCCTTCGCAAACGCCATGTTAGGATGGTTCTGAATCGCTGTTAGTATCAATCCGTGCAGCATTTCTTCCGATAAATCCGATTTCGGAGGCGAAACCCTAGCTAACAGTTCAGACGATTCCTCATCGCGTAGAAGAGGAATCAAACTCAAAACATTTCGTTCTTCATCCTCCGTCCACGGTACTGCTTCGAGGTAACGAACACATGCCGTTACACAGTCCTCAAACAGTAATTCTAACGCTACAGGAAGTAATTCAAGCGCTGTCGATGCCGTATCAATAGCGCTCGAAATTTCGTTACTATACAGCAATTGTAAAACTGTAACGTGATTGTTAATCGAACCTGCAGATGACGGAACAGCTAAATTAAACCGATAATAATCAATTTCACCTGAGACCTTCTTCCATCGATCGGATAAAAGGGCGGCAAAATACTTCGATCGCTGGAGAACCGAAGAATGTAAATAGATCTGAAACTCCGACGACGAATCAACCGCCAATTGCGTTTCCGAATCGTCGGAATCAAACGGCGACGATTGATCGAGGTATAACCGGAGGATGACGTCAGCGGTTTTAGGATCGTTAAATCCGTTAGAAACTGACGGTGCGATTGGAAGGATATGCATAGAATGACGTGAATTTGATCGACGGATGGATGATGACGATGACGGTAACGGTTTATGAGATGATTCCGTTGGGATTCCTTCAACAATTTGTGCAGCGGTTGATGATAAACGGCTGTTGCTGTTAACACGATGTCGTTTCTTTGCTCCAGTGTTGCTGGTGTTATCGTTACCGCCGATCATTGTGATTAGGAGAATGAAACAGTTGAACGGGATTTGGTTTCTAAAAGGGCTTATCGGTTGATATAGCGGTTTGATAAATTGATAATGATTCCGTTTATGCATATAGATATAGATTATATTTATATTAATTTTTTAATCAAGAGTGTAAAAAGGTTGATGAGTTGTTCGCCGTTAGATGCATGGGATGTTTGTGATGATTGACACGTGGCAGAGGGACACGGATGATGAAAGTATTGTATGGAACTGGATAAGCTCCCCGTATGTTTACATTTTTTATTTTATGTTTTGCGATCATTTGTCGTTACACATGTATTTTCTTCACATGATAGTTGAACATGTTTCCTTTTAATTTGTCGATCTGAAATAGTGTGCCGCATAATGACTGGTTACTTCTTAGCTGTTGAAAATGATTTAAAAGCATGGTATTCCGTAGTGTACAACTCTGATTAATTACGATTGATGAATGCTTAACTTTTTAAGTGGTGCTTAGTTGATAAATACAGTTACATTTCTGGTGGTAAGCAAGAGGTCAAAACCGCTTTCATGTAATTAAATACTCCGTATTTTCTAGTGAAAAAATTAAAAAAACGTAAGCGATAACTTCTTCTTTTTGCGTAAACATTAATACATAAACGAAACATCATATGTGTTTTGATCATTCTAGAAAAAAATCCTTAGAGTTGAGTCTATATTTGTGAACAAAAAAGGAAATTTAACGGTCTTTTGAATTTCAACACTCCGGTCCAGTGTATCGCGAATAATTCCGATGCGAGATGAAGATCTCAACTGGGGTGGTTAAATGTTGACCCATCATCATGTTCTGATGGCTCAAGGATAGGTTTTATGGTTCGTCAACCGTTAATTGGAGCTTAGAAGCTATATTATGATTCCAGTCAAACGCTTGTTGACGATGATATGATGGTATCGAGAATATTTCGTAATATATGAATGTATAAATGTCTGAGTGTGTGTGTAAAAGTCCGTTTGTAATGAGGGTTTGATGCTTTATTTATAGTTGAATGTCATTGTCCCTTAGTTGTGACGACCCGAAAATTTCCGACCAAATTTAAACTTAATCTTTATATGAATTCGACACGATAAGCAAAGTTTGTAATGTTGAGTCTCAAAACTTTCGAATTGTGTTCATATATTCAATTAATCTGTGACCATTCCCGACGATTCACGAACAACTATTTATTAATATATATATATATATATATATATATATATATATATATATATATATATATATATATATATATATATATATATATATATATATATATATATATATATATATATATATATATATATATAGTGGTAGGATCAAGAGAGAAGTAACCATTCGGGGGGAAGCGGGGGGAAGCAAAAATTTTTTTTTTTCTTTTTTTGAAAAAACTTTGTTCACGAACATTATAGATGAGATGAAAATATGAACATTTAGTAGAGACACTTTGTGATAAATGTTTTTATTTTGGCGGGAAAAAACGCTCGAAGAAGTAATATATAACAATTATCGTGTTTTTCGAGCGTATTTTGAGGTTTTAGCTATTGGGATTTAGATATTAGGGTTTAGATATTAGGGTTTATAGGGTTTAGATATTATGGTTTAGAAATTTAGGGTTTAAGGTTTAGATTTAGGGTTTAGATTTAGGATTTAGATTTAGTTTTTAACACAACGGTTTAGAGTTTAGGGTTTAGGGTCCATAAACCCAAAACACCAAACCCTAAACCCTAAACTCTAAATCGGGCTAAATTTTACTTCACAAAACATGAAAAAAAAAACGTTCATATTCTTCACGAACAATATTATCTTGAATGTTATTTTTGTCGATCGTTTTCCCGCTTAAATAATAACATTCATCAAGAAGTGTCTCTTCTAAATGTTCATATTTTCGTGTGATCTTGATGCCGGAAAAAAAATTCAAAAAAAATTCAAAAAAAAAAATTTTGCATTCCCCCGCTTCCCCCCGATTGGTTACTTCCCAATTGATCATGCCCCTATATATATATATATATATATATATATATATATATATATATATATATATATATATATATATATATATATTAATTTGATATATTATTTAAAATAATATATGATTAATTGTTGAAAATAAATATGTATATATATGTAAATGTAAATATATGTAATAATCTGAAATTATAAAATATAAGTTAAACGTTAGAATTAAATATATAAAATAAGATACAAAATAACTAAGTGTAATTTAAAATGAATTTATATATAAATTTATATGATTTCTATGTATAATTAATATTATATGTAATGTATATAAAAGATATAAATATTATGTGATAAAATTTATAATATCTATTGTGACGACCCAGAAATTTTCGACCAAATTTAAACTTAATCTTTATATGTTTCCGACACGATAAGCAAAGTCTGTTATGTTAAGTCTCAAAAAGTTTGAACTATTGTCATACATTCAATTAACCCTGACCAATTCCAACGATTCACGAACTGTTACTTATAAATAAATAGATACATATATATTTAAATATATATCTATATATAAAATAAATTGAAATATAGTTTGATATAATATATGATTTAATTGTAAGAACTAAATTGTAAAATGATATAAGAAATAATAAAATCTATTATTAAAATAAATCTATGTATACATAAAAAGTATATTAAATATATATTTTGTGATTCGAAGTTATTTAGTAAACGACGGTAACACCCAATTGTCATTCGAATGATACCAAACGAGTTAAAAAGGAACTTATGTGATTTTAAAATAATCGGTGATCCGAAAATGCGTTTTATAAATTATAGGCTTATTAAAAAATACATTTAGGAACTATTTGTTGTATTTTAAAATTTTTTATATTTTACTTAGGGTTGGGAGTGAATAATTAATGTAATTTTTATTTAATAAGTTAATGACCGCATTTTATACCATAATGACTGAAATAAATAAAGACATTTAATTTAAAAATTTGTGATTTTTCTGAATAATTAAATTTTCTACTGATTTACAACGGAGTCCAATATAAGTTAAAACCGTCGGTATTAAAATCCAAAGAAGTGTAATTGAATTTTCAATTTGCATGTTTCCTTTTTGACTTTATTACCCACTAATCATGTTTTCATTTATAAACAAATTGTAGTACGGAGTAATATTTTATAACTCATTTTCATTACTCTACACCTAACACACCATGTAGCCATGTGGGCATGCTAAATTATATGTAGTACCCATGACATAGACACATGGAGATATTTTGGAGCTGAATTATTCAATTCACTGTAATATCTCATATCCTTCTCTTATATATTCTTATATATAATATATATATACTTAAACATAGATCAGATAGATATAGATATGCATATAACATACATATGGTACATGCTCAATCACGATAAACCCACAAGCACGATCGCCATCTCGTTTCTATTTTAATTTTCATTCATACCTATTATCATTATAGATATATAGTGTTATATACAAACTATAAACTATCTTGATCGGACTGTTCGTTCCTTGCAAACCATTGTACCATCTACAATCACAAACCACCACCAAAACAAGACACCACCTCGCCACCACATCGAACCCATGAAAACTTTTGAAGCCACTTTTGTATTTGCTTCTGTTTTTCCAACCACTAAAACGACACCCTAACCGACACCCATGAACCATCCCTACGTTTATTTTATTTTTATTTTGGTTCTTTCTCTCCTTGTCAAGCTCCACAACGGACAACAACTCCACCTCTTTATTCTTTTGATTATCATTCTTGTTGGCCGATCACTGCCACCATTTCTATTACTGAAGCCGTGACTCATTTCCTTGTTGGGCCACGAATTTTTTTTTTCTCCATTGGGCCGAAATTCCATCTGGGGCCGAGATGTTTGATGAGGAGGCAATAAGATGAATCAAAAACAAAATCGGGTTATATATATAATTCTGGGTTATAATAGAGAAAAGAAAGGGGTGGAGGGATGGTTTGAGGTGTTTGCTGATGAGCGAGAGGTTGTGGGTTCAAGCCTGGGCAAGGGTGTGTATTCTTTTTAAAGCTCCTTTCATTAAGGTAGTTCTATTATTATTATTATTATTATTATTATTATTATTATTATTATTATTATTATTATTATTATTATTATTATTATTTTCATTTTTACTACTAGTACCATTATTATGATTATTACAACTATATTATTATTATTATTATTATTATTATTATTATTATTATTATTATTATTATTATTATTATTATTATTATTATTATTATTATTTTCATTTTTACTACTAGTACCATTATTATGATTATTACAACTATATTATTATTAAAAGAATCATTTTTAGAAAAATTATCATTTTTATTATTGTTATTGTTAAGATTTTCATTTTTAAAAATTTACATTCTTATTATTACTATTACTATCATTATCATTATTATCCTTAATTTAGTAGTATTACAATTATTAATTTAACAAATGATTTTTATATAAGAATATATTTAACATCCATAATGAATATATCTAATTAAATAATGACACCTATAAGTTATTAATGTGAAAGTGTTACCACTAATAAATATATATATAAATTTATTCGAATACAATTATATGTGTTAATGTATAGATAAATGATATAGGTTCGTGAATCCGAGGTCAACCCTGCATTGTTCAGTTGTTCAATGTCGTCATATGTATTTTTTACTACAAAATACAATATTGTGAGTTTCATTTGCTCCCTTTTACTCTTTACATTTTTGGACTGAGAATACATGCAAATGCTTTATTAACTGTTTACAATATTTATATGCGTGAGTTCATTTGATTCCCTTTTACTCTTTACATTTTTGGGACTGAGAATACATGCGCTGTTTTTACAACTGCTTTATTAAATGTTTTTGAAATATATTTTGAACTGCGAATACATGAAATACTTTTATAAATGTTTGACGAGATAGACATAAGCAAAACATTCCTCGAATGAATGATTATGCAGACAGAAGTTCTGCGGATTATTATTGAATTATGTGGACATGATAATTGTTACCGTTAAATTATGTGGACATGATAATTGCCACCATTGAATTATGTGGACATGATAATTGCCACCATTGAATTATGTGGACATGATAATTGCCACCAATTGATATGAATATTATGTATCGAGAGAATGATTTTATACACAAGTTATGTGTATGTTATTTTTGTGCACGAGATATGTGTACGGTTACTAAGATTTATGAAAGATGATTTCGTACACGAGAAATGTGTACTGTATTTAAAAGATATCGCATGTACATTACAGGTGGGTATAGGATTCGGGCCCATTTGTACCATGTAGGATTTAAATCTTGTGGTCTATCAAAATGATGAATTTTACTGTTTTATGATAAACTTATGAACTCACCAACCTTTTGGTTGACACTTTAAAGCATGTTTATTCTCAGGTATGAAAGAAATCTTTCGCTGTGCATTTGCTCATTTTAAGGACATTACTTGGAATAGATCATCGTTCTGGGATCAAATGTTGATGACTTCGTCCAGATGGATTAGAACGGGGCATTTCATCTATTGCTATGATGAAACAACATACTATAGTAATATATATATATATATATATATATATATATATATATATATATATATATATATATATATAACAACATTAATATATTCATGATATAACTAATATGCAAATACAATTATAATAATGTATATGTAAAATGTATAAAGATTACATATTCAGTATATGTCATTATATAATATATATTTTATAATTAAAAAAATATAAGATTTAGATATTAAATTTAATTACAAGCTGAAATATAGTTGTTAAGTAGTTTATTACTTACATTATCATTATTAAAGTAAACATTTAATATTAATATTAATATCAGTATTATTAATACTACTAAATATAAAATATATAGATATGAAACTTGATACATGTGGTGTGTTGTACTTATTACCAATATTATTATTACTAACATTATTAATATCATTATTATTATAGTTAATAGTAAAATATAACTTTAGTTATTATTATAATTATTATTAATTTTTCTAAAATTTTCATTATCAAGAATTCTTTTATTACTAATATCATTATTATTAATTAACTTACTATATTTAATAAAATTATCAATATTGATTTATCAATATCATTATATTGTTATTATCATTACTTTTAGTATATTTTTTGGTATCTTATCTATAATATTATTATTACTAATATAATTACTATTAATTATATTTATTAATTTTTAATATTAATGATATAAAAAAATATATTTATAAATAGCTGTGCTTTTAATTTTTTTTTAAAAAAAGAGTACGAATCTACTTTAACTTCACAATCAATCTGTTCCTCGAATTTGTTTCTGTCGATTTGTTACCAGTCTCTTTCAACTCCAATAATCATTTTCTGTATATAAACACTTGCAATTTAGGATGAATTAAATCGAAAATTATTGCAAATTACTTTTTATTTCTCTGTTCTTGATTCTTTATAGCCAAAACACAAATTCAAATCAATTCACAAAAAGTAAGAATGCAGATGTGTTAGGATACGTATAGTTGAACTATCTGCAAAATCTCAAACCTCAATTCGTTATATCATGTTCGAATTTGTGAGTCAAAGGTAATTTTTCTAAAAAGTCAACTTTGTGTTCATCATCAAATTCGAATCTGTTTTAATATTTTTGTTGAATTTAACGATGTAACAACCCAAACCAAACCACGACAATTCCCGTTAAATTTCACAACATAAAAAAAAATTTCTGGTGCAGTTCATTTGCGCGGCGTGCCAGGTGGGTGCGCGGCGCGCCAAACCACCTGGACAGCCCGCTGTCCCCGGAAGTCAATTTAACGAAAATGTTTGACTAGTTCCCGAAATTTTTAGCCAAAACGCTTTTAACCATAAATTCATATATATAAAACTAGCACGTTTAATTAATAAAATTGAGTTTACGAAGCGGGTCCCACAACGACCCATTTTACCACCTTAAGTACCGAAATACAATATTTGACCAACGACCCATTTTACCACAACGACCCATTTTACCACAACGACCCATTTTACCACCATATCCGCATGCGATCTATAAAAAGAGTCAACAACGAGAGGGTAAGCTAATGCTTAGTGAATGATAACATACTACATACATATATATGTATAAAATGAATACGCCACACAAACAAATACCGCATACCGGGGCATCCAAGTATAAAGCATCTACACTAAGCATACCGTACGATCTAAGCAACGAGCTAAAGATACAACACAAATAAGAGTCCACCAACGACAAAGTGAACATCGCCAAATAGCTACACCCGGAGGGTTAGCTACAACACAACAACACATTAATATATAAACAATAATAATAATGCACAAGGTTAACCCCTTAACCTCAATCACACGAACATTGGCCGAACTACCCGAGCCTTGTGAATTCGCACAACCCGAAATTCACTTCTCAACCATAAGATGACCGAACAACCCGAGTCATCGTGAATCCGCACTACCCGAGATTCACTACCTCAAATAATGTAGTGACCCGAACTTTTCCATGTTTATATATATTAATTGAGATTGATGTTTACATGATTAAATGTTTCCAACATGTTAAGCAATCAAACTTGTTAAGACTTGATTAATTGAAATAGGTTTCATATAGACAATTGACCACCCAAGTTGACCGGTGATTCACGAACGTTAAAACTTGTAAAAAAAACTATATGATGACATATATATGGTTATATATATAGTTAACATGATATTATGATAAGTAAACATATCATTAATTATATTAACAATGAACTACATATGTAAAAACAAGACTACTAACTTAATGATTTTGAAACGAGACATATATGTAACGTTTATCGTTGTAACGACATTTAATGTATATATATCATATTAAGAGATATTCGTACATCATAATATCATGATAATATAATAATTTAAAATCTCTTTTGATATTATAAACATTGGGTTAACAACATTTAACAAGATCGTTAACCTAAAGGTTTCAAAACAACACTTACATGTAACGACTAACGATGACTTAACGACTCAGTTAAAATGTATATACATGTAGTGTTTTAATATGTATTTATACACTTTTTAAAGACTTCAATACACTTATCAAAATACTTCTACTTAACAAAAATGCTTACAATTACATTCTCGTTCAGTTTCATCAACAATTCTACTCGTATGCACCCGTATTCGTACTCGTACAATACACAGCTTTTAGATGTATGTACTATTGGTATATACACTCCAATGATCAGCTCTTAGCAGCCCATGTGAGTCACCTAACACATGTGGGAACCATCATTTGGCAACTAGCATGAAATATCTCATAAGATTACAAAAATATGAGTAATCATTCATGACTTATTTACATGAAAACAAAATTACATATCCTTTATATCTAATCCATACACCAACGACCAAAAACACCTACAAACACTTTCATTCTTCAATTTTATTCATCTAATTGAACTCTCTCAAGTTCTATCTTCAAGTTCTAAGTGTTCTTCATAAATTCCAAAAGTTCTAGTTTCATAAAATCAAGAATACTTTCAAGTTTGCTAGCTCACTTCCAATCTTGTAAGGTGATCATCCAACCTCAAGAAATCTTTGTTTCTTACAGTAGGTTATCATTCTAATACAAGGTAATAATCATATTCAAACTTTGGTTCAATTTCTATAACTATAACAATCTTATTTCAAGTGATGATCTTACTTGAACTTGTTTTCGTGTCATGATTTTGCTTCAAGAACTTTGAGCCATCCAAGGATCCATTGAAGCTAGATCCATTTTTCTCTTTTCCAGTAGGTTCATCCAAGGAACTTAAGGTAGTAATGATGTTCATAACATCATTCGATTCATACATATAAAGCTATCTTATTCGAAGGTTTAAACTTGTAATCACTAGAACATAGTTTAGTTAATTCTAAACTTGTTCGCAAACAAAAGTTAATCCTTCTAACATGACTTTTAAAATCAACTAAACACATGTTCTATATCTATATGATATGCTAACTTAATGATTTAAAACCTGGAAACACGAAAAACACCGTAAAACCGGATTTACGCCGTCGTAGTAACACCGCGGGCTGTTTTGGGTTAGTTAATTAAAAACTATGATAAACTTTGATTTAAAAGTTGTTATTCTGAGAAAATGATTTTTATTATGAACATGAAACTATATCCAAAAATTATGGTTAAACTCAAAGTGGAAGTATGTTTTCTAAAATGGTCATCTAGACGTCGTTCTTTCGACTGAAATGACTACCTTTACAAAAACGACTTGTAACTTATTTTTCCGACTAGAAACCTATACTTTTTTTGTTTATATTCATAAAATAGAGTTCAATATGAAACCATAGCAATTTGATTCACTCAAAACGGATTTAAAATGAAGAAGTTATGGGTAAAACAAGATTGGATAATTTTTCTCATTTTAGCTACGTGAAAATTGGTAACAAATCTATTCCAACCATAACTTAATCAACTTGTATTATATATTATGTAATCTTGAGATACCATAGACACGTATACAATGTTTCGACCTATCATGTCGACACATCTATATATATTTCGGAACAACCATAGACACTCTATATGTGAATGTTGGAGTTAGCTATACAGGGTTGAGGTTGATTCCAAAATATATATAGTTTGAGTTGTGATCAATACTGAGATACGTATACACTGGGTCGTGGATTGATTCAAGATAATATTTATCGATTTATTTCTGTACATCTAACTGTGGACAACTAGTTGTAGGTTACTAACGAGGACAGCTGACTTAATAAACTTAAAACATCAAAATATATTAAAAGTGTTGTAAATATATTTTGAACATACTTTGATATATATGTATATATTGTTATAGGTTCGTGAATCAACCAGTGGCCAAGTCTTACTTCCCGACGAAGTAAAAATCTGTGAAAGTGAGTTATAGTCCCACTTTTAAAATCTAATATTTTTGGGATGAGAATACATGCAGGTTTTATAAATGATTTACAAAATAGACACAAGTACGTGAAACTACATTCTATGGTTGAATTATCGAAATCGAATATGCCCCTTTTTATTAAGTCTGGTAATCTAAGAATTAGGGAACAGACACCCTAATTGACGCGAATCCTAAAGATAGATCTATTGGGCCTAACAAACCCTATCCAAAGTACCGGATGCTTTAGTACTTCGAAATTTATATCATATCCGAAGGGTGTCCCGGAATGATGGGGATATTCTTATATATGCATCTTGTTATTGTCGGTTACCAGGTGTTCACCATATGAATGATTTTTATCTCTATGTATGGGATGTGTATTGAAATATGAAATCTTGTGGTCTATTGTTACGATTTGATATATATAGGTTAAACCTATAACTCACCAACATTTTTGTTGACGTTTTAAGCATGTTTATTCTCAGGTGATTATTAAGAGCTTCCGCTGTCGCATACTTAAATAAGGACAAGATTTGGAGTCCATGCTTGTATGATATTGTGTAAAAACTGCATTCAAGAAACTTATTTTGTTGTAACATATTTGTATTGTAAACCATTATGTAATGGTCGTGTGTAAACAGGATATTTTAGAATATCATTATTTGATAATCTACGTAAAGCTTTTTAAACCTTTATTGATGAAATAAAGGTTATGGTTTGTTTAAAAATGAATGCAGTCTTTGAAAAACGTCTCATATAGAGGTCAAAACCTCGCAACGAAATCAATTAATATGGAACGTTTTTAATCAATAAGAACGGGACATTTCAGTTGGTATCCGAGCGTTGGTCTTAGAGAACCAGAAAATTTGCATTAGTGTGTCTTATCGAGTTTGTTAGGATGCATTAGTGAGTCTGGACTTCGACCGTGTTTTCTTTAAAAATGATTGCTTAACATTTTTGTTGGAAACTATATATTTTTAACATATGAATATTATGTGATATATTAATCTCTTAACGTGTTTGATATTATGTGATAGATGTCTACCTCTAGAACAAGTCCCATTGACTCACCTAATAATAATGAAGAGTCAAATGTAAATTGGAATGATTTGTGGACTGATTCACAAGTTCCCGAAGAGGAACCGGAAGAAGAGTCGGAACCGGAAGAAGAATCGGAACCGGAAGAAGAATCGGAACCGGATGAAGAAATAGAACCGGTGGGGGAAATAATAAAACGGTTAAGTAAAAGAAAATCCTCAACCAACCGACCAAAGTTAATTATGGTCAATGGTGTTTCCGCCAAGGAAGCAAAATATTGGGAGGATTACCAATTCTCCGATGAATCGGATTCCGACAAGAATTCCGATGATGTTATAGAAATTACCCCAACTGAATTTAAAAAGGCAAAAGAAAATAATAAGGGAAAGGGCATAAAAATAGAGAAATCTAATTCCAACCCCGATGAACTTTATATGTATCATCAACCCCCGAAGTCCTTAAGTTGTAACAATGACCCGGGAACCTCTAAACCACCAGGTTTTTCTAAACCAATGTGGACAACGACGGCTCGTATTAGGGGAACATCATATATCCCTAGAAACTTGGCAAAACGAACCAAAACCGAAGAAGAAGAAACGAGCGAGTCGGAATAAGATAGTTGTATTCGTGTGGTGTAATATATGGAATATAGTGTTCTTATGCTTTATGATATATGTAAAAATTGCTTGTATTAATAAGTATTTTTTTTATGAATCTAACTCTTGTCTATTTTACAGTTTAAAAACACAAAATGGATAGACAACCCAATATTTTAAGAGACCTACCCGGAGACATGATTGATGAAATCTTGTCTAGAGTCGGCCAGAATTCTTCGGCACAACTATTTAAGGCGAGATCAGTTTGTAAGACATTCGAAGAGCGTTCCAATAATGTCTTGGTTTATAAGAGACTTTCGTTTGAAAGATGGGGGATATCACATTGGGAAACCCATAAGTTACGATGTGTTTACTTTGACGCATATATTGCGGGGAACCCAAATGCTATTTTACGCAACGGGTTAAGAAATTATTTTGACTCAATATATCCGAATATTGGACTTCGTGATTTAGAAAAAGCGGCTAACATGCAACATAAAGAAGCATGTTATGCTTACGGATTAGTAATGTTCGCTTCTCACCAAAGTGAGAACAAGAACATCGGGCTACAACTATTAAACAAAACGTTTCCACAAGTGACGGAGTCGGTAATTGGGGTAAGAAATGAGGTTTTTAGATTATTACGGGACTGTTGGACATTACGTAACCCTCGTCCCTTTGATGACGTTACAACACGCTGTCTTATCAACGGCCATAACGGTTATGTTGCACAAGACCAAGGATGGGAAGTAGTCCTAGTAAAACCAGAATGCATGACTTGTTTCTGGACGTATGAATTACGTGTCTTTATTGCCTTTGCTGAACGACTTGTGTACTAGCTAGAATTGTCTTCACAACTATCTTGTATCAAAGTTATTGTGTGCTATATTTCATGCTTTATGTAAAATAAGCGGTATTGTAAGTTTGTAAAATATTGTATAAAAGTTTGAACGCGAAATATTATTATAATCAGTTTTTCATATAGAATTGTAGTAGTTGAATTGTATATTAGCTACTAAGTATGAACTTAACGGGTAGGTACTACCCGAATTTAAACTTATAAAATGCTAATATGAAGAAAAAGCTTTTATAAATGAGTTCATATTATGCTACGAAATACTATTAACTACTCTTAATATTCTGTATGATTAACTTGTTCCATTTAACTATTTTGAATGAAATGGCACCGACTACTCGACACACCGTGAATATGAATGAAGAGGAATTCCGTACTTTCCTAGCTTCAAACATAGCCGCAGTACAGGCTGCGCTACATACCAACAATAACCTTGGATCTAGCAGTACAGGAAATCGTGTAGGATGCACCTACAAAGAATTCACTGCCTGCAAACCTTTGGAATTTGATGGAACCGAAGGACCGATCGGATTGAAACGGTGGACCGAGAAGGTTGAATCGGTGTTTGCCATAAGTAAGTGTACTGAAGAGGACAAAGTGAAGTACGCTACGCATACCTTCACAGGTTCTGCGTTAACATGGTGGAATACCTATCTAGAGCAAGTGGGACAAGATGATGCGTACGCACTACCGTGGTCAGCATTCAAGCACTTGATGAACGAGAAGTACCGTCCCAGAACCGAGGTCAATAAGCTCAAGACAGAACTTAGAGGGTTACGAACCCAAGGATTTGATATTACCACGTACGAAAGACGATTCACAGAATTGTGCCTATTGTGTCCGGGAGCATTCGAAGATGAGGAAGAGAAGATCGACGCGTTTGTGAAAGGATTACCGGAAAGAATCCAAGAAGATATAAGTTCACACGAGCCCGCCTCCATACAACAGGCATGTAGAATGGCTCACAAACTAGTGAACCAGATTGAAGAAAGAATTAAAGAACAGACTGCTGAAGAGGCCAATGTGAAGCAAGTCAAAAGAAAGTGGGAGGAAAACGGTGATAAGAATCACCAATACAACAACAACAGCAATTACAACAATAATCGCAACAATTATCCCAACAATCGCAACATCAATCGCAACTACAACAAACGGCCCAACAACAACAACAACAACAACAACAACAGCAACTACAACAATCATCCCAACAACAATAATAATCGCAACAACAACAACAATCAGAAGCAACTATGCCAAAGGTGTGAAAAGAATCACTCGGGGTTTTGCACCAAATTTTGCAACAAGTGTAAAAGAAATGGTCATAGCGCGGCGAAGTGTGAGGTCTACGGACCAGGGGTTAATAGAACGAAAGGAACAAATGGTGTCGGAACGAGTAATGGCGGAGCAAGTAGTGTCGGAGCAAGTTATGCCAATGTAGTTTGTTATAAATGTGGAAAACCAGGCCACATTATTAGAAATTGCCCAAACCAGGAGAACACGAATGGACAAGGCCGTGGAAGAGTTTTCAATATTAATGCGGTAGAGGCACAGGAAGACCCGGAGCTTGTTACGGGTACGTTTCTTATTGACAATAAATCTGCTTACGTTTTATTTGATTCGGGTGCGGATAGAAGCTATATGAGTAGAGATTTTTGTGCTAAATTAAGTTGTCCATTGACGCCTTTGGATAGTAAATTTTTACTCGAATTAGCAAATGGTAAATTAATTTCAGCAGATAATATATGTCGGAATCGAGAAATTAAACTGGTTAGCGAAACATTTAAGATTGATTTGATACCAGTAGAGTTAGGGAGTTTTGATGTGATAATCGGTATGGACTGGTTGAAAGAAGTGAAAGCGGAGATCGTTTGTTACAAAAATGCAATTCGCATTATACGAGAAAAAGGAAAACCCTTAATGGTGTACGGAGAAAAGGGCAACACGAAGCTACATCTTATTAGTAATTTGAAGGCACAAAAACTAATAAGAAAAGGTTGCTATGCTGTTCTAGCACACGTCGAGAAAGTACAAACTGAAGAAAAGAGCATCAATGATGTTCCCATTGCAAAAGAATTTCCCGATGTATTTCCGAAAGAATTACCGGGATTACCCCCACATCGATCCGTTGAATTTCAAATAGATCTTGTACCAGGAGCTGCACCAATAGCTCGTGCTCCTTACAGAATCGCACCCAGCGAGATGAAAGAACTGCAAAGCCAATTACAAGAACTTTTAGAGCGTGGTTTCATTCGACCAAGCACATCACCGTGGGGAGCTCCTGTTTTGTTTGTCAAGAAGAAAGATGGTACATTCAGGTTGTGTATCGACTACCGAGAGTTGAACAAACTTACCATCAAGAACCGCTACCCACTACCGAGAATCGACGACTTATTTGATCAACTACAAGGCTCGTCTGTTTATTCAAAGATTGACTTACGTTCCGGGTATCATCAAATGCGGGTGAAAGAAGATGATATTCCAAAGACTGCTTTCAGAACACGTTACGGTCATTACGAGTTTATGGTCATGCCGTTTGGTTTAACTAATGCACCAGCTGTGTTCATGGACCTTATGAACCGAGTGTGTGGACCATACCTTGACAAGTTTGTCATTGTTTTCATTGATGACATACTTATTTACTCAAAGAATGACCAAGAACACGGTGAACATTTGAGAAAGGTGTTAGAAGTATTGAGGAAGGAAGAATTGTATGCTAAGTTTTCAAAGTGTGCATTTTGGTTGGAAGAAGTTCAATTCCTCGGTCACATAGTGAACAAAGAAGGTATTAAGGTGGATCCGGCAAAGATAGAAACTGTTGAAAAGTGGGAAACCCCGAAAACTCCGAAACACATACGCCAGTTTTTAGGACTAGCTGGTTACTACAGAAGGTTCATCCAAGACTTTTCCAGAATAGCAAAACCCTTGACTGCATTAACGCATAAAGGGAAGAAATTTGAATGGAATGATGAACAAGAGAAAGCGTTTCAGTTATTGAAGAAAAAGCTAACTACGGCACCTATATTGTCATTGCCTGAAGGGAATGATGATTTTGTGATTTATTGTGACGCATCAAAGCAAGGTCTCGGTTGTGTATTAATGCAACGAACGAAGGTGATTGCTTATGCGTCTAGACAATTGAAGATTCACGAACAAAATTATACGACGCATGATTTGGAATTAGGCGCGGTTGTTTTTGCATTAAAGACTTGGAGGCACTACTTATATGGGGTCAAAAGTATTATATATACCGACCACAAAAGTCTTCAACACATATTTAATCAGAAACAACTGAATATGAGGCAGCGTAGGTGGATTGAATTATTGAATGATTACGATTTTGAGATTCGTTACCACCCGGGGAAGGCAAATGTGGTAGCCGATGCCTTGAGCAGGAAGGATAGAGAACCCATTCGAGTAAAATCTATGAATATAATGATTCATAATAACATTACTACTCAAATAAAGGAGGCGCAACAAGGAGTTTTAAAAGAGGGAAATTTAAAGGATGAAATACCTAAAGGATCGGAGAAGCATCTTAATATTCGGGAAGACGGAACCCGGTATAGGGCTGAAAGGATTTGGGTACCAAAATTTGGAGAAAAGAGAGAAATGGTACTTAGAGAAGCTCATAAAACCAGATACTCAATACATCCTGGAACGGGGAAGATGTACAAGGATCTCAAGAAACATTTTTGGTGGCCGGGTATGAAAGCCGATGTTGCTAAATACGTAGGAGAATGTTTGACGTGTTCTAAGGTCAAAGCTGAGCATCAGAAACCATCAGGTCTACTTCAACAACCCGAAATCCCGGAATGGAAATGGGAAAACATTACCATGGATTTCATCACTAAATTGCCAAGGACTGCAAGTGGTTTTGATACTATTTGGGTAATAGTTGATCGTCTCACCAAATCAGCACATTTCCTACCAATAAGAGAAGATGACAAGATGGAGAAGTTAGCACGACTGTATTTGAAGGAAGTCATCTCCAGACATGGAATACCAATCTCTATTATCTCTGATAGGGATGGCAGATTTATTTCAAGATTCTGGCAGACATTACAGCAAGCATTAGGAACTCGTCTAGACATGAGTACTGCCTATCATCCACAAACTGATGGGCAGAGCGAAAGGACGATACAAACGCTTGAAGACATGCTACGAGCATGTGTTATTGATTTCGGAAACAGTTGGGATCGACATCTACCGTTAGCAGAATTTTCCTACAACAACAGCTACCATTCAAGCATTGAGATGGCGCCGTTTGAAGCACTTTATGGTAGAAAGTGCAGGTCTCCGATTTGTTGGAGTGAGGTGGGGGATAAACAGATTACGGGTCCGGAGATTATACAAGAAACTACCGAGAAGATCATCCAAATTCAACAACGGTTGAAAACCGCCCAAAGTCGACAAAAGAGCTACGCTGACATTAAAAGAAAAGATATAGAATTTGAAATTGGAGAGATGGTCATGCTTAAAGTTTCACCTTGGAAAGGCGTTGTTCGATTTGGTAAACGAGGGAAATTAAATCCAAGGTATATTGGACCATTCAAGATTATTGATCGTGTCGGACCAGTAGCTTACCGACTTGAGTTACCTCAACAACTCGCGGCTGTACATAACACTTTCCACGTCTCGAATTTGAAGAAATGTTTTGCTAAAGAAGATCTCACTATTCCGTTAGATGAAATCCAAATCAACGAAAAACTCCAATTCATCGAAGAACCCGTCGAAATAATGGATCGTGAGGTTAAAAGACTTAAGCAAAACAAGATACCAATTGTTAAGGTACGATGGAATGCTCGTAGAGGACCCGAGTTCACCTGGGAGCGTGAAGATCAGATGAAGAAGAAATACCCGCATCTATTTCCAGAAGATTCGTCAACACCTTCAACAGCTTAAAATTTCGGGACGAAATTTATTTAACGGGTAGGTACTGTAGTGACCCGAACTTTTCCATGTTTATATATATTAATTGAGATTGATGTTTACATGATTAAATGTTTCCAACATGTTAAGCAATCAAACTTGTTAAGACTTGATTAATTGAAATAGGTTTCATATAGACAATTGACCACCCAAGTTGACCGGTGATTCACGAACGTTAAAACTTGTAAAAAAAACTATATGATGACATATATATGGTTATATATATAGTTAACATGATATTATGATAAGTAAACATATCATTAATTATATTAACAATGAACTACATATGTAAAAACAAGACTACTAACTTAATGATTTTGAAACGAGACATATATGTAACGTTTATTGTTGTAACGACATTTAATGTATATATATCATATTAAGAGATATTCGTACATCATAATATCATGATAATATAATAATTTAAAATCTCTTTTGATATTATAAACATTGGGTTAACAACATTTAACAAGATCGTTAACCTAAAGGTTTCAAAACAACACTTACATGTAACGACTAACGATGACTTAACGACTCAGTTAAAATGTATATACATGTAGTGTTTTAATATGTATTTATACACTTTTGAAAGACTTCAATACACTTATCAAAATACTTCTACTTAACAAAAATGCTTACAATTACATTCTCGTTCAGTTTCATCAACAATTCTACTCGTATGCACCCGTATTCGTACTCGTACAATACACAGCTTTTAGATGTATGTACTATTGGTATATACACTCCAATGATCAGCTCTTAGCAGCCCATGTGAGTCACCTAACACATGTGGGAACCATCATTTGGCAACTAGCATGAAATATCTCATAAGATTACAAAAATATGAGTAATCATTCATGACTTATTTACATGAAAACAAAATTACATATCCTTTATATCTAATCCATACACCAACGACCAAAAACACCTACAAACACTTTCATTCTTCAATTTTATTCATCTAATTGAACTCTCTCAAGTTCTATCTTCAAGTTCTAAGTGTTCTTCATAAATTCCAAAAGTTCTAGTTTCATAAAATCAAGAATACTTTCAAGTTTGCTAGCTCACTTCCAATCTTGTAAGGTGATCATCCAACCTCAAGAAATCTTTGTTTCTTACAGTAGGTTATCATTCTAATACAAGGTAATAATCATATTCAAACTTTGGTTCAATTTCTATAACTATAACAATCTTATTTCAAGTGATGATCTTACTTGAACTTGTTTTCGTGTCATGATTTTGCTTCAAGAACTTTGAGCCATCCAAGGATCCATTGAAGCTAGATCCATTTTTCTCTTTTCCAGTAGGTTCATCCAAGGAACTTAAGGTAGTAATGATGTTCATAACATCATTCGATTCATACATATAAAGCTATCTTATTCGAAGGTTTAAACTTGTAATCACTAGAACATAGTTTAGTTAATTCTAAACTTGTTCGCAAACAAAAGTTAATCCTTCTAACATGACTTTTAAAATCAACTAAACACATGTTCTATATCTATATGATATGCTAACTTAATGATTTAAAACCTGGAAACACGAAAAACACCGTAAAACCGGATTTACGCCGTCGTAGTAACACCGCGGGCTGTTTTGGGTTAGTTAATTAAAAACTATGATAAACTTTGATTTAAAAGTTGTTATTCTGAGAAAATGATTTTTATTATGAACATGAAACTATATCCAAAAATTATGGTTAAACTCAAAGTGGAAGTATGTTTTCTAAAATGGTCATCTAGACGTCGTTCTTTCGACTGAAATGACTACCTTTACAAAAACGACTTGTAACTTATTTTTCCGACTAGAAACCTATACTTTTTTTGTTTATATTCATAAAATAGAGTTCAATATGAAACCATAGCAATTTGATTCACTCAAAACGGATTTAAAATGAAGAAGTTATGGGTAAAACAAGATTGGATAATTTTTCTCATTTTAGCTACGTGAAAATTGGTAACAAATCTATTCCAACCATAACTTAATCAACTTGTATTATATATTATGTAATCTTGAGATACCATAGACACGTATACAATGTTTCGACCTATCATGTCGACACATCTATATATATTTCGGAACAACCATAGACACTCTATATGTGAATGTTGGAGTTAGCTATACAGGGTTGAGGTTGATTCCAAAATATATATAGTTTGAGTTGTGATCAATACTGAGATACGTATACACTGGGTCGTGGATTGATTTAAGATAATATTTATCGATTTATTTCTGTACATCTAACTGTGGACAACTAGTTGTAGGTTACTAACGAGGACAGCTGACTTAATAAACTTAAAACATCAAAATATATTAAAAGTGTTGTAAATATATTTTGAACATACTTTGATATATATGTATATATTGTTATAGGTTCGTGAATCAACCAGTGGCCAAGTCTTACTTCCCGACGAAGTAAAAATCTGTGAAAGTGAGTTATAGTCCCACTTTTAAAATCTAATATTTTTGGGATGAGAATACATGCAGGTTTTATAAATGATTTACAAAATAGACACAAGTACGTGAAACTACATTCTATGGTTGAATTATCGAAATCGAATATGCCCCTTTTTATTAAGTCTGGTAATCTAAGAATTAGGAAACAGACACCCTAATTGACGCGAATCCTAAAGATAGATCTATTGGGCCTAACAAACCCCATCCAAAGTACCGGATGCTTTAGTACTTCGAAATTTATATCATATCCGAAGGGTGTCCCGGAATGATGGGGATATTCTTATATATGCATCTTGTTATTGTCGGTTACCAGGTGTTCACCATATGAATGATTTTTATCTCTATGTATGGGATGTGTATTGAAATATGAAATCTTGTGGTCTATTGTTACGATTTGATATATATAGGTTAAACCTATAACTCACCAACATTTTTGTTGACGTTTTAAGCATGTTTATTCTCAGGTGATTATTAAGAGCTTCCGCTGTCGCATACTTAAATAAGGACAAGATTTGGAGTCCATGCTTGTATGATATTGTGTAAAAACTGCATTCAAGAAACTTATTTTGTTGTAACATATTTGTATTGTAAACCATTATGTAATGGTCGTGTGTAAACAGGATATTTTAGATTATCATTATTTGATAATCTACGTAAAGCTTTTTAAACCTTTATTGATGAAATAAAGGTTATGGTTTGTTTAAAAATGAATGCAGTCTTTGAAAAACGTCTCATATAGAGGTCAAAACCTCACAACGAAATCAATTAATATGGAACGTTTTTAATCAATAAGAACGGGACATTTCAAATAAGGTGACCGAACAACCCGAGTCACCATGAATCCGCACTACCCGAGATTCATTTCTCAATACCAAAACCCATGGTCACGGGATTATAAAATCCACCAAATCGGGGTCATCCACAACACAACCATATCAACCCTTCGCCATTAGGGTTACAACAACCAAATCACAACCAAGTGTGATAATGTGCACACAAAATGTGCATCTCGCCAAAGATGGTCAACCAAAACGCACAACGTGCCGATTGGACTTATACACAAGTCCATCAAAACCACCTATATGTGAAGTGAGCTCTATAACCGAGAATCACTTCACCCGACCCGCACCCATCCTACATATACATATGCACATAGGATATTATCACTCACCTTGAAGTCTTGAAGAAGCTTCCAAGTGAATCCGCAACTTGCCAATGGAAGATACCTATTCCATTATCACAATTACAACAATACAATTAGGATGGATTTATAAACCACCCAATTCGACCCTTAGTGCAAATTCGACCCAAATGCACTTCCAAGTACAAACCGCGCCCAAAACTAATCAATAATCACTAACACGAGTGAGAATGGTCCTAATACATCCATTGAACCCGAACACAAGTGCCAAACACGTGTCATACCCATTTTGACACTTAAACCCTAATTTTGACCCATAAAGGTCAAAATCTCATCCTTTACAAGTTTTGACACCAAAACACATTTAACTTGGTTTAATACTTCAACTTAATCCATTTTAAGTTTACAAACCTCATTAAATCGCCAAATGGGTCATAATCACCACCAAACCCTAATTTGACCCAAAGTCACAACTAGTCAACCAAATTACCCTAAATGGGTTTCAACACTTCCATAATCACCTACTTAAGTGATTAAACTCAAATTAAAGTTCTAAACATGGCCAATTAGTTCGCCAACTCAAAATCCACCAACAATTAACAACAAACCCGATTACTAGCTTCACTAAACCCATTTCATCACATAAAAGGGTTTTACAACTAATTAACTCAAAACCCTAACTTGAATATTGATGTCGAACGAGGTGTATATAAAATAGTTATTATTTTACTAGGAAAATACTATTAAATACGATACAATTTTACACAAGATATTTATTTATTTATAGAATGGATATACTTAAACCTTGCTACAACACTTATAGGCAGTGTACCTAATCGTACAGTAGTGTAGTTTTTAGTAAGTCCGGTTCGTTCCACAGGGAAATCTTTAAACAAAGCTCAACGCTATATTAGTTAACTTTTATAAAAATACAAATATATATATAGGTAATATTATTATTATAAAGGGGGGTTTTTACCGTTTAATGACCGGTTTGTCGATTTTAAAACTTTAGTCGCAGTTAAAACCTAATGTAAAATATAAAATAAATACAAGACTTTAAATTAAAGCGTAAAGTAAATAACGATAATGAAATTGCGAATAATAAAAATGCGATAAAATTAAATTGCGATAATTAAAAAGTACGATAATTAAAAGTGCGATAAAATAAAATAAATAAAAGTGCGATAATTAGAAGTGCAATTAAATATAAAATAAAGGAAATTAAATATGAAATAAAAGAATTATGCTTATTTAAACTTCCGTAATCATGATGTTTGACGTGTTGATTTTAGTTTTATGCCCATGGGTTAATTGTCCTTTGTCCTGGATTATTCAATATGTCCGTCTGGTTTTTGTCCATAACAGTCCATCAGTCATAAATATAAATTGCAAGTGTCCTTGTCAAATTATTATTATACCCGAAGATAAATATTCCAACTAATTGGGGATTCGAATTGTAACAAGGTTTTAATACTTTGTTTAATGAATACACCAGGTTATCGACTGCGTGTAAACCAAGGTTTTACTACTTTGTTAACAATTACACCAATTACCCTTGAATGTAATTTCACCCCTGTTTTGATTATTCTAGTGGCTATTAATCCATTCCCGTGTCCGGTTAAATGAACGATTATTCGTACATATAAATACCCCGCCCATCGTGTCCGATCGAGTGTATATGGTAATTTATAGGGACGCCCAATTGTAAATCTTTATATTAACATTAACAAACTTTCATTTAGTTAAACAAATATAAAGCCCATTAATAGCCCATAGTCTAGTTTCCACAAGTGTCGTTCTTTTGTTCAAACCCCAATTATGGTACAAAGCCCAATTACCCAATTTTAGTAATTAGCCCAACATCATGATTACTTCGTTTTAAATAAGCATAATAATAACTTAGCTACGAGACATTAATATAAAAAGGTTGAACATAACTTACAATGATTAAAAATAGCGTAGCGTTACACGGACAGAATTTCGACTTACACCCTTACAACATTCGCTAACATACCCTTATTATTAGAATTATAATTAAAATTAAAATATAAATTATAAATATATTTATAATTACGTATGAAGAGGAAGAGAAAAAAGATGATAAAACTCGTCAGAAAACTGGCTATTTATAGGACCTGACCAGTAATCTCAAACCATGCGACTCGCATGGTTTTGTGCTTCTGGCCATGCGAGTCGCATGGCCACCCTGGATTCAGCCAACTACTTTTGTTTTCTTCTTGCCGACGTAATATAATAATAATAATATATATAATATATAATTATATATAATTATATATATATTATATTATATTCTTGTGCATAGTAGACTAGATATTTTTGGTCCGTTGCGTCGGGCGTTTCTTCTTGGCTCAGGTCCCGGTTCCGGATTTTCGGACGTCCTCGCGTATTATTTTAAATCGCGTACTTTGCGTCTTGTAACTTGTACTCTTGTCATTTTGAGACGTTCCTCATCAATATTTTGAACCTTTTTGATTGTCTTTTGTTCTTTTGAGCTTTTTGGTCGTTTGCGTCTTCAAATCGTCGAATCTGTCTTTTGTCTTCACCTTTTATTATTTAAACGAATATCACTTGTAAATAGAACAATTGCAACTAAAAGCTTGTCTTTCTTGAGGAATAATGCTATGAAATATATGTTCGTTTTTAGCATTATCAAATATTCCCACACTTGAGCGTTGCTTGTCCTCAAGCAATATTGTCTTGAAATACTAGAATCACTTCTTTATTCTTCACACTTTGTACATCAGTGATTTCTATACGGCGGTATAAACAATGGTAGTAACGATATGGTTTACAGTCCCACATGACTATAAAAATTTAGATCCATTAAGGAAATTGGATCTTTATGAAAACATTTGATCTTTTGAAAATTAAATCTAGTTTTTACCCTAGATAAGTTTTCCGGAATAACCCTTTACCGGTGTTTGCAAAATATTTTTGTGGGTTTGGTGGGTTTCAGATTTGAAAATTTTAGCTCAAAACTTGCGGTTTTGTGTCACCCACTTGCTAACCTTGTATTAGGAAAGCAACACGTCCAGTTTACTTGTCCCGTATATTACCTTTCGGCAAACTACCGTCCGGTTGTAAAGGAAAGCGTTGAACAAGCAACTGTTAAGGCAATGTCCCGTGACATGCTTTTGATTATGGTCTATAACGTGTCGGACGCAATTACTATCCTTGGTAGGAGCAATAGTAAAGCTCACCCTTATAATTTGTCGGTTTGGCACAAAGTCCTGTCTTTGACCATGTTATGCAACCACCGTTCTTACGGTTGACACCCGATTTAGTTCAGGTGACCTAATGAATTCCAGGTGAATTCCTAGGATTTTACGTTCAATGGTAATGAACGCATTGAAAATAGGGTTTTCAGAAAACAAATCGGTTTGTATTTTTGATCAAAATATTTTCTCGTTTCAGCTCGAGTTTTAGATATCATTGAATTCCATGAGTTTGAATTCTCAATCTTTACGGTCAATCTCTAGGATTGAGTAATATCAGTCTTAAAAGCTGATTTTTAATCTTTAAGGAGATTATCCTTTCTGGGGATCTGATTCATTAGTCTTATCCAGCTAATTTGCACGGTGCCTCCCCATTGTACGAGATAAATCCTTCTCATGGTTAGGATAAATCTGACCACTTGGCGACCCTGTTTGATGCTGAGGTCCGTGGATTTCCTGCTGATTTTAGTGATGACTTTTCTAGATTTTTCGTCAACCTACAGCTGGTCTGGACGACAACTTCATGACCTAAATCAAGAAGCGCGTGTCTTTTTCGGAAGACTTTACTTCCTTTTAATGATGGAATTGATTCATCGTGTAGATCCATCTCTTCTTTTCTTTCATCGGGTAAAACAGTTTAGTTTAGTCCAAAGCAAAAGTATTTTCAGTTATTTGTTACAAATATATGTGACATATGTTTAAAATAACTTGGTAAATTTTCCCACACTTGGCTTTTATTTTCCTTTTTATCGTCCTCTATTCCATTTTAAATGAATTTTAACATTTTAGTTTGTTTCTCAATTTATGTCCTTTCCGAGGTAACAATAATTTCGGTGTTAAAACCTAGTTTTATCGTTCATAAATATGTATAAACATGATTTTGAATTCATTTAATTGAAAATTTTAAAAAATTTTACTAGAATTGGGTAGTCAGTATATAAGACTAGGGCTGTTCTTTTTTATCAGAGAGCACTAGATTCTAATACAACTACTGCTTTACTAGTATTTTTAATGGTAACCAAGTGTTTAATATAAAAATTTTAAAATCCGAAAGAATTTAACCCCTTCCCACACTTAAGATCTTGCAATGCCCTCATTTGCAAGAAATCAGTAACAATTTAAATTATTGAGGGTGATTTGTGTGAAAATGATTAAATTTTTACCAAAGTTTCCAAATATATTGGCGTTTGTTTGCTGAATGATAAATGGTGCACGTCATTTGTTCATTCCGTCTTGTTGTTATTTCACATACATTTTGCATCATTGTCGTCAAAATTACTTGCTTTTGCTGAACTTAATGCCAGTCTTTGAAAACGCGTTGTTTTACCCTGTTTTGTGCATAAAATAGAATACATACAATACAAATATAATCATACATGCAATTTGAAATGGAACTTTGGCATCCCACTTTCAAACTATAAGAAAAATATTAGTACACAATAATAATAAAATATCCAACATTACATAAACATAATAAAATGTTAAGTGTTTAAAATAAAAATAAAAATTACCAACTTATCTCATCTCTACTGATCAGGAGGTGGGTTAGGAGGAAAATTAGGATATGGATCCCAATTCATGTTCGCGTCCGGGTTCCATGGCTGATTATAGGTGTACTGGTATGCTGCGTCATAATCATATGAATCATAGGGTGGTCTCATCTCTGGCTGATGTGCGGGATAGTATGCGGGTCGGGTCGGATAATACATCTCACCAGGCTGCAACTGGCTTATAATTTGGCGCTGATGATAATCCCATCGGCCATGCTCTCGTTGCCGGGAATGCTCGTAGTCATTCCGGCGTTGCCATGCCTCGTACTGCATATGCCTATCATAGTTCGTCATGTATTCATCCTCCATACGAATACCTAAATCAAGAGCAGTCTCCCGAACAACTCCTATAATGTTGTTCGCCTCCTCCATCTCGTCATCCGAACCTCTCTCTACCTGTCGCTGAGGTCCCTCGTATCGATGTACCCGACCACGTCTCATCAATAATACCCTTGCACCGTGATAAAGGTTTGAACTTATGGTTTCACCTCCGTCCTCTATTTCGTTCATTGGACCCCCTTGGTGCTTATCTACACCTAAATACTCTCCAATGAGAGTAATGAAAATACCACCACCTATAATACTCCCCGATTTCATCCCCGAAACTACATTAGCGAGATAATAACCAACACAATAGGGAATGTTAACGAAACTCCTCGGGTCTCTAATACACTTGAGGTAGAACAAATCGTTTACGGTCAATTTCTCCTTATTCCTACCCCTTTGTGTGATTGTGTTTGCTAAGAATCTATGAATCACCCGGAGTTCAGCTCTGTCTATATCTAAGTATGTATGATTTCCACTGGCGTGAAATTCATTAAAGTGTGACATACGCCTCCAGACAGCGTTAACATCAAATTCCCTATCTACCCTTTCTCCTTGGGCAATCAGGCTATTACAGTCGGGGCTCAAAAGTTCAGCAGGGGTGTAAATCTGTAAGGCCCTAGCTAAATCTATCATGGACATTCTGTACATGCGTCCACCTAACAGAAATCTAATAAAGCTTCTATCATCTATCCTCCTAACATCACTGTTCAACTTAATAGTACTAAGTAATTCTATACACCATTCCCTATATATGGTTCTACGAATGGAAAATAGACGCATCCAATCGTTAAACTGAGAATTACCATACCTTTGCACCAATAATTGCCGAATCGGTTCGGCAAGGTCAACTGTTTCCAAAGGTACCCAGTCAATTGCCCTTGGCATTTCAACAACCTTATTGTAAAGAATGTGCATGTTCTTTTGATAATCTGGATACTCTATCCAACATCGATCAAATCTCAGATTTGGGTGTAACTGATCTTCATTAATGTCTAAGCTCAGAATCCTTTGATGTGGAGCGAATTGACGAAACTGATTCACGAATAATTGATCTTGATCGTGATAAGGAATATGTTGCTCCTCCTGTTCTTCTTCTTCTTGTTGCATATGTTGTTCTTGTTCATGAAACATTTGCGGTTCGGGCTCTGGTTGCCTGGACGATGATGCTCCTGAACCTCCAGTATCGGCTTTCTGCAAAACACATTAAACACAAAATTTGTGCATCCAAATATGCATTAGTGTTAGCAAAATAATAACTTGAAACAATTATGATGACCTGTTCAATTCATAACACATTTTATACACATTTTCTTAACAATAACAATTCTACACTTTTACATACGAAAATGTGTACAATGTTTTATCACATTTAAACTCTTAAACATGTCAACAATAATCATTATAGCAATTAAACACTTGTTACATGGCATTCAAATCAAACTAGTGTTCATTTTCATATTTTTGTCAAGTCTACACTTTGTCAAATAAGCCTATACGAAAAATGTACATCAAGTTCATAAGCATTTATCTCAAATAACATGCCAAAATAATCACTACTAGCAATGAGACAAGTTTCAAATGGCCTTTATCTCAAATTATCCAAGTTCATGAATTTTTAGACTTAAAAAGTCTACTTTAATTCTCAAAAACATGTTTAGGCTCAAAGTTTGGATCAATTAACTACCTAAACATGTTACACTACTTAATTTAGCAACAATTCATGACAAAAATCGGCCATAACCTGTTTATATCAAAAAGCCCCAAATTGCTCAAGAACACAAACCCTAGATTCTTAAAAATTTGAAGTTTTTAGCTTCAATTCATGTTAAATAGCTTCTATCTAGGATATATATGCATAATATAACATCAATTTAGCTCTAATTACACCTAAATTTAACAAAATCAAAATATAAATTTTCTAGCTCAAGAACACAAAAATTCGAATTTAAAGAGATTAGGGGTGAAATCTTTACCTTTCTCCTGAAGGGGTTGAGACTACTGAATCTAGGCATGATTATTGTGAAGTTTTGCAAGAAATTTGGTGAAAATTGGTGAAAAATTGACAGAGTTTGGGAGAGTTTTCGTGTATATGTGTGTGTATTGTGAGAAAGAAGCAGAACTCGCTGAGCTTTTGATCCTGTCCAGTTTTTTACATCCATGCGAGTCGCATGGCTTAAGCCTTTCCCCCATGCGACTCGCATGGGGTGTAATTCCAGGTTTTTTTTTTTTTTTTTTTTTTTTTTTTTTTTTTTTTTTTTTTTTTTTTTTTTAAACCTTAAACTTTTAAAACATAAAATTTAATAAAATTTTAAAAATTTTGTTTCTTTTTAAGACGAGGTCGTTTCGGGACGATGCCCTAGTCCGTCCCTCGACAAAATTTTAAAATTTGTCTTTTTGTAGCGATTGTTTTAAAAGCTTAGATTTTTGGATTTTTTAATTTTTTTTTTTGGCATACTTTAAATCAAAAAGATTAAAAATAATGATAATAAAAGTTCTCGTCCCTCCCTCGGGTAAAGCAATTTCGGTTCAAAGACCTAGTCTTCAACTTACGACGAATTTTAAAAATCATATTTTTAACTTAATGAGATAAAGTAAATTTTTGTTTTTAAATTCACACAACTTAAATATAAAATTCAAAATTAATAAAAAATAATCACACCAAACTTAAAATTTAAAATGCATAAAATTAAAAATTCATATTTTAAAAATTAAAAATTCACACCAAACTTAATTTAAAAATTCATATTATAAATTTACACCAAACTTATATTAATTTTTCAAATATTTACAATTTTAAAAATATTGTTTATATAAAGTTTACAATATTAATTTAAGGTTTAAATATTAATTTTAAAAACATGGTAAAAATAAAATTAAAAATCTTTTTGTCTTTTTATCCCTCTGTAATCAATCAAATATTATCAAAAATATGCGCCCCTCTTTTCGGTAAAGTAATTTCGGTTCCAAGACCTAATTTAACTCATGACGAATTTTTGAAATATTTTGGGTTGATTGATTAAAGATATTTATACCTTAAGAATAAACGTTAAATTTCGCAGTGATGTAATAAATTTTCGAACGATATCAATAATTTCGGTCGCCAAACCTAATTTTATTCAATACCAATTTAATACTTTTTAGCGAACAAATTAGCGTTTATTATCAAAAGGTTAAAAATAAAAATAAAAATAAAAACTGTACAGACATACCTGTGAAATAGATTTCTTAGTTATATGATCTATTATATTCATAAGATAGTCGGTTTAATTGGTTTTCCATGGCTGCATAGGCGTAACCTCGAGCATTCATTGTCTTTTCTTCTAAACATATGAACGGTCCGTCTCTGCATAAAGTAACAAATTCGGTATTTGAATAGGTTTGATTATTTGAACATTTACCTCCATGTGACCATTTTCCGCATTTGTGACATTTTTCTAGGTGTCGTGCTCTTCTTTTCGCTGCGGATTTTGATTTTCCTTTACCAAATTGTAACTTATTATCTTCGCATCTGGATCCTTTTCTAACTCCGTCCATTCTTTCTCTGATTACTGATACTAATTCACTAGGTAGTATGTCATTATTTATTTTAGTGATCAAAGCGTGTAGCATTAGACCATGGTTTAATTCACAGGCAGTCTTCATTTCGTAAAAACCTAAAAAAAAAAAAACCTAAAAAAAAATAAAAATTCAGAATGGGGGGAGAAGACTAGTTCTTTAGGGTCTGCTAGGGAAAGACCATACGTGTTCCATTTTCGAGAACTACACGAAAACAGACAATCTAACTCTAACAGAAATACATATTATCCTTTAAAGACTTGATTCTCCCCACACTTAGTTAGCTGTGGTGTCGAAATTGTGATTAACTTCGTTGTCGACTTCCATCGGACCCTGTATGTAATGTTTAACTCTGTGACCATTAACTTTAAATTCAATCCCATTTGAATTTATCAATTCTATCGTTCCGTATGGGAAAACTCTTTTGACTATGAATGGTCCAGACCATCTTGATTTCAATTTTCCAGGAAATAGCTTGAATCGTGAATTGAAAAGAAGAACTCTGTCTCCTTCTTTAAATTCTTTTGAACTTCTGATTCTTTTATCATGCCATTTCTTCGTTCTTTCTTTATAGATTAACGAATTTTCGTATGCTTCATGTCTTAATTCTTCTAATTCGTTTAGTTTACTTAATCGTAGACGTCCGGCTTCATGTAAATCAAGATTACATGTCTTCAAAGCCCAAAATGCTTTGTGTTCAATTTCTACTGGAAGATGACATGCTTTTCCATAAACAAGTCTAAAAGGTGTGGTTCCAATTGGAGTTTTGTAGGCTGTTCTAAAAGCCCAGAGTGCATCCTCCAATTTAATGGACCATTCCTTTGGATTTGATCCTACGGTTTTCTCTAGAATACGTTTTAAAGCTCGGTTGGTATTTTCAACTTGTCCATTTGTTTGTGGATGATATGCGGTGGAGATTTTATGAGTTACTCCATATCTTTTAAGAACTTTCTCAAGTTGATTATTACAGAAATGAGTACCCCGATCACTTATTAAAGCTTTCGGTGTTCCAAACCTTGCAAAAAGACGTTTTAAAAAATTGACTACAACTCGTGCATCGTTAGTTGGGAGAGCTTGTGCTTCCGCCCATTTAGATACATAATCAATGGCTACGAGTATATATAGATTATTATGAGATTTTGGAAATGGACCCATAAAGTCAATACCCCAAATGTCAAATACTTCACATACTTGGATGACATTTTGTGGCATTTCATCATGTTGACTTATTCTTCCGGCCCTTTGACATGCATCACAGGATTTGCAAAGAAGGTGTGCGTCTTTGTAAATTGTAGGCCAATAGAATCCAGCTTCATAAACTTTTCTTGCTGTTAGTTGAGGCCCATAATGCCCTCCTGTTGGTCCTGTGTGACAATGGTTTAAAATTTTACTAGCTTCATCTCCAAATACACATCGGCGTATTATTCCATCGGGACAACTTTTAAACAGATGTGGATCTTCCCAGAAATAGTGTTTTATATCACTGAAGAATTTCTTTCGTCTTTGGTACGATAATCCTTTTTCAAGGAATCCACAAACTAAGTAGTTTGCATAGTCTGCAAACCATGGGATTTCTTTATAATCTATCTTCAATAGATATTCATCAGGAAAGTTGTCTTGTATGGCTGATTCATTCAGAACTTCTAATTCGGGATTTTCAAGACGAGAAAGATGATCAGCGGCGAGATTTTCTGCTCCTTTTTTATCTCGGATTTCAATATCAAACTCTTGTAAGAGTAAGATCCAACGGATTAATCTTGGTTTAGCATCTTGTTTTGAAAATAGGTATCTAAGAGCAGAATGGTCGGTATAGACCACCGTTTTTGCTAGAACGAGATATGATCGAAATTTGTCAAAAGCAAAGACAATAGCAAGGAGTTCTTTTTCAGTAGTTGTATAGTTCGTTTGTGCTCCTTGTAACGTCTTACTAGCATAATATATAGGTTGAAATCGTTTTTCAATCCTTTGTCCTAAAACGGCTCCCATTGCAAAATCACTTGCATCGCACATTAGTTCAAATGGTAGATTCCAATTTGGTGTTATCATGATCGGTGCATTAGTGAGTTTTTCTTTAAGAATATTAAAAGATTTGATACATTCATCTGAAAAGATGAATGGCGCATCCTTTTCTAGGAGTTTATTCATAGGAGTGGCAATTTTAGAAAAATCTTTTATGAAACGTCGGTAAAAACCGGCATGCCCTAGAAAACTCCTAACTCCTCTAACATTGGTGGGATGTGGAAGTTTAGCAATTACATCTACTTTAGCTCTATCCACTTCAATTCCTTCTTTTGAAATTTTATGTCCAAGAACGATGCCTTCTTTAACCATGAAATGGCATTTCTCCCAATTAAGTACTAGATTTGATTTTTCGCATCTAATTAGCATTCGTTCTAGATTAACTAGACATGATTTAAATGTATCACCGAAGACTGAAAAGTCATCCATGAATACTTCCATGCATTCTTCTATCATGTCATGAAAAATCGCCATCATGCACCTTTGAAAGGTTGCAGGGGCGTTACAAAGTCCAAATGGCATGCGTTTGTAAGCAAAAGTACCATAAGGGCACGTGAATGTGGTTTTCTCTTGATCTTCGGGTGCTATTGGAATTTGAAAATATCCGGAAAATCCATCTAGAAAACAATAGTAACTATTTCCGGCTAATCTTTCCAACATTTGATCTATGAAAGGTAAGGGAAAGTGATCTTTTCTGGTGGCGTCATTTAATTTTCTATAATCAATACATACACGCCATCCTGTTACAGTCCTAGTAGGAATAAGCTCATTTTTCTCATTTGTGATGACAGTCATGCCACCCTTCTTAGGCACGCATTGAACTGGGCTTACCCATGGACTATCAGAGATTGGATATATCAAACCTGCATCTAGCAGTTTAATAATCTCTTTCTTAACTACATCTTGCATATTAGGATTTAGTCTTCGTTGACGTTGCACATACGTTTTATGACCTTCTTCCATAAGGATTTTATGTGTGCAATACGAAGGACTTATTCCTTTAATATCATGAATCTTCCATGCAATGGCTGGTTTATGAGCTTTCAACACAGAAATGAGCTGTGATTTCTCATTTTCAGTAAGAGAAGACGATATTATTACAGGTAATTCAGATTCACCATGTAAATAAGCGTATTCCAAATGGTTTGGAAGTGGCTTTAACTCTAATTTCGGAGGTTCTTCTATCGATGATTTATATCGATATCTGTCTTCTTCTTTTAGCATTTGAATTTCTTCTGTTGTTGGTTCATATCCATTAGCTATAAGTGTAGCTAACATTTCAGATTCATCAATTGGTTCATTTCCTTCTCCTAAAGAACATTCTCCTGTTCCTTGTAATTCTGGAAATTCTTCTAATAATTCTGCATGTGCATCTATAGTTTGAATATAATAACATGTATCATCTGCAGATTGTGGTTGTTGCATTGCTCTATCAACTGAAAAGGTAACACTCTCATCCTCTATACTTAGGGTCAGTTTCTTACCGAACACGTCTATCATTGCTTTAGCCGTGTTTAAAAATGGTCTTCCTAATATGAGAGGAACTTGAGAATCTTCTTCCATGTCCAAAACAACAAAATCTACTGGAAATACTAAAGTACCAACTTTAACTAGCATGTTCTCCATTATCCCTCTAGGATATTTTATTGATCTATCGGCTAGTTGTATGCTTATTCTGGTTGGTTTTAATTCCCCAAGGTCTAGTTTAGCGTATAGTGAATACGGCATTAGATTTATACTAGCACCTAAGTCTGCCAATGCTTCTATTGAACTAAGACTACCCAGAAAACATGGAATTGTGAAACTTCCTGGATCCGATAGTTTTTCTGGTATCTTATTCAACAGTACTGCTGAACAATTAGCATTCATAGTAACAGCCGAGAGTTCTTCCATTTTCTTTCTATTCGTGATTAGATCTTTCAAGAATTTAGCATACCTTGGCATTCCTGAAATCACATCAATGAAAGGAAGATTTACATTTATCTGTTTAAACATATCCAAGAATTTGGATTGCTCGGCTTCAAGTTTTTCCTTCTTCATTTTACTCGGGTAAGGAAGTGGTGGTTGGTATGGTTTAACATAAGGTTTAGCCTTAACTGTGTTATCTTCATTAACCTTTTCAACTACCGGTTCTTTTTCCTTATCTTGATCAGGTTGTGGTTCTTGTGGAGTAGGAATAGTTTCATCAGAAGTTATAGGTATTTCAGGTGGTTTAAGTGTTGTACCACTTCTTGTGGTAATAGCTTTAGCTGTTTCATTCCGGGGGTTAGTATTTGTATCACTAGGTAAACTTCCCGGTTTTCTTTCACCTATTAACCTTGCTAGGTTACTTACTTCTTGTTCCAGATTTTGAATAGAAGCTTGTTGATTTCTAAATGCTTGAGCATTTTGTTCATTGGTTTGTTTTTGAGATGTGAAAAACTGCGTTTGAGTTTCAACTAGCTTCGTCATCATATCTTCTAAATTCGGCTTTTTATCATCGGTTTGTTGTGGTGGTTTGTTTTGAAAATTCGGTCTTTGCTGATTGTAAGTATTATTGGATACTTGTTGATTGCTAGGACCTTGTTGGTTGTTGTATGGAATATTTCGGTTATAATTCTGGTTTTGATTGTAAATCGGTCTTGGCGGTTGATAATTATTCTGATAATTATTTCCAGGCCTTTGGTTTATGTATGAAATATTCTCTCTTTGTTCCATTGTTAATTCAATACTGAGACAATCTTTTGTCAAATGTGGTCCTCCACACTGCTCACAACTAATTCGTATAGCATGAATATCCTTAGTCATCTTTTCCATTCGTCTCTCCACAGCATCTATCTTTGCGGAAATGGAATCTAAGTCATGGCTAGAATCGGCTCTAGCTGCTTTAGATGATCTAATGATGTCTTTTTCTTGGTGCCACTCATGTGAGTGGGAAGCAGTATTATCAATAATTTTGTAAGCATCAGTTTCGGTTTTCTTCATAATAGAACCACCAGCTGCTATATCTATGTCTTTTCTTGTAGTAATGTCGCATCCTTGGTAGAATATTTGTACTATTTGACAGGTGTCTAAACCATGTTGCGGACATCCTCTTAACAACTTTCCATATCTTGTCCACGCCTCATATAGAGTTTCATTTGGCTTTTGTGTGAACGTAACAATTTCTGCTTGAAGTCTTACGGCTTTAGATGCAGGAAAGAATTGTTTAAGAAATTTGTCAATCAAAACATCCCATGTATCGATCGCCCCTTCGGGTAACGATTCCAACCAATCTTTGGCTTCTCCCTTTAAAGTCCAGGGAAATAACATGAGATATATCTGTTCATCCTCCACTTCTCGTATTTTAAATAGTGTGCAGATTCTATTAAAGGTACGTAGATGTTCATTTGGATCTTCCTTCGGTGCACCACTAAATTGGCATTGATTAGTCACCATGTGTAGAATTTGTCCTTTGATTTCATAGTCTGGCGCATTAATGTCTGGATGGGTAATTGCGTGACCTTGGCCAGTGCGTTTAGCTCTCATTCGGTCTTCCATACTTAAAGGTTCCAGATTCTCCATAATTGAATTTGTTGACTCGGTATCACTGAATGATTCTGATTTAATAGTTCGTTCCTCAACAATCTCTGTTTGAATGATTGGTGGTTCCGGAGGAAAGTTTAATGGTTCAGGATCTATGAACCGTTCCTGAATATTTTCTGGATTCTCAATTGTGAGGTTGGGTTCAAAAACTGGATTATCGGAAATTTGGACTGAAGTACTTGGTCGACTGGATGACGATTCTAAAGAAAAATCAACGGCGGTTATATTTGTTAAACGATGTCTTGATCGAGTTACAGGTGGTGAACGTACAAAAAGTGATGAACGTCTTGCTCGGTGCATTCACAGAATATCCTATTAGTTTTTAAAAGGAAAGAAAAATTATAATAAGTTATCCAATCAATAGACTTTTCTGATTTTGCCCACGTTTCGAATAGCCAAAAGATGCAGCAGAGGGGCAGGATTCGTTTGGTCTCAATATAATTGAGGACTGTTTGGCTCCAATAACCCGGTCCACGTACAAATCCAACTATTACTACGAACCAGAAAATTTTGATGTCTATCAATTTAACCACTTAAAATAAATTTTCGTAATTTTAAGAAATTTAGATAAGAAGTAGAATAAAATTCTAAGTCCTAAAACTAGAATGGCGAGAAATAAGAAAGAAAAAGATTGCGCGTCGAAAAATGTCGAAAAAGAAAAATTGGTTGAAAAATAAAAGGTGACGGAAAAATAAAAGAAACTTATCAAAACTTAAAAATACTTAACTAATTTAACCTTATTACTACAACTAACTTAAAATTATAATCGCAAATTGAAATTACTAATTGGAATGATAATTGATACATAGTAAAAGGTCTAAAAATATTAAAGCTTACAAGAAAAACTAAATCCCAAATGGAAATAACTTAAAAAGAAACTAAAACTTAAAAAGGCGTCGCAAAATTCTAAAGCACCTAAATCTTAGTCTAAAGAAAAAGCACTTAAGGAATTCTACGGCAAAGCCTAAAAATCTAGGAGTAAAAATAACTATAGCAAAAACTAATTTTAAAATTAATTATGAGCTAAAAATACAAAAGTTACGCTACAACGATTAAAAAGGTACAAAATATAAAAATATACAAAAAGTTGTAAAAGGTACAATTTTTATAAAAATATTATTTTTATATTATTTATTTAATAAAACTACTAATTTTACAATTTAATTAAACTTATTTAAACTAAATACATAAATTAAATAAAAATAAAACTTAAAACTAATAATAATAATAATAATAATAATGTTTAAATAATAATAATAAATAATAACCCGTGATTAATGCGGTTTTAGGGTTTTTGTCCGTGTGTCAGAAACCCTCCGCGAGTTGCGGTGAATAAAGAGGAAAACCCCGCGAGTCGCGGGGTTCAGGAATTCAGTTGACAGGTTTTGTTTTTTACGCGTTTTTCTTTATTTTTTTTTTTTTTTTATTTTGTTTTCTGTTTTTAATTTAAATAAACGATTTTTAATAAAATTTATATTTTTATAAATTAAAATAAAGATAAAGAAACTTATAAAACTTAAATATTTAACAAAATCCTAAAAATACTTATATTTTTGTTTTTCTTTTTATATTTTTGAATGATTAAAAACGTAATTTTTACAAAAACGACTTTTAATAAAAGTAAATAAAAATCTTTTTTTTTTTTTTTATTAGCGTTGCGCTTCCGGCTTTTAAGAGTAATTCCCCGGCAGCGGCGCCAAAAATACTTGATGTCGAACGAGGTGTATATAAAATAGTTATTATTTTACTAGGAAAATACTATTAAATACGATACAATTTTACACAAGATATTTATTTATTTATAGAATGGATATACTTAAACCTTGCTACAACACTTATAGGCAGTGTACCTAATCGTACAGTAGTGTAGTTTTTAGTAAGTCCGGTTCGTTCCACAGGGAAATCTTTAAACAAAGCTCAACGCTATATTAGTTAACTTTTATAAAAATACAAATATATATATAGGTAATATTATTATTATAAAGGGGGGTTTTTACCGTTTAATGACCGGTTTGTCGATTTTAAAACTTTAGTCGCAGTTAAAACCTAATGTAAAATATAAAATAAATACAAGACTTTAAATTAAAGCGTAAAGTAAATAACGATAATGAAATTGCGAATAATAAAAATGCGATAAAATTAAATTGCGATAATTAAAAAGTACGATAATTAAAAGTGCGATAAAATAAAATAAATAAAAGTGCGATAATTAGAAGTGCAATTAAATATAAAATAAAGGAAATTAAATATGAAATAAAAGAATTATGCTTATTTAAACTTCCGTAATCATGATGTTTGACGTGTTGATTTTAGTTTTATGCCCATGGGTTAATTGTCCTTTGTCCTGGATTATTCAATATGTCCGTCTGGTTTTTGTCCATAACAGTCCATCAGTCATAAATATAAATTGCAAGTGTCCTTGTCAAATTATTATTATACCCGAAGATAAATATTCCAACTAATTGGGGATTCGAATTGTAACAAGGTTTTAATACTTTGTTTAATGAATACACCAGGTTATCGACTGCGTGTAAACCAAGGTTTTACTACTTTGTTAACAATTACACCAATTACCCTTGAATGTAATTTCACCCCTGTTTTGATTATTCTAGTGGCTATTAATCCATTCCCGTGTCCGGTTAAATGAACGATTATTCGTACATATAAATACCCCGCCCATCGTGTCCGATCGAGTGTATATGGTAATTTATAGGGACGCCCAATTGTAAATCTTTATATTAACATTAACAAACTTTCATTTAGTTAAACAAATATAAAGCCCATTAATAGCCCATAGTCTAGTTTCCACAAGTGTCGTTCTTTTGTTCAAACCCCAATTATGGTACAAAGCCCAATTACCCAATTTTAGTAATTAGCCCAACATCATGATTACTTCGTTTTAAATAAGCATAATAATAACTTAGCTACGAGACATTAATATAAAAAGGTTGAACATAACTTACAATGATTAAAAATAGCGTAGCGTTACACGGACAGAATTTCGACTTACACCCTTACAACATTCGCTAACATACCCTTATTATTAGAATTATAATTAAAATTAAAATATAAATTATAAATATATTTATAATTACGTATGAAGAGGAAGAGAAAAAAGATGATAAAACTCGTCAGAAAACTGGCTATTTATAGGACCTGACCAGTAATCTCAAACCATGCGACTCGCATGGTTTTGTGCTTCTGGCCATGCGAGTCGCATGGCCACCCTGGATTCAGCCAACTACTTTTGTTTTCTTCTTGCCGACGTAATATAATAATAATAATATATATAATATATAATTATATATAATTATATATATATTATATTATATTCTTGTGCATAGTAGACTAGATATTTTTGGTCCGTTGCGTCGGGCGTTTCTTCTTGGCTCAGGTCCCGGTTCCGGATTTTCGGACGTCCTCGCGTATTATTTTAAATCGCGTACTTTGCGTCTTGTAACTTGTACTCTTGTCATTTTGAGACGTTCCTCATCAATATTTTGAACCTTTTTGATTGTCTTTTGTTCTTTTGAGCTTTTTGGTCGTTTGCGTCTTCAAATCGTCGAATCTGTCTTTTGTCTTCACCTTTTATTATTTAAACGAATATCACTTGTAAATAGAACAATTGCAACTAAAAGCTTGTCTTTCTTGAGGAATAATGCTATGAAATATATGTTCGTTTTTAGCATTATCAAATATCAAATTAAATAATTGAAATTCGGAGTTTGAGCTTACCAATACTATCACCGTGTAGCCGAGAACGAAAGGAACAACTTTAAAACCCGAGACTTTGAACGATTCGAGCTTCTTCTTCACCAAAACCTCCAATCTCTCTCTAAATATCTCTCTCTCTCTCTCTCTAGATATTTGGAAGGGATGAATGGACATGAAAAATGATCCAAAACTGATCCAAAGTAGCTAATATGGCACACAAATCCGGCCCCATGTGATTTTACCCTTTTACCCCTCATTTAATTAAATAAAAACAAGGGAGTTCTGTCAGCGCCATTTTGCGCGGCGCGCACCAGAACCGCGCGGCGCGCACCAGAACCGCGCGGCGCGCAACAGGCCAGTTCCAGCTTCTTTTGCCTTTTAACTAATACAAATAGCCAACGCAACCAAAACCCGAATGTTATAAGTACATAAGTACGTAATATAAATATTTGGGTCTTACAACTCTCCCCCACTTAAGCTCGATCACGTCCTCGTGATCCTCATCACTTAACCAAACGGACCCCACACACGGTCCTAAACATAAGTTTCAAATCCGACTTTCCTAGGAAATTCTTTCCAACGAATCGCCTTCCACAACTAAATCGTCACCCGCGATTTATCAAAACCACAATCCGAGCACTACAACCATGCTCCTTCCCTAACATCGGGAAAACTCAACCAATCTCGTACTGAGATATAACTCCCTTAGCGTACTATTACCGAGTACAACGCTAAAAGCAACCAAGTCTCAACCTAAGGTCAACAACCCGAAACGATGAAACCGAACCAAACGAATCCTTACGGATATCACCTAATCATTAAACATCCCTTGTAGTGCGCAATACGACCAATACGCAACTACCGTAACAATACAATCCAACGGTTAGAAACCGATAACGCCCAAAACGGCTATGGGAACGCAAATCCCAAGGGGTACGAAATCATCTATCGTCACACCCGTAACAAACATGTGAGCGAAATACGGCTATCGCACCACTAATCATACCACATGGTCCTCACGACCCCACCATCGACGCATAAAATGACCGATAGTTCCCACAACATGGTCCTCACGACCCCACCATTAGTGTATCAAACAACCAATAGATTACAACTCAACATGGCCGAAACAACCCGAGCCAAAACACATATGGAGGATGGTCGAAACAACCCGAACCTTAGTGAATTCGCACAACCCGAAATCCACCAACCCAATCCATATATCTCACAACGACATGACCGCAAAACTCGAGTCATCGTGAATACGCGCAAACCGATATTCACTACTACCGCCACATAGTATAACCGAGGATGGCCGTACAACCCGAACCTTAGTGAATCCGAACTACCCGACATTCACTACCTCAAACTATGAGCCCAACCAACAGGGACATTCGCACTACCCGAAATATTGTGAATACGAACAACCCGATATTCACGTCCCACAACACAACCCTCTTGATGAAGTCAGCGGACCCCGAAGGTCATGCTCCACCAATCTCAATATCGGATGAAGTCAGCGGACCCGAAGATCATGCTTCACCGATCTCAATACCGGATGAAGTCAGCGGACCCGAAGATCATGCTTCACCGATCTCAACACCACGCTCATGACGAAGTCAGCGGACCCTAAAGATCATGCTCCATCAATCACGTACTCCCATGATGAAGTCAGCGGACCCTAAAGATCATGCTCCATCACGCAACCATACTATAATGAAGTCAGCGGACCCCGAAAGTCATGCTTCATTAATCATCAATACCACGATGAAGTCAGCGGACCCCGAAGGTCATGCTTCATCAACTACATACCATAATCGAGCAAGAACCACCTATATCAAACATAGGTACCGAACAAGAATTCTCCAAAAGAGAACCCGACACACACCTTCCTTAACCGAAGGATTTCACCTTGCTCACCAAACATGTCCATTATCTCTCAACGAGATTTACCACATTACCGCCTCGGTGGGATTCCAATCCAAACCATAAGTACAATTTATCCGAAATCGCACTCTACCACGAATCGACCCAAAACTAGGTCTCGGTAAAAATTCCAGATCTACCAAAATCATCATCCGAAATATCACACTAACACTTTCCTCGCGCAGGAGTGCGACTCCCCCACTTGGAAACACGTTCCTATATCACAACTCGTACACCCGTACGATGCTACCAAAGGTAGACTTTACCAACAATTGGGTACACACGACCCATCACCACACCTTGCTCTAACCTTGAGCACACGAAGGATTTCAATCAATCCTTAAACACTTCGAACGAAAAGTGTACCACGATTACACAAACCATACCCTCGCAATTATCCAATTGCTTTAGTTTGTCAAGTTTCACCTAGTCACTCATGTACCTACGGGTTTCTCCCGGTACCCTAAGTACAATGTAACCACAACACAATCGGAGTCGACATCACGCTAGTAGGTATAAAAGAGGCACCTAATGTCGCGTCATAAAGACTCCATTACCAACACACATCGAGATTTTAAACACTCGGCCTCAAAGGTTCCAATCACCCGACGAACCTCATGGTTCATCACTTCAACACCAAAAGCGAACACGCGCTAAACAATCGAACACCAAAACCATTTCCGTGGCTTGGTAGTAACATTCCCCAAATACTAAGGAATGCTTGGTTACACCAAGTCTTACGCCCTTCGTCCAACAACCAAACATCACCATAGGGTACTTCCGTTAGGAACGTCACCCTTAACCATAACATGCAAATCACTATGCAATTAACAAGTCCGAACATAAACGCCACATAAATAAATATTCAAAGACATATTTATCAAAACGAAACGTACCTCAACATCTCCTTGCGGCATTCGCCGCCGCCAACTCGGGACAATCCGGCTTGCGATGTCCCTCTTTATGACAATAGTAGCACATTCCGCCTTCACTTCTCGGCATCGTGCATTCCCACAACTTGTGACCCCTAACGCCACAATTGAAACATCTAGGCGCACGAGATTCCACCGCGCCCTTTACCACTTTACTCGTACTCGCACTCGGACCCTTAGTCCTCTTACTCGGAGCACCATAAGAAACAACCCTTCCCTCACTTGAAGGTTCGCCCTTTTTCGATCGCGTATAAGACTCGAAACCTCTAGCCACCGCAAATAACTCCGCAAACGACTTCGCGTAACCCCGGCTAATTTTGCTTTTCAAGTCATCGCTCAAAGTTCGATAGAAATCCTCCATCAACAAACGATCGTTCCCCAAATATTCCGGGCAAAAATGAGCCTTCGACATAAAAGTCGTCTTTAAAGTATTCAAGTCCATAGAACCCTGTTGCAAATTTCGCAACTCACAACGCAATTCCGATAAATCGGCTGAAGTTCGGAACTCCTCGAAGAATTCCTCCTTAAATTCGTCCCACGATAACGTCATAAACGTTTCACCACCGACAAGATCAATCTTGCCATCCAACCAATCCTTCGCCCTACCCCGCAACAAACTAGTAGCGAGTCTCGTCTTTTTCTCGGGAGGGCATTCCATAGTACGAAAACACCCTTCGACATCTGAAACCCAAGTCGTACTCACCAAAGGATTCGGTTTCCCATCATACATCGGGGGTCTAGTCCTCATGAAGCTCTTAAGACAACGCTCCATTTCACCCCTATTTTGGAATTCGGAATACTTCCCATCCATTTCTTCTCGAAACGCTCTCATTTGCTCCGCAACGGCGGCCGCAACTCTAGCGTTAAATTCCGTGTCGTTCATCTCGGTCTCGTTTCGCGTCGTCATTCTAAAGAATGCAAAACGATTAGATCACGAACGTATAAGTAAACACGCACAACCCCGACCCATCTTGCTAAGCACTCGTCGTACATCACTCGTTAGACACGATTTGCACCCGTAATAAGGTCTGCAAGTTCTTATTACGCACACACGCCGCATCGACTTGTTAGTACAACGACCGCCTCGCTCGATGATATAAACAAACACAACCAAAATTCTACGCGGTACAAACACACGCGAGAATTACTATCACAACACAAGAGCATATTAATAATATCCGCATTACTAATATAAACGTTAGTCAACCTATAAACAAGGCACTAACTAAACCCATTCCGACCCGTAATCCTACAAGTCCCGCAACAAATTAAGCACACACAAAAGTCTAAGTCTAGGCACCTATCTCAAGTCACCTAAATCCCTTAGACCATGCTCTGATACCACTTGTAACAACCCAAACCAAACCACGACAATTCTCGTTAAATTTCACAACATAAAAAAAAATTTCTGGTGCAGTTCATTTGCGCGGCGCGCCAGGTGGGTGCGCGGCGCGCCAAACCACCTGGACAGCCCGCTGTCCCCGGAAGTCAATTTAACGAAAATGTTTGACTAGTTCCCGACATTTTTATCCAAAACGCTTTTAACCATAAATTCATATATATAAAACTAGCACGTTTAATTAATAAAATTGAGTTTACGAAGCGGGTCCCACAACGACCCATTTTACCACCTTAAGTACCGAAATACAATATTTGACCAAAAGACTTTTAATACAACAAAGCCGAGCATGGCGATTGGGGATACGCTACCCAATCCTAAATGATCCAAAAGCAAGTCACTAAAGCAACTATGCACGTCTTCTAGTCCTCGCGCTTACTCGAGCCACCATATCCGCATGCGATCTATAAAAAGAGTCAACAACGAGAGGGTAAGCTAATGCTTAGTGAATGATAACATACTACATACATATATATGTATAAAATGAATACGCCACACAAACAAATACCGCATACCGGGGCATCCAAGTATAAAGCATCTACACTAAGCATACCGTACGATCTAAGCAACGAGCTAAAGATACAACACAAATAAGAGTCCACCAACGACAAAGTGAACATCGCCAAATAGCTACACCCGGAGGGTTAGCTACAACACAACAACACATTAATATATAAACAATAATAATAATGCACAAGGTTAACCCCTTAACCTCAATCACACGAACATTGGCCGAACTACCCGAGCCTTGTGAATTCGCACAACCCGAAATTCACTTCTCAACCATAAGATGACCGAACAACCCGAGTCATCGTGAATCCGCACTACCCGAGATTCACTACCTCAAATAAGGTGACCGAACAACCCGAGTCACCATGAATCCGCACTACCCGAGATTCATTTCTCAATACCAAAACCCATGGTCACGGGATTATAAAATCCACCAAATCGGGGTCATCCACAACACAACCATATCAACCCTTCGCCATTAGGGTTACAACAACCAAATCACAACCAAGTGTGATAATGTGCACACAAAATGTGCATCTCGCCAAAGATGGTCAACCAAAACGCACAACGTGCCGATTGGACTTATACACAAGTCCATCAAAACCACCTATATGTGAAGTGAGCTCTATAACCGAGAATCACTTCACCCGACCCGCACCCATCCTACACATACATATGCACATAGGATATTATCACTCACCTTGAAGTCTTGAAGAAGCTTCCAAGTGAATCCGCAACTTGCCAATGGAAGATACCTATTCCATTATCACAATTACAACAATACAATTAGGATGGATTTATAAACCACCCAATTCGACCCTTAGTGCAAATTCGACCCAAATGCACTTCCAAGTACAAACCGCGCCCAAAACTAATCAATAATCACTAACACGAGTGAGAATGGTCCTAATACATCCATTAAACCCGAACACAAGTGCCAAACACGTGTCATACCCATTTTGACACTTAAACCCTAATTTTGACCCATAAAGGTCAAAATCTCATCCTTTACAAGTTTTGACACCAAAACACATTTAACTTGGTTTAATACTTCAACTTAATCCATTTTAAGTTTACAAACCTCATTAAATCGCCAAATGGGTCATAATCACCACCAAACCCTAATTTGACCCAAAGTCACAACTAGTCAACCAAATTACCCTAAATGGGTTTCAACACTTCCATAATCACCTACTTAAGTGATTAAACTCAAATTAAAGTTCTAAACATGGCCAATTAGTTCGCCAACTCAAAATCCACCAACAATTAACAACAAACCCGATTACTAGCTTCACTAAACCCATTTCATCACATAAAAGGGTTTTACAACTAATTAACTCAAAACCCTAACTTGAATATCAAATTAAATAATTGAAATTCGGAGTTTGAGCTTACCAATACTATCACCGTGTAGCCGAGAACGAAAGGAACAACTTTAAAACCCGAGACTTTGAACGATTCGAGCTTCTTCTTCACCAAAACCTCCAATCTCTCTCTAAATATCTCTCTCTCTCTCTAGATATTTGGAAGGGATGAATGGACATGAAAAATGATCCAAAACTGATCCAAAGTAGCTAATATGGCACACAAATCCAGCCCCATGTGATTTTACCCTTTTACCCCTCATTTAATTAAATAAAAACAAGGGAGTTCTGTCAGCGCCATTTTGCGCGGCGCGCACCAGAACCGCACGGCGCGCACCAGAACCGCGCGGCGCGCAACAGGCCAGTTCCAGCTTCTTTTGCCTTTTAACTAATACAAATAGCCAACGCAACCAAAACCCGAATGTTATAAGTACATAAGTACGTAATATAAATATGTGGGTCTTACAAACGATCCAAAAAGTTTCTATATACGAATTAAAACATGTTTCATGTTATATGTATGATCTAAAACTTCCTTTAAATCAAAAAGGAAAATTTTTCTTAAATAAACCCGTCGAGCAGTCCGCTGTATCTATTTTTATTTTATTTTATTTTTTTTATTTTTCAATTCACTCAAGTACTCATATCAGTTGAATATATTTCGTGTGTTAATCTTAAAACCAAACATACAAGTGTTATTGATTAAATGATCGACTAATTAGATTGAGGAGGAAGAAGAATGGAGGAATAATATATACGGGATATATACTTTTGTATTCGGTTTTAAATCAGAAAAAGGGCGACAGCCCAAATGGTTTAGGGAGTGTTTAATGAGCGAGAGGTCTCGGGTTCGAGCCTGGCGGGTGGCAACTCTTTTTAGACAGAATTTTTAAGGGTATGCACTTTTATTTTTATTTCCTTTATTGGTATTATTAATGTTATTATTCTTATTATTATTAATATTGTTATTATTAGTAATATAGTAATTATTATTAACATCATAATCGCAAGTATTATAAGTAATATTGTTATTATTATGAATCTGATTATTAAGGTTAATATTATGATTATAAGTAATTATTGTTATTATTAAGATAATTATTATTGTATTAACATTAGAATATGATTATATGTATAATTAATATTATCATTATTATTATTATTATTATCACTAAGTGTTAACAATAAGTATTATTAGTATTATTATCACTATCATAATGCAATTTATTATTATTATCATGAACATTAATATTATTATCATATTTATAGTTATTATTACAAAATATTAGTACTAAGTATTATTAAGTCTTAGGAAATAGAATCAAAACTAATGTTTTTACTGTAAAAGTAATATATCTTTTCTATTTATTATTAGTATCAATAATATGATTCTTAAAATTTTTATTATTAAACCTATCACATAACCTTATTATTAAAGTTATTATTTTTATTAAAAATTAACATTTTTATTCACATTTTTATTATTAATATTACTACTAATACTATCATTATTATTATTATTATCCTTAAACGGGTATTATTATAAATATTAATTTTTACAAACGACAGATCGTTATATAAAAATATATTGAATACAAAACCTAACTACATAAATATTGTTATAAAAGATATAAATTGACATATATATGATATTAATACCAAAAATTATATCACTAATAATAATATATATATTTGTTCGATTACGAGTATACGTTTTAATATATAAATGAATAATATAGGTTCGTGAATCCGAGGCCAACCCTGCATTGTTCAGTTGTTCAATGACGTCATATGTATTTTTACTACAAAATACAGTATAGTGAGTTTCATTTGCCTTTTTACCCTTTATATTTTTGGGCTGAGAATACATGCGCAATTTTTATAAATGTTTTACGAAATAGACACAAGTAATCAAACTACATTATATGGTTGAATGATCGAAGTCGAATATGCCCCTTTTTGCTTGGTAACCTAAGAATTAGGGAACATCACTAATTTTGAGAATTAGTGCACGCCTAATTGACGCGAATCCTAAAGATAGATCTATTGGGCCTAACGAACCCCATCCAAAGTACCGGATGCTTTAGTACTTCGATGTTATTTTATCATGTCCGAAGAATTTCTCGGAATGATAGGGAATATTCTTATATGCATCTTGTTAATGTCGGTTACCAGGTGTTCAATCCATATGAATGATATTTTTGTCTCTATGCATGAGACGTATATTTATGAGAACTGAAAATGAAAATCTTGTGGTCTATTAAAATGATGGAAATAATTATTTATGTTAAACTAATGAACTCACCAACCTTTTGATTGACACTTTAAAGCATGTTTATTCTCAGGTATGAATGAAATCTTCCGCTGTGCATTTGCTCATTTTAGAGATATTATTTGGAGTCATTCATGACATATTTCAAAAGACGTTGCATTCGAGTCGTTGAGTTCATCAAGATTATTACTAAGTCAATTATAGTTGGATATATTATGAAATGGTATACATGCCGTCAACTTTCGATGTAATTAAAGTTTGTCTTTTAAAAACGAATGCAATGTTTGTAAAATGTATCATATAGAGGTCAAGTACCTCGCGATGTAACCAAATGTAATGTATTCGTCCAGATGGATTAGGACGGGTCGTCTCATTAGTAACATGTAGTAACACGTAATATGACAAAGGAAACATGTCGTTGCCAAGTCGTACTATTTGATTAGTAAATCTGAAAAAGTGCAAGTGGTGCCCACGCAGTCAGCTAGCTGTCTGCCACAGTCGTCGTGCATACCGCAACACTATCCCGCAGTTATACAATGTTGCGATCGTGCTGACCAACATGAATGTCCTTTGTTCAGCTTTATGTCAGCGCTGATTTAGTGTTGGTAGCACCAATACGCTATAATGGTGTTCTCTCGGATAGAACCTATCACGTTTGTTCCCAACAATTCGTTGATTATACAATGTTAGGCACGTGTTGGCCACGTGTGATGTGTCTATATGAAGTATGCGAGTATGCGCATCATTAAGTACCATTAGTTCAATATTGTGCGCCAATATGGCGCATGATTTTGAACTCAAGAAGTCATATTGTCCCTTCTTAAATGTGAAGTGACATTTATCTCTGATGCTGCAGTAATTACAGCAGTCAAGAATCAATTCAACTGTCCATTTCTTATCGTCCCTGGACTGCTTACACGTGTACGGTCCACAATGGTTTGCATTAATCATCTTACTTTCTTTCCTTCTCCTATAAATACTTCCACTTTCTTTTGCCATTATTCATTTTCATTCCACTGCCTCGTCTCTCCTCTTTATATTAAACCAATATTTTTATCATCGAATCATGTCTTCTTAAACCGCAAGCTCTGATCATCGTAATGTTAAGTCCGTCTCATCAGACATTACTCCCAAGTTTATACGTGACATTATTACATAGTATCCTCCAATCCAAGCGCGGACTCTGGTGGCGCCGTCGCATTGAGACTGTGCCGACTATCCTCCCAAGGGCAAAGTTGTAGTGTACGACCAGGTAGGGGTGTTCATAGGTTCGGTTTTTTATTTTTGGGTTTATTCGGTTCGGTTTTTTTGGTTTTGAAACTTATAAAATCAAAACCAAAAAACCAAACCGAAACTAAATTTAGATATCAAAACCATAACCAAAACCGAACCGAAAACCAAATTTGTTTCGGTTTGGTTTCGGTTAAAACCGAAAATCACTAAAAAAAAACTAAAAATCCTAACCAGTACAAACTTACATATAAATTAGGAATAACGGTTGTGAAATTAATTTAGGTATACATGGTATATAACATGTTTATTGTTTAATAAAAATGTAATAATACACCAAATATAATATAAATATATAAATATTATAATTATAAATATGTTTTAATATGTTATTAATTTGAACTCGGTTTTTAATTTGGTTTTCGGTTAACCAAATTTAAAATTTTCAAAACCAAAAACCGAATTACGAATTCGATTTCGGTTTCGATCGATCCGAAAACCATTTAAAAAATTCAGTTTGGTTCTTTTTTTTTGGATTCGATTCGATATTCGGTTTATTTGGTTTGAAACCAAATGGTGCACAACCCTACGACCAGGTGATGGAGCGGGAAAATATGCGCGTTCCACCGACCAATTTTTACATGGTCATTCTTGCTCATTTCAATATTAGGATTGGGAAGCTTGAGCCGGTTAGCGCTTTTCGTCTTTCATTGTTTCAAATGTAGTGTAATGCACATGGTTTTACGCCTACACTAAACTTTTTCAGGAATATTTTCAGCTTAGTTGTATGGCAAGGGTTGGTTTTGTTTTAAGGACAATCGGGGCTTTACCCAAGTGCCGAAAGTAAGGGCGAAGCTATCTTGGAAGGATAACTTCTTCTTTGTTAATAGGACGTTTATCCCTTCCAGTTGTGCTAACACAACATATGCCATTATAGTTTGGATGAGCAATTAAACCGAGTTCCAGCACTTAGCTCCGCGGAGCATTTAATGTTGGAGAAGTGTGGGGCAATTATTGCCTATCCGCATGTATAATAATACTGCTCTATATGCGAGAGGGATCTCCAAATTTTGGGCACATGTTCGTTAAAGAGTTGGAGAAGAGTTTATTTGAGAATAAGATATACGGAGTATTTGATTTCAAATGCTCTTTAACCATATTAACCATTACCATAAGGGTAAAATCATATTAATGAAAGTGGGATGGGGTGAATGAAACGACGAATGGAACTTAGAATGATTTGGATTCGTCGATGTGTCTTAGAAAAATGGGAGTGTGAAATTACCGAATTAGACGATCTCAACAAGAATAATCAAGGGCATTTAGCATTTAATATATAGATTAAATTAATTAATTATACTTTAAGTGTATTATTATTATTTTGTATTGTAATTTTTTTTAAGTTTTTTGTTCCCGAGAAAACTAGGAACTGTTAATCAAATATGAAAGAACCTGTCGAAACAAACATAGAACCAACAAAACGCTCCCGACTAACGTCACAACTAGAAAACAAACAGGACCAAAACCAAACTTAGCCTAACGAACTATCAATTGGCGATCCAAGCCAAAACAACCAGTAGGACAAACATAACAAAGAAATCGCAACACAACAAACACAAATGTAGAATACTCCGTAAAAGTTAAACAAAACTAAACCACTTACAAGAACACATAAATTAAAGCCACAATAAAGACCAACAACCAATCAAGGGAACAATCAATGGATAAATATAGATATCTCTTTTCTTTCTCTCGATCATGATAATGTGCAAATCATCTAAAAACATGTCTCTCTTCCTCTCGATCCTAATTAATAATCTGGTAAATCATTTAAAAAAAATCATTTAAAAAGGCCGATAAAATTCTAAAAAAAAGGAAAAATAACGATTTATCAGATATAACCCCATTTCAGATAATGAGCCGGCACCGGCGACGGTGGTTCAATGGCGGCTAATTTCTTTTGCTGCTTCAATTCATTATAAAAATTCTCAATAAACTCCTCCGCCATTTTATCAACTTGTAACGACGTATCATCCTCATTATTATGCACCGAAAACGGCGAATCCGTTACACGTAACTGCCGTACACTTTTACCGTCTCCAAACCCTAGTAACGGTAACGGTGATTTCTCCCGTTCAACAAACGCATTCAAACTCGCCGTCGTTTGATCAAACACACGTTTAACATTATCAACAGTTAACTGATTACGATGATGATGAACATATTTGTGTTTGTTTCTAGGTTTAAGTTTAGGGATGTTAAAAAGAGGGGTGTTGTTGAAACTGAATTCGTAGTCACGTGGGGAAATGAAAGTTGTGTGGATATTGTTTGGTCGGCACGTGAGGGATTGATGATGATCAAGGATTATGTTTCTGATTGCTTTTGTGGATTTTTTGATCATGGTGTGGATTTCAAACCATGGGATGTTTTTAGAGATACCTTTTTTGAACATGTGGAGGATAAATCTTAAATTCCATAGCTTTTTTGCTGTAGTAATTTGTTCTTCCATTTTGACTTTTGAGAAAAAGAAAAAATGGAAATTGTGGTTTGGTTCGGTGGGAAATTGATATAGGAGTAGGTGTGTGCCAATGTGTGTATATAAATCAAAATGGGTGGTGATTGGTGTGATGAAGTATAATAAGGTTTTTTTAGGTTATAAAATGATGGTATCACAAATGTGATGGAAGAAAGATTTATAGTAGTAATGAAGTAAGATTTATAGTAGTGATGAAGAAATGAAGTGATGAGCTTAATTTGAATTTTTTTTTTTTTTTTTTGGCGAAAAAACTTATTATTTATAAATAAATAAAAAGGGGAAGATATGTCGATCTTGTGGGGTTACAATTGATACATATTACAAATCTGTTTGACTGGCGAATCACTAACCGCCATAATGAACTCATCTAAACAAGGACGAGCTAACAACATAAAAATTACATTGAAATTGAAAACAACGGCACAAACCGGGAAGAATAATCCCCAAGAACTAAACAAACAAACTATAAAACCGTGCCTGTTGCAACTTGACGTAACCACCACCAAGAAAGCCAGACCCCAAAGAAGGTCCTCACCTGAGACGAAGCCTGCCACCGCGAACCAAAGCCCACAAGTCCCAAAGCAACCGTACCAACCCTCGCACGAACATCTGAAACTGACCACCCGTCTGGAACCCCAAAAAATCCTCCCTCGAGTCCGCATCGACCAGAAACCCAGATTAAATCCCCGATGGTCAACACCTCCAAGCAAACTCCAACAACAGCCCGCCCAGAAACCCAACCTGTCAAAGCCCAACCCTTTATTTGATGAGGAGTGGATTCCACCCTTTATTTATAAAATCTTTACTTTTATCAAATGGAGGTAAATAATCAATTATTATAGGCTTAAAATACATTCGTTAAACTAAGACTCAGTTTTTAGTGTATTGTTATTGTTATTGTTATTATTACAAGCAAATTATAGAGGTTAATTTAATACTGTATACTTAGTGTCAAATAAAACTTTTTACTATTATGAAAGTGCAAGACAATATTATACAGTATTTTTCAAAAATATACTAATCTTTAATGCCTCTGCGATGTACGTTTTAAGTTCCTTGAGATACCAATGCAAATTAGACTAACAAAAGCAATGAACCGTTCGTTTCGTCTATATTGCACTAGTAGTATTTTGCTTAATACAGTCCGTATAATTAATTACACCACATGCAATATAATTAGCATCACAGTTTTGGTCTTCAATATAATAAATACTCCGTATAAATATACCTATATCTACCAGTAGCCCGTCTAGCTACTGTTCCTATGTAATAATGGAATTTAATCAAATGCATGTATATAGTACGTACGGAGTATCAAGGTAATTAGTCACGTAGTATCATGCCAATCCCAGTGGCACGTTCTGAAACAGTGAAACCAGTCATCGAACACTCCCTCCGAGAACACCGCTGGCAATGTCCCCGCCCTCCTCCTCCCTCGACCGCCCTCACCCTCGTCGCCCTCGTTGAAATCATGTCTAAGCATATTTGAGGACGTGTATTTTAAATATTTTGTTTGTGTTTTTAACCGTTACATACCAAACTAGCCGTTTGGTTTATGTTTTTTTTTTCTCATTTATTGACAATATATATATATATATATATATATATATATATATATATATATATATATATATATATATATATATATATATATATATATATCTTATTTCTAACACTCCTAATGCACACAACACTCCTTACAATTCTAACACAACCCTCCCAACACTTTCATACAATACATTCATCAAAATGTCTAAAAAGTCATCATAAAAAAAAAAACCAAAACAAATTGAACGAGCAAGTTGTCGAGACTCAACGAAGTAACGAATTTTTTCAAACACTACTTGAAGCCGAAATGTTCAACTCACCTTCCGAGTCATCTTCCAACCCGGCTCAAGACATGGGATTTGCCAAATACGCATCATCTTCACCAATTTTTTCTCCTCCCCCAACAACAATACGTCACTCAACCTTATCAACAATTCCAAAATCCTCAACAACAACAAATTCCTCTACAACAACAATTTTCTCATCAAAAAACTCGTCCAACAATACGACAACCTATCTTCCCAAATCAAATTCCTACACAAATTTCAACGGATACCGAATCCGATGATGTTGATGTTGATGTTGATGTTGAAGTCGTTCCAGAAACTCAACCCGAAAGTTGAAGACGAAAGTGAAAGTGACCCGATAGGAAAAGGAAAAAAGAAAGTGAGATGCAAAAAAGTGGCGTGGACGGAAGCGGAAAGTGTGCTTTTGGCGAAGGTGTGGGTGCAATCCTCCGAAGTAACGGGAACGGTTCAAACAAAAGATTCATTTTGGGGTTATAACCGAGAAAATTACAATGCGCAAGTTCGTGAACTACGTCGAGCCGATCAATTAACAAGAAAATGGAGCAACGATGCCGATATCGTCAGTAGCACACGTCGGGCATTTAAGGAACAAATGGGTCGTAAGTTTCTTTACGAGGATGCGTGGAGAGTTATCAAATATTGTCCTAAATTTTTAACATTCGAGGGGTTCGTTTCCAAGCTTAATCGGCCAGTCGAGTTACCCCCATCGCTTGTGAGTGGACCGGGTGAAGGTTCGAACCAAGGTGCAGGTGCAGGTGAAGGTGCGGGTGGGGATCCGAGTCAGTTTGAAACTTGAAAGGTTATTTCACGAAGAACCTCTATGTCGTCCACCAGGTCGTTCAAGAACCAAGAGTCAAAGGAGCTCGGGTTCATCTGATGTGGCCTCGCAATTGTCGTCCAACGAAGCTCGTTTACAATAGATTGAAACCACCAACGCTACAAGGCGGGCGATGGATAGAATATACGACGCAACCGAGACCCGTGAAATGTTCGATAATTTGTCATTTCTCACCCATCCATATGCACCCGACTTGACGGAGGAACAACGCGCTTTGGTATTGAGAACCCGAACAAAAATCACCAAGAAATACCAAAAAGCGTTTGAGTTATCTGACGACGACGAGTAGTTTTTATTGTTTTATGCACTTGTGTTTGTTTTCAATTATGTCTTTTTTAAAAAGAAAAATGTAACCGTATCATTGTTTTTTAATAAATGTGATATCCAAAAACAATTATTTATTTGTTAGTTAATAAAAATAATAATAATAATAATAATGATAATAATAATAATGATAATAATAATAATAATAATAATAATAATAATAAATAAGAAAATTTTGAGGAAGTATGTCATGGTTGGCAATGGTGTGTTATGAGAGGAAGTGGTGAGGAAGTATGTAAGAGAAAGCCGATGTAGCGCTGAAGTGTTGAGGAAAGTGTCATGGTTAGGAGTGGTCTCATGGTAACAAATGCCTAATGTTGACATAAAACGTTATCATGGTCACTAAGACTAGTTGTAGCGGTTATATTTGGGGGCGTGGGATGCCTAGATAGCAAGCAACCAACACCAACTTGTGGTGTATCAATGCGTGGGATGGGGCATTTTTTGAGGCGTTCCTTGCCCTGCAACGGAAGAAGCAACGGAGTGGGTTGCAATTTTATTAAATTATTTTTTTTAAATCTTATTTTTACCCCTTTTTAATACTTAACCCAATTATATTTTAACACATCATGACAATACTCCTAACCCACACTAAAACCCCACACCATCACTACTCCACAAAAACAACTCACACGTCCAAATCATCAAAATGTACAAAAAGCAACTCACGCCCACAACTCACGCCGCAACCACTACAAACAGTCTAATATATCTACATGGAAAGAGTGTACATTAATAATCAAGAAAACACACAAAATGTCACCAACTAAACGAGATACAATCAAGAAAAACAGAGAAAGAAATGAGAAGGCACACATGTACAAATCCCACCTCAACAACGAGGATGAGGACGACAAGGACGGGGACGAGGGACGAGGACAACAACCAACAGAGAAGGACAAGGACGACATGGAGGAAGAAAACGAGGAGGAGGACGATCACGAGGAGATCGAATAAATTATTAGCTAGTTTCATAGTATGAACTAACGTAGTTTAATTTCTCTATATTATGATTTTATATAGGTGTATTAGCTCGTCGTTTATCTAACTAATTAAGGCCATCCAATGTTTTAGTTCATCAACATGAATTAGTTTTAAGGATTGTTATAATATTGTTTAGATGCAATGTTTCCTTCAACTTTGATTGCATTGTCCAATTTAAGTTTGTGTTCTTTTAATGATATTGCACCTCTTATTTTTAGTTTGTTTCTTGTGTTTTGTTTTTAGGATAGAACAAGAAAAACAAAATAAAATCAAAACGGAAAATAATCGATTATAATCCCCCATTTTCAGAATTATATTACTTCTCCGGTGAATACTCGAAACATGTTTTGGGGAAGATGACAAAAGAAAAATAGAAAGAATAAAAAAAAAAAAAAAAAAAAAAAAAAAAAAAAAAAAAAAACTATTGTGGAAAAACTTCCGTTAAAAGATGACCCATTTTTCAGCTTTCCCTTCGGACCCATAAAAGATTATTTTCGGACCTAATAGACCCAGTTTTTATGATAGATTGTCAGGTTGTATAATAATTGGAAAATCACCAAAAGTATAGTTTTAATTGATTTACCTTATTTTGTATTTATAACAAGAGCAAGTTTTTCAAGATAAAAGTTTCACAAAGTGTCTAGTAATCACCAATACACTGTAGAAGATCCATATGGCTAATAGCTAGTTACTAGATTTAAAATTACATCATTCGATTGTAATCGATTTGCAGTTATACAACATGGAATTACTGAAATCAATCGGTATTTGGTAATGAAAAATGGAGTGGTCCGGTGGCACTAAACGAGATTCAAGTCAAAAGTTACGAATGGATCACAGAAAGAAAAAAGGGTCGTTTGATCGGAATATATGGATATTGAGTCCAAGATCATATATTGTCTCGACGCGTAACATAACATGCATTGGCTAAATGGGTCAGCTAGGTGCCATAAATTTGCTGACGACATCTGCTATTACGTATTTTTATACCTCACAATTGAGACCCGTACTCCAAAAATTGGGTCCATTGGGTCTCGAGAAAACAAAAGGAATGGGTCCAATATCGACCCGACTCAATCCTTTTGGACCCAACCCGACCCGTTTTGGAAAATGAACCCCGTTCGACCCATGACCCATTTGAAAAATGAAACCCGTTCAACCCATGACCCTTTTTGACCCAATCCCCACCCATTTGCTAGGCATAGGTATTTTACACAGATGGTAGATTCGAGTTTTGCATAGTCTCCTTTTGTTCATAAAGGCGTTGTCATGCTTGCATGGAAGATACAGTATGTACATAACGTAACAAAAATTTTATTATTATTATAAATATAATACAGTTGCTTTCAAAAAAAGTTGCGGAGTCAAAGAGAAGAAAGATAATTTATCTGAGGTAATTACATATCATCATATCATATTAGTATTTAGTTTACCTAAAATAATAGTAATGCATAGACAATAACTTCTCAATGTTTAAGATAGGAACACAAAGAAGAGTTTATTTGAGAATAAGATATGTCTGGGGGTTCAATGCTACTCTTCTTGAACTCGTCGTGCGTTTATGAACCTGGCATATATGAAAGTATAGATTAATTACCTCAAAAAACAAGAAATTAAGAATTCGAATTCATATTGGGGCAAATGCATACTCCCTATTACCGCAAAAGATGGCACTTTTATGGAAGGAGTATAAACTTTACAGTACTTATTAACTGGTTCTGCTACTGTTTAGTACCAAATCACATTAAAAGTCTACCCTGTAGTTTTATTTAAAATTAATCACATAATTAAGTTGTTATTTGTGGCTAAACATACATGAGATGTTTTCAAGATAGGTCATAAGAAACACAAATCGCATACCGTAGTTTTGTTTCACTTTGGTATATTTGTGAATGGCTTTTAGAATTAAACCATACTTCTTGTGCGTCAGTGACCCCATATGTCTGCAAGAAATAAGTTTTCAAAACTTATATAATTGAACAAAATAGTTGAAGTTATTACTTTGTTAAATAGTTAATGTGTAACTATGATCACAAATACAAATATACAATATAATTACAAATTATCTCAACCTTCAAAAGAAAAAAATGATTTAGAAGATTTGAGATGAAACGCAACCGAAATCAAACAACTCAAAAGTAAAATGGGTTGAAATTGCAGGGTCTATGATGACACCCAACAGAGTATGAAACTTTATTATTAATTGAAGATGAAGAAAGTATAATAAAGTAGCTTACACCAACTCTGTATATCGAATTCTCCATGGTGGAAAACCAAAGTGGCATCTTGCTTGTCCATAAATTAATAAAAGATCTGGATCAGGCTTAACAACACCTAACAATAAACCAAATTAGCAGACAAAAGTCAGCTTATATTGAAGTCAAACGGGCCCAAACTGGTTTAACAAAAAAAAAAAGGTTCTCTTAGTAACTAGTTTTACACTTAAAATACAAAACGAAAAACTTTAAACAGTCAATAACCCATTTTCTCATTCTCGGTAATAATAAAGAGGGCAAATTGCCCAAAAAGGTACTAACATAAAAGTCAAAATTCGTCAATAAAGTGAATATCACTTTTTACTCTACCCAAAAAGGTAACATGATTTCAATTTGGTGCAAATAAAGGATTATGATTTGAAAAAGTTCGATAGTAATAATATTCGTCTACATGTGCATCCATGCAGGTGCCACGTCATCGAATCCGATGAGGTGGCGTCATGTTATCGAATTTTCCGGCGACACGTCATCAGAGTAGTTGATGAAGTGGCGCAACCTCATAGGATTTGATGATATGGCGCCTATGTAGATGCACATGTGGATGAATATTATTACTATTGAAACTTTTTCAAATTATAATCCTTTCTTTGCACCAAATTGAACTCATATAACCTATTTGGTCAAACTGAAAAGCGATATTCCCTTTATTGAGAAATTTTAGCTTTTATGTTACTTTTTTGGGCAGTTTGCCGGAATTATCTTTTTTCAAAATTACTCGAGATATACATATTATAATAAGGAATACACACAAACAAGAACAAACCAAGGGTCTTTAATGTGTCGACTAAGTAAGCTTCAGTGAAGAAAGGTTTTTTCGTATCTTCTTCCAAGTAATACTTGTTAAAAAGCACATTAGCTGCTTTTGCAACTACTGGTTTCCCATCAGAAATTGAAACAAATTCAAAATCCATTTGCTTTTTACAGAAATCTGAATTGCCTTCTAATTCTTCCTGCATTATCAGGGCAAATAAAATACTATCAACAGGGATCACACACACACACATACATATAGATACATTATAACTACATAACATGAAGGTATTATAAAGCGTACATTAGATAGATTTGTTGAACTAAATTTCTCCAGAAATACTCCCTTGGATTTCTTCAATACTCCTACATTAAAGTGAAAGTATTAGCTAAAAAAACAACTATACAATATATAAGAGCTGCGGATATGAATCAAAAAGTAGAATATTAATATCATCACAAACTCGCACAGTATTTTACTCGAATAACAGAAAAAGTAAACAAATTATCTTTGCTCTCGCAAGCCATTATCCCCTTGAACAATTTTGAAAATAGGTGTTTGAACATTTTAATTACCAAGAACAAAGTAACAGTAAACCAAAGTGTCTAACTCAAATCAGAAGGGTAATACAATGAAACTGTAGTATACCCCTTTAGAAGTTCATTTATGTTTTTTTTTTGTTTGGGTTAATTTTAATTGTTGAACATGAATGTAAGTAAAGATTCAAATAAGATGAAATATGTGTCCTTACCTTCCATGTCATATAAACAGAGCTTTTTGATACCAATGGCTGAAAGCCATTCAAGAAGTTCGATAACTTCTGAAGTCTGTCGAGCTTCATCACTATCGATGATAACTCCAAGATATTTGACCCGGTCCAAGTTCAGATTTTTGTATGCTGTTAGAAACCCATTTGTTATAAGGTAGCTTTCGAATGCAAGAAGGAGCTCTCCGACAAAGTATATGAATCTAAGAATCAAGTGGAGAACATGCCATGCCGAAATAAACACGATGTTGTCATGCTGCATATAATTAAATAAACATGAATAATAAATAATCAAATACTGTTTTTTCTTTTGTTATCTTCATTTTCTGGAGGGGAAACCACCCGACTTAATCTTGAGTAAGTAATAGAATTTGTATCCCTTTGAGTTACGAATGTTTAGGCTTTTGAATCAAGTGAATCGCGGAGTCACTATGAGGAAGATATGACCAAAATGGTGAAGGTTCGCACAATTCAGACTCATCAAGAATTTACTTAATTTTTTGGTATCTCTCGATCATTTTTCAATAAAAATCAATTTCTAACTAAATAAGTACCATAAGTTCAAAAAATTAACTTAGGTCCCCCTTAAATTTACATATGGTTGAGCGGATGCGCCAATTGATAAAGATATCCAACTACAATGAAAGCCATATTATAAAAAACATAACCAAATACAAGATTATATAAAATTGTTACCGGTGTAACCACGCAAAAAGTGTCTTCAGAATCCTCTATTAAATCCATAATCTACAAACAAAAATGAATACACACAATGAATGTCAGACTTCGTACAAATCATCCACAAAGAATGGCACTAGAAACTGGAAATCTATAACACCATTTAGACTTCTCCAAAATGTTTCAAAATTTCCTTGTATCTTAATAGTATTAAGTACTAATTATAGAAACATCTTATGGTATTAAAAGTGTACATACAACTTTGTAAAATCGACATAAAAGGATCCCAAGTTCTAAAGAAACTCTTGTTCTAATGCTCTAAGAGGTTTAAATTTTTTAAATAACTTGCAATAGGAACCAAACTGTCTCAAGACGTTCTAAACCCAACTCACGTACCACTTGAATCGGTGAACAACCGAACCCTCGGGACCTTCTATTATCACTAAATAACTAGCATTTCTATCACTGTTTATCTTAATTTTTGTTACGAAAAGGGTTCTTGGTTCGCAACAAATAACAAGTGCCATGATACTTTTTTAACCATCATATTTTGTCACTTAACGTTATTTCTAAAATAAACAAAAAATAAAAAATAAAAAAATTACATAACGCACAAAATTACATAAAAGGGAGATGAAATACATACCAGTTGAAGAAAGGTATAAAGACAATTATCATCTTAACCAAATTTACTGAGACAACCCATCTCATTAACATATACAGTAAATATCTCATACAAAGACCTAATTCTTACTTGTTTTCACCAAACTTCACAAATTAAAATTAAACTATAATCATAAAATTCTAATCATATTGGTAGATGATGAACACAATCTTACATCAATAAAAAAATCATTTATCTTCTCTGTAAATATATAACAAATATAACAATAACAATATATATCATACAAAAGCCTAATTTTTACTTGTTTTCACCAATCTTCACAAAGCCAAAATTAGCTTCAAACTAAAAAATTGTGAAACTAAAATCGGTTCGTAGATCATGAAATGGATCATAACATTAACAAATCATGAAAGTTTTAACTACCAAAACTCAAGAGCAAACTGAGCACCAGTACAGATATCTACATCTACATTGTGTGTGCGTGTGTATATATTCTTAAACAACGATCGAACCATATTATACCATAAAATCAAATTAACATACACAGCCCTAATTGTTCAATTGAGTGACAAAAATTTGAATTATAGAAGAGGAGTTGTTACTTACATGTGGAATGTTGATTTTAGTTGTATTTTGTGAATGTCAATACCCTCGGGTGAATTGATATGGAGAAATTGAAGGAAAAAAAATGGCGTAAAAATGTGAGGAGACGTAAATAGCATGATGAACAAAGGGCAGTTTCGACCTTTCATTACTCATACCCGTCAAAAAAAGGTTTTAGTTTGTAGGTGTGCATTTCAATTAGGCTTGGGCTAGGATGGTCAAAAATTGGGCTAGTATGGTCAAAAATTCAAGTAGTTCAAGCTTCGGCGTGGGGATGACATTGTGTCAGATTTGAATCTCGTATATATAATTTCACACTTGAACCCGATTAATAATCCCTGTCCCAAATTCGAAACCATACCTGAAGGGTTCTCATCTAATTGCTAACTATCGAATTTTTCCGCGAGTAAACGGGGACCCCGGTTAGTCATTTCTCAATCAACAAAAATTGGTCATCTTATATCTTATAACACATTATTTAACACGCTTCAATGAAATGTTGGTAAATAATGATAACAAACGACTTTCTTAAAAATGCGTAAATTCCAATGTAAAACTTCAATTTTCAATACCAAATTTGTATTTCAAATATTGTCACAAACTCAACTAAAATCATGCATAACGGGTTACATTAGATATGCTATATATTACCAGCTACTTGTAAGCAGAGTATATTTCTATGTTTAGTACCATGAAGTTTTCATTATGTAAGTTGTTTGGATGACATCAGAATTTCAATTCTAGCGTAACATTTGAGAGATATTATTTAAAGGGTAAACATGGTTATAATTATAATTTAAATAGGCCGGATATATGTGTTCGGGTCATTTTTCGGGTATATGGGTTAGGTATGCGGGTTTGTATATAAAACTAGACCCGAACCCGAAAAAGAAAATTAAAATTTTAAACTACTCCCATACCCGAATACCCGCACCTGTATCCGGCCTAAAAGTACCGGGTTTCAGTTTTTTCCCTCGCGTACGGGTATTTTTGTCATCCCTACTTGATTGTTAATGTTCTAAATTTAATATATTAAGTTCTTATATTTATATATACGTAATATATAATAATATAATAATAACTAGTTGGTGAAGCCCATATGCTATATAGTTTTCTTACAATTCAATTTTAATCCGACCAAAACTAACACGTCATTAATTATTGAAAAATAACAATTTAGGCATTTAATTAAGCGCTATACTGGAGCTTAAGAGAGATGAGAGAGAGAGGGTTACGAGCAGGTTATGGCGGCACAAGGAGCACGGCGGCGGCGCATGGAGGCAACAATGGTTACGGCTACGGTTCTAACATCAGGGTTAACGGCAATCACGTGACTTCATTTTTATTCTTCAATTTCCCAATCAATTGGAATGTGACAGATCTATGGAGGTTCTTCAAAAAGTATGGAAAACTAAACGACATCTACATGGCAAGAAGCAACCTTAGGAACGGTCAGAGATACGGTTTTGTAAGATATGAAGGGATATCAAACCCAGATTCGTTTGCAGCCAGGCTATGCAATCTACAGATTGAAGGAACCCATCTGAGATTCTTTAAAGCTATCAAAGAAAAAAGTGAAAGAGACACACATGCTCATGATAGAAGGAACAAGGGTGATGAAAGAAATATGTGGCAACAACATGACTTTCCAGATCTGAATGAAGCCTGGAGAAACAGAAACAACAATGCCACTCATTATAATGAGAGAAGATATACAAAAGTCGATCCAGATTCTACCAGAATGGAACATGGACACCAACACCATGGCTGGCCAAACCCCCATTTCCGGCATGCTTATGACATCAACTCTAACAACACCCATTTGCCCAAAAACCCTTATACCCCTTATAACAACAAAAACAACTCCCATCCACCAACCTCCACATCTAAACAACCAAATCCAAACCAACACAAACACCCTCATAATTCACACAATAAACATCATCCTAACCATACCCAAAATTGTCAACCCCCTAACACAAAACCTTCTGAACCAACAAACCACCTCCCAAACCCTACTGGCAGACTAGTTAACATGGAAGCAGACTCCACGATCCTGGAAAAAATGAAGAAGAGAGCGCTGATAGGAGAAGTTGAAAACACCGAAATTCTAGAGCAGATTCAAGAACTGTGTGAAGAAGAAGGGATTAATAACTACTCCCTCAAATACATTGGGGGATTAGAGTTAATGTTCATCTTCGATTCTGAGTCTACAGTGGAAAATATCTTGGGGTCTGAAAGTCATAACCTCAAAAGATGGGTTCAAAACCTAAAGAGATGGGAAAAAAGTGATATTCTCCCAGGTCGTTTGGCATGGGTCAGCCTTTATGGAATTCCCATTACGAGTTGGAATGAAGGTAATTTCAGACGTGTAGCAGAATGGTGGGGTAAGGTGATAGACACTAGAAACTGTAACATCGATGATTCCAATCAAAACCTTATCGCTGAAAAAGTCCTAATCAAAGTCAAAAGCTCAAACCCAATTCAAGAGACTATCAGGGTAAAAATTGATAACACAATAACCTATGTTAGAGCTTCAGAGGAAATCCGAGATGTGGTTGAACTTGATTTTGGGGATGATGACACTAGTTCTGAATGGGATTCTATTCATGATTATGAAGATGATGACGATGCTATTTCCGACGATGAGTCCATCCCTGAAACAATTCCATCAATGGTGAAGGAGAGGAAGGTGGAAGACCAAGGGTCCAAGTGCATGGAAACTAGTGACAATTTCAAAAACGACAACCATAATGATGATGGTGACGTAGAATCCAATCTAAGAGAAGACACAGTCATTCACGAGTCAAAAGGTACACATCTTTCCCAGAACTCGAAGTGTCAGGCCTGTGGTGGACCCCACAATTTAAATCCACAAGAAAAATCCCATTCCCCCAATCCATATCACGATAATAACACAAAGATTAACCCTAGCTCAAAAAATATCAACCCAACAATAAGCCAAAGCCCAATGAACCCCTCTCAGGCCCAAAACAGCAATAAACGCAGTCCATTAACCGATCCTACCCAAGCCCAATGTAACAACCCCATAAACATTCTGAGCCCTGTTAAACTAACCCATACTAGTCCTGTTCCTACAAATACCAGCCTTTCTACTCCCACCCAGCCCACCCAGCCCATCCACCCGCATCACTCAAGCCCAATCCAAAACTTAAGCCACCCCAACAACCCTATCAGCCCACTAAGAAAAACGAACCTATACAAAAATTTCTCCCAACCTTGTCCCTCAAACAGATACCGAAAACATAATCTGCACACTCACCCTTCAAAACCTTCGTTTTCCCCTGCTGAACTCAATCAATCCACACAACAACACGATGCCCCCCCTCTGGTTACCCCTCCACGACAACCTGATAGGCAAAAACCCAAAAAAACAAACCCAAATAACCGTTCTCGAATCCTGCAATTCAAAAGTTTGGCAAGAATGAATCCTTTGGAACGACCTCAAAGACCACGATCTAACTCTAACAGGGAGAAGAGGAGCTCGAACAACAGCTCAATATTATCTTCAAAGAGTACATGGTTAAAAGAGTTTGGTATGAAACTTGGTGTTCAATGGGACGAAACATCCCATTAGAACACTGAAACATCTTTCGATTCAATAAGTTTTTAATGAAGATAATATCGATTAATATTCGGGGTTTCGGTTGTGAAGACCGAAAAGAAAACAAGATTGGATGGTTTAAAAAAATGATGAAAAAAGAATGTCCGGATATAGTTCTAGTTCAAGAGTCAAAATGCAACATTGTCGACGATAGATTGATAGAGATACTATGGGGATCTCCCAACTTCAAATATGTCCAAAAGCCGAAAGTAAGTAAATCGGGTGGAATGCTTACAATCTGGAATCCAAATGTTTTCAACGTCACGGAAGCAGTCGAAAAGCTCAATTTCCTTGCAATCAAAGGAAAGTGGATTGGAAAACAAAACGATACAATAGTGGTAAACGTTTATGGACCGCACAAGGACAATGAAAAAAAGAATTTATGGGATTGTCTGGAGAAGTTCATGATCTATCCTGATGTCGAATGGATCTTTGGAGGGGATTTCAATGAGGTTAGAAATAGCGACGAGAGGCAAAACTGTCAATTTAATGAAAGGAGAGCAACCTACTTCAATAACTTCATAACAGAAAGCCACTTGATTGAGGTTCCATTGGTAGGGAAGCGTTTCACGAGGATTTGTGATAATGGAAAAAAATTTAGCAAGCTAGATCGTTTTTTGGTAAACGATCTATTTCTCAGTACAAGGGGGGACGTGTCGGTTATTGCACTTGATCGAAACAAATCAGATCATTGCCCTCTAGTACTCCGTGATAATCATGTGGATTTTGGGCCCAAGCCCTTTAAACTTTTCGATGTTTGGTTGGACTCTAAGGACGTCGAGTGTGTCATCACAGAAGCATGGCAGAAGCAGGTTACATATTCCAAGGCAGATTGTGTCATAACCCGTCCTTAACCATAAGAACGTGTTAGATAACATATGATTTCATTGCAAGGTATTGACCTCTATATGCGACATTTTTAAAAGATCAACTGCATATATTATACATTACAAACCATGATTCTTATTTTAGTACAAGCTTTAGACAACATAAAGATGATTATCGTTTAGCGATAATCTTAGACTTACAAACTTTACAAATGATGATAACAACACGATTTCTAGCATATTTTACAATACAAATCCTCGGATATGCAGTTTTATTTTTGACACAAATATGCGTACGCAAAATCTTGCTTAAATTCAACATACTGCAGCGGAAGCTTCTAATTATTACCTGAGAATAGACATGTTTAAAACGTCAACATAAAGTTGGTGAGATATAGGTTTAATGCCGGCAGCGATATAAATATAGACCACAAGATTTCATATATAAACATTTTAATAAAAATATTCTAAGTGGTTGAGCACTTGGTAACCATACTTAACATTTAATCACGTCGCATATTCCCTTTATTATGAAATCTTACTACACCGTACCAAGTGTAGTTACGAAACGAAGTACTGTGCAACCGTTGAATACTGGTCGTCCAGTCCGGTTGGGGTTGTCAGGCCCGATAGATCTATCAACAGGATTCGCGTTTACAATACCGCTGTAAATAATAGTTACCAAGCTACAGGGAAGTATGCCAGTGGTACAACTCAACGTAGAATATATTTTTCAGTTACTTGTGTCCATATCGTAAAACATAAAATACATGTATTCTCATCCCGAAATATTTAGAGTTTAAAAGTGGGACTATATACTCACTTTCGTCTTGAAGATATGTAATTTTGACTTGGTCTTCGATTGATATCACGAACCTATCCATATATAATATATCAATACCTTTTTTTTTAAACAAACGTCGCATATATATACTTATAATACTTTTAATACTTTTAATAATTCCTTAGTCCGTAGTTAGCAGTCCGATGTTAGTAATTCAATTTTAATGGTTCATTTTTAGGTGTTTAATAAACCCCCAATGAAATAAATAAAAACCCCCATCGTATATGTATTGGTCGAGATTAATCTTGACCCACGGTACCGGTGTTGTCAAATGACGTGTTGCGTACATAAAGTACCGGTGTTGTCAAATGACGTGTTGCGTACAATCATGTGATCTTATGATTAATCTTCTCGTATTGTTTACGGGTGATCCTGAACCATATAAAATTAAATTATGAGTACATATATATAAAATATCATGTTATTTTAAAAAGATGTGATTTATTTAATTTTCTCCAATTATTTTCGTAGCTAAACTAGTCTTAGATATCCGATCTCGTTTTGGTCATAGTTTCTTCGTTACAACTCCGTTTTCGTTGATTCAACTTGCCACTTCCTTGGATCGAGTCCCTCTTTAAGACTATGAACTGTAAATACCTTAGTTTGTATTCGAAATCACAGGTCATAGGTCAAACTTTAGTGAAACTTATGAAGTTAATCATTTTCCATCATGTAAACAACCTTAAATGATTATTTTTCTAAAAATACTTATACTTTGAGTTAAATCATGAAATTTTTATGTGTTATCATATTCATAGTAAAAATCATTTTTCCAGAAAATAAACCTCCAATTCAAAGTTTAAGATGGTTTTTAATTATCCAACCCAAAACAGCCCCCGGTTGCACTCCGACGTCTTAAATTCAGTTTTTAAGGTGTTCTTTGAAAAACCAAGTTATACCTTGTTAAATTAGCATATATTTATGATATATTACAGGTCTTGAAGTATTTTAAAAGTTAAGTGAGAAGGATCTATTTAGTTTGCAAACAAGTTTGAAAACATTCAAACTATGTTCTTGTTGTTAAAATTTTATACCACAAAATAAGATAGCTATATATATATGAATCGAATAAGGTTATGAACAAAGTTACTACCTCAAGTTACTTGGACAAGATTGCTGTAAAAGAGAAGTAAAAATCTAGAACCAAAAGAGTGATGGAGTTGGATGAAAGATTGGAAGTAAACTTGTGTTCTTGGAAGGATTCTTGAAGTGTTTTTGTAAGAGTTTTCTTATGGTGATTAAGTGATGTTTTTATGGCTAGATCTTCATGGATTTTAGCTGAATGGTTATGGAGTTTCTTAAGAGTGTGTTTTTGGTTAAAGAAATGAGGTAGTAAAATTTGAAAATGGAAGATGTATTTAAGGCCATAAAAACATGATTAATGGAAAAACATGGACAAAATTTCATGTTGTATTTTTATGTAATTAGTCATACTAAACATCAAAAGTAGTTACCTTATACATAAGGCATGAACAAGAGAGTTACCTTATACATAAGGCATGAACAAGGGCTGGTTGGTGGTGATTTGATGTGTATATACCAATAGTAAATACGTATAGAAGCTAGGTATGATACGAGTACATGTACTCTAGATATACGTATAGAAATTTTGTGAAAAATGGAATGAGAATTCAAATATAGCTATCTTTTGTGAATATACTTATATTGTTTTATGTATTTAAGTCTTTAAAAAGTGATTAAATACATTATATATAAGATATATGTATAAACATTATAGGTTATAAGTATTTATATCAAATAACGTTACGTATGGTTATTGTTTTGAAAACTTAAGTTAGTAGTTTCAAAATATACTTATAACTTATTGTTATTAATACAAAATGAGGTATTAAAACATCCTTAGATCATGTTAAATATGTATATATACATATATATACACAAACGTATAATTATCATATATTGTATAGTTCGTGATATCATCGGTCAAACTAGACGGTCAATCGTTGTGTAAAACTCTCTTTGAAAACACAAGTCTCAACAATTTGGATTGCTTATCATGTTGGTAAGGTTTAATTTATGTAAATATTAATCTTATAAGTATAAATTGATCGAAAAAGTGCGGGTCATTACAGTACCTACCCGTTAAATAAATTTCGTCCTGAAATTTTAAAATTGTACCTATTTTGCGTCATCGAGAAACAAGTGTGGATACTTTTATTTCATCTGATCCTCTCGTTCCCAAGTAAACTCAGGACCTCTTCGAGCATTCCAATGAACCTTAACGATCGGTATGTTGCTCTGCTTGAGCTGTTTAACTTCACGGTCCATGATTTCGATTGGTTCTTCGACGAATTGTAGTTTCTCGTCGACATGGATTTCTTCAAGAGGAATGGTGAGATCTTCCTTTGCAAGACACTTCTTAAGGTTTGAGACGTGAAAGGTATTATGTACTTCGGCGAGTTGTTGTGGTAACTCGAGTCGATAAGCTACCGGTCCAATGCGTTCGATGATCTTGAACGGGCCTACATATCTTGGGTTCAGTTTACCTCTTTTACCGAAACGTATTACACCTTTCCAAGGTGACACCTTTAGCATAACCATGTCACCGATCTGAAACTCTAATGGTTTCCTTCAGACATCGGCGTAGCTCTTTTGGCGACTACGGGCTGTTTTCAATCTCTCCTTGATTTGTACTATCTTCTCAGTCGTTTCGTGTATGATCTCGGGACCAGTTAATTGTCGATCTCCTACTTCATTCCAACAGATAGGAGATCTACACTTCCTTCCATACAGTGCTTCGAATGGTGCAGCTTTAATGCTCGCATGATAACTATTATTATATGAGAATTCTGCTAACGGTAAATACTTATCCCATCCGTTTCCAAAATCGATCACACATGCCCTGAGCATGTCTTCAAGAGTCTGAATTGTTCTTTCACTCTGCCCATCAGTTTGCGGATGATATGCGGTGCTCATATCCAAACGAGTTCCTAGTGCCTCCTGTAGTGATTGCCAGAACTTTGAGGTAAATCTACTATCACGATCAGATATAATGGAAATAGGTATTCCATGCCTTGAAACTATTTCCTTTATATATAACCGTAATAATTTCTCCATTCTATCCGTTTCCTTTATAGGCAAGAAATGTGCAGATTTGGTGAGACGATCAACAATTACCCAAATGGTATCGTATCCCCAGGCAGTCTTTGGTAACTTCGTGATGAAATCCATGGTAATACCATCCCATTTCCATTCTGGGATTTCTGGTTGTTGAAGTAGCCCTGACGGCTTTTGGTGTTCTGCTTTGACTTTGGAACAAGTTAAACACTCCCCAACATATGTTGCAACGTCTGTCTTTAAATTAGGCCACCAATAATGTGTCTTAAGATCTTGGTACATCTTTCCAACTCCAGGATGTATCGAGTATCTTGTCTTATGTGCCTCATTCAATATCAACTTCCTTAATCCACCCAACTTCGGTACCCAAATACGGTTTGCAAAATATCGAATTCCGTCTTCCCGTATAATGAGTTGCTTCTCATACTTCTTCATTATTTCATTTCCTATATTTTCTTTAGTAAGTGCTTCTCGTTGAACTTCTTTGATTTGTGAGTTGAGATTCATGCGAATTTTTATGTTCATCGCTCGTACTCGAATTGGTTCTCGTTCCTTTCTGCTTAGTGCGTCAGCCACCACATTCGCTTTCCCGGGATGGTAACGAATTTCACAATCATAGTCGTTTATTAACTCGACCCACCTACGTTGTCTCATGTTCAGCTGTTTCTGATCAAAAATATGTTGAAGACTTTTATGATCAGTAAACACAGTGCATTTAACCCCATACAAGTAGTGTCTCCATATCTTCAATGCAAACACGACTGCTCCCAGTTCTAGATCATGAGTCGTATAATTCCGCTCGTGAATCTTCAATTGTCGGGATGCGTATGCAATAACTTTCTTCCGTTGCATAAGAACGCAGCCAAAACCTTGTCGCGAAGCGTCACAATATATTTCAAAATCATCGTTCCCTTCTGGTAACGATAAAATAGGCGCCGTAGTTAACTTCTTCTTTAGTATTTGAAATGCACTCTCCTGCTCAGAGGTCCATTCATACTTCTTCCCTTTTTGCGTTAACGCTGTCAACGGCTTAGCTATTCGGGAAAAATCTTGAATAAACCTTCTATAATAACCGGCTAAACCCAAAAATTGACGTATCTGCGTTGGTGTCTTAGGAGTCTCCCATTTTTCAATGGCTTCAGTTTTTGCTGGATCAACCTGAATTCCTTTGCTACTAACAACGTGGCCAAGAAATTGCACTTCTTTCAACCAAAAAGCACATTTAGAAAATTTAGCATAAAGCTGTTCTTTTCTCAACAACTCTAATATCAACCTTAAATGCTGCTCATGCTCTTGTTCACTCTTGGAATAGATAAGAATATCATCAATGAAAACGATAACAAACTTATCTAAATATGGACTACAAACTCGATTCATGAGGTCCATGAATACAGCTGGCCCATTCGTCAATCCAAACGGCATGACCAAAAATTCGTAATGACCGTAGCGTGTCCGAAAAGCAGTTTTCGGTATATCTTCTTCTTTGACGCGTAGTTGATGATAGCCCGATCTTAGGTCGATTTTCGAATAAACACATGATCCTTGCAGTTGATCAAATGAGTCATCAATTCTCGGTAGTGGATACCGATTCTTGATAGTTAACTTATTTAATTCACGATAATCTATACACATCCTAAAAGATCCATCTTTCTTTTTAACAAATAGAATCGGAGCTCCCCACGGTGAAGTACTTGGTCGTATGAATCCACGATCCAGTAATTCTTTTAACTGACTCTGAAGTTCTTTTAACTCGGACGGTGCAAGTCTATATGGAGCACGGGCAACTGGTGCAGCTCCTGGTACTAAATCTATTTGAAATTCTACAGATCTAAATGGAGGTAATCCCGGCAACTCTTCCGGAAATACTTCAGGAAAATCTCTTGCCACAGGCACGTCATTGATGCACTTCTCTTTTTCTTTCTTTTTGACTTTATTAACATGTGCTAAGATAGCATAGCACCCTTTCTTCAAGCACTTTTGAGCTTTCAAATAACTAATGAGTTTTAGCTTTGAGTTACCCTTCTCTCCATAAATTATTACTGGCGTTTTATTCTTACGAGGAATGCAAATTGCCTTCTTGGCGCACACAACTTCAGCTCCTATTTTGGACATCCAGTCCATGCCGACTATTACATCAAAACTTCCTAATTCTACGGGTATCAAATCAATCTTAAATGTTTCTCCGGCTAAATTTATTTTACAATCACGGCAAATTTTATCGGCTTTAATTAGTTTACCATTAGCTAACTCAATCATGTACTTAGCATCTAGAGGTAATGATGAACAATTCAATTTAGCGTGAAAGTCTCTACACACGTAACTTCTATCAGCACCAGTATCAAATATAATAGATGCGGATAAGTTATTAATGGTAAACGTACCCGTAACAAGCTCCGGGTCTTCACACGCCTCTCTAGCATTAATAACAAATGCTCTCCCTCGTGCAGGTCCGATATTCTTCTCTGGATTCGGGCACTGGCTCTTATAATGACCCTGTTTCCCACATCCATAACAAGTAACAGTAGCCAAAGCAGTTCTATTTGCATTAGTAGCAGGAGTCTTGGTACCATTTGTATTTGTAACGAGAGCCCTACAATCTTCAGCAAGATGACCCTTTCGATTACATTTGTTGCATACCACATTACAGTAACCAGAGTGATGTTTGTGGCATCGGTTGCATAAAGGATTTTGTCCTTTATAACCAAAGCTTAAACCACTACCCGCACCTTGCGTGATTTCTTGTTTCTTAAAAGATTGTTGTTGGTTACCTCGATCATAATTTCCATTCCACTTTCTTTTGTTACCTGATACCTTCACATCAGTATTGGATACTTTCTTATCCATGATGACCTGATCCATTAGCTCGTTTGCCATGGTTATAGCTTCATGAATTGTCTTAGGTTTCGATGCTGTAACATTTGCCTTGACCTTTTTGGGCAAACCATCTTTGTACATTTTAATCTTCCGTTCTTCGGTTGGAACCAATTCAGGACATAGCAAAACTAATTCCATGAATCGCTGATTGTAGTTGGTGATTTCAGTACCAACAACCTTCAGACTTCGTAATTCATCTTCCAACTTCCTAACCTCATTCCTTGGACAATACTCGTTGATTAACATTGTTTTGAATTCGTCCCATGGAGTATCATAAGCTACATCTCCTCCTACAGCCTTCACAAAATTTTTCCACCACGTGAGTGCACTATCTTGTAAAGTGCACGATGCATACTTGGTCATGTCCTTTTCAACACAACCACTGATTTTAAACACAGTCTCCATCTTTTCTATCCACCGGGTTAAACCGATCGGTCCTTCCGTTCCACTGAATGATGAGGGCTTGCAAGCTTGAAACGTCTTGTAGGTGCATCCTACACGAGGATTTGGGTTAACTGCAGCAGCTCTTGCAGCTTCGACCCATAACATTCTGTCGTTCACTCGCTGGTTAATGAATTCCTCTACTTCTTGTTCCGTCATTCGATTCAATAGTGCCATATTCTTCTATAAGAATGAAAAGAAAATAATTATTCACATGGAATATTATAGATGTAGTGTATATTTACAGTACATTATAGCTTGTTAATAATATGAACCAGGTATTATTATAAAAGCCTTTTCTTCTTATTAGCATTTTATAATTATATCTAGGGTAGTACCTACCCGTTAATGTCCATACTTAATAGCTTAGTACAGAATCAATTACTACCATCTAAATAATACTTAACCATGGAAAATTATTGCATTTCACACTTCACTATTTTACATATGCTTATCTTACATCGAACATTAAGCAAACCACACTAATAATATTATACAAAACATTATATGATCCCATGGTTTAATACGGCAGCGCATCATTTGGTCTATTTTCTAAGACGTTTAGGTTCAATGAATCGCCTAACGCTTATCCTAGCGGTCTGCCTATATTTTGGCTGTGGGACTGAAGAACTGGATGCCGGGATAGAACGAATAGGAATAGCGGGAATAGGGGTGGTAGTGTCTAGTGGAGTTGGTGCCACATCATCCTTACTAAACTCGGGATTTGAATTTTCTAATTCATTAGCCTTTCGTTTCTTTCCTAGTTCGAACTTGTCTTTTGTAATTTCCTGTATTTCTTCCTCGGGTTCACTTTCCTCCTCGGGTTCACTTTCCTCCTCGGGTTCACTTTCCTCCTCGGGTTCACTTTCCGGGTTCTCTATAGTCGGTTCATCCGGAATTTGTGAGTCTTCCCCAAAGATATTATTTTCGTCATCGGATAGGTTAATGACTGGAACACCATCTGAAGATTCTGGTTCGGAGTCGCTGAATGTGATAACAAGTTTTGAGCCCGACATCTATCACACAACAACTAACCCATTAGTACTACATAATATTTACATATAAATTTTAACCAACAATGATAAGCAATGGTTTTTAAATCAGACCCGGTCAAAGTCCAGACTTACTAATGTATCCTAACGACTTATCAGTTAGACACACTAATGCAAACCTGGTTCGCTAAGACCACCGCTCTGATACCACATGTCATAACCCGTCCTTAACCATAAGAACGTGTTAGATAACGTATGATTTCATTGCGAGGTATTGACCTCTATATGCGACATTTTTAAAAGATCAACTGCATATATTATACATTACAAACCATGATTCTTATTTTAGTACAAGCTTTAGACAACATAAAGATGATTATCGTTTAGCGATAATCTTAGACTTACAAACTTTACAAATGATGATAACAACACGATTTCTAGCATATTTTACAATACAAATCCTCGGATATGCAGTTTTATTTTTGACACAAATATGCGTACGCAAAATCTTGCTTAAATTCAACATACTGCAGCGGAAGCTTCTAATTATTACCTGAGAATAGACATGTTTAAAACGTCAACATAAAGTTGGTGAGATATAGGTTTAATGCCGGCAGCGATATAAATATAGACCACAAGATTTCATATATAAACATTTTAATAAAAATATTCTAAGTGGTTGAGCACTTGGTAACCATACTTAACATTTAATCACGTCGCATATTCCCTTTATTATGAAATCTTACTACACCGTACCAAGTGTAGTTACGAAACGAAGTACTGTGCAACCGTTGAATACTGGTCGTCCAGTCCGGTTGGGGTTGTCAGGCCCGATAGATCTATCAACAGGATTTGCGTTTACAATACCGCTGTAAATAATAGTTACCAAGCTACAGGGAAGTATGCCAGTGGTACAACTCAACGTAGAATATATTTTTCAGTTACTTGTGTCCATATCGTAAAACATAAAATACATGTATTCTCATCCCGAAATATTTAGAGTTTAAAAGTGGGACTATATACTCACTTTCGTCTTGAAGATATGTAATTTTGACTTGGTCTCCGATTGATATCACGAACCTATCCATATATAATATATCAATACCTTTTTTTTTTAAACAAACGTCACATATATATACTTATAATACTTTTAATACTTTTAATAATTCCTTAGTCCGTAGTTAGCAGTCCGATGTTAGTAATTCAATTTTAATGGTTCGTTTTTAGGTGTTTAATAAACCCCCAATGAAATAAATAAAAACCCCCATCGTATATGTATTGGTCGAGATTAATCTTGACCCACGGTACCGGTGTTGTCAAATGACGTGTTGCGTACATAAAGTACCGGTGTTGTCAAATGACGTGTTGCGTACAATCATGTGATCTTATGATTAATCTTCTCGTATTGTTTACGGGTGATCCTGAACCATATAAAATTAAATTATGAGTACATATATATAAAATATCATGTTATTTTAAAAAGATGTGATTTATTTAATTTTCTCCAATTATTTTCGTAGCTAAACTAGTCTTAGATATCCGATCTCGTTTTGGTCATAGTTTCTTCGTTACAACTCCGTTTTCGTTGATTCAACTTGCCACTTCCTTGGATCGAGTCCCTCTTTAAGACTATGAACTGTAAATACCTTAGTTTGTATTCGAAATCACAGGTCATAGGTCAAACTTTAGTGAAACTTATGAAGTTAATCATTTTCCATCATGTAAACAACCTTAAATGATTATTTTTCTAAAAATACTTATACTTTGAGTTAAATCATGAAATTTTTATGTGTTATCATATTCATAGTAAAAATCATTTTTCCAGAAAATAAACCTCCAATTCAAAGTGTAAGATGGTTTTTAATTATCCAACCCAAAACAGCCCCCGGTTGCACTCCGACGTCGTAAATTCAGTTTTTAAGGTGTTCTTTGAAAAACCAAGTTATACCTTGTTAAATTAGCATATATTTATGATATATTACAGGTCTTGAAGTATTTTAAAAGTTAAGTGAGAATGATCTATTTAGTTTGCAAACAAGTTTGAAAACATTCAAACTATGTTCTTGTTGTTAAAATTTTATACCACAAAATAAGATAGCTATATATATATGAATCGAATAAGGTTATGAACAAAGTTACTACCTCAAGTTACTTGGACAAGATTTCTGTAAAAGAGAAGTAAAAATCTAGAACCAAAAGAGTGATGGAGTTGGATGAAAGATTGGAAGTAAACTTGTGTTCTTGGAAGGATTCTTGAAGTGTTTTTGTAAGAGTTTTCTTATGGTGATTAAGTGATGTTTTTATGGCTAGATCTTCATGGATTTTATGAAATGTCCCGTTCTTATTGATTAAAAACGTTCCATATTAATTGATTTCGTTGCGAGGTTTTGACCTCTATATGAGACGTTTTTCAAAGACTGCATTCATTTTTAAAACAAACCATAACCTTTATTTCATAAATAAAGGTTTAAAAAGCTTTACGTAGATTATCAAATAATGATAATCTAAAATATCCTGTTTACACACGACTATTACATAATGGTTTACAATACAAATATGTTACAACAAAATAAGTTTCTTGAATGCAGTTTTTACACAATATCATACAAGCATGGACTCCAAATCTCGTCCTTATTTAAGTATGCGACAGCGGAAGCTCTTAATAATCACCTGAGAATAAACATGCTTAAAACGTCAACAAAAATGTTGGTGAGTTATAGGTTTAACCTATATATATATCAAATCATAATAATAGACCACAAGATTTCATATTTCAATACACATCCCATACATAGAGATAAAAATCATTCATATGGTGAACACCTGGTAACCGACATTAACAAGATGCATATATAAGAATATCCCCATCATTCCGGGACACCCTTCGGATATGATATAAATTTCGAAGTACTAAAGCATCCGGTACTTTGGATGGGGCTTGTTGGGCCCGATAGATCTTTCTTTAGTATTCGCGTCAATTAGGGTGTCTGTTCCCTAATTCTTAGATTACCAGACTTAATAAAAAGGGGCATATTCGATTTCGATAATTCAACCATAGAATGTAGTTTCACGTACTTGTGTCTATTTTGTAAATCATTTATAAAACCTGCATGTATTCTCATCCCAAAAATATTAGATTTTAAAAGTGGGACTATAACTCACTTTCACAGATTTTTACTTCGTCGGGAAGTAAGACTTGGCCACTGTTGATTCACGAACCTATAACAATATATACATATATATTAAAGTATGTTCAAAATATATTTACAACACTTTTAATATATTTTGATGTTTTAAGTTTATTAAGTCAGCTGTCCTCGTTCGTAACCTACAACTAGTTGTCCACAGTTAGATGTACAGAAATAAATCGATAAATATTATCTTGAATCAATCCACGACCCAGTGTATACGTATCTCAGTATTGATCACAACTCAAACTATATATATTTTGGAATCAACCTCAACCCTGTATAGCTAACTCCAACATTCACATATAGAGTGTCTATGGTTGTTCCGAAATATATATAGATGTGTCGACATGATAGGTCGAAACATTGTATACGTGTCTATGGTATCTCAAGATTATATAATATACAATACAAGTTGATTAAGTTATGGTTGGAATAGATTTGTTACCAATTTTCACGTAGCTAAAATGAGAAAAATTATCCAATCTTGTTTTACCCATAACTTCTTCATTTTAAATCCGTTTTGAGTGAATCAAATTGCTATGGTTTCATATTGAACTCTATTTTATGAATCTAAACAGAAAAAGTATAGGTTTATAGTCAGAAAAATAAGTTACAAGTGGTTTTTGTAAAGGTAGTCATTTCAGTCGAAAGAACGACGTCTAGATGACCATTTTAGAAAACATACTTCCACTTTGAGTTTAACCATAATTTTTGGATATAGTTTCATGTTCATAATAAAAATCATTTTCTCAGAATAACAACTTTTAAATCAAAGTTTATCATAGTTTTTAATTAACTAACCCAAAACAGCCCGCGGTGTTACTACGACGGCGTAAATCCGGTTTTACGGTGTTTTTCATGTTTCCAGGTTTTAAATCATTAATTTAGCATATCATATAGATATAGAACATGTGTTTAGTTGATTTTAAAAGTCAAGTTAGAAGGATTAACTTTTGTTTGCGAACAAGTTTAGAATTAACTAAACTATGTTCTAGTGATTACAAGTTTAAACCTTCGAATAAGATAGCTTTATATGTATGAATTGAATGATGTTATGAACATCATTACTACCTTAATTTCCTTGGATAAACCTACTGGAAAAGAGAAAAATAGATCTAGCTTCAATGGATCCTTGGATGGCTCGAAGTTCTTGAAGCAGAATCATGACACGAAAACAAGTTCAAGTAAGATCATCACTTGAAATAAGATTGTTATAGTTATAGAAATTGAACCAAAGTTTGAATATGATTATTACCTTGTATTAGAATGATAACCTACTGTAAGAAACAAAGATTTCTTGAGGTTGGATGATCACCTTACAAGATTGGAAGTGAGCTAGCAAACTTGAAAGTATTCTTGATTTTATGAAACTAGAACTTTTGGAATTTATGAAGAACACTTAGAACTTGAAGATAGAACTTGAGAGAGATTAATTAGATGAAGAAAATTGAAGAATGAAAGTGTTTGTAGGTGTTTTTGGTCGTTGGTGTATGGATTAGATATAAAGGATATGTAATTTTGTTTTCATGTAAATAAGTCATGAATGATTACTCATATTTTTGTAATTTTATGAGATATTTCATGCTAGTTGCCAAATGATGGTTCCCACATGTGTTAGGTGACTCACATGGGCTGCTAAGAGCTGATCATTGGAGTGTATATACCAATAGTACATACATCTAAAAGCTGTGTATTGTACGAGTACGAATACGGGTGCATACGAGTAGAATTGTTGATGAAACTGAACGAGGATGTAATTGTAAGCATTTTTGTTAAGTAGAAGTATTTTGATAAGTGTATTGAAGTCTTTCAAAAGTGTATAAATACATATTAAAACACTACATGTATATACATTTTAACTGAGTCGTTAAGTCATCGTTAGTCGTTACATGTAAGTGTTGTTTTGAAACCTTTAGGTTAACGATCTTGTTAAATGTTGTTAACCCAATGTTTATAATATCAAATGAGATTTTAAATTATTATATTATCATGATATTATCATGTATGAATATCTCTTAATATGATATATATACATTAAATGTCTTTACAACGATAATCGTTACATATATGTCTCGTTTAAAAATCATTAAGTTAGTAGTCTTGTTTTTACATATGTAGTTCATTGTTAATATACTTAATGATATGTTTACTTATCATAGTATCATGTTAACTATATATATATCCATATATATGTCATCATATAGTTTTTACAAGTTTTAACGTTCGTGAATCACCGGTCAACTTGGGTGGTCAATTGTCTATATGAAACATATTTCAATTAATCAAGTCTTAACAAGTTTGATTGCTTAACATGTTGGAAACATTTAATCATGTAAATATCAATCTCAGTTAATATATATAAACATGGAAAAGTTCGGGTCACTACAGTACCTACCCGTTAAATAAATTTCGTCCCGAAATTTTAAGCTGTTGAAGGTGTTGACGAATCTTCTGGAAATAGATGCGGGTATTTCTTCTTCATCTAATCTTCACGCTCCCAGGTGAACTCGGGTCCTCTACGAGCATTCCATCGAACCTTAACAATTGGTATCTTGTTTTGTTTAAGTCTTTTAACCTCACGATCCATTATTTCGACGGGTTCTTCGATGAATTGAAGTTTTTCGTTGATTTGAATTTCATCTAACGGAATAGTGAGATCTTCTTTAGCAAAACATTTCTTCAAATTCGAGACGTGGAAAGTGTTATGTACAGCCGCGAGTTGTTGAGGTAATTCTAGTCGGTAAGCTACTGTTCCGACACGATCAATAATCTTGAATGGTCCAATATACCTTGGATTTAATTTCCCTCGTTTACCAAATCGAACAACGCCTTTCCAAGGTGCAACTTTAAGCATGACCATCTCTCCAATTTCAAATTCTATATCTTTTCTTTTAATGTCAGCGTAGCTCTTTTGTCGACTTTGGGCGGTTTTCAACCGTTGTTGAATTTGGATGATCTTCTCGGTAGTTTCTTGTATAATCTCCGGACCCGTAATCTGTCTATCCCCCACTTCACTCCAACAAATCGGAGACCTGCACTTTCTACCATAAAGTGCTTCAAACGGCGCCATCTCAATGCTTGAATGGTAGCTGTTGTTGTAGGAAAATTCTGCTAACGGTAGATGTCGATCCCAACTGTTTCCGAAATCAATAACACATGCTCGTAGCATGTCTTCAAGCGTTTGTATCGTCCTTTCGCTCTGCCCATCAGTTTGTGGATGATAGGCAGTACTCATGTCTAGACGAGTTCCTAATGCTTGCTGTAATGTTTGCCAGAATCTTGAAATAAATCTACCATCCCTATCAGAGATAATAGAGATTGGTATTCCATGTCTGGAGACGACTTCCTTCAAATACAGTCGTGCTAACTTCTCCATCTTGTCATCTTCTCTTATTGGTAGGAAGTGTGCTGATTTGGTGAGACGATCAACTATTACCCAAATAGTATCAAAACCACTTGCAGTCCTTGGCAATTTAGTGATGAAATCCATGGTAATGTTTTCCCATTTCCATTCCGGGATTTCGGGTTGTTGAAGTAGACCTGATGGTTTCTGATGCTCAGCTTTGACCTTAGAACACGTCAAACATTCTCCTACGTATTTAGCAACATCGGCTTTCATACCCGGCCACCAAAAATGTTTCTTGAGATCCTTGTACATCTTCCCCGTTCCAGGATGTATTGAGTATCTGGTTTTATGAGCTTCTCTAAGTACCATTTCTCTCATATCTCCAAATTTTGGTACCCAAATCCTTTCAGCCCTATACCGGGTTCCGTCTTCCCGAATATTAATATGCTTCTCTTATCCTTTGGGTATTTCATCCTTTAAATTTCCCTCTTTTAAAACTCCTTGTTGCGCCTCCTTTATTTGAGTAGTAAGGTTATTATGAATCATTATATTCATAGATTTTACTCGAATGGGTTCTCTGTCCTTCCTGCTCAAGGCATCGGCTACCACATTTGCCTTCCCCGGGTGGTAACGAATCTCAAAGTCGTAATCATTCAATAATTCAATCCACCTACGCTGCCTCATATTCAGTTGTTTCTGATTAAATATGTGTTTAAGACTTTTGTGGTCGGTATATATAATACTTTTGACCCCATATAAGTAGTGCCTCCAAGTCTTTAATGCAAAAACAACCGCACCTAATTCCAAATCATGTGTCGTATAATTTTGTTCGTGAATCTTCAATTGTCTAGACGCATAAGCAATCACCTTCGTTCGTTGCATTAATACACAACCGAGACCTTGCTTTGATGCGTCACAATAAATCACAAAATCATCATTCCCTTCAGGCAATGACAATATAGGTGCCGTAGTTAGCTTTTTCTTCAATAACTGAAATGCTTTCTCTTGTTCATCATTCCATTCAAATTTCTTCCCTTTATGCGTTAATGCAGTCAAGGGTTTTTCTATTCTGGAAAAGTCTTGGATGAACCTTCTGTAGTAACCAGCTAGTCCTAAAAACTGGCGTATGTGTTTCGGAGTTTTCGGGGTTTTCCACTTTTCAACAGTTTCTATCTTTGCCGGATCTACCTTAATACCTTCTTTGTTCACTATGTGACCGAGGAATTGAACTTCTTCCAACCAAAATGCACACTTTGAAAACTTAGCGTACAATTCTTCCTTCCTCAATACTTCTAACACCTTTCTCAAATGTTCACCGTGTTCTTGGTCATTCTTTGAGTAAATAAGTATGTCATCAATGAAAACAATGACAAACTTGTCAAGGTATGGTCCACACACTCGGTTCATAAGGTCCATGAACACAGCTGGTGCATTAGTTAAACCAAACGGCATGACCATAAACTCGTAATGACCGTAACGTGTTCTGAAAGCAGTCTTTGGAATATCATCTTCTTTCACCCGCATTTGATGATACCCGGAACGTAAGTCAATCTTTGAATAAACAGACGAGCCTTGTAGTTGATCAAATAAGTCATCGATTCTCGGTAGTGGGTAGCGGTTCTTGATGGTAAGTTTGTTCAACTCTCGGTAGTCGATACACAACCTGAATGTACCATCTTTCTTCTTGACAAACAAAACAGGAGCTCCCCACGGTGATGTGCTTGGTCGAATGAAACCACGCTCTAAAAGTTCTTGTAATTGGCTTTGCAGTTCTTTCATCTCGCTGGGTGCGAGTCTGTAAGGAGCACGAGCTATTGGTGCAGCTCCTGGTACAAGATCTATTTGAAATTCAACGGATCGATGTGGGGGTAATCCCGGTAATTCTTTCGGAAATACATCGGGAAATTCTTTTGCGACGGGAACATCATTGATGCTCTTTTCTTCAGTTTGTACTTTCTCGACGTGTGCTAGAACAGCATTGCAACCTTTTCTTATTAGTTTTTGTGCCTTCAAATTACTAATAAGATGTAGCTTCGTGTTTCCCTTTTCTCCGTACACCATTAAGGGTTTTCCTTTTTCTCGTATAATGCGAATTGCATTTTTGTAACAAACAATCTCCGCTTTCACTTCTTTCAACCAGTCCATACCGATTATCACATCAAAACTCCCTAACTCTACTGGTATCAAATCAATCTTAAATGTTTCGCTAACCAGTTTAATTTCTCGATTCCGACATATATTATCTGCTGAAATTAATTTACCATTTGCTAATTCGAGTAAAAATTTACTATCCAAAGGCATCAATGGACAACTTAATTTAGCACAAAAATCTCTACTCATATAGCTTCTATCCGCACCCGAATCAAATAAAACGTAAGCAGATTTATTGTCAATAAGAAACGTACCCGTAACAAGCTCCGGGTCTTCCTGTGCCTCTACCGCATTAATATTGAAAAATCTTCCACGGCCTTGTCCATTCGTGTTCTCCTGGTTCGGGCAATTTCTAATAATGTGGCCTGGTTTTCCACATTTATAACAAACTACATTGGCATAACTTGCTCCGACACTACTTGCTCCTCCATTACTCGTTCCGACACCATTTGTTCCTTTCGTTCTATTAACCCCTGGTCCGTAGACCTCACACTTCGCCGCGCTATGACCATTTCTTTTACACTTGTTGCAAAATTTGGTGCAGAACCCCGAGTGATTCTTTTCACACCTTTGGCATAGCTGCTTCTGATTGTTGTTGTTGTTGCGGTTATTATTGTTGTTGGGATGATTGTTGTAGTTGCTGTTGTTGTTGTTGTTGTTGTTGTTGGGCCGTTTGTTGTAGTTGCGATTGATGTTGCGATTGTTGGGATAATTGTTGCGATTATTGTTGTAATTGCTGTTGTTGTTGTATTGGTGATTCTTATCACCGTTTTCCTCCCACTTTCTTTTAACTTGCTTCACATTGGCCTCTTCAGCAGTCTGATCTTTAATTCTTTCTTCAATCTGGTTCACTAGTTTGTGAGCCATTCTACATGCCTGTTGTATGGAGGCGGGCTCGTGTGAACTTATATCTTCTTGGATTCTTTCCGGTAATCCTTTCACAAACGCGTCGATCTTCTCTTCCTCATCTTCGAATGCTCCCGGATACAATAGGCACAATTCTGTGAATCGTCTTTCGTACGTGGTAATATCAAATCCTTGGGTTCGTAACCCTCTAAGTTCTGTCTTGAGCTTATTGACCTCGGTTCTGGGACGGTATTTCTCGTTCATCAAGTGCTTGAATGCTGACCACGGTAGTGCGTACGCATCGTCTTGTCCCACTTGCTCTAGATAGGTATTCCACCATGTTAACGCAGAACCTGTGAAGGTATGCGTAGCGTACTTCACTTTGTCCTCTTCAGTACACTTACTTATGGCAAACACCGATTCAACCTTCTCGGTCCACCGTTTCAATCCGATCGGTCCTTCGGTTCCATCAAATTCCAAAGGTTTGCAGGCAGTGAATTCTTTGTAGGTGCATCCTACACGATTTCCTGTACTGCTAGATCCAAGGTTATTGTTGGTATGTAGCGCAGCCTGTACTGCGGCTATGTTTGAAGCTAGAAAAGTACGGAATTCCTCTTCATTCATATTCACGGTGTGTCGAGTAGTCGGTGCCATTTCCTTCAAAATAGTTAAATGGAACAAGTTAATCATACAGAATATTAAGAGTAGTTAATAGTATTTCGTAGCATAATATGAACTCATTTATAAAAGCTTTTTCTTCATATTAGCGTTTTATAAGTTTAAATTCGGGTAGTACCTACCCGTTAAGTTCATACTTAGTAGCTAATATACAATTCAACTACTACAATTCTATATGAAAAACTGATTATAATAATATTTCGCGTTCAAACTTTTACACGACATTTTACAAACTTACAATACCGCTTATTTTACATATAGCATGAAATATAGCACACAATAAATTTGATACAAGATAGTTGTGAAGATAATTCTAGCTAGTACACAAGTCGTTCAGCAAAGGAAATAAAGACACGTAATTCATACGTCCAGAAACAAGTCATGCATTCTGGTTTTACTAGGACTACTTCCCATCCTTGGTCTTGTGCAACATAACCGTTATGGCCGTTGATAAGACAGCGTGTTGTAACGTCGTCAAAGGGACGAGGGTTACGTAATGTTCAACAGTCCCGTAACAATCTAAAAACCTCATTTCTTACCCCAATTACCGACTCCGTCACTTGTGGGAACGTTTTGTTTAATAGTTGTAGCCCGATGTTCTTGTTCTCACTTTGGTGAGAAGCGAACATTACTAATCCGTAAGCATAACATGCTTCTTTATGTTGCATGTTAGCCGCTTTTTCTAAATCACGAAGTCCAATATTCGGATATATTGAGTCAAAATAATTTCTTAACCCATTGCGTAAAATAGCATTTGGGTTCCCCGCAATATATGCGTCAAAGTAAACACATCTTAACTTATGGGTTTCCCAATGTGATATCCCCCATCTTTCAAACGAAAGTCTCTTATAAACCAAGACATTCTTGGAACGTTCTTCGAATGTCTTACAAACTGATCTCGCCTTAAATAGTTGTGCCGAGGAATTCTGACCGACTCTAGACAAGATTTCATCAATCATGTCTCCGGGTAGGTCTCTTAAAATATTGGGTTGTCTATCCATTTTGCGTTTTTATACTGTAAAATAGACAAGAGTTAGATTCATAAAAAAAAATACTTATTAATACAAGCAATTTTTACATATATCATAAAGCATAAGCACACTACATTACATATATTACACCACATGAATACAACTATCTTATTCCGACTCGCTTGTTTCTTCTTCTTCAGTTTTGGTTCGTTTTGCCAAGTTTCTAGGGATATATGATTTTCCCCTAATACGAGCCGTCGTTATCCACATTGGTTTAGAAAAACCTGGTGGTTTAGAGGTTCCCGGGTCATTGTTACAACTTAAGGACTTCGGGGGTTGACGATACATATAAAGTTCATCGGGGTTGGAATTAGATTTCTCTATTTTTATGCCCTTTCCCTTATTATTTTTTTTTGCCTTTTTAAATTCAGTTGGGGTAATTTCTATAACATCATCGGAATTCTCGTCGGAATCCGATTCATCGGAGAATTGGTAATCCTCCCAATATTTTGCTTCCTTGGCGGAAACACCATTGACCATAATTAACTTTGGTCGGTTGGTTGAGGATTTTCTTTTACTTAACCGTTTTATTATTTCCCCCACCGGTTCTATTTCTTCATCCGGTTCCGATTCTTCTTCCGGTTCCGATTCTTCTTCCGGTTCCGACTCTTCTTCCGGTTCCTCTTCGGGAACTTGTGAATCAGTCCACAAATCATTCCAATTTACATTTGACTCTTCATTATTATTAGGTGAGTCAATGGGACTTGTTCTAGAGGTAGACATCTATCACATAATATCAAACACGTTAAGAGATTAATATATCACATAATATTCATATGTTAAAAATATATAGTTTCCAACAAAAATGTTAAGCAATCATTTTTAAAGAAAACACGGTCGAAGTCCAGACTCACTAATGCATCCTAACAAACTCGATAAGACACACTAATGCAAATTTTCTGGTTCTCTAAGACCAACGCTCGGATACCAACTGAAATGTCCCGTTCTTATTGATTAAAAACGTTCCATATTAATTGATTTCGTTGCGAGGTTTTGACCTCTATATGAGACGTTTTTCAAAGACTGCATTCATTTTTAAAACAAACCATAACCTTTATTTCATAAATAAAGGTTTAAAAAGCTTTACGTAGATTATCAAATAATGATAATCTAAAATATCCTGTTTACACACGACTATTACATAATGGTTTACAATACAAATATGTTACAACAAAATAAGTTTCTTGAATGCAGTTTTTACACAATATCATACAAGCATGGACTCCAAATCTCGTCCTTATTTAAGTATGCGACAGCGGAAGCTCTTAATAATCACCTGAGAATAAACATGCTTAAAACGTCAACAAAAATGTTGGTGAGTTATAGGTTTAACCTATATATATATCAAATCATAATAATAGACCACAAGATTTCATATTTCAATACACATCCCATACATAGAGATAAAAATCATTCATATGGTGAACACCTGGTAACCGACATTAACAAGATGCATATATAAGAATATCCCCATCATTCCGGGACACCCTTCGGATATGATATAAATTTCGAAGTACTAAAGCATCCGGTACTTTGGATGGGGCTTGTTGGGCCCGATAGATCTTTCTTTAGTATTCGCGTCAATTAGGGTGTCTGTTCCCTAATTCTTAGATTACCAGACTTAATAAAAAGGGGCATATTCGATTTCGATAATTCAACCATAGAATGTAGTTTCACGTACTTGTGTCTATTTTGTAAATCATTTATAAAACCTGCATGTATTCTCATCCCAAAAATATTAGATTTTAAAAGTGGGACTATAACTCACTTTCACAGATTTTTACTTCGTCGGGAAGTAAGACTTGGCCACTGTTGATTCACGAACCTATAACAATATATACATATATATTAAAGTATGTTCAAAATATATTTACAACACTTTTAATATATTTTGATGTTTTAAGTTTATTAAGTCAGCTGTCCTCGTTCGTAACCTACAACTAGTTGTCCACAGTTAGATGTACAGAAATAAATCGATAAATATTATCTTGAATCAATCCACGACCCAGTGTATACGTATCTCAGTATTGATCACAACTCAAACTATATATATTTTGGAATCAACCTCAACCCTGTATAGCTAACTCCAACATTCACATATAGAGTGTCTATGGTTGTTCCGAAATATATATAGATGTGTCGACATGATAGGTCGAAACATTGTATACGTGTCTATGGTATCTCAAGATTATATAATATACAATACAAGTTGATTAAGTTATGGTTGGAATAGATTTGTTACCAATTTTCACGTAGCTAAAATGAGAAAAATTATCCAATCTTGTTTTACCCATAACTTCTTCATTTTAAATCCGTTTTGAGTGAATCAAATTGCTATGGTTTCATATTGAACTCTATTTTATGAATCTAAACAGAAAAAGTATAGGTTTATAGTCGGAAAAATAAGTTACAAGTGGTTTTTGTAAAGGTAGTCATTTCAGTCGAAAGAACGACGTCTAGATGACCATTTTAGAAAACATACTTCCACTTTGAGTTTAACCATAATTTTTGGATATAGTTTCATGTTCATAATAAAAATCATTTTCTCAGAATAACAACTTTTAAATCAAAGTTTATCATAGTTTTTAATTAACTAACCCAAAACAGCTCGCGGTGTTACTACGACGGCGTAAATCCGGTTTTACGGTGTTTTTCATGTTTCCAGGTTTTAAATCATTAAGTTAGCATATCATATAGATATAGAACATGTGTTTAGTTGATTTTAAAAGTCAAGTTAGAAGGATTAACTTTTGTTTTCGAACAAGTTTAGAATTAACTAAACTATGTTCTAGTGATTACAAGTTTAAACCTTCGAATAAGATAGCTTTATATGTATGAATCGAATGATGTTATGAACATCATTACTACCTTAATTTCCTTGGATAAACCTACTGGAAAAGAGAAAAATAGATCTAGCTTCAATGGATCCTTGGATGGCTCGAAGTTCTTGAAGCAGAATCATGACACGAAAACAAGTTCAAGTAAGATCATCACTTGAAATAAGATTGTTATAGTTATAGAAATTGAACCAAAGTTTGAATATGATTATTACCTTGTATTAGAATGATAACCTACTGTAAGAAACAAAGATTTCTTGAGGTTGGATGATCACCTTACAAGATTGGAAGTGAGCTAGCAAACTTGAAAGTATTCTTGATTTTATGAAACTAGAACTTTTGGAATTTATGAAGAACACTTAGAACTTGAAGATAGAACTTGAGAGAGATTAATTAGATGAAGAAAATTGAAGAATGAAAGTGTTTGTAGGTGTTTTTGGTCGTTGGTGTATGGATTAGATATAAAGGATATGTAATTTTGTTTTCATGTAAATAAGTCATGAATGATTACTCATATTTTTGTAATTTTATGAGATATTTCATGCTAGTTGGCAAATGATGGTTCCCACATGTGTTAGGTGACTCACATGGGCTGCTAAGAGCTGATCATTGGAGTGTATATACCAATAGTACATACATCTAAAAGCTGTGTATTGTACGAGTACGAATACGGGTGCATACGAGTAGAATTGTTGATGAAACTGAACGAGGATGTAATTGTAAGCATTTTTGTTAAGTAGAAGTATTTTGATAAGTGTATTGAAGTCTTTCAAAAGTGTATAAATACATATTAAAACACTACATGTATATACATTTTAACTGAGTCGTTAAGTCATCGTTAGTCGTTACATGTAAGTGTTGTTTTGAAACCTTTAGGTTAACGATCTTGTTAAATGTTGTTAACCCAATGTTTATAATATCAAATGAGATTTTAAATTATTATATTATCATGATATTATCATGTATGAATATCTCTTAATATGATATATATACATTAAATGTCTTTACAACGATAATCGTTACATATATGTCTCGTTTAAAAATCATTAAGTTAGTAGTCTTGTTTTTACATATGTAGTTCATTGTTAATATACTTAATGATATGTTTACTTATCATAGTATCATGTTAACTATATATATATCCATATATATGTCATCATATAGTTTTTACAAGTTTTAACGTTCGTGAATCACCGGTCAACTTGGGTGGTCAATTGTCTATATGAAACATATTTCAATTAATCAAGTCTTAACAAGTTTGATTGCTTAACATGTTGGAAACATTTAATCATGTAAATATCAATCTCAGTTAATATATATAAACATGGAAAAGTTCGGGTCACTACATTTTAGCTGAATGGTTATGGAGTTTCTTAAGAGTGTGTTTTTGGTTAAAGAAATGAGGTAGTAAAATTTGAAAATGGAAGATGTATTTAAGGCCATAAAAACATGATTAATGGAAAAACATGGACAAAATTTCATGTTGTATTTTTATGTAATTAGTCATACTAAACATCAAAAATAGTTACCTTATACATAAGGCATGAACAAGAGAGTTACCTTATACATAAGGCATGAACAAGGGCTGGTTGGTGGTGATTTGATGTGTATATACCAATAGTAAATACGTATAGAAGCTAGGTATGATACGAGTACATGTACTCTAGATATACGTATAGAAATTTTGTGAAAAATGGAATGAGAATTCAAATATAGCTATCTTTTGTGAATATACTTATATTGTTTTATGTATTTAAGTCTTTAAAAAGTGATTAAATACATTATATATAAGATATATGTATAAACATTATAGGTTATAAGTATTTATATCAAATAACGTTACGTATGGTTATTGTTTTGAAAACTTAAGTTAGTAGTTTCAAAATATACTTATAACTTATTGTTATTAATACAAAATGAGGTATTAAAACATCCTTAGATCATGTTAAATATGTATATATACATATATATACACAAACGTATAATTATCATATATTGTATAGTTCGTGATATCATTGGTCAAACTAGACGGTCAATCGTTGTGTAAAACTCTCTTTGAAAACATAAGTCTCAACAATTTGGATTGCTTATCATGTTGGTAAGGTTTAATTTATGTAAATATTAATCTTATAAGTATAAATTGATCGAAAAAGTGCGGGTCATTACAGATTGTATCTTTAAGGATCGACTAAAAAATGTAAAAGATGCCTTACGATCATGGAGTAAATCAAGATATGGTGCGCTGGATGCTGAGATTGATTCGTGGCAGAAATTAGTTGGCGAGTTCGAAGAAAAGGCTGATAGGGAAATACTTGGAGATACAGAAAGGGAGAGATGGATGGACGCTAGACGTAATTGGCTTCAAAAGGAACAAGAAAAATCTGATATGTTAAGGCAGAAGTCGAGGCTCAGATGGGCTGCTGAAGGAGATGAGAACACTGCTTTTTTCCATGCCGCCATTCGAAGAAAAAACTGCAGGTCAAACATCAGGGGTCTTCACATCAACGGAGTATGGGACGAAAATCCAGAAAGTATAAAGCAAGAGATATTCAATTTCTTCAAACAACAATTTGAAGATTCAAGAAACACCAACCCCCATTTCGATTCCCTTGACACGATGGACTTCCAAAAAATAAGTCCTGAGGATGCGATAAGATTGGAAACACCCTTTTCGGAAGAAGAAATATGGGAAGCCATAAAAGAATGTGATCCCTCAAAGGCTCCAGGTCCTGACGGTTTTAACCTTAGTTTCTTCAAAAAGTTCTTTTGGCTTATAAAGGAAGATTTGAAAAATGCATTAGATTGGTTTTGGAGTAGAGAATTGATTTCGAGAGGCTGTAATGCTAGCTTTTTCACACTCATACCTAAGAAAAACAATCCAATAGGCTTAAGTGATTATCGCCCGATTAGCCTCATAGGAAGCTATTACAAAGTCGTTTCAAAAATCCTATCGAGAAGAGTTCAAAGGATAATCCACAAGGTCATCGGGAAAGAGCAAAGTGCGTTCATGAAAGGTCGTTTCATTCTTGATGGTATACTAGTGGCTAACGAGATGATTGATGAAATTAAAAGACAAAAGAAAAAGTGCATGATCTTCAAGGTTGATTTTGCAAAAGCGTTTGATAGCATCAATTGGGAATTCCTTTTTAAAGTAATGGAAAGAATGGGATTCGGGGTAAAGTGGATAAATTGGATTCGAGCATGCTTAGCATCGGTTTCAATCTCGATCCTAGTAAATGGGTCTCTGTTGAGTCCCCAAAATAATTAAGGATTTAATTATGACAAAACAATATTTATTTGCACTAAAGTGTTATGTGCAGCCAGCACACGTTTGTTTATGTATAGTCAGCTAATATAGCTGTGTCGAGTGTTTAGTATGCTGCCTAGTCTATCAGCACAAGGTAGATATGTATTCTTCGAATCAGCACAGGATGTGCACCCAGCAAATCAAGAATATCAAGTGACTCAGCATATGAAGGACCAGTAAGTCTGGATATTAGCATACAACACAAGACAGCCATGCTCCATTACAAGCATGGTAGTTTCCCAGAGTGGTCTACATCAACGCACTATTCAACAGAAGTCGAAGACAAAGTTGAACAGAAAAGGACAGGAGTCGGCGGCTGACAAGTGACCTTACAAGACCACGTGGGAATGCAGAAGTGGAACGCATGTGCAGACATGTGTTATACTTTAATCATACCTAGGGAACACAACATTCCATTTGTTTAAATCAAATGGTAGTGCCAAACCGAATGGGTGTGTTCCAGCAAATAGCTACCTAAGAGGAAAGAAGGAAAGCACGCCTTCTGACACAATTGTCCCCACAAGTACAAAGCATCCAATGTACTAGTGGACAATAGACTAATTACACAGTTAATAGAACTACTATATATATTGTAGTATCCACTATTGTAAAAAGTAGTGGTGTGGGTTTATTTGTTAGAGTCCAAACCGTGTAATAGCTTTAGTTTGTCTCTTAGCTATAATCTAGGTAATCTGTATCAACCAACTATCATTTCCGCCAAGGATAGTTGTGATTCTTTCTGATTTAATCAATAAAGAATAACAGTTGAAAATTACCTGTGACTCTATATTATTTACTACAGAATACTAAACGTGATTAACTGACTAGTTGATTAAGAAAAGAATTGTATTCACCCCCCCTCTACAATACTCCTGTTGTTATTAAGGGACCAACAACTGGTATCAGAGCTTCAGTCTTGATAATTAATATCTTGGATCTGAATTCTCTTATGGCTTCGTATTCAAACTCAGCTTACCTTGAGAATGGCTCATCTAACAGACCACCTAAGTTTGATGAAGATGAGTATGAAACCTGGAAGGCAAGGTTCATGCTCCATCTTGAGTCTGTGGATTCACTCATGCCTGGAATTGCCAAAAATGGCCCGTTTGTTCCCACTGAGACAGTTGGTAGTGCACCAGCAACAGCTGACACTCCTGCCATCCCTGGCAGAGAGGTTATTCTCACTCCCTCTAGATGGGATGATGAGGATAAACGTCGAGTTGGTCTTGACCCTAAAATCAGAACCCTGTTAGCCATAACTTTGCCTAACCCACTGTTCAAACTGATCAAGGGAAAAGAAAATGCTAAGCTTATGCTTGACTACCTGGATGTCACCTATGAGGGTATGGGAGAAGTTAGGCAGAACAGGATGATTGCTCTTAAAAGAGAATATGAAATGTTCTTTGCCTATAAGAATGAAACCCTTAAGCAAACCTTCATTAGGTTTAACTCTTTGATAGCAGACCTGACCACTTTAAATGTAACCTACACTGAATTTGAACAAGTGAACAAATTCATTGATGCACTGCCATCTAAATGGAAACCTGTTACTGACCCATTAAGAACCACACAGACCCTAAAGAACTTTAACCTGTCTTCTCTCTACAGTTCCCTTTGGAATCATGAGAAGGCAGAAGCCAAGTTTGAACTTAACATGAAAGAAAACTTTAGGTCTGCCCCCACCACTTCAAAATCATCTAAAAATGATGATGCTGCTCTTATTGCTGCTGCTAAATGGAAGAAAGCTCAAAAAGCTTTACTGGTTCAAAAGTTACTGGCAGAACAAGAGTCAGCTGATAGTGTTGAGGAAAGTGGCACTGGGTCTGAAGAAAGCAGTACAGATGAAAGTGATGTAGAAGGGTTTGCTGAAGGTATGGCTCTGCTGGCTAGGCAGTTCAAAAGGTTCAATCGTAGTAGAACCAGCAAGTCATACAAATGGAGCAAAAAGCCAAATGCTAGGTACAACAGCAAGTCAGTCAAGGGTCCTAAATCTGAGTGCTTTAATTGTGGGAAGGTTGGACATTTTGCTGCTGAATGCATGTCCAAGAAACCTTCCACGTCACATGCTAACTCTTTCTCAAAAGCTGATAAGTACAAAAACAAGTACAAAGCTATGAAAGCTCAGATGAAGGAAAGTGCAAAGACTGACAAGAAGTGTAAACAGCCAGAAAAGGTTCTAGTTGCTGAACATCATGACTGGGATGAAGCCAGCACGTCCTCATCTTCTGATAGTGAAGCTGATGATGATGGTGCTGGTTATGCTACTGGTAAAAGGCTGTGTTTGATGGCCAAAGAGGTAGAGGAGTCTGATGAGGATGATGATGGTAGTACGTTTTTGGCTGATATGAGGGAAGCTGATCAAAACAGAGATTCTCCTCAATGGAAAACTGAAATGATGTATAAGGTTGATAATTTTCGAACTTATACTGATGATGAAAAAGCTGAAATGTTTGACTACCTAAGAATTGATTTATGCAGAAGCTGCAAACGTGAAGAGAGTTTGAAATCTAATAACAAATCTTTAAATGAAAAACTCAAAGGCAAAAATGATGAAATTAAGATCTTAAAAGATATAATTTCCAAACTTGAAAAACAAAACTTTGCTTTAGAAACTCTTCACGTTGAGGCAGCAGAAGTCAAGACCCAGCTGGACAATCTCAAAAGAGTTGTTGCTTCATGGTGCACATCTGCTCAACGCACAGCTAAATGTGTTAGCGAGCAGGTGCCTGCCCAAGTTCAAGCCTTCTTTGCTGGTGACTATGCTGCTGCTGCTGCGATTGCAGAAGTTACTTTCATGGACCCGATTCTTGAAACTGATCCTGAAGCTGTCTTGCCAAATACTTTTGCCAAGATTGTTGAAGGTAAAAAGGTTGTGACAAACAAATTTGTTAGACCTACTGTGTCCCCACCACCTGCCATGAAAGAAATTTTGGAGGATGAAGTTAAAGCAAGAGAAGCCAGTAACTCAATTGATGAGACTACTGACCCCTCAAGCATCCACTACATGACTCCGAAAGAAAGACGTATTAAAAGGGAAATCATTGAAAACAATTTGAGAAAAGTTAAACCAATTGATTCCCCTTCGTGTTCGAGTTCTACCAATGCTAAGCCAGCTGATGACCAGTCTACTGGTTACCCAGTAGCTGCAGACAAGCCAGTGAAACGAAATACTGGCAAATCTAAGGCAGCAGTTAAGATACCTACTGGTTCATCAGCATCAGAAGACAAGCCAGCAACTTCCCACGCTAACTTGTCAAATGATAAAGGAAAGACAGTTCGCCATGGTCATGGTACTGGTTCCAAAAGGAAAGCTGCCCATAAGGGAAAAGCAAAAAGTGACTCGACTGATGAGCTGTCTATCACTGAGATAATGACAGCCAAGCTTGACCAGCTAATTGAGGCAGTAACTAAAAGTCGACCCGATCCTACTGCCCTTATTAGATCTGTGCATGACCAGCCACAAAAGCCAAAAGTGAGAAAATGCTACAAATGTGGCAGCAAAGCTCACCTGGCTAACCAGTGTACTCAAACCCAAACCCCATCTGCTGCTTCTTCTAGCAAGCCAGTAGAAAAGAAGAAGTCATCAAAGGTGACTCCTTCAGAACCCATCCTTGGATGGGTTCCCAAAAAGAACTAATCTCTAAGTTATTGTGCAGGGCATTCAAAACAAGCAAATCTGGTATCTCGACAGTGGATGTTCGAGACATATGACCGGAAGTAAGTCCCTGCTGATGGACTATCAGGAAAAGGATGGTCCAGTTGTTTCGTATGGAGATAATTCGTTGGGTTACACAAAGGGTTTTGGTACTTTGACAAATGGGAATGTCACGTTCTCAAATGTTGCATATGTAGTTGGGCTTAAACATAACTTACTCAGCATAAGCCAACTGACAAGCAAGAATAAGATAGTCCAATTCAGAAAGAAAATTGGTACTATTTTTGATAAGACAGGGAAGCCACTGCTGACTGCAAAACGTCATGAAAACATGTATCAAATTGACATGAACACAGCAGTCACAACAACTGATACTTGTTTCTATTCGAAGGCAGCAGACAACCTGAAGTGGTTATGGCACAAGAGACTCTCACATCTCAACTTCAAAGATATTCACAAATTATCCAGTAGAAGTTTGGTGTCTGGGCTACCCACAATGTCTTATGTGAAGGACAGATTGTGTCCTGGTTTTGAAAAGGGAAAACATCACCATGCCTCGTTCAAATCAAAGCAAATCTCATCTGTTGAGAAACCTTTTCACTTACTTCATATGGATCTATTTGGTCCAGTGAATGTGGCCAGCTGTAGTGGGAAGAAGTATACACTGGTTATTGTTGATGAATACTCGAGATACACTTGGGTGTTCTTTCTGAGGCAAAAGAGTGAAGCTGCTGATGAAATCATCAATTTTATCAAAAGAATGGAGCTTTTGAATGGGCAACTGGTGAAGCAACTAAGAAGTGATCATGGTACAGAATTCAGAAATGCTACATTAGAAGAATTTTGTGCTGACAAAGGTATTTCCCAAAATTTCTCTGCTGTGAGAACACCTCAGCAAAATGGTGTTGCAGAAAGAAGAAACAGAACTCTCATTGAAGCAGCAAGATCTATGTTGGCTGAGTCTGGGTTGAAGAATTCCTACTGGGCAGAAGCTGTGAATACTGCCTGTTTTACCCAGAATAGATCTCTTATTGTGAAAAGACATCAGAAAACTGCTTATGAAGTTCTCAAAGGTAGAAGACCCTCAATTTCATTTCTTCATGTATTTGGCACTCCCTGTTACATTCTAAATAATAGGGATCAGCTGGGCAAATTCGATGCTAAAGCTGATGAAGGTATATTCCTTGGATATTCCAACATGTCAAAGGCATATAGGGTCTACAACAAAAGAAGAGGTTGTTTTGAAGAATCCATTAATGTTACATTCGATGAAACTGCCTCTGCTTCATCTACTGATCGTGAAGATGAAGTGTTACTGTTTGAAGAGCCTACTCAGCAAGCTCTTGATGATGAAGAGCCAGCAGCACAACCCTCACCAATCCATGCTGCTGGGTTCTCTGATGATGAAATGGAACATTCTGTTCCATCTGTGTCTAAACCAAGTGGACCTACTGGCTCTACTGAAGTGCTGCAACTTGAGCCTAGGTCTGCTGGTTCTGAGAGATCACAAGCTGGTACTGTTTCTACTGATATTGATCAGCAACCTTGTGTTGCTGCTCACTCATCTGAACCAGCTGATGATCAAGATGCTGTGTGTTCTACAACCAGCTCACCTGTTCATAACACCAAATGGACAAGGGAGCATCCGATTGAGCAGATTATTGGTAATCTTGCGAGTGGTGTTAAAACACGGAGGCATGCTACCAGTAACTTTTGTATGCATGTTAATTTTGTGTCTACCATTGAGCCCACGTGTCCTGAGGAAGCACTTCAAGATCCTAGCTGGGTTGGTTCAATGCAAGAAGAAATTACTCAGTTTGATAGGAACAAAGTGTGGACATTGGTACCTGAACCTGAGGATAAGACAAAGAAGATCATTGGTACTAAGTGGGTGTTTAAAAACAAGATGGATGAAGATGGTGTCGTTATCAGAAACAAAGCAAGATTGGTTGCTCAAGGGTTTAGACAGGAAGAAGGATTGGATTATGGGGAAACTTATGCACCAGTGGCTAGGATGGAAGCTATCAGATTGTTCTTAGCATATGCTGCTAGGATGAACTTTAGAGTATTTCAGATGGATGTTAAATCTGCATTTCTGAATGGGAAGCTGCAAGAAGAAGTTTATGTCAAACAGCCTCCTGGTTTTGTAAGCAGTAAATATCCAGACCATGTCTACAAGCTAGACAAAGCTCTTTATGGCCTTAAACAGGCTCCAAGAGCATGGTATGAGACACTTCATGTGTATCTCACTGGTATAGGTTTTAAAGTTGGAACAATTGATACCACTCTATTCTCAAAAGAGATAGATGGTGATCTCTTGTTGGTACAGATATATGTGGATGATATTATTTATGGTTCTAAAAATGAAAAACATTGTCAAGATTTTTCAAAACGTATGTCAAAGGCATATGAAATGAGTTTACAAAGAGATCTGCAATACTTTTTAGGATTGCAGATCAAACAACTTGATGATGGAATATTCATAAGTCAAGATAAATATATCAAAGATATGTTAAAGAAATTTGGTCTGACCTGTTTAAAAGACATAGGGACTCCAATGGCAGCATCCATTAAAATAGATGCTGATCCAAATGGTGAACCAGTCAATATCACTGAATATAGAGGTATGATTGGATCCCTACTTTATCTCACAGCCAGCAGACCAGATATTATGTTCGCCACATGTCTCTGTGCCAGATATCAAGCTGATCCTAAAGAGTCACACTTGCTGGCAGTAAAAAGAATATTCAGATACCTAAAAGGTACTGCTAAACGTGGTCTTTGGTATCCCAAAGACCAGGATTTTGAACTAATTGGGTATTCAGATGCTGACTTTGCAGGGTGTAAAATAGACAGGAAAAGTACTACTGGTGGGTGCCAGTTACTGGGTAGTAGGCTAGTCAGCTGGACAAGCAAAAAGCAAAATACTGTGTCCACATCCACTGCTGAAGCAGAATATGTCTCTGCTGGTAGTTGTACTGCTCAAGTACTGTGGATGCAAAGCCAGCTAAAGGACTATGGTGTTCATGTTACAAAAACTCCAATCTACTGTGACAACACCAGTGCAATTGCTATCACCAACAATCCTGTGATGCACTCAAGGACTAAGCACATCGATGTTCGGTATCATTTCATAAGGGATCATGTTCAAAAGGGTGATGTTGAGTTACATTTTATTTCTACAGATCAGCAATTAGCAGACCTATTTACAAAGCCATTAGATGAGAAACGTTTTAACTATCTCATCTCTGAGCTGGGTATGCTTGAGCTTTAAATAAAAGACAACTTTTGTTGGTGTGCTGGCTCTACAACGTGTAGGGCAAACCAGTAAGTCACATTTATTTACTTACTGCCTACATGTCAAACAACCAGCACAGCAAGGTCTTTTATATTTTGGTTACTTAAATGTTTTAAATGAAATAATAAATAGCTCTCCAAATTTAATGATTCCTTAAAACTGGAAACTCATTTACTTCCAATGATTTAAATTAAATTCATGACATATTAAATGTAACAAAAGTATTTTGTATTTAATACAAAAAATTATTTTTGAGATTTTAAATCAATTTGTTTGAAATGAAATCTGATGCATTTAATGCAGTATGGGAGTAATGAGTGTTTAAGCCGTATAAATGTCATGTCAACCGTCTGTCTCCCTTTGAAAACGTGCCAGTCGTCACATCTGCCCACGCGCCTGCAGATGACAGTCATTTTCTCTCTCCTGCACTTTTTCACCCACTCACAACGGATAAAAGTGTGTTTCATCTTACAAAATAACCTTCGGTTATTCATTTTTCAAAATACACACACTTTTACTCTCAAAATCTTTTCAATCTTCAAATCTTCATCCTACACTCATCAATGGCAGAACAACAACAGCAATCACCACGTGCTGCAAGCCAGCAAGAGGAACAACAGCAACAACAACCTCAATCAATCGAACCACAACAGCAACCACAACCTGCCCCACAACCGGCACCGGCAGCGGAGGAACCGGTGGTTCAAGAACACGTCGTTCAAGGACCACTGTTCAATCTCCACCCCAACCTGATTAGGGCTCCCAATGCACCTGATCACTCACTGATTCGCCTATCTAGAGGCAATGCTGCACATGCCCTCTCTATTCCCAAATCGAAGGTTAACAAAGGGTATGAGGCCCTCATCGAATACATCCGTCAATCACCTCTGGCAAGAGCCATCACCGGTGTACCTTCCCGATTCTATGCTGCCTGTTTGGCACGATTTTGGTATACTGCCACTGTTGCCACCACTCCCGGCAACGTTCCATGTATTCGTGGCATGGTGACTGAAACCCTAAATTGCTCTGTCACCGTCGAAGCTATTAGACGTGCTCTTCAATTGCCCGGTGGACCATTTGTTGCTTCACCTACTAGTGACGAATTAAGAAGGGAGGTGTTGGAGACCATTGGGTTTGCTGGACCAGTGGCACATACACCGTTGAGAAAGCATATGCCACCTCTGTGGTACTACTTCTTTGGGTTGATGACTCAGTGCATGAGTCAAAAGTCAGGTAGCTTTGACCAATGCTCAGATTTTGAGCTCAAGCTTGGTCATGGGTTGTTGTTCAACAGGAACATCGATTACGCCCTTGAAATTTATTTGAGGCTAAGGGAAATGGTGACTGCTAGAGTAAGAACCAACTTGATTCCATTTCCACGATTCTTAAGCCTGGTATTTGAAAGTGAACTGGGTGAAGCTTATCAGCAAATTGCTGATCAATCATTTGAGGTCCCAGTAAAACAAGGGGGTATGCCAAAGGATGTACCTGCTGCTCCATATGCTGAGTTGACACCAGCAATGAACGAGTATCTTGCTGCTCGTCGTGGAGCCACCCAATCGACTGCCTCTGGTTCTGCACCAGCTGAGGGGGAGGGTCCTCAGCGAAAGCCAGCAACGCGAAGGAAGCAGCCAGCTACCTCAACTAGTACAGCCACCGTCTCATATACTGGTAAAGCAGTAGTTGTATTAGAATCTAGTGCTCTCTAATCATAAAGAACAGCCCTAGTCTTATATACTGACTACCCATTTCTAGTGTTGGAATCCGTTGCTCATCTATTTCTTGGTAACAGGCAAACCTAAGCGTGCTAAAGCTGGCTCCAAGCGAACCACAGGGGAGATTGCACCAGTCTCAGCTGCTGCTCCTGCAAAGGATGTAGCTATGGAACCTGGTGCGTTTCTAGACCAAACAGCAGAACAATCTAACTTAATTGAAATATTTTTAACTGCTGACTTGAAAAATGTTGAGGGAGTTAACGGTATAACCCTGGCTCCCAAGCTGACTGGTTTTAAAACTTGTGTCAAGAAGAGTAGCAACCCATACTCGTCTAACCAGGCACTTCCACATTTTTCTGAAATGAACTTATTGCAATACTCTCTGCTGACAGTACAACCAGCAGAGAACATAACTGACCCCCAAAGCAGGCTTGAGCTGGGTCTTCATCGTGTTGAACCAGCTCAGGTGACTGCACAGCCAGTATGTTACTCGGATACTGTTAAGAGTCGCACTCCTACATCATTACCAGCCAGATCTCTTACACTATCTGGGTCAACATGTGTTGCCAATGAGTCAGCAGAGTCACCGCTGTACTTACAGACACCTTCTTCTGTCTCATTCGAAGGGCTGACCAAATCAAAAGTCTGTCCCCAGAGACCAAAAACAGATGCAATTGTTGAGTCAAATTTATTTGGTTCTACAGTTGCTAACATAACTTGTTCTATTGTTTCAGTTCTTAGCAGGGTAGATGAACAGGCAGAGGGGGAGCAAAATAAAGATGTTGTTATTCCTACTGGTGATATTGCTGCCTCTGCTACTGGTGTTGGTGCCACTGATTCTGTTACTGGTGGTGCTGATGCTAGTACTGTTGATTCTGCTGCTGCTGGTGTGGAAGATGTTATCATGGAAGAACCTCCTGTTCTTGAGAAGGTTATTGACAATATTGTCAAGGATGTTCTTCTTGATGAACCTGTCACCCAGCCAAGAGTGGACCCTGCATTAATGCCTGATGAGCCTGCTGATTCTTCTGATTCTTCTTCTATGGAACGTCAAGTTCTTACAGAATCGGCAGTTCGTCATCCTACTGGTCCGATTTTGGTTGCTACTGAGCCAACCGCTGAGGTTGCTGATGTTAAGGATGCTGGTACCTCTGCTGACACAACGATTGATTCGACTAAGGCTTCTGTTACTGAGGAAACAAAGCCATATGTTGTGCAGGTACCAGATCCAGATGAAGTTGTTCCTAACTTCATTTTCAAGGGAGCTTCGATTTCTCCCAAGATTGCTATGCTGGTCGATCAGCTGACCCTTGATCCCGAATCTGCGATAGTCTCAGCCAGCAGATTACCTCGTGAAGAGATGGTTGAGCTATTATCTCAGCTTGATAGACCAGCTAGAGAAGAAATTTATGAGAGGATAGCCCTGCTGGAGCAAATCAATGAACAGCCTTACTATCATGTTTTTGGTATGGCTCCAGCTGCTTCGCCATTTCCTGGTACATGGAGGCCTCTCAAGTTTGTCATCGATCCTGCTACTGGTAAGTGTGTTATGCAAAATGTCCCTGATTCGCCAGTACCTTCTTCTTCCTCAGCTTCTTCCTCCTCATCTTCTTCTGATGAGGATGCTGATGAAGGTACTGGTAAGGGCGAACCAGTCACTCATGATAACGTGACTGGTTCCAAAGACAAACCAGTGGATCTTACTGATGACAATGCTGATAGTAATGCTGACAAGGATATCAGTGGTTCTAAGCCTTCGGGCGAAGGTAAAAACGATGGTGATCATGATGATGAGTCAGCTCCTGACCTTCCATCTCCACCACCCCACGGTGATACTCCTCTGTTAGCTTGTGCTGACCAACCTTCAACCTCTGCATACTTAAAGTTCAATGCAGATGAGGTTGCTGATATTTCCACCTTTGCTGTCTATAAGACACTGCAAGGGATCACACCAAATTTGGAGGAAACTATTCGCAGAGCTATTGTTGATAGTGTCTCTGCTGCTGTCAGATCTGCTGGAGAGGCTGTTACAACTCCTATTGATCTTAAACTCCAGCAGGTGTGTGCTTTTGCTGATGTGGCAGTCGAAGCAATCACAAAGCACCATGAAGATGAAGAGGAGCTTCAAAGGCGAATTATCTCTCACAATGAATACTGTGAAAATATCACCCGACTCCAAGCTGATTTGGATGCTGCTAACCGCAGAAATACTTTCTTAAATGAGGAGAACAGGGTGTTACACGAGAGATTGGAATCGCAGGAAGCCCAAATGGCTAACATGATTCCTGCTGCTGCCTATGTTCAGATGGTTGAAAACATGCAACGACTGGCTGCTTTGCAAGGTGATGTTCGGGCCATCGTTGAACAAATGGCTATGGGTGTAGCAAGGAATGAAGTTAGATCCTCCAATCTTCTGCTACGACAATTTGGTGTGGATCCTGGTGCCCATCTTACTCCAGAGGTTGCTGAGTGGAACAATTTTGCCTTCTCTGCTCCTCAGTCAGACAGTGATCTTGATGCTACTGTCTCCCCTTCTATTACTGTCCGTGCTGATGACAAAAAGGGGGAGAAAAAGTCTCAAAAGAAATCTAAAAAGAGAAAACAGTCTGAGGGGGAGCATGAACATGAAAAGGCTCATAAACAACCCAGGAGAGATGGAGATGGTGATGGTGATGGTCAAGACACTGGCCCTAAGCCCAGCAACGCTCATACTGAAGCTGGTGGTGCACAGGCAACTGGTGGTACTCAACCCAGTGTGTCTGCCACACCAGTGGATGATATTGGTTCTGGCAGTAAGCCCAGTGATGTTTCTGATATGGCTGTAGCTGAAGCTTTTGTGCTGTCTCAATCTATTGAACGTAAAATGAAGAGGAAGTTAGAGAGACATCAAAAGCGACAGCAGAAACTAGATGATGCCTTCAATGCCAAGTTCGAGGCCTTTGCTGATCTTAAACGTCGTAAGATTATGCACAGAAGATGGCTGAGTCCAAAAGCATTGGAAGTCGATGATGACCTGACTGCCTTTGATAAACACAGAAAAGAGGCAAGAAAAAGAAATGCCAAGTTCATGGTCAAATTCGACAAACAGAGGGCAAAGCTGTATGCACAGAGAGCAGAAAGAATCAGGAACATGACTCCTGCTGAGATGAAGGATTACCTTGATTCTACTGGGTCAACTGGTGGAGTTAGAGCTGATATTTTCATGAAATGGGTTGATGCTATGTTAGAACCCAGCTCTACTCCTCAACCAGCATCTGCTGCTCAGCCAGCTACACAACAAAAACAGCCAGCAGAAACAATCATCCTTAGTGATGATGATGTTATTAGACAGGGGGAGCATCTTGCTATTGTTCCTTACCTGCCTCCTATTCAACCAGTACCAACACAAGAACCATCAGCTGAACCCATGCCTATTGACAAATACAGGGTGAAATCTGCTCCTAGGGACAATCAGCCCCTGAGGAAAGGACCCCTATTCGAGGCAGCTGATGAAGGTACTGATGTGGTTGAGCCAGCTGATACTAATCAGTCAGCTGGCATTGAAGACACAGCAAGGAGTGCTGTGATAGAAGACCCAGCCAGAAGTGTGCTGCTGGGTAGTACAAGTGTTGAAGACCCAGCAAAGTCGGTTGAGCTGGGTGCTAAACAAGTAGGTGATGAAACGGTTGATCCTGCTCACTTCACAGTCTGGGGAAGAGATGGCCAAACATTTGTTCTATCTCCTCTTCCTCCCCAGATTCAAGTTTACTTTGACAGAACACAGGATAACCGGGTCAATCAGCATCCAGTTAGTTCATCTGGCAGCTATGAATCATCTATGTATCCTCCATCTTCCCCAAGGGTTCATGACAAACATATCACTTGGGAAGATGACTCAGTAACCCATGGTGAGCCAAACATCAGAAAAATGAATCCAGATGAAAGAGATGCCTACAGACTTCAGATCACTGTTCCAGAGTTGCTTGAACAAAGACAAATTGAACTTAATGAAAGAATTCGTCAAGTCAGGCTGCTGCATCACCCTCTTGATCAGCCACACTATATTGCTGCACTAAACTTTGGCGTTGACATTAGGGTGTACTTGAATAACAGTGGTCTCAGGCTCTCCACTACTGATGAAAGAATTCATTTTGAAGATGCTCTCCAGATGGGTATGGATATAAGGGAGTATTGTGCTGCCCTTAGTACTGAAGAGGGTAGAAAGATGGTTGAAGCAGTAAGATCCCTGAACATTTCATATGATGATTATCTGATGGGTTTAGCTGCTGAAAGGGAAGCCAGAGAAGCTGCTGATGCTGAACTTGCTGAACGTTCAAGGCTTCAGGATATTGAAGACAGATTGGCTGCTGACAGAAAGCAACAGGCTGAGTCCCTCAAACTAGCCAGAGCCATTGTCAAAGAACAGGATAAGGTTTTTGATAAGATAGAAACTGCTAAGGAAGTACCTACCACTGCTCCTGTAGTACCTGATCACAATATTGAGTTTCCTGATACTTACTATAAGAGCAGGTATGGTAATGTGATGAATAGAAGATCTAATCCCTGCAGAATTATCAAGGTAAACAGGGGGACAAAAAGGGCTTTTAATGTTGTCAGGGAGAACAATGTTCAAGAAAGGATTAGTTTTGATGACTTGAGAACTCTTGGATTCAGTGAATGGATAGAAATCTTGGAGTATTTCATTGGTAAAGGTGAGAGTGCTATCAAGAGTGCTCTTAAGACTGAACTCCAACAGCTGTTCAAGAAGGCAACTAAGTTTGGGAATGCACCAGTAGTTGATGTTGATGAATTTCTTGCTCAAAAGCCTAAAAGGAAGCAACCTACTGGTGAAGGACCAACTGGGAGTAGCCGAATTGTTCTACCTCCTTCCATCCCTGTTTTTGACCCTGCTGAATTACCTCTCCTGTTCCCTGAAGCCTGGAAGATTAAACAAGAGGAGCTATCTGATGAAGAAAGGGATAAAGATAGATAGTCTCCTATGTGCTTAACTTGTATCTTTGTAATTTACTGTTTATTTTTTTTAATTATCTTGTAATTATTGTATATATCTGATGTAATGTAAGTAAAGTAAGTTTATCTTCAAAATCATATCAAATTATAAGATATAGATAACTCATCAAAAGATCCCAAAACAAACTTAAAGGGACGAATTTACTGTCTACTCTCTCTAGGTCCCTAAGTGCTGGCTTTAGTGTTTTCTCTTCAAGTCATAGGTTTTGTCATCATCAAATAGGGGGAGATTGTTGAGTCCCCAAAATAATTAAGGATTTAATTATGACAAAACAATATTTATTTGCACTAAAGTGTTATGTGCAGCCAGCACACGTTTGTTTATGTATAGTCAGCTAATATAGCTGTGTCGAGTGTTTAGTATGCTGCCTAGTCTATCAGCACAAGGTAGATATGTATTCTTCGAATCAGCACAGGATGTGCACCCAGCAAATCAAGAATATCAAGTGACTCAGCATATGAAGGACCAGTAAGTCTGGATATTAGCATACAACACAAGACAGCCATGCTCCATTACAAGCATGGTAGTTTCCCAGAGTGGTCTACATCAACGCACTATTCAACAGAAGTCGAAGACAAAGTTGAACAGAAAAGGACAGGAGTCGGCGGCTGACAAGTGACCTTACAAGACCACGTGGGAATGCAGAAGTGGAACGCATGTGCAGACATGTGTTATACTTTAATCATACCTAGGGAACACAACATTCCATTTGTTTAAATCAAATGGTAGTGCCAAACCGAATGGGTGTGTTCCAGCAAATAGCTACCTAAGAGGAAAGAAGGAAAGCACGCCTTCTGACACAATTGTCCCCACAAGTACAAAGCATCCAATGTACTAGTGGACAATAGACTAATTACACAGTTAATAGAACTACTATATATATTGTAGTATCCACTATTGTAAAAAGTAGTGGTGTGGGTTTATTTGTTAGAGTCCAAACCGTGTAATAGCTTTAGTTTGTCTCTTAGCTATAATCTAGGTAATCTGTATCAACCAACTATCATTTCCGCCAAGGATAGTTGTGATTCTTTCTGATTTAATCAATAAAGAATAACAGTTGAAAATTACCTGTGACTCTATATTATTTACTACAGAATACTAAACGTGATTAACTGACTAGTTGATTAAGAAAAGAATTGTATTCACCCCCCCTCTACAATACTCCTGTTGTTATTAAGGGACCAACAGTCTCCCACCGAGGAATTCATGGTACAAAAAGGCGTAAGACAAGGCGACCCTCTCTCCCCATATCTATTCATTATTGTGGCGGAGGGATTAAATGTTCTTATTAAGCGAGCCATTCAAAACAGCCTCTTCAAGGGAATAGAAGTCGGCAAAGATAAGATAGTTGTATCACACCTTCAATACGCCGATGACACTATAATATTTGGAGAATGGGGCAAAAGAAACGTCCGAAATGCACTAAATATACTAAAATGCTTTGAAATCTATTCGGGGTTAAAAGTGAATGTTTCAAAAAGTTGTTTATATGGGATTTGGGTTCAAAAATCCATAGTCGAAGATATGGCAAACTCCTATGGATGCCAAGTGGGTTGCCTTCCTTTCTCGTATCTCGGGTTGCCTATCGGGAAGAAGATGAACAACATTCGAGATTGGGAACCTTTTATTGAAAAAATCCATTCAAGACTAGGAGATTGGAAAGCGAAAATGATGTCATTTGGAGGTCGTCTAACCCTCATCAAATCGGTCCTCAGTAGCCTTCCATTATACGCCTTCTCCCTATTCCGTGCTCCAACGTGCGTCATCAACATGCTCGAAGGTTTGCGTCGAAATTTTTTTTGGGGCGGGACGGGTGATAACACAAAAATATCTTGGGTCAAATGGGATACCATTCTACTTCCTTATGAGGGCGGGGGGTTAAATATCGGGTCTCTTAAAGCAAAAAACATGGCTCTTTTAGGAAAATGGTGGTGGCGATTTCAAAACGAAAAGAATGCTTTTTGGGTCAAAATAATCACAAGCATATACGGGCGGGATGGAGGTTTGGTTTTAACTCTCCAAAATAATTCGGGATGGGGTGTTACTTGGAACAACATCCGAAAAGCTGGTTACTGTATCAATAACTTGAATATCGATTTTACTAATTCATTCGAAAGGGTACTGTGCAAAGGAGATTCCGCATGTTTTTGGTCAGACAGGTGGCTCAATGGCTTTATCCTCAAGGAGAAATTTAAAAGATTATACAGGTTAGAAAGTGAAAAGGAGGCGCTGGTCATGAATCGGGTCAACAAACACGAAACAGGAATTCGCCTCAGTTGGAATTGGATAAGAGAACCGACATGTAGGACGCAAACGGAGTACAATGAACTCACGAACCTGCTACAAAGCTTTGCTTTCGGTACTGGGGAAAAAGACAGTTGGAAGTGGAATCTACAACCGAATGGAGAATTCTCAACGTGTATCCTCTCGAAATTAATTGACGACAAGCTTTCACAAAATGCATCTCCACAAACAGAAACAGTTCGACTTCCGATCATTCCACAAAAAATAGGAGTTTTCATTTGGTGGGTCAAACAACGACGTATCCCGGTGAGAGTTGAACTAGACAAAAGGGGCGTAGACCTTGATTCAGTGCGTTGTCCGGTATGTGACAATGATGTGGAAACCGTTGAGCACGTTTTCATCCACTGCCCATTTGCGAAAGACCTATGGCTTCGTGTCTTTCGATGGTGGAACCTCCGACGTCCTGTTTACTCGCAGCTCGAAGAACTCTTCCATGGGGTTATCGATTCAACACACCCCAACAAAACCTCCACACTATGGCAAGCAATTGAATGGGTGTGCGGGTATTTGATTTGGCGCAATAGAAACCTCATTCTATTCCAAAGAAAAAAAGGAAACGGCCCCATGACCCTCAACGAAGTCCAAATAAAGTCGTTCGAGTGGATTTCGAGAAGATCAAAGAAAAAAGCGTTAGATTGGAGCAAATGGCTGATCAACCCTGGCATCTTTGAAGACCATGGATAACTCATTTAGACAGCAATTCATCTGTTTTCCTGTTTATTTTTTCCATTTTCCCCGATCTGTTTCGATCCATAGTAGTCTAGTATTAGATTTCCTGTAACAAGCATGTTTCTCACATGCTTTGCTTTGTATCATCTTTTACTATAATGAAATTTGGCTTTTCAAAAAAAAAAAAAAAAAAAAAAAACTAACACGTCATTTTTTAAATATATTAGTTTCTCAACACAAAATCAAACTCTAATTATACATATATTTAATTGTGGTAAATGGTGTCAACCTATGATTGGTTGACACCATGCGTTAATAGTAACTCTTTTTTTTTTTTTCTTTTCAAAACATGATTTGCCCAACACCCCCCAATCCACTAACTCAATACCATCCGGATCTCCTGACCCACTACACCAACCCGACCCGAATAACCGCTACTGTAGCTAAAGTACCTTTTTTTTTCCTCTTCGAAACCAACCCGCAGCGAAAGCGCGGCCAAAAAACTAGTAATATTATGATATCTACATTAACATCTAAGTATCAAAAGTAATTACACTTAACAAAATCTTACGATATTCGTGCATTTAGTTCATATCATTTTACGTAACAAAAAAAAAAAATTCATTTCTCATTATACACAACACTAAGTAAAATAACATCACCTTGTTTGCTCTCAACACTTCCAACACTAGTTTATATTACCCAAGCTTTTTAACATCACCGTTGATAGTGTACCACACCTTTGACATATTAATGGCCGCTTCATATACGATGACTCGCGAAGCAAATGTCGAACAGATGGGTCGCAGAGACCTTTATACTTATCCAAAGACATTGAAGCATCTCATAATCTCGTCAAATAAAAGTCAAGGTAAGAAAACTATTCATAGCTCAGTTGCCCACAAATAAAACTAAGTAAATGAATAACTTTGTTTTCCCTTTGTATGAACTCATTTTGGAAAAGTCAACTAATATTTTCAAAATGAATGGTCAACTAGCTATGCCTCAAAAGGTGGTATTGCCCTTCTATAGTTATGGAGGCATAAGCTATAATCCCTTTATGTTTTCATTACACTATCACTTCACTCATATGTTACACACAGATACTCCACATTATCTCTTAGTAGCGCAAAACAAGACATATCTTGCTACCTTCGGAGAACCACCAACAAGAGCATAAACCCTTTATGTTCTCATTACACGATCACTTCACTCGTATGTTACACATACATACTCCACATTATCTCTTGATGGCGTAAAGCAAGACACGTCTTGCTACATTCGGGGAACCGCCAATAAGAGCATAAACCCTTTATGTTCACCCTAATTAACTACCTCCGTGATTAGAACTACAAAAACTTATCTCTTCAATAAGGCTCGTCAGAAAGTGTACAAACAATTGGCGCCATCTGTGGGACTCACACAAATACATACTTTGTTTAGAAAAAGTACGAAAATGACACCATGGTTGATTCTAATCACGTACCACCTGGGGTCACCTCATGGAGACAACCATCTCAAACCAAACTCAACTGCAATTCGCAACGGTTGGGACTGTAACTCAAACACCGCTCACCCATGTTGCACTCATCTCCATGAATTGTCCGAAACGACCACGACTCAAGACTGAAAAAACATTTAGGGGGCAGTTATAGCGCCCGACGAGCAAAAAAGTCCACGACGCGGCTATAATATGAAATCTCTTTTTGCACTTTTACTCTATAGTGCGCGACACACACTTGCTCAGTACCTGTTTTCAGCTTCTTTTTTGCTATTTCGACGCATTATAATCAGCCCAAATCGACCTCAACATTCACCATTCAATTGCAACCTCTTTACCTTTGAAATTTACATCAAACCAACACCTCAAATACACTTAACAACATTCATACATCCATTGAGTATCAACGATTCGTTACACAACAAAAGATGTTATTTTGACCCAAAATATAAAACAACTATTTGACATAAGTACAATAGCATGGTAGTCGGGATAAACTACCCATCTAAAGGCATCCACCAAACCTACAAATCTTCCTATGCCCAAAATTTACCATACGTTTAATTTAACATTCTTCTAAGAACTTGCGGGCATAGCCCAAGGGTTCTCCCCATGTACTTTGTGTCATGGGATAGGGAGAGGTCATGGGTTCGATCCTTAGGGATGACATGATTTTCTTTAAATCAATTGAACACCAATAATGGTGGTATATATTGACCCTATAGGGAGGTTTTACCGGATTCGTTCACGGACCCCTACCCGGAACCACTGCCCGAATGGATGTGTTCCCGGGTACCGTCGATCGGGTTGTGTGTGTTACATGCAAATGATGAGGGCCGTTGAAAGAAATGATCTATTGATGTCAAAAAAATCGCCGCTAAAAAAAAAAAAAAAAAAAAAAAACATTCTTCTAAACATGTGTATTAAAATTGTCGTCTTGTAGTACATAGTTTTTTTAACTTTAGACATATGGATATCGGCATATCGCTACAACACCCCAAAATTTACCCTACTAGACTGTGGTACTCGCATTCAGTGAAAAGATTAAAATCGGGAAAAAAGTAGTAAACGAAGAGAGACAAAGTTATATTCAAGGGTTTTCAACGAACTCATTGTTTTCCCCCAAATTCGTGTCTCAATTCCGATAATTAAACCCTAGAATTCACTATGAAGCTCTAATTCTTTCAATTTCATTTTCTTCCATTTGATCTATCAGTTACCAATGGAAGCATTGACGGAACTTTGCGATTTGATCGCACAAAACCCCAGCCAATTTCCTGACAAAATCGCTTGGATATGCAACCGATGTCCTCAATCGGACTCACTCCAATCCGGATCTCCGAAAATTACTCGGTCTCAGCTCAATGCGATCCTTATAACAGCTCGATTCATAGCCAAATGCGATAATTACAACGATTCACGTCCTCGAACGATTGTACTTGACTTCATACAAGCAATTCCAGCTTCATTTGATCAATCATTTTGGCCGAAAGGATTCGGTAATGCTTCGATTGCTATGTTTTATACTGAATTGTTTGGATATGTTTGTAGAGCTAGTGAATTGTATCCGGATTTTGAATCTGACGTGGCAAGGTGTTTTGGAGATATTGTGTTTGCTGCTGTTAATGATAAGTGTGGTGATTTGGTTATTACTAAAGCTTTTTTAAGTGCTGTGTCTGTGAGTTTTCCGTCTGTTGTACCGTCAGACGGAAATAAGCTGGTTTCGTGTTTACTTGATGGAATGGATTCTGGAATTTTAAGTAGTAGTTCGCCGAAAGGAATGATGGGCTCGAATTCTTCATCGCAGAGTTCGCCCATTAGCGTTGGTAATGCTGCTGCGTCTAGTTCTTCTAGTGGTGGTATTGATGATGCGAATTCGAAGGGTGTTGTTACGAATGGGGGGAACGGTAGTGCTTGGCCTACGATTGGGACTCCTGCAGGTAGTGATAGGAAAGGGGTTTCTTACTTTGAAGATGAGTTGGTGGAAAATCTTGAGAAACAGGAGATTGTTTTTAAGTTAATTGGACATATTCTTGAAAAAGGGCAGATTGATCCCAAGCTTTTGGAACAGGTTCACATAATTACAAAGGATCAACTCAAATCAATTTCATCCTTTCTAAAGGTAAGGTTTGTGTTAATGTAAGGGAGTGTGCTATATTTTGTATGTAGTTCATTGACATTGCAAAAACAACTGGAACTATTGGAGATAATTTGTGAATTTCTATTGGTTGGGCAGATAAGGAAGCGTGATTGGACGGAGCAGGGGGCATCACTGAAAACTAGAATTAATACCAAACTTTCTGTTTACAAAGCGGCAGTTAAGTTATATGTTGTAGGTATTGTGTCCCTTGATTCGGATGGGAAATCGTCAAAGAAATTGTTGTATGGAGCTTTGGCTCTGTTGGTAGAAGCTGCTGAAGCTTGTGTTTATTCAGTGTGGCGTAAGCTGCGAATTTGTGAAGATCTTTTCAGTTCCTTGCTTGATGGGATATCGAAAATTGCTGTTACCCGTGGAGGTCATTTACTTCCAGTTCTGTTCATACGGTTCAAGTTGCTTGTGATATCTACATGTCGTCAAGTATGTATCATCTGGTTAGGTTGTGTATATTAGTTTAGTTTTTTAAATGCTTAATGTATAAATTTATTTGGTAGGCTGATACTTGGGGAAGTAGCCAGGGGTCAATGTTTGAAAGTGTCTTGAAAACATGCTGTGAAATTGTTGAATATGGATGGACTAAGGACTCAGCTCTGGTGAATAATACATTTATTACAGGATTGGCCAAAATTGTACGTGATCGCAATGACTATGAGGAAGAGGTTAGTTTTATTTTTATTCTATGTTCTTGTCACCAAACTGTGCCTGTTACATTGTATTAATGACCCTGTGAAGAAAGTTTAACTGTTAACAACCTTTGCAACTTTAGGCCTTAAGAAGAACTTTCTGAACTATAAATCTCATTTTTCTCCAGTGTAGTTCCATTTTTCTGTCCTCGGCTTTATGTAACTCAAATCCTTTTCCTACTTTTAGTCAATTGTCCATAACGTTGTTGGAAAGTTCTGTAGCGACCCCGACAAATCGTCAAGTGACGGCGTCGACTACGTATGGTCCCATTACATGGTTATAAGCATTTATAACAAAGTTTGACCGAAAATATGTCGCATTCATTTCATAAAAGGATGTTTCAATGTTTACAAAAGTAATTCCCAAGGCAAGTACATAACAAAAGTTATAGTTCATATGAAACACGTGCGACATAGTTTAAAGTAGCCAAAAAGACGCTCCACGTATGCAAGTATACTCGACATCCAATGCAAGTATCAAAAAGTATGAGCGGAAGCATGTATCACCTAAGTTCAAGGACCTGAGAAAAACATAGAGAATCTGTCAACGAAAACGTTGGTGAAATCATAGGTTTAAATAAGTAAGTGAATGAAGGTAAGTCGAACCACAAGATTTGCAACATTAATAAAGTAGTAATACATTCTAAAAGTTAATATTCACGAGCACTCAATTATCAAGGCTTAACGTTTCCTTCCATTGAACCCCATCATAATAGTGTTAGAACATACACTGTTTCTCGAAAATATATTTCACCCGTAGACGGTAGCGAACCGTCCGAAGTGAGGGTTTGTCAAACCCATATGGCCATATAACATAAGTTCTCTCTTACACCCGTCAAGTGTAACTAATGATAATCGAATTGAGGATTTGTGTTCAAACTCGTATGTAGAATGTTTGTTTTCCTGTACTTGTGTTCACTTAGTTTAAAAGAACGTTTATGTTTTCTCATCCCAAAAGTAAGTTCAAAAAAAAAGTAAAAGTGGGACTATGATCTCACCTTGTATGCACGAACAAAAAGTACTTCGACAAGTAACGTGTGCAAAGAACAATGCTAGTCTTGACCTAAACAAATAGGTTGTATCAATAACGATAGTCACGAAGGGTCAAAGATGTTCCGTTAGTCCTATGGCTCAATACGACTCGATTAATAAAGCATGTGAATCAAATTGTCAAGTTTCATGCAAGATACAAGTAGTTGAGCATGTTAGAACGATTGTATAATCGTTTGGTTAAGGTTGACTAAAAGTCAAACTTGGTCAAAGTCAAAGTCAACGAGGTCGGGTCGGGTGTCCGACAATTTTCTCATGATGAGAAGTCATATACGAGCATAATAGTCAAGTTTCATGTTAATCGGAGTTACGGTTAAGCGGGAAACATTTTGGGAGCGTTTAAAGACAAGGAAGTTGGCCTGGGCCATTTGCGCGGTGCGCAATGGGTTGCGCGGCGCGCACCCATGTGCAATACCAGGTCAGAACTCGACCAAGGGAACCATTTATTTGGTTTTTCTGATTTGCGCGGTGCGCAGGTGCACGCGCGGCGCGCATAACCTGGGGAAGTGCTGATTGCAGAAAAAAAAAAAAAATAACTTAAGTAACGAACCAAAACTCATTTTAACATATTTCATGCACCGAAAACACTTAAAACGCATATCATATAACATGAGAAAGGTAATTTGACAAGGAGAATAACTAAACGCATTTACTCAATCAAAACCAAACAACTTATATCAAAATCACCATTAATGCTCATCATTTATTACTCCAAGTTCATAAATGCCATATTATGATTCGGTAAATTAATGCACATGTGTAATACGCCGTTTTGAAGATAATCAAGCATACAACACAACTAGACACTTACAATTAACATTGCTAAGCATTTAATGCATCAAATATTCAATTTACTTTTATCAAACCCTAACCCAAAATCATAAAATCAACAATCTTGCTTATGAAACTAATCCATGTCAAACTACATACCAATTTGAAGCTAGTGATGTTAGGAACACAATTAAAACATGAATTTTCATCATCAAATAACATATGTACACCTAAAACTCAAGATTAAACAAGCATTCTTTCAATATGAGCTAGTTACACCAAAATAGCAAGAACAAGCATACAAAACACATAATCATACTAGACTTGAGCCATAGACACTAATTAACAACCTTTTAACTCAAAAACTCAAGAACACATAAAATTAGTGATTTTAGAAAGTTACCCAAATTTGATGAAATCGGTATGGAATCGAAGAGGAGATCACGAGGAGTTCAAATATGTAATTTGTTTGGCCCGAAGCTTGATCGATTGAATATGGATGATGAATTGCTTTTTGATGGAATTAAAGAAATGGTGGAAGTATTAGATGAAAAGGAAAATTAAATGGAGAAATGAGGTGGAAGAGGTTGACTAGTCAAGTGGCTAGTCACCACTTTGGTGTCTTGGCGAAACTAGTCCCTCAAGTTGCAATCGGGTGCGTTAAATTACCTAAAACAAGATAATTGAAACGCGTATTAACGGGAGATGTTATAAACATATAACGGAGTTTAAAATAGTTAAACGGAAAAGTTGACGGAAAAAGGCGGGATGTTACATTACCTACACCTTAAAAGAAATTTCGTCCCGAAATTTAGGTAGGCGTAGTAGTCGTTGTTTCTTCCTCGGAATCTGACGTTTCCGGAACCGGGAATAGATGAGGGTGTTTCCTTCGCATTTGATCTTCTCTTTCCCAAGTAAACTCGGGTCCCCTTTTGGCGTTCCAACGGACCTTGACAATCGGGATCCGGCTTTGTTTCAATTCCTTCTCGACGTAGTCCACAATTTCAACCGGTTCCTCCACAAAATGAAGTTTGTCATTAATAGTAAGTTCCTCGAGAGGAACGACGATATCGGGCTCGGCAAGACATTTCTTCAAGTTAGATACATGAAAAGTAGGATGGATGGAGCTTAGTTGAGGCGGAAGATCCAAACGATACGCAACGGTTCCAACACGTTCTAAGATTTCGAAAGGACCAACGTACCGCGGATTTAGTTTCCCACGTTTCCCAAAACGGATGACACCTTTCCAAGGTGCGACTTTTAACATGACGCGGTCACCGACTTGAAATTCGAGGTCTTTGCGTCTTTTGTCGGTATAGCATTTTTGACGACTCCGGGCCGTCCGAAGCCTATCTCGGATTTGAAGAATCTTCTCGGTGGTTTCGTGAATGAGGTCGGGCCCGGAAATTTGCACGTCACCCACTTCGGCCCAACAAAGAGGAGAGCGACATTTTCGGCCATATAATGCTTCAAAAGGTGCGGCCTTAATACTCGCGTGATAACTATTGTTATATGAGAACTCGGCGAGGGGTAAGTGCTTGTCCCAAGCTTTTCCAAAATCAACAACGCAAGCCCGTAACATATCCTCCAATGTTTGTATGGTACGTTCACTTTGCCCATCGGTTTGGGGATGATATGCGGTACTCATGTCTAAACGCGTCCCCAACGCTTCTTGTAACGTACGCCAAAATCTAGAGACGAAACGACCATCTCGGTCGGAGATAATCGATAAAGGTACACCGTGTCGGGCTACAATCTCCTTAACGTAAAGTCGTGCAAGTTTCTCCATTTTGTCGGTTTCTTTCATGGCAAGAAAGTGCGCGGATTTAGTGAGGCGGTCAACAATGACCCAAATAGTATCATAACCGCCCGACGTTTTCGGTAGTTTGGTGATAAAATCCATCGTGATCCTTTCCCACTTCCATTGTGGGATCTCGGGTTGTTGAAGTAACCCGGACGGTCTTTGGTGTTCAGCTTTGACTTTAGCGCAAGTCAAACATTTGGCAACGTATCTAGCAACTTCCTTTTTGATATTCGGCCACCAATATTGTTCTTTAAGGTCATGGTACATCTTATTGGCGCCGGGATGAATCGAGTATCGCGATTTGTGGGCTTCGTCTAGGATGAGGTTTCGTAAGTCGCCATATCTAGGCACCCAAATTCTTCCGGCGTAATATCGAAGTCCGTTCTCCTTAACTTCGAATCGAGAGACGAGGATGTTTAAAAGTTCACGTCCAATGTGGTTGTCTTTAAGAGCCTCCTCTTGGGCTACACGAATTTGGCTATTAAGGTTGGAGTGAATGGTGATGTTTAAAGCTCGGACACGAAGAGGCACCGCTCTTTCTTTTCGACTTAAGGCATCGGCCACTACATTTGCCTTCCCGGGGTGGTAACGAAACTCGCAATTATAATCGTTCAAGGTCTCAATCCACCTTCGTTGTCTCATGTTTAGTTGCTTTTGATCGAAGATATGTTGGAGACTTTTGTGATCGGTAAAGATGGTACTTTTGGTACCAAGAAGATGGTGTCTCCATAACTTAAGTGCAAAGATGACGGCACCGAGTTCAAGATCATGTGTCGTGTAGTTTCGTTCGTGAACCTTGAGTTGTCGAGAGGCATAAGCATTGACTTTCTTTCGTTGCATTAGCACACACCCATAACCGTTTTTCGAGGCATCGCAATATACAACAAAATCATCATTGCCTTTGGGAAGTGACAAGATAGGAGCGGTGGTTAGCTTAGTTTTCAAGATTTGGAATGCGGTTTCTTGTTCGGATGTCCAAACGAATTTTCGTTCCTTGTGAGTTAACGCGGTTAAAGGACGAGCGATTAAGGAGAAGTCCTTGATGAATTTACGGTAGTATCCGGCAAGACCCAAGAATTGACGAATTTGAGTAGGAGTAGTAGGAGCCTCCCATTTACTAATGGCTTCGATCTTTGCGGGATCGACTTTAATGCCTTGATCACTTACGACGTGACCGAGGAATTGAACTTCCTTCAACCAAAATTCACACTTGGAGAACTTGGCATAGAGTTGTTCTTTTCTCAAGAGTTCAAGCACGAGTCGGAGATGTTCTTTGTGTTCCTCTTCGCTTTTAGAATAGACCAAAATATCGTCAATGAACACGATAACGAATTTGTCGAGGTATGGTTTGCACACGCGGTTCATGAGATCCATGAACACCGCCGGAGCGTTAGTGAGACCAAAAGGCATGACAAGGAATTCGTAACTACCGTAACGAGTCCGGAAAGCGGTTTTGGAGACATCTTCCCCCTTAACCCTTAGTTGATGATACCCCGAACGGAGATCGATTTTTGAATATACACAAGACCCTTGTAGTTGATCAAAGAGGTCATCGATGCGAGGAAGAGGATATCGTTTTTTAACCGTCAATTTGTTTAGTTCACGATAATCAATGCACATTCGTAGGGATCCGTCTTTCTTCTTAACGAACAAAATCGGAGCGCCCCATGGTGAATGGCTAGGTTGAATGAAACCACGGTCAAGTAACTCTTGGATTTGACTTTGCAATTCTTGCAATTCGGATGGAGCGAGTCTATACGGTGCACGCGCTACGGGTGCGGCTCCTGGAATAAGATCGATTTGAAATTCAACCGGTCGATGAGGTGGAAGACCCGGTAATTCGTCGGGAAATACATCGGAAAAGTCACTAACAATTGGCACATCATCGATGCGCTTCTCATCGGCCTCGACTTTCTTAATGTGAGCAAGAATTGCGAAACAACCCTTGCGAAGTAGCTTTCGAACTTTAAGGCACGAAACGAGATTGAGTCCGGTGCAATTTTTGTCGCCATAGACAATCAATGGTTCACCATTCTCGATAGGAATTCGGATTGCGTGAAGGTCGCAAAGAATGTGAGATTTATTTTTGACCATCCAATTCATACCGATTATTACATCAAAACTTCCTAGTTCCATGGGTATCAAGTCAATTTCAAATTCATTACCCAAAATGTTTAAAGTACACCCCCGGTAATATGTGTCGGCACTTAAGAGTTTTCCATCGGCCACTTCGATGGAATAAGTAGTATCTAAAGGGTGTGGTGGAGTGCAAAGAGTAGGAGTCAAAGTCTTAGACACAAAACATTTATCGGCACCCGAATCGAATAAGCAAGTAACATAAGTGTTGTTGAGAAGAAACGTACCCGTGACTAATTCGTTATCGTCTCGGGCTTCCTCGGTGTTGATGTTGAAGGCTCGGCCTCGGTTGTTGGGGTTGGCTTTCTTCTTCGGGCATTCGTTCCTATAGTGACCCGGTTGACCACATTCATAACAAGTGGCCGTTCTTGGAGGATTGGGCCCCTTTCGAGCGACGGGGGCGGCGCTTGTGCAATTGTTGGCCCTATGACCAACTCCTTGGCAACGGTGACAAACTAGCTTGTTACATTCGCCGTAATGATGTTTGTGGCATTTGTTGCAAAGAGGTAAGTTTCCGACATAACCCTTCTTGCCGTCGTTGTTGAAAGGCTTTTTGGTGAAGGTATTGTTGTTGTAGTTAGTTGATGGAGTGACTTCCCATTTCCTTTTGTTGCCACCCGACTTGTCCTCGGCCTTAGGAGCCGGTACTACGATTTCGTCAACCGTTTCAATTAATTGGCGAGCCATGTTCATAGCGGTTTGATGAGTAGTGGGTTTGGATGACATCACCCCTTGTTTGATGCTTTTTGGAAGACCGAGCATGTAGAGCTCAATCCTTTGAGATTCGGGGTTAACAAGATTAGGACACATCAAGGATAGTTCGGCGAAGCGTTGATTATAAGCTTTAAGATCGTTTCCGACCGCTTTCAAAGCTCTTAGTTCTTCCTCAAGCTTGCGGGTTTCTTCACGCGGAAAATATTCAACAATCATCTTTTCCCTTAGATCGGCCCAAGAGAGGGCATGAGCTTCATCTGTACCCACCGATTGAACATAGGTGTTCCACCATGTTAGAGCAATCCCGGAGAAAGTGTGGGTGGAGTATTTGACCTTGTCTTGATCCCGACAACCGCTTATGCTAAAGACGGCCTCGGTTTGTTCAAACCAACGAGTAAGCACAACCGGTCCACCGGTCCCATCATACGAGTGAGGTTTGCACCCCATGAAAGCTTTGTAGGACCACCCTTCGCTAGAGTTACCGGCTCCTTGGTTGTTGTTGTTGTTATTATTGTTGTTGTTGGACGAGTGACCGGCCATGGCCGCATCCACGACGGTGGCTATCATGCGTTGCAAAGCTTGTTCGGGAGTTTCGGGAGGGGCGCGTCGACGAGCCATTGTTCCTTCAAAACACAAGAATACCGTTGGTTAGTATTCTAAATAATACTAACCGTGATATGGAATAAAGATAAAGAGAAAATTATCCTTGACTTGCCTTAAATTCTTTATGTCATAATGTCGGTATGTTCATATGAGTCACCGTAATATAATTTCCGGGAATTATATTACCCTAATTCATATGTGCATTAGACATTACATCATATAGTCAAGGTGGCGTGTCAATTAAATTATACAACGCAAGGTTTAGATAGAATAAGAGTAGATATGAGTGAGAGAGTTCGAGTATAAATGCACAAGTAGTCAAGTAATTCCTATGTCAAGTCTATATGCCGGTTGTAGTCTAGACTCACCAATGTACCCTATGACTTGGGTTTGACACCAATGAACTCTAAATCCCTACAACCAAGGCTCTGATACCACTTGTAGCGACCCCGATAAATCGTCAAGTGACGGCGTCGACTACGTATGGTCCCATTACATGGTTATAAGCATCTATAACAAAGTTTGACCGAAAATATGTCGCATTCATTTCATAAAAGGATGTTTCAATGTTTACAAAAGTAATTCCCAAGGCAAGTACATAACAAAAGTTATAGTTCATATGAAACACGTGCGACATAGTTTAAAGTAGCCAAAAAGACGCTCCACGTATGCAAGTATACTCGACATCCAATGCAAGTATCAAAAAGTATGAGCGGAAGCATGTATCACCTAAGTTCAAGGACCTGAGAAAAACATAGAGAATCTGTCAACGAAAACGTTGGTGAAATCATAGGTTTAAATAAGTAAGTGAATGAAGGTAAGTCGAACCACAAGATTTGCAACATTAATAAAGTAGTAATACATTCTAAAAGTTAATATTCACGAGCACCCAATTATCAAGGCTTAACGTTTCCTTCCATTGAACCCCATCATAATAGTGTTAGAACATACACTGTTTCTCGAAAATATATTTCACCCGTAGACGGTAGCGAACCGTCCGAAGTGAGGGTTTGTCAAACCCATATGGCCATATAACATAAGTTCTCTCTTACACCCGTCAAGTGTAACTAATGATAATCGAATTGAGGATTTGTGTTCAAACTCGTATGTAGAATGTTTGTTTTCCTGTACTTGTGTTCACTTAGTTTAAAAGAACGTTTATGTTTTCTCATCCCAAAAGTAAGTTAAAAAAAAAAGTAAAAGTGGGACTATGATCTCACCTTGTATGCACGAACAAAAAGTACTTCGACAAGTAACGTGTGCAAAGAACAATGCTAGTCTTGACCTAAACAAATAGGTTGTATCAATAACGATAGTCACGAAGGGTCAAAGATGTTCCGTTAGTCCTATGGCTCAATACGACTCGATTAATAAAGCATGTGAATCAAATTGTCAAGTTTCATGCAAGATACAAGTAGTTGAGCATGTTAGAACGATTGTATAATCGTTTGGTTAAGGTTGACTAAAAGTCAAACTTGGTCAAAGTCAAAGTCAACGAGGTCGGGTCGGGTGTCCGACAATTTTCTCATGATGAGAAGTCATATACGAGCATAATAGTCAAGTTTCATGTTAATCGGAGTTACGGTTAAGCGGGAAACATTTTGGGAGCGTTTAAAGACAAGGAAGTTGGCCTGGGCCATTTGCGCGGTGCGCAATGGGTTGCGCGGCGCGCACCCATGTGCAATACCAGGTCAGAACTCGACCAAGGGAACCATTTATTTGGTTTTTCTGATTTGCGCGGTGCGTAGGTGCACGCGCGGCGCGCATAACCTGGGGAAGTGCTGATTGCAGAAAAAAAAAAAAAATAACTTAAGTAACGAACCAAAACTCATTTTAACATATTTCATGCACCGAAAACACTTAAAACGCATATCATATAACATGAGAAAGGTAATTTGACAAGGAGAATAACTAAACGCATTTACTCAATCAAAACCAAACAACTTATATCAAAATCACCATTAATGCTCATCATTTATTACTCCAAGTTCATAAATGCCATATTATGATTCGGTAAATTAATGCACATGTGTAATACGCCGTTTTGAAGATAATCAAGCATACAACACAACTAGACACTTACAATTAACATTGCTAAGCATTTAATGCATCAAATATTCAATTTACTTTTATCAAACCCTAACCCAAAATCATAAAATCAACAATCTTGCTTATGAAACTAATCCATGTCAAACTACATACCAATTTGAAGCTAGTGATGTTAGGAACACAATTAAAACATGAATTTTCATCATCAAATAACATATGTACACCTAAAACTCACCTAAAACTCAAGATTAAACAAGCATTCTTTCAATATGAGCTAGTTACACCAAAATAGCAAGAACAAGCATACAAAACACATAATCATACTAGACTTGAGCCATAAACACTAATTAACAACCTTTTAACTCAAAAACTCAAGAACACATAAAATTAGTGATTTTAGAAAGTTACCCAAATTTGATGAAATCGGTATGGAATCGAAGAGGAGATCACGAGGAGTTCAAATATGTAATTTGTTTGGCCCGAAGCTTGATCGATTGAATATGGATGATGAATTGCTTTTTGATGGAATTAAAGAAATGGTGGAAGTATTAGATGAAAAGGAAAATTAAATGGAGAAATGAGGTGGAAGAGGTTGACTAGTCAAGTGGCTAGTCACCACTTTGGTGTCTTGGCGAAACTAGTCCCTCAAGTTGCAATCGGGTGCGTTAAATTACCTAAAACAAATAATTGAAACGCGTATTAACGGGAGATGTTATAAACATATAACGGAGTTTAAAATAGTTAAACGGAAAAGTTGACTGAAAAAGGCGGGATGTTACAAGTTCAACAGTGACTCTTTAGGGTTATATAAGATTTGAATTCACTTTACATGGGGATGGAATTTTCGTTCATTTGTTATAACATTATATGTTTATGATCGGTGCATATAACTTCAGGATGCAAAAGAGAAGCAGACAGTTCCCATTGTACAGCTCAATGTCATTCGGTTGCTTGCAGACTTAAATATACAAGTTAAGAAAGTTGAAGTGGTGGACAATGTATTGCCACTATTCATTGAAAGTTTGGAGGAGGGTGATGCTTCTACACCTGGCTTATTGCGTCTCCGAGTACGATTCTTATCATAAATCATGTTTTATTATATGATTATAATTCCTTTATCTTCGGGATCACTTTTTTTGTTCTTGCAATCACTATCAAAGCAACTTTGATTAAATGTTGAGCTGGCAACTTCAATCCATTCAGTTATGCATGGGTTGATTTACATTGAATATCTCCAACGGGTCTAAACGTGCAACAGGAGTGACTGTGGGTCAAATCAACCCGGTCTGACCCTTTTTGGCTTGTATAAAAAGCATTTTGTTTCAGCGCCATCCTGTTGTACTCGTTACTCAATCTGGCTTACATGTCCATATTGTCACGGCTATTACAATACTTGACATTGGGCCACAACATTTTAACCTAAGTGATTGAATCTTTAGCTTTTTTTATAACAATAAAGTTCATTGAAGTGTTCACATAAAGGCATTCTCAAACTTTCTTTTTTGACACACTGCAGCTTCTTGATGCTGTTTCTCGCATCGCGAGTTTAGGTTTTGAGAAGTCGTATCGTGAATCTGTTGTGCTTATGATAAGAAGCTACTTAAGTAAACTTTCCAGCATTGGATCTGCAGAAAGCAAGACCTTGCCAGCTGAAGCCAATACAGAACGTGTTGAGGTATATCCTTGTAGCAACTGGATTCTTATTGGACTAGGCATTAAAAATTTGCTTGCATTAATTTATACTTTTATTCATTTATTCTAATAATGGTGGTTTTGAAACTGGTTTAACATAACAATTTGTTTACTGTCATCTTCAATTGGACTTCGTAATATCAATTCTATCTTGTATGCTCACTAAGTTCAATTACTTTCAAGACTCTTCCTGCAGGATTTAAATTGATAGCTAGAGGCCTAACAAATGGAAAACTTCGAGTGGACTTTCGTCACCGCCTTCTATCTTTATGCTCAGATGTAGGATTAGCTGCTGAGTCCAAAAGTGGAAGGTGAGTGTTGTGTTTTGTTGTATTTCATGATAATAATGCAGTATATATATATATATATATATATATATATATATATATATATATATATATATATATATATATATAGGGGCAGGATCAATGGGGAAGTAACCAATCGGGGGAAGCAAAATATTTTTTTTTTTTTCGTTTTTTTTGAAATTTTTTTTTCGGCATCAAGATCACACGAAAATATGAACATTTAGAAGAGACACTTTGTGATGAATGTTATTATTTAGGCGGGAAAACGATCGACAAAAATAACATTCAAGATAATATTGTTTGTGAAGAATATGAACGTTTTTTTTTCTTTCATGTTTTGTGAAGTAAAATTTAGCCCGATTTAGGGTTTAGGGTTTAGGGTTTAGGGTTTAGGGTTTGGTGGTTTGGATTTATTCCATAAACCCAAAACACCAAACCCTAAACCCTAAACCCTAAACCCTAAACTCTAAACCGTTTGTGTTAAAAACTCAATCTAAATCCTAAATCTAAACCCTAAATCTAAACCCTAAACCCTAAATTTCTAAACCCTAATATCTAAACCCTATAAACCCTAATATCTAAACCCCAATAGCTAAAACCTCAAAATACGTTCGAAAAACACGATAATTGTTATATATTACTTCTTCGAGCGTTTTCCCGCCAAAATAAAAACATTTATCACAAAGTGTCTCTACTAAATGTTCATATTTTCATCTCATCTATAATGTTCGTGAACAAAGTTTTTTCAAAAAACGAAAAGAAAAAAAAAGTTTTTGCTTCCCCCCGCTTCCCCCCGAATGGTTACTTCCCTCGTGATCCTACCACTATATATATATATATATATATATATATATATATATATAGGGTCATCATCAAGAGGGAAGCACTTTTTTTTGGGGGGAAGTAATTTTTTTTTTTTTTTTTTATTCTTTTTCAAACATTAAGATCACATGAAAATATGAACATTTAAAAAAGACACTTTGTGATAAGTGTTATTACTTTGGCGGGAAAACGCTCGAAGAAATAAATGATAACAAGTAATGTTTTAATTAGAGTTTTTCATCATCGTTCTTTTTTCATCTTATTTGAAGTTTTTTTTTTTTCTTTTTTTCAAAATTTAGCCCGATTTAGAGTTTAGGGTTGAGTGTTTTGGGTTTAGTTCCTAAACCCTAAACCCTAAACTCTAAACCGTTAATGTTAAGTAATCAATCTAAACCCTAAACCCTAATTTCTAAACCCTAAACCCTTATTTTTAACACCTTAAAAAACAAACTTTAATTAAAACATTACATATGATATATATGATATATATGTTATCATTTATTTCTTCGGGCGTTTTCACACCAAAATAATAACATTTATCACAAAGTGTCTTTTTTAAATGTTCATATTTTCATGTGATCTTAATGTTTGCAAAAAAACGAAAAAAATTACTTCCCCCCCAAAAAAGTGCTATATATATATATATATATATATATATATATATATATATATGTAGGGGCAGGATCAATGGGGAAGTAACCAATCGGGGGGAAGCGGGGGAAGCAAAAAAAAAAAAAATTCGTTTTTTGAAAAAACTTTGTTCACGAACATTATAGATTGGATGAAAATAAGAACATTTAGAAAAGACACTTCGTGATGAATGTTATTATTTTGGCGGGAAAACGATCGACAAAAATAACATTCAAGATAATATTGTTCGTGAAGAATGTTAACGTTTTTTTTTTCTTCATGTTTTGTGAAGTAAAATTTAGCCCGATTTAGAGTTTAGGGTTTAGGGTTTAGGACCTAAAACACCAAACCCTAAACCCTAAACTCTAAACCGTTCGTGTTAAAAACTCAATCTAAATCCTAAATCTAAACCCTAAATTTCTAAACCCTAAATTTCTAAACCCTAATATCTAAACCCTAATATCTAAACCCTATAAACCCTAATATCTAAACCCTAATGTCTAAAACCTCAACATACGCTCAAAAAACACGATAATTGTTATATATTACTTCTTCGAGCGTTTTCCCGCCAAAATAATAACATTGTCTTTTCTAAATGTTCTTATTTTCATCCAATCTATAATGTTCGTGAACAAAGCTTTTTCAAAAAACAAAAAAAAAAAAAAAAAAAAAAAAAATTTGCTTCCCCCCGCTTCCCCCCGCTTCCCCCGATTGGTTACTTCCCTCTTGATCCTACCCCTATATATAAGCAAATTTTTTTTTTTTTTCGTTTTTTGAAAAAACTTTGTTCACGAACATTATAGATGAGATGAAAATATGAACATTTAGTAGAGACACTTTGAGATAAATGTTTTTATTTTGGCGGGAAAACGCTCGAAGAAGTAATATATAACAATTATCGTGTTTTTCGAACGTATTTTGAGGTTTTAGCTATTGGGGTTTAGATATTAGGGTTTAGATATTAGGGTTTAGAAATTTAGGGTTTAGGGTTTAGATTTAGGATTTAGATTGAGTTTTTAACACGAACGGTTTAGGGTTTGGTGTTTTGGGTTTATGGAATAAACCCAAAACACCAAACCCTAAACTCTAAATCGAGCTAAATTTTACTTCACAAAACATGAAAAAAAAAAAACGTTCATATTCTTCACGAACAATATTATCTTGAATGTTATTTTTGTAGATCGTTTTCCCGCCTAAATAATAACATTCATCACGAAGTGTCTCTTCTAAATGTTCATATTTTCGTGTGATCTTGATGCCGGGAAAAAAAAATTCAAAAAAAACGAATTTTTTTTTCCTTCCCCCGCTTCCCCTCGATTGGTAGTAACCAATCGGGGGAAGCAAATTTTTTTTTTTTTTTTCGTTTTTTGAAAAAACTTTGTTCACGAACATTATAGATTGGATGAAAATATGAACATTTAATAAAGACACTTTGTGATAAATGTTTTTATTTTGGCGGGAAAACGCTCGAAGAACTAATATATAACAATTATCGTGTTTTTCGAGCGTATGTTGAGGTTTTAGGGTTTAGATATTAGGGTTTATAGGGTTTAGATATTAGGGTTTAGAAATTTAGAGTTTAGGGTTTAGATTTAGGGTTTAGATTTAGGATTTAGATTGAGTTTTTAACACGAACGGTTTAGAGTTTAGGGTTTAGGGTTTGGTGTTTTGAGTTTATGGAATAAACCCAAAACACCAAACCCTAAACTCTAAATCGGGCTAAATTTTACTTCACAAAACATGAAAAAAAAACGTTAACATTCTTCACGAACTATATTATCTTGAATGTTATTTTTGTCGATCGTTTTTCCGCCTAAATAATAACATTCATCACGAAGTGTCTTTTCTAAATGTTCATATTTTCACGTGATCTTGATGCCTGAAAAAAGAAATTCCAAAAAAAAAATTTTTGCTTCCCCCCGCTTCCCCCCGATTGGTTACTTCCCCATTGATCCTGCCCCTATATATATATATATATATATATATATATATATATATATATATATATATATATATATATATATATATATATATATATATATATATATATATATATATATATATATATATATATATATATATATTTGATTTTTTGCTGTACATTCTTTAGAATGTTAAGTTACTGAGGCATTTAATACTAGATATGCGTCTGATGCTGTTACTCCAATGCATTTTTTTCTGATTTGCAGCAGCGGAGCTGATTTTCTTGGCCCTTTACTTCCTGCTGTGGCTGAAATATGTTCTGATTTTGATCCAACGGCGGATATTGAACCGTCACTCCTGAAGTTATTTCGTAACCTGTGGTTCTACATTGCTCTTTTTGGCTTGGCACCTCCAGTGCTTAATTCCGCAATCCCATTAAAATCAAACTCTACAACATTGAGCAACGGAGGGAACACAAGTGCGGTTGCCCTTCAAGCTGTCGGTGGACCCTACATGTGGAATCCCGAGTGGTCTTCTGCTGTTCAACGCATATCTCAAGGGACTCCACCCCTTGTATGTTAGCATTCACTGGAAACTTTAATGAATACTTTGATTTGATGATTTATTATAATATTTGGAAGTAGTTACTAGTTACCTTTCAGGAAATTGAGGATATACAGATTTAAACTTTGGGTTGACAGGTGCTATTTAAATGCAGAAAACCTGCTAAACTATTTCATAATTATGTGATTTTGTTTTCCCATTTGTCAGGTTGTTAGTTCTGTAAAATGGCTAGAAGATGAATTAGAACTAAATGCCCTTCACAATCCTGGTAGTCGTCGAGGAAGTGGAAATGAGAAAGCTGCTTTAAGCCAAAGAACAGCACTCTCTGCTTCATTAGGAGGGCGCGTTGAAGTTGGAGCAATGACCACAATTTCAGGTAGGTAGTACTAGTTAGTATATCATATAACTTCACGTTGCATACACTACTAGATTTCTATTACAGCCCTTTGCTACTTGGTGCATTGGTAGCACATGTATTTGCAGTGTGCTCTTCACAAGTATGTTATCAGTTACTGATGAACTATGTTCTTCCCACATTATTATTTACATCCCCACTAAAAAGGATAGAAGTCCTTTCCCTGTTCAGGCTACCGGGGAGGGCGAGTAATCCGACCCCACACACTCTGATGTACGCAGTCCAGCAGGATTACTCCCTGGCTGTTTCTAACCCATCCCTGGACACCACTAAATATTCATCCTAGACAGGATTCGAACCTAAGACCTCTTGCAAGTAACTCATGGCCCCAACCATTGGGCTATCTAGTGATGGTTTTTACATCCCCACTATTGGTTTGGAAGATTTTTGTGTTTGTCGTCTTGAGTTAGATGTCCGGTTTACTTCTACTTTTTGAAATACTTTTTTTTTTTTTTTTTTTCATTCTTTGTCTAAAAAGGTTCAGGGAGAAGGCAACTTATCTTCTTCTGTTGCACTTTTAGAAATTCCGGGTTTACTTCTACTTTTTGAAAGTTTTTTTTTCTAAAAATGTTCAGGGGTGAAGGCAACTTATCTTCTTGCTGTTGCATTTTTGGAAATCATACGATTTAGTAGCAATGGTGGCATCCTTAATAGTGGTCCCAGCTCTACTACTTCTAGGAGTTCCTTCAGCTGTGTTTTTGAGTATCTTAAAAGCCCAAATCTCATGCCAGCTGTATCGCAATGCTTAATTGCCATTGTACATCGTGCTTTTGAGACAGCAATATCATGGCTGGTAATTAATTATTACTCCATATTTGTTTTGGTTATCCTTTATTATTAATTTGTTAATTGTTAATTTGTTATCTATTCATGATAACTTTTTACTCATGATCGGTTATCAGTTACTTGTTGATGTTTGCTTATAAAAAGGAGCTTTACATAGAAATGTGTAGTGATGATTCTGATGCTGCTATGTGTACTGATGCATCACTTTTAACATTACGCACTATTGCACCAAAAGACCTCATCACGTAATGCAAATGGTGCAGCAAAGTGTAAAGATGGTGCGTCAGGACACATGTCGGCACCAAAATCCTCCTAATACTTCTCTACGTTAAACCCGCTCTATGTTTATTTTGCGTGTGACCTATCTTCTTTGGGTTAAAGTTCATCGTGAATCTGATGTTGTGCCAAATTAAATTGTTTATGGGGTTTACATTTTACATGTCATAGGTGTTAGAATGACTTTCTCGCTTCTTTTGTTTTTTTTTTTTTTTTTTTTTTGCTTTGACACCATCATTAGTCTAAAGGCTTTTAGTATTCTTTTGTTGATTGGGTAAATGGATGACTTTCTCTGCCCTTAGGTGGAGAATAACCCTTTTTCCTAGGGTGGAGTAATTATTGTCTATATTTAACCTTCCCCACGCCTCACACTCGTATGATTGTTTATTGTTTTTGTTGTTGTTAACTTAATGGTTATACTGGCCTTGTTAATGGTTGTTATTTGTTCAACAATGGAGGGATGAAGCTACACATTTTAGAACATAATGTCATATAATATGTGTGGGTCCAACTACTTTTCATTCCTTGGAACAAGAGGCAACTTGTTTGGGCTTTGTATGCTGATTGTATTTTTTTAGTGTAATGCATTTTAGATTATTAGGGAACAAGTTATTTTATGATTCTTATTGTTGTTTTCATGACGGTATCTTAGAGTTGCTTGCTACACAAATCTTCACGGATTATGCTAAACGTATAATAATCTGATGCACATGTTTTTATCAAAATGAATTTTATAATGGCTGCAGGAGTCTCAAATATGCGAGACAGGAGATGCAGCGGAGATTAGGGAGTCAACTCTGGCTGTCCATGCTTGTTTCCTCATAAAGAGTATGTCTATGAGAGAAGATCACATCCGAGACTTATCGGTTAATCTGTTGTCTCGTTTGAGAGAGAGATTCCCTCAGGTATAGTACATTTAATATCAGTTTTTTTTTTTTTTTTTTTTAATTTTTTTTTATTAGTTTTTAATGTAAAACTTCTACTTCTACTTGTTTATGCCTACAGGTTTTGTGGAAATCATCTTGTCTGGATTCTCTTCTCTTTTCTGTAAATGATAACCCGACCTCAACTCTTGTCAGTGATCCTGCTTTTATTGCTTCTGTTCGCTCTTTGTATAAAAAAGTTGTTCGGGAATGGATTGTCGTTTCACTATCATATGCACCATGCACCAGCCAGGGTCTTCTTCAGGTTTGTTTAACTTCATGTTGGGCCAGTACCACTGTATATGGTCGCATGGCAAAATTTTTACATTTTCTTTGATTTTCTAATTCTAGTTTTGCTGTTTAGAAACTGTTCACGCGTTAAATATATTCTGAATATTGGTTACACATGATAAATAGTTTAGTCTTGCAGCGTGTTGATTAGACTTATGTCTCCGGTTGACTTATTTTGTTGTTGATTTCAGGAGCAACTTTGTAAAGCAAACACATGGCAAAAAGCACAACCCACAACAGATGTTGTTTCTCTTTTATCCGAAATACAAATAGGTACAGGTAAAATCGAATGTTGGACCGGCACAAAAACCGCCAACATCCCTGCCGTAATGGCATCTGCAGCTGCTGCGTCAGGCGGAAACCTAAAATTATTGGAGTCATTCAACATTGAAGTTCTTAGCACTGCAATTGTTAGTGCTACAGTTAAGTGTAATCATGCAGGAGAAATTGCTGGTATGACAAGATTGTATGAGAATATGGAGAGTGCAGATGATGATAATGAAGTTGTTATGTCTGGTTTTGGATCTAATGGTTTTTCAAGGCTGGTATCTGGATCTTTTCCACAATTGACCAGGCCCAAAAAGCAATCATTTAATGAGATATTACTTAACAAGTTTGTGCGTCTTCTTCAAAAGTTTGTTTCCACTTCAGAGAAAGGTGGGAAGGTTGACAAGTTGTCATTTCGTGAAACTTGTTCTCAGGCAACTGCACTACTTCTCTCAAATCTGGTAAACACTAGTTTTTAGACTTGAATGTGAAAATATTATGGTTAAGAAAGTTGATTAAAAGTTACAGTTTTATTGGATTGCCTTTTTAATTTACGAATGTGTCAAAGCATTAACTTCTACATCTTTCTCTATCATTTCTCTTATGTAGGACAAATTGCTATTAAGTTTATTTTGTTTTATATTTTACAGTTAATTTTATTTCTCAATAATGTTACCACGAGGAAATATATGTAGGACAATGGTGAGCATGTGCTATCGAATGTACTCAGTGGCCCAACTCATTCCATACTAGGAAATGTGACTATAATTATAGCATTGATGATATGCACTACATCTATAGATATCTCTGAAGAAAAAGAAGGATAACTTTCTCCTCAAAAATGAAAAATTCCATTTTCTAGCTATGTATACCCTTAATATCATATTCTTGTATATAATCCTTGTATATAATCATATTAGTAGGGTATAGGGTATTATAGTATTGATTATCTTGTGCAACACCTTTTTTTTTTTTTTTTGTGGCTAAATACAACATTACCCAAAATCCCGCTGAAGTGGCATATGGGGAGGTAAGATGTAGACTGTAATACCGAAGAGACTCCTTCCAGAAGTACCTTCGGCTGCCCCAAATGCATGAAAATATAAAAATTAAATAAAAAATAATATATATATGTGTATGTGGGAGTGCGTATTAAAATGTTTGTTTACTAAATAATTGTTGGATGATATTTGTAGGCGTCAGATAAAAAACCGAGTGCCGAGAGCTTCTCACAGCTTCTGAGACTACTTTGCTGGTGTCCGGCTTATATTTCTACACCTGATGCAATGGAGACCGGTGTGTTCATTTGGACATGGTTGGTTTCTGCTGCTCCTCAATTGGGTTCTGTAGTCTTAGCCGAGCTTGTTGATGCTTGGTTATGGACCATTGATACCAAACGTGGACTCTTCGCGTCTGAAGTCAGGTTCTTTGGACCAGCTGCCAAGTTAAGGCCTCAGCTTGCACCTGGTGAGCCAGAACCACTACCCGAAAAGGACCCAGTTCAGGAAATTCTAGCTCATAGGCTATGGCTCGGGTTTTTCATCGATCGCTTTGAGGTGAGGTTTATTTACATAACTCTAAAGTTATAAAAATTGTATTTGAAATACAGCTAGATGTATTTATGCTCTTTCTTTATTTTAATCATTATTGTTTAGCTACATTCGTCATTGTAGCTTGTCCTGGGATAAATTAAAATAGGTTTGCAAGTCATTGACATTAAAAAACCGTAGTGTTAAAACTGGAAAAATTTTACAGGTTCAACTTGTTTCTTTTGGGATTTGAAATGAGCTTCTCGTTGGCTATTTAGCTCAGATGAATTTAAAATTTTGATGGGATTATAATTATTAATCATGATTCATGATGATGGGTTTTTTTTCACTTGAAAGGAAAGGGAAGAATGAACTAATGTGATAAACATTCAATTGTTTTGTTTGTTATGTACTTGCTAAATGATGTACATCCAAACATTCAATTGCGCTCTTTGTTTTAATGAGACAACTTGCTAGGAGGTTGTTATCTCCTTACAACCTCGAGTTTTGTTGTTTTATCTTCTTAGATTTTTTTCCCCTTTTCCTCTAAATATTTAAGTTTTGAAGAATTTTAAGAAACCTATACATGGTTTTGCTTTGACTTTAACTATACCCTTTGGACTTCAGTGAAAACGTTGCAGATTATGGTCCTAAAGAACTAATGCAATAGGCTGCTATTAGTGAATAATTACAGATCATTTCATTTCTTTTTCTTTCTTCTCTGACCCTTTACATTTTTACAGGTAGTTCGACACGATAGTGTAGAACAACTTTTGCTTCTTGGCAGAATGTTGCAAGGGACTACAAAATTCCCATGGAGATTCTCACGCCATCCAGCTGCCACGGGTACATTTTTCACTATTATGCTTCTTGGACTCAAACTTTGCTCATGTCAATACCAGGTCAACCTACAAAGGTTTAAATTAGGACTTCAGTTGCTAGAAGACAGGATTTACCGGTATTACTTTCTACTTGGTGTTGTTTTATATAATTTTCTCTTCACATTACTTCTAGATAAACTTTCACAGATGGTCCCTGTGGTTTGTGTAGGGTTACAGAAATAGGCCACATGCTTTTTTGTTCCGTCAAGGATGGTCCCTATGGTTTGCACTTGTTTCACCGGTGGTCCCTGTCAGTAACCGTCATTAAAAATATCCGTTAACTTTTACCACCGGTGAAACAAGTGCAAACCACAGGGACCATTTCTGTAATCCTATACAAACCACGACGACCATCCGCGAAATTTTATGGAATATTTTCTGACTGGAATTTGAGGTAGTCAACGGAAGACTGAATTGGCATTTTTTTTTTTTGCAGGGCATCTTTAGGCTGGTTTTGCCATCAACCCGAGTGGTACCAGACAAATAATGGGAATTTCGCACACAGTGAGGCTCAATCTGTTCATGCTTTTCTCCAGTTTCTGTTAAATCACCGAATGGATGTTCCTCAGAATAATTTTAAAGGTCACGGTCAGGAAAATGGGAATGCTTTGATTAATTTGGTAAGGTCTTTTTTCGTACAATCACCTGTGTTTATGCATGTTTCTTTTAATCTATGTTGAATTGTTGATTGTTCTGATCATGTAATCTTCAATTGTCAACTTCAGAAAGATTCTTATCACCCGATTTGGGGATCAATGGAGAATAATGCTGTCAGTATGGAGAAGAGGAAGCAGCTACTTTTAATGCTATGCCAGCATGAAGCTGAAAGGCTTGATGTCTGGGCACAACCTCTTGGCTCCAAGTAAATTCTATAAACATCTATTTTCAGTTGTCAGTTTTTGATTTTATCATTTTTTTATGATTTATAATCCCGTGCATATAACCATTAACTCTTTTATTCTCAGAGAGAGCACATCTTCTCGGCTTAAAATTAACTCGGACAAATGGACTGAACATGCAAGAACTGCATTCGCAATTGATCCCAGGATCGCTTTTTCTTTGGGTGCTAGATTTCCTACAAATTCTTATCTGAAGGCTGAACTCACACAATTGGTTCAGGTAGATATGACCATTTTGAATATTATTTTATTTCCTGATATTCCGTGGACACAAAATGCCTCCTTTTATTTAATTCTCATTAACATCAAGGGAGCATCTATCTGTAAACAATCCACATCATGTGTCTTGCTAGCACTATGAACTATAATTATATTTCTTTTATATTTAACATAACCCTTATCATTTTTCATTGTACAAAAAAGGGACTTGTACTAGAAAGCTGCTTCTTTTGACCAGTTACCCAACCATCCAGATTATTCATTTTCATCTTTAAAACTTGATCTTATTTTGTTAAAGTAAATAGCATTTGAATTATTAACTCTTTTTGTGATCATTTTGGGCAGCACTATTATTATTATTATTTTTGATAAAAAACAGATTTAAAATCAAAAGGATCCGAAGATCAAGTTACAACGTGATACAGACCTCAACAAGTCTGCTTGAATGAATAGACCCTACGATCTATTCAGAAACAACTATTGAAACTACCCCTAATAACATTGAACCATTGCAACTATACGTTTAGAACTATTTTATCATCCTTAGTTACACTTGTGCTTGTTAATGTTGCAGGCGCATATACTTGAGATCCGTACTATACCGGAGGCTTTACCATATTTTGTGACTACTAGGGCAGTCGATGAAGATTCTCCGCTTTTGCAACAGTTAGTACACTGGGCAGCTTGTTCAATCACACAAGCACTTGAGTATTTCACTCCAGCATACAAAGGTCACCCACGTGTTATGGCTTATATTCTAAGGGTCTTGGAGTCCTATCCTCCATCTCGTGTTACCTTTTTCATGCCTCAGCTAATACAAGCTTTAAGATATGACGATGAGGTAGCTCCATCACGTTTATCTATGTTATATAGTTTTAGTGCTTTCGTTTATAAGAAGCAGACTTTGATAACTACTTTAACTATAATGAGCTTGAAGCATCTTCAAACCAATATTCAGGTTGCGTTTGATAAAAGCTTTCGTTTATAAGAAGCTGACTTTAATAACTACTTTAACTATAATGAGCTTGAAGCAGCTTCAAACCAATATTCAGGGTGCGTTTTAAGTGCTGAATGATTCAAAGGTTCTGAACGACAAATAACCTGTTTGATGATCATTAGCCTATGCATGATATAAAATTGATGTATTAACATTTTAAATGAATGAATAAAAGAATATAAGTGTTTAATAAGTGTTTTAGATATATTCTAAGGAACATATCAAAGAAAATGAAGCTGCTGAATGGTTAAGAGTGTATTTCAACTCTCTTAATGGTTCAACACATATTGTTGAGTGGTTTCGCATCATCTATCATTCAGATGTCAAGTAACAAACGCACTGAATTCTGAACAGTTTAGCATTTAATGTTGAACCATTAAATTAAGAGGCAATCAAACACAGCATCAGTCCATTCATAATACTGGAATAACATTCTTTTCGTCCCACTGAATAGCTTATGTTTATCTAGTATATAATTAAACTGATGGGTCTTTGTGTGAGTCTGTAGAAGTTGGTTGAAGGATACCTGATCAGAGCTGCTCAAAGGAGTGATGTGTTCTCTCATATTCTCATATGGCATTTACAGGTCACCACAATTTTCTATTTTTTTCAATAAATAAATATAACTTTCATAACCATCCAGGCATAGCTTGGATGGCCACCAACACTTTCAATGAAGGTGAGGTCACGGGTTCGATTCCCTTCAAGGCACTTCAAACGCTTGGGGCGAACTTAAGAGACCAATAGCCTGAGGATGCTTTACCTGGTAGCGGTGGAGGGTTGGCTTGCCGTTTACCCGGGGTTTACCCGCTGCGGGGGGGCCAATGTGCCCGTTCGTAGTAGGGGTTCCTCGTAAAAAAAATATATATATAACTTTCATATTTTCATGTTAGTAACTGAAGTATTTTTTGAGTGCAGGGCGAGACCTGTGCACCCGAGCAGGGTAAAGAAGCAGTATCAGCAAAGGTATATCCTGTTATCCATTTTATATACCGTCGCTTGTTCTGTAAACAGACGAAGCTAATCATATATCGTTATAATATCTTTCAGACAACAGAATTTCTGGCTCTGCTGCCTCTTGTTAGACAACACATCATCGATGGTTTCAATCCCAAGGCTCGTGACATTTTTCGCAGAGAATTTGATTTCTTTGAAAAAGTCACTTCTATATCAGGTGTTCTTTATCCTCTTCCAAAAGAAGAGAGAAGAGATGGTATACGAAGGTATCTTTCTCTTGTTTGAAATTGTATTCTTTTGAGTGTTTTAATGATTAATCAATGTGTTTTGTGACTAATTTGAGTACAGAGAGTTAGAAAAGATTCAGTTGGATGGTGATGACCTTTATCTACCGACAGCTCCTAATAAGCTTGTCAAGGGTATTCAAGTTAACAGTGGAATACCTTTACAATCAGCTGCAAAAGTGCCAATTATGATCACGTTTGACGTAGCTGATCGAGATGGGGATCCTAATGTTACAAAACCTCAAGCTTGTATTTTTAAGGTAAACATCATCACGATTTCAATCTTGTAAACCATTGAAGCTATTTTGTTAATTTTATGTGGTTGCAAATTGAAATGGAAAATTAGACCCATTACTTGTAAATGGGTCAATTTGGCGTTGTTTTTTCTATAGGTCATGTAGTTTAAGCTAAATGATGTGAGTAAAGAGAAACAGGTTGAACGGCTTGAAAGTCATTTGATGGGCGGTGGCTAACAATATGCTTAAATTTTCACAATTTACAATAGATGGATTTTTGTATATGAAATTAGAGGTTAGATTGAAGACACTCGTTTAAAGATGGATCAAGTCAAGTGGTACTTTACTGATAAATAGTCGATGGGTAAATTAAAGGTCTTACATATAAGTGATTACATATTACTCCACAACATTTTAAAAAAGTTATACTTAAGATTGTTATTATTATTACTATGCGGTTTATGTAAAATAGGACACTAAATTATTTCTTTAACTATTATTGATTGATGCAGGTTGGAGATGACTGCCGACAAGATGTGCTTGCGTTACAAGTTATTTCACTTCTGAAGGACATATTTGAAGCAGTTGGACTCGATCTTTATTTGTTTCCATATGGCGTACTTCCAACTGATCCAGAAAGAGGAATAATTGAGGTAAGCCTTCTTTCATACGATATATTTTGAGGCTCCAAACCTTATTTCTAAAATATAATAGGTTTAGGGTTTAGGGTTTAGGGTTTAGGGTTTAGGATTTAGGGTTTAGGGTTTAGGGTTTAAAGTTTAATTTTAACCAGTTGCATACATAATTTTGTTGTTAATTTGGGTTGTAACCATTTAAATGAAACCCAATATATTATTATTTGTCTTTGCAGGTTGTTCCAAATACACGAAGTAGAAGCCAGATGGGTGAGACGACTGATGGTGGTTTATATGAAATATTTCAACAGGATTTTGGAGCTGTCGGGTCTCCGAGTTTCGAAGCTGCTCGTCATAATTTCATTATCAGTAGTGCCGGGTATGCTGTTGCTAGCTTGTTGCTTCAGCCAAAAGATAGACATAATGGAAATCTTTTAATTGATAAGTAAGTTCCAAAAGTCTTGATTCCCTTGTATAAAAATGAAGCTGTTTGTTATGACGTGTCAAGTATTTATTAAATATTGAGCTGAACATTTGTGAGTGCAGCTCTGGAAGACTTGTCCATATTGATTTTGGTTTCATCTTGGAGACGTCACCTGGTGGAAACATGCGGTTTGAAAGTGCTCACTTTAAGCTGAGTCATGAAATGACCCAGCTGCTTGATCCCTCGGGTGCGATGAAAAGTGAAACTTGGTTCTTATTTGTAAGGTAAGCATAACATGTTCCTCTTTTTAGCTTTGGTGATTTAACCTATTTCTTTGGAATGGGTCAATAAATAGGTAATAGATGACTGCAGTGTACGGAACCTCGTTTTATTGGAAAGACTTTTCATAATTATTCTAATTCTAATCATAATATTGCTTCATATATAATAAATTACTTATTTACTAAAATTAAACAAAAGAGGGCCATTATTCTATGAAAGTGTTGGATAGTCAACGAAATGCATGTTGACCTGTTTTGACTTTTGACCCTCACATACCAGCAACCCACCTGTACTCATACTGACACGCAAGGTTGGAGAAATCGGATCTCTGGGAGATCTCGTTTGGACATTTTTGGGGAGATCTCGGACGTTGACTTACGTTGACTTTTTAGTTTTTTTAAATATAAATACATATATATAAATAAATATATTTATATATGTATACATTTTTACGAGAGTTTACAAGAAAATCTGAGAAATAAGCGAGAAAATCTGAGAAATTTTTCTAGACACCATTCGACCTGCATTCCAAAAACGAAATCTCCGGGAGAAATAAGGAGATTTGCAACACTGCCGATACGTTATTCATTTGGGGCACGAGTTTGACATAAAAATATCAAAAAGGTATCTGTTCATTTTTCTAGACACCGTTCGACCAGTAAATGAAACTGCTCATTTTGACCGGAACCCATTTGGCCCATTATCCCCTGGTTTATCTGCCAGTTGATCACCTCAACTAACAAAGATCAAGTTTAATATTACAAGTTAGCCTGGACACATTACGTTATCGAATCTTCTGTCTCAATATTCCTAGTCTCTCTTATATAAACGTGTTGTTTTTTTTACAGCTTGTGCGTGAAAGGATACCTTGCAGCCCGTCGGTATATGGACGGGATCATAAACACAGTATTAATGATGGTTGAAAGTGGATTACCATGTTTTAGCAGAGGAGACCCGATTGGCAATCTAAGAAAGAGATTTCATCCAGAGATGAGTGAGAGAGAAGCAGCTAATTTCATGATGCGTATTTGTGCCGATGCATATGATAAATGGTCAACTGCTGGATATGATCTGATTCAATATCTGCAACAGGGCATTGAAAAATGAAACTGCTTCGTTTGCTTGTTATATGTATATTTGATCCCCAGATCCCCACTTGTGTATCCTCTTGTTGTTCTTATTATTATGTTAAATTTTCCAGGAATTTCGATTCTTTATGTAGGCATTGACAATTAGGTGAAAACTGAGAGTTGTTGACTTGTGCAGAAATTGTAGGAATTCTGACTTTTACAGTTTTACTTAGCTGATAAATTATTATGGTAATTATGGTATTGTGGAACACTTTTGTACAGTGATGTAATGTGGAGTAATATTGAAGACATGTCCACGCCCTAGTTCTTTTATCTGTATAACCAATGTTGTTTTTGTAAAGGTGTGCTTTATTTGAATTTTTATTGTCAACGTTTTTTATTTACTTGTTTATGTGCTCAAAAATCTGAGTTCTGTTTCTATTTTTTATATAACGTTGAGATGCATAACAAAATTTAACCAAGCATTGATATGCATTGTCAGATTTGTTGAAGCTTATCTTTAGTTACTACTACTAACTAGATACAATATATAAATAGTGTTGAATTACGCAAAGTCGGATTTAAATTGCTTGCAAAGCTATTGGTCCGGAACAAATGGCATTTGTTCCGTGCGACATATTTTGGATAGCCCACTTATGCTAAGTGAAGTAATGTCTTATTACAAAAAGATCCGTCGATGGCTATTGATGTTTCAATATGTGTTTAGATCCAGCTCAGGCCTCAATTCTAGTCAATGATAGTCTGACCAAAGATTTCCAATCAAGTGTGGTTTAACTTAAGGGGATCCAATAAGTCCATTTCTTTTCATTAGTGGAGGGTACCGTTAAGAATTTAAGACTCAACAAGACAAATGATTTACACCAATCACTAAACCACAAACGATAAAGATGATAAAAAATGCATAAACAACATAAGGATATAAGGATTTAACGTAGTTATATCCCAACTCCAAAACACGGAGAAGAGTTTACTCTACAAGCGCAAACAAAAGATTGTCTACTATAAATGTCGTGTAGACAATTACAAGGTACATAAGAATGTATTTATAGTGCCAATAACAATGAATTAGAAGCAAACAAAGATTTGTAATCTCAATCAAATTCCAGCTTACTGGCCCCATTTTGAGCGATCGCGATAATATCAATCTGGTCGCGAGATTTCTACTCAAACACGAAATCCAGTTCCTTGTTTGAATCAACTTCGCATTCCAACAATTTTCCACTCGAATGAGACTTTAAACAAACCCCATACCGATCTTCAACTGAAATTCTATCATAACTGTCAATTATGTTTATACAACCCACAACAAACCTCATATTAGCTGATTAAGAATTTCTTTTGATACTGCCGGATGAGACACCCAAATCACGCCGCACTTCCATTGCTATGCTACGAGGGAATTAAGTCTTCCGAGAACTAAAACACCGTTGAGCGATAATTCAATCTCATAGTTAGTAGCTTGGGTCATCTCGATTTCTTCGCCACCATCTGCTTAAACCAGAAGATCATCTTCTTAAACTAGAAGATTCATTGAAGCGAGTGAGACTTCAATTACATGATTTTTTTTCATGAGACAACACCGCTTCACCCATCACTCTCGACATGTTCGATCCTGCCACCGACACGTCAATGATCACCCATACAGACTAATCGGTCTATCTATGATTTTCTTTACTAGCAATCAAAAAATCCCAACAGACGCCTTTGTAGAATATTCATCATGGTACCCAGTGAGGACGCAGTCACCACCTCGAAATCTACCACTTTGCTGGTACACTGACCTCTTCATAGTGTTATGAACTTTACAAAACCCATCTTCTCATACCAAGCACGCTCCCAATGTACGAGCAAGAATTAAACCGCTGCTACTCGAGAAAAAGCTTGGTTCGTACCACCAGTCAGTTGCCAATTTCTTTACGATCGGAGAGTAAAACAAGTAGTCGAAGCTCTAGTGTTATTTGGAATCAGCGCACTAAACTTGAGAACATTGGACAAACACGTTGCTCAACCATCTCCACAACTCCACTAGTCGTCCAACTCCCACTAGCTCGATAACTTCCGCCAGTTACCAAACTCACACCGAGTTCCCGACACCCTCAACAATCCTAGAAAGCTCAAGTTCCGGGACTTACACGGTTATCCACCCCTTCCATCACCTAAAGTCTCCTAATTGACCACCTTCGAAGAAAAAAAATGCTCACTTTGTTGAACCATCAACCAAACGTGAGCATAATCGAACGTGTTCTATCTGACACTTTTTGACAGCCAATTTTCTTTGTGAAATGAAGCTCAAAGCCGCCTGCATGTTTCACAGACCCTAGAATATCTAACCAAAAACTTTGGTCATCCCATTTCAAAACCGCAAGCACCGCTGTATGAAATACATCTAAGAACAACATATTTAGCTAGGTACAAAAACAACATATTCACGGTGCAGAAATAACAGAGTAAGAAATAACGAATTTAGCGTCATGCACCAGTGTATGAAATATATCTAAGAAATAACGACACTCATTGATTTACTTAATGTAATGTGCAATGCACATGTACTTATTTAATGGCACAATCGTTAAAAATCGGGAGGCAAGAAATTTAATCGTTTGAAGGTTGACGGCGTGGTTGTCAAGCCGATCATAAAGACTCGGAAAGTTAAAGGTAAATGTAAAGTAGTTGACGGGTAGTTTTTTGGTCGGGTTTGGTTCGTTTTTATGTTTGTAGTTTTTTGGTTAGATTTGGATTTGGTATTGGTTCTTGTTTTTTGATTGTGTGTTCTGTTCGTTGTAGTTTTACGGTTGATCAAGGTTCGGGTTTGGTTAGCTTAGGCTCTTTGTTTAGTATTAGGGTATGTTTACTGTTTTCAAGCCTTGGCTTGCGTTTGGTTAGATTGTATTTTTTCGTCTTTTTGCATCGATCGATGAAAAGACTTGGTATATATGTTATTTTTGAAAGAAAAAAAGAAAGAAAAATATAAGATCATCACCGTGCGTTTTAAAAACACAAGGACTAAGCGTTATAATTAAAAAAAATGGCCGGTATGATTTGGATGATTTGGAAGGTGATTCTCACACACTACTTTTTAATTTATCTACACTTTTGTCTCATAAATTTACAATTATATCCCTAGAGAGTTAAACTTATATTATTATTTAGGTTTGGCTAAAGAATGCCCTAAGGGCACATGATAAACACATTAAATGAAGTATAATTTTTCTAAGTTAATATGAATCCTAATTAATAGTAACGTATAAATGGAAATGAAATGAGTTCGATAAATGAAATTTGAGTTATATATGAAAATATTGAGTGTATTTAGGACCTGTTTACATAGGCATTAATGGGCTGAGTGTTTTGAAGGGCTTATTCGGTCACTGGAATAACTTGTTTACTTGAAGCTTGAAAAAATGAGATGCCTTCCTGGAAAGCTGTTTCGGTCACCTCAAAAAGGGCGCTTGTCCAGATATGGCTCCTTATTAATCCACCTGTTATCTATATTGCCCCTCTCCTCTTTTTACCTTTTCTTCTATAAAATAGACTTTTTTGCTCAGTTGGTCCCTCTATTATACCCCAAATCGCTACTTTGGTCCCTCGGTTTTTAATTTGGCAATCAGCGTCCCTTAATTATTTTAATTTTGCAATCCGCGTCCCTCCGTCAAATTTCTGCTAAAAATGTCTGTTAACCCTTGTCATGTGCAATGCATGTGAGGGTAAAATTGTCTTTTTACTCTTTTCTTCACTAAAAACAAGGGACCGCCGGCGCAAAAATCTTATATTTAATATATTTTAATATTTTATTTATATATTTATAATATATTTATATTTATATTTATATTTATATTTATATTCTATATTTACTTTAATATATCACGGCACAATTAATTCTTTATTAACAAATAGAAATAAAGCCAAATAGCACCACGATGACTTCAACAATTAATTCAGCAGATTGTCAATTTAATTCCATCATTGGCTTCACTTATAATTTATAAACACCATAAACTAAAAATTAATATCACAAAAAAATAAATGAAATCAAAAGGTCATAATTTAAAAACAACCCCAACAAAACCCTATTCTTCTTCGTCATTCCTGAGCACCATTTGTACAACACCAATTTTTCACATCAACAACCTCAATTATTGTGTCTAATGATTTCAATGAATTATGGTACTGTAAATATAAATCCTTAAGCGTCGATCACAAATGGTGGTTTAGAAATGGGGTAAGCGGCGGCGACGTCCAGATTTGATTTGAGGTTTTTTACGAGAACATAAACTTCTACTACCTAAAATTGTTCATCCGCTGTACTAAAATTGTTCATCCGCTGTACTATGTAGCTCGTATTTTTAACTCACGTTGCTCAAATCTTGTTATTATGTATGTATATTGACATAGGGTTTAGATTTTTTTTGTATTGGGTATTGTTCCAGTAACTATTTTTGCTACATCGATCTTAATGGGTCTTAGTGGATCTATGGTTGTAGCGACGGTGATAATAAGGGATTATGTAAAGCTTTTGATGAGGAATCCTTTTATTTAAAATGAATTTGTAATTTTTAAATCTATTGACGATGAATCCATCGATTTTGATAATGAATCCATCGATTTAAGCTTTTGAGTGTGTGAGCACTGTTTATATTATATTTTTGATTATATGTTTGTGATATGTTGTTAATTAGAGACAAATCTTTGATTGAATGTATGATTTATAGTGGTGGTTTTCAAATGCTTATATATTTATACCGGTGAACAAACAAGATGATGAAGAACATGAATTAATTAAATAAAGAACAAACAAGATTATAATTATTATTATTTATTAATAGTAAATACAGAGTAGTAATTAAATGAAAAGATACAAACTAATAATAATAATTTTCTGAAAATATATAAAAATAAGATTTTTTTTGCGCCGTTGGTCCCTTGTTTAGTGAAGAAAAGAGTAAAAAGACGATTTTACCCTCACATGCATTGCACATGACAAGGGTTAACGGACCTTTTTAACAGAAATTTGACGGAGGGACGCGGATTGAAAAATTAAAATAATTAAGGGACGCTGATTGCCAAATTAAAAACCGAGGGACCAAAGTAGCGATTTGAGATATAATAGAGGGACCAACTGAGCAAAAAAGTCTATAAAATAAATAAATCCTCAAATTGAGGAATCAATAAATTGATGGTTGGAGTAAACGCACCAGGAACCCCAAAATATTTTGTTCTCTAGATGACGATAACGGTGTGTGACGGAAATTACCCATCTCTTGTTTCTACCATTTTCCCTATTTTGGACCCTTTTTTCTATTCTTATACGTAGTAATTTCTACAATTTCTAATTCAATAGATCAAAGATGACGATGACAGAAGTGAAGTTTACAATCTATAATTTCTATAATCTCTTATTCATTATATTGAAGATGAAAAAATGAATAACCCGAGACGATGATTTGATGGAAGTGGTTGAGTTACCAGTTCCAGTTGATAAGTATGATTGTTTATGATTGAGTTACCATTTTCAAATTATAAGTATTGATTTTGATTTGCGAGCATGTAAAAGTTTGATTTGTCAAATAAATTGTTATCTAATTATTGATTGATTTTCATTTGGTTTACGAGTGGAAATGAAAATATGAATATTACTAGTATTACTAGTAGTGATTATTATTTTAGAAATTTTTTTAAGTTTAATTATTAAATAGGAAGTAATAAAACAATAAATATTCAAGGGATAAATTTGTCATTTACATCATTCAGATTATTCATTAGCTCATAAAAGTAAACACCATTATATCATTTTTAGAATATTCCATATTGACATCTATACCCATAAAACTATCTATATGGATAACATAACATAATGAGAAAAAAAAAGAAACAGGCCCTAATTAGTCATCTTTATCTTGTGCTCACGTATAAGATAGCAAACCCTTATTATTATTAACATTATTAGACCACCCCCTATGGTTAGTTACCCGTCCGTTACCCGCTCATTACCCGTCATTACTCTTAATGAACCATAGGCACGAGCTAGTTACCCGCTTTAATTACCCGCTTCCACCATGGATTTAATGAAAGTATGAAGGTTGGTTATAGTAATTGTGGGTCCCAATGGCTTTTTATTGTTTGGACTTAATGCTTTATTGCTTGTACATTGTATATTAAGAGGAGTATTTTTTTAGCCATTATAGGGAGTGTTTAGTTATGGGTTAGTTATAGAATATTGGTGTTGATGTGGCGCTTATGTGAAAGGTTAAGAGGATGAATAGTTTAGTTACGATAGGGAGTAGCATTAACATTAACATTAACATTAACATCTCTATCTCTATCTTTATCTTTATCTTTTACAAAGCATAAAAGTTACATTTAGACCACTCCCTATGGAGCAATTGCCGGTCGTTACCCATAGTTACCGAATCGTTACCTGTTTGGTGCTATAGGCAGCAATTCGTCACCTGCAATCGTTACCTACAATCACCATGAATTTGGCGAAGCCTTTAAACTGAAGTGGGACCACTGGATCAGATTTATCCGTTTAAATGGCTCTTTCCTCTTTGTGAGCTACATGACAAAACTCATTTTTATACTGTTAATGGAAGAATGTCTCAAAGGAAGAAGATGAGATGTACATGACAAAAAATTAGTATTACTAATGTAATGGGTTCTGTATTTTGATAGAAGAATAGAGAAGATGGAAAGAGGTAGGTGGGTGAAGATGGAGTGTTTAATAATTATTTTTTTATTTTTGAAAAGCAGATATATTCATTAAAAGATAATTATAAAAAAAAATTTAATAATTATTTTTAGCTTTTGTTTACTGCGTATACATTTGGGTATGTACACTACTATTCCACTTTGTGTTTATAATTAAAGTGGTAGTTTAAAAAAAATAATTATTTTTATGTTAGTTAAAATAAATATAAAAAAATTAATTAATGACGTGGCAGTTAATAGAAAAATGTTTTAGTCATTATAGACAGTGTTTAGTTATAGGATTTTATGGGTTAGTTATAGAATTTGAGTGCTGATGTGGCGCTGATGTGGCAAGTTAAGAGGATGAATAGTTTAGCCACAATAGGGAGTGTCCTTACTACAACTTTTTCTGTCCACGTGTAATTTAACAAATACATCCGTATTAATTTATTTGCTCTTAGAAAATTTACACCTGTACCAATCACTTCCTCAATTCTCAAAACTCTGAATTAGTTTTCTACCACATGACCCCCCACCTCTCTCTCTCTTTAAAAGTAAAAACCCTCATATCCTTTTCATCGACGATATGCCTTCAGGCCGTCGAATTAGGAGACGCCACTACCACCAACGAATCCGTAACGTTTTTCTCGACATAACCATACAAATTTTATATATTATCGTCCGAATCTTCGAAACCGCCGGAAACAACTCCGGTGACCAGAATTGACATTCGTTTCTCACATAGGTATGTATTTTCAGGTTTAAACCAAACCTGTTTCTTTCTCGGTTACGTTCTACCTCATTTTCTGAATTAGGGTTCCAAAATTCGAATCTAATAAACACCACGAAATCGAAACCCATTCAATCAATACTATGTATGTGAATGACGATCTACAGCCGTGTTTGTTGATCTATGCATCTGATTCCATAAAGTTCAACTTTCATCATGAAGCAATCATCGTTATTGTCAGAATACACAACCAGAATCTGTTAATAAATATGTTGTTTTCTCCAATCCTGACGGTTAAACGGCTTAAAGGTATGTCAACTACAAACACACACGGTTTTCATTTGAAACCAATTATGCTGCATCAGGTTCAATTTAATTTCATGAGTGGTTTTAGGGCTGATTGGAGTGCTGAATTAGGGTTGAAGAAGGCGTTTGAAACCCTAATCATCCCTTATGGCTGCAAAACAATATCACCCTAATTACTTTTGTGTGATTTTTGGTTGCAGATTGTTGATATTAAGAAGTTGGATCTTGATGTGGTTCAAGGGCTTAGAAGGTGTGTTACATGTTGGAGTTGTTCTTTGGATCTTATTTAATTTTTTTTTGCTTTGATCATACATTCTATAGGTACTGTCAGAAACAAAAAGGTCCTCACCAGGCATTAACCGAAGAACATTGCTTGCAGGCAATTAGTAAATTGAAGGTATTGAGTTTGTGTTGTATTCAAATTTGTTATATTGGAGTTATTAAGTGTTTTACAATCGAATGTGGAGTTATTAGGCATTTGAAACCCTAATCATCCCTTCTAGGAGTTTTTAAGTGGTTTTAGGGCTGATTGGAGTGCTAAATTATGGTTGAAGAAGGCGTTTGAAACCCTAATCATCCCTTCTGGCTGCAAAATTAAATCCAACCCATGGAGACCAACAAGTAATATCGTATGCTGATCTTCAATTCAGGCTATGCAAAAAGGTACCAATTCAATTTGCTCAAGACTTCTTTCCGATTTTGTGGTTGTACGCTTCGTTCTTCGTTTGATTATTGTTTTTCTGTTATTTACAAATACGCTGGTTTTTACTTTCGTTAATGATGATTTTTTTTGTTAGGGTTATTAATCTGTTTTTAAACACGTTTAATTTGTTTTTCTACTTTATTTTGATCATTTGTTTGATTGTGATCTGAATCTAAACCTTTAATGCTCCTTGATTTTACCCTTCGATTTACACGTCTCCAGCTATAGCACTTTTAAATTTGATACAAAATATGTACAGTCGAAATTTGTTATAACTATGTCCAATATCAAATTTTAACTCATTGACATCCTAAACTTTTGATATCCCGAAGTATGTAGTTTATGCCATTGAGCCATATTGCTTACTATTTTGTGGCTTTACGTGAATGATTTAGGTATTTTACAAATTTAGTAACAGGTCTGCTATAATTCGAATTCGGGTTACGTGGTAGAAAATACAATCTGACTTGTTGATGATGTAGCGTGAGGGTACGAAATAGTATTATTTTTAATACAAAATATGACACAAGTTTTATTAATTTACGGATGGGATATACCTAAACCTTGCTACAACACTATAGGCAGTGTACCTAATCGTAGAGTAGTGTAATTTTTAGTAAGTCCGGTTCGTTCCACAGGGAGCTGGTGATACTTATTATATTTTTAACAACTATATTTATATAAAATATATATAATTATATAAGTAGTAATATTATTATAAAAGGGGGGTTTTACCATTTAATGATCGGTTTGTCGATTCTATATTTTAAGCGCAAAGATAAATGACGATAATTAAAGTGCGTAAAATAATGACAATAAATAAAATGACAGTAAATAAAATTGCGAGTAATAAAATGACAGTAAATAAAGATACAATTAGAAATACAATAAAAGAATTATGCTTATTTAAACTTCCGTAATCATGATGTTTGACGTTTTGATTTAATTAATTGTTACCCGGGTTAATTGTCCTTTGTCCTGGTTTATTTGATACCTATCTGGTTTTTGTCCATAATAGTCCATCGGTCATAAATATAAAGTGCGAGTGTCCTCGTCAAATTACCCTTATACCCGAAGTCAAATATTCCCACTAATTAAGGATTTAAACTGTGACGCAGTTATCACTTCTGTCAACAATTACACCAGTTATCACTGTATGTAATCCACCCCTGTTCTGATTAGATATGAATATTAATTTACCCACTTGATCAGTTTGAATAATCAATTACCCAACCCGAATAATTAATTAAATGATTATAATAGATTCCATATGAACGTCACTAAATAGGACAACCATAATCATTATTAATTATTAGGATAATTAATTTGAAGATAGGTTCGACAGACTCCAATGATTTGTCACTCAATTAGACAATACCCCCCATCTATTAATAGTCAATAGTCCAATTTCCACAAGTGTCGGTCTTTTGCCCAAACCTTAATTATGGTACAAAATCCAATAACCCCATCTTAATATTTTAGCCTAACATCACGATTACTTCGGCTCAAATAAGCATAATAATAACTTAGTTACGAGACATTAAATTAAAAAGGAAGAACATAGCTTACAGTGGTGATTAATCGCGTAGCGTTGCACGGACAGAATTTCGACTTAAAACCCGTAAAACATTTCTTACAATAACCCAACTAAACCATAACTTTATTATTAAAATTAACTTATATTAAAATTATAATATAAATATATATTACATATTACAGAAGAGAGAAAGAAATATGAAGAAAGGTGTTCTTTTCATTACACCGTGAATTTCATTTTATAGACAATTGGTGATTTGAAATTTTCACTTATGACCCCTTAACTATGCTCAATTAACAACTTTTTATTATTTATTATTATTATTATTATGAATTATTTAAATATTATATTATATTCTTGAGCATAGTTAACTTGTAATTTTAGCTCCGTTGCGTCGAGCGTTGAAAGTTGGTTCATGTCTCGGTTCCGAATTTTCGAACGTCCTTGCGTACAATTTAATATCTTGTACTTTGCGTTTTGTAACTTGTACTTTTGTCATTTTTAGACGTTTCTCATCAATAATTTGAACCACTTGGATTGTATCTTGTACATTTGAGCTTTTTGGACGTTTGCGTCTTCAAATCTTCGTTTTCGCCTTTTGTCTTCGCACTTATTTATTTAAACAATTACAATGAAAATATAATACAATTACATATGAAAACCTATTATTTATGAGGGATATTGCTATGAAATATATGTTCCTTTTTAGCCTTATCAAATATCCCCACACTTGAGCGTTGCTTGTCCTCAAGCAATACAGAACTTGAAATAAAAACATACATGAATCACTTTTTTATTCATCACACTTTGTACATCAGTGATTTTGATATGGTGGTATAAACAATGATAGTAACGATAGAACCATGGTTAAAGGTGGGTGTGTCATCCACAGTTGCCTCGGGTTTAGGTCAACGACACTTGCAATCAAATAGCCGATTTACTTTCGGTTTTCAAAGCAAAGTGCACATTTGAAAGGTGGTTTACAGTCCCACATGACTATGAAAATGTAGATCCTTAAGGAAATTGGATCTTTATGAAAACATTTGATCTTTTTGAAAATTTAATCTAGCTTTTACCCTAGATAAGTTTTCCGGAATAACCCTTCACCGGTGTTTGCAAAATATTTTTGTGGGTTGTGTGGGTTTCAGATTTGAAAATTTTAGCTCAACACTTGTGGTTTTGTGTTACCCACTTGCTAACCTTGTATTGGGAAAGCAACACGTCCAGTTTACTTGTTCCGTATATTACCTTTCGGTAAACTACCGTCCGGTTGTAAAGGAAAGCGATGAACAAGAAACTGTTAAGGCAATGTCCCGTGACATGCTTTTAATTATGGTCCAAAAAAGTGTCGGATGCTTTTACTATCCTTTGTAGGAGCAATAGTAAAGCTCACCCTTATAATTTGTCGGTTTGGCACAAGGTCCTGTCTCCGACCATGCTATGCAACCACCGTTCTTACGGTTGACACCCGATTTGGTTCAGGTGACCTAATGAATTCCAATGAATTCTCAGGATTTTACATTCAATGGTAATGAACACATTGAAAATAGGTTTTCAGAAAACAAATCGGTTTGTATTTTGATCAAAATATTTTCTCGTTCAAACTCGAGTTTAGATATCATCGAATTCCATGAGTTTGAATTCTCAATCTTTAAGGTCAATCTCAAGGATTGAGTAATATCAGTCTTAAAAGCTGATTTTTAATCTTTAAGGAGATTATCCTTTCTGGGGATCTGATTCATTAGTCTTATCAAGCTAATTTGCATGGTGCCCCCCCATTGTACGAGATAAATCCTTCTCATAGTTAGGATAAATCTGACCACTTGGCGACCCTGTTTGATGCTGAGGTCCGTGGATTTCCTGCTGATTTTAGAGATGACTTTTCTAGATTTTTCGTCAACCTACAGCTGGTCTGGACGACAACTTCTTGACCTAAATCAAGAAGCGCGTGTCTTTTTCGGAAGACTTTACTTTCTTTTAATGATGGAATTGATTCATCGTGTAGATCCATCTTTCTTTAAAATATATTACAGTAAACCGGGTAAAACTGATTAGTATCGTCCAAAGCAAAAGTACCTGCAATAATTCTTATACAAAAATGTGATAGATAGTTTTTAATTGAATAACTTGGTACATTCTCCCCACACTTGGCTTTTTTCATGCGTCTTTTTATATCTTAATAAATAAATTCAAGCGTTTTAGTTGTTTCTCAATTTATGTCTTTTCCGAGGTAACAATAATTTCGGCATTAACACCTAGGTTTATCGTTCATAAATATGTATAAACATGATTTTGAATTCATTTAGTTAAAAAATTTTAAAATTTTCATAATATTTAGAAAATAAGCCAAGTATAAAATTTTAAAATTTTCATAATATTTAGAAAATAAGCCAAGTATAAACCCGAGAGAATTTATAACCCTTCCCCACACTTTAGATCATGCAATGCCCTCATTTGCATGAAATCAGACTATAATTATAAATTCATGAGGGTGATTAGTGTAGGAAAGTGATTAAAAATACCCAGTTTGTAATTACAAAGCTCGTCGAATGATAGATGGCGCGCCTCATCGTTCATTCCTTCATTTATTATATCACATTTGTTGTTTTGCATCTTGTCGTCAAAATCAGTAGCTTTTGCGGAACTTAATGTTAGTCTTTGAAAGTGCGTTGTTTTACCCTGTTGTTTACATGATAAAATACAAACATATATACATATTTTTAAAGTTGGGTATATTACCCCACGTTCAAAAATTTATAAAATCAAATAATTTTTTTTTTTTTTGCATACTTTAAATCAATAAAATTAAAAATAATGATGACAAAATTTTTCGCCCCGCCCTCGGGTAAAGTAATTTCGGCTCAACGACCTAGTCTTCAACTCACGACGAATTTTAGAAATCATTTTTTTTCAACTTAATGAAATAAAGTAAATTTTTGTTTTTAAATTCACACAAAACTTAAAAAGAAAACATATTAATTTCATATAAAATCTAAAAAACAAAAAAATTCAGAATGGGGGGAGAAAACTAGTTCTTTAGTGTCTGCTAGTGAAAAAGACCAATCGGATTCCATTCTCGGAACTACACGAGAACAGAACAACTAACTCCAAACAGCATTTTCTTTTTAGAATATTTGAATCTCCTCACACTTAGGTAGATGTGGTGTCGAAATTGTGATTAACTTCATCGTCAATTTCTCTTGGACCATAATCAACTTGCATATCTATGACTTTTTTTTAAGCCATTGGTCGGATTCCTGTGTAATATCCACAATTTCAACTAGTTTTGCCTTTTCTTTAGGCGATAGATTGGATACTAACCGGTTACATAACTTAGAGTTCCCCTTGGTTTTAGCATCACGAATCCGTTTAATAAGTTTCTTCATTGAACTATTAATAACGGGATCATTTAATTTCGTATCAACAACGGGGTTCTTTGTTATCAGGTCATCATTAGGTGTTACTTCATTTTCCCCACACTTAGGCGTTTTATTATTGTTAAGCACTACCGTTGGAGTTGGTAAAACAACATGGTTCTTACCAATCATTTCCGCTGGTTCAACGGTTTTGGTTGGTGGAGATTTAGACTTTCGAATCATAAAGGTGATCGATTTCTCATTAATACTAAGTGTCATTCTACCATTTCTTACATCAAAAAATGCCCCGGTGGACGCTAAGAATGGTCGACCTAAAATTAGAGGAATGTTTGAGTCCTCTTCTATGTCAATGACAATAAATTCGACTAGAAAGGTTAAATTACCTACTTGAACGGGTAGGTTGTCAGCAATTCCAACTGGGTGCTTAATGGTTTGATCAAGGAGTCGAACACTCATATCCGTTGGACTTAATTCACCTACTCCTAATCTCTTATATAATGAAAGAGGCATAACACTTATACTCGCACCTAAATCTGCTAGTGCATCATACATGACACAATCACTAAGTAGACAAGGAACAATAAATTCACCTGGATCACCTATCCTAGGTACAGGTTTTGGTGGAACTGTCTTCACCGGGTTTACTTCTACAGTTTTTATTTCTTGCACTTTCTTATTCTTCTTCTTCTTCTTCTTTCCAGAGGTATCACAAACTTTATTACCTATCACTTGCTCATACTCAACTCCTTTTCTTGAAAATGGGATGGGTGTTTTGTATGGTGCCACCACTGGCTTTACATACTCGGGTGGTGGTGGTGTTGTAACTTCTTCATTGTTACTTACATCTAAAACTTTCCCATCTTCTGGTATTGGTTTTTCAGAATTTGTTGATATCATGTTAACATTTTCATTCCGAGGATTTACTTCATTATTACTCGGTAGCTTTCCTTGTTCCCTTTCACTCATCAATCTAACAAGAGTACCTACTTGTTTTTCTAGATTCAAAATGGAAGCTTGTTGAGTTCTAAATGACTGATCAAACCTCTCATTCGTTTGGGTTTGAGTTTCAATAAATTGTGTTTGAGATTCAACTAGCTTAAATACCACTTCTTCCAGATTTGACTTCTTCTCGTCGGTTTGTTGTGGTGATTTATATAAGCCAGGTCTTTGTTGATTGAAAGTGTTGTTTTGAGTTGGTTGGTTATTCGTACCTTGTTGGTTGTACGAGTTATTGTTGGTTCCATTTGGATTGTAAAGAATGTTTTGATTTCGATTGAAGTTTAGCCTTGGCGGTTGATAATTATTTCCCGACCTTTGGTTCATGTAGGAAACATTCTCACGTTGTTCCATCGTTTGTTCAACATTACAATCTTTCGTTAAGTGTGGTCCACCGCATTGCTCACAACTGATTCGTATTGCGTGAATGTCTTTAGTCATCTTTTCCATTCGTCTCTCAAAAGCATCTATTTTTGCGGAAACAGAATCAAAGTTATGGCTAGAATCGGCTCTAGCTGCTTTAGATGATCTAACGATATCTTTTTCTTGGTGCCACTCATGTGAGTGGGAAGCAGTGTTATCAATAATTTTGTAAGCATCAGTTTCGGTTTTCTTCATAATAGAACCACCAGCTGCTGTGTCGATATCTTTTCGTGTAGCGATGTTTACGCCTTTATAGAAGATTTGCACTATTTGAAAAGTATCTAATCCGTGTTGAGGACATCCTCTCAACATCCTTCCGAATCTTGTCCACGCCTCATATAATGTTTCATTTGGTTTTTGCACGAACGTGGCAATTTCTCCTTGAAGTCTCACGGCTTTAGATGCCGGAAAGAATCTTTGAAGAAATTTCTAAACTAAAACATCTCATGTGTCAATCGTTCCTTCAGGTAATGATTATAACCAATCTTTGGCTTCTCCTTTTAAAGTCCATGGGAACAACATAAGATAAATAGTTTCATCCTCAACTTCTCGGATTTTAAAGAGATTACAAATCCGATTAAAAGTTCGAAGATGTTCGTTTGGATCTTCTTTTGTTGTACCACCAAATTGGCACTGATTGGTGATCATGTGTAGGATTTGTCCTTTGATTTCAAAATCTGATGCTCTAACATCTGGCTGAATAATGGTGTGACCTTGGCCCGTGCGTGTGGCTCTCATTCGGTCTTCCATACTTAGAGGTTCCAGATTTTCCATAATTGAATTTATTGAATATGAATCACTAGAAGATTCTGATTTAATGGTTTGTGGTTCAGGAGGAATGATTAGTGGTTCTGGATCTTGGAATTGTCCCTGAATATTCTCTGGATTCTCAATTGTGAGGTCGGGTTCAAAATGGATTATCGGAAATTTGAGTGGGAGTTCTTGGTCGACTAGATGATGATTCTAAAGAAAAATCAACGGCGACAATATTGGCTAGATGTCTTGATCGAGTTATAGGTGGTGAACGTATGAAAGGTGGTGAACGTTTTACTCGGTGCATTCACTGAATATCCTATTAGTTTTTAAAAGGAAAGAAAAATTATATAAGTTATCCAATTAATAGACTTTTCTGATTTTGCCCACGTTTCGAATAGCCAAAAGATGCAGCAGAGGGGCAGGATTCGTTTGGTCTCAATATAATTGAGTACTGTTTGGCTCCAATAACCCGGTCCATGTACAAATCCAACTATTACTACGAACCAGAAAATTTTGATGTCTATCAATTTAACCACTTAAAATAAATTTTCGTAATTTTAAGAAATTTAGATAAGAAGTAGAATAAAAATCTTATCCTAAAACTAGAATAGCGAGAAATAAGAAAGAAAGAAAAACGCGTCGAAAAAGGTCGAAAAATAAAAGGTCAAAAAATAGGCGTCGAAAAATAAAAATAAGAAAGTAGCGCGAAAAACGGCGTCGCAAAATTCTAAAGCACATAAATCTTAGTCTAAGGAATAAGCACTTAAGGGATTTTACGGCAAACCTAAAAATTCTAGAAATAAAAATAACTATGGCAAAACTAAACTTAATACTAAAAATTGTAACTAGAGTCTAAAAATCTAAAGGTAACAAAAAAAAAACTTTTTTTTAATTTTTTTTTTATATTTCGTTTTTTAAGGATTTTAAAATTTTTTTTTTAAAAATTTTTTATATATATTTTTTTTAAAAACTTTTTTTAAAAAAAAAAAAAATATTTTCTTTAACAAACGATTTTTTTTACAAATTTTTTTTTTAAAACGAATTTTTTTTTCTTTAAAAAAAACGATTTTTTTTACACAATTTTTTTTTTAAATTTTTTTTTAAAACGAATTAATAATTTTTTTATTATTATTATTTTTTTTCAAAACTTTTTTTTAACTCATTTACTATTCATGAATAGTAAATGAAAAGAAATTAATTAATTTACTATTCACATGAAAGCCACATGATAGAAATTATTAATTGCAAGTTACATAATATACCCCTGAAATATTTAATAAATACGACTTTTTAAAACTTTTAAAACTTTTACGATTCAAAATAGTAAAGAAAAGAAATTAATTAATTTACTATTCACATTAAAGCGACATTATAGAAATTATTAATTATAAGTTACATAATATACCCCTGAAATATTTAATAAATACGACTTTTTAAAACTTTTAAAACTTTTACGTATCAAATTTGATTCTAAAATATTATTATATTATTATATTTTATTTCAATATTATTATATTATTATATTTATTAAATTATTATATTTAAATTAATATATCTTTAATCAATCAAAAACTAAAAAAAAAAACTTAAATACTCCGTGAAAACACAAAAAGTGTCCCCGAAATTACTTTTTTTTATAGCTATATTTTTACAGATATAAATTAAAAATATAGCGTTTTAGCGCTCCCCGGCAGCGGCGCCAAAAACTTGATGATGTAGCGTGAGGGTACGAAATAGTATTATTTTTAATACAAAATACTACAAAATATGACACAAGTTTTATTAATTTACGGATGGGATATACCTAAACCTTGCTACAACACTATAGGCAGTGTACCTAATCGTAGAGTAGTGTAGTTTTTAGTAAGTCCGGTTCGTTCCACAGGGAGCTGGTGATACTTACTATATTTTTAACAACTATATTTATACAAAATATATATAATTATATAAGTAGTAATATTATTATAAAAGGGGGGGTTTTACCGTTTAATGACCGGTTTGTCGATTCTATATTTTAAACGCAAAGATAAATGACGATAATTAAAGTGCGTAAAATAATGACAATAAATAAAATGACAGTAAATAAAATTGCGAGTAATGAAATGACAGTAAATAAAGATACAATGAGAAATACAATAAAAGAATTATGCTTATTTAAACTTCCGTAATCATGATGTTTGAAGTTTTGATTTAATTAATTGTTACCCGGGTTAATTGTCCTTTGTCCTGGTTTATTTGATACCTATCTGGTTTTTGTCCATAATAGTCCATCGGTCATAAATATAAAGTGCGAGTGTCCTCGTCAAATTACCCTTATACCCGAAGTCAAATATTCCCACTAATTAAGGATTTAAACTGTGACGCAGTTATCACTTCTGTCAACAATTACACCAGTTATCATTGTATGTAATCCACCCCTGTTTTGATTAGATATGAATATTAATTTACCCACTTGATCAGTTTGAATAATCAATTACCCAACCCGAATAATTAATTAAATGATTATAATAGATTCCATATGAACGTCACTAAATAGGACAACCATAATCATTATTAATTATTAGGATAATTAATTTGAAGATAGGTTCGACAGACTCCAATGAGTTGTCACTTAATTAGACAATACCCCCCATCTATTAATAGTCAATAGTCCAATTTCCACAAGTGTCGGTCTTTTGCCCAAACCTTAATTATGGTACAAAATCCAATAACCCCATCTTAATATTTTAGCCTAACATCACGATTACTTCGGCTCAAATAAGCATAATAATAACTTAGTTACGAGACATTAAATTAAAAAGGAAGAACATAGCTTACAGTGGTGATTAATCGCGTAGCGTAGCACGGACAGAATTTCGACTTAAAACCCGTAAAACATTTCTTACAATAACCCAACTAAACTATAACTTTATTATTAAAATTAACTTATATTAAAATTATAATATAAATATATATTACATATTACAGAAGAGAGAAAGAAATATGAAGAAAGGTGTTCTTTTCATTACACCGTGAATTTCATTTTATAGACAATTGGTGATTTGAAATTTTCACTTATGACCCCTTAACTATGCTCAATTAACAACTTTTTATTATTTATTATTATTCTTATTATGAATTATTTAAATATTATATTATATTCTTGAGCATAGTTAACTTGTAATTTTAGCTCCGTTGCGTCGAGCGTTGAAAGTTGGTTCATGTCTCGGTTCCGAATTTTCGAACGCCCTTGCGTACAATTTAATATCTTGTACTTTGCGTTTTGTAACTTGTACTCTTGTCATTTTTAGACGTTTCTCATCAATAATTTGAACCACTTGGATTGTATCTTGTACATTTGAGCTTTTTGGACGTTTGCGTCTTCAAATCTTCGTTTTCGCCTTTTGTCTTCGCACTTATTTATTTAAACAATTACAATGAAAATATAATACAATTACATATGAAAACCTATTATTTAGGAGGGATATTGCTATGAAATATATGTTCCTTTTTAGCCTTATCACTTGTACTATGGGAACCACGATTTGGTAATAATGGAGCCAAGATGATTTGATGTTTGATCAGATAAATGAGCAGTGGGGAGTCTAATGGTTGTGTCATAGTCGATAACTTGTGTTGTTGCCTTGCGGTCTGATTTAGCTCACCTGGGATACAAGATTGGGCTCACCATTAAGAGCAAACTTTGACCAATGCTAGCGAATTCAATGAATGAGAACAATGCCTACGTCATCAGAGGCATAAGTGTTGTTGATAATCTACCCAAGTGGTGATTAAACCACTATAATGATAACTTTAAGTTGATATTGACTTACACTTCCACTGTAAAATCAATTGAAGCAGAGGCATGGAATGGGCCGAATGGGTTTATGTTGGTTTCTTACTGCGATATTAAATCATTACCCATTGGCAAAGGTGTGATTGTTGGTAAGTGATCATCAAACTTTCATGATTATTTTAAATTGTAATAAATTTAGTCAAGTTTTGGTTGAACTATCATCTATATGTTATTATAGATGTTATGGTCTGGTCGAAGATTAGACTGAACTTAAGCAGTATGCTTAACGTGAAGCGCTCAATTCAAAATACCTCAATGTCAATTTTATTGACTTAGAGCAAGTAATCTTATTCACTGCTTCTATATACATACATATTTATTTATTTATTTATTATCACATATAGTTGGTGTAAAAATTACCTGCACATTATGGGTTGCATTTGCAAGTCAATTTATTGAATACATTTCTCAATCAGGTGCTGGTACATGTGTGAGTCTTGCTAATACAGTTTGGTAAAACTAATGACTATCAAGTTATCATCTAATAGTCCATATCTGAATATATGTCCTCTTATTTAGTAAGGATAATGTGCCAATTTTAACAAAAATGTCTCCTCTTATTCGAACACTATATATATATCCTCTTATTCCGTTAGAATAATGTGCTTATTTTTGGAAAATTATTTCCTCCTTTTTTTCACTTAAAAGGACTAAGATCAAATACGGGTTTGTTTGACCTTAAAAAGATGTTAAAACCCTTTTTAGATAAGTACTAACTCTTAGTTTATAATATGTTTGATAACTTTATTATATGAGAATGATTTCATTACCCTTGCTGAATAATAGATACATATAGTTCAATATTAGGTCCATAGCGGTGAGTTGGACATTAGTTTCCTAAGAAGCTACTTTATATTTTGTATTTATAAACGCAAGCATTTTTTATACTTTCTAATGATTCGTGCTATACTCATACATCAATAAACAGGTCTGAAAAGATGTGGGATATGTTGTAAACTTATATGGACAAAATGTATTCGGACAGATCTCAAGCATGATAGTTTCACCCCTCGTTAAGATTCATTTTGAGGTACCACCAAGCCATATGTATTAGGTAAAGTTACTCTTCTCATATTTCCTCATTGTAGCAACTCAAGATCAGGTCCATAAATATCAGCCTATTTCTATTTACGGGTGGTAAGATGGGTGGTTTGAGCAGTTTGGTTAACATGGTTCGTTAATGGGGCACAAAAAGGTTCATACTGGAATTGAATCAAGAAAAAACACCTCGGCCAAGTCGGTCTTGTTGAACATCAAACACACTTTAAAATTCATATATTAAGAACCTCAAATTGATAATATGTCAATACTATAACATTTTGGTTACAATAAGAAATATTATTTTTATATATATAAATAGAATAGTATAAAAGGTTACACAAGTCGAATGCACTTTTGGTTAACTTCTAACCTGTTTGGCATCTTAAGCCCATTTGACTCCTTAAACTAAAAATATTGGAATTGAGGAGTTGGGTGTAGAGTACACGAAAAACAAACTAAGTTAAAACCTTATATAGAAAAAGATGGAGTGAAAGTTAGCCGGAAGTACATACAAATGCATATCATTTTACATTCTTAAGCCCACATTTAGAGGTGGCAATTGCACTTATTTTGTTAATTCACACATTTAAAGGTGGCAATTGCACTTATTTTATTTATGAATAGATGTTTGGTTTTAGTATAACTCAGATATAGTCAAATGAACTTGAACTTTTACTGTTAAAAGGTGAACTTGAACAATGGATCGAATAGGTGAAACGGGTTATAGTTGTCGTAAATTAGGTTAAGTATATTATAATATTATATAAGAAAGTTTGTTAGTACAAGTTCATGAAATGCCATATACATTTGACGTATATAGTCACTTTCAAATTCTATCGATAGCCTTTAAAAAGCTGCATTTTGTTTCAAGCTACTATTTTGTTTCACTCTCTTATGTATATAAGTTCCACTACAGTGTTCACTTGATGCAGTAGTTCTAGCATGTAAAATTTGTTATTTTTATAAGCATACGGTTTGAGTAACTTTTACGCCATGTGATTGTCCAGATATCTATATTCGAGGAGTTTCGCTACTGGAATAAACTCTTAAAGAGTTATGTAGAAGTGAGTCTAAATTTGTAAGTCCAATCTTATATTTCCTTTTGTATAATATTTAAGGTGAAGGTCACGTGAACCAATAAACCATTGAGTTCATTCACTGTTGAATTGCGATTTTGACTACAGTAAAAGGTTTATGGGTTGTTAATTTATTATACAAGGAGGAAGAGATTTCTCTTCTGGAGGGTATATGTGTCATTTTCAGGTCTAGCCATCTTACTGTGGCCATTTTCTACGCAACTGTAGTTGTTTATTAGATCAAGTTTCATCTAGAATATCCACTTAAACTTCCATGTATCAGGTATCAAAGGACAACTTCATAGATTTCACTTCTGTTTCATAATAATAATTGTATTTTGTACAATTGTGTTTACAAATACAGGACAAAGAAATATGAAAAATGAGGTGAAAATTCTTATATTAGTTGTTTTACTATCATATTGCAATATTTGTAATTATTTAGGCTATGGTTAATTAAAATATTTCCATCTTACTTTCAGTTATAATTATTTCAGTGTGGTTCTACTATGACACCTGAAGGTACTAAAACAGTTGACCTTACACAAGTATTTGGTGATAGACCTTACTCAAACAAGAACGGGGATCATCTCCGCTGTGCGTTAAGTCTTTAACCATGAAAGCAAAGAAGTCTCTCCTATCAGATAATTAGACTTACTTTTTCAGTTAATTGAAGGTTCACAAATTTGAGTTGTTGTGTTTTGCGACCAGAATTATAGAGAGCAACTATGGTTTGATATGATTTGGTTCTTTTATAAAACTTTTGGTTTTCGGTTTTTATAATGAATCTATTCTTATCTAATATTAGCCTAAAACTATGATGTCATAAACAAGGTTAACTCATGCTTAAAAAAAATCAAAATAAAAAACAAAAAAGGAGAAGCAAGGATGGTGATGTCATAAAAAAATTTATTTTAGAATTAAATTTAATGTGTTATATTAAAAAAAATAAAATCTAAAAAAAATTATTAAAAAAAAAACTGCACGCACGCTTCCTTCTTCCAAGACAAATCAGTATTTTCCATTACCCTAAATTTATACTCCATATATTGCACGCCATCTCCATCTCTTCAATAAGAATTTAAATTTTGAATACATCTTAATTTGACTATAAACCCTAATTTAATTACAAATCAAAAAACACTTACAGCCACCATCACCGCCATCATCTTTTCATTTCCTTCTTCTTCTTTGGTTTGAGATTCAATGAAACGGCCGATTGCAATCAAGATTTCTTCTCAACAGGTATTTTTCTCATTTACGATTTTTGGTTCCTATCTAATGTTCTACTTTCTTTTAACAGTTATTGGAATTGTTAATTTTTAGGGTTTAAATCCGTGAATTTTGAAGTTGAATCGAGCGATGCGATTCTGTTTATGCGATTATGATATGATATTTGTGGTTTTTTATATTATTTTGCGGCATGAAATTTCATATTCATATTACTAATTTCTCCTTGAATGATTATGGTTTAAATAATCACTGTAAGTTATCTTTATTTTTTATATTCACATGAGGTTTAAAGAGATGATTTAAATTTGTAAAGTGATATATATGATGATTGTGTTGGTAGTTTCAAAATTTCTTAAGTTGGTTTTGCACACTAGGTGTTTGTGGTTATGTCTCAATGAACACAATACTTGAATCTGTAAAAGTTAAAAAGATACTGATGCAGTGATGCTACCTGTCATCAAGGGTTGAAATGGGTAGGTGTTGATATCATTCAATAATTGATCAGTATTGTTGATGGTAATTGGCTTTTACAAAATCAAATGGTGTTGCAATTTGATTGTTTTATATTATAGATGCACTTTGTATGTTAAAATGACAATGATGGATCATGGATGAGATTGACTTAATAGTTGTACTACTATGAGTAAAAATGATTATTCTCGCTCTTTAGGTTCTATATGTCATTCTTGACTTGATGATATAGTGGTATTCATGGTTGCAGGAACTTTCAGAATGGAAAAGCAACTAACACTCATGAGTGTCAAGTTTCCAATTCATTTAATACAAAGCTTTTATTAAGCAAAGAAGCTCTTGATGGTTTTCAACCAGTGCCACATGCTGATATCATTGAGTTTAATGTAGACCCAACCACTACTTTTGGTTAGTAACATGTATCTAGCAGTAGCGGTTAATATTGTTTTGTGTTCTTGAATTGGTGATGGTTATGGGTTGGTTTATACTTGGTTCGAAATGTGTAGATGTTTTGGTTAAGTTGAAATATGCATGTATTATATTATATCAATTTATAAAAGCCCTTTCCCACTTGCATAGATTAACACAAGAAAAAGATTAGCAAGGAATCTTGTAATAGTTAGCATGAATGAAGGAAGTGATTGGGGTTTTTGTTTGTGGTGTTAGTGAAAAGATGAGTAAATGATAATGATAGGTGATGTGATTAAAGTTGTCTCATATATCTAATAGGTGTTATGTACGTATATATGTGATGTTATACATGTGCTTGCCAAAGAAAAGAACAAAGAACAAAGACACAATTGAGTGGAAGAAAGAGTATCGTGACTGTCAATTTGCTATATGATTGCTACATATATAAATTTAATCAAGATGGTATACATATACATATATATATATATATATATATATATATATATATATATATATATATATATATATATATATAATACGAAAGCGATATGAACTGAAATGGGATTCATTCAAGCACAGTGTTTTCCAATTAATGATTATAATATAATTTAGATTTATACGTGTTAATTTGTTAGCCGTCACCATTTACTATAACAACTATATTTTTGTCAAACTAAAATTGATAAAACTTAATTATGGACCAACGTTTTATTTCAACTTCTCATAAGTTTGAATTTAGACTTGTTCATTATCAATCGAGATGTCAAACGAGCATTAAAATCATTTAGTAATTATATCTATTACGCTTTATGTATATATATAATTTCATTTTAATAACAACTTAATTATTTTGTACATTATTTTACATATTTAGTTCTAATAATTAAATCGCATAATATTATTTCAAGTTATTATATATACATATATGTATATATATACACACATTTATTTACAATTTGTTGTTCGTGAATCGTCGGATATGGTCGAAGGATAATTGATTGTGTGAAAACAGTTCAAGATTTTTGAGACTAAACATTACAGACTTTGCTTATCGTGTCAAAGATATTAAATCGTATCAAGAGTTTGGTTTAAAATTAGTCGAAATTTTCCGGGTCGTCACAATACCTACCCGTTAAAGAAATTTCGTCCCGAAATTTGATCGAGGTCGTCATAACTAACAATAAAAATGTTTTCATGACGAATATGAGTTGATAAATAGAGTTTTATCATCATTGAGTAATATAGATAAAATAATTCGATTACTCGAAGCGTACGGATGAAGCTATCATAAAATAGTGAAATGAGGAAAGTCAAGTTTATCTTAACTTTCAACGTAGTTCCGTTTGAATTTAGAAAATAAGGGGCATTTTTTCTTTTGACGTTGTCTTGGTTGAATTTCGGAATTCAAGGGATTTGAAGAAAATCTTTGAAATCTGAACAAGATCTGATTTCCTCGGGATTAAGGAAATTAGGATCTTTTTAATTAAATGCGATGATCTGTCCCGATTACTACGTCTGATACTTCCATTATAAATTTACCTTTTCCGTTCCATTAGTTTTCACCACTTCTATACTCAATCCCTGAATTCAAAAGACTGTGAAAATGTTTAATCCAGTTCTGATTCTTGTTCTTATCCTCACTATCGCAACAATCATTCTCCTTTTCCAATTACCACCGGAGGAATCTGTTTTCTTCTACTTCGCCCTTGGGGTTATAATGTTTTTAATTCTCCCGTGTCTTTATGTTGCGATAAACATTGATATACACGGTTTGTAATTCCTGTGTTTGTGATAGGCTTTATATTTTCCTTTATTTTTCGGAGCTTTATGCTCTCTTTTTTTTCCTTCCCGACTCCAAGTCAAGCGAATAATGGTCCAGAATTCGTAGATATAGAGTTTCGAATGATTATAATGTTTTATGCAGGATGGAACGTGATTGCACGATTTGATTTTCAAATTTATCAAAATTACAGAAGATGGAACTATCAAGAATACATTTTCTTGATATGTTCAGAAGTTAAGTAGAATGAAAGAGTTATGTAACATGGCACATGATGACGTTATAATCTGTGAATCATCATGTCCTATTAGAAACTCAGAATGACTTACTGTAATATAATCACGTTGGCCAAGCGTCATTATATTATACTAACCCATGCTTCAATTCCCAACACTTCTCCACTATTCATTCATAGTTTATACTTAGATTTTACATAAGTTTTCAATATAATGGAATACAGATAGCACGAAGAGGTATATAGTTTCGGATGAGAATATTTAGGAAAATATCTTCAGAAATATCGGAGATATTTATGATGATATTTTGGAACTTCTAAGTTCGAAAGTTGATGAAGAAAATTTTTCCGTAAGATTTTAACATGACTTCGGAGTAGAATATTCTCTAAAGATTTCATCGGGCATTGAATTATTTGGATTCTGTGAAGGCAAGTTTAGTCTTTGTGATTTGTCCACGGCTTCCTTCATAGTTATCATAATCCGCTTTTCGGTACTAAATTTTCTATTGAGCGTTTCCAAACACTCCTTTCTTTATCATCAAACTTTTGGCCGTTTAGATCATCTACAATTTTTCTATTTCCTCTGCATTTAATGCTACGATATCTGAATCATCGGTTATCAATCCGGGGTGGTTTAAGAAGAATTGTGTTTTTAGATGATTAAACGTTGATGGTAATATGGTAAAATATAAAAGGTTCCCCGATAACAATAAGGAGCACGCATATATATCAAAGTTATAATAAGGTTGTTTCGGACAAAAAATCGAAGTTGACTTGTTGGAGTTGTGACAAAATTTGCTACTTTGAAAGGGATTACCAAATTATTTTGAGTAATAATAACACTAAAGGAATTAGCACAGCTATGTGTTAAACATTTACCCAGATTCCGAGAGTTTTTCAGGTGCATACTATATGCATTAATCTTTTCTTCCGTAGATGAAGTGCGGTTGGTTCATCTCCTCGATTGAGGTGTTTTCAAGAATCATGAAAGGTTTGAACGCAGTTTGTAATCTTCAAGATACAAATGAGATTTAAGATAAAATCAAGTGGCAAACTTGAAGAATTGTTTAGTTTCATATGTTATAATCAATATTTTAATTCCTTTTAATTGTCCAATGTTATTAGGCCACAGTCGATAGTCCACAGTTAACATTCTAGTAATTCATATATAGTTTAATATATTATATTCGAATTAATTAATACGTGTCGTGACCCGTATACGTCTCAGACTCGATCACAACTCAAACTATATATATTATTGTAGAATCAACCTCAACCATGTATAGCTAACTCCAGCATTACTGCATATAGAGTGTCTATGGTTATTCCAAATAATATATATAGATGCGTCGATATGATATGTCAAAACCTTGTATACGTGTCCCGATATTTAAGGTGCGTAAAATAAATAACAGAAATTAAATGACGATAAATAAAGTGCGTAAAGTAAATAACAGAAATTAAATGACGATAAATAAAATTGCGATAATTAAATTGCAATAAATAAACTGTGATAAATAAAATGTAATCAGTTAGCTGGGAACAGTTAGCTAGGATTTGGTTAGCGTGGATTCTTAACAAAATTTCTCATAGTTAATTTTTTTGTTTCTAACAAATTTTATTTTGTCCAATGTTTTCTTCATTATGCTACTTGTTGGATTCTGATAGGTCAAAATCCAAATATGAAATTGAAGGAAAATGGTTATTCTGTTGTAAACAAATACGTATATCTGTGGATGTAAGTAGGATAGTAAATGACCGTTGAATCAGATTTGAAGAATGTACAGTATAACATGTTAATATGAAAGTTAAATATTTCCTCGGGTATTACCTACCCGTTAAAATATTTTCACCATTAACAGTTTGTACAAAAGAATTTTTAATTACAATCTTTATGAAAATATACTTACATATATATTCTCTTCAGATATAATCATGGATTTAATGAGTTAATATGATATTAAACTCATTTGATTTACCGTTAGAACAAGAATATATAATCTCTAAAATATTAGAGATTACATAATTGTCATGCCGAACGAAGATAAATAATGTAGAACGTCATGTAGAACGATGATTATGCTCGAGGTACAGAATGAGATGTTGAGACATGGATTGTTGATGGTACTGTTGGTGCCATGGATGTTGTTGAAGCTGGTAAATTTTGCACCATATTCTCCAAATTGATTACTCGAGCGCGAAGCTCGATGACTTCTTCGATTACTCCGGGATGATTGTCGGTAAGAACGAGCGAATGAATAAGGTTTAGAATTTTAGATAGAATATAATCGTGGCGTGGTATTCGGGAAATGAGGGTGAAAATAGTGTTTCAGACTAGTTCGCCGGTAAGTGCTTCGGATTCTCCGTCAAGAGGTGAATTCGGTTGGTGGAAAGGATCGCCTTCTTCGTGTCTCCATTGATTAAGTCAACTACGAACTCATCAGATGAATTGGGATGGATGATTGGTTGATTCATTCTAGTGACACTGCTTTCGGAGCTTAGGTGAAACTCCATATCGAAATAGCTGTCGGAATCTGAGGAATTCGAACTGGTTGAGGGATTCATCTCGTACGATCAGATGAAGGATTTTCGATAAGAAATAAATTATAGGATGTAGATTAGTACCCTGCAATACATAATTTACATATGCATATATAATACTAAAATCCCATAAGTTACGGAGGAATCTACGGAAGCTGTCAGGCAAAGGTAACAATAACAGATACGCTAAGATATGAATTTTGTCTATACACTATTCATGCAATCAATGCAGTAAGATATGTCTAGACCTTAAGGATGATAAGCAAAACTTTTAACATGCAGACACGGTCGAAGTTCAGACTCACTAATGCATCTAAGCAACTATCAGTTAGACACACTAATGCAAGACCTGGTTCGCTAAGACCACCGCTCTTATACCAACTGTAGTGACCCATCCTAATCCAACTGGACGAAGTCATCAACATCTGGTCCCATTGCGAGGTATTGACCTAAATATGCCATGTACGACTTCATATAATATCTTTAGAATGAGAAAATGCACAGCGAAAGATTTCTTTCATGCCTGAGAATAAACATGCTTACAAGTGTCAACCAAAAGGTTGGTAAGTTCATAGGTTTATCATAACAATCATTTCAGTATATTAATAGACCACAAGATTTCTGTTTATAAATATATGTACACTCGCAAGTATATAAAAGTACTCTATAAGTTGTAGGCACCCAGTAACAAGCCTTAACGTTCATGTTTTACCCTCTAAAGTACACCAGATCAGGTGTGTTTAATATAACTTCGAAGTACTAAAGCATCCCATAGTCAGGATGGGGTTTGTCAGGCCCAATAGATCTATCTTTAGGATTCGCGCCTACCGTACATAGACAAGTAGTTTAATGTTACCAAGCTAAGGGTATATTTCTGGTTTAAATCCATGTAGAATTAGTTTTAGTACTTGTGCCTATTTCGTAAAACATTTATAAAACAGCGCATGTATTCTCAGCCCAAAAATATATATTGCAAAAGCAATTAAAAAGGGAGCAAATGAAACTCACCATACTGTATTTTGTAGTAAAAATACATATGACGTCATTGAACAAGTATAGGGTTGACCTTGGGTTCACGAACCTATATCATTTATATATGTTAACACATATAATGGTAGTCGAACAAATTTATATATTATTAGTGATTTAATTGTTATTTTAATTAGGTGTTTTATTAATAACTTTTTTTTTTACGAGGAACCCCTACTACGAACGGGCACATTGGCCCCCCCGCAGAGGGTAAACCCCGGGTAAACGGCAAGCCAACCCTCCACCGCTACCAGGTAAAGCATCCTCAGGCTATTGGTCTCTTAAGTTCGCCCCAAGCGTTTGAAGTGCCTTGAAGGGAATCGAACTCGTGACCTCACCTTCATTGAAAGTGTTGGTGGCCATCCAAGCTATGCCTGGATGGTTTATTAATAACTTAATTAATTATATTTATTAATATTTATTATAAAAGTATTAATATAGTTATGTTATGTATAGTAAACATGGTTTTAGATAACTAATTGTTATTTGATAAAATAATATTGATAATAATAATAAATAAAAGTTGTCTTATTTTACAATAATAATAATAATAGTTATTATGATAATAATATTGATAATATAATAATATTAATGTCAAAATAATAATAATGATAGTAATAATAATAATTTTGATAAAAAAAATGATAATTTCTCTAATAATGATAATAATAATAATAATAGTAAAAATGATACTTTTAATATAAATAATAGTTTTTAATAAAAATGATACTAATAATAATATTAATGGTATTATTAATAATAATTTTAATAATAATAATAATAACAATAATAATAATGATAATAATAATAATAATAACATTAATAATAATAATAATAATAATAATAATTTTAATAATAATAAAACTAATAATACTGATTATATATACCTAATATAAAGGAACCAGGTGTGTTGTTGGTGATTTCCCAAAACAGATCGAAGTTAACAGAGATAAGGTGCAGAACACATATCACGGTTTTAGGGTTCTTAGATTCATCAACTGATCAAACAACCACCGATGTACAGTATGTTATGGGTTCACAATCATCATCGATTCCAATTAAAAGGGGAAACGGGTCGGCTAAAACAGATTGAAGATAGCACACGCAGGAGAAGGAAAAATCGTGAATTCAAGGGTTCATCACATCATTAATCAATCGACTAAGCAAAAATCACCAATGTTTATTAGGTCGTCGATTCATCATCATCATCGTTCGAGCTTTAATCAACCCGAATAGTAGGTCATCAATCTATTGTATCAGAATCATCATCGTTCATCCTTCATCACTCAACTATGTAATCGGTTCATTAATGATCAAATAGGTAATTGGTTTAATGATATTTTCTTAATTTCTTCATCTATATATATATATATATATATATATATATATATATATATATATATATATATATAGTGTACTTTTTAATTGGATTAACATAAAGGGTAATTGTGACACCGCTAATTTTTTTTTTTTTTTTATAAATACGTGGCGGAAGCATAATATTAATTAAATACGATATCGACATTTGTACAAACCGATATCACGTGTCATTAAAACAATTTACATATTAACAGGAAGAGACGTAAATACATTCTGTTTTCAAAAGTACACGGTTCATATTCTAAAAGACCACATCAGAGTTAATCCTGTCAAACATAACATCATCATGCCCGTCTTCTCCCAAAAGCACTATCTACAAAAGCTAACAACCTGCAGGGAGGAGATGGAGGGGAATTAGCACGAAGCTAAGTGAGTACGACTAACTACATGCCATAGCATACATAAGTGTTATACTAATCATGTCACAATAGTCTAACATACAAACATCACCCAAGTGCCGTCTACAGAGACTCTGGCGGCTCGGCCAAACCATTAACCACCAGCTGATCGGACTGGGGCTTACCAGAAGTTCCTCCACCACCGTATGTATATACATAATCCACACGCGACGGACGCGTCATTCACATATATATACACCACGGCTGTCTAGGCCACCACATGAGGAACCCAACCTGCAGGTTGATCTCTCCTACCGAGGCCACCACACAATAGGAACGCACTGGGCTCCAGCAGACAAGCATCAACTAACATGCAGTCATCACAACAACTAACTAACCACAACAATAAGTATATCTAACAAGCATGGCAATCATAATATAACATGCTTCTATATACTATATTCTCCAGTTAGTCCCACTCACCAAATACCAGCAAACGAGAAGGTATTCAGCTATCTAATCACTGAACCTTCTCTTTCTCCTTTTCTCCTGAGAAAAATATATACACAAGTTAGTTTTTATCCGATAGCAGAAAACAGCACAATACAGAAATTTTTGTCAGAAAAAGTATTCGCTAAAATTTTTTGCTTAACACTTATGCACTTTCAAAATTAAAATTTACATCAAAATCATCAAAATAAAAACGGGCAGCATAACGGCTAAAAATCAACACTTAGTAAAAATTTCTACTGCATAAACCATCGGCCGATCGTCACTACACCATCGGCCGATCGACCACACTATCGGCCGATCGTTAAAATTACAACAGTTGGTCGAAGGACTTCCACCATCGGTCGATCGTCTAGTCCATCGACCGATCGTCACACACCATCGGTCGGTGGTCAGAGACCATCGGTCAATGGTAGTTCATCTGCAGCAGCAGCTACCAAAGTGACGGGTTTCTCACCAAACTCATCAATTCTCGATCTAGAGCTCGTTTTTAACCTCAAAACTCACCAAATCGAAGACACTAAACATTAAGAAACATAAACCCACAAGATTTAGACTCAAACTACATCAAATCTAACTCTTTTGACCCAAAATACACACTTTGTAAAAACTAACACAAAAACTCAATTTTCTCAATGATTAAAGCATGAAATGCTACAAATCTTACCTTGATAGACTCAGTAAATCTAAAGGAACAAGATAATGTAAAAGATTTGAGCTCAAGAACAAGGATTAGAATTTAGGGTTTTGGTAGTTGAAGAAGATGAAGTACGGGTGTGTTTGTGTGTGAGAAATTTCTGGAAACCCAAAGAAGAAAATGGGAGCACTAGTCACTTAAAGTGGGTTAAATCCTACACTGTGCAACACACGGGTATTTATCAGTTATCTGATATCTTTCGTACATCATTTGGCAACCCAAACGAAGTTCAAGTTAAATAAACAAACCTGTTCTGTGACCCTTGTCACGAACTGGTCCTAACCACATCATTAAATAATGACAAACATTAAATAAAAATAAAAGCATATAATAACACAATACTAACTTAAAGGCAAAATAGTAATCTTACAACTAGGCCCGATTGAGGATGTTACAGTAATAAATGGTGTTCTTGGTTTGTAATTATCGAGTGGCAATTAGAGATAAACAGATGCAGGTATGTGTTTGATAACTAACAAGGGTGATGATAGTGATGGTTATTTGATGGTGTTCGGTCAGAAAACAAAGAAAAGGGGCAGGGAAGGGACGCAGTTGTAACAGGTTCGATGGTTTTGGGTTTATTTGGCAGGTAATACGCAGTTGGTTAAGAGGTTTGGCTGGGTTTGTTCGATAGCAAGTGATAAGTAACAAGTGGTGTTAATTTGATGGTTTGAGGATGATGTGGTGTCGGTTTCATGACAACAACACAGGAAACAGTAGGCTTGCAGCAGCATTCGTTCAATCACAGAGGCTCATGGTGTTCTTGGTGGCTATTGGTGTTCGAATTTGAAATAGAAGGGAAGAAGGAGTGCAGGTGGTTTTTGGTCTTCGAACAACAAAACCGAAGAGGAATCAGCAGCCTCCAGGTATCGAACAAGTGGTGACTGAATCCAACAGCAAAAATTTTGCAGGTCTTGGGTTGATGGTTCTCTGCCAAAGTGAATCAAAAAGCGATCGATGATGGTGTGTGTTGTGATGCTTGTTTTGAACCGAGACAGAATAGCAATAGTCAAATATGATCGGAGGTGGTGGCCGATTGGTTTGAAGAAGGCAAGTAGCAGTAGCGGTTAATATTGTTTTGTGTTCTTGAATTGGTGATGGTTATGGGTTGGTTTATACTTGGTTCGAAATGTGTAGATGTTTTGGTTAAGTTGAAATATGCATGTATTATATTATATCAATTTATAAAAGCCCTTTTCCACTTGCATAGATTAACACAAGAAAAGCATTAGCAAGGAATCTTGTAATAGTTAGCATGAATGAAGGAAGTGATTGGGGTTTTTGTTTGTGGTGTTAGTGAAAAGATGAGTAAATGATAATGAAAGGTGATGTGATTAAAGTTGTCTCATATATCTAATAGGTGTTATGTACGTATATATGTGATGTTATACATGTGCTTGCCAAAGAAAAGAACAAAGAACAAAGACACAATTGAGTGGGAAGAAAGAGTATCGTGACTGTCAATTTGCTATATGATTGCTACATATATAAATTTAATCAAGATGGTATATATATATATATATATATATATATATATATATATATATATATATATATATATATAATACGAAAGCGATATGAACTGAAATGGGATTCATTCAAGCACAGTGTTTTCCAATTAATGATTATAATATAATTTAGATTTATACGTGTTAATTTGTTAGCCATCACCATTTACTATTACAACTATATTTTTATCAAACTAAAATTGATAGAACTTAATTATGGACCAACGTTTTATTTCAACTTCTCATAAGTTTGAATTTAGACTTGTTCATTATCAATCGAGATGTCAAACGAGCATTAAAATCATTTAGTAATTATATCTATTACGCTTTATGTATATATATAATTTCATTTTAATAACAACTTAATTATTTTGTACATTATTTTACATATTTAGTTCTAATAATTAAATCGCATAATATTATTTCAAGTTATTATATATACATATAAGTATATATATACACACATTTATTTACAATTTGTTGTTCGTGAATCGTCGGATATGGTCGAAGGATAATTGATTGTGTGAAAACAGTTCAAGATTTTTGAGACTCAACATTACAGACTTTGCTTATCGTGTCAAAGATATTAAATCGTATCAAGAGTTTGGTTTAAAATTAGTCGAAATTTTCCGGGTCGTCACATGTTGCAAGTTTCAATCTTTGTGATACATGGAGAGGTGGACAGAATTTGTGATGGCGCTGGTTGGATCGACTTTCATTGCCAACAATGTACAAAAAAAAGTCAAACCAACCTACTCTTTAGAAAAAGAAAAACCCGTTTTCGGATGCGTTGTGTGAGACAAATAAGTTTCTGATGTCAGTCTAAAGTAAGAACGAATGTGCTTTAACCCTTTTACAGCGACTTAATTTGTTATTCGTATTATTTTTCAGTGATTCAAATTTACACTAACAAAATATATTATCATTTAGCTTTATGTGTAGAATTCGTTCCAATATTTAAGGTGAGACAAGACGGGAACAATTGCTACAACAATGTTTGAGACTCAGTTAGCCAAAATGGTCAACAAGAGTGTAGGTTGGTTCAATGTAGCTGCTTTGAAGGTATTTCAATATAAGTTAAATCATAATATGATTTTGATAATCCAAGAAATAAATTATTTTTATAATTTGTTAACTAATTCGAATATATATTTACTGTCTTTGATATTTAAAACCAGTTTGAAGATCCATTGAATTTGATCGGCGAATTGTGGGATCTTGTGGGTAAAGAATTTGTGTGGATCATCAAGGTCTTCTAATATAATGTATGTTACCAGTAACAATTACTCTTTCTACACTGTTGAAGTTGTATCTGATGACCGAGAGATTATTTCTGAGGTCAAACTAGAAATGAAAGATCAGTATGATGCGTTTAAAATGAGAGTTGGTCATGTTGATGTGGCAACACCAGTTAATAAGGTGTGACTTTACAATTCAATTATCAATTAATGTACTATTTCTTAATGAACATAGGAAACACCAACCAATACCTTTCTAATACCTTTCTAATTCCCAAGTAATTTTCATATAACTAATCAAAGTTTTTGCACCTTCCTATTGAAAATGGCACACCTCAATAAAAGAATGCACAGCTGATGGGTCACCGGCAACGTTAAATCACATAGCAACTAATTATTGCACATCAAGTTTATGTTAAATAACATTTGTCATCCATAAAATATCATTCAACAATTTTTCCTATACAATCCCGTGAAACCACAGGTCCCTTCACTAGTATAAGTATAGTTTTTTTATTTTTATTTTGTTTTGTAGTAGATAATTGTTTCTCTCTATGCTACTTTTACATTGTATTGTGTCACCACTTTTGGTGATTTGATTATTAGTTTTTATGAATGTTAAACTTCAATGTTCTATATGTTGGTTTTTTTTAAATACAAACATCATATTTATTTAAAATGTTGATTTCTTTCAATTAAGGACCGCAACTCTATTGCTACCCTTGCATTATTAGTATTCTTTCAATTAGTTGTAGTATTATTTCAACTATATTTGTTTTTTAACTTTCATGGAGAAACTACAAGAAACTAAATGACATTGACTGTGAACAATTGATTGTTTAAATTTGTATTTGTATTCACTAATAATGTTTACAATATTAATTGTTTCAATACAAATGTTATCAATACCGAATGGTTTCTTCTGTGTAATTGTATCATACATCTAAGCTAATTAGTCTCAATACAAAAGTTTTCGATTCTATTTTTTAAAGCTGTCGTGCAACGCACGAGCTCTTAAAAGTCAATGTATATCTTAGATCTACACTTAAATCCATATTCAATCATATTTAGATTGTTGTTGTAGTTAGATGTAATCATGTTTAACATACAAATTTGTATCTAAGATACTAAAAGAATCTGTACATAAAGTGTTTTGGATCAACTAATCCCAAAATTTATACACGAATTGCACATTTTGACCCCTCATCTTACTGGCACTGACTGTTACCTTTTTTCCCGTGTAAGAAGGAGAAGTCAGTCCTAAGACATGGATGTACATCTTAAAGTGGTATACTCTATCCCCCATGTGTAGACTCAAAAGCACTAGGACACGTTTATGACAGACCGGGAACGGGAAATTTTTAGCTTCAATCAAGAACCTTCACCATCCCAAATATCAGCTTCTACAAAGGTACATGCATATCAAATCAAAAAATACTATCAATGATGACGCATTTCCTCATCGTAATTGTATCAAACAACTAATCATCAGTACCAATACAAACATGTCTTATTACTATTTTATAGGGCCGCCGTGCAACGCACGGGCTCTTAAAATCTAGTTAACACTTATATTCTAATAGTGGTGGCGTTTTACGTCGTTTCAGTTATATCGGATTGTCGTTTTGAGTTTGCGTTCACATTACAAACGGTCCCTCAACTTCGGCTATATTTACACAACAGCCCCTCAAGTTTACACTTTTTCAGGTGTAAAAAGTGTAAATATATAATTTCATTAAAATAAAAGAAATTAATTCCACTCAAATTTATAACGGGCCCTATCTTCTCGCTCGGTGCGAGTTAAATTTTTCCGAGACTACCGTTCAACTCGAAAAAATCTTACGAACCCAACGGGACTAACTATACGGGAAACAGACACTTCTCAAAAAACGCTAAACACAAGGACAACCCGTATCTTCCCGCTCGCCACGAGTTAAATTTTTTCGACGGTGGCATCAGACTCGAAATAATTTTATGAACAAAACGAAACTAACCACGTTCGAAACGGGCACTTTTTAAAAAAACGCTAAACACAACGACAGCCCATATCTTTCTGTTCGCTACGAGTTAAATTTTTCCGACAGCACCGTTACACTCGAAAAAATTTATTGAACAAAACAAAACTAACTACGTTCGAAACGGATACTTTTTAAAAAAACGTTTAACACAACGACATCTAAAACGACACTTAACACATGGACCGTGTTCCCCTCTGTAAATACACAATGCTACGTTAAATATGAATACGCAGGCCGAAAGTCCCGTCAGAATACGTGGGTCGGTCCGGGCTAGTTTTAAGTATAATTAAGGTGTAGAGTTAAAATAAACAACCTAACTGTTTAGTCAGTAGAGTTAAAATCAATTTGAGCGTTCGAGGGGTTTTATATACACTCTCAAACACAACTTGGAGAACAAGAGAGCGCTCTATTTCACCAGAGACGACGACGATCAAAACCCCCAATTCTTTCAATTAACTTCTCCAAACCCTAACCTTCTTGCACATTCTCTCTTCCTCACCATTTTCTCGTTCCAAATCATTCTCTGATATGGCTATGGATATCGATTTCTCTCAGTACCAATTGCGCTGTCAGCTTCGAGGTCATGAAGACGACGTATGTCTCATACCTCTCTATCTATCTCTATATATATTTATGTATCTATATCTATGCATATTAGTCATTGTAATTCATTTTATCAACGTAGTTGCTATCGAAGTTAAGTTGCTGACGAGTTAATTTCATTTGTTTATTGATCGATTTCTTACTATGAACTTGAAAATTGAAATTGATTATGCTACTAGAAATTGAACGATTATATATAGTTACAGCATATATTTGAGTTAAGCTGAATACATCAAAGAACACTGTCGTATGCTCATGGTAAGTATGATGAAATTAGGGATTTGTGAAGCGGTTTGTGCTACATTTGATTTGTTAGGCGGATAATTAGGCTCATTTTTCTATTGGTTGGTATTGGATTATTATTCGATGAGTTACTAATTTAGGTTACCTAGTTACGAAGGAAGAGATATGTTTTGAAAATTGGCTTAATTCGTTTAGCTTTTTAATGATAACAGTTGTTTATGTTAGTAATTGGTGTATATCATAGTATATGAGTTTATATAAACTTTGTTTTTCTAAGGAAATTTGTATATTAGCTTCCAGAAGTTTAAGTATAGCTCAAGCTTCAAAAGGGAGGATAATGCATTCTGTTTGTTTTTTAAGCCTCATGTTATATGGTAATATTAGCAATTATCTTTGAAATTGGTAGATCTGATACAGTTGTTGATCTTATTTCGTTTGAACTTCAAAGTCTTTTTGTTTGCGTACATTTCTATAGATGCATTACAAATAATGAGTTTATCTTTTATTAGTTATGATGCTAATTATTCGTTTATTTTTCTAGGTTCGTGGTATATGTGTATGCAGTAATGATGGAATAGCAACTTCATCAAGAGACCGAACCATTAGGTTCTGGTCTTTGGAACAAACCAGTGACAAAGCTTACACTTCATCAAAGATACTGCTTGGGCATACTAGTTTTGTTGGACCATTGACTTATATGTCTCCGAATGAACAGTTTCCGGAAGGTTGTCTTATATCTGGCGGGATGGATACACTCGTTTTGGTATGGGATATAGCAACCGGAGAGAAAGTTCAGACACTCAAGGGTCATACAATGCAAGTCACAGGTGTCACTTTGGATGGATCAGACATTGTCTCGTCATCTGTTGACTGGTTAGTTAATTGTCTTTTACTATAGGAAATTTGACAACTTTTGTTATCTTGTAATGTTTGACTCAATTGCCATTATGGTTAACTCCATTCTAATATCCTATGCCAGTAAAGTAATACATTTCAAATCTTGAGTATCTAAAGGTTGTCAAATTGTTCTTTTAGGTACATTATAATCTAAATGTAAAGCTTCTTTTTTTTTTATACAAACAATGCTACAAATCAAAAAGAATGTACTACTAACTATTATCTAACGTTAGATATACTCTTATATCTGATATTTGATTTCCATGTTTTGTGTCCATGGAAGTACTATAAGACGTTGGAAAGGAGAGCATCAAGTTGAGGTTTTGGAAGCCCACAAGTCACCAGTTCAAGCAGTAAGGACGCTACCTTCAGGCGAACTTATTACAGGTAAAAATACATTGTTCATTATTTCATATAAGCAAATTGGTTTTGATTTACACTTGCTAAAATCCCTGATCTTACCATCTATTATCTCACTTCTCACTGTATTTTTATAAAAGAAGCTTTTGATATCATGTTATCTAGGTTCAAGTGACACCACTATAAAACTTTGGAAAGGAAGTAAATGCATCCATACCTTTACTGGGCATACAGGTCTGTCTTTGTATTTCTCTACTTTCTAAACCATTGGCATAAAATATTAGTATAAAAAATTGTTCTTCAATCAAAGTTCTGGTGCTTCTATGCTGGCCTAATGTGTTTCTCTCTTCTTTTTATTTATTTATTTATGTTGAAGTGTCTTATGTTTAACTTTAGCAGAATTTTTCTCTTTTGGAAACTTTGCAGATACAGTGAGAGGTTTGGCAATAATGCCTGATTTGGGCATACTTTCTGCATCACATGATGGGTACGTTTTTTGGCTTTACGTGTCATTTTATTTGGCAGGTGTTGCTTGCTGCCTTTTGCATGTGTGTGTGATGTGTATGCTTGGCACTCTCTTTTTTGTATATGCGGAAAAGCCCCCAACATCTAGGATTAAACTTATATTTGAATCACTTAGTTCATTTATTTGTTCCTTGGGTTCTCTTGACAATAACTGTACCGATTGTGGCGAGTCTTTCAGATGCAAATATTTATGCGAACTTAAACGACCGAACAAGATTGCGACTTTGGAAAATATACGTACGCACAAGAACAAGTAAAAGCAGTCGGCTTTTAACAATTTATTAACTTCACTACATAAAACAAAAACTGAATTAAAAAAAAGCCTAAAAGGAGGTTCCTAAATACTATCTAAAAGACAAGGTGATAAGGCCAAATCCAAATAAAAATCAAATACGTAACATAAATTAAACTAATTATACTAGAATGCAGGCTCTCTTATGTTGACTTCCTGGCCACACACACCATTGCTACCCTTGACCACATTTATCATCAAGCCCAATAACAAAATATATATTAAATTTAGGAGGCCCAAAACACTCATGTAGTCCAACACTTGAAAGTGGCCCCCAATTCATACTCGTACATGCATCATCCTCCCCATCTTCGAAAAGACTCGTCCTCGAGTCCACAGCTATAACCCGCACAATTTTTCCTTCCAAAAGGCTACTAGTTGTCTCCCAAAAAAGGCTACTCTTTTCATCTTGACTTGGTTCTACAAATTCCCTTCGCCAAGCTTCAAAACTATTTAATAAAATTGGGTTTTGTTTAACATGAACAAACGACCTCTCGGTTATATCATTGTTAACCTCTACCAACTGTGATATATCCTGCTTACACAACGCATGACTTTCCTCCCTTTTTCCGGGAAGACTCGCCCTCGATTCTGACTCATTCTCGGGCTCATCCTCCTGTTTTTGTCGGGTGTCCAAAGGCTCCAAAGTAATGCTCCCACCATCTACTTGTGCCTCATCTTCGTCACCACCATCAGTATCATAAACAGGTTCGGTTTCTTCATCTACACAAGGTTCGGGAGTATCAATCACATAAAAAACTTGCTCAAACTCATGTATGACTTCTTCAACGCTCATTGATCGTTGTTGAAGGTTTTGGTACTCGACGAAGGCCTCTTGCCTATAATTTTCGGGCAAGAACTTCTGTCTGAATAACTTCATCTTTTCCCATGTTTTCACTTTAGATTTTCGGGCATACTCCCTAGATATGCGAACATGTTCCCACCATAAAGAAGCGCGTTTACGCAACTTTATGGCCACCAATTTCAACTTGAGGTTGTCGGGGATGTCTTTGAGATCAAAGATACGCTCCACCGTGCTAATCCAATCTAGGAAATCTTGCGGATGCATAGATCCGTTAAACTCAGGTATCTCAACTTTCAACCCTAGATTACGCAACGGATCTTCTCTAGTTCTCCGACGATGACCTTGAGGTGCGAATGGGTTTGTCTGATCCCATTGGTTATGGGTTCGATCGGAGCCACTCCCATCCGTTCTGTGGTAACGATCCGTCTCCAATTCAGCAATTCTTCGGGTTGAACGCTTAATTTCTGCATCTTTAGGATCAATATTGTATCGATCATGGTAATAGTGTTCGGCCATAACCTGGACTCTGGATACCACTTGATGCAAATATTTATGCGAACTTAAACGACCGAACAAGATTGCGACTTTGGAAAATATACGTACGCACAAGAACAAGTAAAAGCAGTCGGCTTTTAACAATTTATTATCTTCACTACGTAAAACAAAACTGAATTAAAAAAAGAGAGCCTAAAAGCAGGTTCTTAAATACTATCTAAAAGATAAGGTGATAAGGCCAAATCCAAATAAAAATCAAATACGTAACATAAATTAAACTAATTATACTAGAATGCAGGCTCTCTTTTGTTGACTTCCTGGCCACGCACACCATTGCTACCCTTGACCACATTTATCATCAAGCCCAATAACAAAAGATATATTAAATTTAGGAGGCCCAAAACACTCATGTAGTCCAACACCTGAAAGTGGCCCCCAATTCATACTCGTACATGCATCACTTTCAGCAGTCACATGTATCTCAATTACACTTCTAATATGATTTTATTCGTGCTTTCATAACTTCTGGGTGTTTAATAATGATGTATGTACTATTTTTTACCTGACTTATGCACGCTTCCTATTGGATTTAAATATTTGACCACTATTGTTCTTCAATTATGCTTTTGTTTATGTACTAATGCAACTAAATCTCAGTTTAATTATGTTTTAGAATTACTGATCATAATCGGTTTGTAAATGACAGTTCAATCAGGTTATGGGCACTTACTGGTGAGGTTTTACTGGAGATGGTTGGTCACACAGCAATTGTCTACTCAGTTGATGCCCATAAATCTGGGCTTGTTGTTAGTGGTAGTGAGGACGGACTAGCAAAGATATGGAAAGGTGATATATATTGTCCTTTACACTTCATTCAGGGCTTGTTGTCACTTTATATGAATGGGATGGCATTTCATTTAAACTATATGAAAGGCTACAAATATTTCGTGTATATTAATGAATATTAATATTAATATTTTTGAAGTCTAGTTATTGAGAGTATGTGTTTGGCTTGTAGATGGAGTTTGTGTTCGAAGCATAGAACATCCTGGCTGTGTTTGGGATGTCAAATTCTTGGAAAATGGTGACTTTGTGACTGCGTGTTCTGATGGTGTGGCTCGTGTTTGGACCGTAAATCAAGATAGGATAGCCGAGACTCTTGAACTTGAAGCATATGCTTCTCTACTTTCTCAATACAAGGGCAGCAGGTATTTAACACTTTCAATATAATAATATAGAAGCCATGTTTTTCATCTTTTGCGTTTCATGAGCAATAACTTTAGAAAGACATTAACATTTTGATCTTTGCTTGCTATATATGCATTTGTAGCTATGGATTCTTGTAATATCAGTTGTGTTTTTTGTGCTTCTGTAGCCAAAAGGTGATTTGCCTGCAGTCAGTATGAGTTTATGTTTGATTTCAATTAGATTAAATAATAAACAAAGTTGGCTTAAAGGGGAAAGTGCACCTGCAGTCTACTTCCAATGCATGCCTGTATTAAGTTCTTCGAAGATTAAAAATATGTTTCTTTCATTATGTTATCGCAATCGAATGTAACACTAAAGCAAAAGTTTGTGCATCCAAGGTTTAAGCATAAACTGTATGCGTACATCATATATGTGGCGGAAGTTAAGCACCTATTTTCTTACCATTTATGTGGTTCAGACTTAGATGTATGATCATTAACTTCTTGACCAATCAATGAGTTGCTTCAAATATCACAATTAGAAAAAATGGATTGGATCATGTATATGAAAGTTAATTACACATGAATCTTGTTTTTAGGAAAAGAGTTGGAGGCTTGAAATTGGAGGAATTACCTGGTCTAGAGTCTTTGCAGGTTCCAGGTAACGTCATATTTTCGTTTGCGTAGGCAGTTGACAAGGATCACTAGATTAGGGACAATTATTATGTTCCTTTTATCCTTTTTAAAATTTTAAATCTTTTTTTTTTTTTTATTATTTCAATATCATATGATGTTCCATTAGTTTACAGGTGCTGTAATTAAAGGTCTTATACTTAAAACTTTTATCTTTTTGAATGCAAAGATTTAGACGAGTTCTTTGAGATGTTTCGTCCTTTTATGCCTAAAGGTTTTTGAGATTTCAATGCAAATGCATTAAACTTGGAACAATGATTGTGTGAACTGAATGATTTGGAATGATTTATATCTTGATGGACCACGAAGCTTCTTAAGTTTTGTTCTAAAAGTGGTCTTTGCAATTTTGGGGTGGAAATTAGAGCATTTACGAACACTCAGTTATAATTTCTACTTACAAAGGACTTTTATAGTCTTTATGAGTTTTCTCTTTCGCTAGTCTATTTTAGTGTTCTTATCTCAATATGCGATGTATTTTAGATAATGTTTTGGGTGAGTGATATAAGATAGTTTTAAAGAGTGGTTAGATATATTCTTCTCCTTTTAAGTCTCAATAAGTAATAAGTAAAAGAGTCATCCAGTAGAAAGAATACAACGAACCAAAAACTATGTGCCTTGTTTGACAATGTTCTCATTTCCTGCATTCATATTATGCATTGGAAAGTTTGCAGTGTTTGTCAGCCGTTTACATTTTGGAAAACCAGTATAGATTTATCTGTCAATTACCAATTGTTTATTAGAATTTGATTTCTTTATGGTTAATGTTTCAGTTTACAAATATATTCATCGATTATTAGGTTATAATGAGGTTGGTTTTTATTTAAACAACAAATATTGATGTATTTTCTTAAACTTCTTGATACTAGTAAAGCAAACCCTTTGATTTTGTGGTGATCAGGGACCAAAGATGGGCAGACAATTGTTGTACGGGAAGGAGACAATGGTGTTGCATACGCGTGGAACATGAAGGAACAGAAGTGGGATAAGGTAAAACAATTGTTATCAATTATTGCAGATTTTAGCTGTTTATCATTTTGTTACAAGTAAACCATTTGTTATCAATTATTGTAGTTAATGTCCACATATATAATACATGCTGTTGACAAACATATTGTTTAAATTCGTAACAAGTTTTACTCTCACTGTTGATTGATACTGGTCTATTATGGATCAATCTCACTTCGTGTTTAAAGATATTGTTCGTCACAACTTTGCATAAACTGAAAATGTGTGGGGAATAGTATTTTTTTTTTTTAATTAAAAGCAGATGATTTCGGTTAGATATTGTAGTTAAATGACCTGGTTTTTGATGCCATCATTTAACATTTGATTTGCCTATTTCAGATTGGGGAAGTTATTGATGGGCCCGATGATGGCGTTAAGCTCCCTGTTCTTGATGGCGTACAATATGATTATGGTCAGCTTTTTTTTTTTTTTTTTTTTTTAAAATAAAAAATCTGCTTCGCTTTTATCTTTAATGACTATGCTTTCTTTTGTTTCCTACTGACACTGGAAAAACTTTCAGTGTTTGATGTGGATATTGGAGATGGTGAACCAATTCGTAAATTGCCATATAATAGATCAGGTACTTATTTTTGTTTTTTCTTTTTTTTTTCTTTGTGATACGATTTGAAAACGTAAAAGATTAAATTATATTTTTTCGAGGCATCTACAGAAAATGCATATGACACGGCTGATAAGTGGCTCCTCAAGGAGAATCTGCCCTTTTCTTACCGTCAACAAGTTGTTGAGTTTATACTACAAAATTCGGGACAAAACAATTTCGTTCTTGATTCTTCATTTCGTGATCCTTACACTGGATGTAAGTACATTATCTAATGGTGTAATCAAATAATTTTTGATGGTGTAATTGATTAAATTTTTTCTTTTCTAAGATTTTTTCATATTGACTGATTTTATCTTTCAGCCAATGCTTATGTACCAGGACAGACTTCCAAATCTCGTATGTGTTGATTATTACATGGATTTTCGTTTTCCTCACTTTATCACGTCTATATGTTATTTTCCTTGTACAATATTTGATCATGGATGAATACACGTTCTCTCTCTAGATAAAACAAAATATAAAGTAATATTAAATATAATATACAATATAGTATATTATTTCTTCTTACACAGCTCCACCGTCTTCCTATTATTTTCCGGTAACCAATCCCTATTATTTCTTCTTCTCCGTTCTTCAATTAATTCGTTAATTCACACAAGCGTGAGTGCTATACATACATATATACATATAATTTTAGATCTACAGGCGTGATTTCTTTTTTTAGATCTACAGGTATTATTGAATTATTATATTGAAAGTAGCTCCTCTCTCCTTTCCTCCGGCCACCGGCATCTAGCCGGTGGTCTTGATTAACCCCTGTCTCGCCGATTTTATGTTTTCTTCTGTCTTGATCCGGCAAACGGCGTGATGGGTGGCAAGAACAAGAAGAAAATTCCGGCGACGACGCCGGGTAGGGTTTTGCGCAATCGGAAAATTAGGGAAGCTCTTGATGAGCTTTCGAAGGAAAGGGATCCAAAGGTAGGTGAATCTAAGGAGGGAGAGGGTTCAGACTCCTGGTCACAGGAGGATACCATTGAAACACAGGAGGTCGATTCTGTTCATGAGGGCAAGGACACTAATGATCGTATGCAAGATAAGGAGGACCATAATAGTGTCCATGCTGCAACCGAATCATCTGAAGGGGAGACGGAGCTTAAGGTTGATGATGAAGTAAAGGATGTCACTCCCGTACAGGAAGGGACAAAGAACCTGCATAAGGGTGATGTGCACGTAGATTGTGATGAGCGAGGGGTGCCAGCAGTTACTACAAATGTTCCTCCATCACATTTGGACATGGCTAATGGGAATGATGATACTAAGGTGGAGGAGCAAGGGGTACCATCTGTGACAACAAATGTTCCTTCATCATACTTAGACATGGCTTATGGAGAAGAGGCAAAACGAAAAGTAAATTTTCGTTACATAGAACCTGTAGTAAGTGATGGTGATGTCGATGTGATACTACCATTGTCTTCTGTCCAAGAGGCTGTTAAAAGGTATGAGAATACTCTATATGGTTACTTTTTGGGTAAACGAGTTGCTTTTCCTGTTGTCCAAAATTATGTGTTAAATGCTTGGAAGAAATTTGGAATCGAACGCATAATGATGAATTCTAAGGGATTCTATTTTTTCAAGTTTATGACAAAAAAAGGGATGATTGATGTGCTAGAAAGTGGTCCATGGACCATTAGAACTATTCCCATAATTCTTAACAAGTGGACTCCTGATGTCTCATTAACGAAAGAGGAATTGAATAAGGTCCCGATTTGGGTCAAGCTTTATGATGTGCCTTTAACAGGGTTCACAGAAGATGGATTGAGTAGGATTGCTTCAACGATAGGACGTCCTATGATGTTGGATAGTTACACGTGCACTATGTGTTCTGAGGCGTGGGGGCGTCCTAATTATGCTAGAGCTCTTATTGAGGTGTCTGCAAATTCGGCTTTGAAAGAAAATATTAAGGTTGCTACACCTGATGAGAATGGTCTTGTGAAGACATGTGATATGGTCAAGGTGGAATATGAATGGAGGCCTCCACGTTGTGATGGTTGTAAGTTGTTTGGGCATATTGACACACAATGCCCGAAGAATGTTGTTCCCAAGGAACCAGAAACTATTGCTGTTCTAGAAGATGGGTTCCAGCAAGTCTATAAACGTAAGAAAAAAGGGGTAAATGCGGGTAATAACAAGGATAAAGGCGAAGGGTTTACGATGGCCAAACAAAAACCAAAGTTGGTTTACAGGCCGGTTTTAAAACCGGGTTTGAAACAACAAACTAATAAGGCAGGCCCAAGTGGTACAAAGAAAGATGATGCTATTGATGGCAAGCAAGTGAAGGTTCAGAATTCATTTGGGCCGTTTAATAATAACCTAGTGGATGAGCTGAGCGATATAGAAACTGACGAAGAGGAAACGGCCACGTTTATGGCTGAGAAAAATACATCTAAGCCTACGGCCCCGATGAAATCGGGTTGGTTGTAGTTGGAAGTCTTCAGTGGTCCATGTCTCGTTCTAGGTGTGTCGTAGGTTTTTATTGTGTTTTGCTAGTCCTGTTGTGTAGGTTCTAGCTTGTTTTGTGGTTGTTTGAGGGGCCGCAAGGCGCGCTTGTGGTCGTTGTTCTTATTTGTATTTGTTATTTTTTGAAATAATATTTACCGGGTAAAACCCATTACCCAAAAAAAAAAAATATTTGATCATGCTTTTTTGCATTTGCAACAGCCGTATCAAGCAAACCAACATTCAAACATATTCCCAAGGTATGCTTATTATTGTCTCTGCATATATAGAGAGAGCAAGCATCTAATAGGCTTCGTGCTATATTCTTGTTACTTGTGTAGTTGCAAACTTATGGTTATAGTTTAAGTTTTGCTATAAGTTAACACTGTTCTATATTGCTTCAAATTTAGTTTTGTCTGTTATAGCATTTACATGAAAGCTTGCAGGGCAAATTACTGTCTGAAATTTTATAGTTATTCTGCCCTCAATCTATAACTTTATTTTTGTCTAATAATCTAATGCATTCATATATAGTTACTTTTCTATTTTTAATTGTGTTCCTTCGTATATATCACTTGAAACGTAACTTCTATGGTTACATTAAGCTTTTCAAATTGGTTCTTTTGTACAAGATTGCCCTCGAGTTCTCCAAACATGACCAAAAGTCCAAACATAACTTCTAGGTTTTTGTACCGATGTTTATATGTATACGTATATGCCTCTGTATCTATGGGTATTATTTAGGTTATATATAGGTTCCCGTGTATATGTTTGTATCTGTTTATGTATGTATGTATGTATCTATGTGTATATATGTATGCTTGTATGTATACTTAGGTATATATACCTATGAATGTCTCTTTATGTATACATGTTTAGGTATAGGTATTTATTCATGCTTATATGTGTGTGAGAGTGTGTGTGTATATATATATATATATATATATATATATATATATATATATATATATATATATATATATATATATATATATATATATAGTGTGTGTGTGTGTTGGTGTGTGGGTGTGAGAGAGTGTGTGTGCGCGTGTGGTTGTATGATTGTGCTTTTTGATTGTTTGCATGTCTACTTGGATTTACATATTTCTGCGCATTATATTAGCCATGCTATCTGTCTTATGTTGTGCATTACTGCTATTTGTGTTTTCTTTTATGGCTACTTTGTTTGGTTGCATCTTTCTAGGTGCACATAACTCTTGCAGGTACGTATGCCCGCGCTTTTTCGTTTTGAGGAGCATTCCTGGCCGGAGGTCCTTTAGGAAGCAATCTCTTGGCTCTCGAGTAGAGGGAGGGACGATCTTATCTAGTCACGGGTTCTATACCCGCGGGTGGAGTAGGGACTTCCTTTTACTCTAGAGCTCGAGGAATGATTGTCTACACTCCACCTCCCCCATACCCCACATTCGTGGGATTGGGCATTGTTGTTGTTGTTGTTGTTGTATTGGATAACTTATTTAATTTGTTTATGTTTAATCTTAAACATGCATTTTGAAGTATATTATGTTCAACTAACCAACAACTCTATTCAGAAAGGAATGCTTGTTTTTGATGCGGCTCAGTTTGATGGAATCCTTAAAAAGATTTCAGAATTCAATAATGCTTTACGGTCTGACCCAGTAAGTATCATGCTTTATCTATCGTATATCTCATTATATGTAGTATCTTGGTGTTCGTTACTCTTATCTTTATGTTGCATGTTTGTCAATATATCTGTGTATACTTTTGATTCTTTTATTTCAAAATATTCTACTCATTGCTCTAATTCTAAAATTGTAAAAATAGTTGGTGAGACAATGAAAAGTATATTTTACTCTATCGCTTACTGTTTCTGGTTCAGCAGAACTTGTCACTCAGTGAGGCTGAGATGTCAAGATTGGGTGCCATTGCAAAATTATTGAAGGACACATCACACTACCATACTAGTAAATTTACAATTGATGACGTCAGCTTATTGTTAAAGTTGCTAAAATCATGGCCGGTTTCGATGATGTTTCCAGGTGAGAATCCATATTAATTGTAGGGATTATTATTGTCATAGGTATGATAAATCATGGTTTACCGAATGTATGTAATCTAAGAGGTAATAACTTGAAATTCTGTAAACTATTGTGGTCTATTTTGGAACCCTAAAGATACATCTTTGTTGTGTTGACCATACGCTTTTTTAATGTAAAATCTGTATTTTCTCTCTTCAGTTATTGACATATTAAGGATGGTTGTTCTGCATCCGGATGGTTCAGCTGTTCTTAAGCATGCTAATGATGAAAAAGGTATGCATGCTAATTCATCTTAAACATAAAACAAGCAGCTGGTGTCTAGAATCTGTATTTGTGCAGTCATATTAGAATTGTGTGATCTCTAAATCATTTAATTTGAGTAAACCAGATATTTCTTGATGCTTTTTTGAATACACCTTTAAGCAAATTTTCATTTTTTTTCTATTGATTTGATATCTGTAAGTAAATACAGTAGTGTGTATGGCTACTTGGTAGCATAATTTCTATGCAACGTTCAAAATTTCAAGTTTCTTTGGCCACTCGTTACACGTGGCTATAGATCTTGGGTAAATGTTGAAGATGGGTGGGTTGGGTAACGTGAACAGGTAGTACTATAATTATAATATAATTCTTTGAATAAAACGATTAGTAAGTATGATGCATTAAAGTAGACTTTGGGTGGCTTTTAAAAACGCAGTCTGACCTCATTAGGCATGTTCCCTTTTAGTTCAATTTTCATTCGACCCAAATCTACCTATTTATAAGTAAATGGGTCGAAATTGTCACTTCTAGTTGGATGCTTTTCGTTTCGGGTATTTCTTGATATTTTGGAATTTGTATGATGTATTTTATTCTTTGCTTCTTCAGATATACTCAAAGAATTGATTAAAAAGGTTACAAGTAATGCTCTCCCACCAAATCTCTTAACCAGTATTCGCATGTTGGTTAATCTTTTCAAGAACTCAGACTACCATCTTTGGTTACGAAATCGTCGTGTTGAGGTATTAACATAAATACCCTTTTTTTTTTTTTTTTCCTACTTTAACCATCTTTTTTCATTAATTTTTATATATTAATTTGTGTTAACACAACATCAGTTTTTATTTATAAAATAAAGTATACTAAATACCATCTATATCTTAATGTGTAGATCTTCGATGCATTTGAAAGTTGTTATTCATCTCCAAATAAGAATGTGCAAGTATCTTACTCCACATTGGTGCTCAAGTAAGTTAATTAAGAAATTTTACCAACGTATTTATAGCTCCAAATTGATGTAGGTACATAAATGATAAACCACATTAAATTTTGTGTGTTTTTTTGAGCTTTATATAGTTATGCTGTGCTTTTGATTGAAAAGAAAGATGAAGAAGGTCAAGCTCACGTTCTTACAGCAGCTCTAGAGGTACATAAATAAATCTCTTCAAATTAAATACAAAATCATTAAAAATTAGTGATATTAATATGACCCGGATTAATTAGTTTATAGTTATTTATCTGAATCTGGTACCCGTAGTAAAACTTTGCTACTCAATACTCTAATATCGAGTGATCAGATTAGCCAATACATGTTTGAAATCTCTCTCTTTGTTCTACTATATGTATAAACTGTGCGTGCAATAACCTTGGTTTTGATTATCATTTCGTATAGATAGCAGAAGGGAAAACTTCGGAAGTTGATGCGAAATACCGAGCTTTAGTTGCTATTGGCTCGCTGGTATATATTTTCATTCATCTGCAATACTCATGTTTTTACTTTCCTAGAACTAAATTGGTTGTAGATGGCATGTATGTGTAATTATTAATAATGGAAATATAAAAGAGACGTAATAGTTTTCCCAAGTGAAATTATTTAGTAAGAACAATTAAATTGTGAATTTTATTTGTCTCTACAAGAAAAAAAAATGTTGGAGAAGTTCGTCGATCCTTGAATTAGTTATAAGCTTTTGCTCATATTTAACCAGCATCTCACAAATCCATTATTTCCTGCAATTATTCTCTGTCATCGTTATGTAATCTAAATCTAATGACAGATGCTCGAGGGTGCCGTAAAGAAAATAGCCCTGGACTTTGAAGTTGGCGGTATTGCCAAAATAGCAAAAAAATCAAAAGATTCTAAAGTATCTGAAGTTGGAACTGACATTGAAGCTCTAATAAATCAAAGCTGATTTTATCCATGTCACGGTAATTATATTTTCTTTCTTACTTTCAAAATCTCACTCTAAATTACTACCAGCATTAAACTTTCTCATTTTTTCTTTTTTTCTTTTTCACTCGCACGTCTCAAGAATAATTAAAAATCAATGATGAGGTTCAAGTTTTGTATTTCAGTGCATTTTTTCAAACCCTTAAATGAAATTGAAAAGGTTGAATTTTGTGACTATAAACGACATGGTCTCTCTTTTGCAGAAGTGATGGAATACTATGGAGTGTAACCAAGAATGCTGATACAAAATTTGGACAACTAAACTGTTATAGAACTGAAACCTTGAGGCGTTAGAGGTTGCTGTCGGTTTAAAAATTTGATGTACTGATATTCATGTTAGAAAGTTGCGGATTCCTTTGAGGTATTATGCCAAAGCTTTTTGGGGGCTAACAGTGTATTTGGTGGTACTCATTTTTCACAAGACCTAGTTGTTTAAGTTTGTTTCTTTGGGACAGACTTGGTATTAAGAAAAGCTATTACAGATTTTAGATTTTTTCTTTTTAAATGAAGTTTTTCTTGTTTGAGTTACGCGGAAGAGCGAATATTTTAACTCCGATCGGGTTATTCGGAAACTGTTTCCCAAACCTTCTGTGGCCACCTGAGCAGTTAAACTTGCAACCTCTCACAAGGGGTTTAGGGCCACAACCAATAGGCTTTCTTTGTAATATTTTAAATGTTTTTTGTATTCAGTTTAATTTTTTTTTTTTTTATGGAAATCATTCAAAAAAGAAATTAATTTTTTTATATAAAAAAGAAAAGCTATTACAGATTTTAGATTTTTTCTTTTTAAATGAAGTTTTTCTTGTTTGAGTTACGCGGAAGAGCAAATATTTTAACTTCGATCGGGTTATTCGGCAACTGTTTCCCAAACCTTCTGTGGCCACCTGAACAGTTAAACTTGCAACCTCTCACAAGGGGTTTAGGGCCACAACCAATAGGCTTTCTTTGTAATATTTTAAATGTTTTTTGTATTCAGTTTAATTTTTTTTTTTTATGGAAATCATTCAAAAAAGAAATTAATTTTTTTATATAAAAATATAAAAAAAAATTGCTGGAGATTTTTCGAGTAATAAATATTTGGTAGCTTTGGGTCATGTACTCTTAGCCATGGACCGTTAACTTTTTTTTTTTTGTCTCAATGCTCTGGTCAGTAGTTATGTAAGTCCAAGGGCTTGGAATGAGGAAAGTTGGATGGATAAGTCATGTAAATCCAGTCCGATAAAATCATGTAATGTTTGATTTTTCACTTTTTTGTGAAAATTCATATATATTTAATTTCCGTTTTTTGCCAAAAAAAAAAAAAAAAAAACATTTTTGAATTAGAATTTTAAAACACATATTTATGTAATTATACTAAGAGTGTTTCCAATGGTTTTGTCTTAGTCCTCCAGGACTAGATGCCGCATTAGCGCCACATCAACACTTTCTTCTCAGGAATAAATCTAGGACTAAGCACTCCCAACAGTTACACCTTTCTTCCATATTTTTAAATTACTTTTTTATTTTTTTCTAAACAATTAAATATAAAATTAAACATAAAAGTCATTAATATAAAACTAAAATTTCATTAAAAATAAAAAAAAGTTGCAATAATAAAAAAAAAACGTTGCAATAATTTAAATAAAATGCAACATAATTAAAAATAAAATACTACAAATAAACTACTCGTCGTCGTCGTCTGGGCGTGCCAATTCTTTAGCATATTTTTTCTTAAGTCTCGCTCGATAATTCATCATCATTTCATATTCGTCGGGAGGCAAGTCTCGTGATATCGGTTTGGAAATAAGCTTCAAACTTTTCAACATTGTCCTCGTCTCGCTTTCTTCACAAAGCTTTTCCATGGTTTTAGTCGCCGCTAGTTGAGAAGCTTTGGCGAATTGAGCTATCTTTATCCGAACTTTGTCGGATGACATACGACTCACGACATCGGATGAGTACGAATCCCTTTGACTTTTAGCTCGACTCGGAGGACGTCGGATCGGATCGTGATCTTTAAATAAATTTTCAAATTGGGTTGGGTCAGGGTTCGTGCTAATTTTCGGGTTCGAACTAGCCTCGGTTGGAATTGGTAATTCATCGGCTTGTTTTCTTTTGTTGGTAGCCGATATACCTTCACTATCCATAAACTTTGGGCAATCCCTCAAAACTTGCCATGCATCCTCAAAAGCAAATTGTCGCTTGATTTGGTGTTTGAATTGTTTTCGGGCCGCATTCATAACGTCCTCCCTCGAACAACCACTTTGCCACATTTTCTCAAGTTTTGAATATATACCAATAAAAATCTCCACCTCTCTTTGAATTTTAGCCCATTTACCACTTATTTGATCCGCACGCATTTGCTCCCAAAGTAACGAATTGTATTGTCTTCGGACGTCAACCCAAAATGAATTATAAGTTTGTTCGTTTCCCGCATATGGATGTTCCGAAACATACACATAATGCTCGGCTAAAATTTTTGTTTTCAAGTCGGTCCAAGGAACTTTCGGACACCTCACTTTTTTCCCTCGAACATCGGCCACGGGTTCGTCTTCGGGTTCGACATCGGCTTCGACATGGCGTGGAGTTTCGGGAACTTCTTCATCATCGGATTCGTCACGAAGTCTTGGATAATATGGTGTTTGTTGGGATTGTTGAGATTGTTGGTTCGTGAAAATGGAAAATGGTTGAGATTGTTGGTTGATATTGTAGGGAATATGTTGTTGATAATGTTGGTTGGTGTAGTATTTGTAGTGACCCGAACTTTTCCATGTTTATATATATTAATTGAGATTGATATTTACATGATTAAATGTTTCCAACATGTTAAGCAATCAAACTTGTTAAGACTTGATTAATTGAAATATGTTTCATATAGACAATTGACCACCCAAGTTGACCGGCGATTCACGAACGTTAAAACTTGTAAAAACGACATGACGATATATATATGGATATACATATGGTTAACATGAGATTATGATAAGTAAGTATCTCCATAAGTATATTAACAATGAGTTATATACATATAAACAAGACTACTAACTTAAGGATTTCGAAACGAGACATATATGTAACGATTATCGTTGTAACGACATTTAAATGTATATATATCATATTAAGATATATTAATATATCATAATATCATGATAATATAATAATTTAACATCTCATTAGATATAATAAACAATGGGTTAACAACATTAATTGAGATCGTTAACTTAAAGGTTTCAAAACAACACTTACATGTAACGACTAACGATGACTTAACGACTCAGTTAAAATGTATATACATGTAGTGTATTTAGATGTATTAAAATACTTTTGGAAGACTTCAAGACATATATCAAAACACTCATACTTAACGAAAATGGTTACAGTTACTTTCCTATTCTTTTCTTTCATCAAGAATTCTAGTCGTATTTTTACCCGTATTATACACAGCTTCAAAACGTACTTACTATGGGTATATACCAATAGGAACTAGCATGGGATTCCACTCTTGATTATATCATGTATGACTAATCAATTTTAACTTCTACCATGAGCTAGTCAACTAACTAGAACTCCTTTTAACCCCACTCACCACTCACCAATTACCACTCATCATTCACTCCATTTCACTTCCAATTCTCTTTCTAATTCTCTCTCAACACACCCACACTATTATGAACGTATTTTTCCAGTAGTTAATCATCATCTTCATCAAAAATCACTTCAAGAATCAAGCTATAATCATCATAGGAAGAACACTTCAAGAACACTTCAAAAATCCCTTCAAGTTTACTAATTTACTTCCAAGCTTTCTAATCCATTCCAAGTAATCATCTAAGATCAAGAAACCTTTGTTATATACAGTAGGTTATCTTTCTTATTCAAGGTAATATTCATATTCAAACTTTGATTCAATTTCTATAACTATAAACTATCTTAATTCGAGTAAAAATCTTACTTGAACTTGTTTTTATGTCATGATCCTACTTCAAGAACTTTCAAGCCATCCAAGATCCTTTGAAGCTAGATCATTTCTTGTCACTTCCAGTAGTTTTACCTACTAAACTTGAGGTAGTAATGATGTTCATAACATCATTCGATTCATATATATAAAACTATCTTATTCGAAGGTTTAAACTCGTAATCACTAGAACATAGTTTAGTTAATTCTAAACTTGTTCGCAAACAAAAGTTAATCCTTCTAACTTGAATTTTAAAATTAACTAAACACATGTTCTATATCTATATGATATGCTAACTTAATGATTTAAAACCTGGAAACACGAAAAACACCGGAAAACCGGATTTACGCCGTCGTAGTAACACCGCGGGCTGTTTTGGGTTAGTTAATTAAAAACTATGATAAACTTTGATTTAAAAGTTGTTATTCTGAGAAAATGATTTTTATTATGAACATGAAACTATATCCAAAAATTATGGTTAAACTCAAAGTGGAAGTATGTTTTCTAAAATGGTCATCTAGACGTCGTTCTTTCGACTGAAATGACTACCTTTACAAAAACGACTTGTAACTTATTTTTCTGACTATAAACCTATACTTTTTCTGTTTAGATTCATAAAATAGAGTTCAATATGAAACCATAGCAATTTGATTAACTCAAAACGGATTTAAAATGAAGAAGTTATGGGTAAAACAAGATTGGATAATTTTTCTCATTTTAGCTACGTGAAAATTGGTAACAAATCTATTCCAACCATAACTTAATCAACTTGTATTGTATATTATGTAATCTTGAGATACCATAGACACGTATACAATGTTTCGACCTATCATGTCGACACATCTATATATATTTCGGAACAACCATAGACACTCTATATGTGAATGTTGGAGTTAGCTATACAGGGTTGAGGTTGATTCCAAAATATATATAGTTTGAGTTGTGATCAATACTGAGATACGTATACACTGGGTCGTGGATTGATTCAAGATAATATTTATCAATTTATTTCTGTACATCTAACTGTGGACAACTAGTTGTAGGTTACTAACGAGGACAGCTGACTTAATAAACTTAAAACATCAAAATATATTAAAAGTGTTGTAAATATATTTTGAACATACTTTAATATATATGTATATATTGTTATAGGTTCGTGAATCAACAGTGGCCAAGTCTTACTTCTCGACGAAGTAAAAATCTGTGAAAGTGAGTTATAGTCCCACTTTTAAAATCTAATATTTTGGGATGAGAATACATGCAGGTTTTATAAATGATTTACAAAATAGACACAAGTACGTGAAACTACATTCTATGGTTGAATTATCGAAATCGAATATGCCCCTTTTTATTAAGTCTGGTAATCTAAGAATTAGGGAACAGACACCCTAATTGACGCGAATCCTAAAGATAGATCTATTGGGCCTAACAAACCCCATCCAAAGTACCGGGTGCTTTAGTACTTCGAAATTTATATCATTTCCGAAGGGTGTCCCGGAATGATGGGGATATTCTTATATATGCATCTTGTTAATGTCGGTTACCAGGTGTTCACCATATGAATGATTTTTATCTCTATGTATGGGATGTGTATTGAAATATGAAATCTTGTGGTCTATTGTTACGATTTGATATATATAGGTTAAACCTATAACTCACCAACATTTTTGTTGACGTTTAAAGCATGTTTATTCTCAGGTGAATATAAAGAGCTTCCGCTGTTGCATACTAAAATAAGGACAAGATTTGGAGTCCATGTTTGTATGATATTGTGTAAAAACTGCATTCAAGAAACTGATTTCGATGTAACATATTTGTATTGTAAACCATTATGTAATGGTCGTGTGTAAACATGATATTTTAGATTATCATTATTTGATAATCTACGTAAAGCTTTTTAAACCTTTATTTATGAAATAAAGGTTATGGTTTGTTTTAAAAATGAATGCAGTCTTTGAAAAACGTCTCATATAGAGGTCAAAACCTCGCAACGAAATCAATTAATATGGAACATTTTTAATCAATAAGAACGGGACATTTCAGTTGGTATCAGAGCGTTGGTCTTAGAGAACCAGAATTTTGCATTAGTGTGTCTTATCGAGTTTGTTAGGATGCATTAGTGAGTCTGGACTTCGACCGTGTTTACTTGAAAAATGATTGCTTAACAAATTTTGTTGGAAACTATATATTTTTAACATGTGAATATTATGTGATATATTAATCTCTTAACGCGTTTGATATTATGTGATAGATGTCTACCTCTAGAACAAGTCCCATTGACTCACCTAATAATAATGAAGAGTCAAATGTAAATTGGAATGATTCGTGGACTGATTCACAAGTTCCCGAAGAGGAACCGGAAGAAGAGTAGGAACCAGAAGAAGAATCGGAACCGGAAGAAGAATCGGAACCGGAAGAAGAAATAGAACCGGTGGGGGAAATAATAAAACGGTTAAGTAAAAGAAAATCCTCAACCAACCGACCAAGGTTAATTATGGTCAATGGTGTTTCCGCTAAGGAAGCAAAATATTGGGAGGATTACCAATTCTCCGATGAATCGGATTCTGACGAGAATTCCGATGATGTTATAGAAATTACCCCAACTGAATTTAAAAAGGCAAAAGAAAATAATAAGGGAAAGGGCATAAAAATAGAGAAATCTAATTCCAACCCCGATGAACTTTATATGTATCGTCAACCCCCGAAGTCCTTAAGTTGTAACAATGACCCGGGAACCTCTAAACCACCAGGTTTTTCTAAACCAATGTGGAAAATGACGGCTCGTATTAGGGGAACATCATATATCCCTAGAAACTTGGCAAAACGAACCAAAACCGAAGAAGAAGAAACAAGCGAGTCGGAATAAGATAGTTGTATTCGTGTGGTGTAATATATGTAATATAGTGTGCTTATGCTTTATGATATATGTAAAAATTGCTTGTATTAATAAGTATTTTTTTTATGAATCTAACTCTTGTCTATTTTACAGTATAAAAACACAAAATGGATAGACAACCCAATATTTTAAGAGACCTACCCGGAGACATGATTGATGAAATCTTGTCTAGAGTCGGTCAGAATTCTTCGGCACAACTATTTAAGGCGAGATCAGTTTGTAAGACATTCGAAGAACGTTCCAAGAATGCCTTGGTTTATAAAAGGCTTTCGTTCGAAAGATGGGAGATATCACATTGGGAAATCCATAAGTTACGATGTGTTTACTTTGACGCATATATTGCGGGGAACCCAAATGCTATTTTACGCATTGGGTTAAGAAATTATTTTGACTCAATATATCCGAATATTGGACTTCGTGATTTAGAAAAAGCGGCTAACATGCAACATAAAGAAGCATGTTATGCTTACGGATTAGTAATGTTCGCTTCTCACCAAAGTGAGAACAAAAACATCGGCCTACAACTATTAAACAAAACGTTCCCACAAGTGACGGAGTCGGTAATTGGGGTAAGAAATGAGGTTTTTAGATTGTTACGGGACTGTTGGACATTACGTAACCCTCGTCCCTTTGACGACGTTACAACACGCTGTCTTATCAACGGCCATAACGGTTATGTTCCACAAGACCAAGGATGGGAAGTAGTCCTAGTAAAACCAGAATGCATGACTTGTTTCTGGACGTATGAATTACGTGTCTTTATTGCCTTTGCTGAACGACTTGTGTACTAGCTAGAATTATCTTCACAACTATCTTGTATCAAAGTTATTGTGTGCTATATTTCATGCTTTATGTAAAATAAGCGGTATTGTAAGTTTGTAAAATATTGTATAAAAGTTTGAACGCGAAATATTATTATAATCAGTTTTTCATATAGAATTGTAGTAGTTGAATTGTATATTAGCTACTAAGTATGAACTTAACGGGTAGGTACTACCCGAATTTAAACTTATAAAACGCTAATATGAAGAAAAAGCTTTTATAAATGAGTTCATATTATGCTACGAAATACTATTAACTACTCTTAATATTCTGTATGATTGACTTGTTCCATTTGACTATTTTGAAGGAAATGGCACCGACTACTCGACACACCGTGAATATGAATGAAGAGGAATTCCGTACTTTTCTAGCTTCAAACATAGCCGCAGTACAGGCTGCGCTACATACCAACAATAACCTTGGATCTAGCAGTACAGGAAATCGTGTAGGATGCACCTACAAAGAATTCACTGCCTGCAAACCGTTGAAATTTGATGGAACCGAAGGACCGATCGGATTGAAACGGTGGACCGAGAAGGTCGAATCGGTGTTTGCCATAAGTAAGTGTACTGAAGAGGACAAAGTAAAGTACGCTACGCATACCTTCACAGGTTCTGCGTTAACATGGTGGAATACCTATCTAGAGCAAGTGGGACAAGACGATGCGTACGCACTACCGTGGTCAGCATTCAAGCACTTGATGAACGAGAAGTACCGTCCCAGAACCGAGGTCAATAAGCTCAAGACAGAACTTAGAGGGTTACGAACCCAAGGATTTGATATTACCACGTACGAAAGACGATTCACAGAATTGTGCCTATTGTGTCCGGGAGCATTCGAAGATGAGGAAGAGAAGATCGACGCGTTTGTGAAAGGATTACCGGAAAGAATCCAAGAAGATATAAGTTCACACGAGCCCGCCTCCATACAACAGGCATGTAGAATGGCTCACAAACTAGTGAACCAGATTGAAGAAAGAATTAAAGAACAGACTGCTGAAGAGGCCAATGTGAAGCAAGTCAAAAGAAAGTGGGAGGAAAACGGTGATAAGAATCACCAATACAACAACAACAGCAATTACAACAATAATCGCAACAATTATCCCAACAATCGCAACATCAATCGCAACTACAACAAATGGCCCAACAACAACAACAACAACAACAACAACAACAGCAACTACAACAATCATCCCAACAACAATAATAACCGCAACAACAACAACAATCAGAAGCAGCTATGCCAAAGGTGTGAAAAGTATCACTCGGGGTTCTGCACCAAATTTTGCAACAAGTGTAAAAGAAATGGTCATAGCGCGGTGAAGTGTGAGGTCTACGGACCAGGGGTTAATAGAACAAAAGGAACAAATGGTGTCGGAACGAGTAATGGCGGAGCAAGTAGTGTCGGAGCAAGTTATGCCAATGTAGTTTGTTATAAATGTGGAAAACCGGGCCACATTATTAGAAATTGCCCGAACCAGGAGAACATGAATGGACAAGGCCGTGGAAGAGTTTTCAATATTAATGCGGCAGAGGCACAGGAAGACCCGGAGCTTGTTACGGGTACGTTTCTTATTGACAATAAATCTGCTTACGTTTTATTTGATTCGGGTGCGGATAGAAGCTATATGAGTAGAGATTTTTGTGCTAAATTAAGTTGTCCATTGACGCCTTTGGATAGTAAATTTTTACTCGAATTAGCAAATGGTAAATTAATTTCAGCAGATAATATATGTCAAAATCAAGAAATTAAACTGGTTAGCGAAATATTTAAGATTGATTTGATACCAGTAGAGTTAGGGAGTTTTGATGTGATAATCGGTATGGACTGGTTGAAAGAAGTGAAAGCAGAGATCGTTTGTTACAAAAATGCAATTCGCATTATACGAGAAAAAGGAAAACCCTTAATGGTGTACGGAGAAAAGGGCAACACGAAGCTACATCTTATTAGTAATTTGAAGGCACAAAAACTAATAAGAAAAGGTTGCTATGCTGTTCTAGCACACGTCGAGAAAGTACAAACTGAAGAAAAGAGCATCAATGATGTTCCCATTGCAAAAGAATTTCCCGATGTATTTCCGAAAGAATTACCGGGATTACCCCCACATCGATCCGTTGAATTTCAAATAGATCTTGTACCAGGAGCTGCACCAATAGCTCGTGCTCCTTACAGACTCGCACCCAGCGAGATGAAAGAACTGCAAAGCCAATTACAAGAACTTTTAGAGCGTGGTTTCATTCGACCAAGCACATCACCGTGGGGAGCTCCTGTTTTGTTTGTCAAGAAGAAAGATGGTACATTCAGGTTGTGTATCGACTACCGAGAGTTGAACAAACTTACCATCAAGAACCGCTACCCACTACCGAGAATCGACGACTTATTTGATCAACTACAAGGATCGTCTGTTTATTCAAAGATTGACTTACGTTCCGGGTATCATCAAATGTGGGTGAAAGAAGATGATATTCCAAAGACTGCTTTCAGAACACGTTACGGTCATTACGAGTTTATGGTCATGCCGTTTGGTTTAACTAATGCACCAGCTGTGTTCATGGACCTTATGAACCGAGTGTGTGGACCATACCTTGACAAGTTTATCATTGTTTTCATTGATGACATACTTATTTACTCAAAGAATGACCAAGAACACGGTGAACATTTGAGAAAGGTGTTAGAAGTATTGAGGAAGGAAGAATTGTACGCTAAATTTTCAAAGTGTGCATTTTGGTTGGAAGAAGTTCAATTCCTCGGTCACATAGTGAACAAAAAAGGTATTAAGGTGGATCCGGCAAAGATAGAAACTGTTGAAAAGTGGGAAACCCCGAAAACTCCGAAACACATACGCCAGTTTTTAGGACTAGCTGGTTACTACAGAAGGTTCATCCAAGACTTTTCCAGAATAGCAAAACCCTTGACTGCATTAACGCATAAAGGGAAGAAATTTGAATGGAAGGATGAACAAGAGAAAGCGTTTCAGTTATTGAAGAAAAAGCTAACTACGGCACCTATATTGTCATTGCCTGAAGGAAATGATGATTTTGTGATTTATTGTGACGCATCAAAGCAAGGTCTCGGTTGTGTATTAATGCAACGAACGAAGGTGATTGCTTATGCGTCTAGACAATTGAAGATTCACGAGCAAAATTATACGACGCATGATTTGGAATTAGGTGCGGTTGTTTTTGCATTAAAGACTTGGAGGCACTACTTATATGGGGTCAAAAGTATTATATATACCAACCACAAAAGTCTTCAACACATATTTAATCAGAAACAAATGAATATGAGGCAGCGTAGGTGGATTGAATTATTGAATGATTACGACTTTGAGATTCGTTACCACCCAGGGAAGGCAAACGTGGTAGCCGATGCCTTGAGCAGGAAGGACAGAGAACCCATTCGAGTAAAATCTATGAATATAATGATTCATAATAACCTTACTACTCAAATAAAGGAGGCGCAACAAGGAGTTTTAAAAGAGGGAAATTTAAAGGATGAAATACCCAAAGGATCGGAGAAGCATCTTAATATTCGGGAAGACGGAACCCGGTATAGGGCTGAAAGGATTTGGGTACCAAAATTTGGAGATATGAGAGAAATGGTACTTAGAGAAGCTCATAAAACCAGATACTCAATACATCCTGGAACGGGGAAGATGTACAAGGATCTCAAGAAATATTTTTGGTGGCCGGGTATGAAAGCCGATGTTGCTAAATACGTAGGAGAATGTTTGACGTGTTCTAAGGTCAAAGCTGAGCATCAGAAACCATCAGGTCTACTTCAACAACCCGAAATCCCGGAATGGAAATGGGAAAACATTACCATGGATTTCATCACTAAATTGCCAAGGACTGCAAGTGGTTTTGATACTATTTGGGTAATAGTTGATCGTCTCACCAAATCAGTACACTTCCTGCCAATAAGAGAAGATGACAAGATGGAGAAGTTAGCACGACTGTATTTGAAGGAAGTCGTCTCCAGACATGGAATACCAATCTCTATTATCTCTGATAGGGATGGCAGATTTATTTCAAGATTCTGGCAGACATTACAGCAAGCATTAGGAACTCGTCTAGACATGAGTACTGCCTATCATCCACAAACTGATGGGCAGAGCGAAAGGACGATACAAACGCTTGAAGACATGCTACGAGCATGTGTTATTGATTTCGGAAACAGTTGGGATCGACATCTACCGTTAGCAGAATTTTCCTACAACAACAGCTACCATTCAAGCATTGAGATGGCGCCGTTTGAAGCACTTTATGGTAGAAAGTGCAGGTCTCCGATTTGTTGGAGTGAAGTGGGGGATAGACAGATTACGGGTCCGGAGATTATACAAGAAACTACCGAGAAGATCATCCAAATTCAACAACGGTTGAAAACCGCCCAAAGTCGACAAAAGAGCTACGCTGACATTAAAAGAAAAGATATAGAATTTGAAATTGGAGAGATGGTCATGCTTAAAGTTGCACCTTGGAAAGGCGTTGTTCGATTTGGTAAACGAGGGAAATTAAATCCAAGGTATATTGGACCATTCAAGATTATTGATCGTGTCGGATCAGTAGCTTACCGACTTGAGTTACCTCAACAACTCGCGGCTGTACATAACACTTTCCACGTCTTGAATTTGAAGAAATGTTTTGCTAAAGAAGATCTCACTATTCCGTTAGATGAAATCCAAATCAACGAAAAACTCCAATTCATTGAAGAACCCGTCGAAATAATGGATCGTGAGGTTAAAAGACTTAAGCAAAACAAGATACCAATTGTTAAGGTTTGATGGAATGCTCGTAGAGGACCCGAGTTCACCTGGGAGCGTGAAGATCAGATGAAGAAGAAATACCCACATCTATTTCCAGAAGTTTCGTCAACACCTTCAACAGCTTAAAATTTCGGGACGAAATTTATTTAACGGGTAGGTACTGTAGTGACCCGAACTTTTCCATGTTTATATATATTAATTGAGATTGATATTTACATGATTAAATGTTTCCAACATGTTAAGCAATCAAACTTGTTAAGACTTGATTAATTGAAATATGTTTCATATAGACAATTGACCACCTAAGTTGACCGGCGATTCACGAACGTTAAAACTTGTAAAAACGACATGACGATATATATATGGATATACATATGGTTAACATGAGATTATGATAAGTAAGTATCTCCATAAGTATATTAACAATGAGTTATATACATATAAACAAGACTACTAACTTAAGGATTTCGAAACGAGACATATATGTAACGATTATCGTTGTAACGACATTTAAATGTATATATATCATATTAAGATATATTAATATATCATAATATCATGATAATATAATAATTTAACATCTCATTAGATATAATAAACAATGGGTTAACAACATTAATTGAGATCGTTAACTTAAAGGTTTCAAAACAACACTTACATGTAACGACTAACGATGACTTAACGACTCAGTTAAAATGTATATACATGTAGTGTATTTAGATGTATTAAAATACTTTTGGAAGACTTCAAGACATATATCAAAACACTCATACTTAACGAAAATGGTTACAGTTACTTTCCCATTCTCTTCTTTCATCAAGAATTCTAGTCGTATTCTTACCCGTATTATACACAGCTTCAAAACGTACTTACTATGGGTATATACCAATAGGAACTAGCATGGGATTCCACTCTTGATTATGTCATGTATGACTAATCAATTTTAACTTCTACCATGAGCTAGTCAACTAACTAGAACTCCTTTTAACCCCACTCACCACTCACCAATTACCACTCATCATTCACTCCATTTCACTTCCAATTCTCTTTCTAATTCTCTCTCAACACACCCACACTATTATGAACGTATTTTTCCAGTAGTTAATCATCATCTTCATCAAAAATCACTTCAAGAATCAAGCTATAATCATCATAGGAAGAACACTTCAAGAACACTTCAAAAATCCCTTCAAGTTTACTAATTTACTTCCAAGCTTTCTAATCCATTCCAAGTAATCATCTAGGTTATCTTTCTTATTCAAGGTAATATTCATATTCAAACTTTGATTCAATTTCTATAACTATAAACTATCTTAATTCGAGTAAAAATCTTACTTGAACTTGTTTTTATGTCATGATCCTACTTCAAGAACTTTCAAGCCATCCAAGATCCTTTGAAGCTAGATCATTTCTTGTCACTTCCAGTAGTTTTACCTACTAAACTTGAGGTAGTAATGATGTTCATAACATCATTCGATTCATATATATAAAACTATCTTATTCGAAGGTTTAAACTCGTAATCACTAGAACATAGTTTAGTTAATTCTAAACTTGTTCGCAAACAAAAGTTAATCCTTCTAACTTGAATTTTAAAATTAACTAAACACATGTTCTATATCTATATGATATGCTAACTTAATGATTTAAAACCTGGAAACACGAAAAACACCGGAAAACCGGATTTACGCCGTCGTAGTAACACCGCGGGCTGTTTTGGGTTAGTTAATTAAAAACTATGATAAACTTTGATTTAAAAGTTGTTATTCTGAGAAAATGATTTTTATTATGAACATGAAACTATATCCAAAAATTATGGTTAAACTCAAAGTGGAAGTATGTTTTCTAAAATGGTCATCTAGACGTCGTTCTTTCGACTGAAATGACTACCTTTACAAAAACGACTTGTAACTTATTTTTCCAACTATAAACCTATACTTTTTCTGTTTAGATTCATAAAATAGAGTTCAATATGAAACCATAGCAATTTGATTAACTCAAAACGGATTTAAAATGAAGAAGTTATGGGTAAAACAAGATTGGATAATTTTTCTCATTTTAGCTACGTGAAAATTGGTAACAAATCTATTCCAACCATAACTTAATCAACTTGTATTGTATATTATGTAATCTTGAGATACCATAGACACGTATACAATGTTTCGACCTATCATGTCGACACATCTATATATATTTCGGAACAACCATAGACACTCTATATGTGAATGTTGGAGTTAGCTATACAGGGTTGAGGTTGATTCCAAAATATATATAGTTTGAGTTGTGATCAATACTGAGATACGTATACACTGGGTCGTGGATTGATTCAAGATAATATTTATCGATTTATTTCTGTACATCTAACTGTGGACAACTAGTTGTAGGTTACTAACGAGGACAGCTGACTTAATAAACTTAAAACATCAAAATATATTAAAAGTGTTGTAAATATATTTTGAACATACTTTAATATATATGTATATATTGTTATAGGTTCGTGAATCAACAGTGGCCAAGTCTTACTTCTCGACGAAGTAAAAATCTGTGAAAGTGAGTTATAGTCCCACTTTTAAAATCTAATATTTTGGGATGAGAATACATGCAGGTTTTATAAATGATTTACAAAATAGACACAAGTACGTGAAACTACATTCTATGGTTGAATTATCGAAATCGAATATGCCCCTTTTTATTAAGTCTGGTAATCTAAGAATTAGGGAACAGACACCCTAATTGACGCGAATCCTAAAGATAGATCTATTGGGCCTAACAAACCCCATCCAAAGTACCGGGTGCTTTAGTACTTCGAAATTTATATCATATCCGAAGGGTGTCCCGGAATGATGGGGATATTCTTATATATGCATCTTGTTAATGTCGGTTACCAGGTGTTCACCATATGAATGATTTTTATCTCTATGTATGGGATGTGTATTGAAATATGAAATCTTGTGGTCTATTGTTACGATTTGATATATATAGGTTAAACCTATAACTCACCAACATTTTTGTTGACGTTTAAAGCATGTTTATTCTCAGGTGAATATTAAGAGCTTCTGCTGTTGCATACTAAAATAAGGACAAGATTTGGAGTCCATGTTTGTATGATATTGTGTAAAAACTGCATTCAAGAAACTGATTTTGATGTAACATATTTGTATTGTAAACCATTAAGTAATGGTCGTGTGTAAACAGGATATTTTAGATTATCATTATTTGATAATCTACGTAAAGCTTTTTAAACCTTTATTTATGAAATAAAGGTTATGGTTTGTTTTAAAAATGAATGCAGTCTTTGAAAAACGTCTCATATAGAGGTCAAAACCTCGCAACGAAATCAATTAATATGGAACGTTTTTAATCAATAAGAACGGGACATTTCAGTATTGTTGATGTTGAGTTTGTTGTGTGTGAATGTTTGGAAACATACCCACAAATGCATTAGATAGATTAGCATTTGCAAAGCGAGAAAACCCGATATTTTGTTGCGATTGATCAAGCAAATTTTGTATCATGTCGCGACCGACCGCACTCGGGTCTTGAACTTGAGGGCGTTGTTTCGATTTGCATTTGTTTGGGGTTTTTTTGGAACTCATTGTTTGGTAAAAAAAAAAAGGATTGTATAAAATGTAGAAATGAATGAATTTGATTAAAATAAATGTAGTTTTTGGTTGTGTAAAATGGATAAATGGAGTGTGAATTATATAGAGTGTAAAAATGGAAAAAAAAAAAGTAAAAAAAGGATCGTTGCTGGTCTCATAACCGTTAGAATTTTTTAATTTTATTTTCTCAAACGATCATTTTGACCAAATTGTTCCGTCCAACAAAATGATTTAAACGCACGAAAGAGAGGGCGGTGGCCTGGGCGATGGATTGCGGCGGCCTGGGCGGGTGGGAAGGTGAAACCGTTGAGAGGGCTCTAAGGGTAAGGATGATTAAATCGATCCCTTATAAAAAAAACCAAGTCAAACGTGATTATTGCTTCATCATTGTAGCTCCTTTAATTCTTATCTCAAGTAAAAATTAAAATTTGACAAAAACCTATTTCACACTTCTTTAACACTAAACTCATTTCACACTTCTTTGACCCTAAACATAAAACTATCTCTGCCTCCACAAATTCTACCGTCGATGAGTGTCCTTATCGTCGCCACCAACCGTTACCGGCAACCCCATGCAGTCGTTAAGAAAACTAGTCAAGTCCGCCATCCTCATCTCTCCATTAAACGACCAAACTGCCGCTCTCCCCTCTCCATCACCTTTCCTTTTCATATATGCATTGTGGTGGTGGTGTGATAGCCGACGGTGGAGGCGGTCTGAAGTGGCTACCGGTAGGGGTATTCATCGGTTCGATTTTCGGGTTTTCGGATTATTTGGTTCGGTTTTTTGGTTCTGAAACTTTTATAATCAAAACCAAAAACCAAATCGAAATCGAATACAAATATCAAAATCGAAACCGAAACCGAAACCAAACCAAAATCCGAATTTGAATTCGCTTTGGTGTCGGTTAAATTTTGAAAATCAATTTTTTACTTTTTTTCCTACGAGATGAGCAAACATTATCGTATTAACTTTGTAATATATCATACGAAACTAATACATATAATCGAACGTATATATGCAAATCTAAAAAAATACAATAAACTTATATAAACTTATAAAATATCATAATACAATATATATTATATCAAGAAAATAACCAAAATTTACATATTAACTAATATACAAAAGTTATGAATAGTAACCAGGGGCATTTTTGACTTTTCACCTTTTTATTTTATTTAATTTTAACTAAATTTCATTTTACCAACAAAGCCCCCCACACTTTTTTGAAAAATTCAAATCGACCTCCCAAACAGAGGGGTAAAGTGTCAAATAATCATTTTCATAAAAAATCTGAAATAAACTCCACCCAAATATTCAACGGGTCATATCTTCTAGCTCGCAACGAGTTAAATTTTTTCGACACCATCGTTAAACTCGAAATGATTTTAGGAACACAATGTCACTAACTATACGCAAAACGGACGCTTTTTAAAAAATGCTAAATATTTGGGGTACTTTTCATACACGTTGATTTTGCGTTAAATTTTTAAAAGTCGACAATTCCATAGCGAAACGCGGAGATGCACATATATTGTTTATTTAAAATAACATTTAAATCTCTCACGGGTTATACCTTTTAGTTCGACTCGAATTGCGCTTCAGCGACATCATCGTTAGCCACAAAATAATTTTACTAAACGCAATAAAATACATTGAAAACCGAACTCCCGGCGCTAAGCGAGGGTTCGATAACTAGTCAATAACTAAGAGAAAGTCGATATGAATTGGATACATGTATAAAAAATATGGAGAGAAAGAAATTAGACAAAATATGAATTAATAATTTAAATAGAATTTCAAATCCGAGTAAACATACTTTGACTTGAAAAGATAAATTATCTACTCAAATCATATATCTAACACATGTATACAATAATATTAATAGCTTAACATATTTATTTTGTAATGTCTAAATCGATTCGGTTTTATATTCGGTTTTCAGTTAACCAAAGTTAGAAATTTCAAAATCAAAAACCGAACCGAAAACCATTTTACAAGTTCAATTTGGATTTTTTCGGTTTGGTTTCGATTTGGTTTCGGTTTAAACGGTTTTAACCAAACCGATGAACACCCCTAGTTGTCGGAGTTTAAGGAGTAGTGTTTAAAATATTAGACTCTTTTGTTTATTTCATGGCATTAATTATTCTGGGGTTGACATGTTCATGGGAGCCGAGTGAGTAACTTTGAGAGATTTATTTTAAATTTTGATTGATATTTTTACTAAGATAAATATAGTGAACACCCATACATAATATACTCTATCTACAGTTGTACTGTAATAACTATTTGCAACATGTATGGCCTTAATGAATATGCATAGAATAGTCTTAAAAAAATACATTAGTTTAAAAAAAAATCTAAAAGCAAAAAAAATACAAACATTTTCTTTAACTTGGACTTTGTGCCTACTTGTTATCCAGATCTATTTCTTTTTCGACTTCTTTTTCTGCTTCTGTTTTATTCTCCGGCCACTTTGTGTTCACCATCAAATCTCATAAAATCCACATAACTTGTTAATTTTGTTAACCTAGTAAGTGTTCCTCTCATTCTATTTTCCTTTTCACATCTAAACACACCATCTCTCTTCAACTAGCTTAAAACACCGACGGTTTGTAGCGGATTTGCAGCGTATCTCTCCGATCACCGGCATCTCGCCGGTGGTTCGGATTTGTTATTTCTGTCTAAATAAGGTACGTCCACTTCTCGTCCCTTTTTCGGAGATGGTATTGCTCTGTTCTGCTTCCCCGACAACATTTTCAGCTTCCAGGCGGCAAATCTGTGTGATTTTTGCACAGATTCTGGGAGCTCGTCGTGTTTTAGGGTGTGCGGTAGGGTTTTTCCATTTGTTAGACCTGGGTGAGACTAGATCTTTCGGCCCTCTATCGTTGCTGCATGTTTCTTCTATTTTGTGGGTGTAAGCGACGAGTTGTGCGAAACTCTACAACCCTTTTGGGCGGTTCTCGGGTTTGATGAGGGTTAGGGTTCGATTTGACTAGTTGTGGCTTTTGTGTGTGCTTTGTGTTAAAACCCGGCAGATTTCGGTTGTCTGGTTGCTGCCGACGGCTACTAGGGTGGGGGTAGCTGCTGGCGACCTTCGGTGGTTGCTAGCAAATGATGCCGGTTCTTGGTGGTTGCGAGTGGCGACAAATAGAGGTTGGTGGTTGTTGCTAATGAGGGTTGGAAGCCGCTGGCGGTCGCTGACTGCTGCTGGTGACTGATGGCGGAAGCTAACTGCTGTTGACCGACTGCTTAAATCTACGACTGTTTGAATCTGGGGGTTTGTAAACGTCATAGAAAAGTTGGTGAAGATGAACGGTTCCTATATGGTTTGATTCTGCATTTGGTATTGTTCTGTTGCGGCTTGTTCGGATCTTTCATTCCATTTTTCTCATCATTGGGTCTTTTGTGACCTTGATGTTGTTGCCGGCGTTGTTAACTTTGGTAAATAGGCATCAGGTTAGGTGTTCTTGGGTTGCCCGCTGATTGGTTTGGATTGACAATTTTTAAGGAGTGAAGATGTGTGACGATCGCTCCAAATCCATATGGACGTACACGTCATTCATCGATTTCATTACGAGGTATTTGACCTCTATATGATACGTTTGGTAAACATTGCATTCTTTTGAAAAGGCACACCATAAATGAATATTTAAATCAAAGGTTTTCGACATCTGATAATTTCTACATATAGACAATCACCGTAAATAATAGTTTACAATAGTACTTCCTGTGATGACCTGTCCTAATCCATCTGGACGAAGTCTTCAACAGTTGGTCCCATTGCGAGGTTCTGACCTCTATATGCCATGAACGACTCCATGTAATATGAGCAAATGCACAACGGAAGATTTCTTTCATACCTGAGAATAAACATGCTTTAAAGTGTCAAACAAAAGGTTGGTGAGTTCATAAGTTTGTCATAAAACAATAAAATTCATCATTTTGATAGACCACAAGATTTAAATGCTGCATGGTACAAATGGGCCCGAATCCTATACCCACCTGTAATGTACATGCGATATCTTTTAAATACAGTACACCTTTCTCGTGTGCGAAATCATCTTTCATAAATCTTAGTAACCGTACACATATCTTGTGCACAAAAATAACATACACATAACCTGTGTATAAAATCATTCTCTCGATACATAACATTCAATTTTCATTTCTTTCATAACTTGGCTTGGTAACCGACCTTAACATATAATGCGCATAAAAATATCCCCAAAACAAAACATCTCGTCTGTATAATAATCATATAAACTTCGAAGTACTAAACACCACGCCCACTAGCCCTTCCGTCTAGTGAACATTCTGGGTGGGGGTGTTAAACCCGGTAGCTACCTTTAGGATTCACGTCAATTAGGCGTGCACTAATTCTCAAAATTAGTGATGTTCCCTAATTCTTAGGTTACCAAGCAATAATAATCAGGGGAAAAATATTTATATCAATTGTGGCAATTATCACGTTCACATAATTCAATGGTGGCAATTATCACGTCCACATAATTCATCCGAGGAATGTTTTGCTTGTGTCTATCTTGTCAAACATTTATAAAAGCATTTCATGTATTCGCAGTTCAAAATATATTTCAAAAGCATTTAATAAAGCAGTTGTAAAAGTAGCGCATGTATTCTCAGTCCCAAAAATGTAAAGAGTAAAAGGGAATCAAATGAACTCACAATAATGTATTTTGTAGTAAAAATACATATGACATCATTGAATAAGTGTAGGGTTGGTCTCGGATTCACGAACCTATATCATTCATATATATATATATATATATATATATATATATATATATATATATATATATATATATATATATATATTAAAAAGTATAATTATCATGTAAAAATAATCAAACCAGTTTATATATATTAATTATTATAATGTATTTATTATTTCAAATGTTATATCTATATATGTTTCTTTTATATTAAAATAGTAAATTAGATATACTTATGATATATGTAATAATTATATTTTTTATATAAATATCTTTTATTTGTTAAAATGATAATTATGATAATACTAAAATAATGATAATAATACTAATAATGATATTGATAATAATAATTTTTATAGTAATAATAATAATAATAATAATAATAGTGATAAAAATATTAATAATAATGTCTCTAAAAATAATACATTTGATAATAATAATAATAATCTTAATAGTAATCAAAATGATAATTTTACTAAAAGTGCTATTAATAATTTTAATAAAAATACTACTTTTACAAAAATGATACTTTTCATTATAATGCTAATAACAATAATTTTAGCAATAATGATATTTATAATATTAATGATAATAATAATAACGATATTGATTTTTTTATCATAATGATACTATTAATAATAACCTAACTGATAATACATAATAGTAATAATTATAATTATAGCAATGATAATATTAACAATAATAATTCTACTTATAAAATACTAATAATATAACACTAGTAATAATGATAATAGTATTAATTGTATTAATGATAATAATAATTATATTTTTTTTAGTATTAGTACTAACATAATAACAGTAATAATTAATAATAATAATAATAATAATAATAATTTTAATTGTATTAATGATAATAATAATTATATTTTTTAGTATTAGTACTAACATAATAACAGTAATAATTAATAATAATAACAATAATAATAATAATAATAATAATAATAATAATTTTTAAAATATAAAACTACCTTCTAAAGTCAATTTAAAAAGAATTGCACCAAGCTGGATTCGAACCCACGACCACTCGCTAACCTGACACACCTCATAACATTACGCTGCACATGCTTTTTTGATATAATCTCTAACCTAAAACTATATATCCCGATTCTGTTTTCCCTTCTTCCTCTTCAACAATATACATCGACCAGAGGCCCATAACCATTTTTACAAGCCCACACAAGTAATTAATGACCCAATAGAAAATTAGAAGCCCATGTATACAACATAAATTCAAAGGTAGTTAGGTTATATGTTTTGTGGGGAGGTCGTAAGTCAGAAACAGAAAAAGAAACAGGTCGTAACCCTCAATCAGGAGTAGCAACTCGTTCGTCATCAAAATTACCATGGTATCATCGTCATCTCAATCATCTCGTTATCATCCTAATTGATTATCATGATCCTTATATCCTTGTATCATCATAACTTTCATTCATTCTTCGCCCTTTTTAATTTTTCAATTGAACCAGGAAAAAGAAAACATATGTAGCAGCATCAGAAGGCAGTTTACTAAGGTTTTGAAGGTTGCTTCGATGGTAGAATTGTTCTCAACAGAAAAGAATAAGGTTAGACGAGTTTTAGGTGGTTTAATTATGGTTATTTCAATGATGGTAACCGGTGGTTATATGGTGGTGTTTGATGTGATGGTGCTCCGAAAATTGCAGCAATAAGCTGCTGTGATGACGTGATTAAAACAGAAACATGAAGTAGAAAACAGTCGAATTTTAGCAGCTTCAAACATGCAGTTTGTTTCCTTGATTTAACTTGAACTGTTTACGAAATAGAAAAAAATGAAAGATATGGTGGTTTTGAAGTGGGTTACGTAGGTGGAAGGGATGCTTCGGTGGTGGTGATCATACAAGGATGAGAGTGGTTTTGGTTTGAGTTGTTGATCGTAAGAAAAAATATATATATATATATATATATATATAAAACAGTAGTGTAGCAGTAAAATGATCGAGTGGTGGTGTTTTCATGGTGGTAATATGGTAGCAAGTACAGTGGTGCTTCTGGGTTACACAAAGGTGTGTGAGAGAGAGAGAGATAGGGAGAGAGAGAGAGAAGGGTGACAGGTTATGGTGGTGTGGTAGTTGTCACGAAGAAGAAGAGTGGGGTGAAAGCTCACGGTGGTGGTTCTAAGATGTTTGATGGTTGCCGGTTTTGTTGGTGGTGTTTATGGGTTTCGTAGGTGATGAGGGTTTTAGGGTGACGGTGGCGAGTTGAGATGATCGAACAAGAGGGTGTTTGATCGGGTAAAAAAAAAATAGAAGCAAAAACGATGGTGCCTAGTGGTGATTGTTCCTAAACACACTTAGCAATAAATGATGGAAATAAGTGGTGATGGTTTTGGGTTTTGTTAAATGATAAATAGGATAAATGGGTTGTTGGTTCTTGTTTTATCGAATACAGAGGAAGTGAATGAGATGTATGAATGATTGATACGTTATGTGCATATATATATATATATATATATATATATATATATATATATATATATATATATATATATATATATACATATATACATATATATATACATATATATATATATATACATATATATATATATATATACATATATATATATATATACATATATATATATATATATATATATATATATAATAATAATCAAATGTCATGATAGTCTAAAGGAACACGTAACCAAAAGATATTTCATGCCAAAATGTCAAAAGTGATAATAGTAAAGCCGTCATCTAGTTGTCTGCATACTATCTACATTGAGTTTTAATTTACGGGTATTATTTCGTGATCCGTTGTTAATCAGTGGCGGATAGAAGTCTTCGGAAAAATCTCATATTTTTAAATTAACTATATTTATTTATTTTGGTCATTATGGTATAAAATTATATCATTAACTATTAAATAAAAATTACATTAATTATTCACTCCCAACCCCAAGTAAAATATAAAAAGTTTTAGAATTCAACAATTAGTTCCTAAATATATTTTTAATAAGTCTATAACTTGTAAAACTCATTTTCGAATCATAGTTTATTTTAAAATAATATAAGTTTGATTTTAACTTACTTATTATAGATCGAATGACAACTGAGCGTTATTGTTGCTTACAAAATAAATTCAAAACTATATATATATTCATTATACATTATATACATATATAGTTATATTTTAAATAATAGTTATTATATATTATTTTATTTTACATTATTAATTCTAACAATCACGTCATATAATATTTTAATTCATATTTCAAATTCATATATTTTAAATATATATGTATCTATTTACAAATAGTGGTTCGTGAATCATCGAGAGCAGTCGAAGGTCAATTGCATATATGAAACAGTTCAAAATTTTTGAGACTCAACCTCACAGACTTTTCTTATCGTGTCAAAATCATATAAATCTAAGTTTAAATTTGGTCGAAAATTCCCGGGTCATCACAGTACCTACCCGTTAAAGAAATTTCGTCCCGAAATTTGAGTAAGGTCGTCATGGTTAACCATAAAAATGTTTTCATGAAGAATATGAGTTGATAAATAGAGTTTTATCATTAATGAGTAATTTAGATAAAACGATTCGGTTACTTGAAGTGTATAGTTGAAGATATCACAAGATAGTGGAATAAGGAAAAATAAGTTTCGTCATAACTTTTGACGTAGTCATGGTTGAATTTAGAAATTAAGGCGCGTCTTAACTTTTGACAGAGTCAGGGTTGAATTCCGGAATTCAAGGGATTTAAAAGAAATCTTCGAAATCTATAAGATTTGATTCTTCGGCGAATAAGGAAATTAGGATCTCTTTAATTAAATGCGATCATCTGCCTCGATTGCCTTGTTTGATATTTTCACTATAAATTTACCTTTTCCGTTCCATTAATTTTCACCACTTCAATAATTTCTTTCTTAATTCACATTTCCAAAGAGTTTGAGAATGCTTAATCCAGTTCTGATCCTTGTACTTATCCTGACTATCGTATCTGTCATTCTTCTTTTCCATCTACTACCGGAGGAATCTATTCACTTCTACTATTACCTTGGGTTTATAGTGTTTTTCATTCTCCCGTGTATTTATGTTACTATACACATTGATATACACGGTTTGTGATTTCAGTGTTGTTGTCGAGTTTTATATCTTCCCTTATGTTTCAGAGCTCTTTGCCTTTTTATTCCCTTCTCGACCTCTAGTAGAGCGAGTAATGGTTCCGAATTCATAGATATAGAGTTTTGGATGATCATAAAGTTCTAAGCAGGAAGGAACGTGATAGCACGATTTGATTTTCAAATTTATCAACATCACGGAAGATAGAACCATCAAGAATACATTTTCATATGTTCAGAAGTTAAGTAGAATGAAAGAGTTATGTAACATGGCACATGATGACGTTATGATCTGTGAATCATCATGTTCCAATAGAACTTCCAGCATGACTTACTGTAATATAATCACGTTGGCCAAGCGCCATTATATTATACTAACTCATGCTTCAATTCCCAACACTTCTCCACAATTCATTCATAATTTATACTTAGATTTTACAGTAGTTTCCAATATAATGGAATACAGATAGCACTAAGAGGTATACAATTTCGGACAAGAATATTTATGAAAATATCTTCAGAAATATCGAAGATATTTATGATGATATTTGGAATTTCTAAGTTCGAAAGTTGATGAAGAAAAATTTTCCGCAAGATTTTAACATAACTTCGGAGCAAGATATTCTCTAAAGATTTCATTGGATACAGAATTACCTGGATTCTTTGAATATAAGGTATGGTCCTTGTATTTGTCCTTGATCTCCCTCATGGTTTGCTCAATTCGTTTTTCAGTGCCAAATTTTTCTATCGAGCGTTCCTAACACTCCATTCTTTATCATCAAACTTTTGGTCGTTTAGACCATCTACAATTTTGTTATTTCCTTTGCATTTAATGCTACTATATCTGAATCATCGGTTATCAATCCGAGGTTATTTCAAGAGAATTGTGTTTTTAGATGATTAAACGCTGATTGTAATCGTCAAGATACAAAGGATGTTTAAGATGAAATCAAGTGGCAACCTTGAAGAAATGTATAGTTCATATGTTATAATCAATATTTTAATACATTGTAATTGTCCAATGTTAGTAATCCAATGTGTGTAGTCCAACAGTCCGATATATAATCTTAAAATTTTAAATATTTAAGATTAGAAGATGATGAAGGAATTTTACGTAATTAATTAATTGGTTACTAATAAATTTTATTTTGTCCATTATTTTCTTCATTATGCCACTTGTCAAATCTTGACTTGGATTCTGATCGGTCAAAATCCGAATATGAAATTGAATTTGAATGATAATAGTTGTTCTTTTGGTGAACGGATATGTATATGTGTGGTTGTGTGTAGGATAGTAAATGACTGTTGAATCAGATTTGAAGGATGTACAGTGTAACATGTTAATGTGAAATCTAAATATTCCTCGGGTATTATCTACCCGTTAAAATATTTTCACCATTAACAGTTTGTACAAAAGAATTTTTAATTACAATCTTTATGAAAATATATACATATATATTTTCTTCAGATGTAATCATGAATTTAATGAGTTATTATGATATTAATCTCATTTGATTTATGGTTAGAACTTAGAGTACATAATCTCTAAAACATTAGAGATTACATAATCGCCATGTCAAACGGAGATAAATGATGTAGAACGATATATAGAACAAAGATATTCGATGTAGAACGAATATGTAGAACGAAGATAAATGGTGTAGAACGTCATGTAGAATAAGATTATGCTTGAGGTACAGATTGTGAGATTGAAGCTTATGATGTGGATGTTGAGGCTTGTGTTGTTGGTCCTGATGCTGGTGGGTTGATGTTGGTGATGTTGCCGAAGCTGGTAATTTTTGCACCATAATTTCCAAAGCCACTACTCGAACGCGAAACTCGTTGACTTCTTCTATTACTCTGGAATCATTGGCGGTTGGAATGAGTGGATGGATAAGGTTTAGAATTGTAGATATTACGTAATCGTTACGAGATATCCTGGAAATGAGGGTTAATATGGTGTTTTGGACAGGTTTGCCGGTATGTGCTTCAGGATCTTCACCAAGAGGTGAATTCGGTTGGTGGAAAGGATCGCCTTCTTCTATTCTTCATTGATTAAGTCAATTACGAACTCATTCTCAATTCATCCAGAATAGATGATGACTGATTGGTTGATTCATTTCGGTGACGCTGCTTTGGAGCTTAGGTGAACAACCATGTCGAAATAGCTGTCGAATTCCGAAGAACTTGAACTAGTGGCGAGTTCCATTTCGTACGATTGAGTAAAGGGTTTATCGATATGAAATGATTTCCGGCTATCGGGTGGTATCCTAATTATATAGAATATCTCTATATATATATATATAGAACAAAAGATTTCGTAGATTACGGAGGAATCTACGGAATATGCCAGGCAAAGTTTACAGTAATAGATACGCTAAGATATGAATTAGCAGATACGCTAAGATATAAATTTTGTCTATACACTTTTCATGCAATCAATGCAGTAAGATGCATCTAGACTAAGAATGATAAGCAAGTGATTCCCTAAGAATGATAAGCAGGTAATTTTCGACACGAAATGATAAGCAAAACTTTTGACATGCAGACACGGTCGAAGTCCAGACTCACTAATGCATCTAAACAACTATCAGTTAGATACACTAATGCAAGACCTGGTTCGCTAAGACCACAGCTCTGATACCACCTGTGATGACCCGTCCTAATCCATCTGGACGAAGTCTTCAACAGTTGGTCCCATTGCGAGGTTCTGACCTCTATATGCCATGAACGACTCCATGTAATATGAGCAAATGCACAGCGGAAGATTTCTTTCATACCTGAGAATAAACATGCTTTAAAGTGTCAACCAAAAGGTTGTTGAGTTCATAAGTTTATCATAAAACAATAAAATTCATCATTTTGATAGACCACAAAATTTAAATGCTGCATGGTACAAATGGGCCCGAATCCTATACCCACCTGTAATGTACATGCGATATCTTTTAAATACAGTACACCTTTCTCGTGTACGAAATCATCTTTCATAAATCTTAGTAACCGTACACATATCTTGTGCACAAAAATAACATACACATAACCTGTGTATAAAATCATTCTCTCGATACATAACATTCACTTTTCATTTCTTTCATAACTTGGCTTGGTAACCGACCTTAACATATAATGCGCATAATAATATCCCCAAAACAGAACATCTCGTCTGTATAATAATCATATAAACTTCGAAGTACTAAACACCACGCCCACTAGCCCTTCCGTCTAGTGAACATTCTGGGTGGGGGTGTTAAACCCGGTAGCTACCTTTAGGATTCGCGTCAATTAGGCGTGCACTAATTCTCAAAATTAGTGATGTTCCCTAATTCTTAGGTTACCAAGCAATAATAATCAGGGAAAAAATATTCATATCAATTGTGACAATTATCACGTCCATATAATTCAATGGTGGAAATTATCACGTCCACATAATTCATCCGAGGAATGTTTTGCTTGTGTCTATCTTATCAAACATTTATAAAAGCATTTCATGTATTCGCAGTTCAAAATGTATTTCAAAAGCATTTAATAAAGCAGTTGTAAAAGTAGCGCATGTATTCTCAGTCCCAAAAATGTAAAGAGTAAAAGAGAATCAAATGAACTCACAATAATGTATTTTGTAGTAAAAATACATATGACGTCATTGAATAAGTGTAGGGTTGGTCTCGGATTCACGAACCTATATCATTCATATATATATATATATATATATATATATATATATATATATATATATATATATATATATATATATATATATATTAAAAATTATAATTATCATGTAATAATAATCAAACCAGTTTATATATATTAATTATTATAATGTATTTATTATTTCAAATGTTATATCTATATATGTTTCTTTTATATTAAAATAGTAAATTAGATATACTTATGATATATTTAATAATTATATTTTTTATATAAATATCTTTTATTTGTTAAAATGATAATTATGATAATACTAAAATAATGATAATAATACTAATAATGATATTGATAATAATAATTTTTATAGTAATAATAATAATAATAGTGATAAAAATATTAATAATAATGTCTCTAAAAATAATACATTTGATAATAATAATAATAATAATAATCTTAATAGTAATCAAAATGATAATTTTACTAAAAGTGTTATTAATAATTTTAATAAAAATACTACTTTTACAAAAATGATACTTTTCATTATAATGTTAATAACAATAATTTTAGCAATAATGATATTTATAATATTAATGATAATAATAATAATGATATTGATTTTTTTTATCATAATGATACTATTAATAATAACCTAACTGATAATACATAATAGTAATAATTATAATTATAGTTATGATAATATTAACAATAATAATACTACTTATAAAATACTAATAATATAACAATAGTAATAATGATAATAGTATTAATTGTATTAATGATAATAATAATTATATTTTTTTAGTATTAGTACTAACATAATAATAGTAATAATTAATAATAATAATAATAATAATAATAATAATAATAATAATAATAATAATAATAATAATAATAATAATAATTTTAATTGTATTAATGATAATATATATGTATCTATTTACAAATAGTGGTTCGTGAATCGTCGAGAGCAGTCGAAGGTCAATTGCATATATGAAACATTTCAAAATTTTTGAGACTCAACCTAACTAACTTTTCTTATCGTGTCAAAATCATATAAAATTAAGTTTAAATTTGGTCAGAAATTCCCGGGTCGTCACACTTGTGACGACCCGGGAATTTCTGACCAAATTTAAACCTAATCTAATTATGATTTTGATACGATAAGCAAAGTCTGTAATGTTGAGTCTCAAAATTTTCGAACCGTTTTAATAGAATCATTTACCCTGTGACTATGTTCGACGATTCACGAACCTTTAAATTATAAGCGAAAATGTATATATAGATAATTATATATGTAAATAATCATACATAATAAATTAAATACATTAATGAACTATTATGTGATTTAGTTATGATGAAAGATAATTTAAAATTGACTAAAACTTGTTACATAAGTTATATTCAATATAAAGGATTTCGAACATAATTGGTCAACGTTAACAAAGTATTAAATGTATAAAATTTGGGATTTAATTGTTTCAATATATACAATTAATATATTTATCCAAGTAATAAAACTTGATATTTAAAAATATAATTATATATAGTAGTTTGAAAATATATATAATTTCTATACATAATTATTACTATATGGATATTATTAAAATACATAAACATTAAATATATATATATATAATATATATTATACAAACATTAAATATTATATAATTGATAATAATGATATTACTACTTTTATTATTATTATTAAAATAAATATCAATATTAATATTAATATCAAAAATATGAATATTAATATTTTAATATAATATATAGATATAAAACTTGATATATTTAATTTGTTTATTGTTGTTAATATTACTAATATTATTGTCATCATTATTAGTATCATTATTATTATAATTAGTAGTAAATTTAATTATTATTATGACATTATTACTATTATTACTACAATTCTATTATTATTATTATTATTAGTATTATTACATTTAGTATTATTATTATTGTATTAAGATTAATTGTGATATGAATACAAATATATAGATAGTATAGATATATAAAAATATATGTATATATAAAAACAGATATATAACTGCTGGATTATACTAATATAATTGTAGATATATATATACGAGTGTTTTTTTTTCAGTCAGCATCTGTTATATTTTTTTTCCCTTTATCCTCCTGTTCGTCCGTGACCTCCTGTCGTGTACCAGCAACCAACCCTGATCAATTGAATTGTTATATTAATCATTTAATGGTAACATGTATTTCATCTGCTGCTATTCAAAGATAAACTCACTGAACCATATTTTTTTTTTCTTTTTTTTCTTGTTCGCTACCCATTTTAATCCATAACTCAATCTCGAACCAATCTCCAAAATCTAATAATGCAGTGTTGTTGAGAGTGATTTAAGTAATCTATTTGTAAGTTTTCGAACCTTAATTTCTTCAATTGATGTTTAATTTCGAAGTCAAAGTTTTTATTTAAAAAGTCATACTTATTGTTCTTCACTCAAATTCGTGATACATGTTACGATTCAAGATCAATTGGGGATTTGGAAAGGTTTTAGGATCGATTTGGAATATATTTCGTGTTTTAACCTTTGCCTAAAACGTTCTTGAAATCAAACTTATTATTTTATTTTTTTCTTTATTTCCGAACGCAGCAGCAGGCTGTATTCTGTTTCTTTTTAATTTTTTTTATCCAATTTATATATATATATATATATATATATATATATATATATATATATATATATATATATATATATATTTTTTTTTTTTTTTTTCCTAATTGTACAAGTCCTAAATGAAGTCACGATATGGTTATTTTGATAATTGTTGTTGGTTGGATCATTTGAGTTTATGAGGAAGAAGATGGAACACGAAAATAAAGGGTTAAATAAAACATATACTGGGTATTAGTCAGATAAGCAAGGTAGAAGGAATGGTTAGGCAGTGTTTGTGGTAAGCTAGAGGTCGAGGGTTCGAGCCCTACATGGCGTATTTTTTTTATATAAAAGCTGAATGGAGGAACTTGGAAACATGAAGAAATGAGTTAAATAAAAATCTGGTTGGGTATAAATTCAGAAAAGCGGATCCAGTCGAGTGGTTTAAGTGAGTCTCAGGTTAACGCGTGGTCGCGAGTTTGAGCCTGGTAGGAGGCAACATTTTTTTTAAAAGGCTTATTTTCTTGAAGGTTGTCACATATTAATTAGTATTATTATTTTTATTATCATTTTCATTATTATTATGTTATTAATGTTATGATTATTATTGTTATTATTAATTATTAGTATTATTACTAAATATTGTAGTTATCATTATTATTAGTGTTACTAATAAATAATAGTTAATTTTTATTATTATCATAATTATAAATACAATTATAATTATTATTATTATCATTAAGATTATGATTATTGTTATCTTTATTAGTATGAAAATAATATAATTTATTATTATTTCCATTAATATTAGTATTAGAATCATATTAGGATTATTAGTATTAGTATTAATGTCATTGTGATAGTTATTAAGATTATTATGATTATTAATAACATGAGTATCATTATTAACGAATATCATTATTATTATTAATATTTTCATTATTAATAAAGTTATTATTATTTCACTAGTAAAATATTAATATCAAAACTATCATTTTTGACCAATAAATATTTTGTACACAAAAACACACCTATTATATATACTACTAATATATTGATATTCCATATAAGTATATGAAAAACATATTGTCATTATATATATGACTACATATAACAAATTAGGTATTTTTAATATAATACTAAATATATATAGATACTAATATAACTACAATAATCATTTTAGATATATATACACAAAATAAACATATATAACACATAAGTTAAGATATAATATAAATATATGATTTTTAAACGAAGTTTAGTATGAATATTATATAACTACAATTACATAAATAACATATACTAATAACTGAAATTATGTGATTTCCAGTATACGTTTTAATATATATATGAATAATATAGGTTCGTGAATCCGAGGCCAACCCTGCATTGTTCAATTGATCAATGTCGTTATATGTATTTTTACTACAAAATACATTATGGTGAGTATCATTTACTCCCTTTTTAAATGCTTTTGCAATATATATTTTTGGGACTGAGAATACATGCGCTTTTATAACTGTTTACGAAATAGACACAAGTAATCGAAACTACATTATATGGTTGAATAATCGAAGCCGAATATGCCCCTTTTGCTTGGTAGCCTAAGAATTAGTAAACCGATCTACTAATTGACGCGAATCCTAAAGATAGATCTATCGGGCCTAACGAACCCCATCCAAAGTACCGGATGCTTTAGTACTTCGATGTTGTTTTATATCATGTCCGAAGGATTTCCTGGAATGATAGGGGATATTCTTATATGCATCTTGTTAATGTCGGTTACCAGGTGTTCAATCCATATGAATGATATTTTTGTCTCTATGCATGGGACGTTTATTTATGAGAACTGAAAATGAAAATCTTGTGGTCTATTAAAATGATAGAAATAATTATTTATGTTAAACTAATGAACTCACCAACCTTTTGGTTGACACTTGAAAGCATGTTTATTCTCAGGTACGAAAGAAATCTTCCGCTGTGCATTTGCTCATTTTAGAGATATTACTTGGAGTCATTCATGACATATTTCAAAAGACGTTGCATTCGAGTCGTTGAGTTCATCAAGATTATTATTAAGTCAATTATAGTTAGATATATTATGAAATGGTATGCATGCTGTCAACTTTCGATGTAATGAAATATTGTCTTTTCAAAAACGAATGCAATGTTTGTAAAATGTATCATATAGAGGTCAAGTACCTCGCGATGTAATCAATTGTAATGTATTCGTCCGGATGGATTAGGACGGGTCGTTAGAGTTGGTATCAGAGCGGTTTTCTTAGTGAACTAGTTCTTGCATTAGTGTGTCTAACTAGTGGTTGTTAGGATGCATTAGTGAGTCTGGACTTCGACCGTGTCTGCATGTCAAAAGTTTTACTTATCATTTAGTGTCGAAAATTATTTTGCTTATCATCCTTAAAGTCTAAACACGTCTTACTGCCTCTATTGCATAGACAGTGTATAGATAAATTCATATTTTAGCGTATCTGTTATTGTTACCTTTGTCTGACAGCTTCCGTAGATTCCTCCGTAACTTATAGGATTTTAGTATTATATATGCATATGTAAATTATGTATTGCAGGGTATTAATCTACATCCTATAATCTATTTCTTATCGAAAAATCCTTCCTCTGATCGTACGAGATGAATCCCTCAACCAGTTCGAGTCCCTTAGATTCCGATAGCTATTCCGACAGTTATTCCGACAGCTATTCCGATATGGATTTTCACTCGAACTCCGAAAGTAGTGTGACCGGAATGGATCAACCAATCAGCCATTGTCAATTCATCTGATGGGTTCGTAGCCTACTAAATCATTGGAGACAAGAAGAAAGTGATCCTTTCCATCCACCACAATTCACCTTTTGGTGAAGAACCTGAAGTACTTACCGGCGAACCAGTTCGAAACACCATTCTCACCCTCATTTCCTGAGTACCTCGCCATGATTATATTCTATCCATAATTCTAAACCTTATTCATCTGCTCATTCCGACCGACAATCATCCCGGAGTAATACAAGAAGTCAACGAACTTTGCGCTCGAGTAATCAATTTGAAGAATATGGTGCAAAATGTACCAGCTTCAACAACATTACCGGCATCAACAGTACCACCAACAACACAAGTTTCAATATCACATGTCCCAATATCTCATTCTGTACCTCGAGCATAATCATTGTTCTACGAATCATTCTACATTATTTATATTCGTTCGGCATGGCGATTATATAATCTTTAATATTTTAGAGATTATATATTCTTATTCTAACAGTAAATCAAATGAGTCTAATATCATATTGACTCATTAAATTCATGATTACATCTGAAGAAAATATATATGTAAGTATATTTTCATAAAGATGGTAATTAAAATTCTTTTGTACAAACCATTAATGGTGAAAATATTTTAACGGGTAGGTAATACCCGAGGAATTATCAGATTTCACATTAATAAGTTACACTGTACATTCTTCGAAGCTGATTCAACAGTCGTTTACTATCCTACTTACATCCACCGATATACAAATCCGTTCACCACAGAATAACCATATTCATCCAATTTCATATTGGGATTTTGATTTATCAGAATCCAACAAGTGGCATAATGAAGAAAACATTTGACAAAATAAAATTTGTTAGAAACAAACAAATTAACTATGAGAAATTTTGTTAAGAATCCACGCTAACTGTTCCTAGCTAATTGTTCCTAGCTAACTGATTACATTTTATTTATCGCAATTTAATTATCGTAATTTACATTCTCGCAATTTTATTTATCGTCATTTAATTTCTGTTATTTACTTTACGCACCTTATTTATTGTCATTTAAATTTCTGTTATTTATTTTTACGCACTTTAAATATCGGGACATGTATACAAGGTTTTGACATATCATATCGACGCATATATATATTATTTGGAATCACCATAGACATTCTATATGCTGTAATGATAGAGTTCTCTATACAGGGTTGAGGTTGATTCTATAATAATATATATACTTTGAGTTGTGATCGAGTCTGAGACATGTACACGGGTCACGATACGTATTAATTAATTCGAATATTATATATTAAACTATATAAATTATTGGACTGTTAACTGTGGACTATCAACTGTGGACGAATAATATTGGACAATTAAAATGAATTAAAATATTGTTTATAACATATGAAACTAAACAATTCTTCAAGTTTGCCACTTGATTTCATCTTAAACCTCATTTGTATCTAGACGATTACAATCTGTGTTCAAACCTTTTAAAATTCTTGAAAACACCTTAATCGAGAGGATGAACCAACCGCACTTCATTTACGGAAGAAAAGATTGATGCATATAGTTATGCACCTGAAAAACTCTCAAAAACTGAGTAAACGTTTAACATATAGCTGTGTTAATTCCTTTAGTGTTATTATTTCCAAAAATAACATTTTAATTCTTTTCAAATTAGTCAATTTTGTCACAGCTCCAACAAGTCAACTTCGACTTTTCGTTCTAAACAACCTTATTATAACCTTGATATATATGCGGCCTCTTTTATTGTTACCGGGGAACCTTTTATATTCCATCATATTACCAGCAGACGTACCAACAACCTCGTTACTCCTTGGATTAAATCTCTCCGACAAATCACTATATTTATCTATTGAAGTCTCATCATGTACTCATCCACATCTTGTAATAAGAATTGTCATACCAATTACCGGGAATCAGTAAATCTGTATTGTGAGTCTCGCAACATTTCCACATCAACAGTTATATGTACCCATATAACATTTATCTCTTAGAACTATGATCTTTTATTATGAAATTCTAAAAAGCACCCAGTCTGCGAATTAATGCTCTGAATTTTAAAAAGTTGAATGAAGCAACAAAAACTGTAAACGACCTCAACAGCCAAAAGTTGATGATAAAGAATAGTATGTTGGAAAAGCTCAGAAAAGTTAGAACTGAAAAACTGATTGAGAAAACTACGAAGGAGTCTCTGAAAAAATCACAAGGACTTAACTTGTACATTAAGAATCCTGATGATTCTGTTTCTGATGAAATCTTTAGTGAATACATTGCTTCTGACTCCAAACTCTTGCGGACAAATTTTTTTCACCATCCTTCGATATTAGAAATTCCAAGATATCATCGTATCTTTCATTATAAATATCCTCCATATTTCCGAAGATATTTTCATAACTATTCTTATCTGAAATCATTAATCTCTTCGTGCTATCAGTGTTACATCATATAGAAACTGTTAGTTTCTATATTCTGTAAACTTTCGAGCTTAAAATATGAATATTATTGAAGTAATGTTGGGAACTGATGCATGAGTTAGTATAATATAATGACACTTGATCAACGTGATTATATTACAGTAAGTCATGCTGAGTTTCTAATGGAACGTGATGATTCACAGAACATACCGTCATTATGTGCCATATTACACGACTGTAACGACCCTGGTTTTTCCAACGTTTATTTATTAATAATTATTATTATCAATACTTGTGATTTAACGAATGTATGTTATTACATTTACTTGTTACCATGATTGATCATACTTGACTTTAAATGCCCGAAACGTCTTTGTGACATACGTACATTACATGAATAGTATTTTTGAATATTATTTACATTCATGATTAAGTTTTATTAATCATTTTAATTAACTAAGGTTATTAGTTAATTACTTGGGCTTTATTTGGATTTAGTTGTTAAATACTTGGACTTGGGCTTTAATTAATGTTAGTGGACTTAAAGAGCCCACCCTACTTCCTTAGTGGACTTATTAGCCCATTACCACATGTAAGTATCATATTTAAGACTTAACTAGATGGCTTAACTTGTATGGAATCTAGTTACCACCTTATCCCCATGAACTAACACCCAATAACCAACTTTTAAGGCTTTACCATGCATGGACTAGTGAACAAATGTCTTCCTCCCTCCCCATTTTGAAACCGTCAGCCATAGGCCTCCTTTAGAGGAGTTTGGTTCATTTTTTTTTTACTTACTTGTTTACTTGCATTCATTTCTTTTACACACACACAAACAAACAATACTTCAAACTCTCTCAAGTTTCTCTCTTTTTCTTGTAAGTAATAAACTTTTCTTCTTCCTTTCTTGTTTACAAAAAAATGAACCAAACATCCTTCATCATCATCATTCTTGTTCTTGCTTAATGTTTAATTACTTGATACTTGTTAGTTGTTGTTGATTACTTACTTTGTTGTTGTTGCTATTTACTAATTATTAAGAATCAAATTTGTTAGTTTGATTCTTCATATCAACTTGTTCTTACAAGACATACAAGTCATAAACTTTCTAGTTTATGATCTACACTTAACACTTGTTTAAAGAATCAAAGTTCATGTGTTGAAAGCATATACTTGTGTTCATGAAGTAAACTTAAAGTTTACTTTCTAAAGATCAAGACTTAGGCTTGAATCTTTAAAGTATTAAACCCATGAACTTATTACTTGTTACTTAGTTTATTTCTTTATATTATGTACTTTAATTTCATGTTTGTTGGTTTTAGTGGTCAAATGTTACAAGTTAACTTTGATCTCATTTTTCTTGAACTAAAAATTAACTTTAAAAGTTCAAGAACATGTAAGTAAGCTTTCTTTAATTATAACTTGGTACACTTATGTTAGATCTAGACTTTTGGGTCTAGGATCTTCAAGATCTAACTAAGAACTATGTTCTACAACTTAAGATCTTGATTTTATAAGTTTATTTTCAAGTTGTAACTTAATATTAGTTTTAAAGTTCATGTATGTGTTAGATCTAAGACCTTGATGTAACTTTGATTCATCAAACTTCATACAACTCTTAAGTGAGTTGTGCTACATGTCTTAGACCTACACTTGTGTCATAATAGTCAAAACTTGGTTAATATTACTTTTATAGTTCATGTATGTGTTAAATCTAAGACTTTGATGTAACTTTGGTTCATCAAAACACTTGCAACACTTAATTGAGTTGTGCTACTTATCTTAGACTTACACTTGGGTTATGATGGTCAAAACTTGGTAAATATGATGTAAACACATCAACGAGTTGTACACTTGAAGCTATATGCATCAAGGATAAGAACCGTGATAAGCATCGAGTACCAAGAAACCCCGGAACCTACTGTTTTACTGTTTCTGGGTCTGATCAGTACAACCTGGGCTACTGTAATTATGATTTTAAGATATCTCTATTCGAGTAGATAACTTTTCATATAGTACTCATCTTAATCCGAGTTACGGTTTAGGATTTATGGCCCTCCGATCGTCACTATGTCCATTTAACGTTGTGCTGAAAATTCTGACCTACTCGCACTTAGACCGTCGCCACGGTCAAACGAAGATGAGTTTGCTTCTGTAATTTTTACCACAACTAAAGGACTCATTTACGGAGCCATGGCCACTGGTCTCACCTTATTTCCGTAGGTATTGAGGCCGTGGTGACTGAACAAAATCAGCCTTTGTTCTAAACTTCTTTCATGAACGAAACTTACTTTACACCTTTGTTTGATGATGAATGATGATGACCTTTAAGACCTAATTTACATAATTTTAAACCTATTGGGACGATTTATTGACTTAGTACTATTTTACTTAGGTTGAGGACTTTTCGGACCTACGTACTTGCTTATTTCCCGACTCGACTTTACCACTACTTTACCACTGTGAGTTATAGCATCCCTTTTTACTTTAACTATTTTGGGAACTGAGAATTCATGCGCATTTTATGTTTTACATACTAGGCACGAGTACTTAAACTTATATATGTGTGGGTTATACTGTAGTGACCCGAACTTTTCCATGTTTATATATATTAATTGAGATTGATATTTACATGATTAAATGTTTCCAACATGTTAAGCAATCAAACTTGTTAAGACTTGATTAATTGAAATATGTTTCATATAGACAATTGACCACCCAAGTTGACCGGTGATTCACGAACGTTAAAACTTGTAAAAACTATATGATGACATATATATGGATATATATATATAGTTAACATGATACTATGATAAGTAAACATATCATTAAGTATATTAACAATGAACTACATATGTAAAAACAAGACTACTAACTTAATGATTTTTAAACGGGACATATATGTAACGATTATCGTTGTAAAGACATTTAATGTATATATATCATATTAAGAGATATTCATACATGATAATATCATGATAATATAATAATTTAAAATCTCATTTGATATTATAAACATTGGGTTAACAACATTTAACAAGATCGTTAACCTAAAGGTTTCAAAACAACACTTACATGTAACGACTAACGATGACTTAACGACTCAGTTAAAATGTATATACATGTAGTGTTTTAATATGTATTTATACAATTTTGAAAGACTTCAATACACTTATCAAAATACTTCTACTTAACAAAAATGCTTACAATTACATCCTCGTTCAGTTTCATCAACAATTCTACTCGTATGCACCCGTATTCGTACTCGTACAATACACAGCTTTTAGATGTATGTACTATTGGTATATACACTCCAATGATCAGCTCTTAGCAGCCCATGTGAGTCACCTAACACATGTGGGAACCATCATTTGGCAACTAGCATGAAATATCTCATAAAATTACAAAAATATGAGTAATCATTCATGACTTATTTACATGAAAACAAAATTACATATCCTTTATATCTAATCCATACACCAACGACCAAAAACACCTACAAAAACTTTCATTCTTCAATTTTCTTCATCTAATTGATCTCTCTCAAGTACTATCTTCAAGTTCTAAGTGTTCTTCATATATTCTACAAGTTCTAGTTACATAAAATCAAGAATACTTTCAAGTTTGCTAGCTCACTTCCAATCTTGTAAGGTGATCATCCAACCTCAAGAAATCTTTGTTTCTTACAGTAGGTTATCATTCTAATACAAGGTAATAATCATATTCAAACTTTGGTTCAATTTCTATAACTATAACAATCTTATTTCAAGTGATGATCTTACTTGAACTTGTTTTCGTGTCATGATTCTGCTTCAAGAACTTCGAGCCATCCAAGGATCCGTTGAAGCTAGATCCATTTTTCACTTTTCCAGTAGGTTTATCCAAGGAACTTAAGGTAGTAATGATGTTCATAACATCATTCAATTCATACATATAAAGCTATCTTATTCGAAGGTTTAAACTTGTAATCACTAGAACATAGTTTAGTTAATTCTAAACTTGTTCGCAAACAAAAGTTAATCCTTCTAACTTGACTTTTAAAATCAACTAAACACATGTTCTATATCTATATGATATGCTAACTTAATAATTTAAAACCTGGAGACACGAAAAACACCGTAAAACCGGATTTACGCCGTCGTAGTAACACCGCGGGCTGTTTTGGGTTAGTTAATTAAAAACTATGATAAACTTTGATTTAAAAGTTGTTATTCTGAGAAAATGATTTTTATTATGAACATGAAACTATATCCAAAAATTATGGTTAAACTCAAAGTGGAAGTATGTTTTCTAAAATGGTCATCTAGACGTCGTTCTTTCGACTGAAATGACTACCTTTACAAAAACGACTTGTAACTTATTTTTCTGACTATAAACCTATACTTTTTCTGTTTGGATTCATAAAATAGAGTTCAATATGAAACCATAGCAATTTGATTCACTCAAAACGGATTTAAAATGAAGAAGTTATGGGTAAAACAAGATTGGATAATTTTTCTCATTTTAGCTACGTGAAAATTGGTAACAAATCTATTCCAACCATAACTTAATCAACTTGTATTGTATATTATGTAATCTTGAGATACCATAGACACGTATACAATATTTCGACCTATCATGCCGACACATCTATATATATTTCGGAACAACCATAGACACTCTATATGTGAATGTTGGAGTTAGCTATACAGGGTTGAGGTTGATTCCAAAATATATATAGTTTGAGTTGTGATCAATACTGAGATACGTATACACTAGGTCGTGGATTGATTCAAGATAATATTTATAGATTTATTTCTGTACATCTAACTGTGGACAACTAGTTGTAGGTTACTAACGAGGACAACTGACTTAATAAACTTAAAACATCAAAATATATTAAAAGTGTTGTAAATATATTTTGAACATACTTTGATATACATGTATATATTGTTATAGGTTCGTGAATCAACCAGTGGCCAAGTCTTACTTCCCGACAAAGTAAAAATCTGTGAAAGTGAGTTATAGTCCCACTTTTAAAATCTAATATTTTTGGGATGAGAATACATGCAGGTTTTATAAATGATTTACAAAATAGACACAAGTACGTGAAACTACATTCTATGGTTGAATTATCGAAATCGAATATGTCCCTTTTTATTAAGTCTGGTAATCTAAGAATTAGGGAACAGACACCCTAATTGACGCGAATCCTAAAGATAGATCTATTGGGCCTAACAAACCCCATCCAAAGTACCGGATGCTTTAGTACTTCGAAATTTATATCATATCCGAAGGGTGTCCCGGAATGATGGGGATATTCTTATATATGCATCTTGTTAATGTCGGTTACCAGGTGTTCACCATATGAATGATTTTTATCTCTATGTATGGGATGTGTATTGAAATATGAAATCTTGTGGTCTATTATTATGATTTGATATATATAGGTTAAACCTATAACTCACCAACATTTTTGTTGACGTTTTAAGCATGTTTATTCTCAGGTGATTATTAAGAGCTTCCGCTATCGCATAGTTAAATAAGGACGAGATTTGGAGTCCATGCTTGTATGATATTGTGTAAAAACTGCATTCAAGAAACTTATTTTGTTGTAACATATTTGTATTGTAAACCATTATGTAATGGTCGTGTGTAAACAGGATATTTTAGATTATCATTATTTGATAATCTACGTAAAGCTTTTTAAAACCTTTATCTATGAAATAAAGGTTATGGTTTGTTTTAAAAATGAATGCAGTCTTTGAAAAACGTCTCATATAGAGGTCAAAACCTCGCAACGAAATCAATTAATATGGAACGTTTTTAATCAATAAGAACGGGACATTTCAGTTGGTATCCGAGCGTTGGTCTTAGAGAACCAGAATTTTGCATTAATGTGTCTTATCGAGTTTATTAGGATGCATTAGTGAGTCTGGACTTCGACCGTGTTTACTTGAAAAATGATTGCTTAACAAATTTTGTTGAAAACTATATATTTTTAACATGTGAATATTATGTGATATATTAATCTCTTAACGCGTTTGATATTATGTGATAGATGTCTACCTCTAGAACAAGTCCCATTGACTCACCTAATAATAATGAAGAGTCAAATGTAAATTGGAATGATTCGTGGACTGATTCACAAGTTCCCGAAGAGGAACCGGAAGAAGAGTCGGAACCGGAAGAAGAATCGGAACCGGAAGAAGAATCGGAACCGGATGAAGAAATAGAACCAGTGGGGGAAATAATAAAACGGTTAAGTAAAAGAAAATCCTCAACCAACCGACCAAGGTTAATTATGGTCAATGGTGTTTCCGCCAAGGAAGCAAAATATTGGGAGGATTACCAATTCTCCGATGAATCGGATTCCGACGAGAATTCCGATGATGTTATAGAAATTACCCCAACTGAATTTAAAAAGGCAAAAGAAAATAATAAGGGAAAGGGCATAAAAATAGAGAAATCTAATTCCAACCCCGATGAACTTTATATGTATCGTCAACCCCCGAAGTCCTTAAGTTGTAACAATGACCCGGGAACCTCTAAACCACCAGGTTTTTCTAAACCAATGTGGATCACGACGGCTCATATTAGGGGAACATCATATATCCCTAGAAACTTGGCAAAACGAACCAAAACCGAAGAAGAAGAAACAAGCAAGTCGGAATAAGATAGTTGTATTCGTGTGGTGTAATATATGTAATATAGTGTGCTTATGCTTTATGATATATGTAAAAATTGCTTGTATTAATAAGTATTTTTTTTTATGAATCTAACTCTTGTCAATTTTACAGTATAAAAACACAAAATGGATAGACAACCCAATATTTTAAAAGACCTACCCGGAGACATGATTGATGAAATCTTGTCTAGAGTCGGTCAGAATTCTTCGGCACAACTATTTAAGGCGACATCAGTTTGTAAGACATTCGAAGAACGTTCCAAGAATGCCTTGGTTTATAAAAGGCTTTTGTTCGAAAGATGGGGGATATCACATTGGGAAATCCATAAGTTACGATGTGTTTACTTTGACGCATATATTGCGGGGAACCCAAATGCTATTTTACACAATGGGTTAAGAAATTATTTTGACTCAATATATCCGAATATTGGACTTCGTGATTTAGAAAAAGCGGCTAACATGCAACATAAAGAAGCATGTTATGCTTACGGATTAGTAATGTTCGCTTCTCACCAAAGTGAGAACAAGAACATCGGGCTACAACTATTAAACAAAACGTTCCCACAAGTGACGGAGTCGGTAATTGGGGTAAGAAATGAGGTTTTTAGATTGTTACGGGACTGTTGGACATTACGTAACCCTCGTCCCTTTGATGACGTTACAACACGCTGTCTTATCAACGGCCATAACGGTTATGTTCCACAAGCCCAAGGATGGGAAGTAATCCTAGTAAAACCAGAATGCATGACTTGTTTCTGGACTTATGAATTACGTGTCTTTATTGCCTTTGCTGAACGACTTGTGTACTAGCTAGAATTATCTTCACAACCATCTTGTATCAAATTTATTGTGTGCTATATTTCATGCTATATGTAAAATAAGCGGTATTGTAAGTTTGTAAAATATTGTGTAAAAGTTTGAACGCGAAATATTATTATAATCAGTTTTTCATATAGAATTGTAGTAGTTGAATTGTATATTAGCTACTAAGTATGAACTTAACGGGTAGGTACTACCCGAATTTAAACTTATAAAACGCTAATATGAAGAAAAAGCTTTTATAAATGAGTTCATATTATGCTACGAAATACTATTAACTACTCTTAATATTCTGCATGATTAACTTGTTCCATTTAACTATTTTGAAGGAAATGGCACCGACTACTCGACACACCGTGAATATGAATGAAGAGGAATTCCGGACTTTTCTAGCTTTAAACATAGCCGCAGTACAGGCTGCGCTACATATCAACAATAACCTTGGATCTAGCAGTACAGGAAATCGTGTAGGATGCACCTACAAAGAATTCACTGCCTGCAAACCTTTGGAATTTGATGGAACCGAAGGACCGATCGGATTGAAACGGTGGACCGAGAAGGTCGAATCGGTGTTTGCCATAAGTAAGTGTACTGAAGAGGACAAAGTAAAGTACGCTACGCATACCTTCACAAGTTCTGCGTTAACATGGTGGAATACCTATCTAGAGCAAGTGGGACAAGACGATGCGTACGCACTACCGTGGTCAGCATTCAAGCACTTGATGAACGAGAAGTACCGTCCCAGAACCGAGGTCAATAAGCTCAAGACAGAACTTAGAGGGTTACGAACCCAAGGATTTGATATTACCACGTACGAAAGACGATTCACAGAATTGTGCCTATTGTGTCCGGGAGCATTCGAAGATGAGGAAGAGAAGATCGACGCGTTTGTGAAAGGATTACCGGAAAGAATCCAAGAAGATATAAGTTCACACGAGCCCGCCTCCATACAACAGGCATGTAGAATGGCTCACAAACTCGTGAACCAGATTGAAGAAAGAATTAAAGAACAGACTGCTGAAGAGGCCAATGTGAAGCAAGTCAAAAGAAAGTGGGAGGAAAACGGTGATAAGAATCACCAATACAACAACAACAGCAATTACAACAATAATCGCAACAATTATCCCAACAATCGCAACATCAATCGCAACTACAACAAACGGCCCAACAACAACAACAACAACAACAACAGCAACTACAACAATCATCCCAACAACCATAATAACCGCAACAACAACAACAATCAGAAGCAGCTATGCCAAAGGTGTGAAAAGAATCACTCGGGGTTCTGCACCAAATTTTGCAAAAAGTGTAAAAGAAATGGTCATAGCGCGGTGAAGTGTGAGGTCTACGGACCAGGAGTTAATAGAATGAAAGGAACAAATGGTGTCGGAACGAGTAATGGCGGAGCAAGTAGTGTCGGAGCAAGTTATGCCAATGTAGTTTGTTATAAATGTGGAAAACCGGGCCACATTATTAGAAATTGCCGAACCAGGAGAACACGAATGGACAAGGCCGTGGAAGAGTTTTCAATATTAATGCGGCAGAGGCACAGGAAGACCCGGAGCTTGTTACGGGTACGTTTCTTATTGACAATAAATCTGCTTACGTTTTATTTGATTCGGGTGCGGATAGAAGCTATATGAGTAGAGATTTTTGTGCTAAATTAAATTGTCCATTGACGCCTTTGGATAGTAAATTTTTACTCGAATTAGCAAATGGTAAATTAATTTCAGCAGATAATATATGTCGGAATCGAGAAATTAAACTGGTTAGCGAAACATTTAAGATTGATTTGATACCAGTAGAGTTAGGGAGTTTTGATGTGATAATCGGTATGGACTGGTTGAAAGAAGTGAAAGCGGAGATCGTTTGTTACAAAAATGCAATTCGCATTATACGAGAAAAAGGAAAACCCTTAATGGTGTACGGAGAAAAGGGCAACACGAAGCTACATCTTATTAGTAATTTGAAGGCACAAAAACTAATAAGAAAAGGTTGCTATGCTGTTCTAGCACACGTCGAGAAAGTACAAACTGAAGAAAAGAGCATCAATGATGTTCCCGTCGCAAAAGAATTTCCTGATGTATTTCCGAAAGAATTACCGGGATTACCCCCACATCGATCCGTTGAATTTCAAATAGATCTTGTACCAGGAGCTGCACCAATAGCTCGTGCTCCTTACAGACTCGCACCCAGCGAGATGAAAGAACTACAAAGCCAATTACAAGAACTTTTAGAGCGTGGTTTCATTCGACCAAGCACATCACCGTGGGGAGCTCCTGTTTTGTTTGTCAAGAAGAAAGATGGTACATTCAGGTTGTGTATCGACTACCGAGAGTTCAACAAACTTACCATCAAGAACCGCTACCCACTACCGAGAATCGATGACTTATTTGATCAACTACAAGGCTCGTCTGTTTATTCAAAGATTGACATACGTTCCGGGTATCATCAAATGCGGGTGAAAGAAGATGATATTCCAAAGACTGCTTTCAGAACACGTTACGGTCATTACGAGTTTATGGTCATGCCGTTTGGTTTAACTAATGCACCAGCTGTGTTCATGGACCTTATGAACCGAGTGTGTGGACCATACCTTGACAAGTTTGTCATTGTTTTCATTGATGACATACTTATTTACTCAAAGAATGACCAAGAACACGGTGAACATTTGAGAAAGGTGTTAGAAGTATTGAGGAAGGAAGAATTGTACGCTAAGTTTTCAAAGTGTGCATTTTGGTTGGAAGAAGTTCAATTCCTCGGTCACATAGTGAACAAAGAAGGTATTAAGGTGGATCCGGCAAAGATAGAAACTGTTGAAAAGTGGGAAACCCCGAAAACTCCGAAACACATACGCCAGTTTTTAGGACTAGCTGGTTACTACAGAAGGTTCATCCAAGACTTTTCCAGAATAGCAAAACCCTTGACTGCATTAACGCATAAAGGGAAGAAATTTGAATGGAATGATGAACAAGAGAAAGCGTTTCAGTTATTGAAGAAAAAGCTAACTACGGCACCTATATTGTCATTGCCTGAAGGGAATGATGATTTTGTGATTTATTGTGATGCATCAAAGCAAGGTCTCGGTTGTGTATTAATGCAACGAACGAAGGTGATTGCTTATGCGTCTAGACAATTGAAGATTCACGAACAAAATTATACGACGCATGATTTGGAATTAGGCGCGGTTGTTTTTGCATTAAAGACTTGGAGGCACTACTTATATGGGGTCAAAAGTATTATATATACCGACCACAAAAGTCTTCAACACATATTTAATCAGAAACAACTGAATATGAGGCAGCGTAGGTGGATTGAATTATTGAATGATTACGACTTTGAGATTCGTTACCACCCGGGGAAGGCAAATGTGGTAGCCGATGCCTTGAGCAGGAAGGACAGAGAGCCCATTCGAGTAAAATCTATGAATATAATGATTCATAATAACATTACTACTCAAATAAAGGAGGCGCAACAAGGAGTTTTAAAAGAGGGAAATTTAAAGGATGAAATACCCAAAGGATCGGAGAAGCATCTTAATATTCGGGAAGACGGAACCCGGTATAGGGCTGAAAGGATTTGGGTACCAAAATTTGGAGATATGAGAGAAATGGTACTTAGAGAAGCTCATAAAACCAGATACTCAATACATCCTGGAACGGGGAAGATGTACAAGGATCTCAAGAAACATTTTTGGTGGCCGGGTATGAAAGCCGATGTTGCTAAATACGTAGGAGAATGTTTGACGTGTTCTAAGGTCAAAGCTGAGCATCAGAAACCATCAGGTCTACTTCAACAACCCGAAATCCCGGAATGGAAATGGGAAAACATTACCATGGATTTCATCACTAAATTACCAAGGACTGCAAGTGGTTTTGATACTATTTGGGTAATAGTTGATCGTCTCACCAAATCAGCACACTTCCTGCCAATAAGAGAAGATGACAAGATGGAGAAGTTAGAACGACTGTATTTGAAGGAAGTCGTCTCCAGACATGGAATACCAATCTCTATTATCTCTGATAGGGATGGCAGATTTATTTCAAGATTCTGGCAGACATTACAGCAAGCATTAGGAACTCGTCTAGACATGAGTACTGCCTATCATCCACAAACTGATGGGCAGAGCGAAAGGACGATACAAACGCTTGAAGACATGCTACGAGCATGTGTTATTGATTTCGGAAACAGTTGGGATCGACATCTACCGTTAGCAGAATTTTCCTACAACAACAGCTACCATTCAAGCATTGAGATGGCGCCGTTTGAAGCACTTTATGGTAGAAAGTGCAGGTCTCCGATTTGTTGGAGTGAAGTGGGGGATAGACAGATTACGGGTCCGGAGATTATACAAGAAACTACCGAGAAGATCATCCAAATTCAACAACGGTTGAAAACCGCCCAAAGTTGACAAAAGAGCTACGCTGACATTAAAAGAAAAGATATAGAATTTGAAATTGGAGAGATGGTCATGCTTAAAGTTGCACCTTGGAAAGGCGTTGTTCGATTTGGTAAACGAGGGAAATTAAATCCAAGGTATATTGGACCATTCAAGATTATTGATCGTGTCGGACCAGTAGCTTACCGACTAGAGTTACCTCAACAACTCGCGGCTGTACATAACACTTTCCACGTCTCGAATTTGAAGAAATGTTTTGCTAAAGAAGATCTCACTATTCTGTTAGATGAAATCCAAATCAACGAAAAACTTCAATTCATCGAAGAACCCGTCGAAATAATGGATCGTGAGGTTAAAAGACTTAAGCAAAACAAGATACCAATTGTTAAGGTTCGATGGAATGCTCGTAGAGGACCCGTGTTCACCTGGGAGCGTGAAGATCAGATGAAGAAGAAATACTCGCATCTATTTCCAGAAGATTCGTCAACACCTTCAACAGCTTAAAATTTCGGGACGAAATTTATTTAACGGGTAGGTACTGTAGTGACCCGAACTTTTCCATGTTTATATATATTAATTGAGATTGATATTTACATGATTAAATGTTTCCAACATGTTAAGCAATCAAACTTGTTAAGACTTGATTAATTGAAATATGTTTCATATAGACAATTGACCACCCAAGTTGACCGGTGATTCACGAACGTTAAAACTTGTAAAAACTATATGATGACATATATATGGATATATATATAGTTAACATGATACTATGATAAGTAAACATATCATTAAGTATATTAACAATGAACTACATATGTAAAAACAAGACTACTAACTTAATGATTTTTAAACGAGACATATATGTAACGATTATCGTTGTAAAGACATTTAATGTATATATATCACATTAAGAGATATTCATACATGATAATATCATGATAATATAATAATTTAAAATCTCATTTGATATTATAAACATTGGGTTAACAACATTTAACAAGATCGTTAACCTAAAGGTTTCAAAACAACACTTACATGTAACGACTAACGATGACTTAACGACTCAGTTAAAATGTATATACATGTAGTGTTTTAATATGTATTTATAAAATTTTGAAAGACTTCAATACACTTATCAAAATACTTCTACTTAACAAAAATGCTTACAATTACATCCTCGTTCAGTTTCATCAACAATTCTACTCGTATGCACCCGTATTCGTACTCGTACAATACACAGCTTTTAGATGTATGTACTATTGGTATATACACTCCAATGATCAGCTCTTAGCAGCCCATGTGAGTCACCTAACACATGTGGGAACCATCATTTGGCAACTAGCATGAAATATCTCATAAAATTACAAAAATATGAGTAATCATTCATGACTTATTTACATGAAAACAAAATTACATATCCTTTATATCTAATCCATACACCAACGACCAAAAACACCTACAAACACTTTCATTCTTCAATTTTCTTCATCTAATTGATCTCTCTCAAGTTCTATCTTCAAGTTCTAAGTGTTCTTCATAAATTCCAAAAGTTCTAGTTTCATAAAATCAAGAATACTTTCAAGTTTGCTAGCTCACTTCCAATCTTGTAAGGTGATCATCCAACCTCAAGAAATCTTTGTTTCTTACAGTAGGTTATCATTCTAATACAAGGTAATAATCATATTCAAACTTTGGTTCAATTTCTATAACTATAACAATCTTATTTCAAGTGATGATCTTACTTGAACTTGTTTTCGTGTCATGATTCTGCTTCAAGAACTTCGAGCCATCCAAGGATCCATTGAAGCTAGATCCATTTTTCTCTTTTCCAGTAGGTTTATCCAAGGAACTTAAGGTAGTAATGATGTTCATAACATCATTCGATTCATACATATAAAGCTATCTTATTCGAAGGTTTAAACTTGTAATCACTAGAACATAGTTTAGTTAATTCTAAACTTGTTCGCAAACAAAAGTTAATCCTTCTAACTTGACTTTTAAAATCAACTAAACACATGTTCTATATCTATATGATATGCTAACTTAATGATTTAAAACCTGGAAACACGAAAAACACCGTAAAACCGGATTTACGCCGTCGTAGTAACACCGCGTTCTGTTTTGGGTTAGTTAATTAAAAACTATGATAAACTTTGATTTAAAAGTTGTTATTCTGAGAAAATGATTTTTATTATGAACATGAAACTATATCCAAAAATTATGGTTAAACTCAAAGTGGAAGTATGTTTTCTAAAATGGTCATCTAGACGTCGTTCTTTCGACTGAAATGACTACCTTTACAAAAACGACTTGTAACTTATTTTTCCGACTATAAACCTATACTTTTTCTGTTTAGATTCATAAAATAGAGTTCAATATGAAACCATAGCAATTTGATTCACTCAAAACGGATTTAAAATGAAGAAGTTATGGGTAAAACAAGATTGGATAATTTTTCTCATTTTAGCTACGTGAAAATTGGTAACAAATCTATTCCAACCATAACTTAATCAACTTGTATTGTATATTATGTAATCTTGAGATACCATAGACACGTATACAATGTTTCGACCTATCATGTCGACACATCTATATATATTTCGGAACAACCATAGACACTCTATATGTGAATGTTGGAGTTAGCTATACAGGGTTGAGGTTGATTCCAAAATATATATAGTTTGAGTTGTGATCAATACTGAGATACGTATACACTGGGTCGTGGATTGATTCAAGATAATATTTATAGATTTATTTCTGTACATCTAACTGTGGACAACTAGTTGTAGGTTACTAACGAGGACAACTGACTTAATAAACTTAAAACATCAAAATATATTAAAAGTGTTTTAAATATATTTTGAACATACTTTGATATACATGTATATATTGTTATAGGTTCGTGAATCAACCAGTGGCCAAGTCTTACTTCCCGACAAAGTAAAAATCTGTGAAAGTGAGTTATAGTCCCACTTTTAAAATCTAATATTTTTGGGATGAGAATACATGCAGGTTTTATAAATGATTTACAAAATAGACACAAGTACGTGAAACTACATTCTATGGTTGAATTATCGAAATCGAATATGTCCCTTTTTATTAAGTCTGGTAATCTAAGAATTAGGGAACAGACACCCTAATTGACGCGAATCCTAAAGATAGATCTATTGGGCCTAACAAACCCCATCCAAAGTACCGGATGCTTTAGTACTTCGAAATTTATATCATATCCGAAGGGTGTCCCGGAATGATGGGGATATTCTTATATATGCATCTTGTTAATGTCGGTTACCAGGTGTTCACCATATGAATGATTTTTATCTCTATGTATGGGATGTGTATTGAAATATGAAATCTTGTGGTCTATTATTATGATTTGATATATATAGGTTAAACCTATAAGTCACCAACATTTTTGTTGACGTTTTAAGCATGTTTATTCTCAGGTGATTATTAAGAGCTTCCGCTGTCGCATACTTAAATAAGGACGATATTTGGAGTCCATGCTTGTATGATATTGTGTAAAATCTGCATTCAAGAAACTTATTTTGTTGTAACATATTTGTATTGTAAACCATTATGTAATGGTCGTGTGTAAACAGGATATTTTAGATTATCATTATTTGATAATCTACGTAAAGCTTTTTAAAACCTTTATCTATGAAATAAAGGTTATGGTTTGTTTTAAAAATGAATGCAGTCTTTGAAAAACGTCTCATATAGAGGTCAAAACCTCGCAACGAAATCAATTAATATGGAACGTTTTTAATCAATAAGAACGGGACATTTCATATACAACGGCATAAACATTTCCTTTAGCTCGGTAACGTTTAGTCATTGGTTTTTAAACCGGTGAACGCGAATATTAGATATGGATCCATAGGGTTTGACATCCCCACTCAGGCTAGTCGTGCTAGCATTTAATGAGTGTTTAATACTTCATAAACATACGCACTTGCCAAGTGTACTTTCACGGGGTATAAACGTTAAGTTAGTTACCAAGTGCCCACGGTTAACATATACTTTATCTTACTGTTTTGAAACGCTCTTTGTAGCACTGAAATCTTGTAGCCTACCTTACATACTATTATACTTAAACTATAGCTCACCAACCTTTGTGTTGACGTTTTTAAGCATGTTTTTCTCAGGTACTTAAGATTGCTTCCGCTGTGTACTAGTCTTGCTGTAGACACCCGCTGATCTAGAGTTATCATCGAATGAACTGTTTATCCTGCATTCATAACTTTAATACTTTTGAACTATGATTTGTAACGACCTAAGGGTCACGTACTATTATCTTTGCTTCCGTTCATAGAAGCATACTTTGGTTGTAAAACACTTGACGTTCGTTATGACGTCACCTATTATCATGAATGCAAACGTATTTTGAAATAGCATATAGTGTTTGACCTTGTAATGATCCTGTTGTTGATGATTCGTACACGATGGTTTTGTACGGGGCATCACATTTGGTATCAGAGCATTGGTTGTAGGGAATTAGGTTGCATTAGTGAGTCTAAGACCAACCCGAGTAGGATTCACTAATAGGACTAATCTACAACTTGCTAGTTTACTTGTTTTCGCTGAACTTACTGCATGCTGCTGCTTACTTTTACTGCTATATGCCGTATGCTATTACATGATTTCACTACTGCATGCTATTATCTGCTTTCAATTGCATGATACTTGTCGTTATTGCCATGCTACTTAATGTTACACATGATTTAGACTGTTGGCCTAATACGTGCTTGCTTTATGACTTACTGACATGGAAAATTTATTTTTCCTTGTTAAGATGTCGGATATTCCACCTGCTATCGTTTTGGGCAGTTCAGACTCGTCAGCCACCCCACCTGCTGCTGCTGCCGACACACCGATCCCGCTACCCACGAGTGACCCTGGCGCTTCATCTTCCGGGACTAGCAGCCAGGCGCCTGCCCCAGTGGTTACTTCTAGCAGAGCCCAGGACCCTTTGGAGATTCCAGCTCCATCTGCCCTCAGACCCTCAGGATCACAGCCCCGCTCCGGTGAGATTGTGATTCCCGCGGAGTTCGGGGAAGGTCCGTTCCGTAACCGGTATCGCCATTGGTGCCGATGCGCCCCTGATGGACGTCTCATTCTGATTGGACCCGCTAGGTACAGACAGATGATGGTCGCTCGAGGAGAGCCAGTTCAGCCACCAGTGCAGCCACCACCGCATGATTCAGATGATTCTTCATCCGATGATTCATCCTCAGACGGCTCTAGTGATGATGACTCTGACGAGAAGGACCCCGATGCACCTGTTCAGCCACCCTCCACCCTGCCGAAGAAGCGGTATCGCTTCGACGGTACCATCATTCCGGGGATCAATGGAGGACGAGCCTTCACTGACGCATTTGGTCGGCGTCGTAGGGTTACTGCCCGTAAGCGGCTTGTGCCGTACCCTGCCGACCCACTCGTGCGTAAGGCACCCCGTTACGTACTGACTATTTCTGGAGCCGGACTGTCTACATCTGCACCACCGGCACCACCGGCACCACCGGCACCACCGGCACCACCTGCACCACAGGCACCGCCTGCCCCACCTGCTCCCATTGTCGAGGAATTGACAAGGGAGGTGGAGATCCTTCGAGCTCGGGTAGCTGAGCTCGAGGACCAGATGTTCCATGTATTGGACATCCTACATCCACCTTCGCCGTAGGGCTTATGTATTTAGATTTCATTATGTAATCTAGTTGTAGTTTTATGTTTCACTTATGTATTGTACGAACTTATACAGATGTATGCAACCTATTATTAATGAATGGAACTTTGCGTTATTTAATTCTTGCACGATGTTCTATTTACATTACTGTACGATGATTCTGTGGTATTTGTACCTAGATGCGTTATTTAATAAACATGTGATGTGTTGATTTCATGTTGGTTACTATATACTGTATTATTACTATTTGCATACTGGATTTTGACTTGAGTCAAAATTTTTGTTTAGAACATCATGGCCAACGGACGATCAACACCTACCACTGCCTAAATCAAAGAGATGATTGCCGAAAGGGTAGCCGCAACCATTGCGGAAATACAACCCTGATGTGCGAAAAGTGGTATATGAATTGTTGTATGGAAAATACCGGTTTTAAAGATTACACACACTAACGGGCAGTGTACCCGATCGTGTAGTAGTATAGATAATGGTAAAATCCGTGTATCGTTCCAAGGACAGTTATATGTGCAAATTAAGATTGTATAAACTAAATTGTGATTAAGCTAAAATAAATGAAATCAAACAAGTACAAGATATTGGGTTGCCCTTTAACGATGGGCAAATCAATAAAGGAATAAGTTTAAAGACAATATTTTTGGTATTTTAGGTTTATGAAGATGAAAGATAGTTTTTATATCAAATTAAACATATATGCTCGTCTAGACTTTTTACCCTCGATTGTTGATTGTTGTTTTAGGATTAAGACCGGATTGATTGACTATGCACGAGAACTAATTAATCGGTTTACCAAGAGTAGTCTTGCGCAAACACTTAAACGGGATTACACGACGCAAGTGATGTTCTTGTCATCTAAGACCTCCTATTTGTAATCAACTAATTCAACTAGTCTAAAGACTTGAAGAATGATCAAGTCAATGGTGTGTTGATCATGATCCACTCCTATGTCAACTAATGGTTTAGCTTAGTTCATTCCCTTAGTCCGGTTAAATGTTCAATTCACCCAACCCAAGTAATCAATCAAGTGTGGTAATAAGATCCCTATAAATGTCACTAGATAAGGAAAATTACTAACACCTATTAGTTATATGGAATCGAGTAATGAAAATATGGATAGATTCTAGGGAATTGATCATTCTCCTAGACAACTACACATATCAATTAAGCTATCCGAAAGTATCTACAAGAGTCGTTCTTACATTCCTATATAGATTAACTGTTTGAACGCAACTTACCCCTTTTGGTAAAAGACGGGCAAACACTTGTCACTAGGTGTAAATCAATATACTAAATCAGCAAGATGGTGTTTCTTAGTTGAACAAGTATACTAACTAATTGAATCGAAAAGATTAAACTTAACAAGAATGGTTCTTGTATTCAAATATCAAACTATCATACATAAGAACAATCAATCAACCAAAGTAACAATCAACATCTCGATTATTAATCTAGACAAGCATAAAAAGAACTAGCTAACAATCATATTTAAAGACAATAACAAACTGGAAATAAAGATAGAATTCATTGTGATAACAGGAATCGACCTTTGATATGAATCTTGGATGATGATCCTGATGATTCTTGAATCCGGATTGAAATGATGGATTAGGTGATCCTGGATTACTCCAAGGATCACTTTGAATCGTAACCTATGCCTCTAAAAATGACTGTGTAATGGTGTTTGAAGAATGAAGCTGGAAAGGGGCTTAAAAAGGAAGAATATAGCTGGAAAAGCCAGCGTGCGCGGCGCGCACAAAAGTAGGTGCGCGGGGCGCACTAGCCACCTACCACCTTTTACTTTACAGCTCGATTACACGTCTCAGATCTACTTTACAGACGAAAAAGGGGATCGTGAGCGGAGGACGTGCGTGGTGCGCACTGTAGTGCGCGGCGCGCTCTGTTGAACTTGCGCGGGGCGCTCTCTGGTTTCCATTTTACTTAAATGTTCTGATCAAATGTTGGAGTGCGCGATGGCGTGCGCGGTCAGTGCGCGACGCGCACTGTAGCTTTCAGTTTTCTGTTTCTTCGTTTCTTGTTCTGGTTTTGATCTTTGAGTTGTTTCATTCATTATCTTCAACATTTCTTCAAGTATACAATGATTCTATGCTTAATTACAATACAACGGAATATAAATGGATATATTACAAATTCGTATGAAATAAACGACGATATGACTTGATATTGCGACTAATGATATGTCTATTTTGAGCAATATCAAAATCCCCCACACTTAACTCTTGCTTGTCCTCAAGCAAGTCTTGTTCTAATCATACGAATACAAAACACAAAAATAGAATACACACATTTATTAGAGAACACAATAATAGGAATCACACTCACACCATATAGTACACAAGTTTACACTAGTCACACAAAACACACACGCTCTTTTGGAACACAAAACTCACGCTATATGAGACACACGCATACATTTGGAGTAATCGGGAGAAGTGAACTTCGTTGCAAGTTCTGAAAAATTTGGATCCTTAGGGAAAATTGGATCTTTAGAAAAACGTTTTAAGATTTTGAAAATGTCATGCTAGTTTTTACACTAGACACGTTTTCCGGTTTTAACCTCAAATTCCGGTTGAGGGTAACTGAAAACCGAAGTCTCAGTCAGCGATTAGCAAGCTATCCGCCCCCATGATTGTAGTATCATGGAACTATTAACCGGGCGCCCCCTGACGCGATATAAATATCGGTCTTTCATGACAATTTGTACATTTTAGATCAAGGGTTAAAACTGCGAAGACTAAGCTATCGCGTGGGACAGATCCTGCTCCAACTTATGCACCGTAATCGGTCTTGCACTGGATAGCGACTTGGATTTACCCTACCAAGTTTATTTTCGGGTTTGAAAGTTCAAGACTTTCTCTTCCTACTGTACCTTTATATCGTGATATGATATTGGTATGAAATGACATAGTTTAGGAAGTATGCTATATCAAGTAAGGCAAGAATTCGGAAGACTTTACTTCCTTCAAGGATGAACTAGATAATCCTTTAGGTTTAGTGACATTATTCTTTTTCCTTTCAAGCCAAAAGTACTTTAAACATTTTTCTTAGCAAAATTTGGTGATAGTAATTCGAAAAGATTGGTAAAATCCCCCACACTTGGCTTTTTCGTTAAGACTTTTAGTTCAAAAATTTTAAAATTTCCCATTAAATTACAAAAATAAGCCAAGTTGAATACCGTTTGAATACCTCGCGAGAATTTATACCATCCCCCCACACTTAAGATTAAGTAATGCCCTCATTACTTAAAATCAGTAAAATTTAAATTCGAGAGGACAATAGTGAGAAAAAGGAGTTCGAAAAACCTAGGTTCAAAAACCGGAGATCGTGGAATATAGGTGAGCGGTGGCACATCCTTCAGTCCTTGATCTTCATCACACAAATTCTAATTTGATAGGTACCTTGCTGAATTTTAATGCTAGTGTCACTAAAACCTTGAAAAACCTCGTGCACTTTTATTAACGCATCATGCACTCGACTCGACCCCAGAATTTAATGCCTAGTGGGGTTAAAACTCCCACACTTTATCGGACGAGACGTGAAGTCGGTGGAAAAAGTTCCACGAATCAAAATAGTGAGCCAATCATTTACACCTCGGGTGGTGTATATTATATGTGATAAATCCTTTTTCAGTTTCCCGAAAAAGGATGTCCTAACCCGAGGGTTAACACATGACTCCCCTCCAAGTGCGGTTTTCAGTAACACTTTTATTCTTATTGGAGGATCTTGGTCAAATGGGTCTTTAAAGATTGTCTTCCCTAAATTGACATCCTCTGGAATAAGCGTGGACCCGCTGTGAATCTCAACTATTGAGCGGGGCTCAATTTCCAGCTTCAATTCCTTTAATTCTTCAGTTGTAGGTTCATAACCATTAGCCATGAGAACGGTTAACAAAGCTTTTTCATCAATCATAGTGAAAGGACCCGTTCACATACATTATAAACGATTCACAATAGTTGATTACATTGCGAGGTATTTGACCTCTATATGATACATTTTAGAAACATTGCATTCGTTTTTAAAAGACAATCTTTCTTTACATCAAAAATTGACAGGCATGCATACCATTTCATACTATCCACTATCCAACTATAAATTGATTTAATAATAATCTTTGATGAACTCAATGACTCGAATGCAACGTTCTTCGAAATATGCTATGAAAGACTCCAAGTAATATCTTTAAAATGAGCAAATGCACAGCGGAAGATTTTTTTAACACCTGAGAATAAACATGCTTTAAAGTGTCAACCAAAAGGTTGGTGAGTTCATTAGTTTATCATAATCATTTATTTCCATCATTTTAATAGACCACAAGAATTTCATTTTCAGTTCTCATAAATATACGTCCCATGCATAGAGACAAAAATAATCATTCTTATGGTGAACACCTGGTAACCGACATTAACTAGATACATATAAGAATATCCCCTATCATTCCGGGATCCTCCTTCAGACATGATATAAATTTCGAAGTACTAAAGCATCCGGTACTTTGGATGGGGCTTGTTGGGCCCGATAGATCTATCTTTAGGATTCGCGTCAATTAGGGTATCTGTTCCCTAATTCTTAGATTACCAGACTAAAAAGGGGCATATTCGATTTCGATCATTCAACCATATAATGTAATTTCGATTACTTGTGTCTATTTCGTAAAACAGTTATAAAAACAGCGCATGTATTCTCAGTCCCAAAAATGTAAAGAGTAAAAGAGAGCAAATGAAACTCACCATACTGTATTTCGTAGTAAAAATACATATAACGTCATTGAACAAGTGCAAGGTTGGCCTCGGATTCACGAACCTAAATTAATTATATATATTTATGTGTTGGTCAATATTTGTCTAACAAATTAGGTCAAGTCATAGTGTACCACAATCCTAACGCTCGAGACTAATATGCAAAAGTCAACAAAAGTAAATTTGACTAAAAATAATTTCCAAAAATCTATACATGATTAATATATAGTTTAAATATCGTCGTTTTATATTTTTAAATATTTTTAAAAGATTTATTAGAGTAAATAATATAATTTATTTATTAATAAATAAAATTTTATATTAAATTTATATAATAAAATATACTTTTATATATATTAAGTAATAAAATTTATAGGGTTCATTTAATATCATAAAGATAATATGATAGGTATTATTAAAGTAAGTTATTACACGTAGTAAAATATGTTTGTATCACATATTTATTTGATAAAATAATATCTATAATGTTAGTAAGTAAAAGTTGTATTATTTTATAATAATAATTATTATTATAAAAATATCAATATTTATAATTACTAAGATGACATTATGATAAAATGATAATTCTAATTATGATAACTTTAATATTTACAATAATTTTTAATATTATATTTAAAATAAATAATAATTCTATTTAAAATAATAATAATAATGATATTTTATAGTAACAATGACATTTCTATTAAAATGATAATTTTTGTTAAAATGATAGTTTTAATACTAACGATACTTTTAATAATAATAGTAATGATAAAAATAATAAGAACGATAATGTTATCTAAATCAATATCTTATAATATTTTAATTTCATCATGATACTCTTACCCATTATTTCCTAATCGTTTCGTTTAATAGCTTTTAATTGTCTTTTATATCGTGTTCATAATAATGATAATAATAGTAATCAAAATAATTAGGTGTTACAAATATTTGTTTTAATTACACTAATATTAATAATGATAGTTACTATAACAATATTAATGATAATACTAATAATTATCTTAATGATAATATAGTAATAATAATAATAACAATAACAATAACCATTTTTAAATAATGATATATATATTAATAATGATAATAATAATAATAATACCAATAATAATAATAATAATAATAATAATAATAATAATTGGATAATAATAATAATATTAATTATAACTTTAACGATAATAACGATAGTAATAATAAAAAAAATAACATTTTTTAATGATAAATCCCTTTTATTGATAAAGATAATAATAATGATAATAATAAGATAAAACTAGAACGACGATAATAATAATCATTTTTAATAAAAAAATCGAAAATTCAATTGATTATAACTTCTAATCCGTTCATCGAAACCATTCGATATCTAAAGGAAAAGTTCTTAATTTTTCGCTAGCTTTCCAAGGACATGCATATCTTATACCTTATCTCAACCGCAAGTGTAACTAATTCAAGATTCAACCTAACCTGTCTAAGGGCAATATCAAAAGTACAAGCATGTATAATCCTAAATACTCGAGCACTAGTCAGGGATACACTATTAGTATGTAAAAGTTAAATTATGAGTACTCACGTATCAATATTGAGATTCAATATTGCAGGAAAGGTACGTAGACGCAACGAAAATGATAAACACTATATTGATCTCACGAGCATACCCATGAACCATACTCAATCACCTCCATAGCTATAACCCATAATTTCCTTAATTCTATCCCACTCGAAAAACAATTTCGAAATCACTCGGACAGCACTCCGTCGTAATATTTTATGTATACTAATAATATCTTGAAATAATACGGAGTAAATATATATATGTAAATCGATTGAGAGAGTTTAGAGAAAAATAATTTCAAGTTTCTATGAAATAATTAAACCTATTGAATTATATTTATAATAGATTTTTGAATTATTAAAGTGAATTATTAAAGTATGAATTATTAAAGTGAATTATTAAAGTATGAATTATTAAAGTGAATTATTAAAGTATGAATTATTAAAGTGAATTATTAAAGTATGAATTATTAAAGTTAAAGTAAAGTAAAAATAAAGTAAAAGTAAAGTTTAAGTATAGTAAAAGTATAAAACTATGTACGTATAATACGCGTATAAATATATATAATATTAATTTAAATCGTTATATATATTTAATAAAATAAAATATAAATATCGTTATCTTTATCATACTAGTTAAGTAATGAGTTGTCAAAAGTGGTTCTAGATATTTATAAAAGTTATATACGTTTTAATAATAAAGTTCTTTTTAAACTAAAAACGTTTTTGTACGTTTGAAACTAAATTGATCAATCGAGTCTTTATGAGATTCAATCTTCCACTATCCTTTGTCTAGTTCTCAATGATTGACAATTTATTCTTATTTATAAATCACTTTACCATTTTCCGAATATTGTTAAAATGGAAAGATTTCTCAAATCAACGTGGCCTTTCAACAGAGACTTGTAATCATAATTTAATATATCTGATAATTCAATCATTTGATCTTATCTTCTAATTCCATTGATAAACATTTTGAAACAGATACAATCATATAAAGTATTTAATCTAATATTTTATTTACGTTTCAAGTTATAATATATATACACATATACATATATAATCATATTCATTTAATGGTTCGTGAATCATTGGAACTTGGTCGAGGTTGAATGAATGTATGAGCAAAGTTTAAAATTCTTGAAATTTAACTTACCAAATATTGCTTATCGTGTCGGAAACATATAAAGATTAAAGTTTAAATTTGGTTGGAAATTTCCGGGTTGTCACAGTACCTACCCGTTAAAGAAATTCCGTCCCGAAATTTGCGTGAAAAGGTCGTGAATGATAATAAGTATGTTTTCATGATGCATACGGGCTGAAAATTAGAGTTTTATCATCAGCGAATAATTTGGATAAACAATCCATTTATATGAAGAGTACGAATGAAGCTAACATAGAAGAGTGAAATGAGTAAGTGTAGATTCATCTTATCATTTGACGTAGTTATGATTGATTCCCAGATTTCAAGGGATTTGAAGTAAATCTTCTTAATAAGATTTGACTCTCCGGTAATCAAGGGAATTAGGATCCGCTTTAAATGCGATCGTCCATTTTAATTGTTCTGTCGGAGATTTTCTTATAAATTCACATCCTTCATTTCCTTACAACTCACACCTTCTGTTGATGCATTTTATGCAAGTCCCTAGACATCTACCCACGTCCATTGCAGGTACAACAGTTTACAGGCCACCATGATTGCTCGTTATTATCCTATCCGTGTTTGTATGTGGTTACAGGAACTGCAGGAACGAGATTTAGATGTTTGACTATGTTAGACTTAGTCAGACGTACGAGTGAAGCCTCACTAGTACGGCTGACAGGCTCATACGTACGGTTGATGCTGAGCTAAGTCACAATTACAACCTAAAGGAGAAGACACGAGTGAGTGATCACCCGTACGGCTGATGAAGCCAACTCGTACGTGTGATGAATGAATCGTATGGGTGAGTCAACAGCAGGGGTATATAAAGTCTTATGTTCTTCATTTTAGGTTAAGCCTCTCATTTGTTACACACACACTCAGATCTAGTGAGCTCCTCCGATTCTCTCTCAGTCCAAATCACCCAGGTGGTGAATAATAGCTCTAGGTGTTGATCTAATCATACTTGATTTAGTTGTGATTTGACTAAATTAATCAAAAAAAAACTTAACCTATTCACTAGAGGGTTTGATTCACTTATTCCGCCATTGTGTGAGTTAAATCTGTTGATTTCTAAGTTCCTAGTCATGTTTCATCACCTTCTATTCTTTCCCCCTCAACTCATATTTTAAAGTATTCATCAATATGCTCCATCCAGTTCTGATTCTCGATATACTTCTAACTTTCATATCGGTCATTCTTCTTTTTCATCTACCGCCGGAAGAATCTATTTACTTCTACTATACTCTTGGGTTTATAGTGTTTCTAGTTCTTCCGTGTCTTTATATTGCTATATGCATCGATATATATGGTTTATAATTTCTGGTTTGTCGTTGGGCTTTATATGTTCCCTTATATTTCAAAGTCTCAGCTTCTGTCTTCTATAATCATTATCATTCACAGTTAATGCTCTCTTTTATTTGCTGCAATTTATACCCCAATTTCTATTTCGGAGTTTTGTCCTTTCGTTTCTTCTTCTTGCGATTAAGCACCGCTTGTAATGGTCCAGAATTCACAGATATGAATTTCGGAATGAACATTGTTAATGTTCTAGGAAGGAAATTGTGATGGCACGATCTTGACTTGTCAAATTACTAGAATACCTTGAAAAAGGCCGAATCATCAAGAAATATTTTCTTGATATTTTAGAGGTTAAATAGAATACAAGAGTCGTATAACATGGCACATGATGATGTTATGATCTGTGAATCATCACGTTCCATTTAGAAACTCTGCATGACTTACTGTAATATAATCACGTTGATCAAGTGTTATTATATTATACTAATTCATGCTTCAGTTCCCAACACTACTTCAAAATATTCCTATTTTAAACTTGAATGTTTCAGAATTTAGAAACTAAAATAGTTTCTTTTATGATGTAATACAGATAGCGCGAAGAGGTAAATGATTTCAAATAAGAAAAATTAAGAAAATATTTTCAGAAATATGGAGGATATTTATAATGAAAGATATGATGATATTTTAGAATTTCTAAGATCAGAGGATGATGAAGAATATTGTCCGCAGGGGTTTAGAGTCAGGAGCAAGGTATTCGTTAATGACTTCAGCAGGTACTGAATCATTTGGATCCTTTGAAGTCAGGTTCAGTCTTTGTCATTTGTCCACAGCCTCCTTCCTACTTTGCTCAATCCGTTTTCCAGTTCCAAAACTTCTCTTTTTCTGCGCTTTGCCAGCACACTTCATCATTATCATCCAGCTTTTACCGTTTAAAGTCATTTATAGTTTTTGCTGCTTCATCAGCATTTTTTCCATTTTCGGAAAACCAATTCGTAGTTCGGGGTGTTTTTCTGAAACTTCACATTCAAATTAAGTCCAGAAGATAGACGTTATATATACACATATAACTGTTAGCGTAGACATGCTACGAGATTTCAAAATACTGATTGCTAATTCCCAATGATTCGTATGGCAATTCTCATTACAAGATGCGAATGAGTAAATGATGGGGTTTCAATAAATAATTATAATGACTTTTTGGAGAGGCTAAAGTCAAAGGGTAATGAAGTTGTTGGTACATCTGCTAATAATTTGGTGGAATGTAAAAGGTTCCCTGGTAACGATGGTGTATATCTCAAGGTTATAAAAAGGTTAGTCTGACTGAAAAGTCGAAGTTGACTTGCTGGAGCTGTGACAAAACTGGCTACTTTGAATAGGAGTCGCAAAGTTATTTTTGCTAATAAATGCCAAAGAATCTGACGCAGATACGTTGTTTAAACTTTTACTTTGGTTTCAAGAGTTTTTCGGGTACATAACTGTGGGTAACATGTGGTTGGATCATCATCTCGATTGCTCATCATTCGAAGTGTCTTCAGAAATTTTCGAAGGGTTTGAACACAGATTGTAATCGTTAACATACATTTGATGTTCTAACACAGTTTTGAAGTCAAAATATAGCTTGTGAAAGATGTAAGGATCTAAGAGTGATGATTTTGGTCATATCTCGAGTTGAATTTTGAGATTTCAAAATCAGAATATGTAATTAAATTTTGAATGAGTATGGTTGTTTTGATTTCTATAAAAGAATGTATATTGTTGTGAAAGTAGGGAGTATAATGGATGATTTGCTGAATCAGATTCGAAGAATGTAACATATTATTTGTGAATTTATATATCTCTCGGGTATTACCTACCCGTTAAAAAAAAATTTCACAATTAATATTTTGTACAAAAGAATTTTATTACAGTCTTTATGAAAATATATATATGTATATTTTCTTCAGATGTAACATAGATTTAATAGTTAATGTTAAATTAAACTCATTTGATTTACGGTTGAAACTAGAATTGAATAATCCCTAAAGGCTTTAAAAAGTACATAACTTTTACGCAGTATTTCTTTAATGACATTGAAATTATGAATCAATACTTCGTTATTTGTTGATGTATGATGTTCGGTTCGTGGAATTCTTGTGAATTTCGCAAAGTACGAATGATGTTATCTGAAAAGTTTCAGGTACATCGATGATGAAAGTGTAAAATCAAATATATACTTGATTTATTATGAATTGGAATTTGTTGAATTGCGACAGAGATTGTAGTTAACGCTGGTTAAGTTGCGGCCGAAGGACGTACATTATTGCATATTTGTAATATGAATTAACCGAGTAGTTAAGATTCACGCACAATAGCTTAGCACGGAAAGATTTATTTCAAAATATATATATATATATATATATATATATATATATATATATATATATATATATATATATATATATATATAATATACATATAATTTCTTCAGAGGAAATGAGTTAATTCTTCATAACTCGTTGATACAATATACACGTTATTGATTCGTAATGATGTACACAGTGATTCTTGAACTGACGGAGTTTGTGATGTTATCGGTGTTGTTGATTCGGATGTTGACTGTACTGACGATGCTAGTAACGCTGACGGTACTGTTGATGCTGTTGGTAAAGCAAGTTTAGCTTGTTAATCACACACCATTTTTGTCAGGGTTTCTACTCTTCCTTCTATCATTTTGGTTCGTTTAACTGATTTATGGTTAGGGCTAGATTAGATAATCTCTAAGACTTTAGAGATTACATAATCGCCGCGGAATGTTTCTCCAATGAAGTTATGAATTAATACTTTGTCAGTTATTGTTGTTGGTACTCCTTGGTATCTATGGTGCGTATGACGTTGATGCTCGTGGGACAGATTGTGAAGTTGAGGTTTACGACGCGTTTGTGGTTGGAGGTGGTAATGGTACTGTTGGCATTGATGATGGTGGTACTGGTTATGCTGCTGATGCTGCTGCTGGTGTTTGTAATCTCTGCACCATATTCTCCAAAGCCACTACCTGAGCGCGAAGCTCGTTGACTTCTTCTATTACACCAGGGTGATTGTCGATTCGGACGAGCGGATAAATAAAATCTAAAATTTGATGTAATATATAATCGTGACGAGATACTCTGGAAATGAGCGAGAATATGGTATTTCGGACAGGTTCGCCGGTAAGTGCTTCAGGTTCTTCGTCAAGAGGGTAATGTGGTGGATGGAAGGGATCACCTTCTTCTTGTCTCCAATGATTGAGGAGGCTACGAACCCATCCCCAATTCATCCAGAATAGGTGATGACTGATTGGTTGATCTATTCCGGTCACACTGCTTTCGGAGCTTGAATGGGATTCCATTTCGGAATCTGAGTGACTTGAACTGATGACGAATTCCATTTCGTACGATTGGATAAAGGATTTTTTTTTTTTCGATATGAAATGATTTTGGCTAACAAATGGTATTCTAATTACATAGAATATATATATATAGATCAAAAGATTTCGTAGATTACGGAGGACTTTGCGGGATATGTCAGGCAAAGTTTAAAGTAACAGATACGATAAGATATGATTTAGCAGGTATGCTAAGATATGAATTTTTGTCTATACACTATTCATGCAATCAATGCAGCAAGACGTGTCTTAGACTAAAAATGATAAGCAGGTAATTTCCTGAGGATGATAAGTAGTTAATTTTCGACACAAAATGATAAGCAAAACTTTTGACATGCAGACATGGTCGAAGTCCAGACTCACTAATGCATCCTATCGACTTATCAGTTAGACACACTAATGCAGACCTGGTTCACTAAGACCACCGCTCTGATACCAACTGAAAGGACCCGTCCACATACATTATAAACGATTCACAATAGTTGATTACATTGCGAGGTATTTGAACTCTATATGATACATTTTACAAACATTGCATTCGTTTTTAAAAGACAATCTTTCTTTACATCGAAAATTGACAGGCATGCATACCATTTCATACTATCCACTATCCAACTATAAATTGATTTAATAATAATCATTGATGAACTCAATGACTCGAATGCAACATTCTTCGAAATATGCTATGAAAGACTCCAAGTAATATCTTTAAAATGAGCAAATGCACAGCGGAAGATTTTTTTAACACCTGAGAATAAACATGCTTTAAAGTGTCAACCAAAAGGTTGGTGAGTTCATTAGTTTATCATAATCATTTATTTCCATCATTTTAATAGACCACAAGAATTTCATTTTCAGTTCTCATAAATATACGTCCCATGCATAGAGACAAAAATAATCATTCTTATGGTGAACACCTGGTAACCGACATTAACTAGATACATATAAGAATATCCCCTATCATTCTGGGATCCTCCTTCGGACATGATATAAATTTCGAAGTACTAAAGCATCCGGTACTTTGGATGGGGCTTGTTGGGCCCGATAGATCTATCTTTAGGATTCGCGTCAATTAGGGTGTCTGTTCCCTAATTCTTAGATTACCAGACTAAAAAGGGGCATATTCGATTTCGATCATTCAACCATATAATGTAATTTCGATTACTTGTGTCTATTTCGTAAAACAGTTATAAAAACAGCGCATGTATTCTCAGTCCCAAAAATGTAAAGAGTAAAAGAGAGCAAATGAAACTCACCATACTGTATTTCGTAGTAAAAATACATATAACGTCATTGAACAAGTGCAAGGTTGGCCTCGGATTCACGAACCCAAATTAATTATATATATTTATGTGTTGGTCAATATTTGTCTAACAAATTAGGTCAAGTCATAGTGTACCACAATCCTAATGCTCGAGACTAATATGCAAAAGTCAACAAAAGTAAATTTGACTAAAAATAATTTCCAAAAATCTATACATGATTAATATATAGTTTAAATATCGTCGTTTTATATTTTTAAATATTTTTAAAAGATTTATTAGAGTAAATAATATAATTTATTTATTAATAAATAAAATTTTATATTAAATTTATATAATAAAATATACTTTTATATATATTAAGTAATAAAATTTATAGGGTTCATTTAATATCATAAAGATAATATGATAGGTATTATTAAAGTAAGTTATTACACGTAGTAAAATATGTTTGTATCACATATTTATTTGATAAAATAATATCTATAATGTTAGTAAGTAAAAGTTGTATTATTTTATAATAATAATTATTATTATAAAAATATCAATATTTATAATTACTAAGATGACATTATGATAAAATGATAATTCTAATTATGATAACTTTAATATTTACAATAATTTTTAATATTATATTTAAAATAATAATTCTATTTGAAATAATAATAATAATGATATTTTATAGTAACAATGACATTTCTATTAAAATGATAATTTTTGTTAAAATGATAGTTTTAATACTAACGATACTTTTAATAATAATAGTAATGATAAAAATAATAAGAACGATAATGTTATCTAAATCAATATCTTATAATATTTTAATTTCATCATGATACTCTTACCCATTATTTCCTAATCGTTTCGTTTAATAGCTTTTAATCGTCTTTTATATCGTGTTCATAATAATGATAATAATAGTAATCAAAATAATTAGGTGTTACAAATATTTGTTTTAATTACACTAATATTAATAATGATAGTTACTATAACAATATTAACGATAATACTAATAATTATCTTAATGATAATATAGTAATAATAATAATAACAATAACAATAACCATTTTTAAATAATGATATATATATTAATAATGATAATAATAATAATAATACCAATAATAATAATAATAATAATAATAATAATAATAATAATAATAATAATAATTGGATAATAATAATAATACTAATTATAACTTTAACGATAATAACGATAGTAATAATAAAAAAAATAACATTTTTAATGATAAATCCCTTTTATTGATAAAGATAATAATAATGATAATAATAAGATAAAACTAGAACGACGATAATAATAATAATCATTTTTAATAAAAAAATCAAAAATTCAATTGATTATAACTTCTAATCCGTTCATCGAAACCATTCGATATCTAAAGGAAAAGTTCTTAATTTTTCGGTAGCTTTCCAAGGACATGCATATCTTATACCTTATCTCAACCGCAAGTGTAACTAATTCAAGATTCAACCTAACCTGTCTAAGGGCAATATCAAAAGTACAAGCATGTATAATCCTAAATACTCGAGCACTAGTCAGGGATACACTATTAGTATGTAAAAGTTAAATTATGAGTACTCACGTATCAATATTGAGATTCAATATTGCAGGAAAGGTACGTAGACGTAACGGAAATGATAAATACTATATTGACCTCACGAGCATACCCATGAACCATACTCAATCACCTCCATAGCTATAACCCATAATTTCCTTAATTCTATCCCACTCGAAAAACAATTTCGAAATCACTCGGACAGCACTCCGTCGTAATATTTTATGTATACTAATAATATCTTGAAATAATACGGAGTAAATATATATATATGTAAATCGATTGAGAGAGTTTAGAGAAAAATATTTTCAAGTTTCTATGAAATAATTAAACCTATTGAATTCTATTTATAATAGATTTTTGAATTATTAAAGTGAATTATTAAAGTATGAATTATTAAAGTGAATTATTAAAGTATGAATTATTAAAGTGAATTATTAAAGTATGAATTATTAAAGTAAATTATTAAAGTATGAATTATTAAAGTTAAAGTAAAGTAAAAATAAAGTAAAAGTAAAGTTTAAGTATAGTAAAAGTACAAAACTATGTACGTATAATACGCGTATAAATATATATAATATTAATTTAAATCGTTATATATATTTAATAAAATAAAATATAAATATCGTTATCTTTATCATACTAGTTAAGTAATGAGTTGTCAAAAGTGGTTCTAGATATTTATAAAAGTTATATACGTTTTAATAATAAAGTTCTTTTTAAACTAAAAACGTTTTTGTACGTTTGAAACTAAATTGATCAATCGAGTCTTTATGAGATTCAATCTTCCACTATCCTTTGTCTAGTTCTCAATGATTAACAATTTATTCTTATTTATAAATCACTTTACCATTTTCCGAATATTGTTAAAATGGAAAGATTTCTCAAATCAACGTGGCCTTTCAACAGAGACTTGTAATTATAATTCAATATATCTGATAATTCAATCATTTGATCTTATCTTCTAATTCCATTGATAAACATTTTGAAACAGATACAATCATATAAAGTATTTAATCTAATATTTTATTTACGTTTCAAGTTATAATATATATAGACATATACATATATAATCATATTCTTTTAATGGTTCGTGAATCGTTGGAACTTGGTCGAGGTTGAATGAATGTATGAACAAAGTTTAAAATTCTTGAAATTTAACTTACCAAATATTGCTTATCGTGTCGGAAACATATAAAGATTAAAGTTTAAATTTGGTTGGAAATTTTCGGGTTGTCACACATAGTAACCTCTTCTTCATCACAAAATGAACAGGAATGCAAATCCGGCAATTCTGGGAATTCCATCATTAACTCAGAAAGTGTGTCTATTAGAGTTGACTCATGATCAGCTTCATTTATTATCAACTCATCTCCGACATCAGCACACTCTTGCTCACTCGGAAAGTGAACCAACATATGTGATATATTTCCTATTTGTTGCCCTATGTTCTGAAAGGAGATTTCTTGATCTCTAAACATTTGTGCACACCTCTCACTACCTTGTGTTTGAGCGACAATAAGTTCTATTTGAGAGGCAATAAGATTATTCATCATATCTTCTAATCTGTTTGAGAGGCCACGTTCTTCATCTCTTCTAACAAGCTTGTTAGTTTCATCCTCCAATTTGCTAATCAAGTAATCAAGCATCATCTTGCAACTGACAAAAACTAGAAAAGAATAAAAGCACCGACACTAAACAGCGATAACAAAAAAAAATAAAAAAAATAAAAAAAAAATAAAAAAGAAAATTCTAAAAAAAAATAATCACAACTTAGTAAACAATTCTTATCTTGACACAACTGTCCCCGGCAGCGGCGCCAAAAACTTGATGTGTGAAAAGTGGTATATGAATTGTTGTATGGAAAATACCGGTTTTAAAGATTACACACACTAACGGGCAGTGTACCCGATCGTGTAGTAGTATAGATAATGGTAAAATCCGTGTATCGTTCCAAGGACAGTTATATGTGCAAATTAAGATTGTATAAACTAAATTGTGATTAAGCTAAAATAAATGAAATCAAACAAGTACAAGATATTGGGTTGCCCTTTAACGATGGGCAAATCAATAAAGGAATAAGTTTAAAGACAATATTTTTGGTATTTTAGGTTTATGAAGATGAAAGATAGTTTTTATATCAAATTAAACAAATATGCTCGTCTAGACTTTTTACCCTCGATTGTTGATTGTTGTTTTAGGATTAAGACCGGATTGATTGACTATGCACGAGAACTAATTAATCGGTTTACCAAGAGTAGTCTTGCGCAAACACTCAAACGGGATTACACGACGCAAGTGATGTTCTTGTCATCTAAGACCTCCTATTTGTAATCAACTAATTCAACTAGTCTAAAGACTTGAAGAATGATCAAGTCAATGGTGTGTTGATCATGATCCACTCCTATGTCAACTAATGGTTTAGCTTAGTTCATTCCCTTGGTCCGGTTAAATGTTCAATTCACCCAACCCAAGTAATCAATCAAGTGTGGTAATAAGATCCCTATAAACGTCACTAGATAAGGCAAATTACTAACACCTATTAGTTATATGGAATCGAGTAATGAAAATATGGATAACAGATTCTAGGGAATTGATCATTCTCCTAGACAACTACACATATCAATTAAGCTATCCGAAAGTATCTACAAGAGTCGTTCTTACATTCCTATATAGATTAACCGTTTGAACGCAACTTACCCCTTTTGGTAAAAGATGGGCAAACACTTGTCACTAGGTGTAAATCAATATACTAAATCAGCAAGATGGTGTTTCTTAGTTGAACAAGTATACTAACTAATTGAATCGAAAAGATTAAACTTAACAAGAATGGTTCTTGTATTCAAACATCAAACTATCATACATAAGAACAATCAATCAACCAAAGTAACAATCAACATCTCGTTTATTAATCTAGACAAGCATAAAAAGAACTAGCTAACAATCATATTTAAAGACAATAACAAACTGGAAATAAAGATAGAATTCATTGTGATAACAGGAATTGACCTTTGATATGAATCTTGGATGATGATCCTGATGATTCTTGAATCCGGATTGAAATTATGGATTAGGTGATCCTGGATTACTCCAAGGATCACCTTGAATCGTAACCTCTGCCTCTAAAAATGACTGTGTAATGGTGTTTGAAGAATGAAGCTGGAAAGGGGCTTAAAAAGGAAGAATATAGCTGGAAAAGCCAGCGTGCGCGGCGCGCACAAAAGTAGGTGCGCGGGGCGCACTAGCCACCTACCACCTTTTACTTTACAGCTCGATTACACGTCTCAGATCTACTTTACAGACGAAAAAGGGGATCGTGAGCGGAGGACGTGACGCGCTCTGTTGAACTTGCGCGGGGCGCTATCTGGTTTCCATTTTACTTAAATGTTCTGATCAAATGTTGGAGTGCGCGGTGGTGTGCGCGGTCAGTGCGCGGCCCGCACTGTAGCTTTCAGTTTTCTGTTTCTTTGTTTCTTGTTCTGGTTTTGATCTTTGAGTTATTTCATTCATTATCTTCAACATTTCTTCAAGTATACAATGATTCTATGCTTAATTACAATAGAACGGAATATAAATGGATATATTACAAATTCGTATGAAATAAACGACGATATGACTTGATATTGCGACTAATGATATGTCTATTTTGAGCAATATCAAACCCCAAGCTCCACCGCCGCCACCACCGGTTATTCAACCCATTCATAATGGGTGCACGTACAAAGAGTTCCAGAGCTGCAAACCTCATAGCTTTAGTGGAACGGAGGGGCCGGTTGGTCTCACTAGATGGTTGGAAAAACTTGAATCTGTGTTCCGAGTCAACAACTGTTCAGAGGAGAATAAAACCAAGTTTGCTTCATGCACGCGGTATGATGGCGCACTAACGTGGTGGAACACGTTGGCTCAAGCAAAAGGTATCGATGAGGCGTTTGCTACTCCATGGGAGGAATTCAAAGGGGCCCTGATTGAGGAATATTGCCCTAGGACTAAAATCCAGAAGATGGAGATGGAATTCATGCAGTTAAAGGCCGTTGGGAACAACCTTGATGGTTACAACAGGAGATTTTTGGAATTAGCCCTGATGTGTTCGACAATGGTCACCCCGGAATTCAAGCGAATGGAAAGGTACTTCTGGGGACTTCCTAAGAGCATTAAGGGAAACGTCACCTCGTTCAAGCCACCAAATGTCCCAGAAGCGATGCGCATGGTGCATACTTTAATGAATCAAATTATCATCGATGAACCGGAGAAGGCTAAGTCTGAAGCAGGTAGTAGTGAGAAGCGCAAATGGGATAACAACAGGGGAAGGACCTATGAGCAAAACTCGGTGAAATGACATGAGTGTTTTAGGGGAAACAACAACGGTGGAAATCCCAATCCGAACACCAACACGAACCCAAACTACAAGGGTACCTTACCACAATGCAAGCGGTGCTACATGCACCATACTGGGTATTGTAACGTTGTTTGTGAAAAGTGCCAACGGACTGGGCATATCGGGAAGGACTGCAAGGTCACCACTTTGAATGAGAAGCCGAACACCAATGGACCGAAAAAGTGCTATGAATGCGGACAGACGGGCCATTTCAGAAATGCGTGTCCAAACAAGCGAAAAGATGGCGAACCACCCCGTGGTAGAGCTTTCAACGTTAATGCAAGGGACGCCCGAGAAAACCCCGACTTGGTGACAGGTATATTTACTATCAACAATCTTTTAGCTTCTGTCTTATTTGATACTGGTGTGGATAGAAGTTATGTATGTAGACATTTTTGCGATAAGATTAATTGGTCGTTAGTCCCGTTAAAAGAGAGTATGCTTGTCGAGGTCGCCAATGGAAAACTTGAGAAAGTTGACCATATTAGTCGAGGAGCTATTATCAACATAGCTGGTGCAGATTTCGAAATTGATTTGATACCCTTCAAATTGGGAAGTTTTGACGTGATCGTCGGTATGGATTGGTTGAGTAAGATAAGGGCCGATATTATCTGTGGAGATAAAGCTCTTCGTATACCACAAGGAAATGGTGAGCCACTGATCATCTACGGACCTCGAAGCTGAACCTCATTAGTTGCGTGAAAGCGCAAAAGATTATGAAGAAGGGACGTCTTGCTGTCCTAGCACATGTGAAAACGGTAGAAACTGAGGTGAAGAGCGTGAATGATGTTCGAGTTGTGAACGAATTTTCCGATGTCTTCCCTGAAGAATTGCCTGGATTACCACCGCCGAGAGCTGTAGAGTTTCAGATCGATTTAGTGCCAGGATCAGCACCTGTAGCTCGCGCACCTTATAGACTCGCACCTTCCGAGATGCAAGAATTACAGAGTCAACTACAAGAACTACTTGACCGTGGATTTATCCAACCAAGTTTCTCGCCTTGGGGCGCACCTGTGTTGTTTGTGAAGAAGAAGGATGGATCCTTCAGTATGTGTATCGACTACCGTGAACTTAACAAATTGACAATCAAGAATCGGTATCCTCTTCCTAGAATTGACGATCTTTTTGATTAACTACAAGGATCGAGCGTTTACTCAAAGATCGATTTGCGATTCGGTTATCACCAGTTGAGGGTGAAGGAAAGTGATGTGATGAAAACTGCGTTCAGAACTCGTTATGGTCATTATGAGTTTCTCGTGATGCCATTCGGTTTGACAAATGCACCTGCTGTGTTCATGGACCTCATGAATCGTGTCTGCAAGCCGTACTTGGATAAGTTTGTTATCGTCTTCATAGATGATATCCTCATCTACTCTAAGAGCGAAGAAGAGCATGAGCAACACCTCCGGCTAGTACTTGAACTCTTGAGGCAAGAGCAACTGTATGCGAAATTTTCCAAGTGTGAATTTTGGTTGAAGGAAGTCCAATTTCTGGGTCATGTTGTGAGCGACTGATAGTTATGCGAGGTGTATATAAAATAGTTTAAATTTTACAAGGAAATACTATTAAATACGATACAATTTTACACAAGATATTTATTTATTTATTGAATGGATATACTTAAACCTTGCTACAACACTTATAGGCAGTGTACCTAATCGTACAGTAGTGTAGTTTTTAGTAAGTCCGGTTCGTTCCACAGGGAATCTTTTAATCAAAGCTTAACGCTATATTAGTTTTATTTTATAAAAATACAAATATATATATATATATAAGTAATATTATTATTATAAAGGGGGTTTTTACCGTTTAATGACCGGTTTGTCGATTTTAAAACTTTAAGTCGCAGTTAAAACAAAATGTAAAATATTAAATAAATAAAAGACTTAATTTAAAGCGTAAAGTAAATAACGATAATGAAATTGTGATAAATAAAAGTGCAATAAAATTGCGATAATTAAAAAGTACGATAATTAAAAGTGCAATTAAATACAATAACAATAAAAGTGCGATAATTAGAAGTGCAATTAAATATAAAATAAAGGAAATTAAATATGAAATAAAAGAATTATGCTTATTTAAACTTCCGTAATCATGATGTTTGACGTGTTGATTTTAGTTTTATGCCCATGGGTTAATTGTTCTTTGTCCTGGATTATTTAATATGTCCATACGGATTTGTCCATAATAGTCCATCAGTCATAAATATAAAGAGCGAAAGCCTTCGTCAAATTATTCTTATTCCCGAATTCAAATATTCCAACTAATTGGGGATTCGAATTGTAACAAGGTTTTAATACTTTGTTTAATGAATACACCAGGTTATCGACTGCGTGTAAACCAAGGTTTTACTACTTTGTTAACAATTACACCAATTACCCTTGAATGTAATTCACCCCTGTTTCAACAAGTCTATTAACTATTAATCCAGTTCCGTGTCTGGTAAAATGAATAATTATTGGTATTTATAGATATCCCGCCCACCGTACCCAGTCAAGCGTATGTGGTTATATATAAATACGTCGAATTATAAGTTTGTATATTAAATTAACAAGGTATTGTTTAGTTAATATAAAACCCATTAATAGCCCATAGTCTAATTTCCACAAGTGTCGTTCTTTTATCCAAACCCCAATTATGGTACAAAGCCCAATTACCTAATTTTAGTAATTAGCCCAACATCATGATTACTTCGGTATTAAATAAGCATAATAATAACTTAGCTACGAGACATTAATGAAAATAATATAAACATAACTTACAATGATTAAAAATAGCGTAGCGTTACACGGACATAATTTCGACTTACACCCTTACAACATTCGCTAACATACCCTTATTATTAGGATTTAAAATTTAAAATTAAAATTAAAATATAAATATAAATATTTACGTATACATATATAGAGAGAGATTGATTTTTTGATATTTTGATTGATCAAACTGCGTTTGCTTTTATAGGCAGTTTCATTTTTTGGGGCTCCGCGAGTCGCGGCCCATTTGGTCTTCGAACTCCGCAAGTCGCAGAGTTCCATTTTACAGCTCACTCAACTTTGGCTCTTTGTTTGCCGACGATTATATAAATAAATATAATATATAAATAATTTTAGTAATTATTTAAATATTATATTATACTTATGTGCATAGTTGACTTGTAATTTTTAGTCCGTTGCGTCGAGCGTTGAGAGTTGACTCTGGTCCCGGTTCCGGATTTTTGAACGTCCTTGCGAATAATTTAATATCTTGTACTTTGCGTTTTGAATCTTGTACTCTTGTAATTTTGAGGCGTTTCTTATCAATAATTGGAACCTCATTGATTGTATTTTTTACTTTTGAGCTTTTTGGTCTTTTGCGTCTTCAATTCATCGAATCTATCTTTTGTCTTCACCTTTTATTATTTAAACGAATATCACTTGTAAATAGAACAATTGCAACTAAAAGCTTGTCTTTCTTGAGGAATAATGCCATGAAATATATGTTCGTTTTTAGCATTATCAAATATTCCCACACTTGAGCGTTGCTTGTCCTCAAGCAATATAGTCTTGAAATACAAGAATCACTTCTTTATTCTTCACACTTTGTACATTAGTGATTTCTTTACGGCGGTATAAACAATGGTAGTAACGATGTGGTTTACAGTCCCACATGACTATAAAAATTTAGATCCTTTAAGAAATTGGATCTTTATGAAAATATTTGATCTTTTGAAAATTAAATCTAGTTTTTACCCTAGATAAGTTTTCCGGAATAACCCTTCACCGGTGTTTGCAAATTATTTTTGTGGGTTTGGTGGGTTTCAGATTTAAAAACTTTAGCTCAAAACTTATGGTTTTGTGTCACCCACTTGCTAACCTTGTATTGGGAAAGTAACACGTCCAGTATACTTGCTCCGAATATTACCTTTAGGTAAACTACCGTTCGGTTGTAAAGGAAAGCGTTGAACAAGCAACTGTTAAGGCAATGTCCCCTGACATGCTTTTAATTATGGTCTATAACGTGTCAGACGCAATTACCATCCTTTGTAGGAGCAATAGTAAAGCTCACCCTTATAATTTTCCGGTCTGGCACAAGGTCCTGTCTTTGACCATGCTATGCAACCACCGTTCTTACGGTTGACACCCGATTTGGTTCAGGTGGCCTAATGAATTCCAGGTGAATTCCTAGGATTTTATGTTCAATGGTAATGAACGCATTGAAAATGGGTTTTCAGAAAACAAATCGATTTGTAATTTTGATCAAAATATTTTCTCGTTCAAGCTCGAGTTTAGATATCATTGAATTCCATGAGTTTGAATTCTCGATCTTTAAGGTCAATCTCTAGGATTGAGTAATATCAGTCTTAAAAGCTGATTTTTAATCTTTTAAGGAGATTATCCTTTCTGGGGATCTGATTTATTAGTCTTATCAAGCTAATTTGCACGGTGCCCTCCCCATTTTACAAGACAGATCCTCTCATGGTTAGGATAAGTCTGACCACTTGGCGACCCTGTTTAATGCTGAGGTCCGTGGATTTCCTGCTAATTTTAGTGATGACTTTTCTAGATTTTTCGTCAACCTACAGCTGGTCTGGACGACAACTTCATGACCTAAATCAAGAAGCGCGTTTCTTTTTCGGAAGACTTTACTTCCTTTTAATGATGGAATTGATTCATCGTGTAGATCCATCTCTTCTTTTCTTTCATCGGGTAAAACAGTTTAGTTTAGTCCAAAGCAAAAGTATTTTCAGTTATTTGTTACAGAAATATGTGACATATGTTTAAAATATCTTGGTAAATTTGCCCACACTTGGCTTTTATTTTCCTTTTTATTGTCCTATATTCCATTCTTAAATGAATTCTAACATTTTGGTTTGTTTCTCAATTTATGTCCTTTCCGAGGTAACAATAATTTCGGTGTTAACACCTAGTTTTATCGTTCATAAATATGTATAAACATGATTTTGAGTTCATTTAGTTGAAAATTTTGAAAATTTTTACTAGAATTAGGTAGTCAGTATATAAGACTAGGGCTGTTCTTTATTATCAGAGAGCACTAGATTCTAATACAACTACTGCTTTACTAGTATTTTTAATGGTAACCAAGTGTTTAAGATAAAAATTTTTAAAAATCCGAAAGAATTTAACCCCTTTCCACACTTAAGATCTTGCAATGCCCTCATTTGCAAGAAATCAGTAACAATTTAAATTATTGAGGGTGATTTGTGTGAAAATGATTAAATTTTACCAAAGTTTCCAAACATATTGGCGTTTGTTTGCTGAATGATAAATGGTGCATATCATTTGTTCATTCCATCTTGTTGTTATATCACATTTATTTTGCATCTTGTCGTCAAAATTAGTTGCTTTTGCTGAACTTAATGCCAGTCTTTGAAAATGCGTTGTTTTACCCTGTTGTGTACATAAGATAAACTGCAAACATATATACATATTTTTGAAGTTTGGTATATTACCCCACATTCAAAAATTATTAAAATCTAATAATAAAAGTTAGAAAATTATAAAAACTATTACAATATTAACATAAGTATTAAATGTATTACAAATAATAAAATAAATAAAACTAAGCAGACTAGGGATGATACTGATACCAGTAGGGGTTCCATGCATAACCGTATGTGTTATAGAATGCTTCAGCTGGGTTATACGTAGGATACGGTGGTTGCATCTCTATAGACCAGGGAGGAAATATGGGCGTTGGAGTAGGAATATAGTTTCTACCTATATGTTGGCAATAAGCTATGATTTGGTTTTGATGAACTTTCCAATCTTCAAATGCTCTATGTCTAGCATTTTCATACTCTTGTGAAGCTATAAACCTTTGCATTTCTGTCATTTCATTTCCTCCTCCCACATTACCTGGCTGTTGGTTTCTCTCAACCTGTGGATGTCTACCATTATAACGTACTGCGGCGTTATTTCGCCTCTTCAAAACTTTAGCACCATGGTATAAATTTAAACCAATTGTATCGTGGGGTTCTAGTTCTTCGATTAATAATCCCCCCCGACTTATATCCACATCGAGATACTCAGCAATCAAAGTAATAAATATACCACCTCCTATTATGCTATGCGGTCTCATCCCCCTAACCATAGCTGATAAATAATAACCCACACAATAAGGTATACTTACAGCGCTTTGTGGGTCTCGAATACACATGTGGTAAAACAAATCCTGTTCATTTACCTTTTCCTTATTCTTACCTCTTTGTGTAATCGAATTAGCTAAAAACCTATGAATTACTCTTAATTCAGCTCTATCTATATCCAAATAAGAGTAATTTCCCCCTTTGAATCGGTGATGGCTAGTCATTTGACTCCATACACCATGCGTGTCAAAATTTTTGTCTATCTTCCTACCGTTCAATATCAACCCTCTACAATCGGCAGATGCTAGCTCCTCAGGCGTATATATACGTAAGGCCTGAGCCATGTCTAGTAAAGACATGTGGCGCATCGAACCTCCTAACAAAAATCTAATAAAAGATCGATCGGTTAAACTAGCTACCCGATCATTTATTTCTATACTACACAACAATTCTTCACACCATACTTTATATACAGGTCTACGCATGTTGAATAAACGTACCCAATCGTTAAAAGTAGAATTACCATACCTCTGTGTAAGTAATTCCCTAATTGGCCCGGCTAATTCTACAGCTTCTAATGGTTCCCATTCTATTACCCTAGGTACTTCAACAGCTTTAGAATGAAGAGTATGCAAACCCCTTTGGTATTTTGGATAATCTATCCAACGTCTGTCAAATCTCAAGTTCGGGTGCAAATCTTCCAAGTGCATATCTGAAAATGTCATGACTGGATGAGGTATATCTTGTTTATAATAGCTATCAACATCCTGTTGTTCTGCATTCTCAGGAGGAGCATTGCGAGCTTGGGATGAAGATTCACCCCTTTCAGTCTGCAAAACACATCAAACACAATTTTTGTGCATCCAAATATGCATTAGTGTCAGCAAAATCATCAATCAAAATAATTACAATGACATGTCCAATTTATATCAAACTTATGCTCATTTTCATATTTTTATCAAATCTACACTTTTTCAAATAAGCATATACGAAAATGTTCACCAAGTTCATAAGCATTCAACTCAAATAACATGTCAAAATAATCATTACTAGCAATTAAACAAGTTTCAAATGGCATTATCTGAAATGTCCCGTTCTTATTGATTAAAAATGTTCCATATTAATTGATTTCGTTGCGAGGTTTTGACCTCTATATGAGACGTTTTTCAAAGACTGCATTCATTTTAAAACAAACCATAACCTTTATTTCATCAATAAAGGTTTAAAAAGCTTTACGTAGATTATCAAATAATGATAATCTAAAATATCCTGTTTACACACGACCATTACATAATGGTTTACAATACAAATATGTTACAACAAAATAAGTTTCTTGAATGCAGTTTTTACATAATATCATACAAGCATGGACTCCAAATCTCGTCCTTATTTAAGTATGCGACAGCGGAAGCTCTTAATAATCACCTGAGAATAAACATGCTTAAAACGTCAACAAAAATGTTGGTGAGTTATAGGTTTAACCTATATATATCAAATCGTAACAATAGACCACAAGATTTCATATTTCAATACACATCCCATACGTAGAGATAAAAATCATTCATATGGTGAACACCTGGCAATCAACATTAACAAGATGCATATATAAGAATATCCCCATCATTCCGGGACACCCTTCGGATATGATATAAATTTCGAAGTACTAAAGCATCCGGTACTTTGGATGGGGTTTGTTAGGCCCAATAGATCTATCTTTAGGATTCGCGTCAATTAGGGTGTCTGTTCCCTAATTCTTAGATTACCAGACTTAATAAAAAGGGGCATATTCGATTTCGATAATTCAACCATAGAATGTAGTTTCACGTACTTGTGTCTATTTTGTAAATCATTTATAAAACCTGCATGTATTCTCATCCCAAAAATATTAGATTTTAAAAGTGGGACTATAACTCACTTTCACAGATTTTTACTTCGTCGGGAAGTAAGACTTGGTCACTGGTTGATTCACGAACCTATAACAATATATACATATATATCAAAGTATGTTCAAAATATATTTACAACACTTTTAATATATTTTGCTGTTTTAAGTTTATTAAGTCAGCTGTCCTCGTTAGTAACCTACAACTAGTTGTCCACAGTTAGATATACAGAAATAAATCGATAAATATTATCTTGAATCAATCCACGACCCAGTGTATACGTATCTCAGTATTGATCACAACTCAAACTATATATATTTTGGAATCAACCTCAACCCTGTATAGCTAACTCCAACATTCACATATAGAGTGTCTATGGTTGTTCCGAAATATATATAGATGTGTCGACATGATAGGTCGAAACATTATATATGTGTCTATGGTATCTCAAGATTACATAATATACAATACAAGTTGATTAAGTTATGGATGGAATAGATTTGTTACAAATTTTCACGTAGCTAAAATGAGAAAAATTATCCAATCTTGTTTTACCCATAACTTCTTCATTTTAAATCCGTTTTGAGTGAATCAAATTGCTATGGTTTCATATTGAACTCTATTTTATGAATCTAAACAGAAAAAGTATACGTTTATAGTCGGAAAAATAAGTTACAAGTCGTTTTTGTAAAGGTAGTCATTTCAGTCGAAAGAACGACGTCTAGATGACCATTTTAGAAAACATACTTCCACTTTGAGTTTAACCATAATTTTTGGATATAGTTTCATGTTCATAATAAAAATCATTTTCTCAGAATAACAACTTTTAAATCAAAGTTTATCATAGTTTTTAATTAACTAACCCAAAACAGCCCGCGGTGTTACTACGACGGCGTAAATCCGGTTTTACGGTGTTTTTCGTGTCTCCAGGTTTTAAATCATTAAGTTAGCATATCATATAGATATAGAACATGTGTTTAGTTGATTTTAAAAGTCAAGTTAGAAGGATTAACTTTTGTTTGCGAACAAGTTTAGAATTAACTAAACTATGTTCTAGTGATTACAAGTTTAAACCTTCGAATAAGATAGCTTTATATGTATGAATTGAATGATGTTATGAACATCATTACTACCTCAAGTTCCTTGGATAAACCTACTGGAAAAGTGAAAAATGGATCTAGCTTCAACGGATCCTTGGATGGCTCGAAGTTCTTGAAGCAGAATCATGACACGAAAACAAGTTCAAGTAAGATCATCACTTGAAATAAGATTGTTATAGTTATAGAAATTGAACCAAAGTTTGAATATGATTATTACCTTGTATTAGAATGATAACCTACTGTAAGAAACAAAGATTTCTTGAGGTTGGATGATCACCTTACAAGATTGGAAGTGAGCTAGCAAACTTGAAAGTATTCTTGATTTTATGTAACTAGAACTTGTAGAATATATGAAGAACACTTAGAACTTGAAGATAGTACTTGAGAGAGATCAATTAGATGAAGAAAATTGAAGAATGAAAGTTTTTGTAGGTGTTTTTGGTCGTTGGTGTATGGATTAGATATAAAGGATATGTAATTTTGTTTTCATGTAAATAAGTCATGAATGATTACTCATATTTTTGTAATTTTATGAGATATTTCATGCTAGTTGCCAAATGATGGTTCCCACATGTGTTAAGTGACTCACATGGGCTGCTAAGAGCTGATCATTGGAGTGTATATACCAATAGTGCATACATCTAAAAGCTGTGTATTGTACGAGTACGAATACGGATGCATACGAGTAGAATTGTTGATGAAACTGAACGAGGATGTAATTGTAAGCATTTTTGTTAAGTAGAAGTATTTTGATAAGTGTATTGAAGTCTTTAAAAAGTGTATAAATACATATTAAAATACTACATGTATATACATTTTAACTGAGTCGTTAAGTCATCATTAGTCGTTACATGTAAGTGTTGTTTTGAAACTTTTAGGTTAACGATCTTGTTAAATGTTGTTAACCCAATGTTTATAATATCAAATGAGATTTTAAATTATTATATTATCATGATATTATCATGTATGAATATCTCTTAATATGATATATATACATTAAATGTCTTTACAACGATAATCGTTACATATATGTCTCGTTTAAAAATCATTAAGTTAGTAGTCTTGTTTTTACATATGTAGTTCATTGTTAATATACTTAATGATATGTTTACTTATCATAGTATCATTTTAACTATATATATATATCCATATATATGTCATCATATAGTTTTTACAAGTTTTAACGTTCGTGAATCACCGGTCAACTTGGGTGGTCAATTGTCTATATGAAACATATTTCAATTAATCAAGTCTTAACAAGTTTGATTGCTTAACATGTTGGAAACATTTAATCATGTAAATATCAATCTCAATTAATATATATAAACATGGAAAAGTTCGGGTCACTACAGTACCTACCCGTTAAATAAATTTCGTCCCGAAATTTTAAGCTGTTGAAGGTGTTGACGAATCTTCTGGAAATAGATGCGGGTATTTCTTCTTCATTTGATCTTCACACTCCCAGGTGAACTCGGGTCCTCTACGAGCATTCCATCGAACCTTAACAATTGGTATCTTGTTTTGCTTAAGTCTTTTAACCTCACGATCCATTATTTCGACGGGTTCTTCGATGAATTGAAGTTTTTCGTTGATTTAGATTTCATCTAACGGAATAGTGAGATCTTCTTTAGCAAAACATTTCTTCAAATTCGAGACATGGAAAGTGTTATGTACAGCCGCGAGTTGTTGAGGTAACTCAAGTCGGTAAGCTACTGGTCCGACACGATCAATAATCTTGAATGGTCCAATATACCTTGGATTTAATTTCCCTCGTTTACCAAATCGAACAACGCCTTTCCAAGGTGCAACTTTAAGCATGACCATCTCTCCAATTTCAAATTCTATATCTTTTCTTTTAATGTCAGCGTAGCTCTTTTGTCGACTTTGGGCGGTTTTCAACCGTTGTTGAATTTGGATGATCTTCTCGGTAGTTTCTTGTATAATCTCCGGACCCGTAATCTGTCTATCCCCCACTTCACTCCAACAAATCGGAGACCTGCACTTTCTACCATAAAGTGCTTCAAACGGCGCCATCTCAATTCTTGAATGGTAGCTGTTGTTGTAGGAAAATTCTGCTAATGGTAGATGTCGATCCCAACTGTTTCCGAAATCAATAACACATGCTCGTAGCATGTCTTCAAGCGTTTGTATCGTCCTTTCGCTCTGCCCATCAGTTTGTGGATGATAGGCAGTACTCATGTCTAGACGAGTTCCTAATGCTTGCTGTAATGTCTGCCAGAATCTTGAAATAAATCTGCCATCCTTATCAGAGATAATAGAGATTGGTATTCCATATCTGGAGACGACTTCCTTCAAATACAGTCGTGCTAACTTCTCCATCTTGTCATCTTCTCTTATTGGTAGGAAGTGTGCGGATTTGGTGAGACGATCAACTATTACCCAAATAGTATCAAAACCACTTGCAGTCCTTGGCAATTTAGTGATGAAATCCATGGTAATGTTTTCCCATTTCCATTCCGGGATTTCGGGTTGTTGAAGTAGACCTGATGGTTTCTGATGCTCAGCTTTGACCTTAGAACACGTCAAACATTCTCCTACGTATTTAGCAACATCGGCTTTCATACCCGGCCACCAAAAATGTTTCTTGAGATCCTTGTACATCTTCCCCGTTCCAGGATGTATTGAGTATCTGGTTTTATGAGCTTCTCTAAGTACCATTTCTCTCATATCTCCAAATTTTGGTACCCAAATCCTTTCAGCCCTATACCGGGTTCCGTCTTCCCGAATATTAAGATGCTTCTCCGATCCCTTGGGTATTTCATCCTTTAAATTTCCCTCTTTTAAAACTCCTTGTTGCGCCTCCTTTATTTGAGTAGTAAGGTTATTATGAATCATTATATTCATAGATTTTACTCGAATGGGTTCTCTGTCCTTCCTGCTCAAGGCATCGGCTACCACATTTGCCTTCCCCGGGTGGTAACGAATCTCAAAGTCGTAATCATTCAACAATTCAATCCACCTACGCTGCCTCATATTCAGTTGTTTCTGATTAAATATGTGTTGAAGACTTTTGTGGTCGGTATATATAATACTTTTGACCCCATATAAGTAGTGCCTCCAAGTCTTTAATGCAAAAACAACCGCGCCTAATTCCAAATCATGCGTCGTATAATTTTGTTCGTGAATCTTCAATTGTCTAGACGCATAAGCAATCACCTTCGTTCGTTGCATTAATACACAACCGAGACCTTGCTTTGATGCGTCACAATAAATCATAAAATCATCATTCCCTTCAGGCAATGACAATATAGGTGCCGTAGTTAGCTTTTTCTTCAATAACTAAAACGCTTTCTCTTGTTCATCATTCCATTCAAATTTCTTCCCTTTATGCGTTAATGCAGTCAAGGGTTTTGCTATTCTGGAAAAGTCTTGGATGAACCTTCTGTAGTAACCAGCTAGTCCTAAAAACTGACGTATGTGTTTTGGAGTTTTCGGGGTTTCCCACTTTTCAACAGTTTCTATCTTTGCCGGATCCACCTTAATACCTTCTTTGTTCACTATGTGACCGAGGAATTGAACTTCTTCCAACCAAAATGCACACTTTGAAAACTTAGCGTACAATTCTTCCTTCCTCAGTACTTCTAACACCTTTCTCAAATGCTCACCGTGTTCTTGGTCATTCTTTGAGTAAATAAGTATGTCATCAATGAAAACAATGACAAACTTGTCAAGGTATGGTCCACACACTCGGTTCATAAGGTCCATGAACACAGCTGGTGCATTAGTTAAACCAAACGGCATGACCATAAACTCGTAATGACCGTAACGTGTTTTGAAAGCAGTCTTTGGAATATCATCTTCTTTCACCCGCATTTGATGATACCCGGAACGTAAGTCAATCTTTGAATAAAAAGACGAGCCTTGTAGTTGATCAAATAAGTCGTCGATTCTCGGTAGTGGGTAGCGGTTCTTGATGGTAAGTTTGTTCAACTCTCGGTAGTCGATACACAACCTGAATGTACCATCTTTCTTCTTGAAAAACAAAATAGGAGCTCCCCACGGTGATGTGCTTGGTCGAATGAAACCACGCTCTAAAAGTTCTTATAATTGGCTTTGCAGTTCTTTCATCTCGCTGGGTGCGAGTCTGTAAGGAGCACGAGCTATTGGTGCAGCTCCTGGTACAAGATCTATTTGAAATTCAACGGATCGATGTGGGGGTAATCCCGGTAATTCTTTCGGAAATACATCGGGAAATTCTTTTGCAATGGGAACATCATTGATGCTCTTTTCTTCAGTTTTTACTTTCTCGACGTGTGCTAGAACAGCATAGCAACCTTTTCTTATTAGTTTTTGTGCCTTCAAATTACTAATAAGATGTAGCTTCGTGTTGCCCTTTTCTCCGTACACCATTAAGGGTTTTCCTTTTTCTCGTATAATGCGAATTGCATTTTTGTAACAAACGATCTCTGCTTTCACTTCTTTCAACCAGTCCATACCGATTATCACATCAAAACTCCCTAACTCTACTGGTATCAAATCAATCTTAAATGTTTCGCTAACCAGTTTAATTTCTCGATTCCGACATATATTATCTGCTGAAATTAATTTACCATTTGCTAATTCGAGTAAAAATTTACTATTTAAAGGCGTCAATGGGCAACTTAATTTAGCACAAAAATCTCTACTCATATAGCTTCTATCCGCACCCGAATCAAATAAAACGTAAGCAGATTTATTGTCAATAAGAAACTTACCCGTAACAAGCTCCGGGTCTTCCTGTGCCTCTGCCGCATTAATATTGAAAACTCTTCCGCGGCCTTGTCCATTTGTGTTCTCCTGGTTCGGGCAATTTCTAATAATGTGGCCCGGTTTTCCACATTTATAACAAACTACATTGGCATAGCTTGCTCCGACACTACTTGCTCCGCCATTACTCGTTCCGACACCATTTGTTCCTTTCGTTCTATTAACCCCTGGTCCGTAGACCTCACACTTCGCCGCGCTATGACCATTTCTTTTACACTTGTTGCAAAATTTGGTGCAGAACCCCGAGTGATACTTTTCACACCTTTGGCATAGCTGCTTCTGATTGTTGTTATTGTTGCGGTTATTATTGTTGTTGGGATGATTGTTGTAGTTGCTGTTGTTGTTGTTGTTGTTGTTGTTGTTGGGCCGTTTGTTGTAGTTGCGATTGATGTTGCGATTGTTGAGATAATTGTTGCGATTGCTGTTGTTGTTGTATTGGTGATTCTTATCACCATTTTCCTCCCACTTTCTTTTGACTTGCTTCACATTGGCCTCTTCAGCAGTCTGTTCTTTAATTCTTTCTTCAATCTGGTTCACTAGTTTGTGAGCCATTCTACATGCCTGTTGTATGGAGGCGGGCTCGTGTGAACTTATATCTTCTTGGATTCTTTCCGGTAATTCTTTCACAAACGCGTCGATCTTCTCTTCCTCATCTTCGAATGCTCCCGGACACAATAAGCACAATTCTGTGAATCGTCTTTCGTACGTGGTAATATCAAATCCTTGGGTTCGTAACCCTCTAAGTTCTGTCTTGAGCTTATTGACCTCGGTTCTGGGACGGTACTTCTCGTTCATCAAGTGCTTGAATGCTGACCACGGTAGTGCGTACGCATCGTCTTGTCCCACTTGCTCTAGATAGGTATTCCACCATGTTAACGCAGAACCTGTGAAGGTATGCGTAGCGTACTTCACTTTGTCCTCTTCAGTACACTTACTTATGGCAAACACCGATTCAACCTTCTCGGTCCACCGTTTCAATCCGATCGGTCCTTCGGTTCCATCAAATTCTAAAGGTTTGCAGGCAGTGAATTCTTTGTAGGTGCATCCTACACGATTTCCTGTACTGCTTGATCCAAGGTTATTGTTGGTATGTAGCGCAGCCTGTACTGCGGCTATGTTTGAAGCTAGAAAAGTACGGAATTCCTCTTCATTCATATTCACTGTGTGTCGAGTAGTCGGTGCCATTTCCTTCAAAATAGTCAAATGGAACAAGTTAATCATACAGAATATTAAGAGTAGTTAATAGTATTTCGTAGCATAATATGAACTCATTTATAAAAGCTTTTTCTTCATATTAGCGTTTTATAAGTTTAAATTCGGGTAGTACCTACCCGTTAAGTTCATACTTAGTAGCTAATATACAATTCAACTACTACAATTCTATATGAAAAACTGATTATAATAATATTTCGCGTTCAAACTTTTACACAATATTTTACAAACTTACAATACCGCTTATTTTACATATAGCATGAAATATAGCACACAATAAATTTGATACAAGATGGTTGTGAAGATAATTCTAGCTAGTACACAAGTCGTTCAGCAAAGGCAATAAAGACACGTAACTCATACGTCAAGAAACAAGTCATGCATTCTGGTTTTACTAGGATTACTTCCCATCCTTGGTCTTGTGGAACATAACCGTTATGGCCGTTGATAAGACAGCGTGTTGTAACGTTGTCAAAGGGACGAGGGTTACGTAATGTCCAACAGTCCCGTAACAATCTAAAAACCTCATTTCTTACCCCAATTACTGACTCCGTCACTTGTGGGAACGTTTTGTTTAATAGTTGTAGCCCGATGTTCTTGTTCTCACTTTGGTGAGAAGCGAACATTACTAATCCGTAAGCATAACATGCTTCTTTATGTTGCATGTTAGCCGCTTTTTCTAAATCACGAAGTCCAATATTCGGATATATTGAGTCAAAATAATTTCTTAACCCATTGCGTAAAATAGCATTTGGGTTCCCCGCAATATATGCGTCAAAGTAAACACATCGTAACTTATGGATTTCCCAATGTGATATCCCCCATCTTTCGAACGAAAGCCTTTTATAAACCAAGGCATTCTTGGAACGTTCTTCGAATGTCTTACAAACTGATCTCGCCTTAAATAGTTGTGCCGAAGAATTCTGACCAACTCTAGACAAGATTTCATCAATCATGTCTCCGGGTAGGTCTCTTAAAATATTGGGTTGTCTATCCATTTTGTGTTTTATACTGTAAAATAGACAAGAGTTAGATTCATAAAAAAAATACTTATTAATACAAGCAATTTTTACATATATCATAAGGCATAAGCACACTATATTACATATATTACACCACACGAATACAACTATCTTATTCCGACTCGCTTGTTTCTTCTTCTTCTTCGGTTTTGGTTCGTTTTGCCAAGTTTCTAGGGATATATGATGTTCCCCTAATACGAGCCGTCGTTATCCACATTGGTTTAGAAAAACCTGGTGGTTTAGAGGTTCCCGGGTCATTGTTACAACTTAAAGACTTCGGGGGTTGACGATACATATAAAGTTCATCGGGGTTGGAATTAGATTTCTCTATTTTTATGCCCTTTCCCTTATTATTTTCTTTTGCCTTTTTAAATTCAGTTGGGGTAATTTCTATAACATCATCGGAATTCTCGTCGGAATCCGATTCATCGGAGAATTGGTAATCCTCCCAATATTTTGCTTCCTTGGCGGAAACACCATTGACCATAATTAACCTTAGTCGGTTGGTTGAGGATTTTCTTTTACTTAACCGTTTTATTATTTCCCCTACCGGTTCTATTTCTTCATCCGGTTCCGATTCTTCTTCCGGTTCCGATTCTTCTTCTGGTTCCGACTCTTCTTCCGGTTCCTCTTCGGGAACATGTGAATCAGTCCACGAATCATTCCAATTTACATTTGACTCTTCATTATTATTACGTGAGTCAATGGGACTTGTTCTAGAGGTAGACATCTATCACATAATATCAAACGCGTTAAGAGATTAATATATCACATAATATTCACATGTTAAAAATATATAGTTTCCAACAAAATTTGTTAAGCAATCATTTTTCAAGTAAACACGGTCGAAGTCCAGACTCACTAATGCATCCTAACAAACTCGATAAGACACACTAATGCAAAATTCTGGTTCTCTAAGACCAACGCTCTGATACCAACTGAAATGTCCCGTTCTTATTGATTAAAAACGTTCCATATTAATTGATTTCGTTGCGAGGTTTTGACCTCTATATGAGACGTTTTTCAAAGACTGCATTCATTTTAAAACAAACCATAACCTTTATTTCATCAATAAAGGTTTAAAAAGCTTTACGTAGATTATCAAATAATGATAATCTAAAATATCCTGTTTACACGCGACCATTACATAATGGTTTACAATACAAATATGTTACAACAAAATAAGTTTCTTGAATGCAGTTTTTACATAATATCATACAAGCATGGACTCCAAATCTCGTCCTTATTTAAGTATGCGACAGCGGAAGCTCTTAATAATCACCTGAGAATAAACATGCTTAAAACGTCAACAAAAATGTTGGTGAGTTATAGGTTTAACCTATATATATCAAATCGTAACAATAGACCACAAGATTTCATATTTCAATACACATCCCATACATAGAGATAAAAATCATTCATATGGTGAACACCTGGCAATCGACATTAACATGATGCATATATAAGAATATCTCCATCATTCCGGGACACCCTTCGGATATGATATAAATTTCGAAGTACTAAAGCATCCGGTACTTTGGATGGGGTTTGTTAGGCCCAATAGATCTATCTTTAGGATTCGCGTCAATTAGGGTGTCTGTTCCCTAATTCTTAGATTACCAGACTTAATAAAAAGGGGCATATTCGATTTCGATAATTCAACCATAGAATGTAGTTTCACGTACTTGTGTCTATTTTGTAAATCATTTATAAAACCTGCATGTATTCTCATCCCAAAAATATTAGATTTTAAAAGTGGGACTATAACTCACTTTCACAGATTTTTACTTCGTCGGGAAGTAAGACTTGGTCACTGGTTGATTCACGAACCTATAACAATATATACATATATATCAAAGTATGTTCAAAATATATTTACAACACTTTTAATATATTTTGCTGTTTTAAGTTTATTAAGTCAGCTGTCCTCGTTAGTAACCTACAACTAGTTGTCCACAGTTAGATATACAGAAATAAATCGATAAATATTATCTTGAATCAATCCACGACCCAGTGTATACGTATCTCAGTATTGATCACAACTCAAACTATATATATTTTGGAATCAACCTCAACCCTGTATAGCTAACTCCAACATTCACATATAGAGTGTCTATGGTTGTTCCGAAATATATATAGATGTGTCGACATGATAGGTCGAAACATTATATACGTGTCTATGATATCTCAAGATTACATAATATACAATACAAGTTGATTAAGTTATGGATGGAATAGATTTGTTACAAATTTTCACGTAGCTAAAATGAGAAAAATTATCCAATCTTGTTTTACCCATAACTTCTTCATTTTAAATCCGTTTTGAGTGAATCAAATTGCTATGGTTTCATATTGAACTCTATTTTATGAATCTAAACAGAAAAAGTATAGGTTTATAGTCGGAAAAATAAGTTACAAGTCGTTTTTGTAAAGGTAGTCATTTCAGTCGAAAGAACGACGTCTAGATGACCATTTTAGAAAACATACTTCCACTTTGAGTTTAACCATAATTTTTGGATATAGTTTCATGTTCATAATAAAAATCATTTTCTCAGAATAACAACTTTTAAATCAAAGTTTATCATAGTTTTTAATTAACTAACCCAAAACAGCCCGCGGTGTTACTACGACGGCGTAAATCCGGTTTTACGGTGTTTTTCGTGTCTCCAGGTTTTAAATCATTAAGTTAGCATATCATATAGATATAGAACATGTGTTTAGTTGATTTTAAAAGTCAAGTTAGAAGGATTAACTTTTGTTTGCGAACAAGTTTAGAATTAACTAAACTATGTTCTAGTGATTACAAGTTTAAACCTTCGAATAAGATAGCTTTATATGTATGAATTGAATGATGTTATGAACATCATTACTACCTTAAGTTCCTTGGATAAACCTACTGGGAAAGTGAAAAATGGATCTAGCTTCAACGGATCCTTGGATGGCTCGAAGTTCTTGAAGCAGAATCATGACACGAAAACAAGTTCAAGTAAGATCATCACTTGAAATAAGATTGTTATAGTTATAGAAATTGAACCAAAGTTTGAATATGATTATTACCTTGTATTAGAATGATAACCTACTGTAAGAAACAAAGATTTCTTGAGGTTGGATGATCACCTTACAAGATTGGAAGTGAGCTAGCAAACTTGAAAGTATTCTTGATTTTATGTAACTAGAACTTGTAGAATATATGAAGAACACTTAGAACTTGAAGATAGAACTTGAGAGAGATCAATTAGATGAAGAAAATTGAAGAATGAAATTGTTTGTAGGTGTTTTTGGTCGTTGGTGTATGGATTAGATATAAAGGATATGTAATTTTGTTTTCATGTAAATAAGTCATGAATGATTACTCATATTTTTGTAATTTTATGAGATATTTCATGCTAGTTGCCAAATGATGGTTCCCATATGTGTTAGGTGACTCACATGGACTGCTAAGAGCTGATCATTGGAGTGTATATACCAATAGTGCATACATCTAAAAGCTGTGTATTGTACGAGTACGAATACGGATGCATACGAGTAGAATTGTTGATGAAACTGAATGAGGATGTAATTGTAAGCATTTTTGTTAAGTAGAAGTATTTTGATAAGTGTATTGAAGTCTTTCAAAAGTGTATAAATACATATTAAAACACTACATGTATATACATTTTAACTGAGTCGTTAAGTCATCGTTAGTCGTTACATGTAAGTGTTGTTTTGAAACTTTTAGGTTAACGATCTTGTTAAATGTTGTTAACCCAATGTTTATAATATCAAATGAGATTTTAAATTATTATATTATCATGATATTATCATGTATGAATATCTCTTAATATGATATATATACATTAAATGTCTTTACAACGATAATCGTTACATATATGTCTCGTTTAAAAATCATTAAGTTAGTAGTCTTGTTTTTACATATGTAGTTCATTGTTAATATACTTAATGATATGTTTACTTATCATAGTATCATGTTAACTATATATATATCCATATATATGTCATCATATAGTTTTTACAAGTTTTAACGTTCGTGAATCACCGGTCAACTTGGGTGGTCAATTGTCTATATGAAACATATTTCAATTAATCAAGTCTTAACAAGTTTGATTGCTTAACATGTTGGAAACATTTAATCATGTAAATATCAATCTCAATTAATATATATAAACATGGAAAAGTTCGGGTCACTACATTATCTCTCAAAAATCAAGTTCATGAATTTTAGACTTGAAAAAGTCCACTTTAATTCTCAGAATCATGTTTAGGCTCAAAGTTTGGATCATTTAACTACCTAAACATGTTATACTACTCAATTTAGCAACAATTCATGACAAAAATCGGCCATAACCTATTTATATCAAAAAGCCCCAAATTGCTCAAGAACACAAACCCTAGATTACTCAAAATTTGAAGTTTAAAGCTTCTAATCATGTTAAATAGCATCAATCTAGGTTATACAAGCATAATACATAAACAATTTAAGCATAATTACACTAAAAAGCATTAAAATCGAATTGTGGAAAAAATTGCTCAAGAACACTAATTTTCGAATTAAATGGTGTTTAGGTGTAGAAATTTACCGTTTTTCTTGAGTAATTCCTTGATAGCATCCTTCTCAACATGATTTTAGTAAAAGATTTGATGAAAAATGGCCAAAAATTGCGAATTTCGTGTGTGTTTTTCGGGTGTTTTTCGCAGTTTGGAGTGTGGTTGTGGGTGGACTGATCAGTTCTTTACGTTTTTATTTTTTTCTGTAATTTGGTCTCTCCGCGAGTCGCGGTGATTTTGTTCTTCAAACTCCGCGAGTCGCGGCGTTTTTTTTTAATAAGCTTTAACTTATAAAACAAATATAAAATAAATTTAAAATTTTGTTTTCCTTTGTTTTAGGATGAGGTCGTTTCGGATCGATGTCCTAGTCCGTCCCTCGACAAAATTTTAAAATTTGTCTTTTTCAAGCGATTGTTTTAAAAGCTTAGATTTTTGGGTTTTTTTTTTTAATGTTTTTGGCATACTTTAATTCAATAAGTTAAAAAATAATGATAATAAAAGTTCTCGTCCCTCCCTCGGGTAAAGCAATTTCGGTTCAAAGACCTAGTCTTCAACTTACGACGAATTTTAAAAATCATATTTTTAACTTAGCGAAATAAAGTAAATTTTTGTTTTTAAATTCACTCCAAACTTAAATTTAAAATGCATAAAATTAAAAATTCACACCAAACTTAATTTATATTTTTGTTTTTATACATACAAACCTATATTAAAAAGATTAATTTTTCAAATATTTACAATTTTAAATATATTAATTTTAAAAAGTTTACAATATTATTTTAATTTTTATATATTAATTTTAAAACATGGTAAAAATAAAATTAAAAATCCTTTTGGCTTTTTATCCCACTTTAATCAATCAAATATTATCAAAAACATACGCCCCTCTTTTCGGTAAAGTAATTTCGGTTCCATGACCTAATTTAACTCATGACGAATTTTTGAAATATTTTGGGTTGATTGATGAAAGATATTTATACCTTAAGAATAAACGTTAAATTTCGCCGTGATGTAATAAATTTTTGAATGATATCAATAATTTCGGTCGCCAAACCTAATTTTATTCAATACCAATTTAATACTTTATAGCGAACAAATTAGCGTTTATTATCAAAAGGTTAAAAATAAAAATAAAAACTGTACAGACTTACCTGTGAGATAGTATTCTTAGTTATATGATCTATCCCATTCATAAGATAGTCGGTTTAATTGGTTTTCCATGGCTACATAGGCGTAACCTCGAGCATTCAGTGTTTTTCTTCTAAACATATGAACGGTCCGTCTCTGCATAAAGTAACAAATTCGGTGTTTGAATAGGTTTGATCAAAGCGTATAGCATTAGACCATGGTTTAGTTCACAGGCAGTCTTCATTTCCTAAAAAAATAAAAATTCAGAATGGGGGGAGAAGACTAGTTCTTTAGGGTCTGCTAGGGAAAGACCATTCGAGTTCCATTTTCGAGAACTACACGAAAACAGAAAATCTAACTCTAACAGAAATACATAAACCTCCCTATACTTAGTTGAAATTGTGATTAACATTATTTTCAATTGAATCATCAACAACTTGTATATCTTTGACTTTTACTTCAATCCATTTGTTGATTTCCTCCGTAACTTTCACAAATTCAACTAACATCACCTTTTCTTTTGACGATAAATTGGATATTAATCGGTTATATAACTTAAAGTTTCCTTTAATCTTAGCATCGTGAATCCGTTTATAAAGTTTCTTCGTTGAACTGTTAAAAATGGGTTCATTTAATTTCGTATCATCAACGGCATTCTTTGTGATTGGATCATCATTAAGTGTTTCTTCATCTTCCCCACACTTATGCGTTTTTATTGGTCTAACAGTTTTGGTTGGTGGAGATCTAAACTTTTGGTTCACAAAGGTGATCGATGTATCACCATCCCTAAGTGTCATTCTACCTTCTCTTACATCAATGAATGCCTCGGTGGTTGCTAAAAATGGGCGACCTAGAATTAGAGGAATATCAAGGTTTTCCTCCATATTAATCACTATGAAGTTTGCAACAAAGGTCAAACTTCCCACGTTAACAAGTAAATTATTTGCTATTCCAACCGGGTGTTTAATGGTTTGGTCAAATGATTGAACACCTATTTTGGTTGGTTTTAATTTACCCATGCCTAATCTTTTGTATAAGGAAAGAGGCATAATATTTGCACTTGCTCCTAAATCTGCGAGTCCATTATATACAGCACCATCATTAAGCAAGCAAGAAATGATAAATTCACCCGGGTCTCCTGCTTTAGTAAGTCGAGTTGGTTTGTAAACCTTTTTCGGGTGTTCTTTCCTTGGTTCTTTCACTTCTATTTGAATTTCTTGTTCACATTTTTCTTCGTTTCTTGGAATGGGAAGTTTGTATAAGAATTCTTCTTCATCACTCAAATTTGAATCCTCCTTATATTCTAATTTTGATTTTTCATATGTTGTTGATAACATATTTATGTTTTCATTTTGAAGGTTTTCTTGGGTGGTGAAATTATGATTAACTTCATTGTCAACTTCCATCGGACCATGTATGTAATGTTTAACTCTGTGACCATTAACTTTAAATTCAATCCCATTTGAATTTATTAATTCTATCGTTCCGTATGGGAAAACTCTTTTGACTATGAATGGTCCAGACCATCTTGATTTCAATTTTCCAGGAAATAGCTTGAATCGTGAATTGAAAAGAAGAACTCTGTCTCCTTCTTTAAATTCTTTTGAACTTCTGATTCTTTTATCATGCTATTTCTTCGTTCTTTCTTTATAGATTAACGAATTTTTGTATGCTCCATGTCTTAATTCTTCTAATTCGTTTAGTTGACTTAATCGTAGACGTCCGGCTTCATGTAAATCAAGATTACATGTCTTCAAAGCCCAAAATGCTTTGTGTTCAATTTCTACTGGAAGATGACATGCTTTTTCATAAACGAGTCTAAAAGGTGTGGTTCCAATTGGAGTTTTGTAGGCTGTTCTAAAAGCCCAGAGTGCATCCTCCAATTTAATGGACCATTCCTTCGGATTTGATCCTACGGTTTTCTCTAGAATACGTTTTAAAGCTCGGTTAGTATTTTCAACTTGTCCACTTGTTTGTGGATGATATGCGGTGGAGATTTTATGAGTTACTCCATATCTTTTAAGAACTTTCTCAAGTTGATTATTACAGAAATGAGTTCCCCGATCACTTGTTAAAGCTTTCGGTGTTCCAAACCTTGCAAAAAGACGTTTTAAAAAGTTGACTACAACTCGTGCATCGTTAGTTGGGAGAGCTTGTGCTTCCGCCCATTTAGATACACAATCAATGGCTACGAGAATATATAGATTATTATGAGATTTTGGAAATGGACCCATAAAGTCAATACCCCAAATGCCAAATACTTCACATACTTGAATGACATTTTGTGGCATTTCATCACGTTGACTTATTTTTCCGGCCCTTTGACAAGCATCACAGGATTTGCAAAGAAGGTGTGCGTCTTTGTAAATTGTAGGCCAATAGAATCCAGCATCGTAAACTTTTCTTGCTGTTAGTTGAGGCCCATAGTGCCCTCCTGTTGGTCCTGTGTGACAATGGTTTAAAATTTTACTAGCTTCATCTCCGAATACACATCGGCATATTATTCCATCTGGACAACTTTTAAATAGATGTGGATCTTCCCAGAAATAGTGTTTTATATCACTGAAGAATTTCTTTCGTTTTTGGTACGATAATCCTTTTTCAAGGAATCCACATACTAAGTAGTTTGCATAGTCTGCAAACCATGGAATTTCATTATAATCTATCTTCAATAGATATTCATCAGGAAAGTTGTCTTGTATGGCCGATTCATTTAGAACTTCTAATTCGGGATTTTCAAGACGAGAAAGATGATCAGCGGCGAGATTTTCTGCTCCTCTTTTATCTCGGATTTCAATATCGAACTCTTGTAAGAGTAAGATCCAACGGATTAATCTTGGTTTGGCATCTTGTTTCAAAAATAGGTATCTAAGAGCAGAATGGTCGGTATAGACCACCGTTTTTGCTAGAACGAGATATGAACGAAATTTGTCAAAAGCAAAGACAATAGAAAGGAGTTCTTTTTCAGTAGTTGTATAGTTCGTTTGTGCTCCTTGTAACGTCTTACTAGCATAATATATAGGTTGAAATCGTTTTTCAATCCTTTGTCCTAAAACGGCTCCCATTGCAAAATCACTTGCATCGCACATTAGTTCAAATGGTAGATTCCAATTTGGTGTTATCATGATCGGCGCATTAGTGAGTTTCTCTTTAAGAATATTAAAAGATTTGATACATTCATCTGAAAAGATGAATGGAGCATCCTTTTCTAGGAGTTTATTCATAGGAGTGGCAATTTTAGAAAAATCTTTTATGAAACGTCGGTAAAAACCGGAATGCCCTAGAAAACTCCTAACTCCTCTAACATTGGTGGGATGTGGAAGTTTAGCAATTACATCTACTTTAGCTCTATCCACTTCAATTCCTTCTTTTGAAATTTTATGTCCAAGAACGATGCCTTCTTTAACCATAAAATGGCATTTCTCCCAATTAAGTACTAGATTTGATTGTTCGCATCTAATAAGCATTCGTTCCAGATTAACTAGACATGATTCAAATGTATCACCGAAGACTGAAAAGTCATCCATGAAAACTTCCATGCATTCTTCTATCATGTCGTGAAAAATCGCCATCATGCACCTTTGAAAGGTTGCAGGGGCGTTGCAAAGTCCAAATGGCATGCGTTTGTAAGCAAAAGTACCATAAGGGCACGTGAATGTGGTTTTCTCTTGATCTTCGGGTGCTATTGGAATTTGAAAATATCCGGAAAAACCATCAAGAAAACAATAGTAACTATTTCCGGCTAATCTTTCCAACATTTGATCAATGAAAGGTAAGGGAAAGTGATCTTTTCTGGTGGCGTCATTTAATTTTCTATAATCAATACACACACGCCATCCTGTTACAGTCCTAGTAGGAATAAGCTCATTTTTCTCATTTGTGATAACAGTTATGCCACCCTTCTTAGGCACGCATTGAACTAGGCTTACCCATGGACTATCAGAAATTGGATAAATTAAACCTGCATCTAGCAGTTTAATTATTTCTTTTTTAACAACATTTTGCATATTAGGATTTAGTCTTCGTTGGCGTTGCACATACGTTTTATGACCTTCTTCCATAAGGATTTTATGTGTGCAATACGAAGGACTTATTCCTTTAATATCATGAATCTTCCATGCAATGGCTGGTTTATGAGCTTTCAACACATAAATGAGTTGTGATTTCTCATTTTTAGTAAGAGAAGACGATATTATTACAGGTAATTCAGATTCACCATGTAAATAAGCGTATTCCAAATGGTTTGGAAGTGGCTTTAACTCTAATGTCGGTGGTTCTTCTATCGATGATTTATATCGATATCTGTCTTCTTCTTTTAGCATTTGAATTTCTTCTGTTGTTGGTTCATATCCATTAGCTATTAGTGTAGCTAACATTTCAGCTTCATCAATTGGTTCATTATCTTCTCCTAAAGAACATTCTCCTGTTCCTTGTAATTCTGGAAATTCTTCTAATAATTCTGCATGTGAATCTATAGTTTGAATATAATAACATTTATCATCTGCAGATTGCGGTTGTTGCATTGCTCTATCAACTGAAAAGGTAACACTCTCGTCCTCTATACTTAGGGTCAATTTCTTACCGAACACGTCTATCATTGCTTTAGCCGTGTTTAAGAATGGTCTTCCTAATATGAGAGGAACTTGAGAATCTTCTTCCATGTCCAGAACAACAAAATCTACTGGAAATACTAAAGTACCAACTTTAACTAGCATATTCTCCATTATCCCTCTAGGATATTTTATTGATCGATCGGCTAGTTGTATACTTATTCTTGTTGGTTTCAATTATCCAAGGTCTAGTTTAGTGTATAGTGAATACGGCATTAAATTTATACTAGCACCTAAGTCTGCCAATGCTTCTATTGAACTAAGACTACCCAGAAAACATGGAATTGTGAAACTTCCTGGATCAGATAATTTTTCTGGTATCTTATTCAACAGCACTGCTGAACAATTAGCGTTCATAGAAACAGCCGAGAGTTCTTCCATTTTCTTTCTATTCGTGATCAGATCTTTCAAGAATTTAGCATATCTAGGCATTCCTGAAATCACATCAATGAAAGGAAGATTTACATTTATCTGTTTAAACATATCCAAGAATTTGGATTGCTCGGCTTCAAGTTTCTCTTTTTTCATTTTACTCGAGTAAGGAAGTGGTGGTTGGTATGGTTTAACATAAGGTTTATCCATAGCCGTGTTATCTTCATTAACCTTTTCAACTACCGGTTCTTTGTCCTTATCTTGTTCAGGTTGTGGTTCTTGTGGAGTAGGAATAGCTTCATCAGAAGTTACAGGTATTTCAGGTGGTTTAAGTGTTGTACCACTTCTTGTGGTAATGGCTTTAGCTGTTTCATTCCGGGGGTTAGCATTTGTATCACTAGGTAAACTTCCCGGTTTTCTTTCACCTATTAACCTTGCTAGGTTACTTACTTCTTGTTCCAAGTTTTGAATAGAAGCTTGTTGATTTCTAAATGCTTGAACATTTTGTTCATTAATTTGTTTCTGAGATGTGAAAAACTGCGTTTGAGTTTCAACTAGCTTCATCATCATATCTTCTAAATTCGGCTTTTTATCATCGGGTTGTGGTGGTTTGTTTTGAAAATTAGGTCTTTGCTGGTTGTAAGTATTGTTAGATACTTGTTGATTGCTAGGACCTTGTTGGTTGTTGTATGGAATATTTCGGTTATAATTCTGATTTTGATTGTAAATCGGTCTTGGCGGTTGATAATTATTCTGATAATTATTTCCAGGCCTTTGGTTTAGATATGAAACATTCTCTCTTTGTTTCATTGTTAATTCAATACTGAGACAATCTTTTGTCAAATGTGGTCCTCCACACTGCTCACAACTAATTCGTATTGAGTGGATATCTTTAGTCATCTTTTCCATTCGTCTCTCCACAGCATCTATCTTTGCGGAAATGGAATCTAACTCATGGCTAGAATCGGCTCTAGCTGCTTTAGATGATCTAACGATATCTTTTTCTTGGTGCCACTCATGTGAGTGGGAAGCAGTGTTTTCAATAATTTTATAAGCATCAGTTTCGGTTTTCTTCATAATAGAACCACCAGCTGCTATATCGATGTCTTTTCTTGTAGTGATGTCGCATCCTTGGTAGAATATTTGTACTATTTGACAGGTGTCTAAACCATGTTGCGGACATCCTCTTAATAACTTTCCAAATCTTATCCACGCCTCATATAGAGTTTCGTTTGGTTTCTGTGTGAACGTAACAATTTCTCCTTGAAGTCTTACGGCTTTAGATGCCGGAAAGAATTGTTTAAGAAATTTTTCAACTAAAACGTCCCATGTATCGATCGCCCCTTCAGGTAATGATTCCAACCAATCTTTGGCTTCTCCCTTTAAAGTCCAGGGAAATAACATGAGATATATCTGTTCATCCTCAACTTCTCTTATTTTAAATAGAGTGCAGATCCTATTAAAGGTACGAAGATGTTCATTTGGATCTTCCTTCGGCGCACCACTAAATTGGCATTGATTAGTCACCATGTGTAGAATTTGTCCTTTGATTTCATAATCTGGCGCATTAATGTCTGGATGAGTAATTGCGTGACCTTGGCCAGTGCGTTTAGCTCTCATTCGGTCTTCTATACTTAAAGGTTCCAGATTCTCCATAATTGAATTTGTTAAATCGGAATCACTAGAGGATTCTGATTTAATGGTTCATTCCTCAACAATCTCTGTTTGAATGATTGGTGGTTCCGGAGAAAAAATTAATGGTTCAGGATCTACGAATCGTCCCTGAATATTCTCCGGATTCTCAATTGTGAGGTCGGGTTCAAAAAATGGATTATCGGAAATTTGAATTAGAGTACTTGGTCGACTGGATGACGATTCTAAAGAAAAATCAACGGCGGTAATATTTGCTAAATGTCTTGATCTAGTTACAGGTGGTGAACGTACAAAAGGTGGTGAACGTCTTGCTCGGTGCATTCACTGAATATCCTATAAGTTTTTAAAAAGGAAAGAAAAATTATATAAGTTATCCAATTAATAGACTTTTCTGATTTTGCCCACGTTTCGAATAGCCAAAAGATGCAGCAGAGGGGCAGGATTCGTTTGGTCTCAATATAATTGAGGACTGTTTGGCTCCAATAACCCGGTCCACGTACAAATCCAACTATTACTACGAACCAGAAAATTTTGATGTCTATCAATTTAACCACTTAAAATAAATTTTCGTAATTTTAAGAAATTTAGATAAGAAGTAGAGAAAATTCTAAGTCCTAAAACTAGAATGGCGAGAAATAAGAAAGAAAAAGAGCGCGTCGAAAAACGTCGAAAAAGAAAAGAATTGAAAAATAAAAGGCGTCGAAAAATAAGAAAGAAAAAGAAAATGACTATAAAACTTTAAAACACTCGACTAACCCAACCTTATTACTATCACTAACTTAAAATTATAATCGCAAATTGAGATTACTAATTGGAGTGATAATTGATACATAGGTAAAAGGCGTCGAGAAATAAGAAAATAGCGCGTCTAAACTTAAAAAGGAACTAAAAATTTAAAACTAAAAGTTGCGTCTAAAAATATTAAAGCTTACAAGTAAAACTATATCCCAAATGGAAATAACTTAAAAAGGTACTAAAACTTAAAAAGGCGTCGCAAAATTCTAAAGCACCTAGATCTTAGTCTAAAGAAAAAGCACTTAAGGGATTTTACGACAAAGCCTAAAAATCTATAAATAAAAATAACTATGGCAAAAACTAAGTTTAAAACTAAATACGAGCGAAAAATACAAATATTACGTTAAAACAATTAAAAAGAGACAAAATATAAAAATATACTAAAAGTTGCAAAAATTACAATTTTTATAAAAATATTATTCTTATATTATTTATTTTATAAAAGTGTAAATTTTATAATTTATTTAAATTAATTAAACTAAATATACAAAATAATAATAACTTAAATTAAGTAATTAAAAACTAAAAAAACTAATTAGGGTTTTAATTAAAATAATAATAATAATAATAATTACACCGTAATGATGCAGTTAGGGTTTCTGGTCACCTGTGTCAGGGCTGCTCCGCGAGTTGCGGTTCCCGAAGCTGGAAAACTCCGCAAGTCGCAGGGTTCCAAATTTCAGATGACAGGCTACATCCACATCCTACATCCACCTTCGCCGTAGGGCTTATGTATTTAGATTTCATTATTTAATCTAGTTGTAGTTTTATGTTTCACTTATGTATTGTGCGAACTTATACAGATGTATGCAACTTATTATTAATGAATGGAACTTTGCATTATTTAATTCTTGCTCGATGTTCTATTTACATTACTGTACGATGATTCTGTGGTATTTGTACCTAGATGCGTTATTTAATAAACATGTGATGTGTTGATTTCATGTTGGTTACTATATACTGTATTATTACTATTTGCATACTGGATTTTGACTTGAGTCAAAATTTTTGTTTAGAACATCATGGCCAACGGACGATCAACACCTACCACCGCCTAAATCGAAGAGATGATTGCCGAAAGGGTAGCCGCAGCCATTGCGGAAATGCAACCCCAAGCTCCACCGCCGCCACCACCGGTTATTCAACCCATTCGTAATGGGTGCACGTACAAAGAGTTCCAGAGCTGCAAACCTCATAGCTTTAGTGGAACGGAGGGGCTGGTTGGTCTCACTAGATGGTTTGAAAAACTTGAATCTGTGTTCCGAGTCAGCAACTGTTCAGAGGAGAATAAAACCAAGTTTGCTTCATGCACGCTGTCTGATGGCGCACTAACGTGGTGGAACACGTTGGGTCAAGCAAAAGGTATCGATGAGGCATTTGTTACTCCATGGGAGGAATTCAAAGGGGCCCTGATTGAGGAATATTGTCCTAAGACTAAAATCCAGAAGATGGAGATGGAATTCATGCAGTTAAAGGCCGTTGGGAACAACCTTGATGGTTACAACAGGAGATTTTTGGAATTAGCCCTGATGTGTCCGACAATGGTCACCCCAGAATTCAAGCGAATGGAAAGGTACTTCTGGGGACTTCCTAAGAGCATTAAGGGAAACGTCACCTCGTTCAAGCCACCAAATGTCCCGGAAGCGATGCGCATGGTGCATACTTTAATGAATCAAATTATCATCGATGAATCGGAGAAGGCTAAGTCTGAAGCAGGTAGTAGTGAGAAGCGCAAATGGGATAACAACAGGGGAAGGACCTATGAGCAAAACTCGGTGAAATGACATTAGTGTTTTAGGGGAAACAACAACGGTGGAAATCCCAATCTGAACACCAACACTAACCCAAACTACAAGGGTACCTTACCACAATGCAAGCGGTGCTACAAGCACCATACTGGGTATTGTAACGTTGTTTGTGAAAAGTGCCAACGGACTGGGCATATCGGGAAGGACTGCAAGGTCACCACTTTGAATGGGAAGCCGAACACTAATGGACCGAAAAAGTGCTACGAATGCGGACAGACGGGCCATTTCAAAAATGCGTGTCCAAACAAGCGAAAAGATGGCGGACCACCCCGTGGTAGAGCTTTCAACGTTAATGCAAGGGACGCCCGAGAAAACCCCGACTTGGTGACAGGTATATTCACTATCAACAATCTTTTAGCTTCTGTCTTATTTGATACTGGTGCGGATAGAAGTTATGTATGTAGACATTTTTGAGATAAGATTAATTGGTCGTTAGTCCCGTTAAAAGAGAGTATGCTTGTCGAGGTCGCCAATGGAAAACTTGAGAAAGTTGACCATATTCGTCGAGGAGCTATTATCAACATAGCTGGTGCAGATTTCGAAATTGATTTGATACCCATCAAATTGAGAAGTTTTGACGTGATCGTCGGTATGGATTGGTTGAGTAAGATAAGGGCCGATATTATCTGTGGAGATAAAGCTCTTCGTATACCACAAGGAAACGGTGAGCCACTGATCATCTACGGAGAGAGATGTACCTCGAAGCTGAACCTCATTAGTTGCGTGAAAGCGTAAAAGATTATGAAGAAGGGACGTCTTGCTGTCCTAGCACATGTGAAAACGGTAGAAACTGAGGTGAAGAGCGTGAACGATGTTCGAGTTGTGAACGAATTTTCCGATGTCTTCCCTGAAGAATTGCCTGGATTACCACCGCCGAGAGCTGTAGAGTTTCAGATCGATTTAGTGCCAGGATCAGCACCTGTAGCTCGCACACCTTATAGACTCGCACCTTCCGAGATGCAAGAATTACAGAGTCAACTACAAGAACTACTTGACCGTGGATTTATCCAACCAAGTTTCTCGTCTTGGGGCGTACCTGTGTTGTTTGTGAAGAAGAAGGATGGATCCTTCCGTATGTGTATCGACTACCGTGAACTTAACAAATTGACAATCAAGAATCGGTATCCTCTTCCTAGAATTGACGATCTTTTTGATTAACTACAAGGATCGAGCGTTTACTCAAAGATCAATTTGCGATTCGGTTATCACCAGTTGAGGGTGAAGGAAAGTGATGTGATGAAAACTGCGTTCAGAACTCGTTATGGTCATTATGAGTTTCTCGTGATGCCATTCGGTTTGACAAATGCACCTGCTGTGTTCATGGACCTCATGAATCGTGTCTGCAAGCCGTACATGGATAAGTTTGTTATCGTCTTCATAGATGATATCTTCATCTACTCTAAGAGCGAAGAAGAGCATGAGCAACACCTCCGGCTAGTACTTGAACTCTTGAGGCAAGAGCAACTGTATGCGAAATTTTCCAAGTGTGAATTTTGGTTGAAGGAAGTCCAATTTCTGGGTCATGTTGTGAGCGATTGATAGTTATGCGAGGTGTATGTAAAATAGTTTAAATTTTACAAGGAAATACTATTAAATACGATACAATTTTACACAAGATATTTATTTATTTATTGAATGGATATACTTAAACCTTGCTACAACACTTATAGGCAGTGTACCTAATCGTACAGTAGTGTAGTTTTTAGTAAGTCCGGTTCGTTCCACAGGGAATCTTTTAATCAAAGCTTAACACTATATTAGTTTTATTTTATAAAAATACAAATATATATAAGTAATATTATTATTATAAAGGGGGGTTTTTACCGTTTAATGACCGGTTTGTCGATTTTAAAACTTTAAGTCGCAGTTAAAACAAAATGTAAAATATTAAATAAATAAAAGACTTAATTTAAAGCGTAAAGTAAATAACGATAATGAAATTGCGATAAATAAAAGTGCAATAAAATTGTGATAATTAAAAAGTACGATAATTAAAAGTGCAATTAAATATAATAACAATAAAAGTGCGATAATTAGAAGTGCAATTAAATATAAAATAAAGGAAATTAAATATGAAATAAAAGAATTATGCTTATTTAAACTTCCGTAATCGTGATGTTTGACGTGTTGATTTTAGTTTTATGCCCATGGGTTAATTGTTCTTTATCCTGGATTATTTAATATGTCCATACGGATTTGTCCATAATAGTCCATCAGTCATAAATATAAAGAGCGAAAGCCTTCGTCAAATTATTCTTATTCCCGAAGTCAAATATTCCAACTAATTGGGGATTCGAATTGTAACAAGATTTTAATACTTTGTTTAATGAATACACCAGGTTATCGACTGCGTGTAAACCAAGGTTTTACTACTTTGTTAACAATTACACCAATTACCTTTGAATGTAATTCACCCCTGTTTCAACAAGTCTATTAACTATTAATCCAGTTCCGTGTTCGGTAAAATGAATAATTATTGGTATTTATAGATATCCCGCCCACCGTACCCAGTCAAGCGTATGTGGTTATATATAAATACGTCGAATTATAAGTTTGTATATTAAATTAACAAGGTATTGTTTAGTTAATATAAAACCCATTAATAGCCCATTGTCTAATTTCTACAAGTGTCGTTCTTTTATCCAAACCCCAATTATGGTACAAAGCCCAATTACCCAATTTTAGTAATTAGCCCAACATCATGATTACTTCGGTATTAAATAAGCATAATAATAACTTAGCTACGAGACATTAATGAAAATAATATAAACATAACTTACAATGATTAAAAATAGCGTAGCGTTACACGGACAGAATTTCGACTTACACCCTTACAACATTCGCTAACATACCCTTATTATTAGGATTTAAAATTTAAAATTAAAATTAAAATATAAATATAAATATTTACGTATACATATATAGAGAGAGATTGATTTTTTGATATTTTGATCGATCAAACTGCGTTTGCTTTTATAGGCAGTTTCATTTTTTGGGGCTCCGCGAGTCGCGGCCCATTTGGTCTTCGAACTCCGCAAGTCGCGGAGTTCCATTTTACAGCTCACTCAACTTTGGCTCTTTGTTTGCCGACGATTATATAAATAAATATAATATATAAATAATTTTAGTAATTATTTAAATATTACATTATATTTATGTGCATAGTTGACTTGTAATTTTTAGTCCGTTGCGTCGAGCGTTGAGAGTTGACTCTGGTCCCGGTTCCGGATTTTCGAACGTCCTTGCGAATAATTTAATATCTTGTACTTTGCGTTTTGAATCTTGTACTCTTGTAATTTTGAGACGTTTCTTATCAATAATTGGAACCTCATTGATTGTATTTTGTACTTTTGAGCTTTTTGGTCGTTTGCGTCTTCAATTCGTCGAATCTATCTTTTGTCTTCACCTTTTATTATTTAAACGAATATCACTTGTAAATAGAACAATTGCAACTAAAAGTTTGTCTTTCTTGAGGAATAATGCTATGAAATATATGTTCGTTTTTAGCATTATCAGCGACCAGGGTATCAAAGTTGATCCTGCCAAGATTGAAGCTATCAGCAAGTGGGAGACCCCCACTACTCCGACTCATATTCGCCAATTTTTAGGTCTCGCCGGTTACTACCGAAGGTTTATTGAAGGTTTCTCTCTGATTGCGCGTTCTTTGACCGCGCTGACTCACAAAGGGAAGAAGTTCATTTGGGAATCCGCACACGAATCAGCATTCCAAACTTTGAAGAAGAAGTTAACCACCGCACCTATCCTATCTCTTCCTGAAGGCAGTGACGATTTCGTCATTTATTGCGATGCTTCGAAAAGTGGTTTTGGTTATGTACTGATGCAACGATCAAAGGTTATTGCTCACGCCTCCCTTCAACTGAAGATTCACGAGCGGAACTACACTACTCACGATCTCAAACTTAGAGCTGTTGTCTTTGCGCTCAAATTGTGGAGACACTATCTTTATGGAACTAAGAGCATTATCTTCACCGATCACAAGAGTCTCCAGCACATCTTTGATCAGAAGCAACTGAATATGAGACAGCGTCGATGGATCAAGATGCTCAATGACTACGATTGTGAACTTCGTTATCATCCTGGAAAGTCCAATGTTGTAGCCGACGCTTTGAGCCGAAAGGAGAGGACGGTACCTCTTTGTATTAGGGCTCTGAACATCACCATTCGATCGAACCTCAACATCCAGATCAGAGTAGCCCAAGATGAGGCTCTCAAGGAGGAGAATATATCTCATGAACATTTGAACATACTTGTTTCTCGATTCGAGGTTAGGGAGTATGGACTCCGATGTTATGCCGGAAGAATTTAGGTACCTTGTTATGGAGATCTACGGAACCTTATACTTGATGAAGCACACAAATCGAGATATTTGATTCACCCCGGTGTGGGCAAGATGTACCACGACCTTAAAGAACAGTATTGGTGGCCGAATCTTAAGAAAGACGTTGCAACCTATGTTGGTAAGTGTTTAACTTGCTCGAAAGTTAAGGCCGAGCATCAGAGACCTTCTGGGTTACTTCAACAGCCGGAAATCCCGCAATGGAAGTGGGAAAGGATCACAATGGATTTCATCACCAAGCTACCAAAGACGGTGGGCGGATACGATACCATCTGGGTTATCGTTGACCATCTTACCAAATCTGAACACTTCTTGGCTATAAAGAAAACGGATACGATGGAGAGACTTGCTCAATTATACATCAAAGAGGTTGTATCTCGTCATGGTGTACTGTTATCGATCATCTCAGATCGCGATCCCTGTTTTGCTTCTAGATTTTGGCGTTCTTTACAAGAAACCATGGGAACCCGTCTCGACATGAGTATTGCTTATCACCCACAGACCAACGAGCAAAGTGAACGAACGATTCAGACATTGGAAGACATGTTGTGTGCATGTGTCATTGATTTCGGAAAGGCTTGGGAAAGGAATTTGCCGTTAGCCGAATTCTCGTACAACAACAGTTATCACTCGAGCATTAATGCCGCACCTTTTGAAGCAATGTATGGCCGCAAGTTCCGATCTCCTATTTGTTGGGCCAAAGTAGGTGAAAAGCAAATCACCGGACCCGAGGTAGTCCACGAAACGACGGAGAAGATTGCTCAGATTCAAGCTAGACTTAAGACTGCCCGCGATCGTCAAAAGAGTTATGCCAATCTTAAACGTAAGGACTTTGAATTCAACGTGGGCGACCGTGTAATGTTAAAGGTTGCACCTTGGAAAGGTGTGATCCGTTTTGGAAAACATGGAAAGTTAAACCCACGATACATTGGTCCTTTTGAAATCTTAGAACGTGTTAGACCCGTTGCTTACCGTTTGGATCTACCAGCACAATTGAGATCAGTTCATCCTACCTTCCACGTGTCAAACTTGAAGAAGTGTCTTGCTGCACCCGAACTTATCATACCACTGGAGGAACTTACGATTGACGACAAACTCCACTTTGTGGAAGAACCAGTTGAGATTATGGATCGTGAGGTCAAGACTTTGAAACGCAACAAGATTCCGATCGTCCAAGTACGATGGAATGAAAAACGAGGACCTGAGTTTACCTGGGAGCGAGAGGATCAAATGATGCAGAAGTATCCTCACCTTTTCCCGACTCCTCCATCTACCTCAGCTTAAAATTTCGGGACAAAATTTTCTTTAACAGGTGGGTAATGTAACGACCCTGGTTTTTCCAACGTTTATTTATTAATAATTATTATTATTAATACTTGTGATTTAATGAATGTATGTTATTACATTTACTTGTTACCATGATTGATCATACTTGACTTTAAATGCTCGAAACGTCTTTGTGACATACGTACATTACATGAATAATATTTTTGAATATTATTTACATTCATGATTAAGTTTTATTAATCATTTTAATTAACTAAGGTTATTAGTTAATTACTTGGGCTTTATTTGGATTTAGTTGTTAAATACTTGGACTTGGGCTTTAATTAATGTTAGTGGACTTAAAGAGCCCACCCTACTTCCTTAGTGGACTTATTAGCCCATTACCACATGTAAGTATCATATTTAAGACTTAACTAGATGGCTTAACTTGTATGGAATCTAGTTACCACCTTATCCCCATGAACTAACACCTAATAACCAACTTTTAAGGCTTTACCATGCATGGACTAGTGAACAAATCTCTTCCTCCCTCCCCATTTTGAAACCGTCAGCCATAGGCCTCCTTTAGAGGAGTTTGGTTCATTTTTTTTTACTTACTTGTTTACTTGCATTCATTTCTTTTACACACACACAAACAAACAATACTTCAAACTCTCTCAAGTTTCTCTCTTTTTCTTGTAAGTAATAAACTTTTCTTCTTCCTTTCTTGTTTACAAAAAAATGAACCAAACATCCTTCATCATCATCATTCTTGTTCTTGCTTAATGTTTAATTACTTGATACTTGTTAGTTGTTGTTGATTACTTGCTTTGTTGTTGTTGCTATTTACTAATTATTAAGAATCAAATTTGTTAGTTTGATTCTTCATATCAACTTGTTCTTACAAGACATACAAGACATAAACTTTATAGTTTATGATCTACACTTAACACTTATTTAAAGAATCAAAGTTCATGTGTTGAAAGCATACTTGTGTTCATGAAGTAAACTTAAAGTTTACTTTCTAAGGATCAAGACTTAGGCTTGAATCTTTAAAGTATGAAATCCATGAACTTATTACTTGTTACTTAGTTTATTTCTTTATATTATGTACTTTAATTTCATGTTTGTTGGTTTTAGTGGTCAAATGTTACAAGTTAACTTTGATCTCGTTTTTCTTGAACTAAAAATTAACTTTAAAAGTTCAAGAACATGTAAGTAAGCTTTCTTTAATTATAACTTGGTACACTTATGTTAGATCTAGACTTTTGGGTCTAGGATCTTCAAGATCTAACTAAGAACTATGTTCTACAACTTAAGATCTTGATTTTATAAGTTTATTTTCAAGTTGTAACTTAATATTAGTTTTAAAGTTCATGTATGTGTTAGATCTAAGACCTTGATGTAACTTTGGTTCATCAAACTTCATACAACTCTTAAGTGAGTTGTGCTACATGTCTTAGACCTACACTTGTGTCATAATAGTCAAAACTTGGTTAATATTACTTTTATAGTTCATGTATGTGTTAAATCTAAGACTTTGATGTAACTTTGGTTCATCAAAATACTTGCAACACTTAATTGAGTTGTGCTACTTATCTTAGACTTACACTTGGGTTATGATGGTCAAAACTTGGTAAAGATGATGTAAACACATCAACGAGTTGTACACTTGAAGCTATATGCATCAAGGATGAGAACCGTGATAAGCATCGAGTACCAAGAAACCCCGGAACCTACTGTTTTACTGTTTCTGGGTCTGATCAGTACGACCTGGGCTACTGTAATTATTATTTTCAGATAGCTCTATTCTAGTAGATAACTTTTCATATAGGACTCATCTTAATCCGAGTTACGGTTTAGGATTTATGGCCCTCCGATCGTCACTATGTCCATTTAACGTTGTGCTAAAAATTCTGACCTACTCGCACTTAGACCATCGCCACGGTCAAACGAAGACGAGTTTGCTTCTGTAATTTTTACCACAACTAAAGGACTCATATACGGATCCATGGCCACTAGTCTCACCTTATTTCAGTAGGTATTGAGGCCGTGGTGACTGACCAAAGTCAGCCTTTGTTCTAAACTTCTTTCATGAACGAAACTTACTTTACACCTTTGTTTGATGATGAATGATGATGACCTTTAAGACCTAATTTATATAATTTTAAACCTATTGGGACGATTTACTGACTTAGTACTATTTGACTTAGGTTGAGGACTTTCCGGACCTACGTACTTGCTTATTTCCCGACTCGACTTTACCACTACTTTACCATTGTGAGTTATAGCATCCCTTTTTACTTTAACTATTTTGGGAACTGAGAATTCATGCGCATTTTATGTTTTACATACTAGGCACGAGTACTTAAACTTATATATGTGTGGGTTATACAACGGCATAAACATTCCCTTTAGCTCGGTAACGTTTAGTCATTGGTTTTTGAACCGGTGAACGCGAATCTTAGATATGGATCCATAGGGTTTGACATCCCCACTCGGGCTAGTCGCGCTAGCATTTAACGAGTGTTTAATACTTCATAAACATACGCACTTGCCAAGTGTACTTTCAGGGGGTATAAACATTAAGTTAGTTACCAAGTGCCCACGGTTAACATATACTTTATCTTACTGTTTTGAAACGCTCTTTGTAGCACTGAAATCTCGTGGCCTACCTTACATACTGTTATACTTAAACTATAGCTCACCAACCTTTGTGTTGACGTTTTTAAGCATGTTTTTCTCAGGTGCTTAAGATTGCTTCCGCTGTGTACTAGTCTTGCTGTAGACACCCGCTGCTCTAGAGTTATCATCGCATGAACTGTTTATCCTGCATTCATAACTTTAATACTTTTGAACTATGATTTGTAACGACCTAAGGTTCACGTACTATTATCTTTGCTTCCGTTCATAGAAGCATACTTTGGTTGTAAAACACTTGACGTTCATTATGACGTCACCTTTTATCATGAATGCAAACGTATTTTGAAATAGCATATAGTGTTTGACCTTGTAATGATCCTGTTGTTGATGATTCGTACACGATGGTTTTGTACGGGGCATCACAACGACTCTTACATTCTATCTAATCTCTAAACATATCAAGAACATATATTCCTGATATTTCTATCTTCTCTCTTGAATTCTGGTAATTTAACCAATTAATATCGTGCTATTACAATTTCTCTCTTAGAACATTAGTCATGTTCATTCAAAATCTTATACCTACCAATTTTGGACCATTATTCGCTTGACTTGAAGTCGGGAAGAGAAAACAAAAGCATGGAACTTCTAAATATAAGGAAAAATATAAAGCCCAACAATAACACAAGAAATTACAAACCGTGTATATTAATGCGTATAGCAATATAAAGACACGGGAAAATGAAAAATACTATAACCCCAAGGTAATAGTAGAAGTGAATAGATTCCTCCGGTGGTAGATGAAAAAGGAGAATGACTGATATGAAAGTCAGGATTATATCCAGAATTAAAACTGAATGAAGCATATTGACTGATGGTTTGGAAATGTGAATTAAAGTATAGAAAATGGGAGCGGTGGGAAATAACGGAACGGAAAAAGTTTAATTTATAATGGAAATATCAGACATAGTAATCGAGACAGATCACCGTATTTAATTATAGAGATCTTAATCTCCTTATTCGCCGAAGAATCAAATCTCTTAGATTCCGAAGATTTTCTTTAAATCCCTTGAATTCCGGAATTCAATCGCGACTACGTAAAAAGTTATGGAAAATCTCCATTTCTTCATCTCGATCTTTTGTGATAACTTCATTCATACGCTTCGATTAATCGAATCATTTTATCCATATTACTCAATGATAATAAAACTCTATTTATCAACCCATATTCGTCATGAAAACATTTTTATTGTTAGCCATGACGACCTCACTCAAATTTCGGGACGAAATTTCTTTAACGGGTAGGTACTGTGACAACCCGGGAATTTCCGACCAAATTTAAACCTAATCTAATTATGATTTCGATACGATAAGCAAAGTCTGTAATGTTGAGTCTCAAAATTTTCGAACCGTTTTAATAGAATCATTTACCCTGTGACTATGTTCGACGATTCACGAACCTTTAAATTATAAGCGGAAATGTATATATAGATAATTATATATGTAAATAATCATACATAATAAATTAAATACATTTATGAACTATTATGTGATTTAGTTATGATGAAAGATAATTTAAAATTGACTAAAACTTGTTACGTAAGTTATATTCAATATAAAGGATTTCGAACATAATTGGTTAACGTTAACAAAGTATTAAATGTATAAATTTTGGGATTTAATTGTTTCAATATATACAATTAATATATTTATCCAAGTAATAAAACTTGATATTTAATAACATAATTATATATAGTAGTTTGAAAATATATATAATTTCTATACATAATTATTACTATATGGATATTATTAAAATACATAAACATTAAATATATATAATATATATTATACAAACATTAAATATTATATAATTGATAATAATGATATTACAACTTTTATTATTATTAATAAAATAAATATCAATATTAATATTAATATCAGAATTATGAATATTAATATTTTAATATAATATATAGATATAAAACTTGATATATTTAATTTGTTTATTGTTATTAATATTACTAATATTATTTTCATCATTATTAGTATCATTATTATTATAATTAGTAGTAAATTTAATTATTATTATGACATTATTACTATTATTACTACAATTCTATTATTATTATTAGTATTATTACATTTAGTATTATTATTATTGTATTAAGATTAATTGTGATATGAATACAAATATATAGATAATATATATATATATATATATATATATATATATATATATATATATATATATATATATATATATATATATATATATATATATATAAACAGATATATAACTGCTAGATTATACAGATATAATTGTAGATATATATATACGAGTGTTTTTTTCAGTCAGCATCTGTTATATTTTTTTCCCTTTATCCTCTTGTTCGTCCGTGACCTCCTGTCGTGTACCAGCAACCAACCCTGATCAATTGAATTGTTATATTAATCATTTAATGGTAACACGTATTTCATCTGCTGCTATTCAAAGATAAACTCACTGAACCATATTTTTTTTCTTTTTTTTTGCTTGTTCGCTACCCATTTTAATCCATAACTCAATCTCGGACCAATCTCCAAAATCTAATAATGCAGTGTTGTTGAGAGTGATTTAAGTAATCTATCTGTAAGTTTTCGAACCTTAATTTCTTCAATTGATGTTTAATTTCGAAGTCAAAGTTTTTATTTAAAAAGTCAAACTTATTGTTCTTCACTCAAATTCGTGATACCTGTTACGATTCAAGATCAATTGGGGATTTGGAAAGTTTTTAGGATCGATTTGGAATATATTTCGTGTTTTAACCTTTGCCTAAAACGTTCTTGAAATCAAACTTATTAATTTTTTCCTTTATTTTCGAACGCAGCAGCAGGCTGTATTCTGTTTCTTTTTAATTTTTTTTATCTAATTTATATATATATATATATATATATATATATATATATATATATATATATATATATATATATATATATATATATATATATATATATATATATTTTTCCTGATTGTACAAGTCCTAAATGAAGTCACGATATGGTTATTTTGATTATTGTTGTTGGTTGGATCATTTGAGTTTATGAGGAAGAAGATGGAACACGAAAATAAAGGGTTAAATAAAACATATACTGGGTATTATTCAGATAAGCAAGGTAGAAGGAATGGTTAGGCAGTGTTTGTGGTAAGCTAGAGGTCGAGGGTTCGAGCCCTACATGGCGTATTTTTTTTATATAAAAGCTGAATGGAGGAACTTGGAAACAGGAAGAAATGAGTTAAATAAAAATCTGGTTGGGTATAAATTCAGAAAAGCGGATCCGGTCGAGTGGTTTAAGTGAGTCTCGGGTTAACGCGTGGTCACGAGTTCGAGCCTGGTATGAGGCAACATTTTTTTTAAAAGGCTTATTTTCTTGAAGGTAGTCACATATTAATTAGTATTATTATTTTTATTATCATTTTCATTATTATTATGTTATTAATATTATGATTATTATTGTTATTATTAATTATTAGTATTATTACTAAGTATTGTAGTTATCATTATTATTAGTGTTACTAATAAATATTAGTTACTTTTTATTATTATCATAATTATAAATACAATTATAATTATTATTATTATCATTAAGATTATTATTATTGTTATCTTTATTAGTATGAAAATAATATAATTTATTATTATTTCCATTAATATTAGTATTAGAATCATATTAGAATTATTAGTATTAGTATTAATGTCATTGTGATAGTTATTATGATTATTAATAACATGAGTATCATTATTAACGAATATCATTATTATTATTAATATTTTCATTATTAATAAAGTTATTATTATTTTCACTAGTAAAATATTAATATCAAAACTATCATTTTTGACCAATAAATATTTTGTACACAAAAACACACCTATTATATATACTACTAATATATTGATATTCCATATAAGTATATGAAAAACATATTGTCATTATATATATGACTACATATAACAAATTAGGTATTTTTAATATAATACTAAATATATATAGATACTAATATAACTACAATAATCATTTTAGATATATATATATATATATACAAAATAAACATATATAACTCATAAGTTAAGATATAATATAAATATATGATTTTTAAACGAAGTTTAGTATGAATATTATATAACCACAATTACATAAATAACATATATTAATAAATGAAATTATGTGATTTCCAGTATACGTTTTAATATATATATGAATAATATAGGTTCGTGAATCCGAGGCCAACCCTGCATTGTTCAGTTGTTCAATATCGTTATATGTATTTTTACTACAAAATACATTATGGTGAGTTTCATTTACTCCCTTTTTAAATGCTTTTGCATTATCTATTTTTGGGACTGAGAATACATGCACTTTTATAACTGTTTTACGAAATAGACACAAGTAATCGAAACTACATTATATGGTTGAATGATCGAAGCCGAATATGCCCCTTTTGCTTGGCAGCCTAAGAATTAGTAAACCGATCTACTAATTGAAGCGAATCCTAAAGATAGATCTATCGGGCCTAACGAACCCCATCCAAAGTACCTGATGCTTTAGTACTTCGATGTTATTTTATATCATGTCCGAAGGATTTCCCGGAATGATAGGGGATATTCTTATATGCATCTTGTTAATGTCGGTTACCAGGTGTTCAATCTATATGAATGATATTTTTGGCTCTATGCATGGGACGTTTATTTATGAGAACTGAAAATGAAAATCTTGTGGTCTATGAAAATGATAGAAATGATTATTTATGTTAAACTAATGAACTCACCAACCTTTTGGTTGACACTTGAAAGTATGTTTATTCTCAGGTACGAAAGAAATCTTCCGCTGTGCATTTGCTCATTTTAGAGATATTACTTGGAGTCATTCATGACATATTTCAAAAGACGTTGCATTCGAGTCGTTGAGTTCATCAAGATTATTATTAAGTCAATTATAGTTAGATATATTATGAAATGGTATGCATGCTGTCAACTTTTGATGTAATGAAATATTGTCTTTTCAAAAACGAATGCAATGTTTGTAAAATGTATCATATAGAGGTCAAGTACCTCGCGATGTAATCAATTGTAATGTATTCGTCCGGATGGATTAGGACGGGTCATTGGAGTTGGTATCAGAGCGGTGGTCTTAGTGAACCAGGTCTTGCATTAGTGTGTCTAACTAGTGGTTGTTAGGATGCATTAGTGAGTCTGGACTTCGACCGTGTCTGCATGTCAAAAGTTTTGCTTATCATTTAGTGTCGAAAATTATTTTGCTTATCATCCTTAAAGTCTAGACACGTCTTACTGCCTCTATTATATAGACAGTGTATAAATAAATTCATATCTTAGCGTATCTGTTATTGTTACCTTTGTCTGACAGCTTCCGTAGAATCCTCCGTAACTTATAGGATTTTAGTATTATATATGCATATGTAAATTACGTATTGCAGGTATTAATCTACATCCTATAATCTATTTCTTATCGAAAAATCCTTCATCTGATCATACGAGATGAATCCCTCAACCAGTTCGAGTCCCTTAGATTCCGATAGCTATTCCGACAGTTATTCCGACAGCTATTCCGATATGGATTTTCACTCGAACTCCGAAAGCAGTGTGACCGGAATGGATCAACCAATCAGCCATCCTCAATTCATCTGATGGGTTCGTAGCCTACTAAATCATTGGAGACAAGAAGAAAGTGATCCTTTCCATCCACCACAATTCACCTCTTGGTGAAGAACCTGAAGCACTTACCGGCGAACCAGTCCGAAACACCATTCTCACCCTCATTTCCTGAGTACCTCGCCATGATTATATTCTATCCACAATTCTAAACCTTATTCATCTGCTCGTTTCGACCGACAATCATCCCGGAGTAATACAAGAAGTCAACGAACTTCGTGCTCGAGTAATCAATTTGGAGAATATGGTGCAAAATGTACCAGCTTCAACAACATCACCGGCATCAACAGTACCACCAACAACACAAGTTTCAACATCACATGTCCCAATATCTCATTCTGTACCTCGAGCATAATCATTGTTCTACGAATCATTCTACATTATTTATCTTCGTTTGACATGGCGATTATATAATCTTTAATGTTTTAGAGATTATATATTCTTATTCTAACAGTAAATCAAATGAGTCTAATATCATATTGACTCATTAAATTCATGATTACATCTGAAGAAAAAATATATGTAAGTATATTTTCATAAAGATGGTAATTAAAATTCTTTTGTACAAACTATTAATGGTGAAAATATTTTAACGGGTAGGTAATATCTGAGGAATATTCAGATTTCACATTAATAAGTTACACTGTACATTCTTCGAAGCTGATTCAACAGTCGTTTACTATCCTACTTACATCCACCGATATACAAATCCGTTCACCACAGAATAACCATATTCATCCAATTTCATATTGGGATTTTGATTTATCAGAATCCAACAAGTGGCATAATGAAGAAAACATTTGACAAAATAAAATTTGTTAGAAACAAACAAATTAACTATGAGAAATTTTGTTAAGAATCCACGCTAACTGTTCCTAGCTAATTGTTCCTAGCTAACTGATTACATTTTATTTATCGCAATTTAATTATCGCAATTTACATTCTCGCAATTTTATTTATCGTCATTTAATTTCTATTATTTACTTTACGCACCTTATTTATTGTCATTTAAATTTCTGTTATTTATTTTTACGCACTTTAAATATCGGGACATGTATACAAGGTTTTGACATATCATATCGACGCATATATATATTATTTGGAATCACCATAGACACTCTATATGCTGTAATGTTAGAGTTCGCTATACAGGGTTGAGGTTGATTCTATAATAATATATATACTTTGAGTTGTGATAGAGTCTGAGACATGTACACGTGTCACGATACGTATTAATTAATTCGAAATATTATATATTAAACTATATAAATTATTGGACTGTTAACTGTGGACTATCGACTGTGGACGAATAATATTGGACAATTAAAATGAATTAAAATATTGTTTATAACATATGAAACTAAACAATTCTTCAAGTTTTCCACTTGATTTCATCTTAAACCTCATTTGTATCTGGACGATTACAATCTGTGTTCAAACTTTTCAAAATTCTTGAAAACACCTCAATCGAGAGGATGAACCAACCGCACTTCATTTACAGAAGAAAAGATTGATGCATATAGTTATGCACCTGAAAAACTCTCGGAAACTGAGTAAACGTTTAACATATAGCTGTGTTAATTCCTTTAGTGTTATTATTACCGAAAATAACATTTTAATTCTTTTCAAATTAGTCAATTTTGTCACAGCTCCAACAAGTCAACTTCGACTTTTCGTTCTAAACAACCTTATTATAACCTTGATATATATGCGTGCTCTTTTATTGTTACCGGGGAACCTTTTATATTCCATCATATTACCAGCAGACGTACTAGCAACCTCGTTGCTCCTTGGCTTAAATCTCTCCGACAAATCACTATATTTATCTATTGAAGTCTCATCATGTACTCATCCACATCTTGTAACAAGAATTGTCATACCAATTACCGGGAATCAGTAAATCTGTATTGTGAGTCTCGCAACGTTTCCACATCAACAGTTATATGTACCCATATAACATTTATCTCTTAGAACTATGATCTTTTATTCTGAAATTCTAAAAAGCACCCAGTCTGCGAATTAATGCTCTGAATTTTGAAAAGTTGAATGAAGCAACAAAAACTGTAAACGACCTCAACAGCCAAAAGTTGATGATAAAGAATAGTATGTTGGAAAAGCTCAGAAAAGTTGGAACTGAAAAACTGATTGAGCAAACTACGAAGGAGTCTCTGAACAAATCACAAGGACTAAACTTGTACATTAAGAATCCTGATGATTCTGTTTCTGATGAAATCTTTAGTGAATACATTGCTTCTGACTCCAAACTCTTGCGAACAAATTTTCTTCACCATCCTTCGATATTAGAAATTCCAAGATATCATCGTATCTTTCATTATAAATATCCTCCATATTTCTGAAGATATTTTCATAACTATTCTTATCTGAAATCATTAATCTCTTCGTGCTATCAGTGTTACATCATATAGAAACTGTTAGTTTCTATATTCTGTAAACTTTCGAGCTTAAAATATGAATATTATTGAAGTAATGTTGGGAACTGATGCATGAGTTAGTATAACATAATGACACTTGATCAACGTGATTATATTACAGTAAGTCATGCTGAGTTTCTAATGGAACGTGATGATTCACAGAACATACCGTCATTATGTGCCATATTACACGACTCTTACATTCTATCTAATCTCTAAACATATCAAGAACATATATTCCTGATATTTCTATCTTTTCTCTTGAATTCTGGAAATTTAACCAATTAATATCGTGCTATTACAATTTCTCTCTTAGAACATTAGTCATGTTCATTCGAAATCTTATACCTACCAATTTTGGACCATTATTCGCTTGACTTGAAGTCGGGAAGAGAAAACAAAAGCATGGAACTTCTAAATATAAGGAAAAATATAAAGCCCAACAATAACACAAGAAATTACAAACCGTGTATATCAATGCGTATAGCAATATAAAGACATGAGAAAATGAAAAATACTATAACCCCAAGGTAATAGTAGAAGTGAATAGATTCCTCCGGTGGTAGATGAAAAAGGAGAATGACTGATATGAAAGTCAGGATTATATCCAGAATTAAAACTGAATGAAGCATATTGACTGATGGTTTGGAAATGTGAATTAAAGTATAGAAAATGGGAGCGGTGGGAAATAATGGAACGGAAAAAGTTTAATTTATAATGGAAATATCAGACATAGTAATCGAGACAGATCACCGTATTTAATTATAGAGATCTTAATCTCCTTATTCGCCGAAGAATCAAATCTCTTAGATTCCGAAGATTTTCTTTAAATCCCTTGAATTCCGGAATTCAATCGCGACTACGTCAAAAGTTATGGAAAATCTCCATTTCTTCATCTCGATCTTTTGTGATAACTTCATTCATACGCTTCGATTAATCGAATCATTTTATCCATATTACTCAATGATAATAAAACTCTATTTATCAACCCATATTTGTCATGAAAACATTCGTCATGAAAACATTTTTATTGTTAGCCATGACGACCTCACTCAAATTTCGGGACGAAATTTCTTTAACGGGTAGGTACTGTGACGACCCGGGAATTTCCGACCAAATTTAAACCTAATCTAATTATGATTTCGATACGATAAGCAAAGTCTGTAATGTTGAGTCTCAAAATTTCGAACCGTTTTAATAGAATCATTTACCCTGTGACTATGTTCGACGATTCACGAACCTTTAAATTATAAGCGGAAATGTATATATAGATAATTATATATGTAAATAATCATACATAATAAATTAAATACATTAATGAACTATTATGTGATTTAGTTATGATGAAAGATAATTTAAAATTGTCTAAAACTTGTTACGTAAGTTATATTCAATATAAAGGATTTCGAACATAATTGGTCAACGTTAACAAAGTATTAAATGTATAAATTTTGTGATTTAATTGTTTCAATATATACAATTAATATATTTATCTAAGTAATAAAACTTGATATTTAAAAACATAATTATATATAGTAGTTTGAAAATATATATAATTTCTATACATAATTATTACTATATGGATATTATTAAAATACATAAACATTAAATATATATAATATATATTATACAAACATTAAATATTATATAATTGATAATAATGATATTACTACCTTTATTATTATTAATAAAATAAATATCAATATTAATATTAATATCAGAATTATGAATATTAATATTTTAATATTTTAATATAATATATAGATATAAAACTTGATATATTTAATTTGTTTATTGTTATTAATATTACTAATATTATTGTCATCATTATTAGTATCATTATTATTATAATTAGTAGTAAATTTAATTATTATTATGACATTATTAGTATTATTACTACAATTCTATTATTATTATTAGTATTATTACATTTAGTATTATTATTATTGTATTAAGATTAATTGTGATATGAATACAAATATATAGATAGTATATATATATATATATATATATATACATATATATATATACATATATATATACATATATATATACACATATATATATATATATACATATATATATATATAAACAGATATATAACTGCTGGTTTATACAGATATAATTGTAGATATATATATATATATATATATATATATATATATATATATATATATATATACGAGTGTTTTTTTTTTCAGTCAGCATCTGTTATATTTTTTTTCCTTTATAATCCTGTTCGTCCGTGACCTCCTGTCGTGTACCAGCAACCAACCCTGATCAATTGAATTATTATATTAATCATTTAATGGCAACACGTATTTCATCTGCTGCTATTCAAAGATAAACTCACTGAACCATTTTTTTTTCTTTTTTTTTCTTGTTCGCTACCCATTTTAATCCATAACTCAATCTCGGACCAATCTCCAAAATCTAATAATGCAGTGTTGTTGAGAGTGATTTAAGTAATCTATCTGTAAGTTTTCGAACCTTAATTTCTTCAATTGATGTTTAATTTCGAAGTCAAAGTTTTTATTTAAAAGTCAAACTTATTGTTCTTCACTCAAATTCGTGATACCTGTTACGATTCAAGATCAATTGGGGATTTGGAAAGTTTTTAGTATCAATTTGGAATATATTTCGTGTTTTAACCTTTGCCTAAAACGTTCTTGAAATCAAACTTATTAATTTTTTTCTTTATTTTCGAACGCAGCAGCAGGCTGTATTCTGTTTCTTTTTAATTTTTTTTATCCAATTTATATATGTATATATATATATATATATATATATATATTTCCTGATTGTACAAGTCCTAAATGAAGTCACGATATGGTTATTTTGATTATTATTGTTGGTTGGATCATTTGAGTTTATGAGGAAGAAGATGGAACTCGAAAATAAAGGGTTAAATAAAACATATACTGGGTATTAGTCAGATAAGCAAGGTAGAAGGAATGGTTAAGCAGTGTTTGTGGTAAGCTAGAGGTCGAGGGTTCGAGCCCTACATGGCATATATTTTTTTTATATAAAAGCTGAATGGAGGAACTTGGAAACAGGAAGAAATGAGTTAAATAAAAATCTGGTTGGGTATAAATTCAGAAAAGCGGATCCGGTAGAGTGGTTTAAGTGAGTCTTGGGTTAACGCGTGGTCGCGAGTTCGAGCCTGGTACGAGGCAACATTATTTTTTAAAAGGCTTATTTTCTTGAAGGTAGTCACATATTATTTAGTATTATTATTTTTATTATCATTTTCATTATTATTATGTTATTAATGTTATGATTATTATTGTTATTATTAATTATTATTATTATTACTAAGTATTGTAGTTATCATTATTATTAGTGTTACTAATAAATATTAGTTACTTTTTATTATTATCATAATTATAAATACAATTATAATTATTATTATTATTATCATTAAGATTATGATTATTGTTATCTTTATTATTATGAAAATAATATAATTTATTATTATTTCCATTAATATTAGTATTAGAATCATATTAGGATTATTAGTATTAGTATTAATGTCATTGTGATAGTTATTAAGATTATTATGATTATTAATAACATGAGTATCATTATTAACGAATATCATTATTATTATTAATATTTTCATTATTAATAAAGTTATTATTATTTTCACTAGTAAAATATTAATATCAAAACTATCATTTTTGACCAATAAATATTTTGTACACAAAAACACACCTATTATATATACTACTAATATATTGATATTCCATATAAGTATATGAAAAACTTATTGTCATTATATATATGACTACATATAACAAATTAGGTATTTTTAATATAATACTAAATATATATAGATACTAATATAACTACAATAATCATTTTAGATATATATATATATATATAAAATAAACATATATAACACATAAGTTAAGATATAATATAAATATATAATTTTTAAACGAAGTTTAGTATGAATATTATATAACTACAATTACATAAATAACATATATTAATAAATGAAATTATGTGATTTCCAGTATACGTTTTAATATATATATGAATAATATAGGTTCATGAATCCGAGGCCAACCCTGCATTGTTCAGTTGTTCAATGTCGTTATATGTATTTTTACTACAAAATACATTATGGTGAGTTTCATTTACTCCCTTTTAAATGCTTTTGCAATATATATTTTTGGGACTGAGAATACATGCGCTTTTATAACTGTTTTACGAAATAGACACAAGTAATTGAAACTACATTATATGGTTGAATGATCGAAGCCGAATATGCCCCTTTTGCTTGGTAGCCTAAGAATTAGTAAACCAATCTACTAATTGATGCGAATCCTAAAGATAGATCTATCGGGCCTAACGAATTCCATCCAAAGTACCGGATGCTTTAGTACTTCGATGTTGTTTTATATCATGTCCGAAGGATTTCTCGGAATGATAGGGGATATTCTTATATGCATCTTGTTAATGTCGGTTACCAGGTGTTCAATCCATATGAATGATATTTTTGTCTCTATGCATGGGACGTTTATTTATGAGAACAGAAAATGAAAATCTTGTGGTCTATTAAAATGATAGAAATGATTATTTATGTTAAACTAATGAACTCACCAACCTTTTGGTTGACACTTGCAAGCATGTTTATTCTCAGGTACGAAAGAAATCTTCCGCTGTGCATTTGCTCATTTTAGAGATATTACTTGGAGTCATTCATGACATATTTCAAAAGACGTTGCATTCGAGTCGTTGAGTTCATCAAGATTATTATTAAGTCAATTATAGTTAGATATATTATGAAATGGTATGCATGCTGTCAACTTTCGATGTAATGAAAGATTGTCTTTTCAAAAACGAATGCAATGTTTGTAAAATGTATCATATAGAGGTCAAGTACCTCGCGATGTAATCAATTGTAATGTATTCGTCCGGATGGATTAGGACGGGTCGTTAGAACACTTCCGTTGATAATGCAGTCAAAATAAGATAGATAGTGATGATTTGTGAATGCAACATTTTCTCGAATAAAGCATGTATGACTCCATGCACATATATTGTATAACATATAAGCAAACAGCGGAAGACTTCTAGGGAACCTCAGAATAAACATGCTAACAAGTGTCAACACAAAGGTTGGTAAGTTCATAGTTTTAATGTATCGTATAATCTGTATATAAAGGTGGATCACAAGATTTCAGTTGTTTCATCCATAAACGTTTATCAAAATATTCTACGAAATTGAGCACCCTGGTAACTAAACTTAACGTATATATAATTTGTACCCTTTGTATAATCATCTTAATAATACACGCAAACCAACGTGTACGCTTCTCAAATAGCATACATCCGATAAAAGGCTAGCGCTCTAGCTCGGACGGGGATATCAAGCCCTATGGATCCATATACTACTACTCGCGCCCACCAGTTCTTATAACCGGCAGTTACTAGTTACCAAAGCTAAGGGATTTTCGGTTCAAACTCATTATAGAATTTAGTATGTACTTGTGTCCATTGTTTTTAAAATAAAGTGCATGTATTCTCAGTCCAAAAATATATATTGCAAAATCATTTAAAAAGGGAGCAAATGAAACTCACCTTAGTAGCACATAAAGTTGTTCACCGAAATGTGACCGAAACTCGGAATACCCAAATAACCGTAGATCTCAACCTAGAGAACATATGTTGGTCAATAAATGTTTAACAAGCTAGGTCTGGTCATAGTGTATCACAATCCTAATGCTCGAGATTGACATACAAAAGTTATCCAAACTCGTTTCAAAAGGTCAATTTTGACAATAGTTCAACAAAACGAGACGTACCTTATATAAGGATTCATTTACTCGGTTGGTAATATTCAAAAATCCAATTTATCAATCTTACAAACAAGTTGTTTAAATATTAATTGCAGATTCAAAAGCAATTCCAATTAACGTCAATCATAATTCAGTTGACCATATCTTTTGATCCGTTCATCGAAAGTACGCGATTTCTAAATGAAAAGTTATTGATTTTTCGCCAGCTTTCCAAAAACATGCATATCATATACCTTTTATCAGTAATATATGTATTTAATTCGTGAGTCATCATAAACTGTTTAACGATGAAATTTAGCATACAAGCATGCATAAATATATATAATTGAGCACTAGACATGGATACATAAATAATATATAAAAGATAAGATATGAATGCTCAGGTATCAATATTGTGATTCAATATTGCAGGAAAGTAGAAATTCGAAAACACTGTAGCTTTTCGGGTACTGTAGAAATTCGAAAATACTGTAGCAAATTAGTGTTTTACTGGTTCATCTTAAACGGTTTAGTTAACTTATCTAAATATCAATCGAATCAATAATCGAATGTTACTATCATTTACTAAATAACTTGAAATCATATATATATATATATATATATATATATATATATATATATATATATATATATATATATATATATATATATATATATATATATATATATATATATATATATATATATATATATATATATATTGTTCGTGAATCTTCGAGAACAGTCAAAGAATAATTGATTACTTGAATATAGTTCCAAAACTTTCGTGACTCAACATTACAGACTTTACTTATCGTATTGAAAACATTAAATCATTTAAAGATAAAGTTTAAATTTGGTCAAAAATTTCCGGGTTGTCACAGTACCTACCCGTTAAAGAAATTTCGTCCCGAAATTTGGTTGGGATGGTCATGGATAACAATAAGTATGTTTTCATGACTCATACGAGTTGAAAATTAGAGTTTTATCATCATTGAGTAATATGGATAAAACAATTCGATTTTGTGAAGAGTACGAGTGAAGTTATCATAAAAGAGTGAAATGAATAAATATAGATTCATCATATCTTTTGACGTAGTCACGATTGATTTCCAGAATTTAAGGAATAGAAAATTTTCATAATCTGAATAAGATTTGATTCTTCGGTAATTGCAGAAATTAGGATTTTCTTTGATTAAATGCGTAATCTGCCTTGATTGCTATTCTGATATTTTGCTATAAATTGACCTTTTCCGTTTCATTTATTTTCACCACTCCTATAATCTTTTTCCTTATTTCATACTTCCTAATAGATTTTGAAAATGCTTAATCCAGTTCTGATTCTTGATATTTTCCTGGCTATCGTATCCTTCATTTTTCTTTTTCATCTGCCACCAGAGGAAGTTATTTTCTTCTACTATTACCTTGGGGTTATAGTATTTTTCATTCTCCCGTGTCTTTATATTGCTATACGCATTGATATACACGGTTTGTAATTTCGGGGGTTGTTATCGGGCTTTATATTTTCCATTATATTTCGGAGATTCATGCTTTCATTTTCTCTTCCCAACCTTAAGTCAAGCGAATAATGGTCCAGAATTCGTAGCTATACATTTCGGAATGAACATAGCTAATGTTCTAAGAAAAAAATTGTAATGGCACGATCTTGATTTGTCAAATTACCAGAATACCTCGAAAAAGACCGAATCATTAAGAAAATATTTTATTGATATGTTTAGAGATTAGATAGAATGAAAGCGTTATGTAACATGGTTTATAATGAGGGTATGATCTGTGAACCTTTATCACGTTCCATTAGAAACTCAGCATGACTTACTGTAATATAATCACGTTGATCAAGTGTCATTATATTATACTAACTCATGCTTCAGTTCCCAACACTGCTTCAAAATATTCATAATTTAAACTCGAATGTTTACAGAATATAGAAACTAAACAGTTTCCTTTATGATGTAATACAGATAACGCGAGGAGATAAATGATTTCAGATAAAGATAGTTATGAAAATATCTTCAGAAATATCGAGGATATTTATAATGAAATATACGATGATATCTTAAAATTTCTAATATCGAAGGATGATGAAGAAGATTTGTCCGTAAAATTTTAGAGTCAGGAGCAAGGTATTCGTTAATATCTTCAGCAGATACTGAATCATTTGGATTCATTGAAGGCAGGTTTAGTCTTTGTGATTTGTCCACAGCCTCCTTCATGGTCTGCTCAATCCGTTTTTCAGTTTCAAACCTTCTCTTTTTCTGAGCTTTGCCAACACACTATTCTTTATCATCAAACTTTTGGCTGTTAAGGTCGTTTACAGTTTTTGCTGCTTCATCAGCATTTTTCCAAAATTCGGAGAACTAGTTTCGCAGTTTGGGGTGTTTTTCAGAAACTTCACATTCGAAGTATGTAAGTCTATAAGATAGACATTATATGTATATATATAACTGTTGGCGTAGAATTGCTGCGAAATTCAAAATACTGATTGCTAATTCCCGGTAGTTGGTATGGAAATTACCGTTACAAGATGTGGATGAGTACATGATAGGGTTTCAATGAGTATAATGATTTTTTGGAAGGTCAGGGATCAATGAAGTTGTTGGTAAATTTAGTGCTAATGTGGTGGAACATGAAAGGTTCCCCAGTAACAAGAACGTATATGTCAAGGTTATAATAAGGCTAATCTGAAAAGTCGAAGTTGACTGGTTGGAAGTGTGGTAAAACTGGATACTTTAAACAGGGATTGCAAGATTATTTTCGGTAATAACAATGCTAAAGGATCTTTCACAGTTTTGAAGTCAAAGTATAGCTTTGAAAAATATAGAGATCTAAGAATGATGTCACTTGTTAAATCTTGACTTGAATTCTGTTCTGTAATTGAATTTGAATAAAAATGGTTGTTCAGATTTCTATGAACGAATGTATAACGTTGTGAAAGTAGTGGTATAGTCAATAATTTTTGAATCAAAATTGAAGAATGTACAGTGTAACATATTAATTGTGAACTTATATATTTTTCGGGTATTACCTACCCGTTAAAAATTCCACAAGTAATATTTTTTACAGAAGAATTTTACTATAGTCTTTATGAAAATATATGTATGAATATTTTCTTCAGATGTAATACAGATTTAATGAGTTAATATCATATTAAGCTCATTTAATTTTCGGCTGGATTAGAAATGAATAATCTCTAAAACATTAAAGATTTCATAATCTTCGTGGAGTATTTTACTAATGTAATCAATACTTCGTTATTCAGTTTTATTGATATTTCCTCAGTGAATCATGTTGGTGCTTATGGAACTCTTGCTAACTTCGCAAGGTACGAATGATGTTTTATGGAAAGTTTCAAGTACATCGAAAATGAAAGTGTTAAAATCAATCATGTATTTGAATAATACACTTGATTTATTATGAAATGGAATCTATTAAGTCGAAGCAGAGATTATAGTTAACGATTGTTAAGTCATTAACGAAGGATGTATAGCATATTAGTAACATGAACTAATCGAGTAGTACCTACCAGTTATGATTCACATGTAATAGCTTAGTACGAAAAGATTTATTTTGATTTCAAATTTCACACACATATATATATATATATATATATATATATATATATATATATATATATATATATATATATATATATATATATATATATATATATATATATATATATATATATATAAAATATACATATAATTTCTTCAGAGGAAATGAGTTGATACTTCATAACTCGTTGATACAATATATGTGTTGTTGATTTGTGATGATGTTGGTGATTATGGAACTGGTGGAAATCGTGATGTTATAGGTGCTGCAAGTGCTGACGATGCTGATAGTACTGACGTGCTGGTGATGCTGACGGTACTGTTGATGCTGCTTGTATAACTAGTCTAGCTTGTAAATCGGTCACTATTCCTGTCAGGATTTCACTTTATTATTTCTATCCGCCCACTACTAATTTACAATATATAATCTCTAAAACTTTTAGAAACTACATATTCTCTGCAGAATATTTCTTCGATGAAGTTATGAATCAATACTTCATCGTTTGTTGTTGTTGATATTCCTTGGTATCTATAGGGCGTATGACGTTGATGCTCGTGGGACAGATTGTGAAGTTGAGGTTTGCGCTGCGGTTGTTGTTGGTGGTGGTAATGGTATTGTTGGTGTTGTTGATGGTGGTACTGTTGATTCCGGTGATGCTGCTGGTGCTTGTAAACTTTGCACCATATTCTCCAAAGCCACTACCCGAGCGCGAAGCTCGTTGACTTCTTCTACTACACCGGGATGATTGTCGGTTCGAACGAGCGGACGAATAAGATCTAGAATTTGAGATAGTATATAATCATGACGAGATACTCGGGAAATGAGAGAGAAAATGGTATTACGAACAGGTTCGTTGGTAAGTGCTTCAGGTTCTTCGCCAAGAGGGCAATGTGGTGGATGGAAGGGATCACCTTCTTCTTGTCTCCAATGATTAAGTAGGCTATGAACCCATACCTAATTCATCTAGAATAGATGATGGCTAATTGGTTGATCCATTTCGGTTACACTGTCTTCGGAGTTCAGGTGAATATCCATATCAGAATAGCTGTCGGAGTTTAAGGAATTTGAACTAGATACGGGATCCATCTTGTATAATTAGAGAGATAATTTTTGATATGAAATAGATTATAAAATTAGGTTGGTACTCTTCAATAAATAATTTACATATGTATATATAATACCAAAATCCCGTAAATCATGGAGAAATTTTCGAAAGATGTCAGAAAAAGTTTACAGTAACAGATACGCTAAGATATGAATTTTTGTCCATACACTATTTATGCAATAAATGCAGGAAAACGTGTCTAGACTTAAGAATGATAAGCAAAAATTTTAACATGCAGACACGGTCGAAGTCCAGACTTACTAATGCATCCTAACAACTATCAGTTAGACATACTCATGCAAGATCTGGTTCGCTAGGACCAACGCTCTGATACCAACTGTGACGATCGCTCCAAATCCATATAGACGTACACGTCATTCATCGATTTCATTGCGAGGTATTTGACCTCTATATGATATGTTTGGTAAACATTGCATTCTTTTGAAAAGGCACACCATAAATGAATATTTAAATCAAAGGTTTTCGACATCTGATGATTTCTACATATAGACAATCACCGTAAATAATAGTTTACAATAGTACTTCCGTTGACAATGCAGTCAAAATAATATAGATGGTGATGATTTGTGAATGCAACGTTTTCTCGAATAAAGCATGTATGACTCCATGCACATATCTTGTATAACATATAAGCAAATAGCGGAAGACTTCTAGGGAACATGAGAATAAACATGCTAACAAGTGTCAACACAAAGGTTGGTGAGTTCATAGTTTTAATGTATCGTATAATCTGTATATAAAGGTGGATCACAAGATTTCAGTTATTTCATCCATAAACGTTTATCAAAATATTCTATGAAATTGAGCACCCTGGTAACTAAACTTAACGTATATATAATTTGTACCCTTTGTATAATCTTCTCAATAATACACGCAAACCAACGTGTACGCTTCTCAAATAGCATACGTCTGATAAAAGGCTAGCGCTCTAGCTCGGACAGGGATATCAAGCCCTACGGATCCATATACTACTACTCGCGCCCACCAGTTCTTATAACCGGCAGTTACTAGTTACCAAAGCTAAGGGATTTTCGGTTCAAACTCAGTACAGAATTTAGTATGTACTTGTGTCCATTGTTTTTAAAATAAAGTGCATGTATTCTCAGCTCAAAAATATATATTGCAAAATTATTTAAAAAGGGAGCAAATGAAACTCACCTTGGTAGCACATAAAGTTGTTCACCGAAATGTGACCGAAACTCGGAATACCCAAATAACCGTAGATCTCAACCTAGAGAACATATGTTGGTCAATAAATATTTAACAAGCTAGGTCTGGTCATAGTGTATCACAATCCTAATGCTCGAGATCGACATACAAAAGTTATCCAAAGTCGTTTCAAAAGGTCAATTTTGACAATAGTTCAACAAAACGATACGTACCTTATATAAGGATTTATTTACTCGGTGGGTAATATTCAAAAATCCAATTTATCAATCTTACAAACAAGTTATTTAAATATTAATTGCAGATTCAAAAACAATTCCAATTAACGTCAATCATAATTCAGTTGACCATATCTTTTGATCCGTTCATCGAAATTACGCGATTTCTAAATGAAAAGTTATTGATTTTTCGCCAGCTTTCCAAAAACATGCATATCATATACCTTTTATCAGTAATATATGTATTTAATTCGTGATTCATCATAAACTGTTTAACGATAAAATTTAGCATACAAGCATGCATAAATATATATACTCGAGCACTAGACATGGATACACAAATAATATATAAAAGATAAGATATGAATGCTCACGTATCAATATTTTGATTCAATATTGCAGGAAAGTACGTAGACGCAACAGAGATGATAAACACTAGGTTTGACTTGCGAACAGTACCCATGAATATTACCCATAACCTCCATAGCTATAACCCATAGTTTCCTTAGCTCTATCCCGCTTGAAAACCCATTTTGAAATCATTTGGACATCACTCCGTCGTAATATTTTATGTATATTATTATTTTTGTATCGTAAAAATAATAATACTAATACTATTAATAATAATAATAATAATAATAATAATAATAATAATTAATAATAATAATAATAATAATAATAATTTAAATAAATAAATAACTTACGGAGTAATATATAATAGTGTAGTGAACAAAACGCAAATTCGGTCGAATTTATAGCACTTGAGCCACCAACTTTACCCATGCGATCGCATGGGATTCATGGGCTCTAGCCATGCGATGGCATGGCTCATGGATCCAGCTCACACTCGATTGTTTTGTAGTTCGTCGACATATTATTATAATATATATAATATAAATAATTTAAATTAATTAATTATATATTATATTCTCGTGTATAGGTGACTTGTAATTTTTATTCCGATGTCTTGTATGTTTACGTTCGACTTATGTCCCGCTTCCGGTTTCTCGAACGCATTTTCGTACGCTTAGAAAACTAGTACTTTTCGTTACGCGACGTGTACCTTTATCAAAAATTAAACTTAATCATTGATAAACTATGTCACTCGAAGTGTAGCTTTAATCAATTAAGTGTTTTGGTTATTTGCTTCTATAAATCATCATCTCGTAGTATATACATATACATATTTACATTTTCATTTTGAAATAGTGTTTACTGTAGCAAAGTTTTTTACTGTAGCAAATAGTGATTTTCGAAAACACTGTAGCTTTTCGGGTACTGTAGAAATTCGAAAATACTGTAGCAAATTAGTGTTTTACTGGTTTTAGTTAACTTATCTAAATATCAATCGAATCAATAATCGAATGTTACTATCGTTTACTAAATAACTTGAAATCATATATATATATATATATATATATATATATATATATATATATATATATATATATATATATATATATATATTGTTCTTGAATCTTCGAGAACAGTCAAAGAATAACCGATTACTTGAATATAGTTCCAAAACTTTCGTGACTCAACATTACAGACTTTGCTTATCATGTCGAAAATATTAAATCATTTAAAGATAAAGTTTAAATTTGGTCAAAAATTTCCGGGTTGTCACAAGATGCGAGGTTAAATACGAGGTCGGGTTTATGTGACAACCCGAAAATTTTTGACCAAATTTAAACTTTATCTTTATATTATTCCGACATGATAAGCAAAGTTTGTTAAGATGAATCTCAAGAATTTTAAACTGTGTTCATACATTCATTTAACCTTGACCAAGTTTTGACCATTCACGAACCATTATATAAATGAATATGATTATATATATGTATATATATATATATATATATATATATATATATATATATATATATATATATATATATATATATATATATATATTATAACTTGAAAACATTAACAAAGTATTAAACGTATAATACTTTACATGAACGTATTTGTTTCAATATGTTTATCGGTGAAATTAGAAGATAATATCAAATGATTGATTTATCAGATACATTGTATGATTATGAGTCTTTATTGTGAGGTCTACGTTGATTTGAGAAATCGTTCATTTTTAACGGTATTCGGAAAATGGTAATGTAATTTATATGAAAGAAACAAAAGTGTCACGTCTTCTTTAAAACGAATATAATTTTATAAAAATCTAGAATCACTTTTGACAAATTGTTACTGAGTCATTATGATAAGGGTAAATGTTTTAATGTTATCTTAAAATCTAGAATCTTTCTAGAAACCTTTTGACAAGTTATAAATAATAACGGTCCGTGGTTTAATTGAATATAAATATGTAAATAATTTGCAACGTGTAATTAAAAACGTGTTTCTATATATTTCGAATAATCTAATAAACAATAATAGTATTCGATTAGTGACTCGATTGATATTTAAATAGGTTAACTAGAATGTTTAAGAAGTTAATAACACTAGTACATACATGAACTACATCAATTTAAGTTTTAAAGTGTAAACGTTATTCGATATTATAATTTCTATTATTTAACGGATGTAGATTTTATATTTTATAAACTTTAAATATAATTAGTTTTGAAAAACTATAAAGTATACCGTTAGAAAAAGATTTCAAATAAATATTTATTGTTATATAAATTTCTAAAGTGATAATATAAATAGTTTATAAATGACAAAATATAATATTTATTTAGATATATAACTAATTGATTATATTTATATTTCTTATAATAAAGATTCTAAATAATATTATGTAATATATTTTAACAAATATTGGGTAGTCGATTTATAGAAGTAAATGACCATAACACTCAAATGTATAAATTATACTTCGAGTTATATAGATTATCAAGGTTTTACGCATAATTATTTATAAAGGTACACACCGCGTAACGATAGTGCAGAGTTTCTCAGCGTACGAAAGGACGTTCGAAAAACCCAAACCGGAACATAAGTAAAGAGTCAACGTACAAATTATCGAAACAAATTTTATAAATTAACTATGCATAATATAATATATAATTAATTATATAAATTAAATATATTATATAATAAATCGTTGGCCGCCCACGTTTTTAAAACAAATTGAGCTGGAGACAGTTGGCCATGCGATCACATGGCCATTACCCATCAAAACCATGCGATCGCATGGTGGATGTTTGGTGGCTACACTCTTTAAAAGCTCGATCGAACTGGTTCCATTTTCATTCATAATTCATTCTTCTCTCAATCTCAATGTATATATATATATATATATATATATATATATATATATATATATATATATATATATATATATATATATATTATAGTTATTATTATTATTATTATTATTATTATTATTATTATTATTAGTATTATTATTATTATTAGTATTATACATAAAATACTACGACGAGGTTATGAGCGAGTTATTTCAAAATGAGTTTTATGAGCGGGATAAAACTAAGGAAATTATGGGTTATAGCTATGGAGGTTATAGATATGGTTCGGGGGTATGCTCGTGAGGTCAAACTAGTGTTTATCATCTCTGTTGCGTCTAAGTACTTTCCTGCAATATTGAATCTCAATATTGATACGTGAGCACTCATAACTTAACTTTTATATATTAATAGTGTATCACTGACTAGTGCTCGAGTATATATGATTATGCATGCTTGTATATTTAATTTTTGTCATTAGATAGTTATGATAAATCACGAATTTGATACATATGCGATTGAGATAAGGTATATGATATGCATGTCGTTGGAAAGCTGGCGAAAAATTGATAACTTTTCATTTAGGAATCGTGTGGTTTCGATGAACGGATTAAAAGATATAGTCAAGTGAATTATTATTAATTTTAGTATTAATATTGTTAAAATGATTATTATTACTATCATCGTTATTATCGTCGTTATAATCTAATTATTATTATTATTATTATTATTATTATTATTATTATTATTATTATTATTATTATTATTATTATTATTATTATTATTATTATTATTATTATTATTATTATTATCATTATCATTATCGTTATAAGTATTATCATTAAAAATTTGTCATTTTTATTAGTATTACTATCATTATTATTATTAAGATTATTATTAATATTATCGTTATTATTATTATTATTATTACTATTATTATTATTATTATTATTATTATTATTATTATTATTATTATTATTATTATTATTATTATTATAATATTTAGTATTATCATGAATATTATTATTATTATTATTATCATTAAAACTAATATTAATATCATCTAATTATTATGATTACCATCATTATTATGAATGCGATATAAAAGCTATTAAACAAATCGATTAGGAAATAATGAGTATGAGTATCATGATGAAATTAAAATATGATAAGTTATTGATAAAAATATTATTTTCATTATTTTTATCATTATTATTATTATTATTAAAATTATTATTATTAATATTAAAACTATCATTTTTACTAAAATTATTATTTTTAATAAAAATATCATTGTTATTATAAAATATCATTATTATTATCATTCACGTATTATTATTAATAAAAATTACCATTTTGAATAGAAATATTACTTTTATAAAATATTATTATTATTACTGTTAATATTAAAATGTATCGCTATTATTAAGATTATCAGGATTAGAATTATCATTTTATTATAATCATTAATAAATATAAATATTGTTATTATTATTAGTAGAATAATAATAATTATTATTATTGCAAAATAATACAACTTTTGCTTATTATGTATTATTATCAATATTATTTTATCAAATAAATATGTGATACAAAGATATTTTTACCACACGTAATATAATAAAACATATCACTATATTTTATGATATTAAGTGAACTTTATAAATTTTATTACTTAAGATATATAAAAGTATATTTTTATCATATATATTTTAATATAAATTTTTGTTTATTAATAAAAGACTTGTATTGTTTACTCAAATAAAATCTAATAAATATATTTAAATATATAAAATGGCTATATTTAAAGTCATATAATAAACATGTATATATTTTGAAGTTATTTTGAGTCAAATTGATTTCGTTAACTTCTGCATGATAATCTCGAGCATTAGGATTGTGATACACTATGACCGGATCTAAATTGTTAGACAGATATTGACCAATATATATATATATATATATATATATATACTTAATATAGGTTCGTGAATGCGAGGCCAACCCTGCACTTGTTCAGTGCCGTCATATGCATAATTGCTACGAAATACAGTATTATGAGTTTCATTAATCCCTTTTTATATATATTTTTGGGACTGAGTATACATGCGCTGTTTTTATGAATGTTTTACGAAATAGACACAAGTGATCGAAACTACATTCTATGGTTGGATTATCGAAATCGAATATCACCCCTTTTTAGCTTGGTAACCTAATAATTAGGAAACGGGTATGACCCCTAATTGACGCAAATCCTAAAGATAGATCTATGGACCTCGACAAGTCCCATCCGGGGTACGGATGCTTTAGTACTTCGAGATTATTATTATTATACAGACGAGAGGTTCTGTTTGGGGATATTCTATGCATTAAAGTTAAGTCGGTTATCAAGCGTTCACCATATGAATGATTTTTAATTCGCAGGTTATGCATACTATTTTGTACTCGGGTTATGTGTACAATAAAATATCCGAAATCTTGTGGTCTATTAAAATGATGAAAATGAATGATTATGTTAAACTAATGAACTCACCAACCTTTTGGTTGACACTTGAAAGCATGTTTATTCTCAGGTTTAAAAGAAATCTTCCGCTGTGCATTCGCTCATTTTAAAGATATTACTTGAAGTCATCCATAGCATATTTCAAAAGATGTTGCATTCAAGTTATTGAGTTCAATAAAGATTATTATTAAGTAAATGACAGATTAGGTCATTTATAGATTGGATATTATGAAATGGTATGCATGCCCGTCAACTTTCAATGAAATGAAAGTTTGTCTTTTAAAACGAATGCAATGTTTGTAAAATGTATCATATAGAGGTTAAATACCTCGCAATGTAACCATATGTTATTGTATTCGTCCTTATGAATTAGGACGAGTCGCTTCAGTTTATGCGCATGTTATAAGCTTAGGATTGGTGGTTAATGTTTGTTTGACGTTTCTATTGTAATTTCTACGGTCCTTGCTTTTGCTTTGTATTCAATGTAATCGTTATCATCTGTTCAATGTTTCTCAACCAGAACTTCAGTTCTATTACACATATTTTGCCAAAAAGCAAAATAAAAATAAAAAAAATGAATAGGCATATATCACCCCTATTTGCGTTGTCCCTCCTAATGAGCATTTTTTCACTATAAATATCGATTGTTATTTAGAAAATAACATTAAAACGAAAGAATATAAATAAATAAAACATCAATATAAATAAATAAAACATCTTCAGAACACTAAGTCAAAGCCAAAACATATCTACGAACTAAAAAATAAAATAAAAAAAAATAAAAATAAAAACACTAGAATTTGTAGGACATTTACTGTTTTCTTCAAGCTCCCTTTAATTTCAGTAATTGACAACATCATCCAATCCAAAACGTCTACAAATTAAAAATTCAAGCAATTAGCTAACAAAAATCACTTAATCTATATAAATATAAATATTATAAAAATAGAATAGAATAAAATAATATTAAATAAATAAATTTAAAAAAAAAGATCAATGAAAGAATTACATACCCTAGATTTCGCAACCATCAGAGTCATCATCATCTTCTTTATCTTTATCAAGGCCACCAGCAATAATACCTTGATTGAGCCCAATATTCACCCGCAACTCACCAATCGCTTTCAATTTCATAGCATCAAGACGCCTGTATTTGAGGATAACCTCAGCCGCACTCCCCTTAAAATGACTTAAACCGACTAAGATGACGTCACCTTCATCGATCTTAAGTTTTCTACGCTTTGAAACAGAAATATGACACACACGTTTTGTACCGTCGTTACAGATAGCTTCATAAACGCCCCTACGAAGCTTACAAACAACTTGTGCGTATTCTTGACCGTCTTCCTTAAGAACTAATTCACGATTTTTGTCTCGGTACGACATATCTACTACTTGATTGATTTGATCGGCAGAAACCCTAGGGTTTTTTTTTATGTATGATGATATATGAATGAATGAAGGTTAATAAATAGGCCCCATTTTGATGGTTACGGAGTTTATATATTAGATAATTTATTAGTTACCCCCCGCACTATGAAACAGCAGACAAGAAAGGCCACTACGACTTTTTAACTTTTGGCCCTTGAAATTTTGTGTATGTTGTTTTAGTCTCTTTATTATGTATAGGTGCTTAATATTTAGTTTGAAGCAGTTTAAATTGAATATCAAATCGAAATCAAATAAAAAGAAATTAAAGCAAATTTTAAAAAAGTGGTTTTCGGATCGAAACCGAATTTGAATTTGATTTTTCGATTCGGTTTATGATTTTAAAAATTATTGATTTGGTTTAAAACCGAATACATACAATTTATACATTATTAAAAAAATTTATTAATATCATCTTATAATGTACGAGATATGATCCGAATAGATATCTTAACTTTTCATATGAAATTATGTTTACTCGGATGCTATTTGAATCTTTAATTTCATATTTTTTCCTAATTTCTTTCGTTTCATTTGTTTAGATGGTAACTATTTCAAGTCAACTTTCTGTTAATGGTTTTAAGTAAAAAAATCAATTCGGAAGTCAAATTCTGTTTTAAGCGAAACCGATCCAAATTTTAATTCGGTTTTCGGTTCGGTTTCAATTTTGATATTTGTATTCGGTTTTGATTTTAATGTTTATAAACCGGATAAAACTGAACCGACGAACACTCCTAATATTATGTCCTTTTCATTTTTAAATTTTGTATTTGTCATCAAATGATTATTCCTGAATAGTTATTTACTCTATTTCATACTTATTATCATTCACGACCTTTCCACTCAAATTTCGGGACGAAATTTCTTTAACGGGTAGGTACTGTGACAACCCGGAAATTTCTAACCAAATTTAAACTTTATCTTTATATTATTCCAACACGATAAGCAAAGTTTGTTAAGTTAAATCTCAAGAATTTTAAATTGTGTTCATGCATTCATTATAACCTCGACCAAATTCCAACGATTCACGAACCGTTATATATAAATAAATATGTATATATATGTATATATATTATAACTTGAGAATATTAATAAAGTATTAAACGTATAATACTTTACATGAACGTATTTGTTTCAATATGTTTATCGATGGAATTAGAAGATAATATCAAATGATTAATTTATCAGATACATTGTGATATGATTACGGGTCTATGTTATGAGGTCCACTGTGATTTAAGAAATCTATTCTTTTTTTCAACATTCGGAAAATGGTAAAGTGATTTATAAGTAAGAACTTGAAGTGTAACTAACTTAGATGTTGGATATCGACAAGTAAGTAACTCGACATTTTTCATTAAGATGATTTCATACGTTTATTTAACCTTTGAACTTTATCCCATGCTTCACCAACAGACTGTAATTTAAAAACTTGAAACCTATTATGAATATATATGATTCTACTTTTCTAAAACGTTTTATGATATAACGATTTCCATTATTTTAACCTTTAAACAAAATGATTCTTAAAAATATATTTGGTTTTGGAAAACAAAATTATTATATTTATTTGATTTAGTTTCAAACGTACAAAAACGTTTTCAGTTTAAAAAGAACTTTATTATTAAAACGTATATAACTTTTATAAATATCTAGAACCATTTTTGACAGCTCATTACTTAACCAGTATGATAAAGATAATGATATTTATATTTTATTTTGTTAAATATATATAACGATTTAAATTAATATTATATATATTTATATGTGTATTATACGTACATAGTTTTATACTTTTACTATACTTAAACTTTACCTTTACTTTATTTATTACTTTACTTTGACTTTAATAATTCACTTTAATAATTCATACTTTAATAATTCACTTTAATAATTCATACTTTAATAATTCACTTTAATAATTCATACTTTAATAATTCACTTTAATAATTCATACTTTAATAATTCACTTTAATAATTCAAAAATCTATTATAAATAGAATTCAATAGGTTTCATTATTTCATAGAAACTTGAAAATATTTTTCTCTAAACTCTCTCAATCGATTTACATATATATATTTACTCCGTATTATTTCAAGATATTATTAGTATACATAAAATATTACGTCGGAGTGCGGTCCGGGTGATTTTGAAATTGTTTTTCGAGTGGGATTGGATTAAGGAAATTATGGGTTATAGCTATGGAGGTGATTGGGTATGGTTCATGGGTATGCTCATGAGGTCAATATAGTGTTTATCATCTCCGTTGCGTCTACGTACCTTTCCTGCAATATTGAATCTCAATATTGATACGTGAGTACTCATAATTTAACTTTTACATACTAATAGTGTATCCCTGACTAGTGCTCGAGTATATAGGATTATGCATGTTTGTACTTTTGATATTGCCTTTAGTTAGATTATGTTGAATCCTGAATTAGTTATATATGTGACTGAGATAAGGTATAAGATATGCATGTCGTTGGAAAGCTAGCGAAAAATTAAGAACTTTTTATTTAGATATCGAATGATTTCGATGAACGGATTTGAAGTTATAGTCCATCGAATTTTTGTATTATTATTAAAAATGATTATTATTATCGTCGTTATTATCGTCGTTCTAGTTTTATCTTATTATTATTATTATTATTATTATTATTATTATTATTATTATTATTATTATTATTATTATTATTATTATTATTATCTTTATCAATAAAAGGATTTATCATTAAAAATTGTTTTTTTATTATTATTACTATCGTTATTATCATTAAAGTTATAATTAGTATTATTATTATTATTATTATTATTATCTAATTATTATTATTATTATCTAATTATTATTATTATTATTATTATTATTATTATTATTATTATTATTATTATTATCATTATTATTATTATCATTATTAATATATATATATCATTATTTAAAAATGGTTATTGTTATTATTATTATTATTATATTATCATTATCGTTAATAATGTCATAGTAATTATCATTATTAGTATTATTGTAATTAAAACTAATATTAGCAACACCTAATTATTTTGATTACTATTATTATCATTATTATGAGCACGATATAAAAGACGATTAAAAGCTATTAAACGAAACGATTAGGAAATAATGAGTAAGAGTATCATGATGAAATTAAAATATTATAAGATACTGATTTAGATAAAATTGTCGTTCTTATTATTTTTATCATTACTATTATTATTAAAAGTATCGTTAGTATCAAAACTATCATTTTAACAAAAATTATCATTTTAACAAAAATTATCATTTTAATAGAAATGTCATTGTTACTATAAAATATCATTTTTATTATCATTTTAAATAGAATTATTATTTTAAAGATAATATTAAAAATTATCGTAAATATTAAAGTTATCATAATTAGAATTATCGTTTTATCATAATATCACCTTAGTAATTATAAATATTGATATTTTTATAATAATAATTATTATTACAAAATAATACAACTTTTACTTACTAACATTATAGATATTATTTTATCAAATAAATATGTAATACAAACATATTTTACTACGTGTAATAAATTACTTTAATAATACCTATCATATTATCTTTATGATATTAAATGAACCCTATAAATTTTATTACTTAATATATATAAAAGTATATTTTATTATATAAATTTTAATATAAAATTTTATTTATTAATAAATGAATTATATTATTTACTCTAATAAATCTTTTAAAAATATAAAATGACGATATTTAAAATATATTATAATCATGTATAAATTTTGGAAATCATTTTGAGTCAAATTGACTTTTGTTGACTTTTGCATATTAGTCTCGAGCATTAGGATTGTGGTACACTATGACCTGACCTAATTGTTAGACAAATATTGACCAACATATAATTATATATAATTAATTTAGGTTCGTGAATCCGAGGCCAACCTTGCACTTGTTCAATGAAACTACGAAATACAGTATGGTGAGTTTCATTTGCTCCCTTTTTAAATGCTTTTGCAATATATATTTTTGGGACTGAGAATACATGCGTTGTTTTTATAACTGTTTTACGAAATAGACACAAGTAATCAAAACTACATTATATGGTTGAATTATCCAAATCGAATATGCCCCTTTTTATTAAGTCTGGTAATCTAAGAATTAGGGAACAGACACCCTAATTGACGCGAATCCTAAAGATAGATCTATCGGGCCCAACAAGCCCCATCCAAAGTACCGGATGCTTTAGTACTTTGAAATTTATATCATGTCCGAAGGAGGATCCCGGAATGATAGGGGATATTCTTATATGCATATTGTGAATGTCGGTTACCAGGTGTTCACCATATGAATGATTATTTTTGTCTCTATGCATGGGACGTATATTTATGAGAACTGGAAATGAAATTCTTGTGATCTATTAAAATGATGGAAATAAATGATTATGATAAACTAATGAACTCACCAACCTTTTGGTTGACACTTTAAAGCATGTTTATTCTCAGGTGTTAAAGAAATCTTCCGCTGTGCATTTGCTCATTTTAAAGATATTACTTGGAGTCTTTCATAGCATATTTCGAAGAACGTTGCATTCGAGTCATTGAGTTCATCAAAGATTATTATTAAATCAATTTATAGTTGGATAGTGGATATTATGAAATGGTATGCATGCCTGTCAATTTTTGATGTAAAGAAAGATTGTCTTTTAAAAACGAATGCAATGTTTGTAAAATGTATCATATAGAGGTCAAATACCTTGCAATGTAATCAACTATTGTGAATCGTTTATAATATATATGAACGGGTCCTTTCAGTTGGTATCAGAGCGGTGGTCTTAGCGAACCAGGTCTGCATTAGTGTGTCTAACTGATAAGTCGTTAGGATGCATTAGTGAGTCTGGACTTCGACCGTGTCTGCATGTCAAAAGTTTTGCTTATCATTTCTAGTCGAAAATCATCTGCTTATCATCCATAGGAAATTACCTACTTATCATTATTAGTCTAGACACGTCTTGCTACATTAATTGCATGAGTAGTGTATAGAAAAAATTCATATCTTAGCGTATCTGCTAAATCATATCTTATCGCATCTGTTACTTTAAACTTTGCCTGACATATCCCGCAAATTCCTCCGTAATCTATGAAATCTTTTGATCTCTATATATAGATATCCTATGTAAATAGAATACCACCCGATAGCCGAAAAATCATTTTATATCGAAAATCCTTTATCCAATCGTACGAAATGGAATTTGTCATCAGTTCAAGTCACTCGGATTCCGAAATGGAATCTCACTCAAGCTCCAAAAGCAATGTGACCGAAATGGATCAACCAATCAGTCATCACCTATTCTGGATGAATTGGGGATGGGTTCGTAGCCTCCTCAATCATTGGAAACAAGAAGAAGGCGATCCTTTCCATCCACCACATTGCCCTCTTGGCGAAGAACCTGAAGCACTTACCGGCGAACCTGTTCGAGACACCATTTTCTCTCTCATTTCCAGGGTATCTCGTCACGATTATATACTACATCAAATTCTAGATTTTATTTATCCGCTCGTTCCGACCGACAATCATCCTGGAATAATAGAAGAAGTCAACGAACTTCGCGCTCGGGTAGTGGCTTTGGAGAATATGGTGCAGAGATTACAAACACCAGCAGCAGTACCAGCAGCATAACCAGTACCACCATCATCAACGCCAACAGTACCATTACCACCTCCAACCACAACCGCGTTGTAAACCTCAACTTCACAATCTGTCCCACGAGCATCAACGTCATACGCACCATAGATACCAAGGAGTACCAACAACAATAACTGACGAAGTATTAATTCATAACTTCATTGGAGAAACATTCCGCGGCGATTATATAATCTCTAAAGTCTTAGAGATTTTCTAATCTAGCCCTAACCATAAATCAGTTAAGCGAACCAAAATGATAGAAGGAAGAGTAGAAACCCTGACAAAAATGGTGTGTGATTAACAAGTTAAACTTGTTTTACCAACAGCATCAACAGTACCGTCAACGTCACCAGCATCGTCAGTACAGTCAACATCAGAATCAACAACACCTATAACATCACAAACTCCGTCAGTTCAAGAATCACTGTGGACATCATTACGAATCAATAACGTGTATATTGTATCAACAAGTTATGAAGAATTAACTCATTCCCTCTGAAGAAATTATATATATATTATATATATATATATATATATATATATATATATATATATATATATATATTTTGAAATAAAAAATAAATCTTTCCGTGCTAAGCTATTGTGTGTGAATCTTAACTACTCGGTTAATTCATATTACAAATATGCAATATTGTACGTCCCTCGCCCGCGACTTAACCATCATTAACTACAATCTCTGTCTCAATTCAACAAGTTCCAATTCCTAATAAATCAAGTATATATTTGATTTTACACTTCATCATTGATGTAACCGAAACTTTTCAGATAATATCATTCGTACTTTGCGAAGTTCACAAGAATTTAACGAAAACCAACATCACATCTCAACAAATAACAAAGTATTGATTCATAATTTCAATATTATTGAAGAAATACTTATGTAACCTCTAAAGCCTTCAAGGAATTATTCAATTCTAGTTCCAACCGTAAATCGAATGAGTTTAATTTAGTATTAACTCATTAAAATCTATGTTACATCTGAGGAGAATATATACATATATATTTTCATAAAGACTGTAATAAAATTCTTATGTACAAAATATTAATTGTGAAAATTTTTTAACGGGTAGGTAATACCCGAGAGATCTATATAAATTCACAATTAATATATTACATTCTTCGAATCAGATTAAGCAAATTATCAATTATACTTCCTACTTTCACAATAATATACATTCTTTCATAGAAATCAAAACAACCATACTCATTCAAACCCAATTACATATTCTGATTTTAAAATCTCAGAATTCAATTTAAGATATAACCGGTACCATCACTTTTAGATTCCTACATCTTTCAAAGCTATACTTTGACTTCAAAAGTGTGTTAGAACATCAAATGTATACAAACGATTACAATCTGTGTTCAAACCCTTCGAAAATCTCTGAAGACACTTCAAATAATGAGCAATCGAGATGATGATCCAACCACATATTACCCACAGTTATGTACTTAAAAAGCTCTCGAAACCAAAGTCATAATTCAACACATATCTGTGTCAGATCTTTTGGCATTTATTAGCAAAAATAACCTTGCAATTCCTTTGCAAAGTAGCAAATTATATCACAGCTCCAGCAAGACAACTTCGATTTTTTCATTCGGAGTAGCATTATCATAATTTTGATATATGTGATTACCCTTTTGTTAACGGAGAACCTTTCATATTCCACCACATTAGCAATAAACTTACCAACAACTTCACTGATCTTGGGCATTCCGAAGAATCTTTATATTTATTGAAACCTCGTCATTTACTCATCCGCCTCTTGTAACGAGAATTGCCATACGAATCATTGGGAATTAGCAATCAGTATTTTGAAATCTCACAGCATGTTGACGCCAACAGTTATACATAACGTCTATTTGTAAGCTTCGAATGTGAAGTTTCTGAAAAACACTCTGAACCGCGAACTAGTTCTCGAAATGCTGATGAAGCAACAAAAACTGTAAATGACCTTAGCAGTAAAAAGTTTGATGATAAAGATTAGTGTATTAACAAAGCTTAGAAATAGAGAAGTTTTGGAACTGGAAAACGGATTGAGCAAAGTATGAAGGAGGCTGTGGACAAATCACAAAGACTGAACCTGCCTTCAAAGAATCCAAATGATTCAGTGTCTGCTGAAGTCATTAACGAATACCTTGCTCCTGACACTAAACCCTTACAGACAATATTCTTCATCATCCTCTGATATTAGAAATTCTAAGATATCATCGTATCTTTCATTATAAATATCCTCCATATTTCTGAAGATATTTCCATAACTATTCTTATCTAGAATCATTTATCTCTTTGCGCTATCTATATTACATCAAAAAGGAAACTGTTTAGTTCCTATACTCTGTAAACCTTTGAGTTTAAAATATGAATGTTTTTGAAGTAGTGTTGGAAACTGAAGCATGAGTTAGTATAATATAATGAGACTTGATCATCGTGATTATATTACAGTAATTCATGCTGAGTTTCTAAATGGAACGTGATGGTTCACAGATCATAACATCATCATGTGCCATGTTATACGACTCTTGTATTCTATTTAACCTCTAAAAAATCAAGAAAATATTTCTTGATGATTCGGCCTTTTCCAAGGTATTCTAGTAATTTGACAAGTCAAGATCGTGCCATCACAATTTCCTTCCTAGAACATTAACAATGTTCATTCCGAAATTCATATCTGTGAATTCTGGACCATTACAAGCGGTGCTTAATCGCAAGAAGAAGAAACGAAAGGACAAAACTCCGAAATAGAAATTGGGGTATAAATTGCAGCAAATAAAAGAGAGCATTAACTGTGGATGACAATGATTATAGAAGATAGAAACAGAGACTTTGAAATATAAGGGAAGATATAAAGCCCAACGACAAACCAAAAGTTATAAACCATATATATCGATGCATATAGCAATATAAAGACACGGGAGAACTAGAAACACTATAAACCCAAGAGTATAGTAGAAGTAAATAGATTCTTCTGGCGGTAGATGAAAAAGAAGAATGACCGATATGAAAGTTAGAAGTATATCGAGAATCAGAACTGGATGGAGCATATTGATGAATACATTAAAATATGAGTTGAGGGGGAAAGAATAGAATGTGATGAAACATGACTAGGAACTTAGAAATCAACAGATTTAACTCACACAATGACGGAATAAGTGAATCAAACCCTCTAGTGAATAGGTTAAGCTTTTTGGGATTAATTTAGTCATACCACAACTAAATCAATTGTGATTAGATCAACACTTAGAGCTATTATTCACCACCTGGGTGATTTGGGTTGAGAGAGAATCGGAGGAGCTCACCAGATCTGAGTGTGTGTAACAAATGAGAGGCTTAACCTAAAATGAAGAACATAAGACTTTATATATCCCTGCTATTGACTCACCCGCACGATTCATCCATCACGCATATGAGTTGGCTTCATCAGCCGTACGGGTGATCACTCACTCGTGTCTTCTCATTTAGGTTGTAATTGTGACTTAGCTCAGCATCAACCGTGCGTATGAGCCTGTCATCCGTACGAGTGAGGCTTCACTCGGACATCTGACTAAGTCTAACATAGTCAAACATCCAAATCTCATTCCTGCAGTTCCTGTAACCACATACAAACACGGATAGGATAATAACGAACGATCATGGTGGCCTGTAAACTGTTGTACCTGCAATGGACGTGGGTAGATGTCTAGGGACTTGCATAAAATGCATCAACAAAAGGTGTGAGTTGTAAGAAAACGAAGGAGGTGAATTTATAAGAAAATTTCCGACAGAACAATTAAAATGGACGATAGCATTTAAAGCGGATCCTAATTCCCTTTGTTACCGGAGAATCAAATCTTATTACAAAGATTTTCTTCAAATCCCTTGAAATCTGGAAATCAATCATATCTACGTCAAATGATAAGATGAATCTACACTTACTCATTTCACTCTTCTATGTTAGCTTCATTCGTACTCTTCATATAAATGGATTGTTTATCCAAATTATTCGCTGATGATAAAACTCTAATTTTCAGCCTGTATGCATCATGAAAACATACTTATTATCATTCACGACCTTTCCACTCAAATTTTGGGACGAAATTTCTTTAACGGGTAGGTACTGTGACAACCCGGAAATTTCCAACCAAATTTAAACTTTATCTTTATATTATTCCAACACGATAAGCAAAGTTTGTTAAGTTAAATCTCAAGAATTTTAAATTGTGTTCATGCATTCATTATAACCTCGACCAAATTCCAACGATTCATGAACCGTTATATATAAATAAATATGTATATATATGTATATATATTATAACTTGAGAATATTAATAAAGTATTAAACGTATAATACTTTACATGAACGTATTTGTTTCAATATGTTTATCGATGGAATTAGAAGATAATATCAAATGATTAATTTATCAGATACATTGTGATATGATTACGGGTCTATGTTATGAGGTCCACTGTGATTTAAGAAATCTATTCTTTTTTACAACATTCGGAAAATGGTAAAGTGATTTATAAGTAAGAACGTGAAGTGTAACTAACTTAGATGTTGGATATCGACAAGTAAGTAACTCGACATTTTTCATTAAGATGATTTCATACGTTTATTTAACCTTTGAACTTTATCCCATGCTTCACCAACAGACTGTAATTTAAAAACGTGAAACCTATTATGAATATATATGATTCTACTTTTCTAAAACGTTTTATGATATAACGATTTCCATTATTTTAACCTTTAAACAAAATGATTCTTAAAAATATATTTGGTTTTGGAAAACAAAATTATTATATTTATTTGATTTAGTTTCAAACGTACAAAAACGTTTTCAGTTTAAAAAGAACTTTATTATTAAAACGTATATAACTTTTATAAATATCTAGAACCACTTTTGACAACTCATTACTTAACCAGTATGATAAAGATAATGATATTTATATTTTATTTTATTAAATATATATAACGATTTAAATTAATATTATATATATTTATACGCGTATTATACGTACATAGTTTTATACTTTTACTATACTTAAACTTTACCTTTACTTTATTTATTACTTTACTTTGACTTTAATAATTCACTTTAATAATTCACTTTAATAATTCATACTTTAATAATTCACTTTAATAATTCATACTTTAATAATTCACTTTAATAATTCATACTTTAATAATTCACTTTAATAATTCATACTTTAATAATTCACTTTAATAATTCAAAAATCTATTATAAATAGAATTCAATAGGTTTCATTATTTCATAGAAACTTGAAAATATTTTTCTCTAAACTCTCTCAATCGATTTACATATATATATTTACTCCGTATTATTTCAAGATATTATTAGTATACATAAAATATTACGTCGAAGTGCAGTCCGGGTGATTTCTAAATTGTTTTTCGAGTGGGATTGGATTAAGGAAATTATGGGTTATAGCTATAGAGGTGATTGGGTATGGTTCATGGGTATGCTCATGAGGTCAATATAGTGCTTATCATCTCCGTTACGTCTACGTACCTTTCCTGCAATATTGAATCTCAATATTGATATGTGAGTACTCATAATTTAACTTTTACATACTAATAGTGTATCCCTGACTAGTGCTCGAGTATATAGGATTATGCATGTTTGTACTTTTGATATTGCCTTTAGTTAGATTATGTTGAATCCTGAATTAGTTATATATGCGACTGAGATAAGGTATAAGATATGCATGTCGTTGGAAAGCTAGCGAAAAATTAAGAACTTTTTATTTAGATATCGAATGATTTCGATGAACGGATTTGAAGTTATAGTCCATCGAATTTTTGTATTATTATTAAAAATGATTATTATTATCGTCGTTATTATCGTCGTTCTAGTTTTATCTTATTATTATTATTATTATTATTATCTTTATCAATAAAAGGATTTATCATTAAAAATTGTTTTTTTTATTATTATTACTATCGTTATTATCATTAAAGTTATAATTAGTATTATTATTATTATTATTATTATTATTATTATCTAATTATTATTATTATTATCTAATTATTATTATTATTATTATTATTATTATTATTATTATCATTATTATTATCATTATTAATATATATATCATTATTTAAAAATGGTTATTGTTATTATTATTATTATATTATCATTATCGTTAATAATGTCATAGTAATTATCATTATTAGTATTATTGTAATTAAAACTAATATTAGTAACACCTAATTATTTTGATTACTATTATTATCATTATTATGAGCACCATATAAAAGACGATTAAAAGCTATTAAACGAAACGATTAGGAAATAATGAGTAAGAGTATTATGATGAAATTAAAATATTATAAGATATTGATTTAGATAAAATTATCGTTCTTATTATTTTTATCATTACTATTATTATTAAAAGTATCGTTAGTATCAAAACTATCATTTTAACAAAAATTATCATTTTAACAAAAATTATCATTTTAATAGAAATGAATTATATTATTTACTCTAATAAATCTTTTAAAAATATTTAAAAATATAAAACGACGATATTTAAAATATATTATAATCATGTATAAATTTTGGAAATCATTTTGAGTCAAATTGACTTTTGTTGACTTTTGCATATTAGTCTCGAGCATTAGGATTGTGGTACACTATGACCTGACCTAATTGTTAGACAAATATTGACCAACATATAATTATATATAATTAATTTAGGTTCGTGAATCCGAGGCCAACCTTGCACTTGTTCAATGACGTTATATGTATTTTTACTACGAAATACAGTATGGTGAGTTTCATTTGCTCCCTTTTTAAATGCTTTTGCAATATATATTTTTGGGACTGAGAATACATGCGTTGTTTTTATAACTGTTTTACGAAATAGACACAAGTAATCAAAACTACATTATATGGTTGAATTATCCAAATCGAATATGCCCCTTTTTATTAAGTCTGGTAATCTAAGAATTAGGGAACAGACACCCTAATTGACACGAATCCTAAAGATAGATCTATCGGGCCCAACAAGCCCCATTCAAAGTACCGGATGCTTTAGTACTTCGAAATTTATATCATGTCCGAAGGAGGATCCCGGAATGATAGGGGATATTCTTATATGCATATTGTGAATGTCGGTTACCAGGTGTTCACCATATGAATGATTATTTTTGTCTCTATGCATGGGACGTATATTTATGAGAACTGGAAATGAAATTCTTGTGGTCTATTAAAATGATGGAAATAAATGATTATGATAAACTAATGAACTTACCAACCTTTTGGTTGACACTTTAAAGCATGTTTATTCTCAGGTGTTAAAGAAATCTTCCGCTGTGCATTTGCTCATTTTAAAGATATTACTTGGAGTCTTTCATAGCATATTTCGAAGAACGTTGCATTCGAGTCATTGAGTTCATCAAAGATTATTATTAAATCAATTTATAGTTGGATAGTGGATATTGTGAAATGGTATGCATGCCTGTCAATTTTTGATGTAAAGAAAGATTGTCTTTTAAAAACGAATGCAATGTTTGTAAAATGTATCATATAGAGGTCAAATACCTCGCAATGTAATCAACTATTGTGAATCGTTTATAATATATATGAACGGGTCCTTTCATGATGCGTCTGAAGTTGGTTTTGATGATGGAAACGTGTGTTCGTGCTCGGATTTGGCATGCGAGATTAGGGGCTAAGAGTTTGGAAAGGGGGAAAAAGTTGAAAGAGATTCAAGCTTCTACTGTTAAATCAGGGGATGGCCTTCGGTTGAATACGGACGTGATTAAAGTTCAGTATTCGGAAATTGACAAGGCTCTTAAAGGTTAAGGGTTCGTCAACAAAATAGGAAGTTAAACGAAATCGTGATTGTTGCTGCGGGGTCGAATGCTACTCGTTCGAGTAATTTTCGTGGGTTCGGGGTGAAGAAGTTTGGTTCTAAAGTTATAAGTAAGGCGAAAGAGAAGGATAAGGATAAGAAGAAGTTGGCGTCGGATAAATCGTATAGTTTATGAGATAGTAGGATGGATGTTGAAGATGTGGGTGTGACTCAAGTAGATAGGTCTTGTAAGTGGTCGTATGTGGGTTCGGGAGAGGGACGTGCGTTAGAAAAAGGGGTTTTTTTAGGTGTTTAAAAAGCACGGTTTTAATTCTCCTCCGTCAGTAGGGATGACACCCGCGGGCGACGAGCGCGGATCCTATACATCCGCCACCAGCCCTCGATAATTTTTTTTCACCCGCGGGACCTATTTACCCGTTAACGGGTTGATTTTTTTTACTCGTTCCCGCACCCGCGTATATTCGCAACCCACTGGTTAGAAAAACCTAACTAATTAAACCAATCAAACAAAACAGCCAAAATTATAAGGTAAATCTAAAGGGTTCAAAAACAGATAGCATAGCATTACATCATTCTAAATGACATCAAAATCCTTAATGGGTAACATGCTCAAGTTCATGATAGAATAAAATGAAATGAGAAAACATAAATTAACAACCAAATACTAATAAAACATCCTCAAATTGCAAGTGATCTTTAGCATCATCTTTATTACCAGCTTCTATGCGAGATCAACAACCACTTGTTAACATGAAATAATTTTTTTTAGTTATCATAGTTAGTGAATATAATAAAATACATACTAGTAATAATCTAAACATCACTAATAATTTTTTTACCTCCTCTTCCTCATCTTTCAAGTCTTTATAATAAGTACAACAATTTACATGTCCATCAGAGCATGATTCTAACACATAATAAGTAGAATGATTGTAATATTAGTCGATTGAGAAACAATTAACTTTTAGAATAACTAAACAAAGTAATAACATATACCTTTTATTTGAGCCCATAACCAATCTTGTGCACACATCAATGCCTCCAATGTATTCAGATATAGTCGACTACAATGTGGGCTAACAAAGCTACCACTGGTGCTAAAGGTTGATTCTGATATAACTGTGGATACCGGGATAGCAAGAACATCCCTAGCAATTAATGCTAGAGTAGGAAAATCTCGTGCATTCACCTTCCACCACACCAATACATCAAAGTCGGGTGTCCGAGGCTTCACAGGTTCATTCTTATACTTATCATACTCTGATCTTTCAAGAGTTGGAGCATCAGCTTGTTTTTCTTTTACATATTTGTAACAACCCAACTTTTTCTGTTAAATATTTAACGACCGTTACTTGAAATCCGTGATTTTTCATGTTCAAAATCCTTGTATGAACTTATACAACATAGTATTTTAATATGTGTTACATATTACGTGTTTATATGCTTCGGTTTAGAAGTATTCGAAAATTTCAGAAAACGCCTCAGTTAGTGAAAACCCGAAAATGTCATTTCATGAATTACGAAATGTTCGACGATTAATTGAATTAATTTTATATTCATTCATATGATGACTTCAATTAATTAGAAATCCCTAGCTTAGAATCTCCGGTTGCGCTATTTTTAGCATATCTCGATCATACGGACTCGAAATGAGGTCAGACGTTCGTATTTTGATGTCCTACAATATTATTCAATAAAAACAAATAAAATATTCCCTCCCACTCCATTATGGCCGGCCTCCACCCTTCCCCATGTGCACACTTGCACAATTTTCTTGATTAAGACTCCTAGCATGCAACTTTTCTCTTCATTCAACCACACACACACATGCTCTCTGACTCACATGCTCTCTAGTTGTTTCTTCCATCAAGAACACTAGAACTCAGCCAGTATCCACCACCAAAACCATCCACCATCATCCACAACACAATCTTCATCCATTTTCCAAACTTGAATCAAGAACACAACACTATCTTCATTCCTACTTGCATTTCTACAAGCACACATTAAACCCTTGAACTTTTAAGCTCTTAAGCTATAAGTAAACTCTAATACAACTAATTTCATCATTAATTAACTTACATATATCATATTATGCTTGTAAGAGTGTTGAATTACACATGCATTGCTTGCATGTTGCTTGCTAAAAATTTCCAGCAGTGAATCTGAATTTGCAACAGCTATAATCATTTGAAAAATTAACTTTTGAGTTAAAAGCTTTTCATTACGTTAAACTACAGTTAAATACATTTATATCCATATAAGAACCATGCATAGATGATGAGTATAAGTACCTCATCTTCTTGAAACAAAAATGCATGTCTTGCTGAAAGAATTTCTGACCTCCGAATGGTACTTGCATGTTTTCGATTTTTATGAATACTTACAGTCACATATGACTTTTGTTTTAGCAATATATCTCAACGACCTAAAATATCCAACTTGAACCACCTTCATTGGTGAAAGGAGATGAGAGATATGGCTAAACGAAACTAGTAATCGTTTTGTTTGTTGCTGAAAAATTCTCAGATTTCAAGTCCGAGATATAAATAGCTATAACTACTTAAAAATTTAACTTTTAAGTATAAGGCTTTTCTCCATGTTAAAATATAGTTCAATACCTTTCTTTTCATGTAAGATATATGCATGGATGATGAGTAGAAGTGTCTCATCTTGTTGACAACATTTTTGCATGTTCTGCTGTTTGGATTTCTTACCATCAGCTAAAGATGGTGTACTTGACATTTTTGTATTGGTCTTATGACCAAACACGCATGTTAATTGGGTAGAATACTCAATGACCTAAAACCTCCAACTTGAATCACCTTCAATGGTGAAATGAGGTGAGAGTTATGCCCAAAACAAAATGACATTCATGTTTGGTGTTGCTGAAATGCTGAACCGAAAATCTTTTTTTATTCCGTGTGTTAGGTGACCTTAATGTCATCGTTTGATGAGTTTAAAAGTTTCCTAATGTCTATTTATATGTTCATCACTTCTGGAACAATCATGGTTCCTACATTTGGTATTTAAGTATGTTTCACAAAGATAGTTTAGTCAATGTGTCGGGTTTTGTTGTGCTGAAACGTTTGATGTTTCATCACCAATAAAACATGACTAACAAGCCTAATCTAAGATTATTGTTCAAATGACTTTTAATGTCAACTAAATAATATAAATCTCAGAGGTGGATATGTTACATGAAGACATGAGACATGTGATTTATGCTCTCCCGATGGTCAATCTTCGTGTTTTGTTGTTTGATTTTGATTATTGAAACCATGCATGTTAAGAGTTTGCATTCTGAAACATTTGGTAAACACTTGAGTCATGTGCCTTGGAAATGACTTAATTCCAGATGTTATAAAACTCTTGGCTTTGGATTTGTATGAATTAAGTTTGTCATTTGATTTTTATGCACCGAGCAAGTTGAGTTCACCAACCGTCACACATTCTGACCACTACAGAAAAGTTCACGATTTTGAGTGGCTTATGCTTGGAATTAGTGGGTGTGGCTATATGTGTTGGAAATCTAACTCAATAAGCTACATCTCTGTATTTAAATGGTTTTCTAACTCTTAATATTCTAGGAGATTTGGCCAAAATAAAACTGACTTCCAAATCAGTCCACTTTTGAACACTTACGACTAACTACTTAATTAAAAGTAACACTCGAACACGATTACAAGCATAATGATGACACATTTATGAATTGACTTCTATATTTAAGTACTTATATAGACATTTACCGTCCTCATTTACCTTAGGACGCATACGGAATTTCCGCTATTGAAACCGGACATGAACTTGAGAACCGACCATTATTATACATTGTGAGTCTACAGTCCCGCTTTTTACATATTTTCTGGGATGAGAATACACGCTGGTTACATTACGTTATTACAAATGCTTTTACTTTTGACACGAGTACTATTATACATGTTGAGTTATTGTTCACAAAGCCCCTAGCTTGAATACTTTAATTACCTTCGGGTAAGCACGATTTAGATGGACAGATCCGTTAGGTTAGGCAAACCTCACCCTACTATAACTGCGGTGCATTTACTTCTAACTGCAAGTACACTCGAACAAGTGTATACGATATATGGGGTAACGGATAAGTGTAGTTTTTAACTATACATAGGTCTTTAGCTAGTATTCAAGTGCTCATGGTTGTATATACTTACGAAATCTCGTGGTCAGAAACTAATAACTACTTTTCTGAATACTAACTTTCAGACACTACTTTATGTTACTTAAACTCGTGGTTTACAAACATGAGAAATTAAACTTGACATGGTATTGTCTACAAACATTTGAAACAGGACACATTGCTGTCTACAAACTTTAAATATGAAAGCTTTGTGGTCTCATATGTTATAATTGATTACTTAAACTGGTGTTTTACAAGCAATGAGGAACAAAACATTTTTGAATGTCATACACAACTGAAACTTGACATTGTTGTTCACAAATAGATTAAAACTTGACAAATGCTGTCTATAAACTTTTAATATTAAACCTTGGTGGTCTTATGCTAATAAACGTTTTTCTGAAAATCTTTTCTTAAACATACTGTATTATTTACTTAAACCTGTAGATTCACTCAACATTATTGTTGACCCATTTTGCGTGTTATTTCTCAGGTATTAATTGCTTCTGCTGTAGAACTTTTCTGTTATATAGAAGTCAAGCCATGTGTTGGGACCAGAGTTAACATCGCCGTTAATGGATTTTAACGGGGTGTTAAAGTTGGTATCAGAGCTTTGGCTATAGAGAACTAGGATGCATTAGTGTGTATAACCGTAGGGCACATTAGTGGGTCTAGACTATAGCCGTATACTTGGAATGACTATCATATGCCATGCTTACACTGTTTGCTTTACTATGCTACATGTAGGGATACATATTATATCACGTACATATACACACCTATACCCATATTGATATGGACTTAGACTAAATACTGTATCACGAATCGTACATACGCACGACACAAGACCTAAACTGGATTAAGTTGATCGCGCTACCTTGAACTTGTGGAGTGATGTCAAATGGAAATACGAGTTAGGGTAATATAATAACCGGGATTATATTACGGTAACTCATATAGAAGTTCCGACATCACAAAATAAGGAATTTGGAGCAAGTCAAGTAGTTTATTTGGATAAATACAGCTTAGAACATATGAACGATAACCTCAAGTATGGGTAGAATTGTACACTGTGAGAATTAATTTTTATTATAATCTAATGATAGCGCGTAATCACGTCACAACTCGTGACTACTCGACACTGTCCATCACCACCATTCACTACTTGGCACTACGAAAACACTACTTGGGCGTACTCATCATCTCCTATCACTACTCTTTACTACTTATCGTTGCTAAACTACTACACAACGCCGCCTCTCACTGTTAATCATGACATATCACTACTCCTTACTACTTGTCAATGCTAGTTACTACTTAATGCTACCTATTACTACATACCACTACTAACTGCTAATCATTACCACTAACATGTCTATGATTTACTACTAGCTTCTATACATCACAACTCATTGCGGATATATCTTAGAGAGTGAAATTCCTGTAACAGCCCACGCAATCCGTAGTAGATATTGTCTGCTCTGACATCCGACTTACCTATCATTCAGCTACCCGCGGTCTCACAGTTTGGATTTCTAATACGCGCCTAATAGGAGAGATACCCACACCCTCTCTCATAAAGGGTATTATGTTCTCCTTCCCCACCTATGTGGGGCAAGTCTGATAACTCACCATGTTTTCAACATCAACTCCGATTAAGTTTGTCATGAGTACGTTCTTACTCAACAAGCATAATGTTTATATACTGTCAACACTAGTGCTGATAGAAGCTTTTTCGCTAGAGTATTCTGTCACAACATTTAGAATCTAATATCTTCCTTGGACAACGTGTACTCTATAGAACTATTAAACTGGGAAGTTTGGACCTTATGGTTGGAACGGACTGGCTATCTAATGACAAAGCCGAGGTTGTTTGCGACCAGAAGGCTATTCAAATTCCTCTTGCCGATGGCGAATCAATGATGTTGTACAGAGAGAAGATCAGCACACCGTTGTGTTACATTTAATTGCTCGAAGGTCCAGAAGTACATGAGATAAGGGTGTCTCGCAGTTCTGGAACATGTGAACAAAGTTGAATCAACATTTAAGAGACCCGAAGATGTCGCAACCGTTAGAAATTTTCCTTAAGGTCCTTCCGAAAGAGTTACCTAGTCTTCCACCTCACCGTGAAGATGAATTTCAGATTGATCTAGTGCCAGGAGTGACTCCACTGGCTCTTTCACCATATAGACTTGTACCCCCAGAGCTATAAGAGTTGTTGGCTATGGACACCAAGCTAAGGAGCAAGGTGCTCACGTAGAATAGGAGCTCCCCATGGTGAAGAACATCAGGGTTGTAATACTCTGATCTGTGTCTGGTACAAACATATGGACTTTATGGCCGAGGAGTTCAGAGTTCGAGCTCCAGTCTTATTCGTTAAGAAAAAGGATGGATCGATGAGATTATGTATTGACCATAGAGAACTGAACAAGTTGACAATCAAGAATCAGTACCCTTTGCCGAGAATTGATGATTTATTTGATCAACTGCAGGGATCTAGCTGTTATTCAAAGATCGATCTGAGATCCGGTTACCACCAACTAAGAGTCAGAGAAGCTGATATTCCAAAGATGGTGTTTAGAACACGCTATGGGCATTACGAATTTACAATGATGCCGTTCAGTTTGATAAATGCACTGACAGTGTTCATGGACCTCATGAACCGAATGTGTAAACCATACTTAGACAAATTCGTCATTGTGTTTATTGATGACATATTGGTGTACTCTAAGAACAGAGAAGAACACGAACAACATTTGCGTTCAGTACTAACAATGCTCAGAGAAGAGCAAATGTATGCGAAGTTCTCAAAATGTGACTTTTGGTTACAAGAAGTACAATTCCTTGGTCACGTTGTAGGCGCCAACGAAATACAAGTTGATCTAGAAAAGATTGAAACGGTTAAGGATTGGGAAACACCAAAGACACCAACTCAGATCCGAAAATATCTAGGTCTAGCTGGTTACTACAAGAGGTTTATTGAAGGTTTCTCTACGATTGCCCGATCATTAACTGCGTTAACTCATAAAGGCAAGAAGTATGAGTGGTCAGAACCACAAGAAGCTGCATTTCGGTTGTTAAAAGAGAAGTTGACGACTGAACTGATATTATCTCTACCCAAGGGGAATAAAGACTTTGTTATTTATTGTGATGCCTCACGGTAAGGAATGGGCTGCGTGCTAATGCAATGAAACAAGGTCATTGCTTATGGATCGCGACAATTAAAGATTTACGAGCAGAACTATACTACGCATGACCTTGAACTAGGAGTTGTAGTCTTTGAATTCAAAATATGGAGACACTACCTGTATGGAACCAAGTTTACTATCTTCACTGACCATAAGAGTCTACGGTACATTTTCGATCAGAAACAGCTCAACATGAGACAACAACGTTAGATGGAGTTACTAAATGATTACGATTGTGAAATTGAATACCATCCTGGAAAAGCAAATGTCATAGCAGATGCTCTGATTAGGAAAGAGACATATAAACCTCTCAGGGTCAAAGCTCTTAACATAATTATTCGTATGAACCTTACATCACAGATCCGTGTTGCATAACTTGAGGCTGTGAAACAAGAGAATGTTGATGTTGAATTTATCAAAGGGTTAGATAAGAAGTTCGACATAAAAGAGGACGAAACGCGATATTTTGCTAACCGCATCTAGGTACCAAAATTTGGAGGGTTGAGAGAACTAGTGATGGATGAAGCACATAAGTCAAGATACTCAATTTATCCTGGCTCAGACAAGATGTACCAAGATCTAAAAGCGTTTTATTGGTGGCCGAATTTGAAAGCAGACATTGCTACCTATGTCGGGAAGTGCTTGACTTGCGCTAAGGTCAAGGCTGAACACCAGAAGCCATCAGGTCTGCTGACTCAACCGGAAATTCGACAGTGGAAGTGGGAAAATATTGCAATGGATTTAATAACTAAACTTCCAAGAACCTCGGGAGGTTACGATGCTATTTGGATTGTCGTGGATCGTCTCACAAAGTCCGCAAACTTTTTACCGGTAAGAGAATCTGACGGAATGCATAAGTTAGCACAACATTACATAAAATAAATCATCTCTACACATGGAATGCCTGTATCTATCATATCCGATCGCGACAGCAGATTTACTTCTAGATTCTGGAAATCATTGCAAGAGGCAATGCGAACTCGTTTAAACTTGAGTACAGCGTATCATCCCCAGACAGACGGCCAAAGTGAAAAAATAATTCAAACTCTAGAGGACATGTTGCGAGCATGTGTCATTGATTTTGTGAACGGATGGGATAAGTATCTTCCATTAGCTTAGTTCTCATACAACAATAGCCACCATACGAGTATAAAGGCCGCACCTTTTGAAGCCTTTAAACCTGATGTTGGAGCAAAATAGGGGATAGTCAGTTGACAGGTCTCGAGATTATACACGAAACAACCGAGAAAATTGTGCAATTCAGACACGATTGAAGACAGCTCAAGATCATCAGAAAATCTATGCCGATGTGAGAAGGTGTCCATTAGAGTTTCAAGTTGGCGATAAAGTCATGTTTAAAGTATCACCCTAGGAGGGTGTTGTTCGATTCGAAAAACAAGGTAAAGTGAGTCCAAGGTATGTTGGACCATTCGCAATAACTGAGAGAATTGGACCGGTGGCTTACAGATTGAAACTGCCATAGGAACTGAATGAAATACACGACACTTTCCATGTGTCGAACTTGAAGAAGTTCCTGGTTGACAAAAATTTGGTGATTCCTTTAGAGGAGTTACGCATCGATGAAAAACTTTATTTTGTTGAAGAGCCTGTTAAAATCATGGACCGCGAGTTCAAACAATTAAAGCAAAGCAGCACACCGATTGTTAAAGTTCGGTGGAACGCCCGTAGAGGACCAGAGTTCATGTGGGAGCAGGAAGATCAAATGAGGCAAAAGTATCCGCAGTTGTTTCCTGACAAAACGACTTCAGCGGACTAGCACTAAAATTTCGGGACGAAATTTCTTTAACGGGTAGGTAATGTAACAACCCAACTTTTTCTGTTAAATATTTAACGACCGTTACTTGAAATCCGTGATTTTTCATGTTCAGAATCCTTGTATGAACTTATACAACATAGTATTTTAATATGTGTTACATATTACGTGTTTATATGCTTCGGTTTAGAAGTATTCGAAAATTTCAGAAAACGCCTCAGTTAGTGAAAACCCGAAAATGTCATTTCATGACTTACGAAATGTTCGACGATTAATTGAATTAATTTTATATTCATTCATATGATGACTTCAATTAATTAGAAATCCCTAGCTTAGAATCTCCGGTTGCGCTATTTTTAGCATATCTCGATCATACGGACTCGAAATGAGGTGATTCAAAAGCCCAGACATTCGTATTTTGATGTCCTACAATATTATTCAATAAAAACAAATAAAATATTCCCTCCCACTAAATTATGGTCGGCCTCCACCCTTCCCCATGTGCACACTTGCACAATTTTCTTGATTAAGACTTCTAGCATGCAACTTTTCTATTCATTCAACCACACACACACATGCTCTCTAGTTGTTTATTCCATCAAGAACACTAGAAATCAGCCATTATCCACCACTAAAACCGTCCACCATCATCCACAACACAATCTTCATCCATTTTCCAAACTTGAATCAAGAACACAACACTATCTTCATTCCTACTTGCATTTCTACAAGCACACATTAAACCCTTGAACTTTTAAGCTCTTAAGCTGTAAGTAAACTCTAATACAACTAATTTCATCATTAGTTAACTTACATATATCATATTATGCTTGTAAGAGTGTTGAATTACACATGCATTGCTTGCATGTTGCTTGCTGAAAATTTCCAGCAGTGAATCTGAATTTGCAACAGCTATAATCATTTGAAAAATTAACTTTTGAGTTAAAAGCTTCTCATTATGTTAAACTACAGTTCAATACATTTCTATCCATATAAGAACCATGCATAGATGATGAGTATAAGTACCTCATCTTCTTGAAACAAAAATGCATGTCTTGCTGAAAGAATTTCTGACCTCCGAATGGTACTTGCATGTTTTCGATTTTTATGAATACTTACAGTCACATATGACTTTTGTTTTAGCAATATATCTCAACTACCTAATATCTCCAACTTGAACTACCTTCATTGGTGAAAGGAGATGAGAGATATGGCTAAACGAAACTAGTAACTGTTTTGTTTGTTGCTGAAAAATTCTCAGATTTCAAGTCCGAGATATAAATAGCTATAACTACTTGAAAATTTAACTTTTAAGTATAAGGCTTTTCTTCATATTAAAATATAGTTCAATACCTTTCTTTTCATGTAAGATATATGCATGGATGATGAGTATAAGTGTCTCATCTTGTTGACAACATTTTTGCATGTTCTGCTGTTTGGATTTCTGACCATCAGCTAAATATGGTGTACTTGACATTTTTGTATTGGTCTTATGACCAAACATGCATGTTAATTGGGTAGAATACTCAATGACCTAAAACCTCCAACTTGAATCACCTTCAATGGTGAATTGAGGTGAGAGTTATGCCCAAAACAAAATGACATTCATGTTTGGTGTTGCTGAAATGCTGAACCGAAAATCTTTTTTTATTCCGTGTATTAGGTGACCTTAATGTCATCGTTTGATGAGTTTAAAAGTTTCCTAATGTCTATTTATATGTTCATCACTTCTGGAACAATCATGGTTCCTACATTTGGTATTTAAGTATGTTTCACAAAGATAGTTTAGTCAATGTGTCGGGTTTTGTTGTGCTGAAACGTTTGATGTTTCATCGCCAATAAAACATGACTAACAAGCCTAATCTAAGATTATTGTTCAAATGACTTTTAATGTCAACTAAATAATCTAAATCTCAGAGGTGGATATGTTACATGAAGACATGAGACATGTGAGTTATGCTCTCCCGATGGTCAATCTTCGTGTTTTGTTGTTTGATTTTGATTATTGAAACCATGCATGTAAAGAGTTTGCATTCTGAAACATTTGGTAAACACTTGAGTCATGTGCCTTGGATATGACTTAATTCCAGATGTTATAAAACTCTTGGCTTTGGATTTGTATGAATTAAGTTTGTCATTTGATTTTTATGCACCGAGCAAGTTGAGTTCACCAACCGTCACACATTCTGACCACTACAGAAAAGTTCACGATTTTGAGTGGCTTATGCTTGGAATTAGTGGTTGTGGCTATATGTGTTGGAAATCTAACTCAATAAGCTACATCTCTGTATTTGAATGGTTTTCTAACTCTTAATATTCTAAGATATTTGGCCAAAATAAAACTGACTTCCAAATCAGTCCACTTTTGAACACTTACGACTAACTACTTAATTAAAAGTAACACTCGAACACGATTACAAGCATAATGATGACACATTTATGAATTGCATTCTATATTTAAGTACTTATATAGACATTTACCGTCCTCATTTACCTTAGGACGCATACGGAATTTCCGCTATTGAAACCGGACATGAACTTGAGAACCGACCATTATTATACATTGTGAGTCTACAGTCCCGCTTTTTACATATTTTCTGGGATGAGAATACACGCTGGTTACATTACGTTATTACAAATGCTTTTACTTTTGACACGAGTACTATTATACATGTTGAGTTATTGTTCACAAAGCCCCTAGCTTGAATACTTTAATTACCTTCGGGTAAGCACGATTTAGATGGACGGATCCGTTAGGTTAGGCAAACCTCACCCTACTATAACTGCGGTGCATTTACTTCTAACTACAAGTACACTCGAACAAGTGTATACGATATATGGGGTAAAGGATAAGTGTAGTTGTTAACTATACGCAGGTCTTTAGCTAGTATTCAAGTGCTCATGGTTGTATATACTTACGAAATCTCGTGGTCAGAAACTAATAACTACTTTTCTGAATACTGACTTTCAGACACTACTTTATATTACTTAAACCCGTGGTTTACAAACATGAGAAATTAAACTTGACATGGTATTGTCTACAAACATTTGAAACAGGACACAGTGCTGTCTATAAACTTTAAATATGAAAGCTTTGTGGTCTCATATGTTATAATTGATTACTTAAACTGGTGTTTTACAAACAAGGAGGAACAAAACATTTTTGAATGTCATACACAACTGAAACTTGACATTGTTGTTCATAAATAGATTAAAACTTGACAAATGCTGTCTATAAACTTTTAATATTAAACCTTGGTGGTCTTATGCTAATAAACGTTTTTCTGAAAATCTTTTCTTAAACATACTGTATTATTTACTTAAACCTGTAGATTCACTCAACATTATTGTTGACCCGTTTTGCGTGTTATTTCTCAGGTATTAATTGCTTCCGCTGTAGAACTTTTCTGTTATATAGAAGTCAAGCCATGCGTTGGGACCAGAGTTAACATCGCCGTTAATGGATTTTGACGGGGTGTTAAAATATTCATCATATTGAGAGAATGGATCATTCGAATCCCCCCCCCCCCCGCTAGAGTAGGAAAATCTCGTGCATTCACCTTCCACCACACCAATACATCAAAGTCAGGTGTCCGAGGCTTCACAGGTTCATTCTTATACTTATCATACTCTGATCTTTCAAGAGTTGGAGCATCAGCTTGTTTTTCTTTTACATACTCATCATATTGAGACAATGGATCATTCGAATCCCCCCCCCCCCCCGGGGCTAGTTGTTGAAAATGTATAAGCCTCCTTATCGTTTACAACACTTCTTTTCTTTGCATATTCTGTGAACAAACGCGTAGCAAAAATCATCTACATTTTTAATTGCAAGTTTCACTTCTTCATCTCCAAGTCGACCGTCGGGCTCTACCACTAACGATGGTTCCACTTTCTCCTTCAAGGCTTGTGCGGGCAATGACATTGTCTTGAACAACACTGGCGAAGGGATTTGACTTTGTTTCTTAGTTAGCAAGGAAAAATCTATCGATTGACATAGTTGGTTTCATAATCTTTCTTGTTTTTTAAGGTGGTTAGTTTCGAGTTGTATGTATATGATGCTACCTTAACATCTAATTGTGCGAATCATGCTCCTTTTCATGTTGGAAGCTCTAAACATTGTACGATTGTTGCTTTTCAAAAAATGTTAGCAAGTTTGCTCTCATGGTTAGATTGGTCTCTTTTTTGTTTTTTTTCATATTTGTAGTTGGTAAGTCGTGTTGTTTGTTGGCTCTAGGTTAGGCTCGGGTTTAGTTGGTTGTAGTTCAGAGAATGCCATTAGGTTTAGTTTTATGTTCTCGAGCTCCGTCCATATTTACTTCATGTATCTTGTTTTTCTTTTTCTCTTGTCGAAAAAAAAAATTAGTTATATAGTATTGGTTTTTTTTTTTTTTGGCTAAAAAAAATAAATTAATAGAATGAATTAATGGATGATGATGTAATACTAAAAAGCAAACAATGACAGTAAACCTTAAATTAATTTAATGCATTAACGGATGATAAGGGAGGAGGCATGAATTTCAAAACACTCGCGGTACACTCCCCCCCCCCCCCTCCAAACCCCAACCTGAATCAAAACTCAAATGCTTCCCTAAATTTAACCTCTTCCAATCCCTTTAAACTTCCTGTTTAACCTCAACCTAAACCCCCACATGTGACGACCCGGGAATTTCTGACCAAATTTAAACTTATTCTTAATATATTTTCGACACGATAAGCAAGGTCTGTAATGTTAACTCTTAAAATTATGAACTTTGTCCATGTATTTATTTTGATCTTCGACCATTCCTAACGATTCACGAACCTTTAAATTATAAAAATGTATACATAAATGATAATAAATGTGAATAATTATATATAATAAATTAGGTATATTAATAAACTATTTTGTGATTTAAGACAACTTAAAATAACTAAAACTTGTTATTTTAAATATATAATAGTATATTGAGCACAAATAATTTTGAAAATAATTTGTCAATATTAACAAGGTAGTAAATGTTATACTCTGAGTTTATTGTTTCAATATATATATACAATCAATTTACTTAGTAAACAAAACATAATTAAATATGTAACAGTGGAAATATACATATATATACACATGATTGATATATATATATATATATAATTATTGATTTTGTACATTATAATATATAAAATGTACATATATTAAAAATTCAGAATATATTGTTATATATATAAATATATATCATGCGATTTTTGAATATTATAAGATTAATAAATTGTAATAATTATATGTAATTACAAGTTAAAGATATAGTTATTATACTAATAATACTATGACTACTTTCATTAATATAAAAATTTGTATTGTTAATTAATGTTTCTCAATATATAATATATGGATATAAAGTATGATAATTATAAAATGTTATAGTATTATTACTATTATTATTATTATTATTATTATTATTAATATTAGTATTATTATTATCATTAATGATATTAGTGTTATCATAATTCATATTATTATTAATATTAATATTATTGTTATAAATCTTATAGATATTATTATTAACAATAATATTATTATTATTATAAATATTATTTATTAGTTATTACTGTTTATAATATTAAGAGTATTAATATAGTTATATTTATTAATTAATAAGATTTATTATATTAATATATATATATATATATATATATATATATATATATATATATATATATAAAGATATATCTAAATATATATACTGATTTATATATAACCAAATACGTATTTAGAATCTGTATTATATACAGATATGTATTATATACAAGTATACATATAAATACTGTAAATACAAAAATATATACAAACAATTACGTATTATATTCCCAATCATTTTCAAGCTGTGCTTAATTTTGTTTGAGCCTCTATATTCGTACAATCAAGATCATAATCACAGATACGCTTCCAAATTCAGTTTGATGTCTCTATCTTGTTACTATATTTTTATTTTTTTCTTCTGTTTTTGGTTAATCTTTTCTGTCGATCTCAATTATAGTATAAAACAATTAACTTCAATCGTAAGTGATACCTACTGAGTTTACATTACCAATTATCACTCTCAAACACCCTTAGCAGCTCCCATTGAATCGAAAATTTAACTGAAAATAAAATACAGCTCGTTCATTCTCTGTTCTTACACTTTCTTCCCATAATTCGATTTTTAACGAATTTCAAAAATGTAAAAATGCAATATTGTTAGTTTTCTTTTACTTAAACTATTTGCAAGTTTTCAGTTGCTAATTTCTCAAATTGATTACAAATTTTGGAGTCAAACTTTTGGGTTTCAAAAGTCAAACGTTGTTCTATAATCAAATTGAAGTATTAGCGATTATTTCAGATTAAATTGAGTATCCAAAAAGTTTCTAATGACGATTTGAAACCATTTTCATGTTGTAAGTATGATCTGAAAGTTCCTCAAAATTTGAAATTGATATCGAGTTCATGAATAACCATTAACGGCTGCTACAGCTATTTTTGTTTTATTTTTTTTTAATTTTTACTCTGATTATTTATAGTCGGTTCTGTTTCAAGTTTAAATCGTAAAACGAATGAATAAATTGAGGTTGAAGGATTCTTTGGTCGATTTTAATTTGAGGTTGAAGAAGATAATAATGGGATTAAAACTAATACGGATTAAATACAAATGGGTTCGTCCTTATAACAGAAAGACAGATCAGCTTAGCTAGTTTAGAGTGTTGACGGGTTTAGGAGAGGTCAAGGGTTCGAGGCAGCCTGGCGCCATTTGTTTTTAAAACTTATTTCTAAGGAGGTAGTTACTTTATTTTTATTATTATTACCATTTCTTTAACATTATTATTATTATTATTATTATTATTATTATTATTATTATTATTATTATTATTATTATTATTATTATTATGGTTAATGTTACAAGTATTATTATTATTGTTATCGTTAACATTATTATTATTATTAAGATTAATACTACCATTATTATTATTAATATTAATATTAATTGCTATTAGTATTATCCTTAAAATTACTATTTTTGAAATTATTAATATTAACAAAAGTATTTTTATGAAAATTATCTTTTTCATTATCATTATAAGTACTATTATTTTTCTCATTACTAATATTATTATTATTATTATTATTATTATTATTATTAATTTATCACTTTATTATTATTATTATCATTATATTATCATGTAACATTTTTATCATTTTATTATTAGTATATCAAATAAATACTTTCTATATTAAAATATATTTAGGACATAACACATAACTATACTAATATTTTTATAATAAATATTAATTAGTAAGTTAAAGTATATAAAAATATAAATATATGTAATGAGGTTATTAATGAAACATTAAAATAACAATTATATCACTAATAATATGTAACTTGTTCGATTACCATTATATGTGTTGATAAATATATATACATGATATAGGTTCGTGAATCTGAGGTCAACCCTACACTTGTTAAATGTCGTCATATGTATTTTTACTACAAAATACAGTATGGTGAGTTTCATTTGCTCCCTTTTTAATTGCTTTTGAAATATATATTTTTTGGCTGAGAATACATGCGCTGCTTTTATAAATGTTTACGAAATAGACACAAGTACTTAAAAATATATTCTACGTTGAGTTGTACCACTGGCATACTTCCCTGTAACTTGGTAACTACTATTTACATGAGATATTGTAAACGCGAATCCTGTTGATAGATCTATCGGGCCTGACAACCCCAACCGGACTGGACAACCAGTATTCAACGGTTACACAGTACTTTGTTGTGTGACTACACTTGGTACGGTGTAGTGAGATTTCATAATAAAGAGAATATGCGACGTGATTAAATGTTAAGTATGGTTACTAAGTGCTCAACCACTTAGAATGCTTTACATACACTTGCGAGTGTACTATATTTATGATTATAAAATCTTGTGGTCTATTAAAATATTGAAATGATTGTTATGATAAACCTATGAATTCACCAACCTTTTGGTTGACACTTTAAAGCATGTTTATTCTCAGGTACAAATTAAGTCTTCCGCTGTGCATTTGCTCAATTTAAGGACATTACTTGGAGTCGATCATCGCAATGGGACCAAATGTTGATGACTTCATCCAGGTGGATAAGGACGAGTCCTCACAGGTGGTATCAGAGCGTTGGTCCTAGCGAACCAAGGTCTTGCATTAGTGTGTCTAACTGATAGTTGTTAGGATGCATTAGCAAGTCTGGACTTCGACCTTAGCTGCATATTATAAGTATTGTTTGTCATTCCTAGTGGAAAGTTACCTGCTTATCATTCCTAAGTCTAGACACGACTTCCTGAACTTATTGATATATAGTGTACAGATAAATTCATATCTTAGCGTATCTGTTACTGTAGACTTTATCTGACACTTTTCCTTAATTCCCTCCGTAATCTACGGGATCTTCTATACTAAATATAGGTATTCTGTGTAATTAGAATATTATTCGATATTTAAAAATCATTTCATATCGAAAAATCCTTTATTCAATCGTACGAGATGGAACTCACAACTAGTTCAAGTCCCTCGGATTCCGAGATGAGGTCCCACTCCAGCTCCGAAAGCAGAGTCACCAGAATGAATCAATCAATCAGCCATCCCTAATTCATATGATGGGTTCGAAGTCGACTTAATCAATGGAAACGCGAAGAAGGCGATCCTTTTGGTCAACCGAATTCACCTCTTGACGAAGAACCTGAAGCATTCACCGACGAACTTGTTCGAAACACCATTTTCAGCCACATTTCCAGAGTATCTCGTCAAGACTATATACTATCTCAAATCCTAGATCTTATTCATCCGCTCGTTCCGACCGACAATCATCCCGGAATAATGGAAGAAGTCAACGAGCTTTGCGCTTGAGTAATCAATTGGGAAAACGTGGTGCAAAACCTACCAACTTCAGCAACAGTACCAGCAGCACCAGTATCACTAACAATAACATCCGCATTACCAGCCTTGACATCACAATCTGTATCTCGAGCATAACCATCATTCTACATATCGCTCTATATCATTAATCTCCGTTCTGCATATCGTTTTATATCGATTATCTTCGTTCGACATGGCGATTGTGTAATCTCTAATGTTTTAGAGATTATATATTCTTATTCTAACGGTAAATCAAATGATTCTAATATCATATTGACTCATTAAATCCATGATTGCATCTGAAGAAAATATATATGTAAGTATATTTTCATAAAAATTGTAATTAAAAATTCTTTTGTACAAACTGTTAATGGTGAAAATATTTTAACGGGTAGGTAATACCCGAGGAATATTTAGATTTCACATTAATAAGTTACACTGTACATTCTTCGAATCTGATTCAACAGTCATTTACTATCCTACTTACATCCACCGATATACGTATCCGTTCACCGCATAATAACCCTTTTCATTCAATTTCATATTTGAATTTTGACTTATCAAAATCTAACAAGTGGCATAATGAAGAAAACATTGGACAAAATAAAATTTGTTAGAAACAAACGAATTAACTAATTGAAATTTTGTTAAGAATCCACGCTAACTGTTCCTAGCTAATTGTTCCTAGCTAACTGATTACATTTTATTTATCGCAATTTAATTATCGCAATTTACATTCTCGCAATTTTATCTATCGTCATTTAATTTCTGTTATTTACTTTACGCACTTTATTTATCGTCATTTACTTTCGGTTATTTATTTTTATGCACTTTAAATATTGGGACACGTATACAAGGTTTTGACATATCATATCGACGCATCTATATATATTATTTGGAATAACCATAGACACTCTATATGCAGTAATGCGGGAGTTAGCTATACAGGGTTGAGGTTGATTCTACAATAATATATATATATAGTTTGAGTTGTGATCGAGTCTGAGACGTATACGGGTCACGAAACGTATTAATTAATTCGAATATTATATATTAAACTATATATGAATTATTGGACTGTTAACTGTAGACTAATAATATTGGACAATTAAAATGAATTAAAATATTGATTATAACATATGAAACTAAACATTTCTTCAAGTTTGCCACTTGATTTCATTTTAAACTTCATTTGTATCTTGGCGATTACAATCCGTGTTCAAATCTTTCATGATTCTTGAAAACACTTCAATTGAGAGGATGAATCAACCGCACTCCATCTACGAAAGAAAAGATTTATGCATATAGTTATGCACCTGAAAAACCCTCAAAAACTGAGTAAACGTTTAACACGTAGCTGTGCCAATTCCTTTAGTGTTATTATTACCCAAAATAATTTGGTAATTCCTTTCAAAGTAGAAGAATTTTGTCACAGCTCCAACAAGTCAACTCCGATTTTTTCATCCGAAACAACCTTATTATAACCTTGATATATATGTGTACTCTTTATTGTTACTGGGGAACCTTTTATATTCCACCATACTACCATCAACGTTTAATCATCTAGAAACACAATTCTCCTGAAACCACCTCGGTTTGATAATCGATGACCCAGATCCGTTAACTTTGAAAATGCTGACGAAGCAGCATGTTGTAGATGGTCTTAATGGCCAAAACTTGATGATAAAGAAGGAAGTGTTAGGAACGCTCGAAAAAAAAATTGGTACTGAAAAACGGATTGAGCTAATCATGAAGGAGACCAAGGACAAATACAAGGACGAAACCCTATATCCAAAGAACCCAGGTAATTCTGGATCCGATGAAATCTTTAGAGAATATCTTGCTCCGAAGTCATGTTAAAATCTTGCGGAAAATTTTTCTCCATCAACCTTCGAACTTAGAAATTCCAAAATATCATCAAAAATATCTTCGATATTTCTGAGGATATCTTCATAAATATTCTTATCTGAAATTATCTACCTCTTCGTGTTTTCTGTATTCCATTATATTGGAAACTTCTGTAAAATCTAAGTATAAATTATGAATGAATTGTGGAGAATATTGGGAACTGATGCATGAGTTAGTATAATATAATGACGTCAGGCCAACGTGATTATATTACAATAAGTCATGCTGAGTTTTTAATGGGACATGATGATTCACAGATCATAACGTCAACATGCGTCATGTTACATAACTCTTTCATTCTACATACCCTCCGAACATATCAAGAAGAATATATTCTTGATAGTTCTATCTTCAGTAATTTTGATAAATTTGAAAATCAAATCGTGCTATCACGTTCCTTCCTGCTTAGAACATTATAATCATTCGAAATTCTATATCTACGAATTCTAGACCATTATTCGCTTGACTTGAAGTCAGGAAGAGAAAACAAAAGCATAGAGCTTCGAAATATAAGGGAGAATATAAAGCCGATAACAACGCATAAATTACAAACCATGTATGTCAATGTTTATCGTAACATAAAGACACGGGAGAATTAAAAACACTATAACCCCAAAGGCGAAGTAGAAGAAAGTAGATTACTCTGGTGAAAGTTGGAAAAGGAGAATGAATGTTGCGATAGTAAGGATGAGGACAAGGATCAGAACTGGATTAAGCATTTTCACAATCGTTTGAAAGTATAGATCGAGAAAGAAAGAATTGGAGAGGTGAAACTAATGGAATGAAAGAAGTTCATTTATAGAGAAGATACCGGACAAAGCAGTCGAGACAGATAATCGCATTAAATTAAAGAGGATCCTAATTTTCCATAAATCTCGAAGAATCAAATCCTATAGATTTTCAAGATTTTCTTTTAAATCCCTTGAATTCCGGAATTCAACCCAGACAACATCAAAAGTTAAGATGCACCTTATTTTCTGAATTCAACGGTGACTATATCAAAAGTTAAAAATCTATCTCAATCTTTTGTGAAAGCTTCACTCGTACGCTTCACATAATTGAATTGTTTTATCTATATCAGTAAATCTATCTCAATCTTTTGTGACAGCTTCACTCGTACGCTTCACATAATTGAATTGTTTTATCTATATCAGTCAATAATGATAAAACTCCATTTATCAACTCATATTCATCATGAAAACATTTTTATTGTTAGTCATGACCACCTCACTCAAATTTCGGGACGAAATTTCTTTAACGGGTAGGTACTGTGACGACCCGGGAATTTTCGACCAAATTTAAACTTATTCTTAATAGATTTTCGACACGATAAGCAAGGTCTGTAATGTTAACTCTTAAAATTATGAACTTTGTCCATGTATTTATTTTGATCTTCGACCATTCCTAACGATTCACGAACCTTTAAATTATAAAAATGTATACATAAATGATAATAAATGTGAATAATTATATATAATAAATTAGGTATATTAATAAGCTATTTTGTGATTTAAGACAACTTAAAATAACTAAAACTTGTTATTTTAAATATATAAGAGTATATTGAACACAAATAATTTTGAAAATAATTTGTCAATATTAACAAGGTAGTAAATGTTATACTCTGAGTTTATTATTTCAATATATATATACAATCAATTTACTTAGTAAACAAAACATAATTAAATATGTAACAGTGGAAATATACATATATATACACATGATTGATATATATATATATATATATATATATATATATAATTATTGATTTTGTACATTATAATATATAAAATGTACAGATATTAAAAATTCAGAATATATTGTTATATATATAAATATATATCATGCAATTTTTGAATATTACAAGATTAATAAATTGTAATAATTATATGTAATTACAAGTTAAAGATATAGTTATTATACTAATAATACTATGACTACTTTCATTAATATAAAAATTTGTATTGTTAATTAATGTTTCTCAATATATAATATATGGATATAAATTATGATAATTATAAAATGTTATAGTATTATTACTACTACTATTATTATTATTATTATTAATATTAGTATTATTATTATCATTAATGATATTAGTATTATCAAAATTCATATTATTATTATATTATTAATATTAATATTATTGTTATAAATCTTATAGATATTATTATTAACAATAATATTATTATTATTATAAATATTATTTATTAGTTATTACTGTTTATAATATTAAGAGTATTAATATAGTTATATTTATTAATTAATAAGATTTATTATATTATATAGATAATATATATATATATATATATATATATATATATATATATATATATATATATATATATATAAAGATATATCTAAATATATATACTGATTTATATATAACCAAATACGTATTTAGAATCTGTATTATATACAGATATGTATTATATACAAGTATACATATAAATACTGTAAATACAAAAATATATACAAACAATTACGTATTATATTCCCAATCATTTTCAAGCTGTGATTAATTTTGTTTGAGCCTCTATATTCGTACAATCAAGATCATAATCACATATACGCTTCCAAATTCAGTTTGATGTCTCTATCTTGTTACTGTATTTTTATTCTTTTTCTTCTGTTTTTGGTTAATCTTTTCTGTCGATCTCAATTATAGTATAAAACAATTAACTTCAATCGTAAGTGATACCTACTGAGTTTACATTACCAATTATCACTCTCAAACACCCTTAGCAGCTCCCATTGAATCGAAAATTTAACTGAAAATAAAATACAGCTCGTTCATTCTCTGTTCTTACACTTTCTTCCCATAATTCGATTTTTAACGAATTTCAAAAATGTAAAAATGCAATATTGTTAGTTTTCTTTTACTTAAACTATTTGCAAGTTTTCAGTTGCTAATTTCTCAAATTGATTACAAATTTTGGAGTCAAACTTTTGGGTTTCAAAAGTCAAACGTTGTTCTATAATCAAATTGAAGTATTAGCGATTGTTTCAGATTAAATTGAGTATCCAAAAAGTTTCTAATGACGATTTGAAACCATTTTCATGTTGTAAGTATGATCTGAAAGTTCCTCAAAATTTGAAATTGATATCGAGTTCATGAATAACCATTAACGGCTGCTACAGCTATTTTTGTTTTATTTTTACTCTGATTATTTATAGTCGGTTCTATTTCAAGTTTAAATCATAAAACGAATGAATAAATTGAGGTTGAAGGATTCTTTGGTCGATTTTAATTTGAGGTTGAAGAAGATAATAATGGGAGTAAAACTAATACGGATTAAATACAAATGGGTTCGTCCTTATAACAGAAAGACAGATCAGCTTAGCTGGTTTAGAGTGTTGACGGGTTTAGGAGAGGTCAAGGGTTCGAGGCTGCCTGGCGCCATTTGTTTTTAAAACTTATTTCTAAGGAGGTAGTTACTTTATTTTTATTATTATTACCATTTCTTTAACATTATTATTATTATTATTATTATTATTATTATTATTATTATTATTATTATTATTATTATTATGGTTAATGTTACAAGTATTATTATTATTGTTATCGTTAACATTATTATTATTATTAAGATTAATACTACCATTATTATTATTAATATTAATTGCTATTAGTATTATCCTTAAAATTACTATTTTTGAAATTATTAATATTAACAAAAGTATTTTTATGAAAATTATCTTTTTCATTATCATTATAAGTACTATTATTTTTCTCATTACTAATATTATTATTATTATTATTATTATTATTATTATTATTATTATTATTATTATTATTATTATTATTATTATTATTATTATTATTATTATTATTATTATTATTATTATTATTATTATTAATTTATCACTTTATTATTATTATTATCATTATATTATCATGTAACATTTTTATCATTTTATTATTAGTATATCAAATAAATACTTTCTATATTAAAATATATTTAGGACATAACACATAACTATACTAATATTTTTATAATAAATATTAATTAGTAAGTTAAAGTATATAAAAATATAAATATATGTAATGAGGTTATTAATGAAACATTAAAATAACAATTATATCACTAATAATATGTAACTTGTTCGATTACCATTATATGTGTTGATAAATATATATAAATGATATAGGTTCGTGAATCTGAGGTCAACCCTACACTTGTTAAATGTCATCATATGTATTTTTACTACAAAATACAGTATGGTGAGTTTCATTTGCTCCCTTTTTAATTGCTTTTGAAATATATATTTTTGGGCTGAGAATACATGCGCTGCTTTTATAAATGTTTACGAAATAGACACAAGTACTTAAAAATATATTCTACGTTGAGTTGTACCACTGGCATACTTCCCTGTAACTTGGTAACTACTATTTACATGAGATATTGTAAACGCGAATCCTGTTGATAGATCTATCGTGCCTGACAACCCCAACCGGACTGGATGACCAGTATTCAACGGTTGCACAGTACTTCGTTTTGTGACTACACTTGGTACGGTGTAGTGAGATTTCATAATAAAGGGAATATGCGACGTGATTAAATGTTAAGTATGGTTACCAAGTGCTCAACCACTTAGAATGCTTTACATACACTTGCGAGTGTACTATGTTTATGATTATAAAATCTTGTGGTCTATTAAAATATTGAAATGATTGTTATGATAAACCTATGAATTCACCAACCTTTTGGTTGACACTTTAAAGCATGTTTATTCTCAGGTACGAATTAAGTCTTCCGCTGTGCATTTGCTCAATTTAAGGACATTACTTGGAGTCGATCATCGCAATGGGACCAAATGTTGATGACTTCGTCCAGGTGGATAAGGACGGGTCCTCACACCACAATTATCTTGTTCGTATGCAGAAGTTGTTGCCAGGAACAGCCCGGCAAGACAATCTTCCAAAGACGGCCACAACATGTCGGATTCAACCCGGCAACGCTTTGAAAAGAATGAAAAAAGGATTACGACGATCATTGTAAGGAATATCTCTAAAACTACAACTCCGATGGTGATGAGTAACGCCTTTAGGAGATTTGGTGGATTCAAAACATTGCGTGGAGGAATGGACGCAACTATGCCTTCATCAAATTCGAGAGTTTCGAACAAGCTTCGCTAAGTTTGAGAAAGGATCAAGTCTGAATAATGAGAAAAGAAACTTTCCAAACCATTTTGGTGGATCGGCCAGTAAGGAACGTTCGTGTTTTCCTGAGGAGAATGAAGTGCCCAATAGGAATGAATACAAGAAGGTTATTCAACTTCATGAGAACGAGGAGATTAGCCAAGGCATGCATGGAGAGAACGTTGTGCTTATCAAAAAGGCTGAATTCTCTAAGGACAAAGTTGCTAAGTGGTGCATTAGTCGAAATGTGTTGATTGACAAATTCTCCCTTTGGTGTAAATATGGTGCGGTGGTAAGATGTGCTAGCAATGAAAGTTTTCACAGTTTATGTCATGGAGCCGAGTTACTGAAAATTATCCCGATGAAAGATAGAAGAGGAATTTTATCACGGGTGACCTGGATCGAGGATTCCGGTTGATTATGGAACCATGGATAATGTCTCGGCGGTTGTTAAAGACAATATTGGTGACAGACATTCTCTAAATTGACTTACGATCTCACACACGCTGCGTCTTTATTCGTATTTATGGAGGTTTTTGAAGCAGAAAACATTGATAAGGAGATCGTCACGGAATTAAAAGACAAAACTAAGGTGAAGTTATGGATACATGAAGTGGGTTCCGAGTTTGATCCAGATAGTCATATCGAAGCTAAAGATAATGAAGATTTCATTGAAGAAATCAATTTTGTTGTTGGGTGTAACCATCAACAAAATAATGAAAATTCTAGTGACAAAGATGACAATGAACCTTTTATTGATGATGAGGGTCCTGATGTAATTGAATCACCCGGGATAAACGCTTCGCCGGAGCAAGAAGTTTCAACTCCGGTCAGACCAGCGGACGTTGTTATCGATAACGGAAATTCAAATTTTGAATTTTTTGATGCTCAATTGGACAAACCTTTAGATCCGATGGGTATTTGAATTGTATAAAGGATCGGTGCTTAAGAAAAAAGTGGAATCTGAGAAGTCAAAAGAAAGGGGTCAGACCTGCTGTAATCTAAATGTCAACCTGGAAACGTCTTTTTGTATGTTGGAAAAGGACAACCCTACGCCCGCCTTTTCGATTATAGCTTCTGATGCACCCAACAAGGTTACGAATTGTCTCCCTAGAACAAACCGCCCAATTTTAAAGATTGTAATGGGCCTGATAAGGTGGTCATTAAGCCCATTGAAAACAAATTGGGTAATAAAAGCCCAAGATTTGATGTTGATTTGCCTGAAGCTTCTGCTTTCTTCCACGCTGCACGTTTTTCTCATGATAAGCAAGATTTGCACCAATGTCCCACTTTAGATTGTAGATTCTCTTGTGCTATATACAAAAAGAACGCGCAAAAATCCAAAGCTCTAGCGAAGAAGGACGTTGTTGCAACTCCGCTTCGTAGCCCCTCAAAAGGCCACAAAAGGAAAAAAGTTAAGGCTAGAGACTTTTCGGATGCTGTGGAGGCTGTTTCGACGGGGCTTTCTCATGATGAAGTCGACGATGATGGTCAAGAAGTTCACTCTGTAGCTTTTGCTCGAAAACCAATTAAAGTAAGTGGCAAAATCTTAAATCCTAAGAATAATCTTTAAAAAAAGGAATTCGGGAATGTTCTCGAGAGTATGTTCGACAGTAGCGAACGCCCAAGTAAAACAAATCCATGAAAATCGCCACGTGAAACTCTAGAGGCCTCGGGAATAAAGATTAGGGAAGTCTAGTTGATTGATCATTTACTTCTTCATTGTCCCTGGTCTAATAATTTATGGATAGCGCTATGTAATTGGTGGAATGTAAGTTGGGTAATGCGATCTTCTATTATTGATTTCTTATAGGATTTGTGTAATGGTATGGGTGGCGATGTGAAAATTAATAGGTCCGGCTTCGATATAGTCTATTACGATCGCTAGAAACGAGTTGATGATTAATGGGCGATTTATTTGTTGGGCGGCTACCGTAGAGCGGATATGTCAAGGTGTTTCAATGTATGGTCAATACTAAGATGTGTGACACACACCAATTTTATGTATGGAGTACTACTTGCACAAGGATGCTGCTATAAGAAGAGTAGTAGCGGTTTAATAATTTCAATGTTTTGCTAGTTGTAGCTCTATTGGTTTTTCATTTGTGGTTTTTACAAGTTGTAGCTCTATAGTATCTTCTTTTATGGTCTATTGGCGATTTTAGCAATTGGGCAGGAACATTGTAAGCCTAGTTTGCAAGCATATGTTGCTATCTTGTTGTACCTCACTATTTTTCACTTTTCGTGAAAAATGGATATTAATTTTTTTTTTTTTTTTTTTTTTTGAAAAGCAAGAAATTTTATTAATATAATGGAAATTTACATGGGCCCTATATAAGACAATACAATAATCTGGAAACGAAAATTTGCAATATGAACAAAAAGAGACTGAAACTAGGAAGCATATCCACTAAAGAACTTGCTAGCAAGCTGAGGAGAGGCAACTAACAGTACCGATCAAGCGATGACAAAGTTGGCAACAACTACACATTTAATCAAGAGAATACATTTCCTAGCGAAGTAGTATGAGACAGATTGATGGATCCTGATGTGTGTGGATATCACGTATCAACCAATTTCCACGCGTTGAGGATTTGAGACGACGTAGAATGAGGGATTTATGAGCCATTGTTGCCACTCGATTGTTGTCTTCTTTAGACGCTTGGAAATCCACGAGAATGATTGGGTTTGAATTTCGGATAGTATTGTTGCGGGGCACCATTCCTTTTTGGAAAATACTTTAAGATTTCGGTGTTTCCAAATGATATAGATGGATGACCATTTGGTTGCTTGCCATAAAAGTGTGCCTTGTTGAGTGTTTACGAATGATTGGTTGTTTGTGATTGCATCTTCAAGGTTTGAAAAAGAGCTAGACGGTTGATTTCACCAAAGTAGGATCGAGTAGCATATGTATGTAGATGATGGGCAACAGTATAGAATGTGTTCTATGGATTCTACAGTTGTGTTACAAAGAGGGCATAAAAGTGTGTCAAGGTCGACATTGCGTTTGTCTAACTCGACACGGGTTGGGATTCTACCAAGTTTGGCCCTCCAAATGAAGATGTTGATTTTTTGTGGTATCAATTTATTTCTTGGTGTTTCCTCGTTAATGGAAATAGATGCGAGCTTTAGATTGTCAAGGATGGAAGCGAGGGCTTTAGTAGTGAAACAACCGGTGAGGTCAAGTGACCATTTCCATGAGTCGGGATTATCGGTTAGGAGACATGCTGAAATTAGATTGTTGAGTTCATTTAGTTCGATAAGGATGCGACCATTAGGTGTACGCGACCAATTCCAATTACCGATAGTATTTAAGTTGCATGTTGTGATTCTTTCCGCGACGGTAGCCGATTTGTTGGATTCAAGCATAAATAACCTTCGAAACATGTTACTAAATAACTCCGTGCCGCACCAATTGTCTAGCCAGAAACGAGTGTTGGAACCATTTCCGATGCGTTTGATGAAAGAGTTGGTGAAGTTTGCTCCAATGTTGTCTGCGATCCTTCCAGCTTTGATAATTCTATTTCAAATGGTGCGACCTGAAATGTTCCTACAAAAAACATTAGAGTTTAACCCGCCCCCCTCCCCGTAAATGCTCTTTATTATTTTTACCCATAGAGCGCTTTTTTCATTATTAAAACGCCACCACCACTTGCATAAGAGTGAAATATTTTTGCAAAGTAATGAGCCTACGTTTAACCCGCTTTTTTCATAAGGGCGAAGGATGTGATCCCATTTAATCCAATTGATTTTTTTGTCCGCGTCGCCCCCTCCCCAAAAAAATTTCCTTCTTTTAGATTCAAAGATGTTAATTGTGCTTGATGGGGCATGAAAGAGAGAGAAATAATAGAGAGGGATGCTTGTGAGGACGGATTTAATTAGTGTTAATCTCCCGCCAAAGGAGATGGATTTTGCTTTCCAATCCGAGAGCCTTTTGTCAAATTTTTCGATGATTGGATGCCATGAAGAGGCCTTAGAAGTGGGAACACCAATGGGAAGGCCAAGATATGAAAACGGTGTTGTACCGGCAGAGCATTCGATGTACCTTGCCATGGTAACAACATCGTTTTTTGGGACGCCGATTCCGTATAGGTTACTTTTTTTAAGGTTAACTTTAAGTCCGGATATGTTTTCAAAACATTTGAGTAGTTTAGAGATGTTTTTAGCGTTGCATTTGCTCCATTCACCGAAGAAGATTGTATCATCCGCGTATTGGAGATGAGAAACTATAATCTTGTCATGTCCGACCGAGAGACCCCGAATTTGGCCATTTAGAATAGCATGCTTCGCAAGGATGTTAAGACCTTCGGCGGCTATAATAAAAAGGAAAGGAGATATTGGATCACCTTGTCTTATGCCTCTTCCAGGAATAAACTCTTTGGTTGGAGAACCGTTTATAAGGATGGAAATGGATGATGAACAGAGACACGCATGGATGAAATTGACCCATAAGCAATAACGATGATCGTAATAGTTGAACGTGTCGTGAGGGAATTCTTGACGGATCCTAGGTGATGGATTCAAGTTCCTCGTTTCTTATGCTTCTTGGGAGCCTTCTCGGTTCCATGTTTCCCCTCTTCGGTTCGTTTCATGCTATCCGATGAACGAAATGATTGGAATCCATGTGCCGTCTCGGGACAGTGATAGTGATGTTGAGCTCTCTATTCCCTTAGCTTCTACTTCAACCTTTGATGATGTCAAAAAAAGGGAGAAGTCCAAGTATGAAAAGAAGAGGAAAACCACATCAGAGGAGCATGAAACCGAGAAGGCTTCCATACCACATGCACCTCATCAAAAACAACTACAAGATTAAGTGAACTCATCTTGCGCACACCTTCCGCAACCGTATACACTCTATGCATATAGGGGTGATCTATGCATATTCATTAAGGCCATACATGTTGCAAATAGTTATTACAGAACACATGTATATATAGTATATCCATATACAAATGTTGTCAACAAATTTGAGTGTTTTTAAGAGTAAATAGCATAATAAGGTAGTCAAATGTATTGAACTTCTAATTTTCGGTACTCGCTATATTTAACAGATTAATGTATCTAAGATCTTACCATACCATAAAGGGTGTCCCTGTTATCAATTGGAAAGTTTAAGGTTTTTCTATTTTTATAAAAAGGGTTTTTTGACAAAATATAATCACTTAATGGTAACAAAATGTCGAAAAATGTGGTCTCACAAGCGTCCAACAAAAACTTTTTTTGGTTTCATGATACATCAAACGCTTAAAAGAAACCTTTTTTACGGTAAAAAAGCTCTGAATCTCTGATGCCTTAAAAGTTGATTGAAAAGTTGGGCAACTGAATTGAGAGGGTACCTTTATGGGGGCCATTTACCCCAATTTATGACGTGTGTCAAATATGATTACTGAAGTTATTATCCATAGAATCAATTAGAAAACAAAAAAAAGACAACAACAACAAAAAAAAAAAAAAAAAAACCCCACTGTTCAATTAGGATACGTATGTAATAAAACCCAAACCCAGGGGTAGATTTGTCCCGTCCATTTTGTCTTTTGTAGATGCTCGGAATGGAGTATATATATACAAAGTCATCTAACACATTTAACAAATGAGTTGGGGTTCGAGACCCAGAACTTTCTTGCAAAGCAGGCGGCCCCAAATATTTGTTACTTTTAATACAAATCTAATTTTTTAAACAAAAATATTTGTTTAACCCTTTTTACCCATTAAATGTAGAACATAACTCGAATCGATCCGTTCATAAATGGGTCAAAACTGCCACCTTTTACATATCTGAACAAACAAAGGATAGTAATTTTGAGTATTTCATGAAATGTACAAGTAGAATACCTGGTTCATTTTCACATATATCCTTTGTTTTATTTGATCTCAATTTTGTTTATACGATTCATGATTATATGATATCACAATTCATTATTATAATGAAACTCGGGTACATTATACTATTTTTCCTACAGTATATTATACTTTCGAAAGGGGCATAGTATTGCTGAGTTGAAATAGATGAGAGCACGTTTCTATGCTCATAAACGCATTTGAGTATACTATATTTCACTATCTTATTACGTACATATATTTACACTAGGCCAGTTGCAGTGCTTCTTCACTTTTGATCTCAAAAACCCTCATTAGAACATCTTCAACGACCTGCAGATATATCATGATGTAACAAGTTATAAAAATCAAGCACCTAAACCTGTAGTGAATGTACTATGTAACATGTGAAAACTATATCAATTAATTATAATTATAATTATAAGTTATAGCTAAATCAATATAGGTCATTTCTGTTTCTAAAGGATAAAATTGTACGATATATTCAACATTAAGACAATGATTACCAGTGGCGTGTCGTGCCAATGTGCTCCTAGCACACACCCAGCACGCCACTAACAAGGCGTGCTCAACCATTTTGGAGCACGCGAAAGTTTTGTGGCGTGTAACATTTATATATTTATTTAATATGTTTTAAATACTTTTTATCCTCTTTTTCACCGAAATTCCAACCATATTTTGACACATCACCCAACACGCCACTCAACACGTCACCCCATTATTTACCACTTTACTAGCACGCCCGCCAAACACCCCACCCCTACCCATCAACACGCCCGCCATTGTTAAAGATGGTCAAACATCAAGATCGAGACATTTTTCATCGTGTAGTAATAATGAATAAAAGCATCCTAAATCGTCATATAAAATAACATTAAAATATCATAGTTTTCATAATCAGATTTGAAACACTTATTAAGGATTCAAAAGTATATAATAAAGAAGAGTTGGACAAAGAAGGTTCTGGTCAACCCGACCCACACCAAATATCATTGTTTTGATCCGTTCCCTAAAGTGACAAAAGTTACCTTGTCGGGGGTGGATGCACCAGATGTGATACCAACCGTGATAGGCCCCTTCGGTAGCCAGTTTTCTTTCTCAACCAATTCCCCATGCTGTTATAATGGAAGAATATAATTTTTAATTGTAGTTGAATATAATAAAGGAACTAAAAATAAAGTAATAACCAGAAACCAGGGTCAAGGTGAGACTATTTACCAACAATCTGTAAGCTATTTTGTTTCCAGGACCTATTCTTTGTTCACTGTCAATCCAATACGATGGAATGTTACGTTCCTCTGCAATTTCTTGTAGATGCGATGTGTTGCTCGAGTTAAACCCACCAACTACTAACATAAGATCTACATTCTCATTTACCAACTTATACATAGCATCTTGCCGCTCCTACAGGATAAGATAAGATTATGATTTATTCATTTTAACTATAACAATCATAATATTATGTATTGTGGAAATTAAGAGCAAAAACTAAGTACGTTATGAATTATAGACTTGCCTGAGTAGCATCACAAATGGTGTTGAAGCTCATGAAATGCTTGTTGAGATTTTCGACTCCAAACTTTTGCATCATAGTCCTCTCTAGTAATTTTCCTGCATATAACGAAATATAAAGTAAGTATAAAAAGTAGAGGTGGTAATTATGATCTATTTACTAACGAACGGTCGAGCATTAATGTTAACTTGAAACAAGTCACATAGATTAAAAAAAAAAAAAGGTTTTAGGACAAGGAAGAGTTTCGGGTTGATCTGAAATTGTTTTGACATGTAATACAAATTGACTATAGTTCTTGTGATTTCTAATTAAAGGGTCTGAACAAGTAATATAATGAACTAATTGAAAGGTAAATAACCTATCTCCTCGGTTTCTCCCTTCAACATTGTAGTTTGGTTAGCAACGCCAGTTTTTTCAAGATCTTTGTCCGGATCAAAACCCTTGGAAGTTGCAGATTTGAATTTCTGCAAGAATGCAAATGTAAAAAAAAAAAATATATATATATTAATGTCTGAAGAAAAGAGAAGACATGAGAAGAAACAAAGAAAAAATTGGCATAGCATATGTGAAAAAATCATTATTAAATTGATAAAAAGGAAATTAGCAGTACAGCACCTCCATAAAAGCTTCTTTGGTTGAGCTAGATCCATTGAGTGTACCACCGAGAATGTAATCGCACACATATTTTGCCTGATTAAGTACAAAATCATTAAATTGAAGGCTTAACAAGTCTTTCACTTTAGAAGAAGAACATTAAGCTTACCTCATCAATGTTCTTCACTATAACGTACTTTCCTGCAAAAGATGCAGTTGCTATAGTCTCTTCATGATTATATTTACCATGAATTATCGAAGTATAGTCTCCCTTCTTCTGCTTTTCAACCGAATTCCACACCTTAAATCCAAACAAACATACATAAGCGCATACTACTTTACCTTTTAATGAATAGAAAACATAATAAAATGCATGTGAAACCCACAAAACACATTTGAATTGTAAGCAACTAAGAATATAGTAAACAAATATATAACACAAATACCTTATTGACCCAGGGGCATGTGGTATCAACTATCTGCACTTTTTTGTTATTCAGAGTAAACATTTCTTCAACTGCAGCTCCAAATGCAGGCAGAATAACAACATCTTTTTGATCAACAACATCAAACTGTTTCTCTCCATTTTCAATAGGAATTTCTTGTACTTCCATCTCTTCTAGCCTCTAACATTATAAAAGCAAAAATTTTTACTAGTTATGATCCAAATGACATGGCACAACGTAGAGGACAACTATATAGAACTGAAAAAGTGGTGCTTCATCTGTTAAGAATCTAGTACCCTGTTAACAGTTGGGTTATGAATGATTTGATTTGTGATCCAAATCTTCTCGTCAGGGAACTGTTTCCTGGCTTCATAAGCAATCTGTACCGCACGATCAACCCCCCAACAAAATCCATATGCTTCTGCAAGCTTTACGGTAACATTTCCCCATGTATATTCGTAGTTATTCTCCTTCAACGTCTTTATGATGTCACCTATTCATTTTTCAAAATATATCAATAGCATACAGAATTGAGAATTCACTGGCACTTTTTATATAAAAGATTAAACATACCACATGATCATAATTGTGAAATTCAATTAGACGATTAGATAAACTACCAATCTGGCCCTTGCTAGTATTTATAAGCAAGTATAACTAACATAATAATTAATCCAACACAATAGTAAAACTCAATTTAGTCATAACAAGTTACTAACAGATAAAATTCAACCATGAAAATTTGAATGAACTCATTAATTTCATGTCACAAATGAAATAATCCATCACATAACATCAAATAAATAGAGAACAAAATTAATCATGCATAACAACCTCTCAAACTTCAATTACTTCAAATTCAAATTCAAATCAAATAATATCTTAACTAAGACATGTATTTAATCAGCAGATCACGATACCACAAAATATATCCTTATGTGATATTCAACAATATCAGTTCATTAACGTCAATTAAGCTAAAAATTAATCATAAAATCCTTAATTAATTATAAGATGAAACAGATAACGATTGCTTACTGTTAAACTCTATATTCATTTGCTCAGTAATCTCCTTCTTATGTCCGAATCCTTTCCGGTTATAATTATCACTTCTGGTCAGATTATGCCGGAACACTTTAGCATCAAATTCGGAACCGACGGAAATTGACGGTGATGATGATGATTCTCCGGCGGAACATCTGACGGAGAGAGGTTTCCGGCATCGGAAAACTCGGATTTCAGGAAGAGAGAGGTCGGTGCAAGTGGAAAGAGGTGTTAGTTGAAGAGATGCCATTGTGCGTGTTGTGTGTGGTGAAATGGTGTGTGTATTAATTTATTTAATTTAATTATTATTTGAAGGTAAGAATTAGTGAGAAAATAACAAATGAGAGAGTATAAGACTAGTTTGTTTATTTATCTCGTGATCCTCGTTTTTTCTTTATTATTTTGTGTCCCTCGTTTTTTCTATTTTAATTTTTGGTTATATATGTTGGATTTAAATTTTGTCGTTTTTTAAAATTCGATTTTGGGATTGAATATTGTCTGGAGGATTTGATGCCACGATAGTGTTTGTATTTTTCTGGTTTGGAAAGAAAAATAAAATTCTATAGATGAATGATGATTGATAACTAACTAGTTGGGAGACCTGACTTTGCGCCAGTTTTTCACCCTTGATCAACATTATTTACATAGCTAATTATTGATAAAGTAATTATCTATCATTTTTTTTTTTTCGTTTTGTCAAGCAAGGACCAAAAATAGTTATGTGATTGATTTGTAATAAACGTGAAAGTAATTATTTATCATTTTTTGTTTTATTTTTCGTCTTTTGGAGAGAAAAGATTCAAATGATCAATCAATAAAGTGAGACGTACATCAACGATTGGTACAAACTATTTAATAAAATAGGAAAAACTATTCAATATATATATATATATATATATATATATATATATATATATATATATATATATACATACATACATATAAGTATATAAAACAGTTATTAAAAAAAGAGTTACGTAGTTAATTTATAATCAGAAAAAAAGTTAAACAATCATAAAGTGGAAAATTATGTGATCGATTTAGTAATAGTAGTAGTAGTAGTAGTATTAGTAATAATAATAATAATAATAATAATAATAATAATAATAAAATTAATACACCAACAACAACAACAACAATATCCAATCCCGCGCCTGCGAGGTATGGGGGAGGTAAGATGTAGACAATCATTCCTCTACCCTAAACTAGAAGAGAAGTCGTTTCTGTTACCACGAGTCGAGAGAATTCTCCACCCACGGGAAAGGAAATTCATCCCCCTCTCTACTCCAGGGTAGAGAGATTGCTTCCGTGAGGACCTCCGGCTAAAAAAAGATTTTTTTTTTAAATTTAAAACTAAAAAATAGAAATTAAAAAATACAAAGATAAATAAAAAAAATAATAAAATATATAGATAAAAAAAAAGGGGGGGGGGGGGACGCCATGAAAATGGTAGAATCAGATTTTCATGGGGTTTAAAGCATGCCTAAGAATCAATTTAGGCTCTGAGCGGCAGTCAAGACGCCACTAAAACGACGCTTGTCGTTGCCTCAATAAATAGAGCCAAAAGACCTTGTGGACAGCAACTCGAGGGCATGCCGGGTGGAAGTTGTTGCGCAAGCAAAGAGCCAACCACCCTTAGCAAACCAAAAACCACTCATGCACCTTTACGGTAGACACCCCCGAAACCACCCAACTAAAAGGAACCAACCAAGCTCTAGAGCAAGGGAAGTCGTCCTCAGCCATAATGGTCCCAAGATGCACCGAGCGATGCGAATCACCTGATCATACATACATGCATACATACGTACATACATACACACATACCTAAACCTACATACACACCAGACATACCTACGTATATACATGAGACATACCTACGTACAAGCATGAAACATACCTACGTACATACATACATGCATAAAGCCACACATACAACCATACATACATAGCATAAACACCAAGTCCTACATAAACCTATTAGCAAAACATACATACATGAGTGAATATACCACACCTGCAGACAAGTAAAAAAACAAGCATACATACATACCTACCTACAAATATACATACATAAAAAACAAACTCACATACAAAAACGTGTGTAACTGCATCACACCTTCATTACAAAACCTACATGCATGCATACATACATACAAACATACAAGAACCTACGTGCATACGTACAAACAACCAAGCAAGCATGCATACATCCAAAACCAAAGATACCAAAAACATACTCATTTAATAATATTAGTAACAGTACATAAAACTAATAAAAACGATAGTAATAGTAATACAAATAATAGTAATAATAATAGTTCATATAAATATTAATAGTAATAAATATTTGTAATACAAATACTAATACACTAATAATTAATAATAGTGATACAAAAAATAATAATAATAACAATAATAATACTAATAATTGTAATAGTAAGAATAATAACAGTAATAGCAGTAATAACAATAACAATAACAATAACAATAACAATAACAATAATAATAATAAAAGTAGCCCTACTCAACTATTCTTATTCTAGCCCTCCACGCATCCCTATCAGAAGTCATGTCCTCGGTCAACGAAAGCTCCCTCATGTCGAGTCTTAGTCTATCCATCCACCTACGAGTAGGTCTACCCCTTCTCCTTACACTATCTACCGTGAGTGCCTCAACTCTCCTAACCGGGGCAATACGTGGTCGTCTCATCACATGCCCAAACCAACGAAGTCGTTCTTCTCTTAGCTTGTCGATGATGCTACTGACTCCAAGTTTTTCCCTAAACACACCATTTGGGATCATATCTAGCATGGTTTTACCACACGTCCACCTAAGCATCCTCATTTCTGCCACCTCCATCCTTCTCTCTTGGGCCTTCGTCATTGGCCAACATTCTGATCCGTACAACATGGCAGGTCTGATTGCCACCTTGAGGAATTTTCCTTTCAATTTGAGTGGTATCTTCTTGTCGCACAAGACCCCTTTCGCTGCTCTCCACTTCAACCAACCTACCTTAATACGATGAGTCACGTCCTCGTCTATCCTTCCTGATTTGTGGAGGACCGAGCCTAGATATCTAAACGACTCTTGTGGGTGCAAGATCTGGTCCCCAATGCTGATGTTCCCTCCAACATTTAGTTCATCATCAGTCCTACCGAATTCGCAACTAAGATATTCCGTCTTTTGTCTACTGATCCGTAGCCCATTTTGTTCTAAGGCTTCCCTCCATTGTTCCAGCCTTCTATTAAGCTCATCCTTTGTTTCCGATACAAGCACGATATCATCGGCAAAAATCAGACACCAAGGGATGTTCTCTTGTATTCCTCGATACAGCTCGTCGAGGATCAAAGCAAAAAGGAAAGGACTAAGGGCCAATCCCTGGTGCAACCCTACTTCTATCGGGAAATACTCTGTGTTTCCCACAGGCATCCGAACGCAGGCCTTCGCCCCATCGTACATATCCATAATAGCTCTAATATATCTACTTGGGATACCCCTAACGTTAAGGGTCTTCCAAATCAACTTTCGCGGTACGCAATCATAGGCCTTTTCCAAGTCTAAGAAGACCATCTCTAGACCCTTTTATTTCTCCCTATACTTCTCCATAACGCTTCTTAAAATATGAATTGCCTCCATCGAAGAGCGCCCTGGCATGAAACCAAATTGGTTTTCGGAAACCGTAGTTTCGCGTCAGAGTCTAGTCTCAATCACTCTCTCCCAAAGCTTCATAGTATGGCTAAGTAATTTTATGCCTCTATAATTACCACAGATTTGGGCATCCCCTTTATTTTTGTAAATGAGGATAATCTCGCTGAGTCTCTATTCCGTAGGCATTTTATAACTTCTAAGCGTCTTATTGTAAAGACACGTCAACCACCTGACACCATCCTCGCCTAGGCACCGCCACGCCTCTATTGGGATCTGGTCTGGTCCAACAGCTTTGTTTCTACCCATCTTTCGTAGTGCCGATCTTACTTCTTCCTGACTGATTCTCCTACAGAAATTGTTGTTCTGGAATTGTCCTATTCCCAAGTCCTGCGGGTCCTCTTGGCGCCCGGGTCCTTCACCCACGAAAAGAGATTGGAAATACCCTTCCCATCTTTTCCTAATTTCGTCTTCCTTTACTATGGTTTGACCGGCTTCATCCTTGATGAACTTGATGTTATCTATATCCCTCCTCCTACGCTCCCTAGCTTTAGCAATCCTGTAAATATCATTTGCTCCTTCTTTGGAGTCTAGTTTCCTATACAAAACTTCATACGCTTTATCTTTTGCACGGGCAACGGCCTTCTTAGCTTCTCTTTTAGCTTCTTTATACCTTTCTTCTGCCCTAGTTCTGTCATCACGTGTCCCATCCCGACATGTAACGAGCTCCCTAAACCTCAGTTGCTTAAGTGCGACTTTGGTTTGAACCTCATCACTAATCCACCATGATTCTCTACAAGACTTGTGTCCTCTCGATGTCCCAACTGCCACACCTAAGGTTTCCTTGGCGACATCTCTAATAGTTGATGCGAAACTATTCCACATCTGATCTGCATCCCCATGAGTAACAGTATCCATTACTGCCTCTACTCTTTCCAAAACAGATGCTTTGAAAGTTTCGGCTTTCTCTTCATTCAGATTCTTCCAAAGGATCCTAGGTTGGGCGGGTCTCCCTCTCCTAGTAACCCGTCTCTGCGGAACCAAGTCCATGACCAAAAGTCTGTGTTGAGTGGAACAGGTCCAGGTAGTCAGGGCTTTACAGTCTCTGCAGGTCCTAAGGTCCCCTTTGCGAAGCAGCAAATAATCAATCTGGGTACTATGACCTCCACTGTGGAAGGTTGCTAGCTGAGCTTCCGTCTTCCTAAAGAAAGAGTTTGCAACAACCAAATCGTGGGCAACAGCGAATTCGAGAATGGAGCGTCCTTCTTCATTTCGAACTCCGTACCCAAAGACCCCATGGACACCCGCATATCCGTCTGAAATCGTTCCTATATGTCCATTAAGGTCTCCCCCAATAAGTAATCGATGATCAGCGGGGCAACTCCTCACAACTTCATCTAACGATTCCCAAAAGCGACTTTTTTCTTCTTCGCCTAAACCAGCATGAGGTGCGTAAGCGCAAATAACCATGTAAGACTCCTCCTGGATAACTAACCTAACCGACATAATCCTATCGCTACACCTACCCACACCCACAATATTATCCTTATGACGGGGCCCTATAAAGATCCCTACCCCGTTTCTAGCTACTCTGGAACCCGAAAACCCCAACTTGTAGTCACCAATGTCAACCGCCTCTTCACCCTTCCATCTGGTCTCTTGAACACACAATATGTCCACTTTACTCTTAAGTAACGTCTCTATAAGTTCACGGGATTTGCTCATCAAACTTCCTACATTCCAACTACCTACTCTAATCCTAACACGAAAATCTCTACTCCCTCTAGACCTACCCGCCCCTAAGCTAGTAGGACATGACCTCAAGTAACCATGTGTATGTGACGAGTTAATCTTACCCTATTAACAACACACTAGTAGGAAAGAGTTACAAAAAAAAAACCGAAATAAAAAAGCGAGCAAAACGCAGACAATAGTACGAGTGCAAAAAAACTATCAATAATTAACAAAAAATAATAAAAAAAAAGGCCTCAAACGAGTTACAAAACAAAAGCTAGATAGCAGGAAGGTTAAGAAAAAAAATTTACACAAAGCAAGCATCAAAATGGAAGAAAAGGCAAGTAGCACGGTTACTTTAGAACACAAAATAAATAATGCAACACAGAAACGCAGATATATTATGTATATTATTATTATAATTATGATAAATATAAATATATCAAGTAGCAAAGTTATATATAATAAATATAGATAAAGATATATATAGTAAAGCACATGCGTAAAGTAATCACAGAGAGGGGAAAAGAGAGTTAACCGCCGGAGAAGTTAATCTCCGGTGACAGCCAGCCGTCGTCGGAAAAACAAAGCTGTAACCCGTGAGCCAAAATAGATTACTTCCTATGAGAAAAATGTTCCTGAGCCAGAAAAAGTTAAGCCGTTGAAGCTCAATCGCCGGAAAGTTACCGGGAAACGCTTGAACAGTGGCCGGAAAACCACTTCCGGCAGTTGACTGTTGGTGGCGTGTGATATTCCAAACACCGGTAAGACCGATCATGTTTTACTCGTTTTGTGATTGTCAGTTGAATGAGGGTGTTCGTGGCAATTAATTCTTGGAGATTTGATGCTTATTTTACACCCCAAAATTCTTGAGATGGTTATGGGGTTTGTACCGTTGGGACAACCAGAGGAGAGAGAATCCTAATATTTATTATTAATACTTGCGTTTTAGTAAATGTATTGTTATACATTTACTTGTTACCGTATTTGACTTTCCAATGCCCGACTTGCCTTTGAGACACACGTACGTTTCACGAATAATATTTTCGAATATTATTTACCTTCATGATTAACTAATATTAATCATTTTTAATTAACTAATGTTAGTAGTTAATTACTTGGGCCTTTTATTTATTTGTTGGTTACTTGGCTTGGACTTTTATTTCATGGACTAGTAAGTCTACCCTACACACTTAATGGACTAGTGAGCCCATCTTTCATGCTAGTATTACATTAAGAATAATCATGGGTTAATTAGCTTAATGAGGAGACAAAGTTACTCAAGCATGCTAGCATCTTTCTCCATACACTTTAACTTATTCCTCATTCTAGCTAACACCATTATCCCACACTAGAAAGCAAGTTTTTGACTTCCTCTTTTGGTCCCAATACCGTCGGCATTAGGGGAGTCACAAGAGAGATCCATTTTCATTTTTTGTTACATATTTACAAGTATTACTTCCTCATTTCACACACACATTTACTTACTACTCTTTTTCTCTCTTTTTCTCTCAAAATATTGTAAGTAACAAACCTTGTTTCTCCTTCTTTTCTCCTCTAAAAACTGAACCATATATCTATCATCATCATTACTTCTTGTTTAATTACTTGCTTGTTGGTTGTTGATGTTATTAAAGATCAAGTTTTCTAACTTGTATCTTCATGTAATCTTGGTTACTTCCATCCTTGTTTGATGAAGAACCAAGAACAAGAGCCTAAACTTGTTAGTTTATGGTTCCATACTTAAATGTTTTCAAGATCTAAAGTTCATAAACTTGATGATCTTCTTTGTGTTCATGTTTTGTAGACTTAAATCCTAAGATCCAAACTTTGATTTGAATCTTCTTAAGTATGAAACAAACATGAACTTAATACTTGTAGATCTAGTTTATTTCTTCATTTTATTTACTTTAAATTCGTGATTGGTTATTCATGGTCAAGTATTACTAGTTAAAACTTGATCTCATACTTCTTGAAACTAAAGTTAACTTTGTAAGTTCAAGAACATGGAAGTGTAACTTTCTAGTTATAACTTCATATACTTATGATAGATCTAAGTTTCTATAGCTTATGGTCTTCTAATTTTGTTGTAAATAAGAGCTTACAAGCTTACATACACTTTACAAGTTGAAAATCTAAGTTTCATAACTTATGGTTTCATTAAAGTGTAAATCCAAGTTTTGTAACTTAGGATCTAACTTAAGAACACTAGATCTAGACTTTCTAGTCTAGGATCTTTAAAATCTAGCTAAGATCTAAGTTCTACAACTTAAGAACTTGTTTAATTAGTTTACTTTCAAGTTTGTAGCTTAATATTAGTATTAGAACTCATGTATGTGTCGGATCTAAGATCTTGATGTAACTTTGGTTCATCAAACTACTTACAACCCTTAATTGAGTTGTGCTACTTATCTTAGACTTACAGTAGTGTTATTATGGTCAAACCTTGGTTAAGATGATGCAAACCCATCAACGAGTTGTACACTTGAAGCTATACGCATCAAGGATGAGAACCGTGATGAGCATCAAGCACCAAGAACCCACCGGAACACCTTTCTTACTGTTTTCTGGAACTGATCAGACTACCTAGACTACTGGAAATTTGATTTTCAGTTATTTCGGTTCGAGTAAATGATTTTCCGTTTAGACCTCGTCTTAATCCGAGTTACGGTTTAGGATCTATGGCCTCCCGAAGGTCACTACACCATATTAACGTTGTGCTGAAATTTCTGACCTACTCGCACTTAAACCGTCACCACGGTCAAACAAAGACTAGTTTGGTTCTGGAAATTGGTCAGTACCTAGGGGACTCATATACGGATCCATGTCCACTGGTCTCACCTCATTTCAGTTTGTATATAGGTCGTGGCGACTGAATGAAGTCAGCCCTTGTTTCAAACCCTAGTCTTGACTTAAAACTTACTTTACCCTTTTGAATTATGATGAATGATGATGATACTTAAGACCTAATTTACATACATTTAAACTTTTGGAAATGATTTACTGACTTAGTAACTTTTGACTTAGGTTGAGGACTTTTCGGACCAACCACTTGCTTACTTTTTCCGCGTATCGACTTTTACTACTTTCCACTGTGAGTTATAGCATCCCTTTTTACTTTAACTATTTTGGGAACTGAGAATACATGCGCATTTTATGTTTTACATACTAGGCACGATTACTTAAACTTTATATATGTGTGGGTTATACAACGGCATAAACTTTCCCCTTAGCTCGGTAACGTTTAGTCATTGGTCTTTGAACCGGTGAACGCGAATCTTAGATATGGATCCATAGGGTTTGACATCCCCACTCGGGCTAGTAGCGCTAGCATTTAACGGGTGTTTAATACTTCGTAAACTTACGCACTCGACAAGTGTACTTTTAGGGGGTGTTATTTTCGTTAAGTTAGTTACCAAGTGCCCACAGTTATACATATACTTTTCATACTGTTTTGAAACACGGAAATCTCATGGCCTAACTTACATTACTATTATACTTAAACTATATCTCACCAACCTTTGTGTTAACGTTTTTAAGCATGTTTTTCTCAGGTGCTTAAGGTTTGATTGATTCCGCTGTAGTTGCCATGCTTTGTAGACTCCCGCTGCGCTTATTAGAGATGTCTTCGCATGAAACGTTTATTTTGCATTCAAACTATGTTACTTTTGAAACAATGATTTGTGTAACGACCCTAGAATTTCCAACGTTTATTTATTAATAATTATTATTATTAATACGTGTGATTAAACGAATGTACGTTATTACATTTACATGTTGCCATGATTGCCCGAACTTGACTTTTAAGTGCCCGAAACGTCTTTGTGACACCCGGAACTTGCACGAATAATATTTTCAAGTATTATTTACATTCATGATTAGTTTATTAATCATTTTAATTAACTAAGGTTGTTGGTTAATTACTTGGGCTTTAATTGGTTTAACTTGTGATTTATTTGAACTTGGACTTTGTTAGTGTAATGGACTCATGTTATTGGACTTCCAAGCCCACCCTACATTTTGTAATGGACCATTTAGCCCACTCTTGCAACTTGTAAGCACCATTTAACATGTAACTAGTTAGTTAACTTAGTAAAGAATCAAGTTACTTGTTCATTCCCATGCAAACACCCATTTTATCCAACTTTTGAAGCTTTACATGCTAGAGACCACCAAACAAAACCCTTCCCCCTTTGTGAGCTGCAGCTGGCCGAAATCTTGAGGCCTTGGGAGTGCCTTTTTGTTTCATTTTATGTAATACTACTTCACTTGTATTCCCTCCCATTCAAACACACACATACTTGCAACTCTTTTTCCTCTCTTTTCTCTCTAAACCTTGTAAGTAACTTGAGTTCTTCTTCTTCTTTTTTTCTTGATAAAACCGAATCCTAAAGTCATCCATCATCATCATTTGTTAATTGTTACTTGTTCTTGATTATTGTTTAACTACTTGTCTTTGATAATTGTTGCTACTTACTTTCATGTTACAAGAATAAACTTACTAGTTTGATTCTTCATTTTTATCTTGTTATAACAAGAACAACAAGAACATAATCTATCTAGTTATGTTCTACCTTATTTGTTTCAAAAGATTATAAAGTTCATGGTTGAAAGACATACTTGTAAGTCATGGAAGTAAACTTAAAGTTTACTTTACTTAAAGATCAACTTTGGTTGAATCTTTAAAGTATGAGCAACCCTTGAACTAATTACTTGTTTAATTAACTTGTTTCTTTATTTTATACACTTTAATTTCATATAGTTAGTTTATATGGTCAAGTACTACAAGTTAGTCTTGATCTCATATCTCTTGAACAAATTAAGTTAACTTTGAAAGTTCAAGAACACACAAACAAGTTTTCTTTAAATGTAACTTTGGGTCTAGACTTTTGAGTCTTGGATCTTCAAGATCAAACTAAGAACTATGTTCTACTACTTATGATCTTGATTAGTTAGTTTACTTTCAAGTTTGTAACTTGTTATTAGCTTTAAAGTCCATGTATGTGTTAGATCTAAGACTTTGATGCAACTTTGGTTCATCAAACTTCATACAACTCTTAAGTGAGTTGTGCTTCATGTCTTAGACTTGCACATGGGTTATGATGGTCAAGACTTGGTTAAGATGATGTAGATACATCAATGAGTTGTACACTTGAAGCTATATGCATCAAGGATGAGAACCATGATGAACATCAAACACCAAGACCACCGGAACCCTTTTAAACTCACTGTTCTATCCAAAACCTACTGACCTGATGCTTCTGGAACAGACCAGTAGACCTGGGCTGTTCTAACCTTGATTTTTAGATAGAACTTTTCGAGTAGATAACTTTTCATATAGGACTCGTCTTAATCCAAGTTACGGTTTAGGATTTATGGCCCTCCGATCGTTACTATGTCCTTTAACGTTGTGCAGAAATTTCTGACCTACTCGCACTTAGACCGTCGCCACGGTCAAACCAAGACGAGTTTGCTTCTGTAAATTTTACCACACTTAAGGGACTCATAGACGGAGCCATGGCCACTGGTATCACCTTAATTCAGTAAGGGTAGAGGCCGTGGTGACTGACTGAAGTCAGACTTTGTTGAAAACTACTTTCATAAACGAAACTTACTTTACGCCTTTTGTTTGATGATGAATGATGATGACCCTTAAGACCTTAATTACATACTTTTAAACCTATTAAGACGATTTACTGACTTAGTACTATTTGACTTAGGTTGAGGACTTCGGACCATTTACTTGCACACCTTTCCCGACTACTACTTTACCGCTACATATCATTGTGAGTTATAGCATTCCCTTTTTACTTTAACTTATTTTGGGAACTGAGAATACATGCGGATTTTATGTTTTACATACTAGGCACGAGTACTTAAACTTATATATGTGTGGGTTATATAACAGCAAAAACATTCCCTTTAGCTCGGTAACGTTTAATCATTGGTTTATGAACCGGTGAACGCGAATCTTAGATATGGATCCATAGGGTTTGACATCCCCACTCGGGCTAGTCACGCTAGCAGTCAACGAGTGTTTAATACTTCGTATACATACGCACTCGCCAAGTGTACTTTCAGGGGGTATTTTTTAAACGTTAAGTTAGTTACCATGTGCCCACGGTTAACATATACTTTATCATACTGTTTTGAAACGCTCTTTGTAGCACTGAAATCTCGTGGCCTACCTTACATACTGTTATACTTAAACTATAGCTCACCAACTGTTGTGTTGATGTTTTTAAGCATGTATTTCTCAGGTGCTTGAGGTTGCTTCTGCTGTGTACTAGTCGTGCTGTAGAACCCGCTGCTTAGAGTTGTCCACACATGAACTACTTTACTTTGCATTCAAACATTCGTACTTTTGAACTATGACTTGTAACGACCATTGTGGTCACGTACACTTATTATTTGCTTCTACTTAGTGAATCGTGCTTTTGAAATGTAAAACATTTGATGTCGGTTATAACATCACCTTTTTATCATGAATGCAATTTCTTTAATTACAGCATATAGTACTTAACCTTGTAATGATCCTGTTGTTGATGATTCGTACACGATGATTTTGTACGGGGCATCACATTTGGTATCAGAGCATTGGTTGTAGGGAATTAGGTTGCATTAGTGAGTCTAAGACCGACCTGAGTAGGATTCACTAATAGGACTAATCTACAACTTGCTAGTTTACTTATTTCCGCTGAACTTACTGCATACCGCTGCTTACTGTTACTGCTATATGCCGTATGCTACTACATGATTTCCCTACTGCATGATGCTACTTGCTTTTGATTGCATGCTACCTTCATACGAATGCAGTTTTTACACAATATCATACAAACATGAACTCTAAATCTTGTCCTTATTTTAGTATGCAACAGCGGAAGCTCTTAGTATTCACCTGAGAATAAACATGCTTTAAACGTCAATAAAAATATTGGTGAGTTATAGGTTTAACCTATATATATCAAATCGTAACAATAGACCACAAGATTTCATATTTTAATACACATCCCATACATAGAGATAAAAATCTTTCATATGGTGAATACCTGGTAACCGACATTAACAAGATGCATATATAAGAATATCCCCATCATTCCGGGACACCCTTCGGATATGATATAAATTTCGAAGTACTAAAGCATCCGGTACTTTGGATGGGGTTTGTTAGGCCCAATAGATCTATCTTTAGGATTCGCGTCAATTAGGGTGTCTGTTCCCTAATTCTTAGATTACCAGACTTAATAAAAAGGGGCATATTCGATTTCGATAATTCAACCATAGAATGTAGTTTCACGTACTTGTGTCTATTTTGTAAATTATTTATAAAACCTGCATGTATTCTCATCCCAAAAATATTAGATTTTAAAAGTGGGACTATAACTCACTTTCACAGATTTTTACTTCGTCGGGAAGTAAGACTTGGCCACTGGTTGATTCACGAACCTATAACAATATATACATATATATCAAAGTATGTTCAAAATATATTTACAACACTTTTAATATATTTTGATGTTTTAAGTTTATTAAGTCAGCTGTCCTCGTTAGTAACCTACAACTAGTTGTCCACAGTTAGATGTACAGAAATAAATCGATAAATATTATCTTGAATCAATCCACGACCCAGTGTATACGTATCTCAGTATTGATCACAACTCAAACTATATATATTTTGGAATCAACCTCAACCCTGTATAGCTAACTCCAACATTCACATATAGAGTGTCTATGGTTGTTCCGAAATATGTATAGATGTGTCGACATGATAGGTCGAAACATTGTATACGTGTCTATGGTATCTCAAGATTACATAATATACAATACAAGTTGATTAAGTTATGGTAGGAATAGATTTGTTACCAATTTTCACGTAGCTAAAATGAGAAAAATTATCCAATTTTGTTTTACCCATAACTTCTTCATTTTAAATCCGTTTTGAGTGAATCAAATTACTATGGTTTCATATTGAACTCTATTTTATGAATCTAAATAGAAAAAGTATAGGTTTATAGTCGAAAAAATAAGTTACAAGTCGTTTTTGTAAAGGTAGTCATTTCAGTCGAAAGAACGACGTCTAGATGACCATTTTAGAAAACATACTTCCACTTTGAGTTTAACCATAATTTTTGGATATAGTTTCATGTTCATAATAAAAATCATTTTCTCAGAATAACAACTTTTAAATCAAAGTTTATCATAGTTTTTAATTAACTAACCCAAAACAGCCCGCGGTGTTACTACGACGGCGTAAATCCGGTTTTACGGTGTTTTTCGTGTTTCCAGGTTTTAAATCATAAGTTAGCATATCATATAGATATAGAACATGTGTTTAGTTGATTTTAAAAGTCAAGTTAGAAGGATTAACTTTTGTTTGCGAACAAGTTTAGAATTAACTAAACTATGTTCTAGTGATTACAAGTTTAAACCTTCGAATAAGATAGCTTTATATGTATGAATCGAATGATGTTATGAACATCATTACTACCTTAAGTTCCTTGGATAAACCTACTGGAAAATAGAAAAATGGATCTAGCTTCAACGGATCCTTGGATGGCTCGAAGTTCTTGAAGCAGAATCATGACACGAAAACAAGTTCAAGTAAGATCATCACTTGAAATAAGATTGTTATAGTTATAGAAATTGAACCAAAGTTTGAATATGATTATTACCTTGTATTAGAATGATAACCTACTGTAAGAAACAAAGATTTCTTGAGGTTGGATGATCACCTTACAAGATTGGAAGTGAGCTAGCAAACTTGAAAGTATTCTTGATTTTATGTAACTAGAACTTGTAGAATATATGAAGAACACTTAGAACTTGAAGATAGAACTTGAGAGAGATCAATTAGATGAAGAAAATTGAAGAATTAAAGTGTTTGTAGGTGTTTTTGGTCATTGGTGTATGGATTAGATATAAAGGATATGTAATTTTGTTTTCATGTAAATAAGTCATGAATGATTACTCATATTTTTGTAATTTTATGAGATATTTCATGCTAGTTGCCAAATGATGGTTCCCACATGTGTTAGGTGACTCACATGGGCTGATAAGAGCTGATCATTGGAGTGTATATACCAATAGTACATACATCTAAAAGCTGTGTATTGTACGAGTACGAATACGGGTGCATACGAGTAGAATTGTTGATGAAACTGAACGAGGATGTAATTGTAAGAATTTTTGTTAAGTAGAAGTATTTTGATAAGTGTATTGAAGTCTTTGAAAAGTTTATAAATACATATTAAAACACTACATGTATATACATTTTAACTGAGTCGTTAAGTCATCGTTAGTCGTTACATGTAAGTGTTGTTTTTAAACCTTTAGGTTAACGATCTTGTTAAATGTTGTTAACCCAATGTTTATAATATCAAATGAGATTTTAAATTATTATATTATCATGATATTATCATGTATGAATATCTCTTAATATGATATATATACATTAAATGTCTTTACAACGATAATCGTTACATATATGTCTCGTTTAAAAATCATTAAGTTAGTAGTCTTGTTTTTACATATGTAGTTCATTGTTAATATACTTAATGATATGTTTACTTATCATAGTATCATGTTAACTATATATATATATATCCATATATATGTCATCATATAGTTTTTACATGTTTTAACGTTCGTGAATCACCGGTCAACTTGGGTGGTCAATTGTCTATATGAAACATATTTCAATTAATCAAGTCTTAACAAGTTTGATTGCTTAACATGTTGGAAACATTTAATCATGTAAATATCAATCTCAATTAATATATATAAACATGGAAAAGTTCGGGTCACTACAGTACCTACCCGTTAAATAAATTTCGTCCCGAAATTTTAAGCTGTTGAAGGTGTTGACGAATCTTCTGGAAATAGATGCGGGTATTTCTTCTTCATCTGATCTTCATGCTCCCAGGTGAACTCGGGTCCTCTACGAGCATTCCATCGAACCTTAACAATTGGTATCTTGTTTTGCTTAAGTCTTTTAACCTCACGATCCATTATTTCGACGGGTTCTTCGATGAATTGGAGTTTTTCGTTGATTTGGATTTCATCTAACGGAATAGTGAGATCTTCTTTAGCAAAACATTTCTTCAAATTCGAGACGTGGAAAGTGTTATGTACAGCCGCGAGTTGTTGAGGTAATTCAAGTCGGTAAGCTACTGGTCCGACACGATCAATAATCTTGAATGGTCCAATATACCTTGGATTTAATTTCCCTCGTTTACCAAATCGAACAACGCCTTTCCAAGGTGCAACTTTAAGCATGACCATCTCTCCAATTTCAAATTCTATATCTTTTCTTTTAATGTCAGCGTAGCTCTTTTGTCGACTTTGGGCGGTTTTCAACCGTTGTTGAATTTGGATGATCTTCTCGGTAGTTTCTTGTATAATCTCCGGACCCGTAATCTGTCTATCCCCCACTTCACTCCAACAAATCGGAGACCTGCACTTTCTACCATAAAGTGCTTCAAATGGCGCCATCTCAATGCTTGAATGGTAGCTGTTGTTGTAGGAAAATTCTGCTAACGGTAGATGTCGATCCCAACTGTTTCCGAAATCAATAACACATGCTCGTAGCATGTCTTCAAGAGTTTGTATCGTCCTTTCGCTTTGCCCATCAGTTTGTGGATGATAGGCAGTACTCATGTCTAGACGAGTTCCTAATGCTTGCTGTAATGTCTGCCAGAATCTTGAAATAAATCTGCCATCCCTATCAGAGATAATAGAGATTGGTATTCCATGTCTGGAGACGACTTGCTTCAAATACAGTCGTGCTAACTTCTCCATCTTGTCATCTTCTCTTATTGGTAGGAAGTGTGCTGATTTGGTGAGACGATCAACTATTACCCAAATAGTATCAAAACCACTTGCAGTCCTTGGCAATTTAGTGATGAAATCCATGGTAATGTTTTCCCATTTCCATTCTGGGATTTCGGGTTGTTGAAGTAGACCTGATGGTTTCTGATGCTCAGCTTTGACCTTAGAACACGTCAAACATTCTCCTACGTATTTAGCAACATCGGCTTTCATACCCGGCCACCAAAAATGCTTCTTGAGATCCTTGTACATCTTCCCCGTTCCAGGATGTATTGAGTATCTGGTTTTATGAGCTTCTCTAAGTACCATTTCTCTCATATCTCCAAATTTTGGTACCCAAATCCTTTCAGCCCTATACCGGATTCCGTCTTCCCAAATATTAAGATGCTTCTCCGATCCTTTGGGTATTTCATCCTTTAAATTTCCCTCTTTTAAAACTCCTTGTTGCGCCTCCTTTATTTGAGTAGTAAGGTTATTATGAATCATTATATTCATAGATTTTACTCAAATGGGTTCTCTGTCCTTCCTGCTCAAGGCATCGGCTACCACATTTGCCTTCCCCGGGTGGTAACGAATCTCAAAGTCGTAATCATTCAATAATTCAATCCACCTACGCTGCCTCATATTCAGTTTTTTCTGATTAAATATGTGTTGAAGACTTTTGTGGTCGGTATATATAATACTTTTGACCCCATATAAGTAGTGCCTCCAAGTCTTTAATGCAAAAACAACCGCGCCTAATTCCAAATCATGCGTCGTATAATTTTGTTCGTGAATCTTCAATTGTCTAGACGCATAAGCAATCACCTTCGTTCGTTGCATTAATACACAACCGAGACCTTGCTTTGATGCGTCACAATAAATCACAAAATCATCATTCCCTTCAGGCAATGACAATATAGGTGCCGTAGTTAGCTTTTTCTTCAATAACTGAAACGCTTTCTCTTGTTCATCATTCCATTCAAATTTCTTCCCTTTATGCGTTAATGCAGTCAAGGGTTTTGCTATTCTGGAAAAGTCTTGGATGAACCTTCTGTAGTAACCAGCTAGTCCTAAAAACTGGCGTATGTGTTTCGGAGTTTTCGGGGTTTCCCACTTTTCAACAGTTTCTATCTTTGCCGGATCCACCTTAATACCTTATTTGTTCACTATGTGACCGAGGAATTGAACTTCTTCCAACCAAAATGCACACTTTGAAAACTTAGCGTACAATTCTTCCTTCCTCAATACTTCTAACACCTTTCTCAAATGTTCACCGTGTTCTTGGTCATTCTTTGAGTAAATAAGTATGTCATCAATGAAAACAATGACAAACTTGTCAAGGTATGGTCCACACACTCGGTTCATAAGGTCCATGAACACAGCTGGTGCATTAGTTATACCAAACGGCATGACCATAAACTCGTAATGACCGTAACGTGTTCTGAAAGCAGTCTTTGGAATATCATCTTATTTCACCCGCATTTGATGATACCCGGAACGTAAGTCAATCTTTGAATAAACAGACGAGCCTTGTAGTTGATCAAATAAGTCGTCGATTCTCGGTAGTGGGTAGCGGTTCTTGATGGTAAGTTTGTTCAACTCTCGGTAGTCGATACACAACCTGAATGTACCATCTTTCTTCTTTACAAACAAAACAGGAGCTCCCCACGGTGATGTGCTTGGTCGAATGAAACCACGCTCTAAAAGTTCTTGTAATTGGCTTTGTAGTTCTTTCATCTCGCTGGGTGCGAGTCTGTAAGGAGCACGAGCTATTGGTGCAGCTCCTGGTACAAGATCTATTTGAAATTCAACGGATCGATGTGGGGGTAATCCCGGTAATTCTTTCGGAAATACATCGGGAAATTCTTTTGCGACGGGAACATCATTGATGCTCTTTTCTTCAGTTTGTACTTTATCGACGTGTGCTAGAACAGCATAGCAACCTTTTCTTATTAGTTTTTGTGCCTTCAAATTACTAATAAGATGTAGCTTCGTGTTGCCCTTTTCTCCGTACACCATTAAGCTTTTTCCTTCTTCTCGTATAATGCGAATTGCATTTTTGTAACAAACGATCTCTGCTTTCACTTCTTTCAACCAGTCCATACCGATTATCACATCAAAACTCCCTAACTCTACTGGTATCAAGTCAATCTTAAATGTTTCGCTAACCAGTTTAATTTCTCGATTCCGACATATATTATCTGCTGAAATTAATTTACCATTTGCTAATTCGAGTAAAAATTTACTATCCAAAGGCGTCAATGGATAACTTAATTTAGCACAAAAATCTCTACTCATATAGCTTCTATCCGCACCCGAATCAAATAAAACGTAAGCAGATTTATTGTCAATAAGAAACGTACCCGTAACAAGCTCCGGGTCTTCCTGTGCCTCTGCTGCATTAATATTGAAAACTCTTCCGCGGCCTTGTCCATTCGTGTTCTCCTGGTTCGGGCAATTTCTAATAATGTGGCCCGGTTTTCCACATTTATAACAAACTACATTGGCATAACTTGCTCCGACACTACTTGCTCTGCCATTACTCGTTCCGACACCATTTGTTCCTTTCGTTCTATTAACCCCTGGTCCATAGACCTCACACTTCGCCGCGCTATGACCATTTCTTTTACACTTGTTGCAAAATTTGGTGCAGAACCCCGAGTGATACTTTTCACACCTTTGGCATAGCTGCTTCTGATTGTTGTTGTTGTTGCGGTTATTATTGTTGTTGGGATGATTGTTGTAGTTGCTGCTGCTGCTGTTGTTGTTGTTGTTGTTGTTGTTGTTGTTGGGCCGTTTGTTGTAGTTGCGATTGATGTTGCAATTGCTGGGATAATTGTTGCGATTATTGTTGTAATTGCTGTTGTTGTTGTATTGGTGATTCTTATCACCGTTTTCCTCCCACTTTCTTTTGACTTGCTTCACTTTGGTCTCTTCAGCAGTCTGTTCTTTAATTCTTTCTTCAATCTGGTTCACTAGTTTGTGAGCCATTCTACATGCCTGTTGTATGGAGGCGGGCTCGTGTGAACTTATATCTTCTTGGATTCTTTCCGGTAATCCTTTCACAAACGCGTCGATCTTCTCTTCCTCATCTTCGAATGCTCCCGGACACAATAGGCACAATTCTGTGAATCGTCTTTCGTACGTGGTAATATCAAATCCTTGGGTTTGTAACCCTCTAAGTTCTGTCTTGAGCTTATTGACCTCGGTTCTGGGACGGTACTTCTCGTTCATCAAGTGCTTGAATGCTGACCACGGTAGTGCGTACGCATCGTCTTGTCCCACTTGCTCTAGATAGGTATTCCACCATGTTAACGCAGAACCTGTGAAGGTATACGTAGCGTACTTCACTTTGTCCTCTTCAGTACACTTACTTATGGCAAACACCAATTCGACCTTCTCGGTCCACCGTTTCAATCCGATCGGTCCTTCGGTTCCATCAAATTCCAAAGGTTTGCAGGCAGTGAATTCTTTGTAGGTGCATCCTACACGATTTCCTGTACTGCTAGATCCAAGGTTATTGTTGGTATGTAGCGCAGCCTGTACTGCGGCTATGTTTGAAGCTAGAAAAGTACGGAATTCCTCTTCATTCATATTCACGGTGTGTCGAGTAGTCGGTGCCATTTCCTTCAAAATAGTCAAATGGAACAAGTTAATCATACAGAATATTAAGAGTAGTTAATAGTATTTCGTAGCATAATATGAACTCATTTATAAAAGCTTTTTCTTCATATTAGCGTTTTATAAGTTTAAATTCGGGTAGTACCTACCCGTTAAGTTCATACTTAGTAGCTAATATACAATTCAACTACTACAATTCTATATGAAAAACTGATTATAATAATATTTTGCGTTCAAACTTTTACACAATATTTTACAAACTTACAATACCGCTTATTTTACATATAGCATGAAATATAGCACACAATAAATTTGATACAAGATGGTTGTGAAGATAATTCTAGCTAGTACACAAGTCGTTCAGCAAAGGCAATAAAGACACGTAATTCTTACGTCCAGAAACAAGTCATGCATTCTGGTTTTACTAGGATTACTTCCCATCCTTGGTCTTGTGGAACATAACCGTTATGGCCGTTGATAAGACAGCGTGTTGTAACGTCGTCAAAGGGACGAGGGTTACGTAATGTCCAACAGTCCCGTAACAATCTAAAAACCTCATTTCTTACCCCAATTACCGACTCCGTCACTTGTGAGAACGTTTTGTTTAATAATTGTAGCCCGATGTTCTTGTTCTCACTTTGGTGAGAAGCGAACATTACTAATCCGTAAGCATAACATGCTTCTTTATGTTGCATGTTAGCCGCTTTTTCTAAATCACGAAGTCCAATATTCGGATATATTGAGTCAAAATAATTTCTTAACCCATTGCGTAAAATAGCATTTGGGTTCCCCGCAATATATGCGTCAAAGTAAACACATCGTAACTTATGGATTTCCCAATGTGATATCCCCCATCTTTCGAACGAAAGCCTTTTATAAACCAAGGCATTCTTGGAACGTTCTTCGAATGTCTTACAAACTGATCTCGCCTTAAATAGTTGTGCCGAAGAATTCTGACCGACTCTAGACAAGATTTCATCAATCATGTCTCCGGGTAGGTCTCTTAAAATATTGGGTTGTCTATCCATTTTGTGTTTTTATACTGTAAAATAGACAAAAGTTAGATTCATAAAAAAAATACTTATTAATACAAGCAATTTTTACATATATCATAAAGCATAAGCACACTATATTACATATATTACACCACACGAATACAACTATCTTATTCCGACTCGCTTGTTTCTTCTTCTTCGGTTTTGGTTCGTTTTGTCAAGTTTCTAGGGATATATGATGTTCCCCTAATACGAGCCGTAATTTTCCACATTGGTTTAGAAAAACCTGGTGGTTTAGAGGTTCCCGGGTCATTGTTACAACTTAAGGACTTCGGGGGTTAACGATACATATAAAGTTCATCGGGGTTGGAATTAGATTTCTCTATTTTTATGCCCTTTCCCTTATTATTTTCTTTTGCCTTTTTAAATTCAGTTGGGGTAATTTCTATAACATCATCGGAATTCTCGTCAGAATCCGATTCATCGGAGAATTGGTAATCCTCCCAATATTTTGCTTCCTTAGCGGAAACACCATTGACCATAATTAACCTTGGTCGGTTGGTTGAGGATTTTCTTTTACTTAACCGTTCTATTATTTCCCCCACCGGTTCTATTTCTTCATCCGGTTTCGATTCTTCTTCCGGTTCCGATTCTTCTTCTGGTTCCGACTCTTCTTCCGGTTCCTCTTCGGGAACTTGTGAATCAGTCCACGAATCATTCCAATTTACATTTGACTCTTCATTATTATTAGGTGAGTCAATGGGAGTTGTTCTAGAGGTAGACATCTATCACATAATATCAAACGCGTTAAGAGATTAATATATCACATAATATTCACATGTTAAAAATATATAGTTTCCAACAAAATTTGTTAAGCAATCATTTTTCAAGTAAACACGGTCGAAGTCCAGACTCACTAATGCATCCTAACAAATTCGATAAGACACACTAATGCAAAATTCTGGTTCTCTAAGACCAACGCTCGGATACCAACTGAAATGTCCCGTTCTTATTGATTAAAAACGTTCCATATTAATTGATTTTGTTGCGAGGTTTTGACCTCTATATGAGACGTTTTTCAAAGACTGCATTCATTTTAAAACAAACCATAACCTTTATTTCACCAATAAAGGTTTAAAAAGCTTTACGTAGATTATCAAATAATGATAATCTAAAATATCCTGTTTACACACGACCATTACATAATGGTTTACAATACAAATATGTTACAACAAAATAAGTTTCTTGAATGCAGTTTTTACACAATATCATACAAGCATGGACTCCAAATCTCGTCCTTATTTAAGTATGTGACAGCGGAAGCTCTTAATAATCACCTGAGAATAAACATGCTTAAAACGTCAACAAAAATGTTGGTGAGTTATAGGTTTAACCTATATATATCAAATCATAATAATAGACCACAAGATTTCATATTTCAATACACATCCCATACATAGAGATAAAAATCATTCATATGGTGAACACCTGGTAACCGACATTAACAAGATGCATATATAAGAATATCCCCATCATTCCGGGACACCCTTCGGATATGATATAAATTTCGAAGTACTAAAGCATCCGGTACTTTGGATGGGGTTTGTTAGGCCCAATAGATCTATCTTTAGGATTCGCGTCAATTAGGGTGTCTGTTCCCTAATTCTTAGATTACCAGACTTAATAAAAAGGGGCATATTCGATTTCGATAATTCAACCATAGAATGTAGTTTCACGTACTTGTGTCTATTTTGTAAATCATTTATAAAACCTGCATGTATTCTCATCCCAAAAATATTAGATTTTAAAAGTGGGACTATAACTCACTTTCACAGATTTTTACTTCGTCGGGAAGTAAGACTTGGCCACTGGTTGATTCACGAACCTATAACAATATATACATATATATCAAAGTATGTTCAAAATATATTTACAACACTTTTAATATATTTTGATGTTTTAAGTTTATTAAGTCAGCTGTCCTCGTTAGTAACCTACAACTAGTTGTCCACAGTTAGATGTACAGAAATAAATCGATAAATATTATCTTGAATCAATCCACGACCCAGTGTATACGTATCTCAGTATTGATCACAACTCAAACTATATATATTTTGGAATCAACCTCAACCCTGTATAGCTAACTCCAACATTCACATATAGAGTGTCTATGGTTGTTCCGAAATATATATAGATGTGTCGACATGATAGGTCGAAACATTGTATACGTGTCTATGGTATCTCAAGATTACATAATATACAATACAATTTGATTAAGTTATGGTAGGAATAGATTTGTTACCAATTTTCACGAAGCTAAAATGAGAAAAATTATCCAATCTTGTTTTACCCATAACTTCTTCATTTTAAATCCGTTTTGAGTGAATCAAATTATTATGGTTTCATATTGAACTCTATTTTATGAATCTAAATAGAAAAAGTATAGGTTTATAGTCGAAAAAATAAGTTACAAGTCGTTTTTGTAAAGGTAGTCATTTCAGTCGAAAGAACGACGTCTAGATGACCATTTTAGAAAACATACTTCCACTTTGAGTTTAACCATAATTTTTGGATATAGTTTCATGTTCATAATAAAAATCATTTTATCAGAATAACAACTTTTAAATCAAAGTTTATCATAGTTTTTAATTAACTAACCCAAAACAGCCCGCGGTGTTACTATGACGGCGTAAATCAGGTTTTACGATGTTTTTCGTGTTTCCAGGTTTTAAATCATTAAGTTAGCATATCATATAGATATAGAACATGTGTTTAGTTGATTTTAAAAGTCAATTTAGAAGGATTAACTTTTGTTTGCGAACAAGTTTAGAATTAACTAAACTATGTTCTAGTGATTACAAGTTTAAACCTTCGAATAAGATAGCTTTATATGTATGAATCGAATGATGTTATGAACATCATTACTACCTTAAGTTCCTTGGATAAACCTACTGGAAAAGAGAAAAATGGATCTAGCTTCAACGGATCCTTGGATGGCTCGAAGTTCTTGAAGCAGAATCATGACACGAAAACAAGTTCAAGTAAGATCATCACTTGAAATAAGATTGTTATAGTTATAGAAATTGAACCAAAGTTTGAATATGATTATTACCTTGTATTAGAATGATAACCTACTGTAAGAAACAAAGATTTCTTGAGGTTGGATGATCACCTTACAAGATTGGAAGTGACCTAGCAAACTTGAAAGTATTCTTGATTTTATGTAACTAGAACATGTAGAATATATGAAGAACACTTAGAACTTGAAGATAGAACTTGAGATAGATCAATTAGATGAAGAAAATTGAAGAATGAAAGTGTTTTTAGGTGTTTTTGGTCGTTGGTGTATGGATTAGATATAAAGGATATGTAATTTTGTTTTCATGTAAATAAGTCATGAATGATTACTCATATTTTTGTAATTTTATGAGATATTTCATGCTAGTTGCCAAATGATGGTTCCCACATGTGTTAGGTGACTCACATGGGCTGCTAAGAGCTGATCATTGGAGTGTATATACCAATAGTACATACATCTAAAAGCTGTGTATTGTACGAGTACGAATACGGGTGCATACGAGTAGAATTGTTGATGAAACTGAACGAGGATGTAATTGTAAGAATTTTTGTTAAGTAGAAGTATTTTGATAAGTGTATTGAAGTCTTTCAAAAGTTTATAAATACATATTAAAACACTACATGTATATACATTTTAACTGAGTCGTTAAGTCATCGTTAGTCGTTACATGTAAGTGTTGTTTTTAAACCTTTAGGTTAACGATCTTGTTAAATGTTGTTAACCCAATGTTTATAATATCAAATGAGATTTTAAATTATTATATTATCATGATATTATCATGTATGAATATCTCTTAATATGATATATATACATTAAATGTCTTTACAACGATAATCGTTACATATATGTCTCGTTTAAAAATCATTAAGTTAGTAGTCTTGTTTTTACATATGTAGTTCATTGTTAATATACTTAATGATATGTTTACTTATCATAGTATCATGTTAACTATATATATCCATATATATGTCATCATATAGTTTTTACAAGTTTTAACGTTCGTGAATCACCGGTCAACTTGGGTGGTCAATTGTCTATATGAAACATATTTCAATTAATCAAGTCTTAACAAGTTTGATTGCTTAACATGTTGGAAACATTTAATCATGTAAATATCAATCTCAATTAATATATATAAACATGGAAAAGTTCGGGTCACTACACACGCCTTGCCGACGCACTCCCGACGGACGTTTAGTCGTGATTCCTCCAGGCAGACACAGACAGATGTTGGCTGCCTTCGGACACTTCGGATTACCAGCTCAGCCACCAGTGTCACCACCACACAATTCGGATGACTCATCATCCGCCGATTCTTCATCATCAGACGACTCCGGCGATGATGAGGATCCTGCTGATAGACCTATTCAGGCACCCTCCACCCCGCCGAAGAAGCGGTACCGTTTCGACGGCACCGTCATTCCAGGAGTGAATAGAGGTCGTGCTTTTACTGACGCTTTTGGCCATCGACGTAGGGTTACTGCTCGTAAACGAGTTGTGCCATACCCTGCCGACCCACAGATACGTAAGGTTCCCCGTTACGTATTGACTATTCCTGGAACCGTACCACCTAGATTTAGATACGGACCACTTACATCTAGGGACGTACCGTCTACATCCGGAGCCGGACCATCTACATCAGCACCACCGGCACCACCCGCCCCACCTGCACCGCCTGCCCCACCAGCTACCTCTAACGAGGAACTGATGAGGGAGACTGAGGCTCTCCGAGCTCGAGGAGCAGTTGGCTCGAGGAGCAGTTCACCCACCTTCACCGTAGGGCTTTGTATTTAGATTTCATGATGTAATCTAGATATAGTTTCATGTATTTCATATGTATTGTACGAACTTATTCAGATGTATGAAACTTATTATTATTAATGAATGAAACTTTGCATTATTTAATTCTTGCACGATATTCTATTTACATTGCTGTACGATGATTCTGTGGTATTTGTACCTAGATGCATTATTTAATAACATGTGATGTTTTGATTCCATGTTGGTCACTATATACTGTATTATTACTACTTGCATGCTGGATTTTGACTTGGGTCAAAATTTTTGTTTAGAATACCATGGCTAATGGAAGAACCACACCTACCGCCGCCCAGATTGAGGACATGATCAGCGAACTGGTCGCTGCAGCCCTAGCAGAAAGAAATCTCCAAGCTCCACCGCCACCACCACCAGTTATCCCACCCGTTCGAAATGGGTGTACATACAAGGAATTCCAGAGCTGCAAACCGCATAACTTCAGCGGCACCGAGGGACCAGTTGGTCTCACCAGATGGTTCGAGAAACTTGAATCAGTATTCCGAGTTAGCAACTGTTCGGAGGATAATAAGACCAAGTTTGCATCTTGCACGCTATCAGACGGTGCGCTAACGTGGTGGAACACGTTAGCTCAAGCGAAAGGTATCGATGAGGCGTATGCTACGCCATGGGAGGAATTCAAGGCGGCTATGATTGATGAGTATTGTCCAAGAACCAAAATTTAGAAGATGGAAATTGAATTCATGCAGTTGAAGGCCGTAGGGAATGACCTTAACAGTTATAATCGTAGGTTTCTGGAGTTAGCATTAATGTGTCCGACCATGGTCACCCCCGAATTCAAGCGCATGGAGAAATACTTCTCGGGACTTCCTAAGTCCATCAAAGGAAATGTCACCTCATCCAAACCACCGAATGTTCCCGAAGCAATGCGCATGGCGCATACTCTCATGAATCAGATCCTTATTGATGAGCCAGAGAAGGCTAAGTTTGAAGCTGGTAGTAGCGAAAAGAGGAAATGGGATAACAACCACAACAACCACAACAACAATAGCAACAACAGGGGTAGAAACTATGATCAAAACCCGACGAAGCGACATGAAGGGTTCAGGCAAAACAACAACAACCACAACCCCAACAACAACAACTCCAACCCGAACTACAAAGGCACGCTACCACAATGCAAGAGGTGCTACAAGCACCACACCGGGTATTGTAATGCTGTTTGTGAGAAATGCAAGAAGAGCGGGCACATCGGTAGAGACTGCAAGACTACCACAATGACAGGGAGGCCGAACACCAACGGGCCGAAAAAGTGTTACGAATGCGGGCAGACGGGCCATTTCAGAAACGAGTGCCCGAACAAACGAAAGGATGGCGGACCGCCGCGTGCTAGAGCTTTTAATGTTAATGCAAGGGATGCACGCGATAACCCCGACTTGGTGACAGGTATATTCAAAATCAACAATCTTTTAGCTTCTGTCTTGTTTGATACTGGTGCGGATAGAAGTTATGTATGTAGACATTTTTGCGATAAGATTAATTGGTCATTAGTCCCGTTAAAAGAAAGTATGCTCGTCGAGGTCGCCAATGGAAAACTTGAAAAGGTTGACCATATTAGTCGTGGAGCTATTATCAACATAGCTGGTGCAGATTTCGAAATTGATTTGATACCTATTAAACTGGGAAGTTTTGACGTAATCGTCGGTATGGATTGGTTGAGTAAGATAAAGGCCGATATTATCTGTGGAGATAAAGCACTTCGCATACCACAAGGAGATGGCGAACCACTGGTTATCTATGGAGAGAGATGTACCTCGAAGTTGAACCTCATTAGTTGCGTGAAAGCGCAAAAGATTATGAAGAAGGGACGTTTTGCTGTCCTAGCACATGTGAAAGCAGTAGAAACTGAGGTAAAGAGCGTGAAGGACGTTCAAATTGTGAACGAATTTTCCGATGTCTTCCCAGAGGAATTGCCTGGATTGCCACCGCAGAGAGCCGTAGAGTTTCAGATTGATTTAGTGCCAGGAGCAGCACCTGTAGCTCGCGCACCTTATAGAATCGCACCTTCCGAGATGCAAGAATTACAGAGTCAACTACAAGAGCTGTTAGACCGAGGATTTATTCAACCAAGCTTCTCGCCTTGGGGCGCACCTGTTCTATTTGTGAAGAAGAAGGATGGATCCTTCCGTATGTGTATCGACTACCGTGAACTCAACAAATTGACTATCAAGAATCGGTATCCTCTTCCACGAATTGATGATCTTTTTGATCAACTACAAGGATCGAGCGTTTATTCAAAGATCGATTTGCGATCCGGATATCACCATTTGAGGGTGAAGGAAAGTGACGTGATGAAAACTGCATTCAGAACCCGCTATGGTCATTATGAGTTTCTTGTGATGCCATTCGGTTTGACAAATGCACCTGCCGTGTTCACGGACCTCATGAATCGTGTCTGCAAGCCTTACTTGGACAAGTTTGTTATCGTCTTCATAGATGATATCCTCATCTACTCTAAGAGCGAAGAAGAACATGAGCAACACCTCCGATTAGTGCTTGAACTCTTAAGACAAGAGCAACTTTACGCCAAATTCTCCAAGTGTGAATTTTGGTTGAAGGAAGTACAATTTTTGGGTCATGTTGTAAGCGACCAGGGTATCAAAGTTGATCCCGCCAAGATTGAAGCCATCAGCAAGTGGGAGACCCCCACTACTCCGACGCATATTCGCCAATTCCTAGGTCTCGCCGGTTATTACCGAAGATTCATCGAAGGATTTTCTCTGATTGCGCGTCCTTTGACCGCGCTGACTCACAAGGGCAAGAAGTTCATTTGGGAACCCGCACACGAATCAACATTTCAAACTTTGAAGAAGAAGTTAACCTTCGCACCTATCCTATCACTTCCTGAAGGCAGTGACGACTTTGTTGTTTATTGTGATGCATCGAAGAGTGGTTTTGGTTGTGTACTGATGCAACGATCAAAGGTTATTGCCTATGCCTCCCGCCAATTGAAGATTCACGAGCGGAACTACACTACACATGATCTTGAACTTGGAGCCGTTGTCTTTGCACTCAAATTGTGGAGACATTATTTGTATGGAACTAAGAGCACTATCTTCACCGACCACAAGAGTCTCCAGCACATCTTTGATCAGAAGCAACTGAATATGAGATAGCGTCAATAGATCGAGACACTCAACGACTACGATTGTGAACTCCGTTATCACCCTGGCAAGGCCAATGTTGTAGCTGACGCTTTAAGCCGAAAGGAGAGGACGGCACCTCTTCGTGTTAGGGCTCTGAACATCACCATCCATTCGAACCTCAACAGCCAGATCAGAGTAGCCCAAGTTAAGGCTCTCAAGGAGGAGAACATATCTCACGAACATTTGAACATACTTGTCTCTCGATTCGAGGTTAGGGAGTTTGGACTCCGAAGTTATGCCGGAAGAATTTGGGTACCTCGTTATGGAGATCTACGGAACCTGATACTTAATGAAGCACACAAATCGAGATATTCGATTCACCCCGATGCGGGTAAGATGTACCACGACCTTAAAGAACAGTATTGGTGGCCGAATCTTAAGAAGGACGTTGCGACTTATGTTGGTAAGTGTTTGACTTGCTCAAAGGTTAAAGCCGAGCATCAGAGACCTTCTGGTTTACTTCAGCAACCGGAAATCCCATAATGGAAGTGGGAAAGGATCACAATGGATTTCATTACTAAGCTGCCGAAGACGGTGGGCGGATACGATACCATTTGGGTTATTGTTGACCGCCTCACCAAATCTGCACACTTCCTAGCGATGAAGGAAACTGATACAATGGAAAGACTTGCTCAGTTATACATCAAAGAGGTTGTATCTCGTCACGGTGTACCTTTATCGATCATCTCCGATCGCGATCCCCGTTTTGCCTCTAGATTTTGGTGTTCTTTGCAAGAAGCCATGGGAACTCGTCTTGACATGAGTACTGCGTATCATCCACAGACTGACGGACAAAGTGAACGCACGATTCAGACCTTGGAGGACATGCTGCGTGCATGTGTCATTGACTTTGGAAAGGCCTGGGAAAGACATTTGCCACTCGCCGAATTCTCATACAACAACAGTTATCACTCTAGCATTAATGCTGCACCTTTTGAAGCATTGTATGGCCGTAAGTGCCGATCTCCTATTTGTTGGGCCGAAGTAGGCGAAAAACAAATCACCGGACCCGAGGTAGTCCACGAAACCACGGAGAAGATTGCTCAGATCCAAGCTAGACTTAAGACTGCCCGTGATCGTCAAAAGAGTTAAGCCGATCTTAAACGTAAGGACTTTGAATTCAACGTTGGTGATCGTGTAATGTTAAAGGTTACACCTTGGAAAGGTGTGATCCATTTTGGAAAACGTGGGAAGTTGAACCCACGATACATTGGTCCTTTTGAGATCTTGGAACGTGTTGGACCCGTTGCTTACCGACTAGATCTACCAGCACAATTGAGCTCAGTTCATCCTACCTTCCATGTGTCAAACTTGAAGAAGTGTCTTGCTGCACCTGAACTTATCATACCACTTGAGGAACTTACGATTGACGACAAACTCCACTTTGTGGAGGAACCAGTTGAGATTATGGATCGTGAGATCAAAAATTTGAAACGCAACAAGATTCCGATCGTTCGAGTACGATGGAATGCCAAACGAGGACCTGAGTTTACTTGGGAACGAGAGGATCAAATGATGCGGAAATATCCTCACCTTTTCCCGACTCCTCCATCTACCTCAGCTTAAATTTCGGGACAAAATTTTATTTAACAGGTGGGTAATGTAACGACCCTGGAATTTCCTGATGGATTTCAATACATAAACAAAGTCACAAACCCATTTTGTTACATATAAATTCGTGTGTATATGTATATATAAAGCGGAAGCAATTTCAAGTTTATGCATGTAAAGTTTAACCCTTTTAAATTTGAAATCCATTAAAGATCTAGTCTTGAAAATACACTTAAATGTAAATAGAGCTAGTTAGATGTTTATACCTACTCCAAAATGGAGGTGAAGAACTAGGATGAAGAAGATGATGTAGATGAAGAAAACTTCTAACTTGAAGCCTCAAATCTTTGATACCCACAAGCAATAATCAACACCCAAGACTTGGTTAGGATTTTAGACACTTAATTACTTGCAAAAATCAACCAAGAATCCCTTGAAGAAAGGAGAGGAAATTGCAAGTATTATTTTCAAAATGCTAGAGTCAAAAAAGTGTGTTAAAGTTGCACCAATGCATGTGTATTAGTCATAATTATATGGAGTAATCAAGGAAGGGTGGTTGGCACCTAGGAGCCTTCAAAAAAATGGCCCCCACCCCTTCCATTTATTTTATATTTTACTACATATTTATAAAACATACATGCATTTAGTTGTAAGTATTTTATTTTATAAGCCTTTTATAAAATAAAATGCAACACACATATGTTACATACACTTTATATTATTTATAACCTATATAAATAATATACAACATGTAGTAACTTATAATTATCCAAATAATTATATCTAGCATTTATTTTAGAAAACCAATTTCTAAAATTCAAGTGTCGTGTATTTGCTTTAATGATCCGATTGTCAAAACAAATACATAAAGTGTTGATAGCTTGTTATTGGGTATGACCCGACTTGGATCACAACATGTAAGCCACATTAATTTATTATGTCTCTCGGGCACAAGAAAATCCTTCATTTCCAACGTTTATTTATTAATAATTATTATTATTAATACGTGTGATTAAACGAATGTACGTTATTACATTTACATGTTGCCATGATTGCCCGAACTTGACTTTTAAGTGCCCGAAACGTCTTTGTGACACCCGGAACTTGCACGAATAATATTTTCAAGTATTATTTACATTCATGATTAGTTTATTAATCATTTTAATTAACTAAGGTTGTTGGTTAATTACTTGGGCTTTAATTGGTTTAACTTGTGATTTATTTAAACTTGGGCTTTGTTAGTGTAATGGACTCATGTTATTGGACTTCCAAGCCCACCCTACATTTTGTAATGGACCATTTAGCCCACTCTTGCAACTTGTAAGCAAAATTTAACATGTAACTAGTTAGTTAACTTAGTAAAGAATCAAGTTACTTGTTCATTCCCATGCAAACACCCATTTTATCCAACTTTTGAAGCTTTACATGCTAGAGACCACCAAACAAAACCCTTCCCCCTTTGTGAGCTGCAGCTGGCCGAAATCTTGAGGCCTTGGGAGTGCCTTTTTGTTTCATTTTATGTAATACTACTTCACTTGTATTCCCTCCCATTCAAACACACACATACTTGCAACTCTTTTTCCTCTCTTTTCTCTCTAAACCTTGTAAGTAACTTGAGTTCTTCTTCTTTTTTTTTCTTGATAAAACCGAATCCTAAAGTCATCCATTATCATCATTTGTTAATTGTTACTTATTCTTGATTATTGTTTAACTACTTGTCTTTGATAATTTTTGTTACTTACTTTCATGTTACAAGAATAAACTTACTAGTTTGATTCTTCATTTTTATCTTGTTATAACAAGAACAACAAGAACATAATCTATCTAGTTATGTTCTACCTTATTTGTTTCAAAAGATTATAAAGTTCATGGTTGAAAGACATACTTGTAAGTCATGGAAGTAAACTTAAAGTTTACTTTACTTAAAGATCAACTTTGGTTAAATCTTTAAAGTATGAGCAACCCTTGAACTAATTACTTGTTTAATTAACTTGTTTCTTTATTTTATACACTTTAATTTCATATAGTTAGTTTATATGGTCAAGTACTACAAGTTAGTCTTGATCTCATATCTCTTGAACAAATTAAGTTAACTTTGAAAGTTCAAGAACACACAAACAAGTTTTCTTTAAATGTAACTTTGGATCTAGACTTTTGAGTCTTGGATCTTCAAGATCAAACTAAGAACTATGTTCTACTACTTATGATCTTGATTAGTTAGTTTACTTTCAAGTTTGTAACTTGTTATTAGCTTTAAAGTCCATGTATGTGTTAGATCTAAGACTTTGATGCAACTTTGGTTCATCAAACTTCATACAACTCTTAAGTGAGTTGTGCTTCATGTCTTAGACTTGCACATGGGTTATGATGGTCAAGACTTGGTTAAGATGATGTAGATATATCAATGAGTTGTACACTTGAAGCTATATGCATCAAGGATGAGAACCATGATGAACATCAAGCACCAAGACCACCGGAACCCTTTTAAACTCACTGTTCTGTCCAAAACCTACTTACCTGATGCTTCTGGAACAGACCAGTAGACCTGGGCTGTTCTAACCTTGATTTTTAGATAGAACTTTTCGAGTAGATAACTTTTCATATAGGACTCGTCTTAATCAGAGTTACGGTTTAGGATTTATGGCCCTCCGATCGTTACCATGTCCTTTAACGTTGTGCAGAAATTTCTGACCTACTCGCACTTAGACCGTCACCACGGTCAAACCAAGACGAGTTTGCTTCTGTAAATTTTACCACACTTAAGGGACTCATAGACGGAGCCATGGCCACTGGTCTTACCTTAATTCAGTAAGGGTAGAGGCCGTGGTGACTGACTGAAATCAGACTTTGTTGAAAACTACTTTCATAAACGAAACTTACTTTACGCCTTTTGTTTGATGATGAATGATGATGACCCTTAAGACCTTAATTACATACTTTTAAACCTATTAAGACGATTTACTGACTTAGTACTATTTGACTTAGGTTGAGGACTTCGGACCATTTACTTGCACACCTTTCCCGACTACTACTTTACCGCTACATATCATTGTGAGTTATAGCATTCCCTTTTTACTTTAACTTATTTTGGGAACTGAGAATACATGCGGATTTTATGTTTTACATACTAGGCACGAGTACTTAAACTTATATATGTGTGGGTTATATAACGGCAGAAACATTCCCTTTAGCTCGGTAACGTTTAATCATTGGTTTATGAACCGGTGAACGCGAATCTTAGATATGGATCCATAGGGTTTAACATCCCCACTCGGGCTAGTCGCGCTAGCAGTCAACGAGTGTTTAATACTTCGTATACATACTGTAATGACCCGCACTTTTTTCGATCGTTCTATACTTATAAGATTAATATTTATATAAATTAAACCTTACCAACATGATAAGCAATCCAAATTGTTAAGATTTATGTTTTTGAAAAGAGTTTTACACAACGTTTGACCGTCTAGTTTGACCGATGATATCACGAACTATACAATATATGATAATTATACATACATATTTAACATGATCTAAGGATGTTTTAATATCTCATTTTGTATTAATAACAAAAAGTCATAAGTATATTTTGAAACTACTAACTTAAGTTTTCAAAACAATAACCATACGTAACGTTATTTGACATAAATACTGATGATTTATAATGTTTATACATATATCGTATAAGTAATGTATTTAATCATTTTTAAAGGGCTTTTATACATAAAACAATATAAGTATATTTACAAAAGATAGTTATATTTGAATTCTCGTTCCGTTTCCTCAATAATCCTATACGTATATCTAGGGTACTATACACAGCTTCTAGAAGTATTTACTATTGGTATATACCAATAGAAATCTTCAATTATTGGAATAATATGTCATTCATGACATAATAAATTTTAACTTATCTTAGATATTTTCACTAAAAACCAAATTTTCAAGCCTATAAATAAGCACCATTTCTAACTCATTTTTACACATTCATTTTCCAAATTTTACTTCCAATTTTCACACACACTTGCAAGAACTCTCTCAACTTTTATTTTACTACTTCTTTCCAGCAACTTTACATTTTAAACTTGAGGTAAAAACTCTACTTCAACTCTTTTTCAATTCATATATTTATAGCTATATATATAAGAGTTTATAAACTAGAACATAGTTTGAATGATTTCAAACTTGTTCGCAAACTAAATAGATCCTTCTAACTTAACTTTTAAAATACTTCAAGACCCGTAATATAACTTAAAAATATGCTAATTTAACAAGGTATAACTTGGTTTTTCAAAGAACACCTTAAAAACTGTTTTTATGACGTCGGGGTGCAACCGGGGGCTGTTTTGGGTTGGATAATTAAAAACCATCTTAAACTTTGAATTGGAGGTTTATTTTCTGGAAAAATGATTTTTACTATGAATATGATAACACATAAAAATTTCATGATTTAATTCAAAGTATAAGTATTTTTAGAAAAATAATCATTTAAGGTTGCCTACATAAAGGAAAAGGTTTAACTTCATAAGTTTCACTAAAGTTTTACCTATGCCGTGTGATTTTGAATACAAACTAAGATATTTACAGTTCATAGTCTTAAAGAGGAACTCGATCCAAGGAGATGGCAAGTTGAATCAACGAAAACGGAGTTGTAACGAAGAAACTATGACCGAAACAAAATTGGCTATTCAAGACTAGTTTAACTTCGGGATTAATTGGAGAAAATTAAAATAAATCACATCTTTTTAAGATAACATGATATTTTATATATATGTACTCATAATTCAATTTTATATGGTTCAGGATCACCCGTAAACAACACGAGAAGATTAATCATAAGATCCCATGTTTGTACGCAACACGTCATTTGACAACACCGGTACTTTATGTACGCAACACGTCATTTGACAACACCGGTACCGTGGGTCAAGATTAATCTCGACCAATACATATACGTTGGGGGTTTTATTTATTTCGTTGGGGGTTTATTAAACATCTAAATATGAACCATTAAAATTGAATTACTAACAACGAACTGCTAACTACGGACTAAGGAATTATAAAAAGTATTAAAAGTATAACAAGTATATATATGTGACGTTGTTTAAAAAGAAAAGGTATTGATATATTATATATGGATAGGTTCGTGATATCAACCGGGAGACCAAGTCAAAATATATATATCTTCAAGACGAAAGTGAGTATATAGTCCCACTTTTAAACTCTAAATATTTCGGGATGAGAATACATGTATTTTATGTTTTACGATATGGACACAAGTAACTGAAAAATATATTCTACGTTGAGTTGTACCACTGGCATACTTCCCTGTAGCTTGGTAACTGTTATTTACAGCGGTATTGTAAACGCGAATCCTGTTGATAGATCTATCGGGCCTGACAACCCCAACCGGACTGGACGACCAGTATTCAACGGTTGCACAGTACTTCGTTTCGTGACTACACTTGGTACAGTGTAGTAAGATTTCATATTAAAGGGAATATGCGACGTGATTAATTGTTAAGTATGGTTACCAAGTGCTCAACCACTTAGAATATTTTTATTAAACTGTTTATATATGAAATCTTGTGGTCTATATATATATTGCTGCCGGCACTAAACCTATATCTCACCAACTTTATGTTGACGTTTTAAACATGTTTATTCTCAGGTGATAATTAGAAGTTTCCGCTGCATTATGTTGAATTTGAGCAGGATCTTGCGTACGCATATTTGTGTCAAAAATAAAACTGCATACCCGAGGATTTGTGTTGTAAAATATACTAGAAATCGTGTTGTTATCATTATTTGTAAAGTTTGTAAGTCGAAGATTATCGCTAAACGATAATCATCTTTCTATCGTCTAAAGCTTGTATCAAAAATAAGATTTGTGGTTTGTAATGTAAAATATATGCAGTTTTCTTTTAAAAATGTCTCATATAGAGGTCAATACCTCGCAATGAAATCATACGTTATCTAACTCGTTCTTAGGGTTAAGGACGGGTTATGACATGTGGTATCAGAGCGGTGGTCTTAGCGAACCAGGTTTGCATTAGTGTGTCTAACTGATAAGTCGTTAGGATACATTAGTAAGTCTGGACTTTGACCGGGTCTGATTTCAAAAACCATTGCTTATCACTGTTGGTTAAAATTTATATGTAAATATTATGTAGTACTAATGAGTTAGTTGTGGTGTGATAGATGTCGGGCTCAAAACTTATTATCACATTCAGCGACTCCGAATCAGAATCTTCAGATGGTGTTCCAGTCATTAACCTATCCGATGACGAAAATAATATCTTTGGGGAAGACTCACAAATTCCGGATGAACCAACTATAGAAAATCTGGAAAGTGAACCCGAGGAGGAAAGTGAACCCGAGGAAATTACGAAAGACAAGTTCGAACAAAGAAAGAAACGAAAAGCTAATGAATTAGAAAATTCAAATCCCGAGTTTAGGGAGGATGATGTGGCACCAACTCTACTAAACACTACCACTCCTATTCCCGCTATTCCTATTCGTGCTGTCCCGGCATCTAGTTCTTCAGCCCCACCGCCAAGATATAGGCAGACAGCTAGGATAAGCGTTAGGCCATTCATTGGAACTAAATGTCCTAGAAAATAGACCAAACGATGCGCTGCCGTATTAAACCATGGGATCATATAATGTTTTGTATAATATTATTAGTGTGGTTTGCTTAATGTTCGATGTAAGATAAGCATATGTAAAATAGTGAAGTGTGAAATGCAATAATTTTCCATGGTTAAGTATTATTTAGATTGTAGTAATTGATTCGGTACTAAGCTATTAAGTATGAACATTAACGGGTAGGTACTACCCTAGATATAATTATAAAACGCTAATAAGAAGAAAAGGCTTTTATAATAATACCTGGTTCATATTATTAATAAGCTATAATGTACTGTAAATATACACTACATCTATAATATTCCATGTGAATAATTATTTTCTTTTCATTCTTATAGAAGAATATGGCGCGATTGAACCGAATGACGGAACAAGAAATCCAGGAACTCATCAATCAGCGAGTGAACGACAGAATGTTATGGGTCGAGGCTGCAAGAGGTGCTGCAGTTAACCCAAATCCTCGTGTGGGGTGCACTTACAAAACTTTTCAAGCTTGCAAGCCCTCATCATTCAGTGGAACAGAAGGACCGATCGGTTTAACCCGGTGGATAGAAAAGATGGAAACTGTGTTCAAAATCAGTGGTTGTGTTGAAAAGGACATGACCAAATACGCATCGTGCACTTTACAAGATAGTGCACTCACGTGGTGGAAAAATTATGTGAAGGCTGTAGGAGGAGATGTAGCTTATGATACTCCGTGGGAAGAATTCAAAACAATGTTAATCAATGAATATTGTCCAAGGAACGAGGTTAGGAAGTTGGAAGATGAGTTACGAAGTCTGAAGGTTATTGGTACTGAAATCACCAACTACAATCAGCGATTCATGGAATTAGTTTTGCTATGTCCTGAATTGGTTCCAACCGAAGAACGGAAGATTGAAATGTACAAAGATGGTTTGCCCAAAAAGGTCAAGGCAAATGTTACAGCATCGAAACCTAAGACAATTCATGAAGCTATAACCATGGCAAACGAGCTAATGGATCAGGTCATTTTGGATAAGAAAGCATTCAATACTGATGTGAAGGTATCAGGTAACAAGAGAAAGTGGAATGGAAGCTATGATCGAGGTAATCAACAACAAACTTTTAAGAAACAAGAAACCCCGAAAGGTGCGGGTAGTGGTTCAGGTTTTGGTTACAAAGGACAAAGTCCTTTATGCAACCGATGTCACAAACATCACTTTGGTTACTGTAGTGTGGTATGCAACAAATGTAATCGACAGGGTCATCTTGCTGAAGATTGTAGGGCTCTCGTTACGAATACAAATGGTGCCAAGACTCCTGCCACCAACGCAAATAGAACTGCTTTGGCTACCATTACTTGTTTTGGGTGTGGAAAACAAGGCCACTATAAGAGCCAGTGCCCGAATCCAGAGAAGAATATCGGACCTGCACGTGGAAGAGCATTTGTTATTAATGCTAAAGAGGCATGTGAAGACCCGGAGCTTGTTACGGGTACGTTTACCATTAATAACTTATCCGCATCTATTATATTTGATACTGGTGCTGATAGAAGTTACGTGTGTAGAGACTTTCACGCTAAATTGAATTGTTCATCATTACCTCTCGATGCTAAGTACATGATTGAGTTAGCTAATGGTAAACTAATTAAAGCCGATAAAATTTGCCGTGATTGTAAAATAAATTTAGCCGGAGAAACGTTTAAAATTGACTTGATACCCGTAGAATTAGGAAGTTTTGATGTAATAGTCGGCATGGACTGGATGTCCAAAATAGGAGCTGAAGTTGTGTGCGCCAAGAAGGCAATTCGCATTCCTCGTAAGGATAAAACGCCAGTAATGATTTATGGAGAGAAGGGTAACTCAAAGCTAAAACTCATTAGTTATTTGAAAGCTCAAAAGTGCTTGAAGAAAGGGTGCTATGCTATCTTAGCACATGTTAATAAAGTCGAAACAAAGGAAAAAGTGAAGAGCATCAATGACGTGCCTGTGGCAAGAGATTTTCCTGAAGTCTTTCCGGAAAAGTTGCCGGGATTACCTCCATTTAGATCTGTAGAATTTCAAATAGATTTAGTACCAGGAGCTGCACCAGTGGCTCGTGCTCCATATAGACTTGCACCGTCCGAGTTAAAAGAACTTCAGAGTCAGTTAAAAGAATTACTGGATCATGGATTCATACGACCAAGTACTTCACCGTGGGGAGCTCCGATTCTATTTGTTAAAAAGAAAGATGGATCTTTTAGGATGTGTATAGATTATCGTGAATTAAATAAGTTAACTATCAAGAATCGGTATCCACTACCGAGAATTGACGACTTATTTGATCAACTCCAAGGATCATGTGTGTACTCAAAAATTGACTTAAGGTCGGGCTATCATCAATTACGTGTCAAAGAAGAAGATATACCGAAAACTGCTTTTCGGACAAGTTATGGTCATTACGAATTTTTGGTTATGCCGTTTGGATTGACGAATGCGCCAGCTGTATTCATGGACCTCATGAATCGAGTTTGTAGTCCGTATTTAGATAAGTTTGTTATCGTTTTCATTGATGATATTCTTATCTATTCCAAGAGTGAGCAAGAGCATGAAGAGCATTTAAGGTTGATATTAGAGTTGTTGAGAAAAGAACAACTATATGCTAAATTTTCTAAGTGTGCTTTTTGGTTGAAAGAAGTTCAATTTCTTGGCCACGTTGTTAGTAGCAAAGGAATTCAGGTTGATCCAGCAAAAACTGAAGCCATTGAAAAATGGGAGACTCCTAAGACACCAACGCAGATACGTCAATTTTTGGGTTTAGCCGGTTATTATAGAAGGTTTATTCAAGATTTTTCCCGAATAGCTAAGCCGTTGACAGCGTTAACGCAAAAAGGGAAGAAATATGAATGGACTTCTGAGCAGGAGAGTGCATTTCAATTACTAAAGAAGAAGTTAACTACGGCGCCTATTTTATCGTTACCAGAAGGGAACGATGATTTTGAAATATATTGTGACGCTTCGCGACAAGGTTTTGGTTGCGTTCTTATGCAACGAAAGAAAGTTATTGCATACGCATCCCGACAATTGAAGATTCACGAGCGGAATTATACGACGCATGATCTAGAACTGGGAGCAGTCGTGTTTGCATTGAAGATATGGAGACACTACTTGTATGGGGTTAAATGCACTGTGTTTACTGATCATAAAAGCCTTCAACATATTTTTGATCAGAAACAGCTGAACATGAGACAACGTAGGTGGGTCGAGTTAATAAACGACTATGATTGTGAAATTCGTTATCATCCCGGGAAGGCGAATGATGTTAAAGCATAGGGGTATAAAATACTATTAAATTTTAGCAGGAAATACTATTAAATACGATACAATTTTACACAAGATATTTATTTATTTATAGAATGGATATACTTAAACCTTGCTACAACACTTATAGGCAGTGTACCTAATCGTACAGTAGTGTAGTTTTTAGTAAGTCCGGTTCGTTCCACAGGGAAATCTTTAAGCAAAGCTCAACGCTATATTAGTTTACTTTTATAAAAATACAAATATATATATAAGTGATATTATTATTATAAAGGGGGGTTTTTACCGTTTAATGACCGGTTTGTCGATTTTAAAACTTTAGTCGCAGTTAAAACCTAATGTAAAATATAAAATAAATACAAGACTTTAAATTAAAGCGTAAAGTAAATAACGATAATGAAATTGCGAATAATAAAAATGCGATAAAAATTAAATTGCGATAATTAAAAAGTACGATAATTAAAAGTGCAATTAAATATAAAATAAAGGAAATTAAATATGAAATAAAAGAATTATGCTTATTTAAACTTCCGTAATCATGATGTTTGACGTGTTGGTTTTAGTTTTATGCCCATGGGTTAATTGTCCTTTGTCCTGGATTATTCAATATGTCCGTCTGGTTTTTGTCCATAACAGTCCATCAGTCATAAATATAAATTGCAAGTGTCCTTGTCAAATTATTATTATACCCGAAGATAAATATTCCAACTAATTGGGGATTCGAATTGTAACAAGGTTTTAATACTTTGTTTAATGAATACACCAGGTTATCGACTGCGTGTAAACCAAGGTTTTACTACTTTGTTAACAATTACACCAATTACCCTTGAATGTAATTTCACCCCTGTTTTAATTATTCTAGTGGCTATTAATCCATTCCCGTGTCCGGTTAAATGAACGATTATTCGTACATATAAATACCCCGCCCATCGTGTCCGATCGAGTGTATATGGTAATTTATAGGGACGCCCAATTGTAAATCTTTATATTAACATTAACAAACTTTCATTTAGTTAAACAAATATAAAGCCCATTAATAGCCCATAGTCTAGTTTCCACAAGTGTCGTTCTTTTGTCCAAACCCCAATTATGGTACAAAGCCCAATTACCCAATTTTAGTAATTAGCCCAACATCATGATTACTTCGTTTTAAACAAGCATAATAATAACTTAGCTACGAGACATTAATATAAAAAGGTTGAACATAACTTACAATGATTAAAAATAGCGTAGCGTTACACGGACAGAATTTCGACTTACACCCTTACAACATTCGCTAACATACCCTTATTATTAGAATTATAATTAAAATTAAAATATAAATTATAAATATAAATATATTACGTATATATTGAGAGAGAGATTGAGAAAATAGATGATGATTTTGATCAGAATTCGGGTTGATTTATAGCCAGGAATGATTTTTGGGGCTCCGCGACTCGCGGCAAAATGGCCTTCAAACTCCGCGAGTCGCGGAGAGGTATTTTCACTTTACACCCTTGGAGTTTCTGGCTGCCGATAGTTTTTAATATATATATATAATATATATATAATTAATATAATTAATTATATATTATATTATATTTATATACATAGTTAACTTGTAATTTTTAGTCCGTTGCGTCGAGCGTTAAGAGTTGACTCTGGTCCCGGTTCCGGTTTTTCGAACGTCCTCGCGTACAATTTAATATCTTGTACTTTGCGTTTTGAATCTTGTACTCTTGTGATTTCGAGACGTTTCTTATCAATAATTGGAACCTTTTTGATTGTCTTTTGTTCTTTTGAGCTTTTTGGTCGTTTGCGTCTTCAGATCGTCGAATCTGTCTTTTGTCTTCACCTTTTATTATTTAAACGAATATCACTTGTAAATAGAACAATTGCAACTAAAAGCTTGTCTTTCTTGAGGAATAATGCTATGAAATATATGTTCGTTTTTAGCATTATCAAATATTCCCACACTTGAGCGTTGCTTGTCCTCAAGCAATATTGTCTTGAAATACTAGAATCACTTCTTTATTCTTCACACTTTGTACATCAGTGATTTCTATACAGCGGTATAAACAATGGTAGTAACGATATGGTTTACAGTCCCACATGACTATAAAAATTTAGATCCATTAAGGAAATTGGATCTTTATGAAAACATTTGATCTTTTGAAAATTAAATCTAGTTTTTACCCTAGATAAATTTTCCGGAATAACCCTTTACCGGTGTTTGCAAAATATTTTTGTGGGTTTGGTGGGTTTCAGATTTGAAAATTTTAGCTCAAAACTTGCGGTTTTGTGTCACCCACTTGCTAACCTTGTATTTGGAAAGCAACACGTCCAGTTTACTTGTTCCGTATATTACCTTTCGGCAAACTACCATCCGGTTGTAAAGGAAAGCGTTGAACAAGCAATTGTTTAAGGCAATGTCCCGTGACATGCTTTTGATTATGGTCTATAACGTGTCGGACGCAATTACTATCCTTGGTAGGAGCAATAGTAAAGCTCATCCTATGATTTTTCGGTCTGGCACAAGGTTCTGTCTTTGACCATGTTATGCAACCACCGTTCTTACGGTTGACACCTGATTTAGTTCAGGTGACCTAATGAATTCCAGGTGAATTCCTAGGATTTTACGTTCAATGGTAATGAACGTATTGAAAATAGGTTTTCAGAAAACAAATCGGTTTGTATTTTTGATCAAAATATTTTCTCGTTCAAGCTCGAGTTTAGATATCATTGAATTCCATGAGTTTGTAATTCTCAATCTTTAAGGTCAATCTCTAAGATTGAGTAATATCAGTCTTAAAAGCTGATTTTTAATCTTTAAGGAGATTATCCTTTCTGGGGATCTGATTCATTAGTCTTATCCAGCTAATTTGCACGGTGCCTCCCCATTGTACGAGATAAATCCTTCTCATGGTTAGGATAAATCTGACCACTTGACGACCCTGTTTAATGCTGAGGTCCGTGGATTTCCTGCTGATTTTAGTGATGACTTTTCTAGATTTTTCGTCAACCTACAGCTGGTCTGAACGACAACTTCATGACCTAAATCAAGAAGCGCGTGTCTTTTTCGGAAGACTTTACTTCCTTTTAATGATGGAATTGATTCATCGTGTAGATCCATCTCTTCTTTTCTTTCATTGGGTAAAACAGTTTAGTTTAGTTCAAAGCAAAAGTATTTTCAGTTATTTGTTACAAATATATGTGGCATATGTTTAAAATAACTTGGTAAATTTTCCCACACTTGGCTTTTTATTTTTCTTTTTATCGTCCTCTATTCCATTTTAAATGAATTTTGACGTTTTAGTTTGTTTCTCAATTTATGTCCTTTTTGAGGTAACAATAATTTCGGTGTTAAAACCTAGTTTTATCGTTCATAAATATGTATAAACATGTTTTTGAATTCATTTAATTGAAGATTTTGAAAAATTTTACTAGAATTGGGTAGTCAGTATATAAGACCAGGGCTGTTCTTTATTATCAGAGAGCACTAGATTCTAATACAACTACTGCTTTACTAGTATTTTTAATGGTAACCAAGTGTATAAAGTAAAAAATTTTTAAAATCCGAAAGAATTTAATCCCTTCCCACACTTAAGATCTTGCAATGCCCTCATTTGCAAGAAATCAGTAACAATTTAAATTATTGAGGGTGATTTGTGTGAAAATGATTAAATTTTTACCAAAGTTTCCAAATATATTGGCGTTTGTTTGCTGAATGATAAATGGTGCACATCATTTGTTCATTCCGTCTTGTTGTTATTTCACATATATTTTGCATCATTGTCGTCAAAATTACTTGCTTTTGCTGAACTTAATGCCAGTCTTTGAAAATGCGTTGTTTTACCCTGTTGTTTACATAAGATAAACTGCAAACATATATACATATTTTTGAAGTTTGGTATATTACCCCACATTCAAAAATTATTAAAATCTAAGAATAAAAGTTAGATAAATATAAAAATGGTTACAATATTAACAAAAAATATTAAACATATCAATAATTACAAATTACAAAATAAAAATAAAAATAAGTAAACTAAGGATGATATTGGTACCAATAGGGGTTCCACGCATAACCATAAGTGCTATAGAATGCTTCGGCAGGGTCATACGTAGGATATGGTGGCTGCATCTCTATCGACCAAGGAGGGAAGACGGGTTTCGGTGTAGGAATATAGTTTCTACCTATATGTTGGCAATGCGCTATGATCTGGTTCTGATGAACTTGCCAATCTTCAAATGCTCTCTGTCTAGCATTTTCGTATTCCTGAGAAGCTATAAACCTATGCATTTCTTGCCCCCCTCCTACATTACCTTGTTCCTGGTTTCTCTCTACCTGTGGATGTCTACCATTGTATCGTACTGCGGCGTTGTTTCGCCGCTTCAACACTTTCGCACCATGGTATACATTTAAACCTATAGTGTCGCGGGGTTCCGGCTCTTCTACTAATAATCCCCCCCGACTTATATCCACACCGAGATATTCACCAATCAAAGTAATAAAAATACCACCCCCTATTATGCTATGTGGACGCATCCCTCGAACCATAGCTGATAAATAATAACCCACACAATATGGTATACTTACAGCGCTGTGTGGGTCTCGAATACACATATGGTAAAACAAATCTTGTTCATTTACCTTTTCTTTGTTTTTACCCCTTTGTGTAATCGAGTTAGCTAAAAACCTATGTATTACTCTTAATTCGGCTCTATCTATATCCAAATAAGAGTAGTTTCCCCCTTTAAAACGGTGATGGCTTGTCATTTGACTCCACACACCGTGTGTATCAAAATTTTCATCTATTTTCCTACCGTTTAGTATCAATCCTCTACAATCGGCAGACGCTAATTCCTCAGGCGTATATATACGTAAAGCCTGAGCCATGTCCAGTAAAGACATGTGGCGCATCGAACCGCCTAACAAAAATCTAATAAAAGAACGATCGGTTAAACTAGCTACCCGATCATTCAACTCTATACTACATAACAACTCTTCACACCATACTTTATATACAGGTCTGCGTATGGTGAATAAACATATCCAGTCATTAAAAGAAGAATTACCATACCTCTGTACCAGTAATTCCCTAATTGGCCCGGCCAATTCTACAGCTTCCAAGGGTCCCCATTCTATGACCCTCGGTACCTCAACAACCTTTGAGTGAAGAGTATGCAAACCCCGTTGATATTTTGGATAATCTATCCAAAGTCTGTCAAATCGCAGGTTCGGGTGCAACTGTTCCAAATGCATATCTGAAAAGGTCATGACTGGATGAGGTACATCCTGCCTGTAGTAGTTATCTACCTCCTGTTGTTCCAAGTTCTCAGCAGGAGCATGGCGGGCTTGGGATGAAGATTCACCCCTTTCATTCTGCAAAACACATCAAACACAAATTTTGTGCATCCAAATATGCATTAGTGTCAGCAAAATCATCAATCAAAATAATTACAATGACATTATCAATTTACATCAAACTTAAGCTTATTTTCACATTTTTATCAAATCTACACTTTTTCAAATAAGCATATACGAAAATTTTCGCCAAGTTCATAAGCATTCAACTCAAATAACATGTCAAAATAATCATTATTAGCAAATAAACAAGTCTCAAATGGCATTCTCTTTCAAAAATCAAGTTCATGAATTTTGGACTTGAAAAAGTCCACTTTAATTCTCAAAATCATGTTTAGGCTCAAAGTTTGGATCATTTAACTACCTAGACATGTTACACTACTCAATTTAGCAACAATTCATGACAAAAATCGGCCATAACCTGTTTATATCAAAAAGCCCCAAATTTGCTCAAGAACACAAACCCTAGATTCTAAAGATTTTGAAGTTTTTGGCTTCAAATCATGTTAACAAGCATCAATCTAGGTTATACATGCATAATATACTAACAATTTAACACTAATTACACTAAAAATTAACAAAATTCAAATTATGAAAATATGCTCAAGAACACACTAAAATTCGGATTTAAAGGTGATTTGGGGTGTAATTGTACCTGTTTTCTTGAGTAGTTCCTAGATATCATCCTTCTTAACATGATTGTAGTGAAAAATTTGAAGATTAACGGTGAAAAATCGAGTTTTTGGGATGATTTTCGTGGGTTTTCTCGGGTTTTTTCGAAGTGCAGTATGTGTGTGTGGTGTGTACAGATCGTGTGCAGCTGTTTTATTTTTTTCTGTAATTTGGTCCCTCCGCGAGTCGCGGAGGTTTTCACTGAAAACTCCGCGAGTCGCGGAGGTTTTCACTGAAAACTCCGCGAGTCGCGGAGTTACTTTTTTTTTTTTTTTTTTTTTTTTTTTTTTTATATAATCTTTAACTTATAAAACAATTAAGAAATTAATTTTAAAATTTTGTTTCCCTTGTTATTTAGGACGAGGTCGTTTCGGATCGATGTCCTAGTCCGTCCTCCGACAAAATTTTAAAATTTGTCTTTTTGTAGCGATTGTTTTAAAAGCTAAGATTTTTGGGTTTTTTTTTTTTTTTTAATGTTTTTGGCATACTTTAAATCAATAAGATTAAAAATAATGATAATAAAAGTTCTCGTCCCTCCCTCGGGTAAAGCAATTTCGGTTCAGAGACCTAGTCTTCAACTTACGACGAATTTTAAAATTCATATTTTTAACTTAATGAGATAAAGTAAATTTTTGTTTTTAAATTCACACAACTTAAATATAAAATTCAAAATTAATATTAAAAATTCAAAATTCACCCCAAACTTAAAATTTGAAATGCATAAAATTAAAATTTCATATTTTAAAACTTAAAAATTCACACCAAACTTAATTTAAAAATTTATAAATTCATACCAAACTTATATTAATTTTTCAAATATTTACAATTTTAAAAATATTGTTTTTACAAAGTTTACAATATTAATTTAAGATTTAAATATTAATTTTAAAAACATGGTAAAAATAAAATTAAAAATCTTTTTGTCTTTTTATCCCACTTTAATCAATCAAATATTATCAAAAATATGCGCCCCTCTTTTCGGTAAAGTAATTTCGGTTCCAAGACCTAATTTAACTCATGACGAATTTTTAAAATATTTTGGGTTGATTGATTAAAGATATTTATACCTTAAGAATAAACGTTAAATTTCGCAGTGATGTAATAAATTTTTGAACAATATCAATAATTTCGGTCGCCAAACCTAATTTTATTTAATACCAATTTAATACTTTTTAGCGAACAAATTAGCGTTTATTATCAAAAGGTTAAAAATAAAAATAAAAATAAAAACTGTACAGACATACCTGTGAAATATATTTCTTAGTTATATGATCTATTATATTCATAAGATAGTCGGTTTAATTGGTTTTCCATGGCTGCATAGGCGTAACCTCGAGCATTCATTGTCTTTTCTTCTAAACATATGAACGGTCCGTCTCTGCATAAAGTAACAAATTCGGTATTTGAATAGGTTTGATTATTTGAACATTTACCTCCATGTGACCATTTTCCGCATTTGTGACATTTTTCTAGGTGTCGTGCTCTTCTTTTTGCTGCGGATTTTGATTTTCCTTTACCAAATTGTAACTTATTATCTTCGCATCTGGATCCTTTTCTAACTCCGTCCATTCTTTCTCTGATTACTGATACTAATTCACTCGGGAGTATGTCATTATTACGTTTAGTGATCAAAGCGTGTAGCATTAGACCATGGTTTAGTTCACAGGCAGTCTTCATTTCGTAAAAACCTAAAATAAAAATTCAGAATGGGGGGAGAAGACTAGTTCTTTAGGGTCTGCTAGGGAAAGACCATACGTGTTCCATTTTCGAGAACTATACGAAAACAGACAATCTAACTCTAACAGAAATATATATTATCCTTTAAAGACTTGATTCTCCCCACACTTAGTTAGCTGTGGCATCGAAATTGTGATTAACTTCGTTGTTGACCTCCATCGGACCATGTATGTAATGTTTAACTCTGTGACCATTAACTTTAAATTCAATCCCATTTGAATTTATTAATTCTATCGTTCCGTATGGGAAAACTCTTTTGACTATGAATGGTCCAGACCATCTTGATTTCAATTTTCCAGGAAATAGCTTGAATCGTGAATTGAAAAGAAGAACTCTGTCTCCTTCTTTAAATTCTTTTGAACTTCTGATTCTTTTATCATGCCATTTCTTCGTTCTTTCTTTATAGATTAACGAATTTTCGTATGCTTCATGTCTTAATTCTTCTAATTCGTTTAGTTGACTTAATCGTAGACGTCCGGCTTCATGTAAATCAAGATTACATGTCTTCAAAGCCCAAAATGCTTTGTGTTCAATTTCTACTGGAAGATGACATGCTTTTCCATACACAAGTCTAAAAGGTGTGGTTCCAATTGGAGTTTTGTAGGCTGTTCTAAAAGCCCAGAGTGCATCCTCCAATTTAATGGACCATTCCTTCGAATTTGATCCTACGGTTTTCTCTAGAATACGTTTTAAAGCTCGGTTGGTATTTTCAACTTGTCCACTTGTTTGTGGATGATATGCGGTGGAGATTTTATGAGTTACTCCATATCTTTTAAGAACTTTCTCAAGTTGATTATTACAAAAATGAGTTCCCCGATCACTTATTAAAGCTTTCGGTGTTCCAAACCTTGCAAAAAGACGTTTTAAAAAGTTGACTACAACTCGTGCATCGTTAGTTGGGAGAGCTTGTGCTTCCGCCCATTTAGATACATAATCAATGGCTACGAGTATATATAAATTATTATGAGATTTTGGAAATGGACCCATAAAGTCAATACCCCAAATGTCAAATACTTCACATACTTGGATGACATTTTGTGGCATTTCATCACGTTGACTTATTTTTCCGGCCCTTTGACATGCATCACAGGATTTGCAAAGAAGGTGTGCGTCTTTGTAAATTGTAGGCCAATAGAATCCAGCTTCATAAACTTTTCTTGCTGTTAGTTGAGGCCCATAATGCCCTCCTGTTGGTCCTGTGTGACAATGGTTTAAAATTTTACTCGCTTCATCTCCAAATACACATCGGCGTATTATTTCATCGGGACAACTTTTAAACAGATGTGGATCTTCCCAGAAATAGTGTTTTATATCACTGAAGAATTTCTTTCGTCTTTGGTACGATAATCCTTTTTCAAGGAATCCACAAACTAAGTAGTTTGCATAATCTGCAAACCATGGGATTTCTTTATAATCTATCTTCAATAGATATTCATCAGGAAAGTTGTCTTGTATGGCCGATTCATTCAGAACTTCTAATTCGGGATTTTCAAGACGAGAAAGATGATCAGCGGCGAGATTTTCTGCTCCCTTTTTATCTCGGATTTCAATATCAAACTCTTGTAAGAGTAAGATCCAACGGATTAATCTTGGTTTAGCATCTTGTTTTGAAAATAGGTATCTAAGAGCAGAATGGTCGGTATAGACCACCGTTTTTGCTAGAACGAGATATGATCGAAATTTGTCAAATGCAAAGACAATAGCAAGGAGTTCTTTTTCAGTAGTTGTATAGTTCGTTTGTGCTCCTTGTAATGTCTTACTAGCATAATATATAGGTTGAAATCGTTTTTCAATCCTTTGTCCTAAAACGGCTCCCATTGCCAAATCACTCGCATCGCACATTAGTTCAATTGGTAGATTCCAATTTGGTGTTATCATGATCGGTGCATTAGTGAGTTTCTCTTTAAGAATATTAAAAGATTTGATACATTCATCTGAAAAGATGAATGGCGCATCCTTTTCTAGGAGTTTATTCATAGGAGTGGCAATTTTAGAAAAATCTTTTATGAAACGTCGGTAAAAACCGGCATGCCCTAGAAAACTCCTAACTCCTCTAACATTGGTGGGATGTGGAAGTTTAGCAATTACATCTATTTTAGCTCTATCCACTTCAATTCCTTCTTTTGAAATTTTATGTCCAAGAACGATGCCTTCTTTAACCATGAAATGGCATTTCTCCCAATTAAGTACTAGATTTGATTTTTCGCATCTAATTAGCATTCGTTCCAGATTAACTAGACATGATTTAAATGTATCACCGAAGACTGAAAAGTCATCCATGAATACTTCCATGCATTCTTCTATCATGTCGTGAAAAATTGCCATCATACACCTTTGAAAGGTTGCAGGGGCGTTACAAAGTCCAAATGGCATGCGTTTGTAAGCAAAAGTACCATAAGGGCACGTGAATGTGGTTTTCTCTTGATCTTCGGGTGCTATTGGAATTTGAAAATATCCGGAAAATCCATCTAGAAAACAATAGTAACTATTTCCGGCTAATCTTTCCAACATTTGATCTATGAAAGGTAAGGGAAAGTGATCTTTTCTGGTGGCGTCATTTAATTTTCTATAATCAATACATACACGCCATCCTGTTATAGTCCTAGTAGGAATAAGCTCATTTTTCTCATTTGTAATGACAGTCATACCACCCTTCTTAGGTACGCATTGAACTGGGCTTACCCATGGACTATCAGAAATTGGATATATCAAACCTGCATCTAGCAGTTTAATAATCTCTTTCTTAACTACATCTTGCATATTAGGATTTAGTCTTCGTTGGCGTTGCACATACGTTTTATGACCTTCTTCCATAAGGATTTTATGTGTGCAATACGAAGGACTTATTCCTTTAATATCATGAATCTTCCATGCAATGGCTGGTTTATGAGCTTTCAACACAGAAATGAGTTGTGATTTCTCATTTTCAGTAAGAGAAGACGATATTATTACAGGTAATTCAGATTCACCATGTAAATAAGCGTATTCCAAATGGTTTGGAAGTGGCTTTAACTCTAATTTCGGAGGTTCTTCTATCGATGATTTATATCGATATCTGTCTTCTTCTTTTAGCATTTGAATTTCTTCTGTTGTTGGTTCATATCCATTAGCTATAAGTGTAGCTAACATTTCAGCTTCATCAATTGGTTCATTTCCTTCTCCTAAAGAACATTCTCCTGTTCCTTGTAATTCTGGAAATTCTTCTAATAATTCTGCATGTGCATCTATAGTTTGAATATAATAACATGTATCATCTGCAGATTGTGGTTGTTGCATGGCTCTATCCACTGAAAAGGTAACACTCTCATCCTCTATACTTAGGGTCAGTTTCTTACCGAACACGTCTATCATTGCTTTAGCCGTGTTTAAGAATGGTCTTCCTAATATGAGAGGAACTTGAGAATCTTCTTCCATGTCCAAAACAACAAAATCTACTGGAAATACTAAAGTACCAACTTTAACTAGCATGTTCTCCATTATCCCTCTAGGATATTTTATTGATCTATCGGCTAGTTGTATGCTTATTCTGGTTGGTTTCAATTCTCCAAGGTCTAGTTTAGCGTATAGTGAATACGGCATTAGATTTATACTAGCACCTAAGTCTGCCAATGCTTCTATTGAACTAAGACTACCCAGAAAACATGGAATTGTGAAACTTCCTGGATCAGATAGTTTTTCTGGTATCTTATTCAACAGCACTGCTGAACAATTAGCATTCATAGTAACAGCCGAGAGTTCTTCCATTTTCCTTCTATTCGTGATTAGATCTTTCAAGAATTTAGCATACCTTGGCATTCCTGAAATCACATCAATGAAAGGAAGATTTACATTTATTTGTTTAAACATATCCAAGAATTTGGATTGCTCGGCTTCAAGTTTTTCTTTCTTCATTTTACTTGGATAAGGAAGTGGTGGTTGATATGGTTTAACATAAGGTTTATCCTTAACTGTGTTATCTTTATTAACCTTTTCAACTACCGGTTCTTTTTCCTTATCCTGATCAGGTTGTGGTTCTTGTGTAGTAGGAATAGTTTCATCAGAAGTTACAGGTATTTCAGGTGGTTTAAGTGTTGTACCACTTCTTGTGGTAATAGCTTTAGCTGTTTCATTCCGGGGGTTAGCGTTTGTATCGCTTGGTAGACTTCCCGGTTTTCTTTCACCTATTAACCTTGCTAGGTTACTCACTTCTTGTTCCAGATTTTGAATAGAAGCTTGTTGATTTCTAAATGCTTGAGCATTTTGTTCATTGGTTTGTTTTTGAGATGTGAAAAACTGCGTTTGAGTTTCAACTAGCTTCGTCATCATATCTTCTAAATTCGGCTTTTTATCATCGGTTTGTTGTGGTGGTTTGTTTTGAAAATTCGGTCTTTGCTGATTGTAAGTATTATTGGATACTTGTTGATTGCTAGGACCTTGTTGGTTGTTGTATGGAATATTTCGGTTATAATTCTGGTTTTGATTGTAAATCGGTCTTGGCGGTTGATAATTATTCTGATAATTATTTCCAGGCCTTTGGTTTATGTATGAAATATTCTCTCTTTGTTCCATTGTTAATTCAATACTGAGACAACCTTTTGTCAAATGTGGTCCTCCACACTGCTCACAACTAATTCGTATAACATGAATATCCTTAGTCATCTTTTCCATTCGTCTCTCCACAGCATCTATCTTTGCGGAAATGGAATCTAAGTCATGGCTAGAATCGGCTCTAGCTGCTTTAGATGATCTAATGATATCTTTTTCTTGGTGCCACTCATGTGAGTGGGAAGCAGTATTATCAATAATTTTGTAAGCATCAGTTTCGGTTTTCTTCATAATAGAACCACCAGCTGCTATATCTATGTCTTTTCTTGTAGTGATGTCGCATCCTTGGTAGAATATTTGTACTATTTGACAGGTGTCTAAACCATGTTGCGGACATCCTCTTAACAACTTTCCATATCTTGTCCACGCCTCATATAGAGTTTCATTTGGCTTCTGTGTGAACGTAACAATTTCTGCTTGAAGTCTTACGGCTTTAGATGCAGGAAAGAATTGTTTAAGAAATTTATCAATTAAAACATCCCATGTATCGATCGCCCCTTCAGGTAACGATTCCAACCAATCTTTGGCTTCTCCCTTTAAAGTCCAGGGAAATAACATGAGATATATCTGTTCATCCTCCACTTCTCGGATTTTGAATAGTGTGCAGATCCTATTAAAGGTACGTAGATGTTCATTTGGATCTTCCTTCGGCGCACCACTAAATTGGCATTGATTAGTCACCATGTGTAGAATTTGTCCTTTGATTTCATAATCTGGCGCATTAATGTCTGGATGAGTAATTGCGTGACCTTGGCCAGTGCGTTTAGCTCTCATTCGGTCTTCCATACTTAAAGGTTCCAGATTCTCCATAATTGAATTTGTTGAATCGGTATCACTAGATGATTCTGATTTAATGGTTCGTTCCTCAACAATCTCTGTTTGAATGATTGGTGGTTCCGGAGGAAAGTTTAATGGTTCAGGATCTACGAACCGTTCCTGAATATTTTCTGGATTCTCAATTGTGAGGTTTGTTTCAAAAACTGGATTATCGGAAATTTGAACTGAAGTACTTGGTCGACTGGATGACGATTCTAAAGAAAAATCAACGGCGGTTATATTTGTTAAACGATGTCTTGATCTAGTTACAGGTGGTGAACGTACAAAAGGTGATGAACGTCTTGCTCGGTGCATTCACTGAATATCCTATTAGTTTTTAAAAGGAAAGAAAAATTATAATAAGTTATCCAATCAATAGACTTTTCTGATTTTGCCCACGTTTCGAATAGCCAAAAGATGCAGCAGAGGGGCAGGATTCGTTTGGTCTCAATATAATTGAGGACTGTTTGGCTCCAATAACCCGGTCCACGTACAAATCCAACTATTACTACGAACCAGAAAATTTTGATGTCTATCAATTTAATTACTTAAAATAAATTTTCGTAATTTTAAGAATTTTAGATAAGAAGTAGAAAAAATTCTATGTCCTAAAAACTAGAATAGCGAGAAATAAGAAAGACAAAGAGTTCGTCGCAAAATGTCGAAAAAGAAAAATGGTTGAAAAATAAAAGGTGACGGAAAAATAAAAGAAACTTATAAAAACTTAAAAATACTTAACTAATTTAACCTTATTACTACAACTAACTTAAAATTATAATCGCAAATTGAAATTACTAATTGGAATGATAATTGATACATAGTAAAAGGTCTAAAAATATTAAAGCTTATAGGAAAAACTAAATCCCAAATGGAAATAACTTAAAAAGAAACTAAAACTTAAAAAGGCGTCGCAAAATTCTAAAGCACCTAAATCTTAGTCTAAAGAAAAAGCACTTAAGGAATTCTACGGCAAAGCCTAAAAATCTAGGAGTAAAAATAACTATAGCTAAAACTAAGTTTAAAATTAAATATGAGCTAAAAATACAAAAGTTACGCTACAATGATTAAAAAGGTACAAAATATAAAAATATATAAAAAGTTGTAAAAAGTACAATTTTTATAAAAATATTATTTTTATATTATTTATTTAATAAAACTACTAATTTTACAATTTTAATAAAACTAATTAAACAAAATACATAAATTAAATAAAAATAAAACTTAAAACTAATAATAATAATAATAATAATAATAATGTTTAAATAATAATAATAAATAATAACCCGTGATTAATGCGGTTTTAGGGTTTTTGTCCGTGTGTCAGAAGCCCTCCGCGAGTCGCGGTAAATAAAGAGGAAAACCCCGCGAGTCGCGGGGTTCAGAAAAACAGTTGACAGGTTTCACTTTTTTACGCGTTTTTCTTTATTTTTTTTTTTTTTTTTTCTATTTTCTGTTTTTAGTTTAAATAAACGATTTTTAATAAAATTTATATTTTTATAAATTAAAATAAAGATAAAGAAACTTATAAAACTTAAATATTTAATAAAATCCTAAAAATACTAATATTTTTGTTTTTTATATTTTTGAATAATTAAAACATATTTCTACAAAAGCAAATTTTTAATAAAAGTAGCTAAAAATCTTGTTTTTTTTTTTTTATATTAGCGTTGCGCTTCCGGCTTTTAAGATGTAAGTTCCCCGGCAGCGGCGCCAAAAATACTTGATGTTAAAGCATAGGGGTATAAAATACTATTAAATTTTAGCAGGAAATACTATTAAATACGATACAATTTTACACAAGATATTTATTTATTTATAGAATGGATATACTTAAACCTTGCTACAACACTTATAGGCAGTGTACCTAATCGTACAGTAGTGTAGTTTTTAGTAAGTCCGGTTCGTTCCACAGGGAAATCTTTAAGCAAAGCTCAACGCTATATTAGTTTACTTTTATAAAAATACAAATATATATATAAGTGATATTATTATTATAAAGGGGGGTTTTTACCGTTTAATGACCGGTTTGTCGATTTTAAAACTTTAGTCGCAGTTAAAACCTAATGTAAAATATAAAATAAATACAAGACTTTAAATTAAAGCGTAAAGTAAATAACGATAATGAAATTGCGAATAATAAAAATGCGATAAAAATTAAATTGCGATAATTAAAAAGTACGATAATTAAAAGTGCAATTAAATATAAAATAAAGGAAATTAAATATGAAATAAAAGAATTATGCTTATTTAAACTTCCGTAATCATGATGTTTGACGTGTTGGTTTTAGTTTTATGCCCATGGGTTAATTGTCCTTTGTCCTGGATTATTCAATATGTCCGTCTGGTTTTTGTCCATAACAGTCCATCAGTCATAAATATAAATTGCAAGTGTCCTTGTCAAATTATTATTATACCCGAAGATAAATATTCCAACTAATTGGGGATTCGAATTGTAACAAGGTTTTAATACTTTGTTTAATGAATACACCAGGTTATCGACTGCGTGTAAACCAAGGTTTTACTACTTTGTTAACAATTACACCAATTACCCTTGAATGTAATTTCACCCCTGTTTTAATTATTCTAGTGGCTATTAATCCATTCCCGTGTCCGGTTAAATGAACGATTATTCGTACATATAAATACCCCGCCCATCGTGTCCGATCGAGTGTATATGGTAATTTATAGGGACGCCCAATTGTAAATCTTTATATTAACATTAACAAACTTTCATTTAGTTAAACAAATATAAAGCCCATTAATAGCCCATAGTCTAGTTTCCACAAGTGTCGTTCTTTTGTCCAAACCCCAATTATGGTACAAAGCCCAATTACCCAATTTTAGTAATTAGCCCAACATCATGATTACTTCGTTTTAAACAAGCATAATAATAACTTAGCTACGAGACATTAATATAAAAAGGTTGAACATAACTTACAATGATTAAAAATAGCGTAGCGTTACACGGACAGAATTTCGACTTACACCCTTACAACATTCGCTAACATACCCTTATTATTAGAATTATAATTAAAATTAAAATATAAATTATAAATATAAATATATTACGTATATATTGAGAGAGAGATTGAGAAAATAGATGATGATTTTGATCAGAATTCGGGTTGATTTATAGCCAGGAATGATTTTTGGGGCTCCGCGACTCGCGGCAAAATGGCCTTCAAACTCCGCGAGTCGCGGAGAGGTATTTTCACTTTACACCCTTGGAGTTTCTGGCTGCCGATAGTTTTTAATATATATATATAATATATATATAATTAATATAATTAATTATATATTATATTATATTTATATACATAGTTAACTTGTAATTTTTAGTCCGTTGCGTCGAGCGTTAAGAGTTGACTCTGGTCCCGGTTCCGGTTTTTCGAACGTCCTCGCGTACAATTTAATATCTTGTACTTTGCGTTTTGAATCTTGTACTCTTGTGATTTCGAGACGTTTCTTATCAATAATTGGAACCTTTTTGATTGTCTTTTGTTCTTTTGAGCTTTTTGGTCGTTTGCGTCTTCAGATCGTCGAATCTGTCTTTTGTCTTCACCTTTTATTATTTAAACGAATATCACTTGTAAATAGAACAATTGCAACTAAAAGCTTGTCTTTCTTGAGGAATAATGCTATGAAATATATGTTCGTTTTTAGCATTATCAGCGAACGTGGTGGCCGATGCTTTAAGCAGAAAGGAACGAGAACCAATTCGAGTACGAGCGATGAACATAAAAATTCGCATGAATCTCAACTCACAAATCAAAGAAGTTCAACGAGAAGCACTTACTAAAGAAAATATAGGAAATGAAATAATGAAGAAGTATGAGAAGCAACTCGTTATGCGGGAAGATGGAATTCGATATTTTGCAAATCGTATTTGGGTACCGAAGTTGGGTGGATTAAGGAAGCTGATATTAAATGAGGCACATAAGACAAGATACTCGATACATCCTGGAGTTGGAAAGATGTACCAAGATCTTAAGACACATTATTGGTGGCCTAATTTAAAGACAGACGTTGCAACATATGTTGGGGAATGTTTAACTTGTTCCAAAGTCAAAGTTGAACACCAGAAGCCGTCAGGGTTACTTCAACAACCAGAAATCCCAGAATGGAAATGGGATGGTATTACCATGGATTTCATCACGAAGTTACCAAAGACTGCCTGGGGATACGACACCATTTGGGTGATTGTTGATCGTCTCACCAAGTCTGCACACTTCTTGCCTATAAAGGAAACGGATAGAATGGAGAAACTATTACGATTGTATATAAAGGAAGTTGTTTCAAGGCATGGAATACCTATTTCCATTATATCCGATCGTGATAGTAGATTTACATCAAAGTTCTGGCAATCACTACAGGAGGCCCTAGGAACTCGTTTGGATATGAGTACCGCGTATCATCCGCAAACCGACGGGCAGAGTGAAAGAACGATTCAGACTCTTGAAGACATGCTCAGGGCATGTGTGATCGATTTTGGAAACGGATGGGATAAATATCTACCATTAGCAGAATTCTCGTATAATAATAGTTATCATGCGAGCATTAAAGCTGCGCCATTCGAAGCATTGTACGGAAGGAAGTGTAGATCTCCTATTTGTTGGAATGAAGTAGGAGATCGACAATTAACTGGTCCCGAGATCATACACGAAACGACTGAGAAGATAGTACAAATCAAGGAGAGATTGAAAACAGCCCGTAGTCGCCAAAAGAGCTACGCCGATGTTCGAAGGAAACCATTAGAGTTTCAGATCGGTGACATGGTTATGTTAAAGGTGTCACCTTGGAAAGGTGTAATACGTTTTGGAAAAAGGGGTAAACTAAACCCAAGGTATGTAGGCCCGTTCAAGATCATCGAACGCATTGGACCGGTAGCTTATCGACTCGAGTTACCGCAACAACTCGCCGGAGTACATAATACCTTTCACGTCTCAAACCTTAAGAAGTGTCTTGCAAAGGAAGACCTCACCATTCCTCTTGAAGAAATCCATGTCGACGAGAAACTACAATTCATCGAAGAACCAATCGAAATCATGGATCGTGAAGTTAAACGGCTCAAGCAGAGCAACATACCGATCGTTAAGGTTCGTTGGAATGCTCGAAGGGGTCCCGAGTTTACTTGGGAACGAGAGGATCAAATGAAACAAAAATATCCACACTTGTTTTCCGATGACGCAAAATAGGTACAATTTTAAAATTTCGGGACGAAATTTATTTAACGGGTAGGTACTGTAATGACCCGCACTTTTTTCGATCGTTCTATACTTATAAGATTAATATTTATATAAATTAAACCTTACCAACATGATAAGCAATCCAAATTGTTAAGATTTATGTTTTTGAAAAGAGTTTTACACAACGTTTGACCGTCTAGTTTGACCGATGATATCACGAACTATACAATATATGATAATTATACATACATATTTAACATGATCTAAGGATGTTTTAATATCTCATTTTGTATTAATAACAAAAAGTCATAAGTATATTTTGAAACTACTAACTTAAGTTTTCAAAACAATAACCATACGTAACGTTATTTGACATAAATACTGATGATTTATAATGTTTATACATATATCGTATAAGTAATGTATTTAATCATTTTTAAAGGGCTTTTATACATAAAACAATATAAGTATATTTACAAAAGATAGTTGTATTTGAATTCTCGTTCCGTTTCCTCAATAATCCTATACGTATATCTAGGGTACTATACACAGCTTCTAGAAGTATTTACTATTGGTATATACCAATAGAAATCTTCAATTATTGGAATAATATGTCATTCATGACATAATAAATTTTAACTTATCTTAGATATTTTCACTAAAAACCAAATTTTCAAGCCTATAAATAAGCACCATTTCTAACTCATTTTTACACATTCATTTTCCAAATTTTACTTCCAATTTTCACACACACTTGCAAGAACTCTCTCAACTTTTATTTTACTACTTCTTTCCAGCAACTTTACATTTTAAACTTGAGGTAAAAACTCTACTTCAACTCTTTTTCAATTCATATATTTATAGCTATATATATAAGAGTTTATAAACTAGAACATAGTTTGAATGATTTCAAACTTGTTCGCAAACTAAATAGATCCTTCTAACTTAACTTTTAAAATACTTCAAGACCCGTAATATAACTTAAAAATATGCTAATTTAACAAGGTATAACTTGGTTTTTCAAAGAACACCTTAAAAACTGTTTTTATGACGTCGGGGTGCAACCGGGGGCTGTTTTGGGTTGGATAATTAAAAACCATCTTAAACTTTGAATTGGAGGTTTATTTTCTGGAAAAATGATTTTTACTATGAATATGATAACACATAAAAATTTCATGATTTAATTCAAAGTATAAGTATTTTTAGAAAAATAATCATTTAAGGTTGCCTACATAAAGGAAAAGGTTTAACTTCATAAGTTTCACTAAAGTTTTACCTATGCCGTGTGATTTTGAATACAAACTAAGATATTTACAGTTCATAGTCTTAAAGAGGAACTCGATCCAAGGAGATGGCAAGTTGAATCAACGAAAACGGAGTTGTAACGAAGAAACTATGACCGAAACAAAATTGGCTATCCAAGACTAGTTTAACTTCGGGATTAATTGGAGAAAATTAAAATAAATCACATCTTTTTAAGATAACATGATATTTTATATATATGTACTCATAATTCAATTTTATATGGTTCAGGATCACCCGTAAACAACACGAGAAGATTAATCATAAGATCCCATGTTTGTACGCAACACGTCATTTGACAACACCGGTACTTTATGTACGCAACACGTCATTTGACAACACCGGTACCGTGGGTCAAGATTAATCTCGACCAATACATATACGTTGGGGGTTTTATTTATTTCGTTGGGGGTTTATTAAACATCTAAATATGAACCATTAAAATTGAATTACTAACAACGAACTGCTAACTACGGACTAAGGAATTATAAAAAGTATTAAAAGTATAACAAGTATATATATGTGACGTTGTTTAAAAAGAAAAGGTATTGATATATTATATATGGATAGGTTCGTGATATCAACCGGGAGACCAAGTCAAAATATATATATCTTCAAGACGAAAGTGAGTATATAGTCCCACTTTTAAACTCTAAATATTTCGGGATGAGAATACATGTATTTTATGTTTTACGATATGGACACAAGTAACTGAAAAATATATTCTACGTTGAGTTGTACCACTGGCATACTTCCCTGTAGCTTGGTAACTGTTATTTACAGCGGTATTGTAAACGCGAATCCTGTTGATAGATCTATCGGGCCTGACAACCCCAACCGGACTGGACGACCAGTATTCAACGGTTGCACAGTACTTCGTTTCGTGACTACACTTGGTACAGTGTAGTAAGATTTCATATTAAAGGGAATATGCGACGTGATTAATTGTTAAGTATGGTTACCAAGTGCTCAACCACTTAGAATATTTTTATTAAACTGTTTATATATGAAATCTTGTGGTCTATATATATATTGCTGCCGGCACTAAACCTATATCTCACCAACTTTATGTTGACGTTTTAAACATGTTTATTCTCAGGTGATAATTAGAAGTTTCCGCTGCATTATGTTGAATTTGAGCAGGATCTTGCGTACGCATATTTGTGTCAAAAATAAAACTGCATACCCGAGGATTTGTGTTGTAAAATATACTAGAAATCGTGTTGTTATCATTATTTGTAAAGTTTGTAAGTCGAAGATTATCGCTAAACGATAATCATCTTTCTATCGTCTAAAGCTTGTATCAAAAATAAGATTTGTGGTTTGTAATGTAAAATATATGCAGTTTTCTTTTAAAAATGTCTCATATAGAGGTCAATACCTCGCAATGAAATCATACGTTATCTAACTCGTTCTTAGGGTTAAGGACGGGTTATGACACATACGCACTCGCCAAGTGTACTTTCAGGGGGTATTTTTTAAACGTTAAGTTAGTTACCAAGTGCCCACGGTTAACATATACTTTATCATACTATTTTGAAACGCTCTTTGTAGCACTGAAATCTCGTGGCCTACCTTACATACTGTTATACTTAAACTATAGCTCACCAACTGTTGTGTTGACATTTTTAAGCATGTATTTCTCAGGTGCTTGAGGTTGCTTCTGCTGTGTACTAGTCGTGCTGTAGAACCCGCTGCTTAGAGTTGTCCACACATGAACTACTTTACTTTGCATTCAAACATTCGTACTTTTGAACTATGACTTGTAACGACCATTGTGGTCACGTACACTTATTATTTGCTTCTACTTAGTGAAGCATGCTTTTGAAATGTAAAACATTTGATGTCGGTTATAACATCACCTTTTTATCATGAATGCAATTTATTTAATTACAGCATATAGTACTTAACCTTGTAATGATCCTGTTGTTGATGATTCGTACACGATGGTTTTGTACGGGGCATCACAATTTGTAACGACCTATGGGTCACGTACTATTATTAATGCCTTCTATTCGTAGAAGCACACTTTCGTATGTTAAACATTTGACGTTGGTTAAGACGTCACCTATATTCATGAATGCAAACTTATTTTGAAACAACATATAGTATTTGACCTTGTGATGATCTTGTTGTTGATGATTCGTACATGATAGTTTTGTACGGGGCATCACATTTGGTATCCGAGCATTGGTTGTAGGGAATTAGGTTGCATTAGTGAGTCTGGACCGACCCGAATAGGATTCACTAATAGGACTAATCTACAACTTGCTAGTTTACTTGTTTATGCGGAACTTACTGCATGCTGCTGCTTACTTTTACTGCTATATGTCGTATAATGCTACTTGTTTTCACTACTACATGATATTATCTGCTTTCGATTGCATGCTACTTCTGTAGGATTCGTTATTATTGCCATGCTATTTATTTCTATACATGATCTAGACTGTCGTAGTTACTTTGCCTAATACGTGCTTGCTTTATGACTTACTAACATGGAAAAAGTTATTTTTCCTTGTTCAGATGTCGGATGTCCCGCCTGTTATCATTTTGGAGAGCGACCCAGACTCATCCGCCACCTCGTCTGCCATTGTTTCCGATTCTCAGATCCCGTCATCGACACCCTCCAGTGACTCTGGCGCTTCGTCCTCTAGAGCCAGTAGCCATGCACCCGACCCAGTGATCACCTCAGACGGAGCCGAGGACCTACAAGAGATTTTAGCTCCACTTGCCTTAGGACCCTCGAAGCCACATCACCATTCCGGTGGTGCTGTGATTCCCGGGGAAAATGGGGAGGGTCCGTTCCATAATGAGCATAACCATTGGTGCAGACGCCTTCATGATAGATGTGTCGTGCCGATCCCACCTTTCAGATACCGACTGATGATAGCTGGCCGAGCAGAGCCACCCGTGCAGCCACCCCCAGATGATTCCGACGACTCGTCATCTGAAGACTTATCCTTCGACGACTCCAGCGATGAGGATTTCGATGAGGACCCTGATGAGGCACCCGTGCAACCACCCTCCACCCCGCCGAAGAAGCGGTATTGTTTCGATGGTACCGTTATTCCAGGGATTAACGGATGTCGACCATTCGTTAACGCACATGGACTGAGGACTAGGGTCACCGCCTGTAAGCGGGTTGTGCCTTACCCTGCTGATCCTTTCGTGCATAAGGCTTACCGTTATGCACCATCTACTTCTAGTGCTGGACCATCTGCACCACCGGCACCACCTGCACCATCAGCACCGACCTGCTCCACCAGCACCGACCTGCTCCACCAGCCTCTCCCTCTGTCGAGGAACTGACGAGGGAGGTGGAGATCCTCCGTGCTCGGGTGACTGAGCTCGAGGACCAGATGTCCCACGTAATGGACATCCTACACCCACCGTCACCTTAGAGTTATTGTAGTAGATTTCATTATGTAATCTCGTTTGTACTTTCATGTATTACTTATGTACTATACGAACCTATGCGGATGTATGCAACTTATTATTAATGAATGGAACTTTGTGTTGTTTAATTCTTGCACGGTGTTCTATTTACGTTACTGTATGATGATTTCGTGGTATCTGTATCTAGTTGCATTACTTAATTAACATGTGTTGTGTTGATTCCATGTTGGTTACCGTATACTGTATTATTATTATTATTTGAATACTGTATTTTGACTTGAGTCAAAATTTTTGTTTAGAACATCAATGGCCAACGGAAGATCAATGCCCACAGCAGCACAGATCGAAGAAATGATCACTGAATAAGTAGCCGCAGCTTTAGCGGAAATGAACCCCCAAGCCCCACCAGTTAACCAGCCCATTCGTAATGGGTGTACTTATAAGGAATTCCAAAGCTGCAAGCCCCACAAATTTAGTGGTACTGAGGGACCAGTTGGTCTCACTAGGTGGTTTGAGAAATTAGAATAGGTGTTTCGTGTAAGCAACTGCTCAGAGACGAACAAAACCAAGTATGCCACATGTACGCTGTCAAACGGCGTACTAACCTGTTGGAACACACTTGCTCCAGCCAAGGGTATTGTTGAGGCATATGCTACCCCGTGGGAGGAATTTAAGGGGGCTATGATCGAAGAGTACTGCCCCAGAACGGAGATACAGAAGATGAAAACTGAGTTTTGGGGACTAAAAGTGGTAGGAAACGATCTTGATGGTTACAACCGTAGGTATCTGGAATTAGCTCTGATGTGTCCCACGATGGTTACCCCGGAGTTTAAGCGAATGGAAAGGTACTTGTGGGGACTTCCTAAGACCATTAAGGGAAATGTCACCTCTTCAAAGCTGGCTGATGTCCCGGAAGCAATGCGCATGGTGCACACCTTAATGAACCAAATTATCAGTGATGAACCGGAAAAGGAAAAATCCGAATCTGGGGTTAGCAGTGAGAAGCGTAAGTGGGACAACAACAAGGGAAGAGCCTATGATCAAACCCCCGCTAAGAGGCACAACGATGGGAGGAACCCCAACCCGAAAACTAGCTCGAACTCTAACTACAAGGGTAGTCTGCCCAGTGCAAGAGATGCTACAAGCATCACACCGGGTACTGCAACGTGGTCTGCGAAAAATGTAAAACGACTGGGCATATTGGCAAAGACTGCAAGATCACCACCCTGAATGTGAAGACAAACCCTACTGGACCGAGAAAGTGCTATGAATGCGGACAGACGGGCCACTTCAGAAATGAGTGTCCCAACAAGCGAAAGGACGACGGACCACCGCGTGTCAGAGCTTTCAACGTAAACGCAAGGGATGCCCGTGAGAACCCCGACTTGGTGACAGGTATATTCACTATCAACAATCTATTAGCTTCTGTCCTATTTGATACTGGTGCCGATAGAAGTTATGTATGTAGACACTTTTGCTCTAAGATAAATTGGTCGTTAGTTCCTTTAAAGGAGAGTATGCTTGTAGAGGTAGCCAATGGAAAACTTGAGAAAGTTGACCAAATTAGCCGAGGAGCTATTATCAACATAGCTGGTGTGGATTTTGAGATTGACTTGATACCCATTAAGTTGGGAAGCTTTGATGTTATTGTCGGTATGGACTGGTTGACCAAGATAAGGGCTGACATTATCTGTGGAGATAAAGCTCTTCGTATACCACACAGAGACGGTGAGCCACTGATTATTTACGGAGAGAGATGTAGCTCGAAACTAAATCTCATTAGTTACATGAAAGCGCAAAAGATCATGAAGAAAGGACGTCTTGCTGTTTTGGCACATGTGAAAACCTTAGAAACCGAAGTGAAGAGCGTGGATGACGTACGAATTGTGAACGAATTTTCCGATGTCTTTCCGGAAGAATTGCCTGGATTACCACCACCGAGAGCAGTGGAGTTTCAGATCGATTTAGTGCCAGGAGCTGCACCTGTAGCTCGCGCACCTTATCGACTCGCACCTTCCGAAATGCAAGAGTTGCAGAGCTAACTACAAGAACTGCTAGACCGTGGATTTATCCAACCAAGTTTCTCTCCTTAGGGCGCACCTGTTTTATTTGTGAAGAAGAAGGACGGATCATTCCGCATGTGTATCGACTACTGTGAACTCAACAAATTGACGATCAAGAATCGGTATCCTCTTCCCCGAATTGACGATCTTTTTGATCAACTACAAGGATCGAGCGTTTACTCTAAGATCGATTTGCGATCCAGTTATCACCAGTTGAGGGTGAAAGAGAGCGACGTGATGAAGACTGCATTTAGAACTCGTTATGGTCATTATGAGTTTCTCGTGATGCCATTCGGTTTAACCAACGCACCTGCTGTATTTATGGATCTCATGAATCGTGTCAGCAAGCCATACCTGGATAAGTTCATTATCGTCTTCATAGATGATATCCTCATCTACTCCAAAAGCGAAGAAGAACATGAATAACATCTTCGTCTAGTGTTGGAACTCTTGAGACAAGAGCAACTTTATGCCAAATTCTTCAAGTGTGAGTTTTGGTTGAAGAAAGTCCAATTTCTGGGTCATGTTGTGAGTGATCAAGGTATCAAAGTTGACACCGCAAAGATCGAAGCTATCAGCAAGTGGGAAATCCCCACTACTCCGACTCATATCCGCCAATTTTTAGGCCTCGCCGGTTACTACCGAAGGTTTATTGAAGGTTTTTCTCTGATTGCGCGCCCTTTGACCGCGCTGACTCACAAAGGGAAGAAGTTCATTTGGGAACCCGAACATGAATCAGCATTTCAAACCTTGAAAAAGAAGTTAACCACCCCACCTATCTTATCACTTCCTGAAGGCAGTGACGATTTCATCGTTTATTGCAATGCTTCGAAAAGTGGTTTTGGTTGTGTACTGATGCAACGAACAAAGGTTATCGCTTACGCCTCCCGACAACTGAAGATTCACGAGCGAAACTACACAACGCACGATCTCGAGCTTGGAGCCGTTGTCTTTGCATTAAAACTGTGGAGACATTATCTTTATGGAACTAAGAGCACTATTTTCACCGATCATAAAAGTCTCCAACACATCTTTAATCAGAAGCAACTGAATATGAGACAGCGTCGATGGATCGAGACGCTGAACGACTATGATTGTGAACTTCGTTATCACCCTGGCAAGGCAAATGTTGTAGCTGACGCTTTGAACCGAAAAGAGAGGATGGCACCTCTTCGTGTTCGGGCACTGAACATCACCATTCATTCGAACCTCAATAGCCAGATCCGAGCAGCCCAAGATGAGGCTCTCAAGGAGGAGAATATATCTCATGAATACTTGAACATTCTCGTTTCTCAATTCGAAGTTAAGGAGACTGAACTCCGATGCTATGCCAGAAGAATTTGGGTACCCCATTATGGAGATTTACAGAGCCTTATATTAGATGAAGCCCACAAGTCGAGATATTCGATTCACCCAGGAGCCGGTAAAATGTACCACGATCTTAAGGAACAGTATTGGTGGCCTAATCTTAAGAAGGATGTTGCAACTTATGTTGGGAAATGTTTGACTTGCTCGAAAGTTAAGGCCGAACATCAGAAGCCTTCTGGGTTACTTCAATAACCGGAAATCCCGCAATGGAAGTGGGAAAGGATAATAATGGATTTCATTACTAAGTTACTGAAGACGGTGGGCGGATACGATACCATCTGGGTTATCGTTGACCGTCTTACCAAATCTGCACACTTTTTAGCCATGAAGGAAACGGATACGATGGAAAGACTCGCTCAACTATACATAAAAGATGTTGTATCTCGTCATGGTGTGCCCTTATCGATCATCTCAGATCACGATCCCCGTTTTGCTTCCAGATTTTGGCGTTCTTTGCAAGAAGCCTTGGGGACTCGTCTCGACATGAGTACTGCGTATCACCCGCAGACCAACGGACAAAGCGAACGCACGATTCAGACTTTAGAAGACATGTTGCGTGCTTGTGTTATTGATTTTGGAAAGGCTTGGGAAAGGCATTTGCCGCTAGCCGAATTCTCTTACAACAACAGTTATCATTCGAGTATTAATGCCGCACCTTTTGAAGCATTGTATGGCCGCAAGTGCCGATCTCCTATCTGTTGGCCCGAGGTAGGCGAAACGCAAATCACCGAACCCGAGATAGTCCATGAAACAACTGAGAAGATTGTCCAAATTCAAGCGAGACTCAAGACTGCCCGTGATCGCCAAAAGAGTTATGCCGAACTTAAATGTAAGGACTTCGAATTCAACGTGGGTGACCGTGTAATGTTGAAGGTCGCGCCTTGGAAAGGTGTGATCCGTTTTGGAAAACGTGGGAAGCTCAACCCGCGATACATTGGTCCTTTTGAAATCTTGGAGCGTGTTGGACCCGTTGCTTACCGTTTGGATCTTCCAACTCAATTGAGCTCAGTTCATCCTACCTTTCATGTATCAAATTTGAAGAAGTGTCTTGCTCCACCAGAACTTGTCATACCATTGGAAGAACTTACGATTGATGACAAACTCCACTTCGTGGAAGAGCCTGTCAAAATTATGGACCGTGAGGTCAAAACTTTGAAACGCAACAAGATTCCGATCGTCCGAGTACGATGGAATGCCAAACGAGGACCCGAGTTTACCTGGGAGCGAGAGGATCAAATGATGCAAAAGTATCCTCACCTTTTCCCAACTCCTCCATCTACCTCAGCTTAAAATTTCGGGACGAAATTTTGTTTAACAGGTGGGTGATGTAACTACCCTGGATTTTCCAACTTTTAATTATTAATATTTATTATTAATACTTGCGTTTTAGTAAATGTATTGTTATACATTTACTTGTTACCGTATTTGACTTTCCAATGCCCGACTTGCTTTTGAGACACACGTACGTTTCACGAATAATATTTTCGAATATTATTTACCTTCATGATTAACTAATATTAATCATTTTTAATTAACTAATGTTAGTAGATAATTACTTGGGCCTTTTATTTATTTGTTGGTTACTTGGGCTTGGACTTTTATTTCATGGACTAGTAAGCCCACCCTACACACTTAATGGACTAGTGAGCCCATCTTTCATGCTAGTATTACATTAAGAATAATCATGGGTTAATTAGCTTAATGAGGAGACAAAGTTACTCAAGCATGCTAGCATCTTTATCCATACACTTTAACTTATACCTCATTCTAGCTAACACCATTATCCCACACTAGAAAGCAAGTTTTTGACTTCCTCTTTTGGTCCCAATACCGTCGGTATTAGGGAAGTCACAAGAGAGATCCATTTTCATTTTTTGTTACATATTTACAAGTATTACTTCCTCATTTCACACACACATTTACTTACTACTCTTTTTCTCTCTTTTTCTCTCAAAATATTGTAAGTAACAAACCTTGTTTCTCCTTCTTTTCTCCTCTAAAAAACCGAACCATATATCTATCATCATCATTACTTCTTGTTTAATTACTAGATTGTTGGTTGTTGATGTTGTTAAAGATCAAGTTTTCTAACTTGTTGATGTGGTAGCGTGGGGGTACGTGATAGTACTATATTTTACTACGAAATACGTTACAAATTACACAAGTTTTAATTATTTATTTACAAAATGGATATACCTAAACCTTGCTACAACACTATAGGCAGTGTACCTAATCGTAGAGTAGTATAGTTTTTAGTAAGTCCGGTTCGTTCCACAGGGAGCGGGCTTATTGCACAATATATTTTTAAACAACTATATTTGTACAAAATATATAAATATATATATATATAATAATATATAAAAGGGGGGTTTACCGTTTAATGACCGGTTTGTCGATTTTATATTTTAAGCGAAGCGTATAGTAAATGACGATATTTAAATAACGATAAAATAAATAACAATAATTAAAATGACAATAAATAAAAGTACGAGGAAATATGAAATAAAATATATTATGCTTATTTAAACTTCCGTAATCATGATGTTTGACGTGTTGATTTTAGTTTATTGCCCATGGGTTAATTGTCCTTTGTCCTGGATTATTTAATATGTCCGTCTGGTTTTTGTCCATAACAGTCCATCGGTCATAAATTTAAAGTGCGAGTGTCCTCGTCAAATTATCCTTATACCCGAAGTCAAATATTCCAACTAATTGGGGATTCGAATTGTAACAAGGTTTTAATACTTTGTTTAATGAATACACCAGGTTATCAACTGCGTGTAAATCAAGGTTTTACTACTTTGTTAGCAATTACACCAATTACCCTTGAATGTAATTTCACCCCTGTTTTAATTATTCTAGTGGCTATTAATCCATTCCCGTGTCCGGTTAAATGAACGATTATTCGTACATATAAATACTCCGCCCATCGTGTCCGATCGAGTGTATATGGTAATTTATAGGGACGCCCAATTGTAAATCTTTATATTAAAATTAACAAACTATCATTTAGTTAAACAAATATAAAGCCCATTAATAGCCCATAGTCTAATTTCCACAAGTGTCGTTCTTTTATCCAAACCCCAATTATGGTACAAAGCCCAATTACCTCGTCTTTAATATTTAGTCCAACATCATGATTACTTTGGCTCAAATAAGCATAATAATAACTTAAGTACGAGACATTAATTTAAAAAGGAGAACATAACTTACATTGAGTATTTATCGCGTAGTGTTACACGGACAGAGCTCCGACTTTAAAAACCCGTAAAAATAACTTTTACATAACCCAAACTAATCTAATATAACACTAATCTATACTATATATATATATATATATATATATATATATATATATATATATATATATATATTTATTTATATTATACGGAGTATTATTATTATTTTTATTATATATTTTACATGCAGAACTCGAGAGCTTTTATAGCCAGAACTGAAATTCACTGCTCCGCGAGTTGCGGCCATTTTGGCCTTCCAGCTCCGCAAGTCGCGGAGGTTCCAAAACCAGCCCACAAGTTCAAGATCCAAGGCTGCCGACGGTTTTTATTTAAATATATATAATATATAAATAATTTTTATAATTATTTATATATTATATTATATTTATATACATAGTAGACTCGTAATTTTTTTTTCCGTTGCGTCGAGCGTTGAGAGTTGGTTCATGTACCGGTTCCGGATTTTCGAACGTCCTTGCGTACGCTGAGATATTTTGTACTTTGCGTTTCGTAACTTGTACTCTTGTCATTTTTAGACGTTCCTTATCAATAAATTGAACCTTTTTAATTGTATCTTGTACTTTTGAGCTTTTTGGACCTTTGCGTCTTCAATTCGTTGTTTTCGCCTTTTGTCTTCACACTTATTTAATATAAATGAATATTACATGAAAATGGAGCAATTGCAACTGAAATCTTTACATATCGGAGGGATATTGATACTAAATATATGTTCATTTGGAGCACTATCACTTGTATCTTGTACATGAACTTAATACACTTGAACGTTGCTTGTCCTCAAGCAATACAGTCTTGAAATAAAACACACTAGAATCACTTCTTTATTCTTCACACTTTGTACATCAGTGATTTTGATACGGCGGTATAAACAATGATAGTAGCATTTGTGGTTTACAGTCCCACATGACTATGAAAATTTAGATCCGTTAGGAAATTGGATCTTTATAAAAACATTTGATCTTTTGAAAATTCATGCTAGATTTTACCCTAGACAGGTTTTCCGGAATAACCCTTCACCGGTGTTTGCAAAATATTTTTGTGGGTTGGTGGGTTTCAGATTTGAAAATTTTAGCTCAAAACTTATGGTTTTGTATCACCCACTTGCTAACCTTGTATTAGGAAAGCAACACGTCTAGTTTACTTGTCCCGTATATTACCTTTCGGTAAACTACCGTCCGGTTGTAAAGGAAAGCGATGAACAAGCAACTGTTAAGGCAATGTCCCGTGACATGCTTTTGATTATGGTCTTTAACGTGTCGGATGCAATACTATCCTTTGTAGGAGCAATAGTAAAGATCACCCTATAGTTTTTCGGTCTTGGCAAAAGGTCCTGTCTTCGACCAATATGCAACCACCGTTCTTACGGTTGACACCCGATTTGGTTCAGGTGACCTAATGAATTCCAGGTGAATTCCTAGGATTTTGCGTTCAATGAACGCATTGAAAATGGTTTTTCAGAAAACAAATCGGTTTGTATTTTTGATCAAAATATTTTCTCGTTCAAGCTCGAGTTTAGATATCATCGAATTCCATGAGTTTGTAATTCTCAATCTTTAAGGTCAATCTCAAGGATTGAGTAATATCAGGCTTAAAAGCTGATTTTTAATCTTTTAAGGAGATTATCCTTTCTGGGGATCTGATTCATTAGTCTTATCAAGCTAATTTGCACGGTGCCCCCCCATTGTGCGAGATAAATCCTTCTCATGGTTAGGATAAATCTGACCACATGGCGACCCTGTTTGATGCTGAGGTCCGTGGATTTCCTGCTGATTTTAGTGATGACTTTTCTAGATTTTTCGTCAACCTACAGCTGGTCTGGACGACAACTTCTCGACCTAAATCAAGAAGCGCGTGTCTTTTTCGGAAGACTTTACTTCCTTTTAATGATGGAATTGATTCATCGTGTAGATCCATCTTTCTTTCATCTTTATTACAATTTACCGGGTAAAATAGTTAATTTAGTCCAAAACAAAAGCACCTGCAATAACTTTACAGAAACATGTGATAGACAGTTTTTAATTGAATAACTTGGTATATTCTCCCCACACTTAGTTTTTTTCTTTGCCTTTTTATTCTCTTCTATTCCATTTTAAATGAATTCAAGCGTTTTAAGTTGTTTCTCAATTTATGTCCTTTTCGAGGTAACGATAATTTCGGTATTAACACCTAGTTTTCACTGTTCATAAATATGTATAAACATGATTTTGACTTCATTTAATTGAAAATTTTTCAAATTTTCACAAAATTTGGCAAATAAACTAAGTGTAAACCCGAGAGAATTTATAACCCTTCCCCACACTTGAGATCATGCAATGCCCTCATTTGCATGAAATCAGACTATAATTATAAATTCATGAGGGTGATTAGTGTAGAAAAGTGATTAAGAATACCTAGTTTGTACTTACAAAGCTCGTCGAATGATAGATGGCGCGCCTCATCGTTCATTTCTTAATGTTGTTTTATCACACATATTTTTTTTCAAAAAAGGTTGCTTTTCTGAACTGTTTGCTAATTTTGAAAATGCGTCTTTTACCCTAACTTATCATGCATTTTTGTTAACGAGTTATGCACTAACCCGAACCCCTAATTTAACGTTAAGTGGGGTTAGACTTCCCTACACTTTAGCTGACGATATGTGAAGTCGGTGGAATAAGTTCCTCGAATTAAAATAGTGAGCCAGTTATTTATATCTCGGGTGGTGTATAATATATCAATGGGTTTAAAGTTTAGACTCACCCGTTGATCGTCACTACTTAATTCTTTTTTAAGTGTAGCTTTTAGTAAATGGATATGTCTCTTTTCTGGTTCTTGGTCAAATGGATCGATATACACCGACATACTTATTTCTATAGGGTGGACAATTCCTAATATTTCCTTCCTTTTATTCTCAGGATCAAAGTTTTCACCTCTATTACCCAATTGGGTGAAATTCGAGGTGTCATTATCTATTACAGCTCGTAGTTCATTTCCGATGGATGACTCGTCTATTGAGAATATTGGGTTGGAAGGTTGTGGAATGGTGAAGTTCTGTTTGGCCTCGGGGGTAAAATTTTTAACGTTATCGTATTCCCAAGAGTACCAATTTGTCACCCTTACTTCTTCTTTATCCATTGATGGATCGATGATTTCGTCGGTAGAGGCTAATGTGTCGATATGTTGTGAAATTGGTAAGACTGAATAAAAAGTATCATCGGGATAATTGGTGATTTCGGAGCTCTCGAATTCATCAAAATTCGATGATATGAGATTTTCTTGCACAATACTCCTCAGATCAACAGGTGTGTAGTCTGATAGAGTTTCAGCTTGCCGGTTTACAAACTCTCTCATTTGTTCATTTTGAGCATTGAGTTCTTCGAGTTTGATTTTTATATAATCTAAAGAATTTTCAGGCACATAATTTTCCTCGTCTTCTGGTTTTTGAGTTTGGATATATTCTTGGGAATAATCCCAATTTGAATTGTATTCTTCGTAATCGTTCCATTCAGGTTCCGTGGGTGCGTAATTTTCCATAGGAACGTAATAGTAACATTCCCATGTTGAGTGATAATCTCCACAGATTTCACAACCAGTTATTGTTTCGTCATTCGTGATCCAAGATTGACCGAACGAATTGTAATCAACACTCGTTTGAGAGTATTGATTTAATTGATTTTGGATATCAAAAAGGGTTTCCATAGCCTTGTTTTCAAAATTTTCCATTTTATTGCGATGGCCAAATTTTAGCTACAATGTGGTGCATTTACTAATTATCCTATTAGTTATAAAAATAGAAAAACTTATATAAGTTGTCCAATTAATAGACTTTTCTGCTTTTGCCCACGTTTCGAATAGCCAAAAGATGCAGCAGGGAGCCAGAACCCTTTAAATCGGAAGTTCACAACTCAGCCACTAACAAATCCAACTATTACTACGAAGCAGAAAATTGTCAACGTCCATTAATTTAACCACTTAAATAATTTTTCTTTCCGTTTGAGATATTAGATAAGAAATAGAGAAAATTTCTAAGTCCTAAAAACTAAAGCGTCGAGAAATAAGAAAGAAAAAGAATGCGCGTCGAAAAACGTTGAAAAATAAAAATAAGAAAATAGCGCGTCGTAACTTAAAAAAAAGAATTAAAAACTAAGAATTAAAAGTTGCGTCTAAAAATATTAAAGCTTAAAAGAAAAACTATATCACAAATGGTAATAACTTAAAAAGGTACTAAAATATAAAAACGGCGTCGCAAAATTCTAAAGCACCTAAATCTTAGTCTAAAGAAAAAGCACTTAAGAAATTTTACGGCAAAGCCTAAAAATCTAGAAATAAAAATAACTACGGCAAAAACTATATCTTAAAACTAAATTCGAGCGAAAAATACAAAAATTACGCTAAAACAAATAAAAAGGTACAAAATATAAAATTAATCTTAAAGTTGTAAAAAGTACAATTTTTATAAAAATACTATTTTTATATTATTTATTTTATAAAACTATTAAGTTTATAAATTAATTAAACTAAATTAACTAAAAATATAAAATAATAAATAAACTAAACTAAATTATATAAAAATATAACCCTAATTAGGGTTTAATTTAAATAATAATAATAAAAACCCGTAATTAATGCGAATTCAGTGTGACCTGTCCGGGCTGCTCCGCGAGTTGCGAGGTTCCCAGTTCAAAACCTCCGCGAGTCGCGGGGGTTCAAAATTCAAACGTGACAGGTCAGTTTTACAGGTTCAACGTATTTATTTTATTTTTATTTTATTTATTTTTCTGTTTTGTATTTTTACAAAATATTTTTATATAGTAAATAAACACTTATATTTAAAAAAAAACCAAAATAGAAATGAAAATATTTTATAAAAACAGATTTATATATATATATATATATATATATATATATATATATATATATATATATATATATTTTTCGGTGTTTAAATTTTTTTTTTTTTTTTTAGATTTTATATTGTTTTTCTAAAAATAAAATATAAATATACAAAAATAAATTAAAAATATAAAGTTTCGCCGAGTCCCCGGCAGCGGCGCCAAAAACTTGATGTGGTAGCGTGGGGGTACGTGATAGTACTATATTTTACTACGAAATACGTTACAAATTACACAAGTTTTAATTATTTATTTACAAAATGGATATACCTAAACCTTGCTACAACACTATAGGCAGTGTACCTAATCGTAGAGTAGTATAGTTTTTAGTAAGTCCGGTTCGTTCCACAGGGAGCAGGCTTATTGCACAATATATTTTTAAACAACTATATTTGTACAAAATATATAAATATATATATATATAATAATATATAAAAGGGGGGTTTACCGTTTAATGACCGGTTTGTCGATTTTATATTTTAAGCGAAGCGTATAGTAAATGACGATATTTAAATAACGATAAAATAAATAACAAAAATTAAAATGACAATAAATAAAAGTACGAGGAAATATGAAATAAAATATATTATGCTTATTTAAACTTCCGTAATCATGATGTTTGACGTGTTGATTTTAGTTTATTGCCCATGGGTTAATTGTCCTTTGTCCTGGATTATTTAATATGTCCGTCTGGTTTTTGTCCATAACAGTCCATCGGTCATAAATTTAAAGTGCGAGTGTCCTCGTCAAATTATCCTTATACCCGAAGTCAAATATTCCAACTAATTGGGGATTCGAATTGTAACAAGGTTTTAATACTTTGTTTAATGAATATACCAGGTTATCAACTGCGTGTAAATCAAGGTTTTACTACTTTGTTAGCAATTACACCAATTACCCTTGAATGTAATTTCACCCCTGTTTTAATTATTCTAGTGGCTATTAATCCATTCCCGTGTCCGGTTAAATGAACGATTATTCGTACATATAAATACTCCGCCCATCGTGTCCGATCGAGTGTATATGGTAATTTATAGGGACGCCCAATTGTAAATCTTTATATTAAAATTAACAAACTATCATTTAGTTAAACAAATATAAAGCCCATTAATAGCCCATAGTCTAATTTCCACAAGTGTCGTTCTTTTATCCAAACCCCAATTATGGTACAAAGCCCAATTACCTCGTCTTTAATATTTAGTCCAACATCATGATTACTTTGGCTCAAATAAGCATAATAATAACTTAAGTACGAGACATTAATTTAAAAAGGAGAACATAACTTACATTGAGTATTTATCGCGTAGTGTTACACGGACAGAACTCCGACTTTAAAAACCCGTAAAAATAACTTTTACATAACCCAAACTAATCTAATATAACACTAATCTATACTATATATATATATATATATATATATATATATATATATATATATATATATATATATATATATATATATATATTTATATTATACGGAGTATTATTATTATTTTTATTATATATTTTACATGCAGAACTCGAGAGCTTTTATAGCCAGAACTGAAATTCACTGCTCCGCGAGTTGCGGCCATTTTGGCCTTCCAGCTCCGCAAGTCGCGGAGGTTCCAAAACCAGCCCACAAGTTCAAGATCCAAGGCTGCCGACAGTTTTTATTTAAATATATATAATATATACATAATTTTTATAATTATTTATATATTATATTATATTTATATACATAGTAGACTCGTAATTTTTTTTTCCGTTGCGTCGAGCGTTGAGAGTTGGTTCATGTACCGGTTCCGGATTTTCGAACGTCCTTGCGTACGCTGAGATATTTTGTACTTTGCGTTTCGTAACTTGTACTCTTGTCATTTTTAGACGTTCCTTATCAATAAATTGAACCTTTTTAATTGTATCTTGTACTTTTGAGCTTTTTGGACCTTTGCGTCTTCAATTCGTTGTTTTCGCCTTTTGTCTTCGCACTTATTTAATATAAATGAATATTACATGAAAATGGAACAATTGCAACTGAAATCTTTACATATCGGAGGGATATTGATACTAAATATATGTTCATTTGGAGCACTATCACTTGTATCTTCATGTAATCTTGGTTACTTCCATCCTTGTTTGATGAAGAACCAAGAACAAGAGCCTAAACTTGTTAGTTTATGGTTCCATACTTAAATGTTTTTAAGATCTAAAGTTCATAAACTTGATGATCTTCTTTGTGTTCATGTTTTGTAGACTTAAATCCTAAGATTCAAACTTTGATCTGAATCTTCTTAAGTATGAAACAAACATGAACTTAATACTTGTAGATCTAGTTTATTTCTTCATTTTATTTACTTTAAATTCGTGATTGGTTATTCATGGTCAAGTATTACTAGTTAAAACTTGATCTCATACTTCTTGAAACTAAAGTTAAATTTGTAAGTTCAAGAACATGGAAGTGTAACTTTCTAGTTATAACTTCATATACTTATGATAGATCTAAGTTTCTATAGCTTATGGTCTTCTAATTTTGTTGTAAATAAGAGCTTACAAGCTTACATACACTTTACAAGTTGAAAATCTAAGTTTCATAACTTATGGTTTCATTAAAGTGTAAATTCAAGTTTTATAACTTAGGATCTAACTTAAGAACACTAGATCTAGACTTTCTAGTCTAGGATATTTAAGATATAGCTAAGATATAAGTTCTACAACTTAAGAACTTGTTTAATTAGTTTACTTTCAAGTTTGTAGCTTAATATTAGTATTAGAACTCATATATGTGTCGGATCTAAGATCTTAATGTAACTTTGGTTCATCAAACTACTTACAACCCTTAATTGAGTTGTTCTACTTATCTTAGACTCACACTAGTATTATGATGGTCAAACCTTGGTTAAGATGATGTAAACCCATCAACGAGTTGTACACTTGAAGCTATACGCATCAAGGATGAGAACCGTGATGAGCATCAAGCACCAAGAACCCACCGGAACACCTTTCTTACTGTTTTCTGGAACTGATCAGACTACCTAGACTACTGGAAATTTGATTTTCAGTTATTTCGGTTCGAGTAAATGATTTTCCATTTAGACCTCGTCTTAATCCGAGTTACGGTTTAGGATCTATGGCCTCCCGAAGGTCACTACACCATATTAACATTGTGCTGAAATTTCTGACCTACTCGCACTTAAACCGTCACCACGGTCAAATGAAGACGAGTTTGGTTCTGTAAATTGGTCAGTACCTAGGGGACTCATATACGGAGCCATGGCCGCTAGTCTCACCTCATTTCAGTTTGTATAGAGGTCGTGGCGACTGAACGAAGTCAGCCCTTGTTCCAAACCCTAGTCTTGACTTAAAACTTACTTTACCCTTTTGAATTATGATGAATGATGATGATACTTAAGACCTAATTTATATACATTTAAACTTTTAGAAATGATGTACTGACTTAGTAACTTTTGACTTAGGTTGAGGACTTTTCGGACCAACCACTTGCTTACTTTTCCCGCGTATCGACTTTTACTACTTTCCACTGTGAGTTATAACATCCCTTTTTACTTTAACTATTTTGAGAACTGAGAATACATGCGCATTTTACGTTTTACATACTAGGCACGAGTACTTAAACTTTATATATTTGTGGGTTATACAACGACATAAACTTTCCCCTTAGCTCGGTAATGTTTAGTCATTGGTCTTTGAACCGGTGAACGCGAATCTTAGATATGGATCCATAGGATTTGACATCCCCATTCGGGCTAGTAGTGCTAGCATTTAACGGGTGTTTAATACTTCGTAAACTTACGCACTCGCCAAGTGTACTTTTAGGGGGTGTTATTTACGTTAAGTTAGTTACCAAGTGCCCACGTTTATACATATACTTTTCATACTGTTTTGAAACACTGAAATCTCGTGGCCTACCTTACATTACTGTTATACTTAAACTATAGCTCACCAACCTTTGTGTTGACGTTTTTAAGCATGTTTTTCTTAGGTGCTTAAGGTTTGATTTCTTCCGCTGTAGTTGCCATGCTTTGTAGACTTCCGCTGCGCTTATTAGAGATGTCTTCGCATGAAACGTTTATTTTGCATTCAAACTATGTTACTTTTGAAACAATGATTTGTAACGACCTATGGGTCACGTACTATTATTAATGCCTTCTATTCGTAGAAGCACACTTTCGTATGTTAAACATTTGACGTTGGTTAAGACGTCACCTATATTCATGAATGCAAGCTTATTTTGAAACAACATATAGTATTTGACCTTGTGATGATCCTGTTGTTGATGATTCGTACACGATGATTTTGTACGGGGCATTACAAATAATAATAATAATAATAATAATAATAATAATAGTAATAATAATGATAATATTTCTACTACATACTATTAGCCACGCGAGGTTTGGTCGTTTCAACCCAAACCCGGCCAAAAAATGCCCAAAACGACAAACAAGGAAAAAAAACAAACACCCCCTCCAAGTTTAGCCAAGTTTCAAATTCAACCCCCAAATCAGGGGTTCAAAATGTAGATTTCCTATTTTAATAAAAAATCTTAAATAAACTTCACCCATATTTTTAACAGGACATATCTTTCCGCTCGCCCCGCGTTAAATTTTTTCGAACCCACCGTTCAACTCAGAAAAATCTTACGAACTCAACGAGACTAACTATACGCGAAACGGAAACTTCTAAAAAACGCTCAATACCTCGGACTATATTCAATACATATACACACCTATAATATGCTCCATTAACTATGAATACGCACCCCAAAGACCCCACGGCATCGCGCGGGCCCGTTTTCTAGTTAATAATAATAATGAATAGTTAGTAGATAGGAAAAAATTATGTGGTCGATTTATAATGAATAAGAAGTTTAATGGTTAAATTATAAAATGAGAAAAGTTTGTGGTAAGTTAATAACTATAAAGTTAACTATTATAAAGAGTGTGCGTGAATTATAAAAAAAATAAAAAGTTTTGGATAGATTTGTGAAGGTTATAAAAGTTACTATTCATTTGTCCTATGTCTTTTAGATATATAGATATAACTAGTTGTTGAACCCTCGCTTCACGCCGGAGGTTTGGTTTTCAATGTATTTTATTGCGATTATTTTGTAACATTATTTCGTGGCTAACGATGATGTCGTTGAAGCGCAACTCGAGTCGAACTAAAAGGTATAACCCATCAAAGATTTAAATGTTATTTTAAATTAACAATATACGTGTATCTCCGCGTTTCGCTATGAAATTATTGACTTTTAAAAAATTTTAACTCAATTAAGTCGTTATTTTGTGAAGAAAAATATAAAGGAAACCCAAAAAGAAAAAAAAAATTGTTATAACGGATAGAGAAAAATATAAAGGAAAAAAAATTAAAATTACTACTGTACCATTGCTAAAGTGATTCTGTTGCTATAGTGTCAACGGCTACAGTGATTCCGTTACTACGGTAAAGTATGTAAAAAGACAAAACTGCCCCTGGTACTATTCATCATTTTTGTCTAATAGTTAATATGATAATACGGAGTACACCATTTATATTTATAATTATTAATTATTATAATTTTCTTTATAAAAAGTTGAGAATTAAAGTAAAGAGACAAAACTATTTATAGAAACGAAGAGAAGCTTCCAATAAAATTCATATATTTTATTTTTTACAGCGATTGGGAACAACCGAGGGGACTAAACCACCCGTTGCGATCATCTCCTTTTTCGACTATGCCGATGCAACGATAAACCCGCCCCCATCGCTGTGCGGGAGAAAACCTTGAAACCGATCCAACGGCAAGTAAACCCCCCACCCCCCACCCCCAGCTTCATGGCAACATCAAACCACATTATACATATATACTTATCATTAGTGACGGAAACGAATTTTTTTTTCACTGAGTAAAAAAAAAAATTAAAAGCTTAAGATTTATTTTTGGGCAAAATATGGACGCTTTTAGGTAAAATATGGAGATTTTTGAATATAATATGGAAGTTTTTGGACAAAATACTGATACTTTTGAGCAAAATATGGAGACTTTGGGAGCAAAATATGAAGATTTTTGAACCAAAAAAAAATTCACTAGAAGCAAAATCAAAAAAACTAAAATTTTTGTACTAAAAATATCGAATTCACTAGAATCGGGTGCCCCGCTTATCGCTTACTACTTCTGCCCTGCTCATTATGAAGAGGTTAAATTACCTTTATACTCCATAGATAGTAACTTTCATGTTTTGTTTATAAAGATATATTGGTAATTATGCTTTTATTTTTCATTTTTTACAATATTTCATTTTGACAATATTTTTCACTTCATTTTTTGTGTTTATAATCTTTAATTTCTTTAAACCCTTTCTTCCTTTATACCGAGTATTTTTTTTGTTTAATTTGTTTCTTCTTTACTCCCTTCAAGGAGTCAGTAAGAAATCCTCGGTGATAGAACAAACGAAAAAACTATTGAACATGTCTACTATTATGCATCTACACAATATAATGTTTGAAACCGTTGAGATAAGATTGAGTATGCTTAGAATACATTAAACGCAACATTATGAGATTTTTGTCCATCACTCTTGTGAAACCATCACACTTCCATTCACGCCACTTTTAACCAATAATATTATTTTAATAATATTTTACAACAATTTTCACTACCTTTTATTTCCAAATTTCAATCCTAATTTGACACATCACCCGCTCCCTTCAGCTCCTCCACACTATTCCTCTTTTTCCATGTAACATTTTTCACGTCACCAACATTACCTAAAAAAACACATCACATTAATTGTCACCTTAATGACACCACTAAAAATATTCTTAAGAAAACCTGGAATTTTTAAACTTAGAAAAGAAACTTAGAAATAAATCATTCAACGAGACCCATCATGAAAATCTCCAACCAAATAGAAACCATAATCCTTGCAACCATATCGAAAATGTAATCGACGAAATCAAGCCAAAACATTACAACCTCTACACGTTTATAGATGCGCCATAACCTCCACTCATACACATTGGCTTTAACCATATCCATGAACTCTCAATGAAGTCTACCGTGCATTTGAACCCATGCACTAGCGATTAATATGTACCATGCAAACTTTTATAACTTTATCGTTCAAAAACTATCAAATTTGCAACCCTCCTTTTTATGTTGATATGGCTCATCAAATCTCACCAAACTTCAACAAAGTACTCAAATGTCCAAGTTTAATTTCTAAGGTTCTTCGAATTTATTAACTTAGCCTCTACCATTTAATTGATATACTAACATTTAAGGAATGACTTCGTTTCTCCATCTAGAAATATTTCATTTGCCTTCTTTACGTATCTCTCGTCAGAACTCCTTTCACTTCTTCCATTCTTTGCCTCCCTATTTCTCGCTTGAACCTACTTTTTTGGTGACGTTCCGGCCTCCAGCATCTTGTCGTAGGTCCACTGATCTCTTTTCTTTTGCTTCCTCCCTCTTTTTACGGCACCCATGAGCTTTTTCCTTGTTAAGGTGGTCAGAGGTTTAGATCCGACGACCATAGCTCTCTCTATCGTCGTTCTCGCGGTGGGTTGTCTATGGTTGTTTAGATCTTCTATAGCCGCCTGTTGCTAGGCCCTTTTCCCGTACCGGACCTCCTCAGAGCTTCCTGTTACTGTGGTGGGTGGTGGTAGCCACCGGCGGCCGTGGTTGTTTGGCAACCTCATGATGCATGTTTCTTTGCGTTCTTGGTTTGTTGTTGAAGTCGGTGATTGAAACGACCCAACCCGTCTTTATACCCGAATTTTTTTTTTTTATAATAGTAAACCATTATCACGCCACTTAAATGGTTACATGATGTAGACCGATTCATACAAAACATTTAAACGTTCAACAAGTTAAAGTTTAAATAATTGGCACGAAGGCCCTTAATCAAATGTATTACAAGTTCGACCTTAAAATGATAGTTTTAAACCAAACGACAAAAGAGCATGGTTTGGGGCTAAACTGCCCAAAACAAAAGGCCGTCTTCCAAAAGCTATGCCTACACAATCATCAAGGAAATATCTAATTCCCGGCAACCTCTTTCCCTTTCTCCACACTTGTACCTAAAAAGTAAACAACGAGAGGGGTAAGCAAACGCTTAGTGAATGCAATAATTATACATATACATATATAACCTACTTACTTGCAATCACTTACACAATTACCGCATACATGCTAGCCATATAATTAGCATACCATCGCAAGTATAACGCTAAATCCCGATAACACAAGCTAGCACAACAATAGCATATAACAAGAACACTATAATATGCTACACTACAACACACAACCATGGTTAACCAATCGTACAAGGGAATGGCGCTCGCGAATGGCCATCAGAGTTCACAACATCCATTAGTGTACTTAACACCGCATATCACTAACCCCCCGGTGGCATCTTAACACCTCGATACTTCACCCCCGAGTGGCATCTTAACACCTCGATGCTTCACCCATCAAACATTCCGGAGTGGTGTCTTAACACCTCGACACTTCACTCCCGAGTGGCATCTTAACACCTCGATGCTTCACCCATCAAACATTCCGGAGTGGTGTCTTAACACTTCGACACTTCACTCGTCACGTGAAATGTGACGTCTTAACACTTCGACACTACACATCTCACGCTACACAAATAAATACATCATATACATACACATATAATTATTCCACTCACCTTATCATTTCGGTGATGATTAAACAATTTTGCAAGCTTCAAAGCAAAGTACCTAATACATTAAGTACCCAATCAACATACAAACTAGTTGGACTAGCCACCAACACTTTACTCTTGTGCATTTAATGACTTAATTGCATTAAATGACCCATTTGCACTAAACCGCCCATTCAAAGTCAAGACTATCATTAATCACTAAAAGCTAGTGATTAAAGTCCAATAACACCAACTAACACAAATTTAGGGTATTTTCATACCCATCTTGCCCACTAGGTCAACCATTACCCATTTTGTAACGACCCTGGATTTTCCAACGTTTATTTATTAATAATTATTATTATTAATACGTGTGTTTAAACGAATGTATGTTATTACATTTACATGTTGCCATGATTGCCCGTACTTGACTTTAATTGCCCGAAACGTCTTTGTGACACCCGAAACTTACACGAATAATATTTTCAGATATTATTTACATTCATGATTAGTTTATTAATCATTTTAATTAACTAAGGTTATTAGTTAGTTACATGGGCTTTAAATGGATTAATTTGTTAATTAATTGAACTTGGGCCTTGTTAATGTTAATGGACTCTTGAATGAGGACTTATAAGCCCAACCTACTTCTTAATGGACCTTTTAGCCCAACCTACCATGTGTAAGTATTACTTGTAAATGGAAACTAGTTAGTTAAGAACATTGGAATCTAGTTAACATATAATCCCCATGCATACACCTCCATTAACCACCTTTTATGACTTTAACATGCAAGAACACCATGGACAACTCTCTTCCCTCTTTTTTTTTGCTGCAGAACCGTGGCTTTTAGGCCTTGGGATGGAGTTTTTGGTTTCAAATTTTCATTACTTCCTTCATTCATACTCTCTCATTTACACACTCACAAATTACTTGCATTTTTCTCTCATCTTTTTCCTCTCTTTTTGCTCTCATACTTGTAAGTATTATGAACATATTTCTTCTCTTCTTTCTTGCCTAAAACCGAACCTATACACCCCTTAATCATCATCATTGTTTGTTGTTGTTTACTTGTTCTTGCTTAATGTTTAAATACATGTAGTTACTAGTTGTTATTGTTATTTACTTATGATCTTCTAAGAAGCAAACTTGTTAGTTTGATTCTTCATCTATCTTGTTATAACAAGAACATACAAGACATAAACTCTCTAGTTTATGATCTCCATTTAATACTTGTTTAAAAATTTAGAGTTCATGTGTTGCAAATCATACTTGTAAGTCATGTTAGTAAACTTTAAAGTTTACTTTCTTAAAGATCAAACTTTGGTTTGAATCTTTAAAGTATGAACAAACCATGAACTAATTACTTGTTTACTTAGTTTATTTCTTTGTATTATGTACTTTAATTTCATGTTTGTTGGTTGTTATTGGTCAAATGTTACTAGTTAACTTTGATCTCATTAATCTTGAACTAAAGTTAACTTTAAAAGTTCAAGAACATGTAAGTAAACTTTCTATTATTATAACTTAGTACACTTATGTTAGATCTAGACTTTTGAGTCTTGGATCTTCAAGATCAAACTAAGAACTATGTTCTACAACTTAATATCTTGATTTCATGAGTTTACTTTCAAGTTTGTAACTTATTATTAGTTTTAAAGTTCATGTATGTGTTAGATCTAAGACTTTGATGTAACCTTGGTTCATCAAAACACTTGCAACACTTAAGTGAGTTGTGCTTCATGTCTTAGACTTGCACTTGGGTTATGATGGTCAAACCTTGGTGAAAATGATATAAACACATCAACGAGTTGTACACTTGAAGCTACATGCATCAAGGATGAGAACCGTGATCAGCATCGAACACCAAGAACCACAGGAACCTACTGACCTGTCTGTTTTCTGTATTCTGGGTCTGATCAGTAAGACCTGGGCTGTTGTGATTATGATTTTAAAATATCTCTGTTCGATTAGATAACTTTTCATATAGGACTCATCTTAATCCGAGTTACGGTTTAGGATTTATGGCCCTCCGATCGTCACTATGTCCTTTTAACGTTGTGCAGAAATTTCTGACCTACTCGCACTTAGACCGTCGCCACGGTCAAACGAAGACGAGTTTGCTTCTGTAAATTTTAACACACTTAAAGGACTCATATACAGAGCCATGGACACTGGTCTCATCTTAATTCAGTAAGGATAGAGGCCGTGGTGTCTGATCGAAGTCAGCCTTTGTTTTAAACTACTTTCATAAACGAAACTTACTTTACGCCTTTTGTTTGATGATGAATGATGATGAACCTTAAGACCTTATTTACATACTTTTAAACCTATTTGGACGATTACTGACTTAGTACTATTTGACTTAGGTTGAGGACCCGTTTGGACAACCTTCATTACTTGCTTACTTTCCGAGTCATACTTTACCGCTACATTATCATTGTGAGTTATAGCATTCCCTTTTTACTTTAACTTATTTTGGGAACTGAGAATACATGCGGATTTTATGTTTTACATACTAGGCACGAGTACTTAAACTTATATATGTGTGGGTTATATAACAGCAGAAACATTCCCTTTAGCTCGGTAACATTTAGTCATTGGTTTTTGAACCGGTGAACGCGAATCTTAGATATGGATCCATAGGGTTTGACATCCCCACTCGGGCTAGTAGCGCTAGCATTTAACGAGTGTTTAATACTTCGTAAACATACACACTTGCCAAGTGTACTTTCAGGGGGTATAAACGTTAAGTTAGTTACCAAGTGCACACGGTTAACATATACTTTATCATACTGTTTTGAAACGCTCTTTGTAGCACTGAAATCTCGTGGCCTACCTTACATACTGTTATACTTAAACTATAGCTCACCAACCTTTGTGTTGACGTTTTTAAGCATGTTTTTCTCAGGTGCTTGAGGTTAGCTTCCGCTGTGTACTAGTCGTGCTGTAGACACCCGCTGCTTAGGGTTGTTATCACATGAACTACTTTATTTTGCATTCAAACATTAGTACTTTTGAACTATGACTTGTAACGACCATTGTGGTCACATACACTTATTATTTGCTTCTACTTAGTGATGCATGCTTTTGGATTGTAAAACATTCGATGTTGCTTTAGACATCACTTTATTAATGAATGCAAACTCTTTTTGAAATCGCATATAGTACTTAACCTTGTAATGATCCTGTTGTTGATGATTCGTACACGATGGTTTTGTACGGGGCATCACATTTGGTATCAGAGCATTGGTTGTAGGGAATTAGGTTGCATTAGTGAGTCTAAGACCGACCCGAGTAGGATTCACTAATAGGACTAATCTACAACTTGCTAGTTTACTTGTTTCCGCTGAACTTACTGCAAGCTGCTGCTTACTTTTACTGCTACATGTCGTATGCTACTACATGATTTCACTACTGTATGATATTACTTGCTTTCGATTGCATGCTACTTCTGTACGATTCGTTATTATTGCCATGCTACTTGTTGTTATACATGATTTAAACTGTTAGCCTAATACGTGCTTGCTTTATGACTTACTGACATGGAAAATTTATTTTTCCTTGTTCAGATGTCGGATGTTCCACCTGCTATCGTTTTGGGCAGTTTAGACTCTTCAGCTACCCCACCTACCACCGCTGCCGACACACCGATCCCGTTACCCACGAGTGACCCCGGCGCTTCATATTCCGGGACTAGCAGCCAGGCGCCTGCACCAGTGGCTACTATTGACGGACACGTGGACCCTACGAAGATTCCAGCTCCATCTGCTCCCGGACCCTCGGAGCCACAGCCCCGCATCAGTGGTGTTGTGATTCCCCCGGATTTCAGGGAAGGGCCATTCCGTAACCATATGCGCATGCCGTGCCGACGCGCTGCTAATGGACGTTTAGTGCCGATTCTGCCAGGCAGACACAGAGAGATGTTGGCTGCCTTCGGACTGCCAGTTCAGCCACCCGTGCCACCACCACATGATTCAGATGACTCATCATCCGCCGATTCTTCATCAGATGATTCTTCATCAGACTCCAGTGACGACGAGGACCCTGCTGATATACCTATTCATCCACCCTCCACCCCGCCGAAGAAGCGGTATCGCTTCGACGGTACCATCATTCCGGGGATCAACGGAGGCCGTGCTTTCACTGACGCATTTGGTCGGCGTCGTAGGGTTACCACCCGTAAACGGCTTGTGCCGTACCCTACCTACCCACAGATACGTAAGGTTCCCCGTTACGTACTGACTATTTCTGGAGCCGGAACGTCTGCACCCCGTTTCGTGTGGTCCGCACCACCGACACCACCCGCACCACCTGCACCGCCTGACCTACCATCTCCCTCTAACGAGGAACTGAGGAGGGAGGTGGGAATCCTCCGAGCTCAGGTTACTGAGCTCGAGGAGCAGTTGGCTCAGGTTTTAGACATCCTACACCCACCTTCACCGTAGGACCTTTTGTATTAGATTTCATGATGTAATTTAGTTGTAGTTTCATATTTCACTTATGTATTGTACGAATCTATCATGATGTATGAAACTTATTATTAATGAATGGAAACTTTGTGATGTTACTTTTTGCACAAGTGTTCTATTTACGTTACTGTATGGTGTTTTGCGGTACTTGTATCAACTGGCGTTACTAAATTAACATGTGTTGTGCTGTTTACATGTTGGTTGTTATATACTATATTATTATATATTGAATGCTGGATTTTGACTTGAGTCAAAATGTTTGTATAGAACACCATGGCTAACGGTCGATCCACACCTACTGCTGCTCAAATTGAAGAGATGATCCAAGAACGTGTAGCCGCAGCCATTGCGGAAACGCAACCCCAAGCTCCACCGCCACCGCCACCACCACCGGTTATTCAACCCGTTCGAAATGGGTGTACTTACAAGGAATTCCAGAGCTGTAAGCCACATAACTTCAGCGGCACTGAGGGACCGGTTGGTCTCACCAGATGGTTCAAGAAACTTGAATCAGTATTCCGAGTTAGCAACTGTTCGGAGGACAACAAAACCAAATTTGCTTCTTGCACGCTATCTGACGGCGCGCTCACGTGGTGGAACACAATGGCACAGGCACAAGGCATTGATGAGGCGTATGCTACGCCATGGGAAGAATTTAAATGTGCCATGATTGAAGAGTATTGTCCGAGAACTGAAATCCAAAAGATGGAAATGGAGTTCATGCAGTTAAAGGCCGTTGGGAACGACCTTGATGGTTACAACAGGAGATTTTTGGAACTAGCCCTGATGTGTCCGACAATTGTCACCCCAGAATTCAAGCGAATGGAGAGATACTTCTGGGGACTCCCTAAGAGCATTAAGGGAAACGTCACCTCATCCAAACCACCAAATGTCCTAGAAGCGATGCACATAGTGCATAATTTAATGAATCAGATAACCATCGATGAACCGGAGAAAACTAAGTCTGAAGCAGGTACTAGTGAGAAGCGCAAATGGGATAACCACAACAACAACAACAACAACAACAGGGGAAGAAACTATGAACAGAACCCTGCGAAACGACATGAGGGTTTCAGAGGAAACAGCAACGGTGGAAACCCCAACCCCAACAACAACACCAACTCCAACCCGAACTATAAGGGAACCCTACCTCAATGCAAGAGGTGTTACAAACACCACACTGGGTATTGCAATGTTGTCTGTGAGAAGTGCCAACGGTCTGGGCATGTTGGAAAGGACTGAAAGGTCACCACTTTGAATGGGAAGCCGAACCCCACAGGGCCAAGGAAGTGTTATGAATGCGGGTAGATGGGCCATTTCAGAAATGCGTGTCCAAATAAGCAAAAAGACGACGGACCACCGCGCGCTAGAGCTTTCAATGTTAATGCAAGGGACGCACGCGAAAACCCTGACTTGGTGACAGGTATATTCAAAATCAACAATCTTTTAGCTTCTGTCTTGTTTGATACTGGTGCGGATAGAAGTTATGTATGTAGACATTTTTGCGATAAGATTAATTGGTCGTTAGTCCCGTTAAAAGAGAGTATGCTTGTCGAGGTCGCCAACGGTAAAGTTGAGAAAGTTAACCATATTAGTCGAGGAGCTATTATCAACATAGCTGGTGCAGATTTCGAAATTGACTTGATACCTATCAAACTGGGAAGTTTTGACGTGATAGTCGGTATGGATTGGTTGAGCAAGATAAGGGCCGATATTATCTGTGGAGATAAAGCTCTTCGTATACCACAAGGAGACGGTGAGCCACTGGTTATCTACAGAGAGAGATATACCTCGAAGTTGAACCTCATTAGTTGCGTGAAAGCGCAAAAGATCATGAAGAAGGGACGTTTTGCTGTCCTAGCACATGTGAAAGCGGTAGTGTAATGACCCGGATTTTTTCGATTGTTCTATACTTATAAGATTAATATTTACATAAATTAAACCTTACCAACATGATAAGCAATTTAAATTGTTGAGACTTATGTTTTTGAAAAGAGTTTTACACAACGTTTGACCGTCCAATTTGACCGATGATATCACGAACTATATAACATACGATAATTATACGTTTGTGTATATATATGTATTTATATATATTTAACATGATCTAAGGATGGTTTAACATCTCATTGTGTGCTTATAACAATGAGTTATAAGTATACTTTGAAACTACTAACTTAAATTTTCAAAACGATAACTATACGTAACGTTCTTTGACATAAATACTTATAACTTATAATGCTTATACAAGTATCATATAGATATGTATTTAATCACTTTTAAAGGGCTTTTATACATAAAACAATATAAATATATTTACAAAAGATAGTTATATTTTAATTCTCATTCCGTTTTCTCAAGATTTCTATACGCATATCAAGGGTATATGTACCCGTATCATACCCAGCTTCTATACGTATTTACTATTGGTATATACACATCAAATCAACATATAAATCAGCCATATTACTGCCCTAGGTATGAGGTAATTAGAAATTGGAAGTAAGCATGACTAATTACATAAAATAACAAACTAAAATTTTGTTTTGGTCTCCCCCATTCACGTTTTTTAAAGGACTCCCCCATCTCATTTTAGTTCACCATTTTTACTTCCAAATTACTCTCTAACTCACCTACTTGAAAGCCATAAGAAACCCCCATCAATTCAGCAAATAACCATGAAGATCTAGCTTCAAAAACAAGCCTTAATCATCATAATAAATTCCTTACAAGAACACTTCAATAATCCTTTCAAGAATACAAGTTTACTTCCAACTTTTCAATCCAACTCCACCACTCTTTTGGTTCTAGGATTTTTCTTATCTCTTACAGTAACTTTGTCCAAGTAACTTAAGGTAGTAACCTTGTTCATAATTTTATTCAATTCATATTTATATAGCTATCTTATTTTGTGTTGTAAAATTTTAACAACAAGAACATAGTTTGAATGATTTCAAATTTGTTCGCAAACTAAATAGATCCTTCTAACTTAACTTTTAAAACACTTCAAGACCTGTAATATGTCATAAGGATATGCTAACTTAACAAGATACAACTTGTTATTACAAAGAACACCTTAAAACTGAATCTACGTCGTCGGAGTGCAACCGGGGGCTGTTTTGGGTTGGATAATTAAAGACCATTTTAAACTTTGAATTGGAAGTTAATATCTTGGAAAAATTATATTTCTTATGAATATGCTAACACATAAAAATTTCATGGTTTAACTCAAAGTGTAAATATTTTTACAAAAATAAACATTTAGTTGTTGTTTTGATCATTTTCATAAGATTCACCTAAAGTTTGAACTATAACTTGTGATTCCGAATGTAAACCAAAGTATTTACAGTTCATATTCTTAAAATTTGACTCAATCCAAGGAAGTGGCAAGTTGAACCAACAAAAACGGAGTTGTAATGAAGAAACTACGGCTAAAACAAAATTGGGTATCCGAAGCTAGTTTAGCTACGAAATTAATTGGAGTAAAACTAAACTAATCATATCTTTGCTAATTAATATGATATTTTATATATATTTACTTATGATTTGATTTTATATATTTCAGGACCACCCGTAAACAACACGAGAAGATTAATCATAAGACCTCATGATTGTACGCAACACGTCATTTGACAACACGGTACTTTATGTACGCAACACATCATTTGACAACATGGTACCATGGGCCGAGATTAATTCTGATCAATACGAATACGATGGGGTCTTTATTTATTTTATTAATCAACTATTGTGGACCATTAACAACAGACTGCTAACTACGGACTAAGAAAATATTAAAAGTATTATAAGTATATATATATATATATATGTAACGATTACTTGAAAAGAAAATATGTTGATATATTATATATATGGTTAGGTTCGTGATATCTATCGGAGACCAAGTCGTGTTAAATACCTTCAAGGCAAAAGTGAGTATATAGTCCCACTTTTAAACTCTAAATATTTCGGGATGAGAATACATGCATTTTATGATTTACGTTATGGACACAAGTGATTAAAAATATATATTCTACTTTGAGTTGTACCACTGGCATACTTCCCTGTAACTTGGTAACTACTATTTACATGCGGTATTGTAAACGCGAATCCTGTTGATAGATCTATCGGGCCTGACAACCCCAACCGGACTGGACGACCAGTATTCAACGGTTGCACAGTACTTCGTTTCGGTGACTACACTTGGTACGGTGTAGTAAGATTTCATAATAAAGGGAATATGCGACGTTGATTAAATGTTAAGTATGGTTATCAAGTGCTCAACAACTTAGAATATTTTTATTAAAACGTTTATATATGAAATCTTGTGGTCTATATTTATAACGCTGCCGGCATTAAACCTATATCTCACCAACTTTATGTTGACGTTTTAAGCATGTTTATTCTCAGGTGATAACTAAAAGCTTCCGCTGCATCATGTTGAATTTAAGCAAGATCTGGAGTATGCATATTTGTGTCAAAAATAAAACTGCATATCGGAGGATTTGTAATGTAAAATATGTTGGAAATTGTATTGTTATCATCACATGTAAAGTTTGTAAGGCTAATATTATCGCTAAACGATAATCATTATTATGTTGTTTAAACCTTGTATTCTAAATAAAAGTTGTGGTTTGTATTGTAAAAACGAATGCAGTTTTCTTTGAAAAATGTCGCATATAGAGGTCAATACCTTGCGATGAAATCATATGTTATTATATTTATCCTTATGGTTTTGGATGGGTTATGACAGGTAGAAACCGAGGTGAAGAGCGTGAACGACGTTCGAATTGTGAACGAATTTTCCGATGTCTTCCCAGAGGAATTGCCTGGATTACCGCTGCCGAGAGCCGTAGAGTTTCAGATTGACTTAGTGCCAGGAGCTGCACCTGTAGCTCGCGCACCTTATAGACTCGCACCTTCCGAGATGCAAGAATTACAAAGTCAACTACAAGAACTACTTGATCGAGGATTTATCCAACCAAGCTTCTCGCCTTGGGGCGTACCTGTTCTGTTTGTGAAGAAGAAGGATGGATCCTTCCGTATGTGTATCGACTACCGTGAACTCAACAAATTGACTATCAAGAATCGGTATCCTCATCCCAGAATTGACGATCTTTTTGACAAACTACAAGGATCGAGTGTTTACTCTAAGATCGATTTGCGATCCGGATATCACCAGCTGAGGGTAAAGGAAAGTGACGTGATGAAAACTGCATTTAGAACTCGTTATGGTCATTATGAGTTTCTCGTGATGCCATTCGGATTAACCAATGCACCTGCCATGTTAATGGATCTCATGAATCGTGTCTGCAAGCCGTACTTGGATAAGTTTGTTATCGTCTTCATAGATGATATCCTCATCTACTCTAAGAGCGAAGAAGAGCATGAACAACACCTCCGACTAGTACTTGAACTCTTGAGACAAGAGCAACTCTATGCCAAATTCTCCAAGTGTGAATTTTGGTTGAAGGAAGTTCAATTTCTGGGTCATGTTGTGAGCGACCAGGGTATCAAAGTTGATCCCGCCAAGATTGAAGCCATCAGCAAGTGGGAGACCCCCACTACTCCGATGCATATTCGCCAATTCCTAGGTTTCGCTGGTTATTACCGAAGGTTTATCGAAGGTTTCTCTCTGATTGCGCGTCCTTTGACCGCGCTGACTCACAACAGCAAGAAGTTCATTTGGGAACCCGCACACGAATCAGCATTCCAAACTTTGAAGAAGAAGTTAACCACCGCACCTATCCTATCACTTCTTGAGGGCAGTGATGACTTTGTTGTTTATTGTGATGCATCGAAAAGTGGTTTTGGTTATGTACTGATGCAACGCTCAAAGGTTATCGCCTATGCCTCCCGCCAATTGAAGATTCACGAACGGAACTACACTACTCACGATCTTGAACTTGGAGTCGTTGTCTTTGCACTCAAATTGTGGAGACACTATTTGTATGGAACTAAGAGAACTATCTTCACCGATCACAAGAGTCTCCAGCACATCTTCGATTAGAAGCAACTAAATATGAGACAGCGTCGATGGATCGAGACACTCAATGACTACGATTGTGAACTCCGTTATCATCCTGGCAAGGCCAATGTTGTAGCTGACGCTTTAAGCCGAAAGGAAAGGACGACACCTCTTCGTATTAGGGCTCTGAACATCACCATCCATTCGAACCTCAACAGCCAGATCAGAGTAGCCCAAGATGAGGCTCTCAAGAAGGAGAACATATCTCACGAACATTTGAACATACTTGTCTCTCGATTCGAGGTTAGGGAGTCTGGACTCCGATGTTATGCTGGAAGAATTTGGGTACCTCTTTATGGAGATCTACGAAACCTGATACTTGATGAAGCACACAAATCGAGATATTCGATTCACCCTGGAGCGGGCAAGATGTACCACGATCTTAAAGAACAGTATTGGTGGCCGAATCTTAAGAAGGACGTTGCGACTTATGTTGGTAAGTGTTTGACTTGCTTGAAGGTTAAAGCCGAGCATCAGAGACCTTCTGGGTTACTTCAGCAATCGAAAATCCCACAATGGAAGTGGGAAAGGATCACAATGGATTTCATTACTAAGCTGCCGAAGACGGTGGGCGGATACGATACTATTTGGGTTATCGTTGACCGCCTTACCAAATCTGCACACTTTCTAGCAATGAAGGAGATGGATACAATGGAGAGACTTGCTCAACTATACATCAAGGAGGTTGTATCTCGTCATGGTGTACCTTTATCGATCATCTCTGATCGCGATCCCCATTTTGCTTCTAGATTTTGGCGTTCTTTGCAAGAAGCCATGGGAACTCGTCTTGACATGAGTACTGCTTATCACCCTCAGACTGACGGGCAAAGTGAACGAACGATTCAGACCTTGGAAGACATGTTGCGTGCATGTGTTATCGATTTCGGAAAGGCCTGGGAAAGGCATTTGCCACTCGCCGAATTTTCTTACAACAACAGTTATCACTCGAGCATTAATGCTGCACCTTTTGAAGCATTGTATGGCCGTAAGTGCCGATCTCCTATTTGTTGGGCCGAAGTAGGCGAAAAGCAAATCACCGGACCCGAGGTAGTCCATGAAACAACGGAGAAGATTGCTCAGATTCAAGCTAGACTTAAGACTGCCCGTGATCGCCAAAAGAGTTATGCCGATCTTAAACGTAAAGACTTTGAATTCAACGTTGGTGACCGTGTAATGTTGAAGGTTGCACCTTGGAAGGGTGTGATTCGCTTTGGAAAACGTGGAAAGTTAAACCCACGATACATTGGTCCTTTTGAGATCTTGGAACGTGTTGGACCCGTTGCTTACCGTTTGGATCTACCAGCACAATTGAGCTCAGTTCATCCTACCTTCCACGTGTCAAACTTGAAGAAGTGTCTTGCTGCGCCAGAACTTATCATACCACTTGAGGAACTTACAATTGACGACAAACTCCACTTCGTGGAGGAGCCTGTTGAGATTATGGATCGTGAGATCAAAACTTTGAAACACAACAAGATTCTGATCATCCGAGTACGATGGAATGCCAAACGAGGACCTGAGTTTACTTGGGAGTGAGAGGATCAAATGATGCGGAAGTATCCTCACCTTTTCCCGACTCCTCCATCTACCTCAACTTAAATTTCGGGACGAAATTTTCTTTAACAGGTGGGTAATGTAACGACCCTGGATTTTCCAATGTTTATTTATTAATAATTATTATTATTAATACGTGTGTTTAAATGAATGTATGTTATTACATTTACATGTTGCCATGATTGCCCGTACTTGACTTTAATTGCCCGAAACGTCTTTGTGACACCCGAAACTTACACGAATAATATTTTCTGATATTATTTACATTCATGATTAGTTTATTAATCATTTTAATTAACTAAGGTTATTAGTTAGTTACATGGGATTTAAATGGATTAATTTGTTAATTAATTGAACTTGGGCCTTGTTAATGTTAATGGACTCTTGAATGAGGACTTATAAGCCCAACCTACTTCTTAATGGACCTTTTAGCCCAACCTACCATGTGTAAGTATTACTTGTAAATGGAAACTAGTTAGTTAAGAACATTGGAATCTAGTTAACATATAATCCCCATGCATACACCTCCATTAACCACCTTTTATGACTTTAACATGCAAGAACACCATGGACAACTCTCTTCCCTCTTTTTTTTTGCTGCAGAACCGTGGCTTTTAGGCCTTGGGATGGAGTTTTTGGTTTCAAATTTTCATTACTTCCTTCATTCATACTCTCTCATTTACACACTCACAAATTACTTGCATTTTTCTCTCATCTTTTTCCTCTCTTTTTGCTCTCATACTTGTAAGTATTATGAACATATTTCTTCTCTTCTTTCTTTCCTAAAACCGAACCTATACACCCCTTAATCATCATCATTGTTTGTTGTTGTTTACTTGGTCTTGCTTAATGTTTAAATACATGTAGTTACTAGTTGTTATTGTTATTTACTTATGATCTTCTAAGAAGCAAACTTGTTAGTTTGATTCTTCATCTATCTTGTTATAACAAGAACATACAAGACATAAACTCTCTAGTTTATGATCTCCATTTAATACTTGTTTAAAAATTTAGAGTTCATGTGTTGCAAATCATACTTGTAAGTCATGTTAGTAAACTTTAAAGTTTACTTTCTTAAAGATCAAACTTTAGTTTGAATCTTTAAAGTATGAACAAACCATGAACTAATTACTTGTTTACTTAGTTTATTTCTTTGTATTATGTACTTTAATTTCATGTTTGTTGGTTGTTATTGGTCAAATGTTACTAGTTAACTTTGATCTCATTAATCTTGAACTAAAGTTAACTTTAAAAGTTCAAGAACATGTAAGTAAACTTTCTATTATTATAACTTGGTACACTTATGTTAGATCTAGACTTTTGAGTCTTGGATCTTCAAGATCAAACTAAGAACTATGTTCTACAACTTAATATCTTGATTTCATGAGTTTACTTTCAAGTTTGTAACTTATTATTAGTTTTAAAGTTCATGTATGTGTTAGATCTAAGACTTTGATGTAACCTTGGTTCATCAAAACACTTGCAACACTTAAGTGAGTTGTGCTTCATGTCTTAGACTTGCACTTGGGTTATGATGGTCAAACCTTGGTGAAAATGATGCAAACACATCAACGAGTTGTACACTTGAAGCTACATGCATCAAGGATGAGAACCGTGATAAGCATCGAACACCAAGAACTACCGGAACCTACTGACCTGTCTCTTTTCTGTATTCTGGGTCTGATTAGTAAGACCTGGACTGTTGTGATTATGATTTTCAAATAGCTATGTTTGAGTAGATAACTTTTCATATAGGACTCGTCTTAATCCGAGTTACGGTTTAGGATTTATGGCCCTCCGATCGTCACTATGTCCTTTTAACGTTGCGCAAAAATTTCTGACCTACTCGCACTTAGACCGTCGCCACGGTCAAACGAAGATGAGTTTGCTTCTATAAATTTTACCAAAATTAAAGGACTCATATACAGATCCATGGCCACTGGTATCACCTTAATTCAGTAAGGGTAGAGGCCGTGGTGACTGATCGAATTCAGCCTTTGTTTTAAACTACTTTCATAAACGAAACTTACTTTACGCCTTTTGTTTGATGATGAATGATGATGATCCTTAAGACCTTATTTACATACTTTTAAACCTATTTGGATGATTACTGACTTAGTACTATTTGACTTATGTTGAGGACCCGTTTGGACAACCTTCATTACTTGCTTACTTTCCGAGTCATACTTTACCGCTACATTATCATTGTGAGTTATAGCATTCCCTTTTTACTTTAACTATTTTGGGAACTGAGAATACATGCGGATTTTATGTTTTACATACTAGGAATGAGTACTTAAACTTATATATGTGTGGGTTATATAACGGCAGAAACATTCCCTTTAGCTCGGTAACGTTTAGTCATTGGTTTTTGAACCGGTGAACGCGAATCTTAGATATGGATCCATAGGGTTTGACATCCCCACTCGGGCTAGTAGCGCTAGTATTTAACGAGTGTTTAATACTTCGTAAACATACGCACTTGCCAAGTGTACTTTCAGGGGGTATAAACGTTAAGTTAGTTACCAAGTGCCCACGGTTAACATATACTTTATCATACTGTTTTGAAACGCTCTTTGTAGCACTGAAATCTCGTGGCCTACCTTACATAATGTTATACTTAAACTATAGCTCACCAACCTTTGTGTTGACGTTTTTAAGCATGTTTTTCTTAGGTGCTTGAGGTTAGCTTCCGCTGTGTACTAGTCGTGCTGTAGACACCCGCTGCTTAGAGTTGTTATCGCATGAACTACTTTATTTTGCATTCAAACATTAGTACTTTTGAACTATGACTTGTAACGACCATTGTGGTCACATACACTTATTATTTACTTCTACTTAGTGAAGCATGCTTTTGGATTATAAAACATTCGATGTTGGTTTAGACATCACTTTATTAATGAATGCAAACTCTTTTTGAAATCGCATATAGTACTTAACCTTGTAATGATCCTGTTGTTGATGATTCGTACACGATGGTTTTGTACGGGGCATTACACATTTGACTCATTTTAAAGTCAAAACTCACAATTTGGTCAAACTTGAACCCATTTGTAATCTTTCACTAACACATAAGTGTGTTCGAGATTCAACAACACAATTAACTCTACAAACAACAAATCACATGACTAAACCCTAGATTACAAACCTTAGGGTTTCTGGTGTTAAAGCGAAGGCGTACAAAATACTATTAATTTTTACAAGGAAATACTATTAAATATGATACAATTTTACACAAGATATTTATTTATTTTTAGAATGGATATACCTAAACCTTGCTACAACACTTATAGGCAGTGTACCTAATCGTACAGTAGTGTAGTTTTTAGTAAGTCCGGTTCGTTCCACAGGGATCTTAGCCAAGTTTAACGCTATATTTTTAAAACTATATTTGTAAATATATAAATATATATAAGTAGTATTATTATTATAAAAGGGGTTTTTACCGTTTAATGACCGGTTTGTCGATTTAAAACTTTAGTCGCAGTTAAAACCTAATGTAAAATATTAAAAATAAAAATAACTTAATTTAAAGCGTAAAGTAAATAACGATAATGGAATTGCGATAAAATAAAATTGTGATAATTAAAAAGTACGATAATTAAAAGTGCAATTAAATAAAATGACAGTAAATAAAATGCGATAATTAAAAGTGCAATTAAATATGAAATAAAGGAATTATGTGAAATGACCCGTCCTAATCCATCCGGACTAAGTCCATATCGATTATAAATGATTCACAACAGTTGATTACATCGCGAGGTACTTGACCTCTATATGATACATTTTACAAACATTGCATTCGTTTTTGAAAAGACAATCTTTCATTACATCTAAAGTTGACAGACATGCATACCATTTCATAATATATCCAACTATAATTGACTTAATAATGATCTTGATAAACTCAATGACTCGAATGCAACGTCTTTTGAAATATGTCATGAATGACTCCAAGTAATATCTTTAAAATGATCAAATGCACAGCGGAAGATTTCTTTCGTACCTGAGAATAAACATGCTTTCAAGTGTCAACCAAAAGGTTGGTGAGTTCATTAGTTTAGCATAAATAATCATTTCATAATTTTAATAGACCACAAGATTTCATATTTCCATTTCTCATAAACATACGTCCCATGCATAGAGACAAAAATATCATTCATATGGAATGAACACCTGGTAACCGACATTCACAATATACATATAAGAATATCCCCATCATTCCGGGATCCTCCTTCGGACATGATATAAATTTTGAAGTACTAAAGCATCCGATACTTTGGATGGGGCTTGTTGGGCCCGATAGATCTATCTTTAGAGTTCGCGTCAATTAGGGTTTCTGTTCCCTAATTCTTAGATTACCAGACTATATAAAAAGGGACATATTCGATTTTGATCATTCAACCATATAATGTAGTTTCAATCACTTGTGTCCATTTCGTAAAACATTTATAAAAAAAAAAAAACAGCGCATGCATTCTCAGTCCCAAAAATATATATTGCAAAAGCATTTAAAAAGGGATTAATGAAACTCACGCATATAAATATTGTAAAACAGTTAAATAAGCATTTGCATGTATTCGCAGTTCAAAATATTTTAAAAAAAAAAACATTTAATAAAGCAGTTGTAAAAATAGCGCATGTATTCTCAGTCCCAAAAATGTAAAGAGTAAAAGGGAATCAAATGAACTCACGCATATAAATATTGTAAAACAGTTATTAAAACAGTGCATGTATTCTCAGCCCAAAAATGTAATAAGTAAAAGGGAGCAAATAAAACTCACCTAATGTATTTTGTAGTAAAAATACATATGACGTCATTGAACAATTATAGGGTTGGCCTCGGATTCACGAACCTATATCATTTGTATATTCATTAATACATATAATCGTAATCTAACAATTTTGTATATTATAACCAAATTTATATATTATACATATATTTAATTTGTATATGTATTCAAAATGATTAATATTGATATAGTTACATTAATATATCCACATTTATATATATAATTGTTTAGTGTTGTATTAAAAAAAATCATTAGTTTGTTATATGTAAATATCTATATAAATAATATTAATAGGTTTAATATATATAGTTATGTGAAAATATTAATATAATTATGTAATAAGTATATTTTATGTACATTATAATTATTTGTTTAAAAAGATAGTTTTGATAATAATATTAGTAATTCTATTAATGATATTAATAATGATATTAATAATTATAATTGTAAAATAGTAGTTTTATTGTTTATGATAGTTGTGCTATTGGTTTTTAGTAATTACATAATAATAATACTTGTGATAATACAAATAATAATACTTATGTTAATATTAACAATTCTGTTATTTATAATATGGTGTTAATACTAATGTTTATGAAAGTACTACTAAATTGTATCACTTGTAGTAAAATTAATAATCATAATCATAATAACAATAACTAATATTAGTAATAAAGACATTAATAATTTTAATTACTACTTATAGTAATAATAATAATGTTAATGGTAATAATAATACTACTAGTAACAATAACAATAATAATTATAATTATAAATAATAACAATAATAACAAACAATAATAATAATAATAATAATAATAATAATAATAATAATAATAATAATAATAATAATAATAATAATAATAATGAAATAATAATAGCAAGGATATAACTACCTTAAGAAGGTAGGCTAAAAAGAATAACACCAGAGCAGGGATCGAACCCCCGACCTCTTATTACACACAAACGCCCAAGACCACTCCACCAAATACGTTTTTCTGAAATAATACTAAACTCATAATTATTTAACCCGAAACTAACTGTTTCCATTTCCTCTTCTTCTTCTCAGTTTCAGCTCGATCCATAATCAAAATTTCAGAATCATAACAGCAAACCAGATAAACGTGTTTTTGGATTTTCAACCCAATCAAAACAATTCAAACTTATTGCTTTTAAATCGTTAAACACAAGAAGAAAAAAATAAAAAAAATAAAAAATAAAACAGTGGGGATAACCCGTTCATGATCTCAAACATTGATTCAACGATTAGGACCATTTCAGACCACGATCTATGAATGAAATATGTTATAAATCAACCCTATAAACTTTCTGAATCCTTAATTGGATCAGAAACATTAAAACAAAAGTGAATTTCGCGAAGAACAAATTCATTGACTTTTGAAAACGTGACTTTGACTCCAAAATTCAAACACGATTGAAAAAATTGGGTCCTGAAGCTTTGCAGATAGTTTAAACGAAACATTTATGACTTAACTGCATTTAAAGATTTTTAAATTTTGTTGAGGAATCGAGTTTTCACAGAATGAAAGCAGAACATAGTTCCGGGACTGTTTTACTTAAATTTTAGATTTAATTTTGACAAATTAAAAGAGGTTATTGGTACTTGAAATTGTGGTTTGCTAATGTGGGTCGAAAGATATCACTTACACTGAAATTGGTCTGGTTTTCATAGCTTTTATCATCGACAGAAGGCATTTATTCAGAGTAAAAGAAAGAAAAGAAAAAAATAAATAAAGAAAAAAAAACAAGAATTTTATAATGGTAATAGATAATGAATGCCTTTTAACATTACATTGATCTACTAGATCTTTTTATGGGATGTCGAATCCTTCTTTAGCAGACAGCAAGGACAGGGATGATTAATAAAGAAAAAATAAAGTCCTAATTGATTGTTAACAATTTCGTTTGTATTAGTTGGGCTGAGTTAGACATCTAACAGAACCACATACATGAATCCAAATCAAGGAGAAAAAGGGATAAAGCAGATGGTGATGGTTAATTGTTTTCTACTAGTATTATATCAAATTTATATAAATTATGTCCACTATAAATAATTGTTAAATATATACATTGTAATAATAATAATAATAAATAAAAACACTGATTTCCTAATGTATTTATCTATATACATTGCATATGTTTATATATATTTGTATTTATCTATTTATTTTTATATATATTTCTATATTTATATATCTCTTATATTTATTTATTTTTATAGATTATAACTAATCTTAATATTAAATATAACTTTAATAATAATACACTTAATATTAAATAAGAAAAATTTATAATGATAATAATAATATTACTAATGATAACATTATTAATTATCATAAAATGTATGGCAATGATATTGTTAATAACAATAGTATTAATAATACTAATATTATTAACAAATATATTTATAATAATAATACATTATCAATCTATTTAAGTTCATATCTATAGATTATTCATAACACTCATATTGATATTAATATTAGAAGTAGTAACAATATTATTATATAAACTATATTTATATTTGTATTACATATCTGTATCATTACTTACATAATATATTATATATATTAACTTCCATTACATATATTTATTATTTATACATTGTATATATGTTACAATTAATAATAATTATACATAGACCATATTTGTTTATATACAGTTTTATTAATGTCAACAATTTATCTGGTGTAATAATTTAAATAAATAACTCAATCGATTAAATTGTATTTTATTATTTCGATTTATATATATACATATATATATATATATATTTAACTTATAATTATACATATATATTTATTTACTACTATGGTTCGTGAATCGTCGAAAATAGTCAAAGGTCAATTGAATTTATGTAAACTGTTCCAAAAATTTTGAGACTTAACATTACAGACTTTGCTTAACATGTCGGAAACATATAAAAATTAAGTTTAAATTTGGTCGAAAATTCCCGGGTCGTCACAGTACCTACCCGTTAAAGAAACTTCGTCCCGAAATTTGAGCGAGGTGGGCATGGCTAACAATAAAAATGTTTTCATGACGAATATGAGTTGATAAATTGAGTTTTATCATTATTGAGTAATATGGATAAAAATAATTTGGTTATTCGAAGAGTATGAATGAAGCTATCACCAAAGAGTGAAATAGGAAAGTAAAGATTAATCTTAACTTTTGACAGAGCCAGAGTTGAATTCCGGAATTTAAGGAATTTAGAGAAAATTTTCGTAATAAGATTTGATTCTCCGATAAATAAAGAAATTAGAATCTTCTTTGATTAAACGCGATAATCTGTTTTGATTGTTCTGTCGGATATTTTACTATAAATCCACCCTCTTCATTTCCTTCATATTTTGGAGTTCCATACTGTTGTTTTCTTTTCCCAAATTTAAGTCAAGAGAATAATGATCCAGAATTCGTAGGTATGAAGTTTCTAGTGAACATAACTAATGTTCTAAGAGAGAGATTGTAATAGCACGATCTTGATTGGTTAAATTACTAGAATTCAAAGGAAAAGATGGGACTATCAAGAAAATATATTCTTGATGTGTTTATAGTTTAGATAGAATGTAAGAGTCGTGTAACATGGCACATGATGACGTTATAATCTGTGAATCATCATGTTTCATTTAGAAACTCAGCATGACTTACTGTAATATAATCACGTTGATCAAGTGTCATTATATTATACTAACTCATGCATCAGTTTCCAACATTACTTCAATAACATTCATATTTTAAGCTCGAAAGTTTACAAAATATAGAAACTAACAGTTTCTATATGACGTAATACTGATAGCACGAAGAGATTAATGATTTCATATAAGAATAGTTATAAAAAATATCTCCAGAAATATGGAGGATATTTATAATAAAAGATATGATAATATCTCGGAATATCTAAGATCAGAGGATGATAGAAACTATTATCTGCAAGGGTTTAGAGTAAGGAGAAAGATATTCACTAAAGACTTTAGCAGACATTGAATCATTTGGATTCTTTGAAGTCAAACTTATTCTTTGTGATTTGTCCACGACTTTCTTCATAGTTTCGCATAATCTGCTTTTCGGTATTAAATTTTCTATTGAATGTTTCCAATATAATGATACACAGGAAGCACAAAGAGGTATATAATTTTGGACGAGAATATTTATGAAAATATCCTCAGAAATATCGAAGATATTGATGATGATATTTTGGAATTTCTAAGTTCGATGGTTGATGGAGAAAGATTTTCCGCAAGATTTTTAACATGACTTCAGAGCAAGATATTCTCTAAAGATTTCGACAGATCCAGAATTACCTGAATCCTTTGAATATAGGGTTTGGTCCTTGTATTTGTCCTTGGTCTCCTTCATGGGTAGCTCAATCTGTTTTTCAATATCCAATTTTCTATCGAGCGTTCCTAACACACCTTTTCTTTATCATCAAACTTTTGGCCGTTTAGACCGTCTACCATTTTTCTGTTTCCTCTGCATTTAATGCTATGATATCTGAATCATCGGTTATTAATCCGAGGTGGTTTCAGGAGAATTGTGTTTTTAGATGATTAAACGCTGATGGGAATATGGTGGAATATTAAAGGTTACCTGGTAACAATAAAAGACCACGCGTATATATCAATGTTATAATAAGGTTGTTTCGTACGAAAAGTTGAAGTTGTCTTGGTGGAGCTGTGACAAAATTGGCTATTTTGAAGAAGAAATGCAAAGTTATTTTGCGTAATAATAACACTAAAGAAATTAGCACAGTTATGTGTTAAACGTTTACTCAGTTTCCGAGAGTTTTTCAAGTGCATAACATACATCAATCTTTTCTTCCGTAGATGAAGTGCGGTTGGTTCATCCTATCGATTGAGGTGTTTTCAAGAATCATGAAAGGTTTGAACGCAGAATGTAATCGTGAAGATACAATTGAGGTTTAAGATGAAATCAAGTGGCAGACTTGAAGAATTGTTTAGTTTCATATGTTTTAATCAATATTTTAGTTCATTTTAATTGTTCAATGTTGGTAGTCATCAGTTGATAGTCCACAGTTGACAGCCCAATAATTCATATATAGTTTAATATATAAAATTCGAATTAATTAATACGTGTCGTGACCCGTATACGTCTCAGACTCGATCACAACTCAAAGTATATATATACTTTGAAATCAACCTCAACCCTGTATAGCTAACTCCAACATTTGCATATAGAGTGCCTATGGTTGTTCCGAAATATATATATAGATGGGTCGATATGATATGTCAAAACATTATATACGTGTCCCGATATTTAAAGTGCGTAAAATAAATAACAGAAATTAAATGACGATAAATAAAATTGCGATAAATTAAAATGTGATCAGTTAGCTAGGAACAGTTAGCTAGGATTTTGTTAGCGTGGATTCTTAACAAAATTTCATATTGTTAATTAGTCTGTTTCTAATCAATTTTTATTGTGTCCATTTTTTCTTCATTATGCCACTTGTTGGATTCTGATAGGTCAAAATCCAAATTTAAAATTTACTGAAAATGGTTACTCTGCGGTGAACGGATGCGAATACCGGTGGATGTAAGTAGGATAGTGAATAACTGTGGAATCAGATTCGAAGAATATACAGTGTAACTTATTAATGTGAAATTTAAATATTCCTCGGGTATTACCTACCCGTTAAAATATTCTCACTATTAACAGTTTGTACAAAAGAATTTTTAATTACAATCTTTATGAAAACATATATACATATATATTTTCTTCAGATGTATTCATGGATTTAATGAGTTAATATAATATTAAACTCATTTGCTTTTCGGTTGGAACTAGAATAAATAATCTTTAAAACTTTAGAGATTACATATTCGACATGTCGAACGAAGATCATACTCAAAGTACAGATGATGATATTGAAGTATGGATTGTTGATGGTACTGGTGCTGTTATTGATGGTACTGTTGGTGCCGATGATGTTGCTGAAGCTGGTACATTTTGCACCATATCCTCCAAATTGACTATTCGAGCGTGAAGTTCGTTGACTTAATACTCCAGGATGATTGTCGATCGGAACGAGCGGATGAATAAGGTTCAGAATTGTGGATAGAATATAATCTTGTCGAGTTACCCTGGAAATGAGACTGAATATGGTGTCTCGAACAGGTTCGCCGGTAAACGCTTCAGGTTCATTGTCAAGAGGTGAATTCGGTTGGTGGAAGGGATTGCCTTCTGCGCATTTTCATTAATTAAGTCGACTACGAACCCATCAGATGAATTGATAATGACTGATTGGTTGATTCATGCCGATGACACTGTTTTCGGAGCTTAGGTGAACATCTTTGTCGGAATAGCTGTCGGAATAACTATCGGAATAGCTATCGGAATCTGAGAGACTCGAACTGGTTGCAGGATTCATCTCGTACGATCAGATGAAGGATTTTCGATAAGAAATAGATTATAGGATGTAGATTAGTACCCTGCAATACATAATTTACACATGCATATATAGTACTAAAATCCCATAAATTACGGAGGAATCTACGGGAGTTGTCAGGCAAAGTTACAGTAACAGATATGCTAAGATATGAATTAGCAGATACACTAAGATACGAATTTTGTCTATACACTATTCATGCAATCATTGCAGTAATATGTGTCTAGACTAAAAATGATAAGCAGGTAATTTCCTAAGGATGATAAACAGATGATTTCCGACAAAAATGATAAGCAAAACTTTTGACATGCAGACACGGTCGAAGTCCAGACTTACTAAAGCATCCTAATGACTATCAGTTAAGCATACTAATGCAAGACCTGGTTCACTAAGACCACCGCTCTGATACCAACTGAAATGACCCGTCCTAATCCATCCGGACTAAGTCCATATCGATTATAAATGATTCACAACAGTTGATTACATCGCGAGGTACTTGACCTCTATATGATACATTTTACAAACATTGCATTCGTTTTTGAAAAGACAATCTTTCATTACATCTAAAGTTGACAGACATGCATACCATTTCATAATATATCCAACTATAATTGACTTAATAATGATCTTGATAAACTCAATGACTCGAATGCAACGTCTTTTGAAATATGTCATGAATGACTCCAAGTAATATCTTTAAAATGATCAAATGCACAGCGGAAGATTTCTTTCGTACCTGAGAATAAACATGCTTTCAAGTGTCAACCAAAAGGTTGGTGAGTTCATTAGTTTAGCATAAATAATCATTTCATAATTTTAATAGACCACAAGATTTCATATTTCCATTTCTCATAAACATACGTCCCATACATAGAGACAAAAATATCATTCATATGGATTGAACACCTGGTAACCGACATTCACAATATACATATAAGAATATCCCCATCATTTCGGGATCCTCCTTCGGACATGATATAAATTTCGAAGTACTAAAGCATCCGATACTTTGGATGGGGCTTGTTGGGCCCGATAGATCTATCTTTAGAGTTCGCGTCAATTAGGGTTTCTGTTCCCTAATTCTTAGATTACCAGACTATATAAAAAGGGGCATATTCGATTTTGATCATTCAACCATATAATGTAGTTTCAATCACTTGTGTCCATTTCGTAAAACATTTATAAAAAAAAAAACAGCGCATGCATTCTCAGTCCCAAAAATATATATTGCAAAAGCATTTAAAAAGGGATTAATGAACCTCACGCATATAAATATTGTAAAACAGTTAAATAAGCATTTGCATGTATTCGCAGTTCAAAATATTTAAAAAAAAAAAAAAACATTTAATAAAGCAGTTGTAAAAACAGCGCATGTATTCTCAGTCCCAAAAATGTAAAGAGTAAAAGGGAATCAAATGAACTCACGCATATAAATATTGTAAAACAGTTATTAAAACAGTGCATGTATTCTCAGCCCAAAAATGTAATAAGTAAAAGGGAGCAAATAAAACTCACCTAATGTATTTTGTAGTAAAAATACATATGACGTCATTGAACAATTATAGGGTTGGCCTCGGATTCACGAACCTATATCATTTGTATATTCATTAATACATATAATCGTAATCTAATAATTTTATATATTATAACTGAATTTATATATTATACATATATTTAATTTGTATATGTATTCAAAATGATTAATATTGATATAGTTACATTAATATATCCACATTTATATATATAATTGTTTAGTGTTGTATAAAAAAAAATCATTAGTTTGTTATATGTAAATATCTATATAAATAATATTAATAGGTTTAATATATATAGTTATGTGAAAATATTAATATAATTATGTAATAAGTATATTTTATGTACATTATAATTATTTGTTTAAAAAGATAGTTTTGATAATAATATTAGTAATTCTATTAATGATATTAATAATGATATTAATAATTATAATTGTAAAATAGTAGTTTTATTGTTTATGATAGTTGTGCTATTGGTTTTTAGTAATTACATAATAATAATACTTGTGATAATACAAATAATAATACTTATGTTAATATTAACAATTCTGTTATTTATAATATGGTGTTAATACTAATGTTTATGAAAGTGCTACTAAATTGTATCACTTGTAGTAAAATTAATAATCATAATCATAATAACAATAACTAATATTAGTAATAAAGACATTAATAATTTTAATTACTACTTATAGTAATAATAATAATGTTAATGGTAATAATAATACTACTAGTAACAATAACAATAATAATTATAATTATAAATAATAACAATAATAACAAACAATAATAATAATAATAATAATAATAATAATAATAATAATAATAATAATAATAATAATAATAATAATAATAATAATAATAATAATAATAATAATAATAATAATAATAATAATAATAATAATAATAATAATAATAATAATAATAATAATAATGAAATAATAATAGCAAGGATATAACTACCTTAAGAAGGTAGGCTAAAAAGAATAACACCAGAGCAGGGATCGAACCCCCGACCTCTTATTACACACAAACGCCCAAGACCACTCCACCAAATACGTTTTTCTGAAATAATACTAAACTCATAATTATTTAACCAGAAACTAACTGTTTCCATTTCCTCTTCTTCTTCTCAGTTTCAGCTCGATCCATAATCAAAATTTCAGAATCATAACAGCAAACCAGATAAACGTGTTTTTGGATTTTCAACCCAATCAAAACAATTCAAACTTATTGCTTTTAAATCGTTAAACACAAGAAGAAAAAAAAAATAAAAATAAAAAATAAAACAGTGGGGATAACCCGTTCATGATCTCAAACATTGATTCAACGATTAGGACCATTTCAGACCACGATCTATGAATGAAATATGTTATAAATCAACCCTATAAACTTTCTGAATCCTTAATTGGATCAGAAACATTAAAACAAAAGTGAATTTCGCGAAGAACAAATTCATTGACTTTTGAAAACGTGACTTTGACTCCAAAATTCAAACACGATTGAAAAAATTGGGTCCTGAAGCTTTGCAGATAGTTTAAACGAAACATTTATGACTTAACTCCATTTAAAGATTTTTAAATTTTGTTGAGGAATCGAGTTTTCACAGAATGAAAGCAGAACATAGTTCCGGGACTGTTTTACTTAAATTTTAGATTTAATTTTGACAAATTAAAAGAGGTTATTGGTACTTGAAATTGTGGTTTGCTAATGTGGGTCGAAAGATATCACTTACACTGAAATTGGTCTGGTTTTCGTAGCTTTTATCATCGACAGAAGGCATTTATTCAGAGTAAAAGAAAGAAAAGAAAAAAATAAATAAAGAAAAAAAAACAAGAATTTTATAATGGTAATAGATAATGAATGCCTTTTAACATTACATTGATCTACTGGATCTTTTTATGGGATGTCGAATCCTTCTTTAGCAGACAGCAAGGACAGGGATGATTAATAAAGAAAAAATAAAGTCCTAATTGATTGTTAACAATTTCGTTTGTATTAGTTGGGCTGAGTTAGACATCTAACAGAACCACATACATGAATCCAAATCAAGGAGAAAAAGGGATAAAGCAGATGGTGATGGTTAATTGTTTTCTACTAGTATTATATCAAATTTATATAAATTATGTCCACTATAAATAATTGTTAAATATATACATTGTAATAATAATAATAATAAATAAAAACACTGATTTCCTAATGTATTTATCTATATACATTGCATATGTTTATATATATTTGTATTTATCTATTTATTTTTATATATATTTCTATATTTATATATCTCTTATATTTATTTATTTTTATAGATTATAACTAATCTTAATATTAAATATAACTTTAATAATAATACACTTAATATTAAATAAGAAAAATTTATAATGATAATAATAATATTACTAATGATAACATTATTAATTATCATAAAATGTATGGCAATGATATTGTTAATAACAATAGTATTAATAATACTAATATTATTAACAAATATATTTATAATAATAATACATTATCAATCTATTTAAGTTCATATCTATAGATTATTCATAACACTCATATTGATATTAATATTAGAAGTAGTAACAATATTATTATATAAACTATATTTATATTTGTATTACATATCTGTATCATTACTTACATAATATATTATATATATTAACTTCCATTACATATATTTATTATTTATACATTGTATATATGTTACAATTAAAAATAATTATACATAGACCATATTTGTTTATATACAGTTTTATTAATGTCAACAATTTATCTGGTGTCATAATTTAAATAAATAACTCAATCGATTAAATTGTATTTTATTATTTCGATTTATATATATATATATATATATATATATATATATATATATATATATATATATATATATATATATTTAACTTATAATTATACATATATATTTATTTACTACTATGGTTCGTGAATCGTCGAAAATAGTCAAAGGTCAATTGAATTTATGTAAACTGTTCCAAAAATTTTGAGACTTAACATTACAGACTTTGCTTAACATGTCGGAAACATATAAAAATTAAGTTTAAATTTGGTCGAAAATTCCCGGGTCGTCACATTATGCTTATTTAAACTTCCGTAATCATGATGTTTGACGTGTTGATTTTAGTTTATTCCCATGGGTTAATTGTCCTTTGTCCTGGATTATTCAATATGTCCGTCTGGTTTTTGTCCATAACAGTCCATCAGTCATAAATATAAAGTGCGAGTGTCCTCGTCAAATTATCCTTATATTCGAAGTCAAATATTCCAACTAATTGGGGACTTAAACTATAATTACACCAAGTGTCCTTGTATATAATTCACCCCTGTTTTAATAAGTCCATTGACTATTAATCCATTCCCGTGTCCGGTTAAATGAATAAGTCCATTGACTATTAATCCATTCCCGTGTCCGGTTAAATGAACGATTATTAGTACTTATAAATTTCCCGCCCATCGTGTCCGATCGAGTGTATATGGTTATTTATAGGTACTTCCAATTGTAAATCTTTATATTAAATTAACAAACTATCATTTAATTAAACAAATATAAAGTCCATTAATAGCCCAAAGTCTAATTTCCACAAGTATCGTTCTTTTATCCAAACCCCAATTATGGTTCAAAGCCCAATTACCCCGTCTTAAATATTTAGCCCAACATCACGATTACTTCGGCTTAAATAAGCATAATAATAACTTAGCTACGAGACATTAATTTAAAAAGGTTGAACATAACTTAAAAATGATTAATAATTGCGTAGCGTTACACGGACAGAATTTCGACTTACACCCTTACAACATTCGCTAACATACCTTTATTATTGTTAAAATTAAAATTAAAATTAAAATTAAATATATATATATATATATATATATATATATGTGTGTGTGTGTGTTTGAGAGATGGAGAAAGAAAAAGATGTGTTTTTGTTCGACCAAAACTGCGAAATTTATAGGACCTGACCCTCAATTTGGGGCCATGCGATTGCATGGCCAGCTGGGATAGCTCACATGTTGTTGTTTTCTTCTTGCCGACGGTTTTATTAAATATATATAATATATAAATAATTTTAAGAATTATTTATATATTATATTATATTTATGTGCATAGTTGACTTGTAATTTTCGCTCCGTTGCATTGCGCGTTGAAAATTGACTTTGGTCCCAGTTCCGGATTTTCGAACGTCCTTTCGTACTATTTAATATCTTGTATTTTGCATTTTGCGTCTTGTACACTTGTAATTTTGAGACGTTTCTCATCAATAATTTGAACTACTTTGATTGTACTTTGTACTTTTGAGCTTTTTGGTCGTTTGCGTCTTCAATTCATCGAATCTGTCTTTTGTCTTCACCTTTTATTATTTAAACGAATATCACTTGTAAATAGAACAACTGCAACTAAAAGCTTGTCTTTCTTGAGGGATAATGCTATGAAATATATGTTCGTTTTTAGCATTATCAAATATTCCCACACTTGAGCATTGCTTGTCCTCAAGCAATATAGTCTTGAAAATAAAAATACTAGAATCACTTCTTTATTCTTCACACTTTGTACATAAGTGATTTCTATATGGCGGTATGAACAATGATAATAACGTTGTGGTTTACAGTCCCACATGACTATGAAAATTTAGATCCTTAAGGAAATTGGATCTTTATGAAAACATTTGATCTTTTTGAAAATTCAATCTAGCTTTTTTCTAGATAAGTTTTCCGGAATAACCCTTCACCGGTGTTTGCAAATTGTTTTTGTGGGTTTGGTGGGTTTCATATTTGAAAATTTTCGCTCAAAACTTGCGGTTTTGTGTCACCCACTTGCTAACCTTGTATTGGGAAAACAACACGTCCAGTATACTTGCTCCGTATATTACGTTTCGGTAAACTACCGTCCGGTTGTAAAGGAAATCGTTGAACAAGCAACTGTTAAGGCAATGTCCCCTGACATGCTTTTAATTATGGTCTATATCGTGTCGGATACAATTACTATCCTTTGTAGGAGCAATAGTAAAGATCACCCTATAGTTTTTTCGGTCTGGCACAAGGTCCTGTCTTTGACCATGCTATGCAACCACCGTTCTTACGGTTGACACCCGATTTGGTTCAAGTGACCTAATGAATTCCAGGTGAATTTCTAGGATTTTACGTTCAATGGTAATGAATGCATTAAAAATGGGTTTTCAGAAAACAAATTGGTTTTAATTTGATCAAAATATTTTCTCGTTCAAGCTCGAGTTTAGATATCATTAAGTTCCATGAGTTTGTAATTCTCAATCTTTAAAGTCAATCTCAAGGATTGAGTAATATCAGGCTTAAAAGCTGATTTTTAATCTTTAAGGAGATTATCCTTTCTGGGGGTCTGATTCATTAGTCTTATCAAGCTAATTTCCACGGCGCCCTCTCCATTTTACGAGACAGATCCTCTCATGGTTAGGATAAGTTTGACCACTTGGCGACCCTGTTTGATGCTGAGGTCTGTGGATTTCCAGCTGATTTTCGAGAAAACTTTTCAAGGTTTTTCGTAGACTCTACAACTGGTCTGGACGACAACTTCCTGACCTAAATCAAGAAGCGCGTTTCTTTTTCGGAAGACTTTACTTCCTTTTAATGATGGAATTGATTCATCGTGTAGATCCATCTTTCTTTCAAATATATTATAATTTACCGGGTAAAACGGTTAATTTTGTCCAAAACAAAAGTATCTTCAATTATTTGTACAAAAATATGTGATATATGTTTTAAATAACTTGGTAAATTTTCCCACACTTGGCTTTTATTTTCCTTTCTTTGCCTTTTTATTGTCCTATATTCCATTTTAAATGAATTTTAACATTTTGGGTTGTTTCTCAATTTATGTCCTTTCCGAGGTAACAATAACTTCGGTGTTAACAGCTAGTTTTATCGTTCATAAATATGTATAAATATGATTTTGAATTCATTTATTTGAAAATTTTGAAAAATTTTACTAGAATTGGGTAGTCAGTATATAAGACTAAGGCTGTTCTTTATTATCAGAGAGCACTAGATTCTAATACAACTACTGCGTTACTAGTATTTTTAATGGTAACAAAGTGTATAAGTAAATTTTTTTTTAATAATCCGAAAGAATTTAACCCCTTCCCACACTTAAGATCTTGCAATGTCCTCATTTGCAAGAAATCAGTAACAATTTAAATTATTGAGGGTGATTAGCGTAGAAAAATGATTAAATTTTACTAAAGTTTCAAAACATATTGGCGTTTGTTTGCTGAATGATAAATGGTGCACATCATTTTTTCATTCCGTCTTGTTGTTACATCACATTTGTTTTTCGTTTTATCGTCAAAATTAGTAGCTTTTGCTGAACTTAATGCCAGTCTTTGAAAATACGCTGTTTTACCCTGTTGTGTACAATTGACAATATACATACATACAAATAATAAAATGCATGGTAATTTGAAATGGGACTTAAAATCCCACTTTCAAATCAAATATGAAATATTAGTACAACATAATAAAAAATGTTAAAACTTACATAAAAGTATCACAATATAATATGTTTAAACATAAATAAATAAAAATAATAAAAAGATAAAAATCATAGAAATCACCAACGGAACTATATCAATCTGGATAGGGGTTCCAGTTCATGTCGTCGGGCGGGTTCCATGGTTGGTTATAGGTGTACTGATAGGCCTGGTTAGGGTCATAGAGAGTAAATGGTGGTCGCATATCGGGCTGGTGTGGAGGATAGTAAGCAGGTCAGGTCGGTACGTAGTGATCCTGAGGTGATAGCTGGCTCATGATCTGATGATGATGATAGTGCCATCTATCATGCTGTCGTTGCCTGGAATGCTCGTACTCATTCCGGGCTTGCCACTGCTCGTATCGACTATGTCTATCCTGGTTTGTCATTTCTACCTCATCTATATGCTGGTAGACGTCAGTCATAGCCTCCCTAATGACATCCCTAATGTCATCTGCTTCCTCCATTTCCTCATCTGAACCTCTCTCTACCTGTGGATGACGACCAACATATGGTACTGCCTGATTGCGTCTGATCTTCAATACCTTAGCACCCTGATAGACCTTCAATCCTAAAGTATCATCATGTTCCCTACATACCATAAGTGGACCACCTTGATCCCTATCTACACCCAAATACTCTCCAATGAGAGTAACAAAAATACCTCCTCCTATTATTCCCCCTTCCTGTATTCCTTCCACTATCTTAGACAAATAAAAACCAACACAGTAGGGGATATTAACAAAGCCTCCTGGGTCCCGAATACACTTAAGGTAAAATAAATCATGTAAGGTCATTTTCTCCTTGTTGTGACCTCTCTGTGTAATCAAGTTAGCCAGAAATCTATGAATTATACGAAGCTCGGCTCTGTTAATATGTAAGTAGGAGTGTGTTCCTGCCCACCCAAAAACATTATAATCTGACATACGCCTCCAGACAGCGTTAGCATCAAAATTCCTATCTACCCTTTCACCATGATAAATCAAATTTGTACAATCGGGTAGTACTAATTCACTAGGAGTGTAAATATGTAAAGCCCTGGCCATGTCCAGCATGGAAATCCTGTACATCCTACGACCAAGTATAAATCTAAGAAAACTTCTATCATCTAACCTATCTACATCCGCATTTAACGCTATAGTAGTCATAAGCTCAACACACCATTCCTTACATACAGGCCTACGAATGGTGAATAAACGTTCCCAATCGGGAAAAGAAGAGCTGCCATACCTTTGGATCAGATGCAGTCTAACTGAGTTAGCTAGTTGGACCCTTTCCAAATGCTCCCAATCGATTACCCTTGGCACTTCTACATTTTTCGTTACCAATTTGAATTTGTTACTTTGATATGTTGGGTAATCTCTCCAGCTTCGATCAAATCTCAAATTGGGATGCAACTGTTCTTCATGAATCGTTGGGTGAGCTATTATCGGATGAATCAAAAAAATTACGTAGGCATCAACATATTCTTGTTGTGGATCATAATAAGGTACGTGTTGATCAGGTTGTTGTTGTTGTTCCTCTTGTTGCTCCGGTTCATATTGCATTTCTGGTTCAGGTTCTGGAGCAGGTTGTCTAGATGATAATGATGCACCATCAGTATCGGTAAATCTCTGCAAAATACATTAAACACAAAATTTGTGCATCCAAATATGCATTAGTGTTAGCAAAATAACAAATTAACATAATTACAATAACATGTTCCATCAAAATTAAACTTATACACATTTTCACAATTTTAACAATTCTACATTTTTTCAAATAAGCATTTATGAAAATGTTTACAAAGTTCATAAGCATTCAACTCAAATAACATGTCAAAATAATCATAACTAGCAATTAAACAAGTTTCAAATGGCATTTACATCAATTTAATCAAGTTCATGAATTTTATACCTAAAAAGTCCACTTTAATTCTCAAAAATCATGTTTAGGATCAAAGTTTGGATCATTTAGCTACCTAAACATGTTACACTACTTAATTTAGCAATAATTCATGAAAAAAATTGGCCATAACCTGTTTATATCAAAAAGCCCCAAATTGCTCAAGAACACAAACCATAGATTCCTAAATTTTTTGAAGTTTTTGGCTTCAAATCATGTTAAGTAGCATCAATCTAGGTTATACATGCATAATATACTAACAATTTAACTCTAATTACACTAGAAATTAACAAAATCAAATTAGGTAAATTATAGCTCAAGAACACTAAAAATTAAATTTAAAGAGGTTTAGGGGTGTAATTGTTACCTTTTTTGAAAAGCTTCTGAACAATTTCATGATTAGAGCGACAAATTTGACGAATTATGGTGAAAAATTGCAAATTTTAGAGAGGTTTTTGGGTTATTTTCGTGTGTTTGTGTGTGTGTGTGTTGTGATGAAGATAGAACAGGCGACTGGAGTTTTGTAACCTGCCCAGTTTTTCCTCCCATGCGATCGCATGGATATACAGGCCAAACCCCATGCGATCGCATGGGGTCCTGGAATTTTTTTTTTTTTTGCATACTTTAATTCAATAAGATTAAAAATAATGATAATAAAAATTCTGGTCCCGCCCTCGGGTAAAGCAATTTCGGTTCAACGACCTAGTTTTCAACTCACGACGAATTTTTAAATATCAAATTTTTAACTTAATGAAATAAAGTAAATTTTTGTTTTTAAATTCACACCAAACTTAAATTTAAAATGCATAAAATTAAAAATTCATATAATTAAAATTAAAAATTCACACCAAATTTATATTATTTTTTTTACATACAAACTTATATGAAAAATATTAATTTTTCAAATATTTACAAATTTAAATATATTGATTTTAAAAAGTTTACAATATTAAATTAATATTATTATATTAATTTTAAAAACATGGTAAAAATTAAAATTTAAAATCTTTTTGGTCTTTTATCCCACTTTAATCAATCAAATATTATCAAAAATATACGCTCCTCTTTTCGGTAAAGTAATTTCGGCTATATTACCTAGTTTTACTCCTGACGAATTTCTGAAATATTTTGGGTTGATTGATTAAAGATATTTATACCTTAAGAATAAACGGTAAATTTCGCAGTATTGTGATAAATTTTTGTATGATATCAATAATTTTGGTTACGCATACCTAATTTTATTGAATACCAATTTAATACTTTATAGCGAACGATTCAGCATTTATTATCAAAAGGTTAAAAGCAATAAAAATAAAGATAAAAAACTGTACATACTTACTTGTGAGATAGAATTCTCAAAGACCTGCTTTAGCCGACTCATAGGAGAGTCGTGTGATTTGGTTCTCCATAGCTACGTAAGCGTAACCTCAATTCTTCAATATCTTTTCTTCTAAACATATGAACGGTCCTTCTCTGCATAGAGTAACAAATTCGGTATTTGAATATGTTTGATTATTTGAACATTTACCTTCGTGTGACCATTTTCCGCATTTATAACATCTTTCAAGGTGTCGTGCTCTTCTTTTTGTTGCAGATTTTGATTTTCCTTTACCGAAATGTATCTTATGATGATCTTTTCTGAGTTCTTTTCTTACTCCGTCCATTTTGCCTCTTATGAATGATACCAGTTCACTTGGAAGTGTGTCATTATTACGTTTAGTAATCATAGCGTGTAGCATTAGACCATGGTTCAGATCAAAGGAATTCTTCATCTCGTAAAACCTAAAAAAAAAATAAAAAATTCAGAATGGGGGGAGAAGACTAGTTCTTTAGGGTCTGCTAGGGAAAGACCATTCGGATTCCATTCTCGGAAACTACTCGAAAATAGAATATCTAACTCTAACAGAAATCTATATTACCCTAAAAAGATTCGAACCTTCCCACACTTAGTTAGCTGTGGTGTCGAAATTGTGATTAACTTCATCTTCAACTTCCGTTGGATTATCTATGTAATGTTTAACTCTGTGACCATTAACTTTAAATTCAATCCCATTTGAATTTATTAATTCTACTGTTCCATATGGGAAAACTCTCTTAACTATGAATGGTCCAGACCATCTTGATTTCAATTTTCCAGGAAATAGCTTGAATCGTGAATTGAAAAGAAGAACTCTGTCTCCTTCTTTAAATTCTTTTGAACTTCTGATTCTTTTATCATGCCATTTCTTCATTCTTTCTTTACAGATTAACGAATTTTCATATGCTTCATGTCTTAATTCTTCTAATTCGTTTAATTGACTTAACCGTAGACGCCCAGCTTCATGTAAATCAAGATTACATGTTTTCAAAGCCCAAAATGCTTTATGCTCAATTTCTACTGGAAGATGACATGCTTTTCGGTAAACGAGTTTAAAAGGTGTGGTTCCAATTGGAGTTTTGTAGGCTGTTCTAAAAGCCCAGAGTGCATCCTCCAATTTCATGGACCATTCCTTCGGATTTGATCCTACGGTTTTCTCTAGAATACGTTTTAAAGCTCGGTTGGTATTTTCAACTTGTCCACTTGTTTGTAGATGATAAGCGGTTGAGATTTTATGAGTTATTCCATATCTTTTGAGAACTTTCTCAAGTTGATTATTACAAAAATGAGTACCCCGATCACTTATTAAAGCTTTCGGTGTTTCGAACCTTGCAAAAAGACGTTTTAAAAAGTTGACTACAACTCGTGCATCGTTAGTTGGGAGAGGTTGTGCTTCCGCCCATTTAGATACATAATCAATGGCAACGAGAATGTGGAGATTATTATGAGATTTTGGAAATGGACCCATAAAGTCAATACCCCAAACGTCAAATACTTCACATACTTGAATGACATTTTGTGGCATTTCATCACGTTGACTTATTTTTCCGGCCCTTTGACATGCATCACAGGATTTGCAAAGAAGGTGTGCATCTTTGAAAATTGTAGGCCAATAGAATCCAGCATCGTAAACTTTTCTTGCTGTAAGTTGAGGCCCATAATGCCCTCCTGTTGGTCCTGTGTGACAATGGTTTAAGATTTGACTAGCTTCATCTCCGAATACGCATCGGCATATTATTCCATCGGGACAACTTTTGAATAAATGTGGATCTTCCCAGAAATAGTGTTTTATATCACTAAAAAATTTCTTTCATTTTTGGTACGATAACCCTTTTTCACGGAATTCACATACTAAGTAGTTTGCATAGTCTGCAAACCATGGAATTTCACTATAATTGATCTTCAAAAGATATTCATCAGGAAAGTCATCTTGAATGGCCGATTCATTTAGAACTTCTAATTCAGGATTTTCAAGACGAGAAAGATGATCAGCGGCGAGATTTTCTGCTCCCTTTTTGTCTTGGATTTCAATATCGAACTCTTGTAAGAGTAAGATCCAATGGATTAATCGTGGTTTGGCATCTTGTTTTGAAATTAGGTATCTAAGAGCAGAATGGTCGGTATAGACCACCGTTTTAGCTAGAACGAGATATGAACGAAATTTGTCAAAAGCAAAGACAATGACAAGGAGTTCTTTTTCAGCAGTTGTGTAGTTTGTTTGTGCTCCTTGTAACGTCTTACTAGCATAATAAATAGGTTGAAATCATTTTTCAATCCTTTGTCCTAAAACGGCTCCCATTGCAAAATCACTTGCATCGCATATTAGTTCAAACGGTAGATTCCAATTTGGAGTTATCATGATTGGCTCATTAGTGAGTTTTTCTTTAAGAATATTAAAAAATTTGATGCATTCATCTGAAAAGATGAATGGAGCATCCTTTTCTAGGACTTTATTCATAGGAGTGGCAATTTTAGAAAAATCTTTTATGAAACGTCGGTAAAAACCGGCATGCCCTAGAAAACTCCTAACTCCTCTAACATTGGTGGGATGTGGAAGTTTAGCAATTACATCTACTTTAGCTCTATCCACTTCAATTCCTTCCTTTGAAATTTTATGACCAAGAACGATGCCTTCTTTAACCATGAAATGGCATTTCTCCCAATTAAGTACTAGATTTGATTGTTCGTATCTAATGAGCATTCGTTCAAGATTAACTAGACATGTTTCAAAAGTATCACCGAAGACTGAAAAGTCATCCATGAAAACTTCCATGCATTCTTCTATCATGTCGTGAAAAATCGCCATCATGCACCTTTGAAAGGTTGCAGGGGCGTTGCAAAGTCCAAATGGCATGCGTTTGTAAGCAAAAGTACCATAAGAGCACGTGAATGTGGTTTTTTTGGTCCTCGGGTGCTATTGGAATTTGAAAATATCCCGAAAAACCATCAAGAAAACAATAGTAACTGTTTTCGGCTAATCTTTCCAACATTTGATCAATGAAAGGTAAGGGAAAGTGATCTTTTCTGGTAGCGTCATTTAATTTTCTATAATCAATACAAACACGCCATCCTGTTACAGTCCTAGTAGGAATAAGCTCATTTTTTCATTTGTGATGACAGTCATGCAACCTTTCTTAGGTACGCATTGAACTGAGCTTACCCATGGACTATCAGAGATTGGATAAATTAAACCTGCATCTAGCAGTTTAATAATTTCTTTCTTAACAACATCTTGCATATTAGGATTTAGTCTTCTTTGGCGTTGCACATACGTTTTATGACCTTCTTCCATAAGGATTTTATGTGTGCAATACGAAGGACTTATACCTTTAATATCATGAATCTTCCATGCAATAGCTGGTTTATGAGCTTTTAGCACAGAAATGAGTTAATATTTTTCATTTTCCGTAAGAGAAGACGATATTATTACAGGTAATTCAGATTCACCATGTAAATAAGCGTATTCCAAATGGTTTGGAATTGGCTTTAACTCTAATGTCGGTGGTTCTTATATCGATGATTTGTATCGATATCTATCTTCCTCTTTTAGCATTTGAATTTCTTCTGTTGTTGGTTCATATCCATTAGCCATAAGTGTAGCTAACATTTCAGCTTCATCAATTGGTTCAGTTCCTTCTCCTAAAGAACATTCTCCTGTTCCTTGTAATTCTGGAAATTCTTCTAACAATTCTGCATGTGAATCTATAGTTTGAATATAATAACATGTATCATCTACAGATTGCGGTTGTTGCATGGCTCTATCAACTGAAAAGGTAACACTCTCGTCCTCTATACTTAGGGTTAGTTTCTTACGGAACACGTCTATTATTGCTTTAGCCGTGTTTAAGAATGGTCTTCCTAATATGAGAGGAACTCGAGAATCTTCTTCCATGTCCAGAATAACAAAATCTACTGGGAATACTAAAGTACCAACTTTGACTAGCATGTTCTCCATTATCCCTCTAGGATATTTTACTGATCGATCTGCTAGTTGTATGCTTATTCGTATTGGTTTCAATTCTCCAAGGTCTAGTTTAGCGTATATTGAATACGGCATTAAATTTATACTAGCACCTAAGTCTGCCAATGCTTCTATTGAACTAAGACTACCCATAAAACATGGAATTGTGAAACTTCCTGGATCTGATAATTTTTCTGGTATCTTATTCAACAGCATTGCAGAACAATTAGCATTCATTGTAACAGCAGAGAGTTCTTCCATTTTCTTTCTATTTATGATTAGATCTTTCAAGAATTTAGCATATCTAGGCATTCCTGAAATCACATCAATGAAAGGAAGATTTACATTTATCTGTTTAAACATATCCAAAAATTTGGATTGCTCGGCTTCAAGTCTCTCTTTTCTCATTTTAATCGGATAAGGAAGTGGTGGTTGGTATGGTTTAACATAAGGTTTAACCTTAACTGTGTTATCTTCATTAATCTTTTCAACTACCGGTTCTGTTTCCTTATCTTGCTCAGATTGTGGTTCTTGTGGAGTAGGAATAGAGTCATCAGAAATTACAGGTATTTCAGGTGGTTTAAGTGTAATACCACTTCTTGTGGTAATGGCTTTAGCTGTTTTATTCCGGGGGTTAGCATTTGTATCGCTAGGTAGACTTCCCGGTTTTCTTTCACCTATTAACCTTGCTAGGTTACTTACTTCTTGTTCCAAATTTTGAATAGAAGCTTGTTGATTTCTAAATGCTTGAGCATTTTGTTCATTGGTTTGTTTCTTAGATGTGAAAAACTGTGTTTGAGATTCAACTAGCTTCGACATCATGTCCTCTAAATTTGGCTTTTTATCATCGGTTTGTGGTGGTTTGTTTTGAAAATTAGGTCTTTACTGATTGTAAGTATTATTAGATACTTGTTGATTGCTAGGACCTTGTTAGTTGTTGTATGGAATATTTCGGTTATAATTCTGGTTTTGATTGTAGATTGGTCTTGCCGGTTGATAATTATTCTGATAATTATTTCCAGGCCTTTGGTTCATGTATGAAACATTCTCTCTTTGTTCCATTGTTTGTTCAATACTGAGACAATCTTTTGTCAAATGTGGTTCTCCACACTGCTCACAACTAATTTGTATTGAGTGAATATCTTTAGTCATCTTTTCCATTCGTCTCTCGACAGCATCTATCTTTGCGGAAATGGAATCAAAGTCATGGCTAGAATCGGCTCTAGCTGCTTTAGATGATCTAACGATATCTTTTTCTTGATGCCACTCATGTGAGTGGGAAGCAGTGTTATCAATAATTTTGTAAGCTTCAGTTGCGGTTTTCTTCATAATGGAACCACCAGCTGCTATATCGATATCTTTTCGTGTAGTGATGTCGCATCCTTGGTAGAATATTTGTACTATTTGATAAGTGTCTAAACCATGTTGCGGATATCCTCTTAACAACTTTCCAAATCTTGTCCACGCTTCATATAGAGTTTCATTTGGCTTTTGTGTGAACGTAACAATTTCTCCTTGAAGTCTCACGGCTTTAGATGCCTGAAAGAATTGTTTAAGAAATTTTTCAACTAAAACATCTCATGTATCAATAGCCCCTTCAGGTAATGATTCTAACCAATCTTTGGCTTCTCCCTTTAAAGTGCAGGGAAATAACATGAGATATATCTGTTAATCCTCCACTTCTCGGATTTTAAATAGAGTGCAGATCCTATTAAAGGTTCGAAGATGTTCATTTGGATCTTCCTTCGGCGCACCACTAAATTGGCATTGATTAGTTACCATGTGTAGGATTTGTCCTTTGATTTCATAATCTGGAGCATTAATATCTGGTTGAGTAATTGCGTGACCTTGGCCAGTGCGTTTAGCTCTCATTCGGTCTTCCATACTTAGAGGTTCCAGATTTTCCATGATTGAATTTGTTGAATCTGAATCACTAAGGGATTCTGATTTAATGGTTTGTTCCTCGACAATCTCTGTTTGAATGATTGGTGATTCCGGAGGAAAGATTAGTGGTTCAGGATCTCTGAATTGTCCCTGAATATCCTCCGGATTCTCAATTGTGAGGTCTGGTTCAAAAAAGTGATTATCGGAAATTTGAATTGGAGTACTTGGTCGACTGGATGACGATTCTAAAAAAAATCAACGGCAACAATGTTGGCTAGATGTCTTGATCGAGTTACAGGTGGTGAACGTATAAAAGGTGGTGAACGTTTTGCTCGGTGCATTCACTGAATATCCTATTAGTTATAAAAGATAAAAATTATATAAGTTATCAAATTAATAGACTTTTCTGATTTTGCCCACGTTTCGAATAGCCAATAGATGCAGCAGGTAGCCAGGACCCTTTAAATCGGAAGTCCACAACTCGTCACTAACAAATCCAACTATTACTACGAACCAGAAAATTTTGGATGTCTATAAATTTAACCGCTTAAAATAATTTTTCGTTGAAATTTAAAGAAATTTTTAGAGAAGAAATAGAAAAAATTCTAAGTCCTAAAAACTAGAGCGTGAGAAAATAAGAGAGAAAAAGAGCGCGTCGAAAAACGTCGAAAAATAAAAGGTCGAAAAATAATAAAAAGAACGTAGCGCGTCGAAACTTAAAAGTCTAAAAACTAAGAATTAAAAGTTACGTCTAAAAATATTAAAGCTTAAAAGAAATTCTATATCCAAAACGGTAATAACTTAAAAAGTACTAAAATTTATAAAACGGCGTCACAAAATTCTAAAGCACCTAAATCTTAATCTAAAGAAAAAGCACTTAAGGTATTTTACGGCAAAGCCTATAAATCTAGAAATAAATAAAAAAAAAACTACGGCAAATACTATATTAAAATTAATTACGAGCGAAAAACATACAATTTACGAATAAACGATTAAAAAGATACGAAATATAAAAAGATATAAAAAGTGATAAAATTATTTATTTTTATAAAAATATTATTTTTATATTTATTTTATAAAAGTATTAATTTTTATATATTAATAAAACTTATTAAAACTAAAAAAACAAACTAAATAATAAAACTAAACTAAATAATTAAATAATTATAACCTAATTAGGGTTTTAATATTAATAATTATTATTAATTAAAAACCCTAATCGTACAGACTAAGGTACCAGGCCAGTCAAATCACTCCATGCGATCGCATGGAGTGTATGTTATATATTCATGCGATCGCATGACCTGCGGATCCGGGCCAAATGCTGGGCTACTACATTACCAGGCCCGAATAGTTTTACTTTTACTTTTTTTTCTTCTGTTTTTTACTTTTTACTTTTTATTTAATTTTATGTTTTTATAAAATATTTATATAAATAAATAATAACTTATATTTTAAAAACAAAAATAAAAATAAAGAAACTTTATAATTTTATATTTTGTTTTTCTTTTTATATTTTTTTTAATATTTAAAACGTATTTTTACAAAAGCGTATTTTTACAAAAGCGTATTTTTACAAAAGTAAACTAAGACTTAAAAAATCTTTTTTTTAATATAGCGTTTCGCTTCCGGAATTTAAGTAGTTCCCCGGCAGCGGCGCCAAAAATACTTGGTGTTAAAGCGAAGGGGTACAAAATACTATTAATTTTTACAAGGAAATACTATTAAATACGATACAATTTTACACAAGATATTTATTTATTTATAGAATGGATATACCTAAACCTTGCTACAACACTTATAGGCAGTGTACCTAATCGTGCAGTAGTGTAGTTTTTAGTAAGTCCGGTTCGTTCCACAGGGATCTTAGCCAAGTTTAACGCTATATTTTTAAAACTATATTTGTAAATATATAAATATATATAAGTAGTATTATTATTATAAAAGGGGTTTTTACCGTTTAATAACTGGTTTGTCGATTTAAAACTTTAGTCGCAGTTAAAACCTAATATGTAAAATATTAAAAATAAAAATAACTTAATTTAAAGCGTAAAGTAAATAACGATAATGGAATTGCGATAAATAAAAGTGCGATAAAATAAAATTGTGATAATTAAAAAGTACGATAATTAAAAGTGCAATTAAATAAAATGACAGTAAATAAAATGCGATAATTAAAAGTGCAATTAAATATGAAATAAAGGAATTATGCTTATTTAAACTTCCGTAATCATGATGTTTGACGTGTTGATTTTAGTTTATTCCCATGGGTTAATTGTCCTTTGTCCTGGATTATTCAATATGTCCGTCTGGTTTTTGTCCATAACAGTCCATCAGTCATAAATATAAAGTGCGAGTGTCCTCGTCAAATTATCCTTATATTCGAAGTCAAATATTCCAACTAATTGGGGACTTAAACTATAATTACACCAAGTGTCCTTGTATATAATTCACCCCTGTTTTAATAAGTCCATTGACTATTAATCCATTCCCGTGTCCGGTTAAATGAACGATTATTAGTACTTATAAATATCCCGCCCATCGTGTCCGATCGAGTGTATATGGTTATTTATAGGTACGTCCAATTGTAAATCTTTATATTAAATTAACAAACTATCATTTAATTAAACAAATATAAATCTCATTAATAGCCCAAAGTCTAATTTCCACAAGTGTCGTTCTTTTGTCCAAACCCCAATTATGGTTCAAAGCCCAATTACCCCGTCTTAAATATTTAGCCCAACATCATGATTACTTCGGCTTAAATAAGCATAATAATAACTTAGCTACGAGACATTAATTTAAAAAGGTTGAACATAACTTACAATGATTAATAATAGCGTAGCGTTACACGGACAGAATTTCGACTTACACCCTTACAACATTCGCTAATATACCCTTATTATTGTTAAAATTAAAATTAAAATTAAAATTATAATATATATATATATATATATATATATATATATATATATATATATATATATATATATATATATATATATACACGTTTGAGAGATGGAGAAAGAAAAAAATGTGTTTTTATTCGACCAAAACTGCGAAATTTATAGGACCTGACCCTCAATTTGGGGCCATGCGATCGCATGGATTTTCTTCTTCCTGGCCATGCGATCGCATGGCCAGCTGGGATAGCTCACATGTTGTTGTTTTCTTCTTGCCGACAGTTTTATTAAATATATATAATATATAAATAATTTTAAGAATTATTTATATATTATATTATATTTATGTGCATAGTTGACTTGTAATTTTCACTCCGTTGCGTCGCGCGTTGAAAGTTGACTTTGGTCCCGGTTCCGAATTTTCGAACGTCCTTTCGTACTATTTAATAACTTGTATTTTGCATTTTGCGTCTTGTACTCTTGTAATTTTGAGACGTTTCTCATCAATAATTTGAACCACTTTGATTGTACTTTGTACTTTTGAGCTTTTTGGTCGTTTGCGTCTTCAATTCGTCGAATCTGTCTTTTGTCTGCACCTTTTATTATTTAAACGAATATCACTTGTAAATAGAACAACTGCAACTAAAAGCTTGTCTTTCTTGAGGGATAATGCTATAAAATATATGTTCGTTTTTAGCATTATCAGTTTCCATTCAACAAGTTTACCCAAATTCACCCCTTTAACACTAAAATGGGTCTTACAAACTGAAACAACCCGTCCATATTACTATAAATGTAGTACGTTATTCATTGTTCCCATAGCGAGTTATTTTACCTCTATATGATACGTTTTAGAAAATATTGCATTCGTTTCATAAAAAGCACACCATTATTATATATAATGCATGTTTTAAACAATTGGGTGATTATTTAAGAATTAATTCCCATAATACATCGGTTTCTAAATACTACACATGTGACATAACAGTCGAATATAATACATGACAAAGGTTTTATTGAATACAACACTTTATTTAAACAAAAGCATGAGACTCCATGCACATCTTGCTCAAGTAATGCAATAGCGGAAGACTTTCTTAAGGACCTGAGAATAAACATGCTTAAACAGTCAACACAAAGGTTGGTGAGATATATAGGTTTAAAGCTAACATCGATATAGATATAGACCACAAGATTTCATAGTTATAAATATTTCAATAAAGATATTCTATAAGTTGTTGAGCGCTTCAGTAACCATACTTAACCATTAATGTGGCATATTCCCTTTATTATGAAATCTCCCTACACTGTACCAAGTGTGGGAAAAATGAAGTACTATGCAACCGTTTATGATACTAGAGCGACTAGCCCGGTTGGGGTTGTCAAACCCGATTGATCTATCAATAGGATTCGCGCTTACATGTTCTTACAACATGTAAATATTAGTTACCAAGCTATTAGGGAAGATATGCAATGTGGTACAACTCAACGTAGAATATATTTTAAGTACTTGTGTCCATGGCGTAAAACATAAAATGCATGTATTCTCATCCCAAAATATTTTTAGAGTTTAAAAATGGGACTATATACTCACGGTAGTAAAAGTATATTAATAATAAGTTTTTAACTTATTAAAAATATGGTCGTCGTCCTTGGATTCACGAACCTGTAACAAATATATATGTATGTCAAAATGTAATACAGCTATTATTCATTCATATCTTCAATCACATGTGATTGTTTAAGTTCATACTTTCAATCACGTGTGATTGTTTAAGTTCATAATTTCAATCACGTGTGATTGTTTAAGTTTATATTTTCAATCACGTGTGATTGTTTAAGTTATCAAGTTAGCAGTCCAACATTAGTAGTCCACAATTAGTAGTCCACAGTTAGTAGTCCACAGTTAGTAATCCACAATTAGTAGTACATAGTATACACGTATTGTATAAGACTCAATCATGACCCACAATACCGTTATTGTAGTTACACATATTGTGTATGTGGTGTCTTTTGATTTATCCGACGTATTGTGTAACCATGGCATGTTAGAGTACATGTATAATATAAGAAAAGTTAGCTAGGATATGGTTAGCATAGATTTTAATGAATTAATCTTGTAATCAAATTATCTATTTCTAACCAATATTGTTTTGCCCATAATTTCTTCGTTATAAATCCGTTTTGAGTGAATCAAATTGCTATAGTTTCATAACGAACTGTAATTTGTGAAACTAAACTGAAAAAGTGGTGGTTTGTAGTCGGAGTTACAAGTTATAATCCATATTTGAAAGAGGTAGTCATTTTCGTCGAAAGAACGACATCTTGATGACCATTTTGAAAAACATACTTCAATTTTGGATATAGTATCATGTTCTATTGAAATATCATTTTCCCAGAGGAACAACTTTTAAATCAAAAATTATGTTAGTTTTTAATTATCCAACCCAAAACAGCCCTCGGTTTTACTACGACGGCGTATGTCCGGTTTTACGGTGTTCTTCGTGTTTTCAAGTTTTAGCTCATTAACTTAGTATATCATATAGATATAAAACATGTGTTAAGTTGTTTTTAAAAGTCAAGTTAGAAGGATTAACTTTGTTTGCGAACAAGTTTAGAATTAACTAAACTATGTTCTAGTTTATAAACTCTTATATAGATAGCTATAGACATATGAATTGAATAAGAGTTGAAGTAGAGTTTTTACCTCAAGTTTAGAATGTAAAGTTGCTGGAAAGAAGTATTAGAACAAAACTTGAGAGAGTTCTTGCAAGTGTGTGTGAAAATTGGAAGTAAAATTTGGAAAATGAATGCGTAAAAATGAGTTAGAAATGGTGCTTATTTATAGGCTTGAAAATTTGGTTTTTAGTGAAAATATCTAAGATAAGTTAAAATGTATTAAGTCATGGATGACATATTAAATTGATTAGGTCATGGATGACATATTACACAAATAATTGCAGATTTCTATTGGTATATACCAATAGTAAATACTTCTAGAAGCTGTGTATAATACGAGTAAAAATACCGTTTGAATGCGAGTAGAATTCTTGAGGAAATTGAACGAAAATATGAGTGTAGCTATCCTTTATATGTATTGGTATATTATAAAGTGTATTCAATACTTGTAAGGATATATTTACACTCGTAATACATTATATGTAAATACATTTTAACATAAGTTAATTACGTCGTTTAAATAGTAACATATATTGTTCAAAAACTCTTTAAATTTAGTAGTATGAATATATATATATATATATATATATATATATATATATATATATGTATATATATATATATATAATACTTTGTTTATATACTTAATGAGATATTTAATTATCATATTTTCAAGTTAAATTTATATATATATATATATATATATATATATATACACACACACACACACATATATATATAATTATTACAAGTTATGACGTTCGTGAATCGTAAGAATAAAAGGGTGATCAAAAGCTTGTGTAAAACTCTTTTCGGAAGTTCAACACTTATTAAAATTCATTGATTATCAAGTCGGAATAATTAAATCATGTAAATAGTATAATCAAGTAGTCGGAAAAATTCGGGTCGTTACAGTACCTACCCGTTAAAGAAATTTCGTCCCGAAATTTGATCGAGATCGTCATGGCTGACAATAAGTATGTTTTCATGACGAATACGAGTTGGAAATTAGAGTTTTATCATCAGTGAGTAATATGGATAAAACAATTCAATTATGTGAAGTGTATGAGTGAAGCTATCGCAAAATAGTGAAATGAGGAAAGTAAAGATTCGTCTTAACTTTTGACGTCGTCACGGTTGATTTCTGGATTAAAGAAAATCTTTGTAATCTTAATATGATTTGATTCTTCGGTAATTAAGGAAATTAGAATTTTCTTTGATTAGGTGCGTAATCTGCCTTGATTGCTATGTCTGATATTTCGCTATAAATTAACACCCCTTCGTTTTCTTATTTCCACATCTCTCATCTTCTATACTTTCTTCCTTAATTCATACTTCCAAAACATTCGTCAATATGCTCCATCCAGTTCTGATTCTTGATATACTCCTAACTTTCATATCTGTCATTCTTCTTTTTCATCTACCACCGGAGGAATTTATTTACTTTTACTATTACCTTGGGGTTATAGTGTTTTTAATTCTCCCGTGCCTTTACGTTACAATACGTATTGATATGCATGGTTTGTAATTTATGTATTGTTGTCGGGCTTTATATTTTCTTTTATATTTAAGAGTTCCATGCTTTTGACTCCTCTTCCCGACTTCAAGTCAAGCGAGTAATGGTCCAGAATTCGTAGGTATGAAGCTTCGGATGAACAATACTAATGTTCTAAGAAAGAAATGGTAATAGCACGATCTGACTTGTTAAATTACCAGAAAATTACGGAAAAGACCGAATCATCAAGAAAAATATTTTCTTGATAATTCTAGAGGTTAAATAGAATGAAAAAGTTATGTAACATGGCACATGATGACGGTATGGTCTGTGAATCATCATGTTCCATTAGAAACTCAGCATGACTTACTGTAATATAATCACATTGATCAAGTGTAATTATATTATACTAACTCATGCTTCAGTCCCCAACACTACTTCAAAAACATTCATATTTTAAATTCGAATTTTTTTTTCTTCAGAATTTAGAAACTAAGACAGTTTCTTTTATGATATAACACAGATAGCGTGTAGAAATGAATAATTTCAGATAATAATAGTTACGAAAATATCTTCAGTTATATCGAGGATATTTATAATGAAAGATACGATGATATCTTAGAATTTCTAAGATCGAAAGGTGATAAAGAAGATTTGTCCACAAAGGTTTAGAGTCAGGAGCAAGGCATTCGTTAATGACTTTAGAGACACTGAATCATTTGGATTCTTTGAAGGCAGGTTTAGTCTTTGTGATTTGCCCACAGCCTCCTTCATGGTTTGCTCAATCCATTTTTCAGTTCCAAACCTTCTCTTTTCTGAGCTTTGTCAACGCACTATTCTTTATCATCAAACTTTTGGCTGTTAAGGTCGTTTACAATTTTTGCTGCTTCATCAGCTTTTTTCAAAATTTCGAGAACTGATTCGTAGGTTGGGTGCTTTTAAGAATTTCATAATGGAAGATCATAATTATAAGAGATAATTGTTATAGGTATGCATATAACTGTTGATGTAGAAACGATGTGAGATTCGAAATACTGATTGCTAATTCCTGGTAGTTGGTATGGCAATCATTGTTACAAGATGTGGATGAGTACATGATATAGTTTCAAAGAGTATAATGATTTTTCGGAAGGTCAAATATCAATGAAGTTGTTGATAAGTTTACTGCTAATGTGGCAAGATATAAAAGGTTCCCCGGTAACAATGATGAAGGGGTAATCGTTATAATAAGGCTTATTTGAATGAAAAATTGAAGTTGATTTGTTGGAGCTGTGACAAAATTGTCTACTTTGAAAAGGGATTGAAAAGTTATTTTTGGTAATAAATGCCAAAGGATCTTACACGGATACGTGTTAAACTTCTACTTGGGTTCCGAGAGTTTTCCAGGTGTATGACTGTATGCATAAGTTCTTCTTTTCATAGATAACGTGTGGTTGGATCATCTTCTTGATTGTTTCTTAATTGAGATATTTTCAAGTCTCATGAAGGGTTTAAAAGCAGATTGTCATCATCAATATCCGTATAATGAATTCGTCGTGAATCTTGAATGATACGAATATCTTTATGAGTTTTGTGAATGAAAGTGATGTTCTAGTATAGTTTGAATTTAAAGTATGATTTTGAAGGATGTAAGAATCTAAGAGTGATGTTATCTGTTTAATCTTCACTTGGATTCTGATCTGTCAAAACCAGAATATGTAATTAAATTTGAATGAGAATGGTTGTTCTGATTTCTATGAAAGAATGTATATTGTTGTGAAAGTAGTGAGTATGGTTAATGATTATTAAATCAGAATTGAAGAATGTACAGTATAACATATTAATTGTGAATTTGTATAATTCTCGGGTATTACCTACCCGTTAAAGTTTCACAAGTAATATTTTGTATAAGAGAATTTTTATTACAGTCTTTATGAAAATATATGTTTTTATATTTTCTACAGATGTAATATAGATTTAATGAGTTAATATACTATTAAACTCATTTGATTTTTGCTGGATCTAGAATGAATAACCCCTAAAACTTTAGAGATTACATAATTTTTGCGGAGTAATTCTTCAACGTAAATGAAATTATGAATCAATACTTCATTATTCATTTTTTTTATATTTCCTCGGTGATTGATATTGGTGTTCGTAGAATTCTTGTGAATTTCGCAAGACACGAATGACGTTTTCTAGAAAGTTTCGAGTACATCGAAAATAAAAGTGTGAAATCTAACACGTACTCGAACAATACACTTGGTTTATTATGAAATGGAATCTATTGAGTTGAAGCACAGATTATAATTAATGATTGTTAAGTCATTAACGAAGAATGTACAACATAGCATATTAGTAATATGAATTAACCGAGTAGTATATACCCTTTAACATTCACACGTAATAGCTTAGTACGAAAAGATATATTGTGGTTTAAAAACTCATATATATATATATATATATATATATATATATATATATATATATATATATATATATATATATATATATATATATATATATATATATATATATATATATAAATTTTTCAGAGGGAATGAGTTAATACTTCATAACTCTTTGATACAATATGCTCGTTGTTGATTTGTCATGATGTCGGTGATTATGGAACTGGCGGAGCTTGTGATGTTGTAGGTGCTACTGGTACTGGTGATACTGTCGGTACTGCTGGTGCTTCTTGTATAACAAATCTATTTTGTAACGCACGCACCATTCCTGTCAGGGTTTCTATTCTCCCCTCTATCATCTCTATCCATCCACTCATCTTGATTTATGGTTATGATTAGAATAAATAATCTCTAAAACTTTAGAGATTACATGATCACCGTAGAATATTTCTTCGATGAAGTTATGAATCAATACGTCATCGTTTGATGTTATTAGTATTCCTATCTACAGGGCGTATGACGTTGATGCTCGTGGGACAGATTGTGATGTTGGGGCTTGTGACACGGATGTTGTTGGTGGTGGTAATGGTACTGTTGGTGTTGATGCGGGTGGTGCAGTTGGTGTTTGTGGGGCTTGTGATGCTTGTAAGTTCTGCATCATATTCTCCAAAGCCACCACTCTAGCGTGAAGCTCGTTGACTTCTTCTAGTACACCGGGATGATTGGCGGTTGGAACAAGCGGATGAATAAGATCTAGAAGTTTAGATAATATATAATCGTGGCGGGATACTCTGGAAATGAGGACGAAAATGGTGTTTTGGACTGGTTCGCCAGTAAGTGCTTCAGGTTCTTCGCCGAGAGGGAAATTTGGTGGATGGAAAGGATCGCCTTCTTCTCATCTCCATTGACTGAGTCAGCTACGAACCCATCCCCAATCCATCCAGAATAGATGATGGCTAATCGGTTGATCCATTCCGGTTACACTGCTTTCGGAGCTCAGGTGGATATCCATATCGGAATAGCTGTCGGAATCCGATGAACTTGAACCAGTTGAAGGATCCGTCTCGTACAGAGTAGGGAAAAGATTTTTGAAATGAAATAAATTATAGGACTAGTTTGGTATTCATCAATACATAATTTACATATGTATTTATAATACCAGAATCCCCTAAGTTACGGAGGATTTTACGGAAGGTGTAAAGCAGAGTTTACTGTAATAGATATGCTTAAGATATGAAATTTGTCTATACACTATCTATGCAATAAATGCAGTAAGACGCGCCTAGACTTAAGATGATAAGCGTGTAATTTCCGACAAGAAATGATAAGCAAAACTTTTGACATGTAGACACTGTCGAAGTCCAGACTCACTAATGCATCCTAACATCTATCAGTTAGACACACTAATGCAAGACCTGGTTCGCTAAGACCCCTACTCTGATGCCAACTGAAACGACCCGTCTATATTACTATAAACACAGTACGTTATTCATTGGTCCCATAGCGAGGTATTTGACCTCTATATGATACGTTTTAGAAAATATTGCATTCGTTTCATAAAAAGCACACCATTATTATACATAATGCATGTTTTAAACAATTGGGTGATTATTTAAGAATTAATTCCCATAATACATCGGTTTCCAAATACTACACACGTGACATAACAGTCGAATATAATACATGACAAAGGTTTTATTGAATGCAACACTTTATTTAAACAAAAGCATGAGACTCCAGGCACAGCTTGCTCAAGTAATGCAACAGCGGAAGACTTTCTTAAGGACCTGAGAATAAACATGCTTAAACAGTCAACACAAAGGTTAGTGAGATATATAGGTTTAAAGCTAACATCGATATAAATATAGATCACAAGATTTCATAGTTATAAATATTTCAATAAAGATATTCTATAAGTTGTTGAGCGCTTCAGTAACCATACTTAACCATTAATGTGGCATATTCCCTTTATTATGAAATCTCCCTACACTGTACCAAGTGTAGTAAAAATGAAGTACTATGCAACCATTTACGATACTAGAGTGACTAGCCCGGTTGGGGTTGTCAAACCCGATAGATCTATCAATAGGATTCACGCTTACATGTTCTTACAACATGTAAATATTAGTTACCAAGCTATTAGGGAAGATATGCAATGTGGTACAACTCAACGTAGAATATATTTTAAGTACTTGTGTCCATGGCATAAAACATAAAATGCATGTATTCTCATCCCAAAATATTTTTAGAGTTTAAAAAATGGACTATATACTCACGGTAGTAAAAGTATATTAATAATAAGTTTTCAACTTATTAAAAATATGGCCGTCGTCCTTGAATTCACGAACCTGTAACAAATATATATGTATATCAAAATGTAATACAACTATTATTCATTCATATCTTCAATCACATGTGATTGTTTAAGTTCATACTTTCAATCACGTGTGATTGTTTAAGTTCATAATTTCAATCACGTGTGATTGTTTAAGTTTATATTTCAATCACGTGTGATTGCTTAAGTTGTCAAGTTAGTAGTCTAACATTAGTAGTCCACAATTAGTAGTCCACTATTAGTAGTACATAGTATACACGTGTTGTATAAGACTCAATCATGACTCACAATACCGCTATTGTAGTTACACGTATTGTGTATGTGGTGTATTTTGATTTATCCGACGTATTGTGTAACCATGACATATTAGAATACATGTATAATACAAGAAAAGTTAGCTAGCATATGGTTAGTATAGATTTTAATGAATTAATCTTGTAATCAAATTATCCATTTCTAACCAATATTGTTTTGCCCATAATTTCTTCGTTATAAATCCGTTTTGAGTGAATCAAATTGCTATGGTTTTATAACGAACTATAATTTGTGAAACTAAACTGAAAAAGTGGTGGTTTATAGTCATAGTTACAAGTTATGATCCATATTTGAAAGAGGTAGTCATTTCCGTCAAAAGAACGACATCTTGATGACCATTTTGAAAAACATACTTCAATTTTGAGTTTAACCATGATTTTTGGATATAGTATCATGTTCATATGAAATATAATTTTCCCAGAAGAATAACTTTTAAATCAAAAATTATGATAGTTTTTAATTATCCAACCCAAAACAGCCCTTAGTTTTACTACGACGGCGTATGTCCGGTTTTACGGTGTTCTTTGTGTTTCCAAGTTTTAGCTCATTAAGTTAGTATATCATATAGATATAAAACATGTGTTAAGTTGTTTTTAAAAATCAAGTTAGAAGGATTAACTTTGTTTGCGAACAAGTTTAGAATTAACTAAACTATGTTCTAGTTTATAAACTCTTATATAGATAGCTATAGACATATGAATTGAATAAGAGTTGAAGTAGAGTTTTTACCTCAAGTTTAGAATGTAAAGTTGCTGGAAAGAAGTATTAGAATAAAACTTGAGAGAGTTCTTGCAAGTGTGTGTGAAAATTGGAAGTAAAATTTGAAAAATGAATGTGTAAAAATGAGTTAGAAATGGTGCTTATTTATAGGCTTGAAAATTTGGTTTTTAGTAAAAATATCTAAGATAAGTTAAAATGTATTAAGTCATGGATGACATATTAAATTAATTAGGTCATGGATGACATATTACACAAATAATTGCAGACTTCTATTGGTATATACCAATAGTAAATACTTCTAGAAGCTGTGTATAATACGGGTAAAAATACCGTTTGAATGCGAGTAGAGTTCTTGAGAAAATTGAACGAAAATACGAGTATAGCTATCCTTTATATGTAGTGGTATATTATAAAGTGTATTCAATACTTGTAAGGATGTATTTACACTCGTAATACATTATATGTAAATACATTTTAACATAAGTTAATTACGTCGTTTAAATAGTAACATATATATTGTTCAAAAACTCTTTAAATTTAGTAGTATGAAAATATATATATATATATATATATATATATATATATATATATATATATATATATATATATATATATATATATATATATATATATATATATATATATATATATATATATATATATATATATATAATACTTTGTTAATATACTTAATGAGATATTTAATTATCATATTTTCAAGTTAAATCTATATATATATATATATACACACACACACATATATATAATTAATACAAGTTATGACGTTCGTGAATCGTAAGAATAAAAGGGTGATCAAAAGCTTGTGTAAAACTCTTTCCGGAGGTTCAAGACCTATTAAAATTCATTGCTTATCAAGTTAGAATAATTAAAGCATGTAAATAGTATAATCAAGTAGTCGGAAAAATCCGGGTCGTTACACAAACTACACATGAACAAACCCTAGCTATAAATCAAATTGAACTCAAAACTCGAAGTTAAAACTTACTAACACTATCAAAACATAACTAGAGATGTAGAGAACAACTTTAAAACTTGGACTCGGGCAAGATTTGGTCTCCTTCTTCCCCAAAATGAGCTCTCTCTCTCACTAAAACACTATTTCTCTCTCAAAAATTGAAATGTGTAGGTGAAAGAGTGATAAATGAGTTGATGATAAGCTTGGATAAGTTTTTATGGATCTCAAACCGTCCACATAGTGAAAAGACCAAAACACCCTCAAAATTGCTCATTAAAAACGAATTAAATACCAGATTTGGGCACCTGTCGCGTTTCGCGACGACGTGTCGCGATCCGCGACGCACTCAAACGCGACAGACTGACTAAAACGCAATAAGTACCTCAAGGATTGGGTATTTAGAGTCATCGTGTTTTAGGCACGCATGTCGCGTTCCGCGACATACCAAAACGCGATATACCCCATCAAAACGCGGCGGATTACCAGGATGCACCCCAAACTCAAATCTTAAATCAATTAACAACACACGCAACCCAGTATATACATTCTAAAGGTCAAATACACACCTTTGGACTTCCTAAGGCGTTCCATGCCATGTAACTAGAAAAACGGGTGTTACAACTCTCCCCCACTTGAATCTGAGCGCGTCCTCGCGATCTAAGCCGCATGACAAGTCGGAAGATACACCAAAACAAACTCTTCGGGTTCCCACGTAAACTCGGAACCCTTTCGATGTCGCCATTGCACTTTGTAAGTTCTAACTTCTTTGTTTCGCAACATCTTTACTTTCTCATCTAGTATTGCAATCGGCTCTTCAACACACTCTCATTTGTTGTTTAGAGCAATCTCATCTAATGGCACCCAAGTCGAGTCATTCGCAAGACACTTATGGAGATGGGAAACATGAAATGTGTTACGAATTCCCGCAAGCTCTTCGGGTAACTCTAGTCTATAGGCAACCTCACCAACACGAGCCAAAATTTTGAAAGGCCCAATAAACCGGGGAGCTAACTTTCCTCGTTTTCAAAACCGAATAAGGCCCAATAAACCGGGGAGCTAACTTTCCTCGTTTTCAAAACCGAATAATACCTTCCCATGGCGAAACCTTAAGCATCACCATGTCACCTTCTTGGAACTCAATCGGTCGCCTTCGTTTATCAGCATAAGATTTTTGCCTATCTTGCACCGCCTTAAGTCGAGCCCGAATCATCTCAATCTTACTATTTGTCTCCAAAACCAAATCGGTACTCCCGATTTCCCTTTGTCCCACTTCACCCCAACAAATGGGAGTTCGACACCTTTGCCCATAAAGTATCTCATACTGTGGCATTCCAATACTAGCATGATAGCTATTATTGTATGAGAATTCCACCAAAGGTAAGTGTTCATCCCAACTACCACCGAAATCAATAATACACGCCCGTAACATATCCTCCAACGTTTGATTGGTTTGACAGTCCATTTGAGGATGATACGCTGTGCTCATTGTGCCCATATCTTCATGAAACTTATTCCAAAATTGAGATGTGAAATGATCCGAAACAATAGATATAGGAACCCCATGCCTTGATATCACCTCCTTGATAAACAACTTAGACAATGTCTCCGAAGATATCGTCTCCCGGATAGGAAGAAACAATGCACTTTTTGTCAACCGATCAACTATCACCCAAATTGTATCAAATTGGGTTCTCGCCGTCATTGGTAACTTTGTAATGAAATCCATGGTAATGTGCTCCAATTTCCACTTCGGAATTTCTAACGGTTGTAACATACCATACGGCTTTTGGTGCTTGGTCTTAACTTGCAAACACGTGACGCATTGTTCAACATACTTAAAAACATCACGTTTCATGCCCGACCACCAATACTCTTTCTTCAAATCAAGGTACATCTTCGTCGCACCCGTATAAATGGAATACTTTGACTTATGTGCTTCATCAAGTAGCACTTGTCGGTACTCTCCCATCTTAGGCACCCACACTCGTCCTTGAAAGGACAACAAACCATGCGGGCCTAAGGTAATAGACTCCGTTTACCCCATGATTCGTTCTTCATGCTTGTTGTTAACAAAAGCTTCAATTTGTATCTCACCAAGCTTTACAAGGAAATCGTTAGTAATAGTCATGCGTAACAATCCTACTCGTATCGCCGGATGTTGACCCTTTCGACTCAACGCATCCGCAACCACATTCGCCTTACCCGGATGGTAAAGTATCTCACAATCATAATCTTTTACCACATCCATCCATCTACGTTGACGATAGTTCAAATCTCGTTGATCAAAAAGATGTTTTAAACTCTTGTGATCCGAATAAATCGTACACTTGACACCATACAAGTAGTGGCGCCAAATTTTCAACGCATGCACCACCGCCGCCAATTCAAGATCATGAGTCGGGTACCTCTTTTTGTGTTCCTTTAATTGTCGAGAGGCGTAAGCGATCACTTTACCCCGTTGCATTAGAACCAGCCGAGCCCATTTAATGCGGCATCACAATAAACCGTCATATCTTCTACACCTTCCGGTAACACCAAAACCGGAGCTTGACACAACTTCTCTTTCAACAATTGGAAAGCCATTTCTTGCTCGTTTTCCCAATTAAATCTCGCGTTCTTCCTTGTCAACTTTGTTAATGGAGAAGCGATTTTTGAGAAGTTTTGGATAAACCGACGATAATAACCGGCCAATCCGAGAAAATTTCAAATTTTCGTAGGTGTAGTCGGTTGTCCCCAACTCTTCACCATCTCTATCTTCCCCGAATCTACTTGAATACCTTCTTTGTTCACAATATGGCCAAGGAATTGCACTTCCCTTAGCCAAAATTCACACTTGGAGAATTTAGCATACAACTTCTCCTTCCGCAACGTCTACAACACTTCGCGCAAATGGTGTTCATGTTCTTTCGTACTCTTAGAATAGAAAAGTATGTCATCAATGAACACAATTACCGACTTGTCCAACATAGGTTGGCACACTCGGTTCATAAGATCTATGAATGCCTCCGGTGCATTCGTAAGACCGAAAGGCATAACTACAAATTCAAAATGCCCGTAATGAGTCCGAAAGGCCGTTTTCTCAATATCTTCCTCACAGACCCGCATTTGGTGATAGCCGGACCGTAAGTCAATCTTAGAAAAATACGTCGCACCTTGGAGTTGGTTGAACAAATCGTCAATCCGAGGCAATGGATAATGATTTTTGATCGTCACCTTGTTCAACTCCCGATAATCAATACACATCTGCATACTACCATCCTTCTTTTTCACGAATAAGACCGGAGCGCCCCATGACGAAGCATTCGATCGGATAAAACCCTTTTCAAGCAACTCTTGGGTTTGATTTAACAACTTTTGCATTTCTGTTGGTGCTAAACGATAAGGAGTCTTAGCAATGGGAGTAGCCCTCAGAACCAACTCAATGCGAAATTCAACTTGTCTTTCTGCCGGAACACCCGGTAACTCATCCGGAAAAACGTCTTCGAATTCATTAACCACCGGAATTTCACGAATGGATGGTGGCTCCTCACAAGTATCAACTACATGGGTAAGAAAAACCATGCCACCGCTATTAAGGAAACGTCGCGCCAGTGCATAAGTGCATAATGGTACGAGTCTCCTTCGCTTATTGCCATGAATAATTAACTCTCCCCCACTTGGGGCCTTTACACGAATAAACTTTTCGTGACATGCAATATCGGCTCTATAACAATCGAGCCAATTCATACCCACAACAATATCAAACTCACCCAAAGTCATCGGGATAAGATCGATTAAGGTTTCGGCACCAAACACAACATTACAATCTTTACACACATCAACCCCTAGCACCATCTTACCATCCGCTATTTCAACTTCTACCGGATGACTTAACTTAGCTAGCGGTTTATTAAGCTTAGACACAAATCGTGGTGACACAAACGATAAAGTAGCACCGCTATCAAATAGTATCCTTGCCGAATTAGAGTTAACCATGAAAGTACCTGAGACAACTTCATTAGATTGTTTAGCTTCATCGTTGGTCATTAAGTAGTTGCGACGCTTAGCCGTACCCGCCGCTTTCTCTAACTTCTTCACTTGATCACCATACAAGTCGAGACATTCCGACTTTCGATGTCCTTGCTTTTGATAATTAAAACGTGTGAGTTTGTTTGTGGAAGATGGGTTCGGACAATCACGAGCCATATGACCCTTTTGTCCACAATTGTAGCACGTATAAGAAAAACCCCCGGAAGCACCCTTCTTCACGCTATTGACACTTTCGGAACCCTTCTTGTTCTTTTTGTTTGAAAAGTTCGAATGACTTGAACCTTAAGACTTTCTCTTAGAGAAAGAGAAATCACTTCTTTTCGAGATCTCCGGTTCGAAACCCCAAACCAACTCAAACAACTCTTCAAAAGACTTAGCCATTCCCTGACTAATCTTACCTTTCAACTCATCGCTTAAAGTACGATAGAAATCTAGCATCAACATTCGGTCATCACCAACATACTCTGGAAAAAAACGAGTCTTTGACAAGAAAGTAGACTTGAGATTAACCAAGTCCATCGAACCTTGTCGCAAGTCGCGCAACTCGTCCCGGATTTTATTAAGGTCGGCTTGAGTTCGATATTCATTAAAGAATTCTTTTTTAAACTCTTCCCACGACAAGCTCATACATTGCTCTTCACCATACAATTGAATCTTGTCATCCCACCACATCTTAGCCTCTTCACGTAACATACTAGAACCATATCTCGTTTTCTTCTCGGGAGGACATTCACTAGTACGGAAAGCCCCCTCGATGTCGGAGATCCAACATGTACTTTTCAATGGATCTCTCACCCCATTAAACATAGGAGGTTGAGTATCCTTGAAATTCTTGTAATGGAAGTCTCGCCTTCCATGTCCCCCATTACCATCACCCCATTTACCACGAGGATAAATGTTTCTAGCTTCAAATGCCTCTTCGACCGCGGCATTCATTCGTTCGTTGATTAACTCGGATATTTGCTCATCAACCGATTCTTAGAAGACCTTTCTGTGACGACCCGGAAATTTCCGACCAAATTTAAACTTAATCTTTATATATTTCCGACACGATAAGCAAAGTCTGTTAGGCTGAGTCTCAAAAACTTGGAACTGTGTTCATGAATACATTTAACCTTTGACTATTTCTGACGATTCACGAACAATTTGGTGTAATTAAATATGTAAATATAAATGAAAGTATACATATAATAATAAATAGAAATAATAAAATATAACTTAAACAATAAAGCTAAATATGTAAAATAAGATATAAAATAATTAAGTGAATATATATATATATATATATATATATATATATATATATATATATATATATATATATATATATTAATATATATATATATGAAATCTATACACAAGTAATACTGTAAATATCTTAATATACATAAATAATTAATATATTAAAGATTCAATACATTATGTAATAAGTAAAAATGATACAATTAATAAATTGTAAAAGTAATTACAAACTAAAATATAGTTATATTAGTTACAATATTATTTTCAATATATATATATATATATATATATATATATATATATATATATATATATATATATATATATATGTATATGAAATTGATACATGTAAATGTTTATATTACTATTACTGGGATTAATAATAATAATATCTTTATAATTAGTGGGAAAATTATAATTATGATTTTTTTATTAACAATAATCATTTTTATTTAACATGATCATTGTTCTTGATATTATTAGTATTATTATTATTATTATTATTATTCTCTTTTATTATTGTAATTAATATGAATATCATTATTTTTATTATTAATATATATAGATATAAAATTTGATGCATATAATTGGATATATTATTATTTCTTTTATATACCAGCATTTTTTTAAAAAAAAAATTTATTATTAGTATTGATATTATCTTTATTTATGTATTAATACTATATAAATTATAAAATCAGATATATATAAATATAAATATGAATTCAGTTTTAAATCTCCATCAGTTGCTGTGTTAAATTGGTACCTTCTTTCTCCAGATTGGTTCATATCGTAATCACTAGTACCAATCAGATAACAACCGTATCTGCTTTTTGATTTCTTTATTTTAATTACCTGCTATCTTTTGTCTGATTGAATAAAATAATCACGTTCTTATATGTAATTGACTAAATTAATATTGTGGGGAGAGTCATTCAATAATCCAGTATCATTATCATATAAATCCATTACAGCTATTCTACAAACGAATTTAACAGCAATTTTAAATAAAACCAGGAGCCTGCCTAGTTCGTTCTTCCTTTTCGGTCATAAATCGAATTCAAAACCCATTTCGAAATCCATAAATGCAAAAGGTTTCTAAATCATGTCGTAAATCTCTCTGAAAAATCTCAAGTATCAATTCTCTATATCGAGTACGAATTTGGCAGTCAAACTTTATAAATCAAAAGTCAAATGAATTGTTTATGTCAAAATTCGGATTTATTTTGATATCTTCAGATAAATTAATGTTTGAGAAAGATTTAGGGAATGATTTGAAACTTACTTCATGATATAAACTTTGTGTAAAATGTTCTAAATTTCAACATCAAATAATTTTTTTTTTTGTTCTTCATCGATGAATAGCAATAGCAGCAATACTGTGATATATTTTTTTTTCCTTCTTTCGTTTTAAGCAAAAACTATTCTAAATGTTTCTGTATTAAAGCCTAATTAATGTTGGAGACTCAATTTGTGGATATTAAAATTATATTGGAATAATTGATTTCGAAGAAGAAGAAGAAGAAGAAGAAGAAGAAGAAGAAGAAGACACTTAATAATAAGGGTTAAATATAAATGTTTTCTGTAATATTTTGGAAATAAGGCACTAGCCCAACTGGTTCCATGAGATGACGGGTATTCGGGAGGTCGCGGGTTCGAGTCCCGGGGATCACATATTTTTTTGTAAAAGCCTTTTCATTTGGAGGTAACTATTATTATCAAGTGTATTATTATTATTATTATTATTATTATTATTATTATTATTATTATTATTATTATTATTATTATTATTATTATTATTATTATTATTATTATCTTTATTATTATTATTTATTACTAATGTTGTTGCTAGTATTATTATAAATAAAAGTGTTATTAATGAGACTAGTATTATCATTATAATTATTAGTATTATCATCATAATTACCATTATAAGTATTATCATTATTATGATTATGATTGTTATTATCATTATTAGGCAAACAATACAACCTATTATTATCATTAATATTAGTATTATTAACATACTTATAATTTTGTTATCATAAGAAGTATTATTAAGGTTATCATTATTAATATTATTATTATCACTAATAGTTGTATTATTATTATTATCATTATGATTAGGATTATTAACATGAAAATAATACAAGTTATTATTATTTTAGTATTAGTATCACTTTTGTAACTATTAGTATAATTAAGATTATTATTAAACAAAAGTATCGTTATTAACCATATTATTATTATTATTATTATTGTTATTAACATTATCATTTTAATAAAGTTATTATTAATATTATTAGTAAATCATTAATATCAAAATTATCATTTTTAAACAAATAAATATTTTATACATAAAACATATTATTTAAATACAACATAAATATATAACTATATAAGTAATAATCATTTACAAATATATATATATACAAATTAAATAAATAATATATAAAGAGATGGTATATGAAATTGTTCGAGTACGGTTATATGTATTAATGAATATACAAATGATATAGGTTCGTGAATCCGAGGCCAACCCTGCACTTGTTCAATATCGTCATATGTATTTTTACTACAAAATACAATATTGTGAGTTTCATTACTCCCTTTTTAAATGCTTTGCAATATATATTTTTGGGACTGAGAATACATGCGCAGCTTATATAAATATTTTACGAAATAGACACAAGTAATCAAAACTACATTATATGGTTGAATGATCGAAGCCGAATATGCCCCTTTTAGCTTGGTAGCCTAAGAATTAGGGAACATCACTACTTTTGAGAATTAGTGCACGCCTAATTGACGCGAATTCTAAAGATAGATCTATTGGGCCTAACGAACCCCATCCAAAGTACCGGATGCTTTAGTACTTCGATGTTGTTTTTATCATGTTCGAAGGATTTCCCGGAATGATAGGGGATATTCTTATATGCATCTTGTTAATGTCGGTTACCAGGTGTTCAATCCATATAAATGATATTTTTGTCTCTATGCATGGGACGTATATTTATGAGAACTGGAAATGAAATTCTTGTGGTCTATTAAAATGATGGAAATGATTATTTATGTTAAACTAATGAACTCACCAACCTTTTGGTTGACACTTTAAAGCATGTTTATTCTCAGGTATGAAAGAAATCTTCCGCTGTGCATTTGCTCATATTAGAGATATTACTTGGAGTCATTCATGACATATTTCAAAAGACGTTGCATTCGAGTCGTCGAGTTCATCAAGAATATTATCAAGTCATTTATAGTTTAGATATATTATGAAATGGTACGCATGCCGTCAACTTTCAATGTATTAAAAGTTTGTCTTTTTAAAAACGATTGCAATGTTTGTAAAATGTATCATATAGAGGTAAAGTACCTCGCAATGAAATCAACTATTATGAATCGTTTATAATCGATATGGACTTCGTCCAGATGGATTAGGACGGGTCTCTACTTTCATGACCCGTCCTAATCCATCTGGAAGAAGTCCATTTCGATTACAAACGATTCACAATAGTTGATTACATCGCGAGGTACTTGACCTCTATATGATACATTTTACAAACATTGCATTCGTTTTTTTTAAAAGACAAACTTTCATTTACATCGACAGTTAACAGCATGCATACCATTTTATAATATATCAAACTATAATTGACTTAATAATAATCTTGATGAACTCAATGACTCGAATGCAAAGTCTTTTGAAATATGTCATGAATGACTCCAAGTAATATCTCTAAAATGAGCAAATGCACAGTGGAAGATTTCTTTCGTACCTGAGAATAAACATGCTTTAAAGTGTCAACAAAAGGTTGGTGAGTTCATTAGTTTAACATAAATAATCATTTCCATCATTTTAATAGACCACAAGGTTTTCATTTCCAGTTCTCATAAATAAGCGTCCCATGCATAGATACAAAAATATCATTCATATGGATTGAACACCTGGTAACCGACATTTACAAAATGCATATAAGAATATCCCCATCATTCTGGGATCCTCCTTCGGACATGATATAAATTTCGAAGTACTAAAGCATCCGGTACTTTGGATGGGGCTTGTTGGGCCCGATAGATCTATCTTTAGAATTCGCGTCAATTAGGGTGTCTGTTCCCTAATTCTTAGATTACCAGACTAAAAGGGGCATATTCGATTTAGATCATTCAACCATATAATGTAGTTTCAATTACTTGTGTCTATTTCGTAAAACAGTTATAAAAATTGCGCATGTATTCTCAGCCCAAAAATATAAAGGGTAAAAAGGCAAATGAAACTCACCATACTGTATTTTGTAGTAAAAATACATATAACATCAATGAACAAGTGTAAGGTTGGCCTCGGATTCACGAACCTATATTAATTGTATATCTATTAAATCATATAATCGTAATCGAACAAAATATATGTATATTATTATTAATGATATAATTTTTATATTAATAACTTATAGGTTTCATTATTTAATTAAATATATTCATCTTATATATTTTAAGTAAATAAAAATATTAATATAGTTAAGTTAGGTGTATTAAATATATTTTTATATAAAAATCCTTTATTTGATAATTTAACAATAATACTAGATTAAGGATAGTAATAATAATGATAGTAATAATAGTTATAATAATAATAATAATAAAAATGTTAATTTTAAAAGTGATAATTTTAATAAAGATAATAACTTTAATAATAATAATAATTTCACTAACAACGATGTTTTTAATAATAAAGATAAAATGATAGTTTTACTAATAATGATTCTTTCAATACTAATATTAATATTATTATTAATAATAATAATAATAATTTTATTAATCATTTTAATTCTAATGATAATAATCATAATTATAATAATCATAATAATGGTATTACTAATACTAACAATAAGAATAATGTTACTTGTATTAATAATAATAATAATTTTATTTTTATTATTAGTAATAATAATATTAATTATAACTATGGCTCATAACAATAACAACATTAATAATAATAAAAATTAATAATAATAATAATAATAATAATAATAATAATAATAATAATAATAATAATAATAATAATAATAATAATAATAATAATAATAAAATAAAGGAGTATACCTTTATAAAAGCTCCTCTAAAAAGAAATGGCCCAAACGGGTTCGAACCCGAGACCTCACGCTAACCTAACCAAACAACTAACCACTCGACCAGTTCTGTTTTTCTCAAATATAAAGGATTCCTATTATATATAAACCGTATTTAACTATTTCCCTCATCTTCTCCAGTCCAAGTCAGATGGCCAGAGATCGATCCCAATCATTAACTAGTTACTAACTAATTTTTAGGATTTACAAATTGGTACAGAAACAATTAGTGATGTAATTAATAAATAAAAAAATAAAAAAAAATATTACAGCACTCGCTGCTGTCGCGGTTTCAATACAAAAAAAATAAATAATGATTCTTCTTTTGAGGTTGTTTTGTACAAATCTTTCAACACGAGTTATGTTTAAAATCGTTCCTAGAATCATTCTCCATCATCAATTAAACTCAAAACATAACATTGAACTCGAATTTAATCAAAAACAATTGTTTGACTTTTTAAATCAAAAACTTTGACTTCGAAATTCTTACTCAATTTGAGGAATTGGGAGTTGAAACTTTTCAGAAAGATTGAACGCAAGATTCCTAACATCTCTACATTTATGGATTTTCAAATGGAGTTCTACATCGAGTTTTTGGTAAAAAGGGTTAAGAACAGGGACGTGGTGATATATATCTATTTTCTGTGCTTTCTTTTCGAGTTGTAAATAAGGTAGTAACATAGAATGGTAGCAATTTAGTATGTTAAGATAATAGAAATGATTTGAATTTTGATTACGACATGTAACAAATTCAGACAAGTAAATCTAATAAGGGAATCAAACAAAAATAACAGAAAAAGTAGAAATAGATGGATACTGATTTTTATATTAATCTATTACTGAGTTGTACCACTTCTACTGTTATAAAACGAATTTTCAACAATCAGAAACAGATGGATGATAATTTGGTCAATTTTTGATTTACTAGTTTATATATATATATATATATATATATATATATATATATATATATATATATATATATATATATATATATATATACGGATTTTCTTTTATTATTGATAAACAAATAGTTAAATAAATTAATATTATTAATGATAAATTTTATAAATCATAATAATAATAATTAGTAATAACATTAACAATTATGTTAATAATATTAATCATCATTAATAATATAAATGACAATTTGTATTATTTATATGTTATTATTAATAATTACTTTAATAATAATGGTAATTATATTTATAAAAGTAATAACATTGTTAATAATAATAATAATATTAGAACTATAATATTCATAACAATAATAACACCAAAATAATACTAGTAATGATGATATAATAAAAATAATAGTAATTAATAATCATCATAGTACTATTCTAATAGTTAACGATAATAATATTTTTAGTAATATAACAATTTATATATATATATATATATCAAGTTTAATATCCATATAAATTATATATAGTAGTATTAATACTACTGGTTTTAATATTACTATTAAATGTTCATTTTAATAATGATAATGAAAATAATAAATTACATAACAACTATATTTCAACTTGTAATTAAATTTGATATCTTAATGTTATATTTTGTTAAGTATAGAATGTATATTATATAATAATATATACTAATTATTTAATCTTTGTTCATTTTATATATATTATTATTATTATTATATAATTGTGTTGGCATAATATTTATATCATGAATATATTAATATTGTTATATATATATATATATATATATATATATAATTATTATACATTTAATTATTTATTATAATATGTTATTTTATCATAGTAATAGATATTATAAATTTTTACTCATAATGTTTATACCTTTTATACATATTATATATATAATAAAATTTTACATATAAGTCCTATATATTTGTATATAGATTCATTTTAAATTACATTTAATTATTTTGCATCTTATTCTAAATACCTAATTCTAATGTTTTTAAATTATATTTTAAAATTTCAATTCATTATATAGGTTTACATTTATATATGTATACATATTTATTTATAATCAATTGTTCGTGAATCGTTGAAAATAGTCAAAGGTCATTTAAATATATAAAACAGTTCAAAGTTTTGAGACTCAATTTAACAGGCTTTGCTTATCGTGTTGAAATCATATAAAGATTAAGTTTAAATTTGGTCGAAAATTTCCGGGTCGTCACAGTACCTACCCGTTACAGAAATTTCATCCCAAAATTTGAGTGAGATGGTCATGGCTAACAATAAAAATGTTTTCATGACCAATATGATTTGATAAATAGAGTTTTATTACCATTGAGTAATAAGGATATAATAATTCAATTATTCGAAGAGTACGAATGAAGCTATCACAAAAAAGTGAAGTGCATAAATAAGGTTTCGTCTTAACTTTTGATGTTTTATTGGTTGAATTCCGGAATTCAAGGAATTTAAAGAAAATCTTCTAAATCTAAAAGATTTGATTCTTCGGCGAATAAGAAAATTAAGATTCTCTAATTAAATGCGGAGATCTGCCTTGATTTTTCTATCAGATATTTTACTATAAATTAACTTCTTCCATTCCGTTACTTTTACCATTCCTATACCTAATTCCCAAATTCAAAAGTTTATGAAAATGCTAAATCCAGTTCTGATCCTTGTCCTTATTCTTACTATCACAACCATCATTCTCCTTTTCCAACTTCCACCAGGGGAATTCTATTTTCTTCCACTTCGCCCTTGGTGTTATATTGTTTTTAATTCTCCCGTGTCTTTATGTTGCGATAAACATTGACATACACGGTTTGTAATTTATGTGTTGTTATCGGGCTTTATATTCTCCCTTATATTTCGAAGTCCCTTCTTCTGTTTTCCATAATCATTGGCATCCCCAATTAATGCTCTCTTTTATTTTCTGCGATTTATACCCCATATTCTATTTCGGAGTTTTGTCCCTTCGTTTCTTCTTCTTCCGATTAAGCACCGCTTGTAATGGTTCAGAATTCGCAGATATAAACTTCGGAATGAACATTGTTAATGTTCTAAGAAGTAAATCATAATGGCACGATTTGATTTGTCAAATTACCAGAATCACTGAGAATAGAACTATCAAGAATATATTTTCTTGATATGTTCGGAGGTGAAGTAGAATGAACGAGTCGTGTAACATGACATATGATGACGTTATGATCTGTGAATCATCACATTCCATTAGAAACTCAGCATGACTTACTGTAATATAATCACGTTGATCAAGTGTCATTATATTATACTAACTCATGCATCAATTTTCAACACTACTTCAAAAACATTCATAATTTAAACTCGAATTTTAAAGAATTTTAGAAACTAAAGTAGTTTCCTTTATGATGTAATATAGATAGCACGAAGAGATAAATAATTTCGGACGAGAATATTTATGAAAATATCTTCATAAATATCGAAGATATTTATGATGATATTTTGGAATTTCTAAGTTCGATGGTTGATGAGGAAGATTTTTCGCAAGATTTTAACATGAGTACGGAGAAAGATATTCGTTGAAGGTTTCATCGGATCCAGAATTACCTGGATTCTTTGAATATATGGTATGGTCCTTGTATTTTTCCTTGGTCTCCTTCGTGGTTAGCTCAATCCGTTTTTCAGTTCCAACTTTTCTGAGCTTTTCCAACATACTATTCTTTATCATCAAACTTCCGATGATTAAGTTCGTTTACGGTTGTCTATGGTTTCTGCTGCTTCATTCAGCTTTTTCAACATTCAGAGTATTGATTTGTGACTGAGTGCTTTTCAGAATTTCAGAATGAGAGGTCATAATTCTAAGAGATAAATGTCATATATATAACTGTTGATGTAGATATGCTGTGAGTTTTCAAAGTACTGATTGCTGATTCCCGGTAATTAGTATAGCAGTTCTCGTTACAAGATGTGGATGAGTATATGATAGGGTTTCAATGAATAAATATAATGATTTGTCAGAAAGATTTAAGTCAAGAAGCAACGAGGTTGCTGGTACGTCTGCTGGTAATATGGTGAAATATAAAAGAATTCTCCAGTATCAAAAGGGTAATCGTATATATCAGGATTATAGTAAAGCTACTTCGAATGAAAAGACGAAGTTGACTTGCTGAAGCTGTGACAAAATTGGCTACTTTGGAAAGGAATTGTAAGGTTATCTTCGGTAATAACAATGCCAAAGAAGTTAACACAGATATGTATTAAACGTTTAATCAGATTTAGAGTATTTTTCAGGTGCATAACTATATGCATAAATCTTTTCTTCCGTAGATGAAGTGCGGTTAGTTCACCCTCTCGATTGAGGTGTTTTCAGGAATTATGACAGGTTTGAGCGCAGATTGTAATCGTCAAGATACAAATGAGGTTTAAGATGAAATCAAGTGACAAACTTGAAGAAATGTTTAGTTTCATATGTTATAATCAATATTTTAATTCATTTTAATTGTCCAATGCTATTAGTCCACAGTCGATAGTCAACAATAACAGTACAATAATTCATATATAGTTTAATATATAATATTCGAATTAATTAATACGTATCGTGACCCGTGTACATGTCTCAGACTTTATCACAACTCAAAGTATATATATTATTATAGAATCAACCTCAACCCTGTATAGCTAACTCCAACATTACTTCATATAGAGTGTCTATGGTTATTCCAAATAATATATATAGATGCGTCGATATGATATGTCAAAACCTTGTATACGTGTCCCGATATTTAGAGTGCGTAAAATAAATAACAGAAATTAAATGACGATAAATAAAGTGCGTAAAGTAAATAGCAGAAATTAAATGACGATAAATAAAATTGCGAGAACTAACATTGCGATAAATAAAATGAGATAAATAAATTGCGATAAATAAATTGCGATAAATAAATTGCGATATGGAATTATCAGTTAGCTAGGAACAGTTAGCTAGGAACAGTTAGCGTGGATTCTTAACAAAATTTCTCATAGTTAATTTATTTGTTTCTAACAAATTTTATTTTGTCCAATGTTTTCTTCATTATGCCACTTGTTGGATTCTGATAAATCAAAATCTAAATATGAAATTGAATGAAAAGGGTTATTCTGCGGTGAACGGATACGTATATCGGTGGATGTAAATAGGATAGTAAATGACTGTTGAATCAGATTTGAAAGACTGTACAGTGTAACTTATTAATGTGAAATCTAAATATTCCTCGGGTATTACCTACTCGTTAAAATATTTTCACCATTAACAGTTTGTACAAAAGAATTTTTAATTACAATCTTTATGAAAACATATATACATATATATTTTCTTCAGATGTAATCATAGATTTAATGAGTTAATATGATATTAAACTCATTTGATTTACCATTAGAACAAGAATCTATAATCTCTAAAACATTAGAGATTACATAATCGCCATGTCGTACGAAGATAAATGATGTAGAACGTCATGTAGAATGAAGATAATCGAAGTAGGACATCAGGTAGTATGATGATTATGCTGGAGGTACAGACTGAGAGTTTGAGACGTGCAGTGTTGAGGCTTGTGCTGTGGATGTTGTTGTTGGTGGTACTGGTGTTGCCGGTGTTGTTGCTGATGGTACTGTTGGTGCCGATGATGTTGTTGAAGCTGGTAAATTTTGCACCATATTTTCCACATTGATCATTCGAGCGCGAAGCTCGTTGACTTCTTCTATTACACCGGGGTGATTGTCGGCAAGAACGAGCGAATGAATAAGGTTTAGAATCTGAGATAGTATATAATCATGACGAGATATTCGGGAAATGAGGGTGAAAATGGTGTTTCAGACTAGTTCGCCGGTAAGTGTTTCAGGTTCTTCGTCAAAACGTGAATTTGGTTGATGGAAAGGATCGCCTTTTTTTCGTCTCCATTGATTTAGTAGGCTATGAACCCATCAAATGAATTGGTTGATTCATTCTAGGACACTGCTTTTGAAGCTTAGGTGAATATCCATGTCGGAATAGCTGTCGGAACAACTATCGAAATCGCTATCGGAATCTTAGGGACTCGAACTGGTTGAGGGATTCATCTCGTACGATTAGATGAAGGATTTTCGATAGGAAATAGATTATAGGATGTAGATTAGTACCCTGCAATACATAGTTTACATATGCATATATAATACTAAAATCCCATAAGTTACAGAGGAATCTACGGAAGCTGTCAGGCAAAGGTAACAATAACAGATACGCTAAGATATGAATTTATCTATACACTGTCAATGCAATAGAGGCAGTAAGACATGTCTAGACTAAGAATGATAAGTAGGTAATTTCCTATGGATGATAAGCAGATGATTTCTGACTAGAAGTGATAAGCAAAACTTTTGACATGCAGACACAGTCGAAGTCCAGACTCACTAATACATCTAAACAACTATCAGTTAGACACACTAATGCAAGACCTGGTTCGCTAAGACCACCGCTCTGATACCAAATTTCATGACCCGTCCTAATCCATCTGGACGAAGTCTATTTCGATTACAAATGATTCACAATAGTTGATTACATCGCGAGGTACTTGACCTCTATATGATACACTTTACAAACATTGCATTCATTTTTTTTTTAAAGACAAACTTTCATTTACATCGACAGTTAACAGCATGCATACCATTTTATAATATATCAAACTATAATTGACTTAATAATAATCTTGATGAACTCAACGACTCGAATGCAACGTCTTTTGAAATATGTCATGAATGACTCCAAGTAATATCTCTAAAATGACCAAATGCACAGCGGAATATTTCTTTCGTACCTGAGAATAAACATGCTTTAAAGTGTCAACCAAAAGGTTGGTGAGTTCATTAGTTTAACATAAATAATCATTTCCATCATTTTAATAGACCACATGGTTTTCATTTCCAGTTCTCATAAATAAGCGTCCCATGCATAGAGACAAAAATATCATTCATATGGATTGAACACCTGGTAACCGACATTCACAAAATGCATATAAGAATATCCCCATCATTCCGGGATCCTCCTTCAAACATGATATAAATTTCGAAGTACTAAAGCATCCGGTACTTTGGATGGGGCTTGTTGGGCCCGATAGATCTATCTTTAGAATTCGCGTCAATTAGGGTGTCTGTTCCCTAATTCTTAGGTTACCAGACTAAAAGGGGCATATTCGATTTAGATCATTCAATCATATAATGTAGTTTCAATTACTTGTGTCTATTTCGTAAAACAGTTATAAAAATTGCGCATGTATTCTCAGCTCAAAAATATAAAGGGTAAAAAGGCAAATGAAACTCACCATACTGTATTTTGTAGTAAAAATACATATAACATCAATGAACAAGTGTAAGGTTGGCCTCGGATTCACGAACCTATATTAATTGTATATCTATTAAATCATATAATCGTAATCGAACAAAATATATGTATATTATTATTAATGATATAATTTTTATATTAATAACTTATAGGTTTCATTATTTAATTAAATATATTCATCTTATATATTTTAAGTAAATAAAAATATTAATATAGTTAAGTTAGGTGTATTAAATATATTTTTATATAAAAATCCTTTATTTGATAATTTAACAATAATACTAGATTAAGGATAGTAATAATAATGATAGTAATAATAGTTATAATAATAATAATAATAAAACTTTAATTTTAAAAGTGATAATTTTAATAAAGATAATAACTTTAATGATAATAATAATTTCACTAACAATGATGTTTTTAATAATAAAGATAAAATGATAGTATTACTAATAATGATTCTTTCAATACTAATATTAATGTTATTAATAATAATAATAATTTTATTAATCATTTTAATTCTAATGATAATAATCATAATTATAATAATCATAATAATGGTATTACTAATACTAACAATAAGAATAATGTTACTTGTATTAATAATAATAATAATTTTATTTTTATTATTAGTAATAATAATATTAATTATAACTATGGCTCATAACAATAACAACATTAATAATAATAACAATTAATAATAATAATAATAATAATAATAATAATAATAATAATAATAATAATAATAATAATAATAATAATAATAATAATAATAATAATAATAATAATAATAATAATAATAATAATAAAACTAAAATAAAGGAGTATACCTTTATAAAAGCTCCTCTAAAAAGAAATGGCCCAAACCGGGTTCGAACCCGAGACCTCACGCTAACCCAACCAAACAACTAACCACTCGACCAGTTCTGTTTTTCTCAAATATAAAGGATTCCTGTTATATATAAACCGTATTTAACTATTTCCCTCATCTTCTTCAGTCCAAGTCAGATGGCCAGAGATCGATCCCAATCATTAACGAGTTACTAATTTTTAGGATTTACAAATTGGTACAGAAACAATTAGTGATGTAATTAATAAATAAAAAAAATAAATAAAAATATTACAGCACTCGCTGCTGTCGCGGTTTCAATACAAAAAAAATAAATAATGATTCTTCTTTTGAGGTTGTTTTGTACAAATCTTTCAACACGAGTTATGTTTAAAATCGTTCCTAGAATCATTCTCCCTCATCAATTAAACTCAAAACATAACATTGAACTCGAATTTAATCAAAAACAATTGTTTGACTTTTTAAATCAAAAACTTTGACTTCAAAATTCTTACTCAATTTGAGGAATTGGGAGTTGAAACTTTTCAGAAAGATTGAACGCATGATTCCTAACATCTCTACATTTATGGATTTTCAAATGGAGTTCTAAATTGAGTTTTTGGTAAAAAGGGTTAAGAACAGGGACGTGGTGATATATATCTGTTTTTTGTGCTTTCTTTTCGAGTTGTAAATAAGGTAGTAACATAGAATGATAGCAATTTAGTATGTTAAGATAATAGAAATGATTTGAATTTTGATTACGACATGTAACAAATTCAGACAAGTAAATCTAATAAGGGAATCAAACAAAAATAACAGAAAAAGTAGAAATAGATGGATACTGATTTTTATATTAATCTATTACTGAGTTGTACCACTTCTACTGTTATAAAACGAATTTTCAACAATCAGAAACAGATGGATGATAATTTGGTCAATTTTTGATTTACTAGTTTATATATATATATATATATATATATATATATATATATATATATATATATATATATATATATATATATATATATATATATATACGGGTTTTCTTTTATAATTGATAAACAAATAGTTAAATAAATTAATATTATTAATGATAAATTTTATAAATCATAATAATAATAATTAGTAATAACATTAACAATTATGTTAATAATATTAATCATCATTAATAATATAAATGACAATTTGTATTATTTATATGTTATTATTAATAATTACTTTAATAATAATGGTAATTATATTTATAAAAGTAATAACATTGTTAATAATAATAATATTAGAACTATAATATTCATAACAATAATAACACCAAAATAATACTAGTAATGATGATATAATAAAAATAATAGTAATTAATAATCATCATAGTACTATTCTAATAGTTAACGATAATAATATTTTTAGTAATATAACAATTTATATATATATATATATATATATATATATATATATATATATATATATATATATATATATCAAGTTTCATATCCATATAAATTATATATAGTAGTATTAATACAACTGGTTTTAATATTACTATTAAATGTTCATTTTACTAATGATAATGAAAATAATAAATAACATAACAACTATATTTCAACTTGTAATTAAATTTGATATCTTAATGTTATATTTTGTTAAGTATAGAATATATATTATATAATAATATATACTAATTATTTAATCTTTGTTCATTTTATATATATTATTATTATATAATTGTGTTGGCATAATATTTATATCATGAATATATTAATATTGTTATATATATATATATATATATATATATATATATATATATATATATATATATATATATATATATATATTATACATTTATTTATTTATTATAATATGTTATTTTATCATAGTAATAAATATTATAAATTTTTACTCATAATGTTTATACCTTTTATACATATTATATATATAATAAAATTTTACATATAAGTCCTATATATTTGTATATAGATTCATTTTAAATTACATTTAATTATTTTGCATCTTATTCTATATACCTAATTCTAATGTTTTTAAATTATATTTTAAAATTTCAATTCATTATATAGGTTTACATTTATATATGTATACATATTTATTTATAATCAATTGTTCGTGAATCGTCGGAAATAGTCAAAGGTCATTTGAATATATAAAACAGTTCAAAGTTTTGAGACTCAACTTAACAGGCTTTGCTTATCGTGTTGAAATCATATAAAGATTAAGTTTAAATTTGGTCGGAAATTTCCGGTTCGTCACATCTACACTTTCTGACATCATCGAGAAATTTCGCCTTTTGACTTTTAAAGATGGCCTCATCCTTAGCCGTGAAGTCGGAATCTTCGCTCGTACCCCCGTTATCGGTATCGTGCCCGTTTCTCATCTTCATTCTATAAAACGAAATAGGTTAAACAACGGAACAAACGAGAACGACATACGTACACCACACCGCCCATCTCGCTCAATACTCGTCGTACATTGCTTGTTTAACACGATTTGCACCCGTAACAATGGTAGCTAGTCATTGTTAAGTGAGCACGTCGCATTAACTCGCTAGTACAACATCTATCTCGCTCGATGATTGCAAACACAAAACAATCAATACAAGGTTAGTTTACCTAGGCACTAACCAAACCCGGTCCGACCTGTCTCCTACAAGTCCCGCATAAAACGCATACACACATAAAGTCTATGTCTAGACACCTATCTCAAGTCGCCTAAATCCCTTAGACCATGCTCTGATACCACTTGAAACGACCCAACCCGTCTTTATACCCGAATTTTTTTTTTTATATAATAGTAAACCATTATCACGCCACTTAAATGGTTACATGATGTTGACCGATTCATACAAAACAGTTAAACGTTCAACAAGTTAAAGTTTACATAATTGGCACGAAGGCCCTTAATCAAATGTATTACAAGTTCGACCTTAAAATGATAGCTTTAAACCAAACGACACATGAGCATGGTTTGAGGCTAAACTACCTAAAACAAAAGGCCGTCTTCCAAAAGCTATGCCTACACAATCATCAAAGAAATATCTAATTCCCGGCAACCCCTTCCCCTTCTCCACACTTGTACCTAAAAAGTAAACAACGAGAGGGGTAAGCAAACGCTTAGTGAATGCAATAATTATACATATACATATATAACCTACTTACTTGCAATCACTTACACAATTACCGCATACATGCTAGCCATATAATTAGCATACCATCGCAAGTATAACGCTAAATCCCAATAACACAAGCAAGCACAACAATAGCATATAACACGAACAATATAATATGCTACACTACAACACACAACCATGGTTAACCAATCGTACAAGGGAATGGCGCTCACGAATGGCCATCGGAGTTCACAACATCCATTAGTGTACTTAACAACGCGTATCAATAACCCCCGGGTGGCATCTTAACACCTCGATACTTCACCCCCGAGTGGCATCTTAACACCTCGATGCTTCACCCATCAAACATTCCGGAGTGGTGTCTTAACACCTCGACACTTCACTCCCGAGTGGAATCTTAACACCTCGATGCTTCACCCATCAAACATTTCGGAGTGGTGTCTTAACACTTCGACACTTCACTCGTCACGTGAAATGTGGCGTCTTAACACTTCGACACTACACATCTCACGCTACACAAATAAATACATCATATACATACACATATAATTATTCCACTCACCTTATCACTTCGGTGATGATTAAACACTTCCGCAAGCTTCAAAGCAAAGTACCTAATACATTAAGTACCCAATCAACATACAAACTAGTTGGACTAGCCACCAACACTTAACTCTTGTGCATTTAATAACTTAATTGCATTAAATGACCCATTTGCACTAAACCGCCCATTCAAAGACAAGACTATCATTAATCACTAAAAGCTAGTGATTAAAGTCCAATAACACCAACTAACACAAATTTAGGGTATTTTCATACCCATCTTGCCCACTAGGTCAACCATTACCCATTTGACTCATTTTAAAGTCAAAACCCACAATTTGGTCAAACTTGAACCCATTTGTAATCTTTCAGTAACACATAAGTGTGTTAGTGATTTAACAACACAATTAACTCTACAAACACCAAATCACATGACTAAGCCCTAGATTACAAACCTTAGGGTTTCCATTCTTCAAGTTTACCAAAATTCACCCCTTTAACACTAAAATGGGTCTTACAAACTTCACATGAACAAACCCTAGCTATAAATCAAATTGAAATTAAAACTCGGAGTTAAAACTTACCAACACTATCAAAACGTAACTAGATATGTAGAGAACAACTTTAAAACTTGGACTCGGGCAAGATTTGGTCTCCTTCTTCCCCAAAATGAGCTCTCTCTCACTAAAACTCTATTTCTCTCTCTAAAATTGAAGTGTGTAGGTGAAAGAGTGATAAATGAGTTGATGATAAGCTTGGATAAGTTTTTTTGGATCTCAAACCGTCCACATAGTGAAAAGACCAAAACACCCTCAAAATTGCTCATTAAAAACGAATTAAATACCAGATCTGGGCACCTGTCGCGTTTCGCGACGGCGTGTCGCGATCCGCGACTCACTCAAACGCGACAGACTGACTAAAACGTGATAAGTAGCTCAAGGATTGGGTATTTAGAGTCGTCGTGTTTCAGGCATGCATGTCGCGTTCCGCGACATACCAAAACGCGATATACCCCATCAAAACGCGACGGGATGCACCCCAAACTCAAATCTTAAATCAATTAACAACACACGCAACCAAGTATATACATTCTAAGGCGTTCCATGCGATGTAACTAGAAAAACAGGTGTTACAGTTATCCACCACCAGTAAGTGGTGGGCACTGGTGGCTGGGGAAAAAGTACAATTTGCTGTTGTTGGTGGCTTTGGTTGTTTGCTATTCTCTCTTTTTTTCGTCTTCATTGGGTTCGTGGTTCAGTCTACTCTAGTCTAGAAGAAAAAAACAAAAAACTTGAGTAAATCGAAATACGTATAAACGAAGGTCCGTCGCTTATTCTTTACCGGTATTCCTAGGGCGGAAAGAAAAAGGCCAAGCGTTCTCTTGGTACCTGTTGCTTCTAAAGGCTACCCTCTCTCGGTTGGATGTTGGTCCAGCCTACTACGAGGATCCCGTATCGAGCAACCCATGTCGTGAAAGAAGCACACTGGGCGGGCGTGCTTCGACCGTGTCTCCTCGGAACTGAGGGTTCGGTCAGTACAAGAGACTACTTTGTCTCCTCGGAAGAAGAATAGCCCCGCTCTTCCTTGCATGATGAAGTGGCGGTACCAACAACTTCAGAGAAGGGAAATTGTTGCGCGCCTAGGAGGGCAGCGCTCTTTGGGATGCGGATGAGCTGTTATCTCCCAGTTCCCTAACCTAAGTAAGGCACCGGGTTCGGACCGCAGGGAACCGTAGCATGGGGGCTTAGAATCCTTTTGTTGCTGCAAGGCTGGCTAATCGACGCAGCAGGCTCGAAGACCGTTGGTGGTTCTTGAAGGCACACGAGTCCGAACGCTATGTTGAATACCCAATTGGTGGTGACCACCGACTGGTTAATGTCGAATGCAAGGTCCATCCTCTGTTGGTTGGTTGTTGGAGTGACCCACAATCTACAACCTTGGCGGTTGTTATTCGTAGTTAATGGGAACGAGGCTGGTGGTGATAGGTGTAGTTCCGCTCACGGATTGGATTTGGTTTTTTCCCGGTTTTATTTTCCAGGTCCTTTGCTTTTTGGTGGCACCTTCGGGTTTGGACTAGGCGATGATCTCTTAATTGGAGATCTGGAATCGATTTTTTGTGGTTGGGAATCATTTTGTGAGAGTTCGTGAAGCTTCGTAGTTGCTGGTGTTGTTGTGTTGCAGTGGTGTCGATGTCTCCCGACCGTTGTCGCAGTTTATTTCATGTTATTTAGTGCAATTGTTACTTAAGTTATCCTATGTTTGCGTTTTAGGCTTGTTTTTACTTTCCTAGTAAATTGTGTTCCACTCAGTTGATAGGACTCTTGGTTTAAGTTTGTAGTTATGCCCTTTTGTTTAGCTAGGTACGAATTTATTTTTGTATTGGTTATACTCGTTGATCATCAGATATGTTTAATATTAATTTGTTTTCTCCAAAGACAAAAAAAAAAAAAAAAAAAAAAAAAAAAAAAAAAAAAAAAAAAAATCAATCAATCAATGCTTTAAGATGTGAGATCTGTTTTAAGTTTTGAACTTTTGACCCATACCCAAAAGTCCCCGTTAACTTTAAAATCCACCTGTTTTAACTCATACTCCCGTATAACACTCCCATTTTGAAAATTTCAGACAACACAATGCTTATAAGATATACAAAATTAGATCAATCAAAATCTTCCACAGCCTGCTTCAACAGAAAGCAGAAAGTCAACTTTACATGGCCATGGAAATTGAACTAAATAAACCGAAGAGTTCCTAGTTTTTATCCTCTTTATATGCTAATTTAAACCAAAAGATTAGTGAATTATAACATATTCACAAATTAGAGTCGCTCCTAACTCCTAAGTCAGAGCTATACAGTTGTTTATAACTGGTGTCATAAGCAACTCATTCTTTCGGTTTTAAAAGTTTAGACCACCTCAATTTCTATTAATAACATCTGCAGGCAAATTATGGTCAAACATACCATCTCCAAATCCCTCTTTTCTAGCACTCTTTCGATGAGTAACCCCACTCTCTTCTGAGCTGCCTGAGTCCGATGGCCGATCAGATTCATATGTACCACCTATAACATTATCAAAACAGCCACGTCACACATGTTGACATTTCTCCACATTTTTCCTTCATTAGTTTTTTTTTTTTCCTTTTTTTTTTTAATTGGCACAGAACAGGGATTAAATGAATATATCATCAAGAGATGATAAGAGATTACAAAGTAGTGCACGAGGCAAAAAACCCGGTAAAATTAGTTTTTGCCGGGTTAGTTGGTCAAAATTTCGATCCCTTCACTTATTTGTAATCAATTCGAGTTGTATTTCATCTCTAGCATGTAACCCGGTAAAAACACGCAACCAAAAAGTGATTGGGTCCAAGATTGCAAAAATCGCTACTCGAGGATTACTCGGCCGGGACTTTTTAAGGAGTACTCGGCAACTTAGGGAGTAGGTACTCGTATGTTGACCACCAAGATTGACTTTGACCAATATTGACTGTGAGTTTTGACCGATTTCTGAGTAATCCTGAGTTATGACCGAATTTGACCAAGTACTTGCCGAGTACTCCCCGAGTTGCAAAAACCGAGTACTCGACAGGTAATTCCTACAACCTTGGTTTAACATATAAAGGATTGAGAGGGGTCCCACAATAGTTATATAATAATCCATCCAACCAATGAACATTCAAAATTCATGTATTAAACCGGATAAAAGAGAAAGTTCAAGTTACTTTACCATTAGTTATTTCTTCCAGCTTTTTACGTTTACCCGTATTGCATGATTTTGCAGCCCAACTCACGGACAGTTCTGTCGCTTTCTCGATCCCCTTCGAGTAGTATGGAGCTATGTTATGAATTCCAAATTGTAAGGAACCCAATAGATCCGTTTCAATACATTCATACCTACAATTATTCCACATGAATCTAAATATATTACATCTACTTCTATTATCTATTATCTATTATTACTAACTAAACAAACGAATAATATAACCATACTTACATTTTCTTGCACAAGTTGTCGGCGATCACAGATAAATTAATAACCTGCATTCGAATTTCCATTATTCTGTCTTCATGGTACGTATCGAATGGCTCCTCAATAAACTTACTAAGCTTCTCAACATTCGTTTCAAGTTGCTGTTGCTGATCTTCAAATAAATGTTGTTTTATCTCTAAATCCTCTTTTGTCATCTCATTATTAAACAGCTCGTCGCCAAACATATAAAATGCAAACGGGTATGAATAAGTGAGTGCCCGCCTTGATCTAAATAAGCGGTATAATCCATTTGTAACCCAACTAAAATCTCGTAATTGTGAATCTTTTTCTTCCAAAACTGTTAATTTGTCTCGTATGGTCTCTTTTAGTTTACATTCTTGCTTAAACGAATCTGTATGAGCTTTGTATCGATTGTGATAATGCATGTACCGATTCAGGTCACGCTTTGCTCTCTCAGATTTTTTCTTACGATCTTCCTTGTACCGACCACAACTATGGTCTCTGATGTTTGACCACGTATGATCCCGACCAGTTGCACCACCGCATAGCCAACTAATTTACAAGAAATCGAATTAGAAAATTAAGCATTCACAAAGATATTTCCAGACTTATTATTTTCCTAAAAGTATGTTCAGATATGTATTTACAAAGTGGTTATTTGAGACTGAACAATCATAATCAGATAATCAGTTGTAATTAACAGGTCCAAGGTTGCAAAAATCACTACTTGGGAAGTACTCGGTCGAGACTTTTCTAGGAGTACTCTAGATGTTTGATCAAGTTTGACTTTGACAGAGTTCCAAGTAATCCCGAGTTTTGACCGATTTTCCAAGTAGAATTTGACCAAGTTTGACCCAGAAAAAGAATCTATTTATTCAAACACCAAAAATGTTCCAAAGCTTAATATAGTAATTTTCAAATTGCCTAATCAGTTCAAAACACATATACAAACACGCTATAACTAACGCAAGCCTTAAACATATGTCAAGCGTTACCTGTTATGACATTTAAATGATACACATACATTAACCCACTAATTCACATAAACTAAAAGGACTATAGTCCCACTTTCGTTGGATTGGGTAATGTTGTTGTTGATGTTGTTGTTGTAAAAGGACTATAGTGTAATACTAAAATGGATCAAAGAACAAAACAGTGGTCTTACCAAAAGGCTTGTCCACAAATGCAGCTGACCAAATTACATCCCCCATTTTTCTCAACAGGTTTATGACACTTAGGACAGGGCTTTGTATGAACCGCTATCCAATTAACCGTTTCTGATTCATCTCGACATTTTTTAGTCCAAAGTTCCCACATTGTACAAGAACAAGGAGAATGTGCTTCACATAAACAACTGAAACAAAACTGATTACCACATGAACATTCTACCTCACAAAATTTATCTTCTTCAACACGTATTGCATTCCCACAATGAGGAGTACTTGGACACCATTTTACCATTTTATTATCCTCGATATACGAATCGAGAAGAAATCGATCAAATTTCTCAGCCAAATTAGGATGCCTTTTACTAACTAAATTCCTAATTATTGCCTCATCACATATAGTAAAACATTTGTGAGCCATACATCTTATACGTCTACTCTGCCCCTCACGTATTTTTACAATAAAATGTTCTGTCCAACCTACAAAAAGAACAGTGTTAGCCCTGCTTGTTTCCAACAACACAATAAAATAATAGATGGTAAAATGGGTAAGTCAAACAGATGGGTTTGGGTCCAATCGCGTTAATGTTTCGTACATTGATCTGAATTTCAAACTAGATATCGCTTTGAATAAGCCTATTAATATTAAAATTAATTTATTAGGCTAATAAGATAGTTTGCTCTAAAGAACCAATCAACAACACAGGACGTTTGAATAAGCATCAGAAATATTTTGACCAGTTTGACCCACTCTTAAGATGACTTTTAACCAGTTCAACTCATTTAATCCCTTTCCATTCAGCTACTTTCCGTGTGGCATGTTATTAAACAAATAGTAAGTCGAAATTTCCCCTTTAAACAAAACCAGTTCAGTCATCTGCAAAAAGATATTCTAATCCATTGAAACTAAAATTCCAGTGACCTAAAACTTCAGCCAATTAAGGATCTCTTACAATTATTACAAAAGCAGTGCCTGCAGTCCATTTTTGTCATCTCGCTTAATGGCAAGTCCTCCATGCATATATCACACATTGTTGAAGCAGTAGACGGTAAAGAGTCCATATCATGAGACTCAAACATGGGTATACCAGCCTCTGTAAACAAGAGGTCTTTTCCTTTTTCTACAAGTATTGCAAATATCTTCTCAACATCCCAACGATAATGTATAAGTAGCGTTCGTGCATGATGCTCCCTTATAGACAGTAATTCCATAACTCTACGTAAATCTTCTCTCTAATTACGTTGATGTAACTAATCAGTACTCAACAAACAGATAAGGTGCAAATTAGATGTTAACAACAATGTTTAGTTGAGTTGTTCAGACGTTATACCTGTGCAGCCAAAAGAGAATCTCTTGTTATCACCTGTTAAATGAACACGACGAAAATCAGTATTTTGAGATTACAGACCACTGAAGATACATGAGCTGATGAGCATATAACTAACTAAACATTTAGCTCGGATCAAACACTCCAACCAACAGTAAAATACATATACAGCCAAGTTTAATCACATTATTAATCAAGATTTACATATCAAACACTGATTGCCACAAATACACAGATACTATAAACCATTCCTTCACAAAAACAAACTGGATTCCATCCGCAATTCAAAACTCAAAATATCAACCTGCAATGCTACACTACATAACACACAAATCATAGCAATTAAACTCGTTTGATTCGAACATTTCGATATCAATAAAGTGTCATCACAAATTCATAATTTAGAACATTGGAGTAATCAGATAATTAATACGAATGACTGAATTACATCATAGTTGAACCTATCAACAACCAGACTGATCAAACAGTCTCAATTACGATTCAAATGTCAACCTAAAAACAGCAAAAACCTAATGCATCTCCCTAAACTAACAAACTATATAAGTATATGCATATAAAAATTACTTATGAATAATAAACTTATAGAATTAGGGAATACCTTCGGTGATGAAGCTTTAGGAGGATTCCATTGAGAATCAGAATCATCATTCTCAAGTGCATCATCAAGCGTATCACGATCGGAGCTATAATAATCTTCTTCACCGCCGCTACTAATGCAATCATCTACTTCCATCGGAGTTTATATATATATGAAATCCGATGGAAAAACGATCGTAATTATGAATTGATTGATCGGATTTAGGGTTTGGTGAAATGGATAGAACATATGAGTTATATATGTAACGATCAGGTGGATATACGGGCGAATAGGTGAAGGAGAAAAAAGGGGGGATCGGGGTTGGGTTTAGTTGCGATGATTTGACCGAGGCAAAAACTGTAACAGGTGCGATTTATCACCTTGAAAAAGTAGTTCAAAAAGTTTATGAAAGAACTCAGGAAGCCTGAAAAAAAAAAAAAAAAAAAAAAAAAAAAAAAAAAACTACTACCAAGTGATACTGTTTTTCATTTTTTTCATTCCTTTTTTTGGAAATGAATGATAGATTTTTTTTTTTTTAAAGGCAAACTCACACACCCACCTAATACCAGTGTTATAAAAGTCGGCCGACTTGGCCGACGCATCGGCCGATGCGTCATTTTTTTGGGTTCTCCGTCCCGTTTTTTCTGAAAACGACTCAAAAGACGGTTAAAGCTAAAAGTTCGGTCAAAGTCTGTCGAAGACGGTCAAAGTTGGTCAAAAACGGTCAAAATCAGTCAAATTTTCGTCAAGATGTGATATATTTTAAAATTATGGTTTGTTTTCATTTTTTGGACCGCTCTTTTCTCTGTGCCCTTACTGATTATGTACTCGATAACATTAATTGAGTTTGAAGTTTAATTTTATTTAAATTCAAGTTCTTATTTAAGAAATTTATGGTACAGAATCAACTATTTTATACATATATAAATATATATTTAAGAAATTATTAATAAAATCAACATTGGTCAACGACCGATGCGTCCCCGACTCGGCCGACGCGTCCATTTTAGGTCTCGACCGATGCGTCCCCGACTCGCGAGTTTTACAACCTTGCCTAATACTAACACGAATATATACACCACGGAATGTCCTAAGCAGGACTCGAACCCTCAACCTCAAAGTTGTAAGGGTGATCTCGATACCATCAAGTCATTAGCTCTTTGGTAAATGAATGATGATTTACCTTCAATGTTACAATGTAAACATGTCTAAAAGCTTTTGAATAAGGAAAATGAATAAGGCGATGAGTCCAGAGGCGAAGCCAGGAATACAAAATAGGGGATGCTTACGAACAGTGGCGGAAGCAGTAATTTTTTTTCATCGGGGGCAAAAAAAACTAGCAATTTTTTTGGGGCAAAATATGGAGGTTTTGGGGGGAAAATGGAGGTTTTTAGGGAAATTATGAAGTTTTTGGGGTAAATTTTGAGATTTTTGAGCAAAATTTGATGATTTTGGGCAAAATATGTAGGTTTTGGGGCAAAATTTGATGATTCACGGATAGGGGATGAATTAAGGGATGCTTATGTTTATTTGTTAGGAGATATTTTCAACTAATATAAAATTTTTAACACAATATATTTCGCTTATTTGAAGAGTTGGGGGATGCAAAACATCCCTCAACATCCCCTGTCTCCGCCTCTGGCGATGACAATGGCCACTCTCAACATACTTTTGCTTTAAAACGAAGTTTTAATTAGGCGACTCTCAACAATTATATTTATCTCATCATGACAGACAGTCATAGTTGATCATACATAAGCGATTCTATGTTTAGTGTTGTGGGGTCTTATGACCCCATGGTTGGTCGAGGAAGCATGATAAAAGATTGTTGAATTTGCTAATGCTACCAAACGAGCAATTAGTAAGCTATACGCGGAAAGCGGTACTCGTCAGTGGCGATTCTAGGGCCAGAATTCAATGGGGTCCCAAAAATGTTTTCAGTACTAGTCATATTTCAATGTTACTTTAGTGGTTATTTACTTTTAAGAAACTATAAATTCGAAAAATATATGTGTTCTAAGTAGCTAAATTTAGTGGGGTCCTATACAAGTTAAAGGTAAAACTATAAATTCGAAAAATATATGGGGTCATATAATTAAATTTAGTGGTATCCTATAAATTTTATAGAGTATCTTTTACGTAAAATTTCTAAACCAGTGGTGTCCCGTGATCTCACGGGTCTCAAGGTAGAGTCGTCACTGGTACTCGTACAATATAATAGTTTAAAACTATTTAATCGGTATCGACTATGTTATGCCGCGACAAATATTGGATGGTCATCAAGACTAGGCGAACCTAATATAGAAATATGGTAAATAATTTGAAGAATCCAACGACGAAGAATACTTATATATTTAGTTAATTTCTAGTTTTATTTAATTTAGTCGTATTTAAGTATTATTATAAATTGTAAATGTAAATGTAATGTTTAATTTTAGTTTCATTTAAAATGTAACGTTTTTAATTTATGAAAGTATTTTCAGCTTTATAAATTACCGTTTTATTTTATGTTTTAATAATAAAAAATAATAATATTAACAATAATATGTATTAATAAATGAATATATTTGTAACAAAAAATACTATGTGACGAGGAGGAAGAGTGTTATGGATAACACTGAATTTTTCTTCATTAGTGATGGGAAGAAAATGTTGATGTGGGCTGATGTAAGAGTCTATCTTTGATGATAATTATGTGATAATTCGTAGTAGTTTGATAAGAAATGTTTTAAGCGTCACACCACCACGATAATTTATATCATAAATACATATATTTCATAAGGTCTACGATGGTCATTGGAAGATAGATTTTTTCGGTATAAGGGTTTCCGGTGTTTGGGTGACATCGTTCAATTTTTTTGAGTTTTAGGTGAAGTTGGGCGTCTTAGTTGCTGGTATCCTATTCGGTGAGCTTTTCTTAAGAGGTTTGGGGTTTTGTATGGTTAAATGTCTTTGTAACCGGGAGTTATCGCCTTTTCTATAGGTTTAGTTGGTTTGTCAACGAGTTCTTTAAGACTTATTGAGGTTTTGGAACATTTTCCGTCTTCAACAAATTGTCACAAGTACACGCCGTCAATTACAAGTCGGCATTCAATTTTCTGTCGAGGCTCTTAGATCATGTTGTTTGTAGATAAGAGTTTAGCAGTTTTCAATTGTTTTCAATTATTTGTTCTCAGTAGTTCACAGAGATCGTTAAATTTTATCAATCAAACGTGTTACACGCTAAACTTGAAACTTAATTGTATCGTTCAATTATACAATTCAAACTAGTCCGGATCCGGCCCGCGCGATGCGGCGGGGACTTTCGGCTTGTATATTCATATTTAACGTAGCGTTGTGTATTTACAGAGGGAAAAATGGCTCATGTCTTAAGCGCCGTTTTAGATGTCGTTGCTTTAAACGTTTTTTAAAAAGTGTCCGTTTCGAACGTAGTTAGTTTCGTTTTGTTCATAAAAAATTTTCGAGTGTAACGGTGCTGTCGGAAAAATTCAACTTGCGGCGAACAGAAAGATACGGGCTGTCGTTATGTTAAGCGTTTTTTAAAAAGTGTCCGTTTCGCGTATAGTTAGTCCCGTTGGGTTCGTGAGACTTTTTCGAGTTGAACGTTGGTCTCGGAAAAATTTAAGTCACATCGAGCGAGAAGATAGGGCCCGTTAAAAATTCGGGTGGAAATAGTTTCTTTTGTTTTAATAAAATTATATAATTACGCTTTCTACTCCGGAAAAGTGTAAACTCGAAGGGTCGTTGTGTAAAGTAAATGAAAGTTGAGGGACCAGTTATAGTGTAAATGCAAACTCAAAACTACGTTCCGAAATAACTGAAGCTACAATGGCGGACGTTCAAGGGAGACATGGCAGGGTGCTAGTCTCCCAACCTTTTGTATAATTACTAGAAATTAAATATTATATAGGTTTAAAATTATAAATTTATATATTAGCCCTTCCACAAAATTAGTGATAGCCCTTTCAATTTTTACGGAAAAAAAAAAATCTAATTTGTCAAATAAAAGAAACTAGTTGTGGAGCCCTCGTTTCGCGCCGGGGGCTCCGTTTTGAATCCGAGTTTAAAAAAAAAGTATTTCCTTTTGTGGATCTATTTTGTAAAAAAAATTTTTTTTTCGACATCTAACATTGAAGGGTTGTTCCTTTTGTGAAAGTTGCTTCTTTTAGCGTTAAAGTTAGTTGATCTATTTTGTAAAAAAAAAAATATATTTTTCGACATCTCTTGGTAGCATTGAAGGGTTGTTCCTTTTAAGAAAGTTGCTTCTTTTATCGTTAGAGACCAAAAAAAAAAAATGTAGCACAGTAGTGGCTTATGTGGGTCATACTGTTTGAGAGCAGTGTAGAAGCCGGTAAAGCGTGGTGGGAGTTTTTGGGGGTAGTGGTGGGATAAATAATAATAATAATTTATAATATAAGTATAAAGTACGGGGTTCGATTTGTATTTTAATGAAAGTTAAGGGGTTGATTTGTAAAAAATGAAAAATTGAATATTAATATTCGTAACAAATAAGACAAATTTTATCTATTAGTTATATTGGTAATTAACTTTTATAACTTACCTACATCTCACAAAACTCCTCATCTTCTCCCGAGACTCGAGTTCCGATCAAAATTCCAATATTCCATCGTAAGTTTTGTTTTTTTTTTCTTCTTAACTCTTCTTTTATTGTTTATTTGTTTGTTGATAAATTAGTAAACTATTACTTTTAATCTTAGCATCACTCGTAATTGTAAATTTGTAATATATGAGTATATCATTGTTTATAGAATTGTAGGATATCAATTATCAATGTTAGTCATGTATAGTCACTGATGTATATTGTCATATTTGTTAGGTTCTATACTATTAGTCTCAATCATTCAATGTTTTTGTTAAAAAATTAGTCAATTAGGCATTTAGGTTTGTAAGTTGTGACTTATAATTTAGTAAGCATTAAACCAATGAACCAATTTAATGCGTTTTAATTTACATTGGAACATTTTCGCCCTCTCAGTTGTATATCCGCCACTGTGAAGCTACACATCCGGCCATGAGTTTTAGCATGCAAGGGTTAATTATGTTTTTTTTTTTGTCATAAAAGACACGAGTGATTTTTAATGTACTATATGTTTTTATAATACAAAATCATGATAAATATATCATTTTGACAGTGTAGCATACTTCGAAAGTGGGATTGTGATATACATTTTGATGTAAAATTAATGAAACCCATTTGGCTCACGGAATCCAATGGAATTCCGGCGGAATTGGAATTGAATTTAGACATAACGCGTGTCTAAATTCAATTCATATTCCGCCGGATTCCGTGAGCCAAACGAGGCCTAAGTTTGTATAAGTTTGTATCCTTGAATGTTCTCAAGTTTTATTATAATTATGAACAAGTGCAAATCTAGCAAATTTATAAGTAAAAATAAAGAGTTATTTTTCAGAAATACAATACAACCAAACTATAAAAATGTCAAAAAAAAAAAGAAAAAAAAAAGACTTATGAATTCATTATCTATCTTTTCAGCATACGTATGAAAAGATTAGACACTGCGTTTGATAGATCAAACAATCTTTCAAATTTAGGAAACTTGATTAGACTAGAGAAGTCGATTATTATCATCAATAATTTGTTCGATTAAATAAAATGCATTAATAACTAGAAAAGGACAACCTATGTTAAATACATGAAGTTTGATATTGTCTACAAAACCTTCTATCAATGAATCAAAAGCAGTTTAGGTCCAAATACACAGAATTTCAAAGTTATATCAACGAACCAAAAGCAACCAGAATCCTGTCATCTTTAATACTCGATAACTATGAAGCAATATCAGAAACATGATGTTGTTATACACACGCAAACATATACTGCGTAAATCTAACTTAACCTTATGTTTTATTTAAATTAGGGTCAAACCCAAATCAAGCACCCTACCCTCGCAAGTGCCGAATCAGTTTTGATGGCTAATGCACATAACTCTTCCAAAGAAAGGGGGATGTTTGACTTTTCGTGTGGCATTAAAAAGTAGATTTGACCCATTTGGAGCTCTTCATCACCATGTATATGAGGTATGTAACAGTTTATAAACATGGTTTCACTGCTGCATAAGAAGGCGTTCGGGTGACAGGATAAAACAACGCTAGCGGTGATCGGCTGCTGGTATTCGTGCAGCTGCCCATCACCCGCGTGAATCACCTTAATCGTTGATGACCAGTTGCCCATAAATCTTACGCCTTCTGTGGTGAAATGACAAGACGTGCATAAACCCATTACTTTTTTCAACTTGCTAAACCTTATTATATGTTCCATCTTCAAAAAATAGTATGATTGATACCGACGGAAATGTTTCTTTAAAAACTTAAGAATGTAAGCCTAAGTAGTCAGATACTTATACACGTCCGTAAAAAAACGTGAATTTTAAGAAACTTGAGTTTCTTAGCTTCAAACCTTGTTCGGTTGATGCCCACACAACTATTACTCTGGAATCAAAAAGCCAAGTTTAAAAAACATATGGCTTATAATCTTACGAAACACGTGTTTATACAAGTCATACAAAAAACACATGGCTTATAATCTTATAAAACACGTGTTTATACAAGTCATACAAACATACGACAATTCCTTGAGACACTAAAGTTTCCAACCTTAAGGCCACTCAGCTAATCCTTATACCCACGTGACTAGTTTCAAAGATCCAACCTTAGTTTTGTACCCACGTTAATATATCCAACCTTACAAGGTACAAACTACCTAACTCAACGTGAATTAGTATTGATTTTTGTACCCCACGTAAATGTTTTCTAAGCAACATCAAAGATAATTTGGTTCACATGGCCCTTTAATGTCCGACACGTATAAAGGGGGATACATAGTGCATCGATAGAGAATGAAAGAATGTAAAGAGAGACACATGCAAACACCATGTGGAAGGGTGATCACATGAAACAAAAATAGTATGAATGACCAAAAATGTCATTGAGCTTCTACAATACCGTGACAATTTCACCAAATGGGTCAATTCCATTACCACTATTTGGTAAGTATTCAAATAGATTAAGTATACTTGTACTTATACGAGTAATAAACAAAAAAGTTTAGGAAAAAAAACATCTAATATGCTTAAATCATATATCATATATCTAATAACTTAATACTTGATATATTTAGATTTCAAATTAACAGATATTAGTGTTATGTCAACCTGACACATGATTTTGACACAAATCAAGTATGATCCTGAAACCCAGTTTCAACCGGTTGACACTATCAAAAAACACATTTAATATGTTCTCCATAAAATGTAAGGAATATATGGCCATTAAGATTTAATAATAAAACGTTTAAACCCCTAAACGAAAAACAATTGTTCTAGGGAAAACTTTATATAATGTAAGAGCACCAACTGATTAACATCAAAATAAAATCTTCTAGTTTCCTGGATTCAAACATAACCAGATCTCACAAAATTAAACTAACCGAAAAGATTTATCCTTAAATGACACTCCTTCCACAAAGCCTTATCACCAAATAGCTGCAAAACAAAATTAAGAGCCATCATAAAAGCTATTCAATTATCATATTATTATTAGATTTAAGATTTACATATATAAAAAACTATTAGGGAAACTAAACTAAATAGTACTAATCACAAATTAAAAATTTCTATTCGATTAAATATTAACCTAATTCACTACCAAACTAAACAGTTCAAAAACCCTAATTTAGCTATCAAAACAAAACAGCATCGAGTCATCATAAATTAACATAACAATTTCAACATATAATTCAATTAATTTACCTTTTAATACGTCATAAGATAATAAACCCTAGAATTCCAGAACAAGCTCATCCTTGCTGTCAGAAAAGTAGTGAAGAACATATGGAGCGACCCGAATAGCAACGACCCATGCCCCGAACAAACCAACGTGCACACGAAGCTGCTTCAAAGCAGCTTTTTTGTCTGGTTTTCGCATAAACATCCCCGGAAACATCTTCGATTCGATCTGTGCGTCTTCTGATTTTCGTTCTCTGGTCGTTGAGATTTTACAATTATTCACAAAACCCTAAATATTACATTATAAGGTAGATCTCAAAAGTGGATGTTGGAAATATTAGCCCAAATACCGTGCTTACTGAAATTAGGCCCATAACGGCCCAATTGATTAAATACATCCTAAAAAAGGTATATATACTAACAAGATTTTGATGTTTTCGACAATTAATTAGCTAGTAACATTCTTCGCTATTATTTAACAAAATGATTAAACGGATAAGGTTTTATAACCCAAACTAAACAAGAATTTTTCTTCAATTTTGGGTCTCGATTAGTAGGTGGATACTTATAGTCAGTGTTGTAAAAAACCCGATTACGCTCCAATTAATCCTCGATTAATCATTTTTAGGAGCAATCCGTTCCGATTTCCAAAAATCCGTTTAATTAAACGGTCAACATCAGTTGATAGATCAAAATCGAATTTGGTAATCAAAGTTAGTCAAAGTAAAAAATACTTAACATTTTAACATGAATTGAAATTAGAATTTTATAGTTTTAAAGCAAAATGAACTGTTTTAGACAATTATGTTAAAAATTATCTTTACATTTATGGCTGTTTTGTATAGTTACACATATAATTTTTAAAATCTAATATTTAAATGTATACAGTACAATCCGATTAATCTCTGATTAATCCCCGAATTGCCGATTAATCCATCCAAAGTCTCGACCGATTAATCCCCGAATAGCGAATTTTGCAACCTTGCTTACAGTTAGACCAAATTTAACGGGGCATCAGAAATGGGGCGATAGTTGAGGTGGCATAAACTGACGCTCGTTAACGTGGCGTCAGTTGTAAAGAAAATGGGGCATTGGTCGAGGAACTGACGGAAAAAATGATCAAGTTTGTTTTACTAATTTCAATAAATTATTTTACATATTACAGTATTAATTTATATATTTTATCTTCAACTTCCAATCACATTTTATCTCCTCACCCACCACAAATTTAACACTCAAAAAGGTGATGCCTCTCTTTTTACCTTCACTTCATGACCTTGCCACATCACCTACAAAGTGCACCCAATGCGTTTGATATCACAAGTACAGTTAGAAGTGGTCTTATACGAGGTCCAGCCGAGTCTCTTATAAGAACTTCAACAACTGATTATCTGCTACTAATATCAAAATTTACAAATTAACATGTCATATAACATATTGTTGGTTTAGACGTATCATAAATTTATCAATACATCATCCGTCCCATTTTAATTGTATAAGAAACAACATAGAGTTTAAAAAATATCATTATTAGAATATATTTTTTTTACGTTACAATTTTATTCCTTAATTTTTATCTAGTTTTTTTTTATCCCTTAGTTTTTTGTTTAATGTGTACAGTGGCGAATGTAGTTGTATGATGACGGGGTCAATGACACAACTAGTTACGGAAATTTGTTTATAAACGATTATTAAAATTTTATAGGACACTACTAAGTATAATTTTAGAACACCATATAATTTTCAAGTTCATAATTTTATAATACTAGCTACTAAAAATATTTAAAACTAGCTCACTTATGATTTTTATAGTATAAGCCACTAATAAATACTCTCTTATTTTCCCTAATGTAATGTATTGTTCAGTACTCCTTTTTAAAATGTTATAAATTAATTGTTCATTTTCTTAAATAGATAAGAATAAGGATGTAAAGTTCTTTTATAACTCTTACTTTATGCATGTAGCACAAAAAGGTAAGTAAAAAGTAAGGAGTAAAAGTGTAAGTAAAGAAAAAGTACATGTGAAGTAATTTTTTCTTAAACTATATGTTTTTTGTTTGAGGACATTAATATGGGACGGATGGAGTCTATAAATGTATAAAGAAAAGTGAACCATTTTTCTTTGTTTTCTCATACCCGGTAACAGAAACACACCTTTTACGTTTTGGTTCAACACGACAAGACCTATTTGGTTATGTTCTTCAATTATGATAAATTAGAGCTACAATTTTAATCAATCATTCATATATATGGTATGATTCCTTCTCCCAATTTTTATTTTAATTTTGAAACTCCCAATCCCAATCTCTAACTGATACTTTTAGAATGAAATGTGTTGCGTGGATAGTTATTATATATGGTCTTTTTTTTTTTTAATTACTGATAGACTTGACAAAATTGTTGATTTATACTCCCTTCGTTCAATATTAATTGTTATCAGACAAAAAACACACATTATTAGAAAATATCATAATTACATTGTATTTTTTCTTTAGTTTACAGTTTTACTTACCTCTTATATGTTACTTATCTTTTTTTGTCTTGCATACATACATTAGGGTATTAATGAACTTTCAACTTTATCTCTTATTCTTATTTATTTATAAAATTAGACAATTAGTTTGGACATCCGAAAATAGTAGTCGATAATAAATGTCAAAATATTGGAAAGAGGGGAGTAATGGAGCATAATATAATTATTGTTTGATGGTAAAATTTTCGGATCCCATAAAGTTACGATCCTATATTCGCCACTGAATGTGTATACATTAAATGTATAAAAAATTATTTTTAATTATTTTATCTATTTATAAAAATGAAAAATTAATTTGATACATTCCGAAAGAAATACCGAATATGAGACGGAGGAACTATTTTTTATCAACATATTTACACGATCCATGCACTTAGATACGAGTTTGGATTACGCTTCGAGTTATGTACTAGTCAGCATCATCAAACGAGATAACATGCATTTACACATTTCTAGTTGTCTATTTTCGTCTTGATAAACGTGGTAGTCGAAGACTTTAACTAAGAGGGGCGCAAGTGACATAGTTCCACCATTTTCTTTTCAAAATTCCATTTCAGGAATGTTGAGATTAGTGTTCCACCACTCCGATTTGACGTTTCACTTTAAGTTCTATTTCAAAATCTTTTTAAAAAAAACCTAGGCTGTTTTAAAGTTCCACATTTTTTTAAAAATTATTTTTCATTTCTCATATAGGTCGAAATATAGACTTTTGAAAATAGTGTGTTTTTGTAGTGTTTTTTCAGTCTATATAATATAAATTTGTATGAAAGTATTTACACATCTGTACTTCTAAATAGTGTAATTGATATACTCATTTTATTGGCTCATATAGGTACTGAAGCACGTGAAGCACTTTAGAAACCTCCATATCTTTTCCTTTTTTTTTTTCTTTTTTTTTTAAATATTAAACATCAAAATTGTTTTAACTTGTAGTTTATAACTACCGTTTGTTGCCTATTAATTTATAAGAAAGAAAGTACAAAGTAAAAGAGAGAATAATTTTATCAATCAAGGTACAAGTTTCATTCTTACATTTACTATCTATTTATACTGAAAAATTAAATGCACAAATCCAATCACAAGATATGAATTACAGATATGTCTCATGCATATTACACTTTTGTAGATTTTGGTTTAAATTGTAATCCATCTATTTTTGACTTTTTAGTATCATATCATTTATGATATCACAACACTCCCCCTTGGATGACATGTAACGACCCAACCCGTTATCCAACCATAAATACGCCTAAAAAAAATTTTTGTAACACAGTTCATCTGGACGGCGTCCAGTTATCTGGACGGCGTCCAGTTGTGAAGACCAGGACGGCGTCCAAGTCTTTTGGACGGCGTCCAAATGTACTAAAAGTTCCTAATCAGTTTGTCAAAGTTACGCGGGCGGAAAACCCGCTTCCCGACACTTTTAAACGAAAACACTTTCGCAATATGTTAATATAATTAAAACTAAGAGTTTTCCACAATAAAACCGAGTTTTACGACACCGGGCCCACATCGGCCGTTTTACGACTTTTGTACAAAATTACGAGTTTTCGACCATATAAGTTTAACACAAAAACGAAGACCGAGCATGGTGATTGGGGATACGCTACCCAATCCTAATCAAATCCAAAAGCACGTCTTCTAAGCAACTACGCAAGTCCACTAGTCCCCATGCTTACCCGTACCACCGCATCCATGCAAATCTATAAAAATGTAAACAACGAGAGGGTAAGCTAATGCTTAGTGAGTGAGAATATACTACATACATATATATGCATAAAATGGACACGCCACATAAGTAATCAAATAACGCATACCGGAGCATCCAAGCATAAAGGCAAGCTAAACTAAGCATACCGTACGATCACTAAGCATCAAGCTAATAATAACAACAAGTATAAGTTCACCAACGACGATGTGAACAACGCCAATAAGCTACACCCAGAGGGTTAGCTACAACACAACAATACGACAATATATATAAGCAATATACAAACGTTCAAGGTTAAACCCTTAACCAAATACCGGAACCGACTACCAATTACCAATATGAAGATTGGCCGAACTACACGAGCCTTAGTAGATCCGCATCCACACGAGATTACTATCTTCAATACCACTACAACATCGAGGTTGGTCGAACTACACGAGCCTTAGTGAATCCGCAACCACACGAGATCACTACCTCAATAAGATGACCGAACTACACGAGTCATCGTGAATCCGAACAACACGAGACTCACTTTCTCAACAAGATGACCGAAACTACACGCGTCATCATGAATCCGCATCCACACGTGATCCACTTCTCCAATCACAAATCAATACTAACCCTTCGCCATTGGGATTGTATAATCCACATCACAAGCATAAGTGATAATGTACACACAAAGTGTGCACCTCGCCAAAGGTGGTCAACCAAAACGCACAACCATGCCAATTGGACCTATACACAAGTCTATCAAAATTCACCTATATGTGAAGTCGGCTCTATAATCGAGAACCACTTCACCCGACCCGCACCCATCCTACACATACATATGCACATAGGATATTAACACTCACCTTGTCGTCTTGATGAATGCAACCGAATAGTCCGCAACGCGCCAATGGAAAGTACCTATTCCATTATCACAATACAAACAACACACTTAGAGTGGATTTACAAACCAACTCAAATCGACACTTAGTGCAATTTCGACCCATTGCACTTTCAAGCACCAAACCGTGTCCAAACTAACCAATAATCACTAACACAAGTGAGAACGGTCCTAATACGCCAATTAAACCCGAAAACAAGTATTAACACTCGTCTAGCCCAAATTGACACCAAACCCTAATTTTGACCCATTTCAAAATTAATCAACCAAATACTCTCAAAAGGGTTCCAACACTTCCAAAATCACTAAACCTAGTGATTAAACCCATTATCAAAGCCTAAACACGGCCAAAACGGCAACCAACCCAAAACCCGCCAAGTGACAAGAATAACTAGTCACCATAAACCCACTTCATCATTTAAAAGGGTTTTACAACAAAACAAGCTCAAACCCTAACTTGAATATCAAATCTAACAATTGAAATTCGGAGTTTGAACTTACCAATACCACCACAACGTAGCTAGGAGTGAGATGAACAATTTTAGAACCCGAGCTTTAGCGAGAATCCGACTCCTTTCTCTCCAAATCAAGCTCTCTCTCTTTAAACTCTTACTCTCTCACTAGATATGGATGAGAGTGTTTGTGTTGGTGAAAAGTGATCCACAAATGGGATCTAGATCAGCCTTGAAGGCTCCAAACTGATACCCAAGTGATTTGACCAAAATGCCCCTTTTTAAAACAATAACACAGCTGGCCCGTCAGACCATTTGGACGGCGTCCCATTTTCTGGACGGCATCCAGTCCTTCTCTGCTGAACGGCGTCCCATCATTCTGGACGGCGTCCCGAATAACTGAACAAAGCTGAAACCGAGACAGGGTTTTACAACTCTCCCCCACTTAAACATGATCGCGTCCTCGCGATATGTGCCACTTAACCGAACGGACCACACTCAACGGTCCTCAATCATATGTCCCAATCCGACCTTCCTAGGCAACTCTTCTCTATAAATCACCTTTAACAACTAAATCGTCATCCGCGATTTATCAAATCCGCAAATTCGAGCACTACAACTTGCCCAATCCCTCACATCGGGAAGAACTCAACCAATCTCTTACCGAGATATCAATCCCTTAGCATACCCTTACCAAGTACAACGCTAAAAGCAAACAAGTCTCAACCTAAGGTCAACAACTAAAACGATGAAGACCGAACAAAAACAAATCCTTACGGATATCACTTATCACAAAACATCCCTTGTAGTGCGCAATCACGTCTAATACGCAACTACCGCAAACACGTGAGCAAAATACGACTATTGTATCACTATTCACACCAAAAAGGTCCTTACGACCCCACCATTGGCGTATAAAACAACCAACAGATCACACAACATGGTCCTTACGACCCCACCATTGGCGTATAAAACAACCAATAGATCACACAACATGAAGGCTGGCTGAAAACTACACGCGCCTTAGTGAATCCGCAACCACACGCGACCCACTACCTCCTCCGCACAACAATCGGGATTGGCCGAACTACACGCGCCCTAGTGAATCCGAACTACACGAGAATCACTATCCCAAAAGAATGACCGCATCCACACGTGTCATTGTGAATCCGAACTACACGAGACTCACTTCCACAATAAGATGACCGAACTACACGCGTCACCGTGAATCCGCAACCACACGCGATCCACTTCCCAAATCTCAACACAGGAATGGTACTCCCATTCCCCATCGGTACTCGCATTTCCCGATAACGTTATACCATACCGATATAACACTACTCCCATGATGAAGTTAGCGGACCACGTCAAAGGTCATAACTCACCAATCACACGCTCTTTTGGCCCCATACAACGAGTAGCGTAACATCGCGCACTGCTACACCATAGTGAATCCTAACGGACTACACTAACCATCCATTAGTGTACATACGCCGCGTAATCACTAATCCCTCGGGTGATGTCTTAAACACCGCGACTAACTCACCCCCATGACAATGTGGTGTCTTGAACACCGCGACAATTCCACATGTCAATCAAACCAATGAGTGGTGTCTTAAACACCGCGACAATACCACTCGTTACGTAGAACGTGGTGTCTTGAACACCGCGACAATCCCACATTTCACGCTACACAAATAAATACATTATTCTACTCACTTGGAAATCCTTGCATACGCATCATACGTGCGTGTACACAATGCCATCGCAATCGAGCAAGAACCACCTATATCGCACATAGGCACAACACAACAATTCTCTAGAAGAGAATCTGATACGCACATCCCTTAACCGAGAGATTTCACCTTGCTCGTCAAATACGCCTATTATCTCTCATCGAGATTCGCCACATTACCACCTCGGTGATAATTCAAATCCAACCATAAGTACAATTTATTCCAAATCGTACTTTTACCACAATCGACCAACGTAGGTCTCAATACTAGCTCCGAATCCATACGAGCATCGTCCAATATCAATACACTAGAGCATCTTCGTGCGAGAGTTTAAACTCCCCCACTTAGACTCCGTTCCATAACCACATCATCGAGATAAAGGTATCCCATGATATACACTTCACAATACCTTGCCCTATCCTTGAGAACACGAAGGATTTTAACCTATCCTTAAACACTTCGAACGAAGAGTCCACCACAATTTACACAAAATTTAATCTTGAAATCTTCCGATTGCTCTAGCTTGTCAAATTTCTACCTAGTCACTCATGTACCTAAGGGTTTCTCTCCGGTAACCTAAGTACAATGTAACCGCAACACCATCAGAGTCGAATACCACGCTAGTAGGTATGAAAGAGGCACCTAATACCGCGTCACGTAGACTCCATTACCAACATACATCGAGATCAAACACTCGACCTTAAGGGTTTCACCCACCCGATGAACCTCATGGTTCATCAAATTCAACACGAATGCAACCACGTGCTTAGCGACCGAACACCAAAGCCCATACTCATGGCTTGGTAGAAACATTTCCCAACACTAAGGAATGCTTGGTTGTACCAAGTTTTACGCCCTTCGCCCATCGATCAAAACGTCACCATATGGTACTTCCATTAGGAACGTCACCCATAACAATAACATGCACAACACAAGGCTTTTAACAAATCTAAACTCAACGGCACATAATAAATAATCAAAGGACATATTTATTAAAATGAAACGTACCTTAACGTCTCCTTGCCGCACCCGTCCCCGGTAACTCGGGACACTCCGACTTACGATGTCCTTCTTCTTGGCAATTGAAGCACACCGTGCCATCACCCTTTGGCACCGAACATTCCCAAGACTTGTGACCCCTCAAGCCACAATTGTAACACCTAGACGCACTAGAGTCCGATATACCCGTCCGTGTACCACCCGCGCTCACACTCAGACCCTTAGTCCTCTTACTTGGAGCACCATATGAAACAACCCTTCTCTCACTTGAAGGTACACCCATCTTCGATCGCGAATACGACTCGAAACCCCTAGCCACCGCGAATAACTCTACAAACGACTTCGCGTAACATCGACTAATTTTATTCTTCAAGTCATCATTCAAAGTCCGATAGAGATCTTCCATCAACAAACGATCATTCCCCATATACTCCGGGCAAAAACGAGCCTTTGCCATAAAGGTCGTCTTGAGAGTATTCAAATCCATAGAACCCTGTTGCAAATTTCGCAACTCAGTACGCAATTCCGTCAAATCGGCTGAAGTCCGGAACTCCTCGAAGAATTCGTCCTTAAACTCGTCCCACGATAACGCCATAAAAGGTTCACCACCGACAAGATCAATCTTACCATCCAACCAATCCTTCGCCCTACCCCGCAACAAGCTAGTAGCGAGTCTTGTCATCTTCTCGTGAGGGCGTTCAATAGTGCAAAAACACCCTTCGACATCCGAGATCCATGTTCTACTTACCAAAGGATCCGGTTTTCCATCATACATCGGGGGTTTAGTCCTCATGACGCTCTTAAGACAACGCTTCATTTCACAACTACTCCGAAATTCGGAATACTTCCTATCCATTTCTTCTCGAAACGCTCCCATTTGCTCTGCAACGGCGGTCGCAACTCTAACGTTAAACTCCACGTCGTCCGTCTTGATCTCGTTTCACGTCGTCATTCTAAAGAATGCAAAACGATTAGTCCACGAACGTATAAAATCACACGCACAACACCGCCCCATCTTGCTAAACACTCGTCGTACATCACTTGTTAGACACGATTTGCACCCGTAATAAGGTTTGCAAGTCCTTATTACGCACACACGCCGTATCAACTTGTTAGTACAACGACCGCCTCGCTTGATGATATAATCAAAACCAAATATTTCACGCGACATAAACACACGCAAGAATAATGTCACAACACAAGCCAATACCCTAGTTAGTTCACCTACACGCTAAGGCACCAACCAAGTTCCCATTCCGACCCGTACTCCTACAAGTCCCGCAACAAATAAGCACACACAAAAGTCTAAGTCTAGGCACCTATCTCAAGTCGTCTAAATCCCTTAGTCCATGCTCTGATACCACTTGTAACGACCCAACCCGTTATCCAACCATAAATACGCCTAAAAAAAAAATTTATAACACAGTTCATCTGGATGGCGTCCAGTTATCTGGACGAAGTCTAGTTGTGAAGACCAGGACGGCGTCCAAGTCTTTTGGACGGCGTCCAAATGTACTAAAAGTTCTTGATCAGTTTGTCAAAGTTACGCGGGCGGAAAACCCGCTTCCCGACACTTTTAAACCAAAACACTTTCGCAGTATGTTAATATAATTAAAACTAGGAGTTTTCCACAATAAAATCGAGTTTTACGACACCGGGCCCACATCGGCCGTTTTACGACTTTCATACAAAATTACAAGTTTTCTACCATATAAGTTTAACACAAAAACGAAGACCGAGCATGGTGATTGGGGATACGATACCCAATCCTAATCAAATCCAAAAGCACGTCTTCTAAGCAACTACGCAAGTCCACTAGTCCCCACGCTTACCCGTGCCACCGCATCCATGCAAATCTATAAAATGTAAACAACGAGAGGGTAAGTTAATGCTTAGTGAGTGAGAATATACTATATACATATATATATGCATAAAATGGACACGCCACATAAGTAATCAAATAACGCATACCGGAGCATCCAAGCATAAAGGAAAGCTAAGCTAAGCATACCGTACGTTCACTAAGCATCAAGCTAATAATAACAACAAGTATAAGTTCACCAACGACGATGTGAACAACGCCAATAAGCTACACCCAGAGGGTTAGCTACAACACAACAATACGACAATATATATAAGCAATATACAAACGTCCAAGGTTAACCCTTAACCAAATACCGGAACCGACTACCAATTACCAACATGAAGATTGGCCGAACTACACGAGCCTTAGTAGATCCGCATCCACACGAGATTACTATCTTCAATACCACTACAACATCGAGGTTGGCCAAACTACACGAGCCTTAGTGAATCCGCAACCACATGAGATCACTACCTCAATAAGATGATCGAACTACACGAGTCATCGTGAATCCGAACTACACGAGACTCACTTTCTCAACAAGATGACCGAAACTACACGCGTCATCGTGAATCCGCATCCACACGTGATCCACTTCTCCAATCACAACTCAATACTAACCCTTCGCCATTGGGGTTGTATAATCCATATCACAAGCATAAGTGATAACGTACACACAAAGTGTGCACCTCGCCAAAGGTGGTCAACCAAAACGCACAACCGTGCCAATTGGACCTATACGCAAGTCCATCAAAATCCACCTATATGTGAAGTGAGCTCTATAACCGAGAATCACTTCACCCGACCTGCACCCATCCTACACATAGATATGCACATAGGATATTAACACTCACCTTGTCGTCTTGATGAATGTAACCGAATAATCCGCAACGCGCCAATGGAAAGTACCTATTCCATTATCACAATACAAACAACACACTTAGAGTGGATTTACAATCCAACTCAAATCGACACTTAGTGCAATTTCGACCCATTGCACTTCCAAGCACCAAACCGCGTCCAAACTAACCAATAATCACTAACATAAGTGAGAACGGTCCTAATACGCCAATTAAATCCGAACACAAGTGTTAACACTCGTCTTGCCCAAATTGACACCAAACCCTAATTTTGACCCATTTCAAAATTAATCAACCAAATACTCTCAAAAGGGTTCCAACACTTCCAAAATCACTAAACCTAGTGATTAAACCCATTATCAAAGCCTAAACATGGCCAAAACGTCAACCAACACAAAACCCGCTAAGTGACAAGAATAACTAGTCACCATAAACCCACTTCATCATCTAAAAGGGTTTTACAACAAAACAAGCTAAAACCCTAACTTGAATATCAAATCTAACAATTGAAATTCGAAGTTTGAACTTACCAATACCACCACAACATAGCTAGGAGTGAGATGAACAACTTTAGAACCCGAGCTTTAGCGAGAATCCGACTCCTTCATCTCCAAATCAAGCTCTCTCTCTCTAAACTCTTACTCTCTCACTAGATATGGATGAGAGTGTTTGTGTTGGTGAAAATTGATCCACAAATGGGATCTAAATTGTAGTGACCCGAACTTTTCCATGTTTATATATATTAATTGAGATTGATATTTACATGATTAAATGTTTCCAACATGTTAAGCAATCAAACTTGTTAAGACTTGATTAATTGAAATATGTTTCATATAGACAATTGACCACCCAAGTTGATCGGTGATTCACGAACGTTAAAACTTGTAAAAACTATATGATGACATATATATGGATATATATATATATATATAGTTAACATGATACTATGATAAGAAAACATATCATAAAGTATATTAACAATGAACTACATATGTAAAAACAAGACTACTAACTTAATGATTTTTAAAAGAGACATATATGTAACGATTATCGTTGTAAAGACATTTAATGTATATATATCATATTAAGAGATATTCATACATGATAATATCATGATAATATAATAATTTAAAATCTCATTTGATATTATAAACATTGGGTTAACAACATTTAACAAGATCGTTAACCTAAAGGTTTCAAAACAACACTTACATGTAACGACTAACGATGACTTAACGACTCAGTTAAAATGTATATACATGTAGTGTTTTAATATGTATTTATACACTTTTGAAAGACTTCAATACACTTATCAAAATACTTCTACTTAACAAAAATGCTTACAATTACATCCTCGTTCAGTTTCATCAACAATTCTACTCGTATGCACCCGTATTCGTACTCGTACAATACACAGCTTTTAGATGTATGTACTATTGGTATATACACTCCAATGATCAGCTCTTAGCAGCCCATGTGAGTCACCTAGCACATGTGGGAACCATCATTTGGCAACTAGCATGAAATATCTCATAAAATTACAAAAATATGAGTAATCATTCATGACTTATTTACATGAAAACAAAATTACATATCCTTTATATCTAATCCATACACCAACGACCAAAAACACCTACAAACACTTTCATTCTTCAATTTTCTTCATCTAATTGATCTCTCTCAAGTTCTATCTTCAAGTTCTAAGTGTTCTTCATAAATTCCAAAAGTTCTAGTTTCATAAAATCAAGAATACTTTCAAGTTTGCTAGCTCACTTCCAATCTTGTAAGGTGATCATCCAACCTCAAGAAATGTTTGTTTCTTACAGTAGGTTATCATTCTAATACAAGGTAATAATCATATTCAAACTTTGGTTCAATTTCTATAACTATAACAATCTTATTTCAAGTGATGATCTTACTTGAACTTGTTTTCGTGTCATGATTCTGCTTCAAGAACTTCGAGCCATCCAAGGATCCATTGAAGCTAGATCTATTTTTCTATTTTCCAGTAGGTTTATCCAAGGAAATTAAGGTAGTAATGATGTTCATAACATCATTCGATTCATACATATAAAGCTATCTTATTCGAAGGTTTAAACTTGTAATCACTAGAACATAGTTTAGTTAATTCTAAACTTGTTCGCAAACAAAAGTTAATCCTTCTAACTTGACTTTTAAAATCAACTAAACACATGTTCTATATCTATATGATATGCTAACTTAATGATTTAAAACCTGGAAACACGAAAAACACCGTAAAACCGGATTTACGCCGTCGTAGTAACACCGCGGGCTGTTTTGGGTTAGTTAATTAAAAACTATGATAAACTTTGATTTAAAAGTTGTTATTCTGAGAAAATGATTTTTATTATGAACATGAAACTATATCCAAAAATTATGGTTAAACTCAAAGTGGAAGTATGTTTTCTAAAATGGTCATCTAGACGTCGTTCTTTCGACTGAAATGACTACCTTTACAAAAACGACTTGTAACTTATTTTTCCGACTATAAACCTATACTTTTTCTGTTTAGATTCATAAAATAGAGTTCAATATGAAACCATAGCAATTTGATTCACTCAAAACGGATTTAAAATGAAGAAGTTATGGGTAAAACAAGATTGGATAATTTTTCTCATTTTAGCTACGTGAAAATTGGTAACAAATCTATTCCAACCATAACTTAATCAACTTGTATTGTATATTATGTAATCTTGAGATACCATAGACACGTATACAATGTTTCGACCTATCATGTCGACACATCTATATATATTTCGGAACAACCATAGACACTCTATATGTGAATGTTGGAGTTAGCTATACAGGGTTGAGGTTGATTCCAAAATATATATAGTTTGAGTTGTGATCAATACTGAGATACGTATACACTGGGTCGTAGATTGATTCAAGATAATATTTATCGATTTATTTCTGTACATCTAACTGTGGACAACTAGTTATAGGTTACTAACGAGGACAGCTGACTTAATAAACTTAAAACATCAAAATATATTAAAAGTGTTGTAAATATATTTTGAACATACTTTAATATATATGTATATATTGTTATAGGTTCGTGAATCAACAGTGGCCAAGTCTTACTTCCCGACGAAGTAAAAATCTGTGAAAGTGAGTTATAGTCCCACTTTTAAAATCTAATATTTTTGGGATGAGAATACATGCAGGTTTTATAAATGATTTACAAAATAGACACAAGTACGTGAAACTACATTCTATGGTTGAATTATCGAAATCGAATATGCCCCTTTTTATTAAGTCTGGTAATCTAAGAATTAGGGAACAGACACCCTAATTGACGCGAATCCTAAAGATAGATCTATTGGGCCTAACAAACCCCATCCAAAGTACCGGATGCTTTAGTACTTCGAAATTTATATCATATCCGAAGGGTGTCCCGGAATGATGGGGATATTCTTATATATGCATCTTGTTAATGTCGGTTACCAGGTGTTCACCATATGAATGATTTTTATCTCTATGTATGGGATGTGTATTGAAATATGAAATCTTGTGGTCTATTGTTATGATTTGATATATATATAGGTTAAACCTATAAGTCACCAACATTTTTGTTGACGTTTTAAGCATGTTTATTCTCAGGTGATTATTAAGAGCTTCCGCTGTCGCATACTTAAATAAGGACAAGATTTGGAGTCCATGCTTGTATGTTATTGTGTAAAAACTGCATTCAAGAAACTTATTTTGTTGTAACATATTTGTATTGTAAACCATTATGTAATGGTCGTGTGTAAACAGGATATTTTAGATTATCATTATTTGATAATCTACGTAAAGCTTTTTAAACCTTTATTGATGAAATAAAGGTTATGGTTTGTTTAAAAATGAATGCAGTCTTTGAAAAACGTCTCATATAGAGGTCAAAACCTCGCAACGAAATCAATTAATATGGAACGTTTTTAATCAATAAGAACGGGACATTTCAGTTGGTATCAGAGCGTTGGTCTTAGAGAACCAGAAAATTTGCATTAGTGTGTCTTATCGAGTTTGTTAGGATGCATTAGTGAGTCTGGACTTCGACCGTGTTTTCTTTAAAAATGATTGCTTAACATTTTTGTTGGAAACTATATATTTTTAACATATGAATATTATGTGATATATTAATCTCTTAACGTGTTTGATATTATGTGATAGATGTCTACCTCTAGAACAAGTCCCATTGACTCACCTAATAATAATGAAGAGTCAAATGTAAATTGGAATGATTTGTGGACTGATTCACAAGTTTCCGAAGAGGAACCGGAAGAAGAGTCGGAACCGGAAGAAGAATCGGAACCGGAAGAAGAATCGGAACCGGATGAAGAAATAGAACCGGTGGGGGAAATAATAAAACGGTTAAGTAAAAGAAAATCCTCAACCAACCGACCAAAGTTAATTATGGTCAATGGTGTTTCCGCCAAGGAAGCAAAATATTGGGAGGATTACCAATTCTCCGATGAATCGGATTCCGACGAGAATTCCGATGATGTTATAGAAATTACCCCAACTGAATTTAAAAAGGCAAAAGAAAATAATAAGGGAAAGGGCATAAAAATAGAGAAATCTAATTCCAACCCCGATGAACTTTATATGTATCGTCAACCCCCGAAGTCCTTAAGTTGTAACAATGACCCGGGAACCTCTAAACCACCAGGTTTTTCTAAACCAATGTGGACAACGACGGCTCGTATTAGGGGAACATCATATATCCCTAGAAACTTGGCAAAACGAACCAAAACTGAAGAAGAAGAAACGAGCGAGTCGGAATAAGATAGTTGTATTCGTGTGGTGTAATATATGTAATATAGTGTTCTTATGCTTTATGATATATGTAAAAATTGCTTGTATTAATAAGTATTTTTTTATGAATCTAACTCTTGTCTATTTTACAGTTTAAAAACACAAAATGGATAGACAACACAATATTTTAAGAGACCTACCCGGAGACATGATTGATGAAATCTTGTCTAGAGTCGGCCAGAATTCTTCGGCACAACTATTTAAGGCGAGATCAGTTTGTAAGATATTCGAAGAACGTTCCAAGAATGTCTTGGTTTATAAGAGACTTTCGTTTGAAAGATGGGGGATATCACATTGGGAAACCCATAAGTTACGATGTGTTTACTTTGACGCATATATTGCGGGGAACCCAAATGCTATTTTACGCAACGGGTTAAGAAATTATTTTGACTCAATATATCCGAATATTGGACTTCGTGATTTAGAAAAAGCGGCTAACATGCAACATAAAGAAGCATGTTATGCTTACGGATTTGTAATGTTCGCTTCTCACCAAAGTGAGAACAAGAACATCGGGCTACAACTATTAAACAAAACGTTTCCACAAGTGACGGAGTCGGTAATTGGGGTAAGAAATGAGGTTTTTAGATTATTACGGGACTGTTGGACATTACGTAACCCTCGTCCCTTTGATGACGTTACAACACGCTGTCTTATCAACGGCCATAACGGTTATGTTGCACAAGACCAAGGATGGGAAGTAGTCCTAGTAAAACCAGAATGCATGACTTGTTTCTGGACGTATGAATTACGTGTCTTTATTGCCTTTGCTGAACGACTTGTGTACTAGCTAGAATTGTCTTCACAACTATCTTGTATCAAAGTTATTGTGTGCTATATTTCATGCTTTATGTAAAATAAGCGGTATTGTAAGTTTGTAAAATATTGTATAAAAGTTTGAACGCGAAATATTATTATAATCAGTTTTTCATATAGAATTGTAGTAGTTGAATTGTATATTAGCTACTAAGTATGAACTTAACGGGTAGGTACTACCCCAATTTAAACTTATAAAATGCTAATATGAAGAAAAAGCTTTTATAAATGAGTTCATATTATGCTACGAAATACTATTAACTACTCTTAATATTCTGTATGATTAACTTGTTCCATTTAACTATTTTGAAGGAAATGGCACCGACTACTCGACACACCGTGAATATGAATGAAGAGGAATTCCGTACTTTTCTAGCTTCAAACATAGCCGCAGTACAGGCTGCGCTACATACCAACAATAACCTTGGATCTAGCAGTACAGGAAATCGTGTAGGATGCACCTACAAAGAATTCACTGCCTGCAAACCTTTGGAATTTGATGGAACCGAAGGACCGATCGGATTGAAACGATGGACCGAGAAGGTTGAATCGGTGTTTGCCATAAGTAAGTGTACTGAAGAGGACAAAGTGAAGTACGCTACGCATACCTTCACAGGTTCTGCGTTAACATGGTGGAATACCTATCTAGAGCAAGTGGGACAAGATGATGCGTACGCACTATCGTGGTCAGCATTCAAGCACTTGATGAATGAGAAGTACCGTCCCAGAACCGAGGTCAATAAGCTCAAGACAGAACTTAGAGGGTTACGAACCCAAGGATTTGATATTACCACGTATGAAAGACGATTCACAGAATTGTGCCTATTGTGTCCGGGAGCATTCGAAGATGAGGAAGAGAAGATCGACGCATTTGTGAAAGGATTACCGGAAAGAATCCAAGAAGTTATAAGTTCACACGAGCCCGCCTCCATACAACAGGCATGTAGAATGGCTCACAAACTAGTGAACCAGATTGAAGAAAGAATTAAAGAACAGACTGCTGAAGAGGCCAATGTGAAGCAAGTCAAAAGAAAGTGGGAGTAAAATGGTGATAAGAATCACCAATACAACAACAACAGCAATCGCAACAATTATCCCAACAATCGCAACATCAATCGCAACTACAACAAACGGCCCAACAACAACAACAACAACAACAACAACAGCAACTACAACAATCATCCCAACAACAATAATAACCGCAACAACAACAACAATCAGAAGCAGCTATGCCAAAGGTGTGAAAAGTATCACTCGGGGTTCTGCACCAAATTTTGCAACAAGTGTAAAAGAAATGGTCATAGCGCGGTGAAGTGTGAGGTCTACGGACCAGGGGTTAATAGAACGAAAGGAACAAATGGTGTCGGAACGAGTAATGGCGGAGCAAGTAGTGTCGGAGCAAGTTATGCCAATGTAGTTTGTTATAAATGTGGAAAACCAGGCCACATTATTAGAAATTGCCCGAACCAGGAGAACACGAATGGACAAGGCCGTGGAAGAGTTTTCAATATTAATGCGGCAGAGGCACAGGAAGACCCGGAGCTTGTTACGGGTACGTTTCTTATTGACAATAAATCTGCTTACGTTTTATTTGATTCGGGTGCGGATAGAAGCTATATGAGTAGAGATTTTTGTGCTAAATTAAGTTGTCCATTGACGCCTTTGGATAGTAAATTTTTACTCGAATTAGCAAATGGTAAATTAATTTCAGCAGATAATATATGTCGGAATCGAGAAATTAAACTGGTTAGCGAAACATTTAAGATTGATTTGATACCAGTAGAGTTAGGGAGTTTTGATGTGATAATCGGTATGGACTGGTTGAAAGAAGTGAAAGCGGAGATCGTTTGTTACAAAAATGCAATTCGCATTATACGAGAAAAAGGAAAACCCTTAATGGTGTACGGAGAAAAGGGCAACACGAAGCTACATCTTATTAGTAATTTGAAGGCACAAAAACTAATAAGAAAAGGTTGCTATGCAGTTCTAGCACACGTCGAGAAAGTACAAACTGAAGAAAAGAGCATCAATGATGTTCCCGTCGCAAAAGAATTTCCTGATGTATTTTCGAAAGAATTACCGGGATTACCCCCACATCGATCCGTTGAATTTCAAATAGATCTTGTACCAGGAGCTGCACCAATAGCTCGTGCTCCTTACAGACTTGCACCCAGCGAGATGAAAGAACTACAAAGCCAATTACAAGAACTTTTAGAGCGTGGTTTCATTCGACCAAGCACATCACCGTGGGGAGCTCCTGTTTTGTTTGTCAAGAAGAAAGATGGTACATTCAGGTTGTGTATCGACTACCGAGAGTTGAACAAACTTACCATCAAGAACCGCTACCCACTACCGAGAATCGATGACTTATTTGATCAACTACAAGGCTCGTCTGTTTATTCAAAGATTGACTTACGTTCCGGGTATCATCAAATGCGGGTGAAAGAAGATGATATTCCAAAGACTGCTTTCAGAACACGTTACGGTCATTATGAGTTTATGGTCATGCCGTTTGGTTTAACTAATGTACCAGCTGTGTTCATGGACCTTATGAACCGAGTGTGTGGACCATACCTTGACAAGTTTGTCATTGTTTTCATTGATGACATACTTATTTACTCAAAGAATGACCAAGAACACGGTGAACATTTGAGAAAGGTGTTAGAAGTATTGAGGAAGGAAGAATTGTACGCTAAGTTTTCAAAGTGTGCATTTTGGTTGGAAGAAGTTCAATTCCTCGGTCACATAGTGAACAAAGAAGGTATTAAGGTGGATCCGGCAAAGATAGAAACTGTTGAAAAGTGGGAAACCCCGAAAACTCCGAAACACATACGCCAGTTTTTAGGACTAGCTGGTTACTACAGAAGGTTCATCCAAGACTTTTCCAGAATAGCAAAACCCTTGACCGCATTAACGCATAAAGGGAAGAAATTTGAATGGAATGATGAACAAGAGAAAGCGTTTCAGTTATTGAAGAAAAAGCTAACTACGGCACCTATATTGTCATTGCCTGAAGGGAATGATGATTTTGTGATTTATTGTGATGCATCAAAGCAAGGTCTTGGTTGTGTATTAATGCAACGAACGAAGGTGATTGCTTATGCGTCTAGACAATTGAAGATTCAGGAACAAAATTATACAACGCATGATTTGGAATTAGGCGCGGTTGTTTTTGCATTAAAGACTTGGAGGCACTACTTATATGGGGTCAAAAGTATTATATATACCGACCACAAAAGTCTTCAACACATATTTAATCAGAAACAACTGAATATGAGGCAGCGTAGGTGGATTGAATTATTGAATGATTACGACTTTGAGATTCGTTACCACCCGGGGAAGGCAAATGTGGTAGCCGATGCCTTGAGCAGGAAGGACAGAGAACCCATTCGAGTAAAATCTATGAATATAATGATTCATAATAACATTACTACTCAAATAAAGGAGGCGCAACAAGGAGTTTTAAAAGAGGGAAATTTAAAGGATGAAATACCCAAAGGATCGGAGAAGCATCTTAATATTCGGGAAGACGGAACCCGGTATAGGGCTGAAAGGATTTGGGTACCAAAATTTGGAGATATGAGAGAAATGGTACTTAGAGAAGCTCATAAAACCAGATACTCAATACATCCTGGAACGGGGAAGATGTACAAGGATCTCAAGAAACATTTTTGGTGGCCGGGTATGAAAGCCGATGTTGCTAAATACGTAGGAGAATGTTTGACGTGTTCTAAGGTCAAAGCTGAGCATCAGAAACCATCAGGTCTACTTCAACAACCCGAAATCCCGGAATGGAAATGGGAAAACATTACCATGGATTTCATCACTAAATTGCCAAGGACTGCAAGTGGTTTTGATACTATTTGGGTAATAGTTGACCGTCTCACCAAATCAGCACACTTCTTGCCAATAAGAGAAGATGACAAGATGGAGAAGTTAGCACGACTGTATTTGAAGGAAGTCATCTCCAGACATGGAATACCAATCTCTATTATCTCTGATAGGGATGGCAGATTTATTTCAAGATTCTGGCAGACATTACAGCAAGCATTAGGAACTCGTCTAGACATGAGTACTGCCTATCATCCACAAACTGATGGGCAGAGCAAAAGGACGATACAAACGCTTGAAGACATGCTACGAGCATGTGTTATTGATTTCGGAAACAGTTGGGATCGACATCTACCGTTAGCAGAATTTTCCTACAACAACAGCTACCATTCAAGCATTGAGATGGCGCCGTTTGAAGCACTTTATGGTAGAAAGTGCAGGTCTCCGATTTGTTGGAGTGAAGTGGGGGATAGACAGATTACGGGTCCGGAGATTATACAAGAAACTACCGAGAAGATCATCCAAATTCAACAACGGTTGAAAACCGCCCAAAGTCGACAAAAGAGCTACGCTGACATTAAAAGAAAAGATATAGAATTTGAAATTGGAGAGATGGTCATGCTTAAAGTTGCACCTTGGAAAGGCGTTGTTCGATTTGGTAAACGAGGGAAATTAAATCCAAGGTATATTGGACCATTCAAGATTATTGATCGTGTCGGACCAGTAGCTTACCGACTAGAGTTACCTCAACAACTCGCGGCTGTACATAACACTTTCCACGTCTCGAATTTAAAGAAATGTTTTGCTAAAGAAGATCTCACTATTCCGTTAGATGAAATCCAAATCAACGAAAAACTTCAATTCATCGAAGAACCCGTCGAAATAATGGATCGTGAGGTTAAAAGACTTAAGCAAAACAAGATACCAATTGTTAAGGTTCGATGGAATGCTCGTAGAGGACCCGAGTTCACCTGGGAGCGTGAAGATCAGATGAAGAAGAAATACCCGCATCTATTTCCAGAAGATTCGTCAACACCTTCAACAGCTTAAAATTTCGGGACGAAATTTATTTAACGGGTAGGTACTGTAGTGACCCGAACTTTTCCATGTTTATATATATTAATTGAGATTGATATTTACATGATTAAATGTTTCCAACATGTTAAGCAATCAAACTTGTTAAGACTTGATTAATTGAAATATGTTTCATATAGACAATTGACCACCCAAGTTGATCGGTGATTCACGAACGTTAAAACTTGTAAAAACTATATGATGACATATATATGGATATATATATATAGTTAACATGATACTATGATAAGAAAACATATCATAAAGTATATTAACAATGAACTACATATGTAAAAACAAGACTACTAACTTAATGATTTTTAAACGAGACATATATGTAACGATTATCGTTGTAAAGACATTTAATGTATATATATCATATTAAGATATATTCATACATGATAATATCATGATAATATAATAATTTAAAATCTCATTTGATATTATAAACATTGGGTTAACAACATTTAACAAGATCGTTAACCTAAAGGTTTCAAAACAACACTTACATGTAACGACTAACGATGACTTAACGACTCAGTTAAAATGTATATACATGTAGTGTTTTAATATGTATTTATACACTTTTGAAAGACTTCAATACACTTATCAAAATACTTCTACTTAACAAAAATGCTTACAATTACATCCTCGTTCAGTTTCATCAACAATTCTACTCGTATGCACCCGTATTCGTACTCGTACAATACACAGCTTTTAGATGTATGTACTATTGGTATATACACTCCAATGATCAGCTCTTAGCAGCCCATGTGAGTCACCTAACACATGTGGGAACCATCATTTGGCAACTAGCATGAAATATCTCATAAAATTACAAAAATATGAGTAATCATTCATGACTTATTTACATGAAAACAAAATTACATATCCTTTATATCTAATCCATACACCAACGACCAAAAACACCTACAAACACTTTCATTCTTCAATTTTCTTCATCTAATTGATCTCTCTCAAGTTCTATCTTCAAGTTCTAAGTGTTCTTCATAAATTCCAAAAGTTCTAGTTTCATAAAATCAAGAATACTTTCAAGTTTGCTAGCTCACTTCCAATCTTGTAAGGTGATCATCCAACCTCAAGAAATGTTTGTTTCTTACAGTAGGTTATCATTCTAATACAAGGTAATAATCATATTCAAACTTTGGTTCAATTTCTATAACTATAACAATCTTATTTCAAGTGATGATCTTACTTGAACTTGTTTTCGTGTCATGATTCTGCTTCAAGAACTTCGAGCCATCCAAGGATCCATTGAAGCTAGATCCATTTTTCTATTTTCCAGTAGGTTTATCCAAGGAAATTAAGGTAGTAATGATGTTCATAACATCATTCGATTCATACATATAAAGCTATCTTATTCGAAGGTTTAAACTTGTAATCACTAGAACATAGTTTAGTTAATTCTAAACTTGTTCGCAAACAAAAGTTAATCCTTCTAACTTGACTTTTAAAATCAACTAAACACATGTTCTATATCTATATGATATGCTAACTTAATGATTTAAAACCTGGAAACACGAAAAACACCGTAAAACCGGATTTACGCCGTCGTAGTAACACCGCGGGCTGTTTTGGGTTAGTTAATTAAAAACTATGATAAACTTTGATTTAAAAGTTGTTATTCTGAGAAAATGATTTTTATTATGAACATGAAACTATATCCAAAAATTATGGTTAAACTCAAAGTGGAAGTATGTTTTCTAAAATGGTCATCTAGACGTCGTTCTTTCGACTGAAATGACTACCTTTACAAAAACGACTTGTAACTTATTTTTCCGACTATAAACCTATACTTTTTATATTTATATTCATAAAATAGAGTTCAATATGAAACCATAGCAATTTGATTCACTCAAAACGGATTTAAAATGAAGAAGTTA